>NC_087552.1:20180492-21394242 GCF_036250125.1 Pseudopipra pipra | reverse complement strand
AAAAAAAACATCAGTCACCAAGCTTTTTTGTTTAATTTTCAAGAACAAATACAATGTTGGAAAAAGATAAGGAAACAGAAATGCCTAGATCAGAGCACAGTTTAAGAAAAAATCTCTTCTAAATTACTTTCTAAGTCCTGTAATATTACAAATTGCTTTTAAAAAACAGAAAATAGAGTAAGAAATAACTAACCTAATGCAGATCATTCCTCATTCATCCCATCACTTCACTCCTGGATAAAGGCTGTCACAGAAATAACTAAGAGATAAATGAAGCAACTCATTTAAATGAAGGCAAAAACTGTAAGACAGACAACTAACACCTTTATCCATGTGCCAGAAAACAGAGGAAAGCCAATCCTACTGGACCTCTGATTTGCATTTGCACAACTCTACAAAATGCAGGGTGAAAGGCAGGAGATTTTCATGCTTCCCCTTCAGGATAAGCTACTTGAGTTTTTCACATGCAAAACTTGCATGGCACAAGTCATGTACTTTTGCCAGAGCAATAATAAAGAGGAGAGAAAATGTGAAAATGTAAAGCTGATGCAACAGGAGTATTAACCTCATTTTTAAAACAAAGTAAGGATAACCAAATAAATAATTACAATTCCCATGCCTTTAAGTGGAAGACTAGAAGCCTGCACTTTGCAAATTGTGATTAGCTCACTACTAACAGAGAGGAATCCTGTAGATCCTACAAGGACAATTAGGTTATATAAGAATAAATGATCACCCCTTCAGAACATGAACAGAGAATTCATTTGCATACTTACAGCAGCCACTGCACTATCAATATAATTGTTGAGGCAGCCACTGAAACAAGCAAAAGTTGTAAGGAAGAAAGTTTAAGATGGTGTATCTTTATTAGCATCCACTATTCCTTGTTTTCATCCTGCTTGGTTGACTAAGTGAGACAACTGGTAATGTTATTTGTATAGATGACATTTTTCCCCACAGCATCATCTAAAACAACAGGCTGAGCATTCTATACTTAATTATGTTATTTCTCATTTTTTATGTGCTACAACTTTTTTTGAAAAAAAAAAAAAAAAAAAACTTTGGCATTTTAATCAGCATTAAATTCCAGTACCCCAAGACACAGTGGGTAACTACAGATGAAAATAACAGAAGTGATAAAATAGCAATTCCACACCTTGACTGATATATTTATACCTATCTTTCTATATCTCTCTATACTCATCTCTGAAACAGTGAAAGCTGTGGAAGCTTGGAAAATAAATACATACTCTTTATCCATAAAATTCCTGAAATTTAATCAACTAAACCAAACCATAAGTGCTTTTTTTTTATAGGCCCATAAGGTTATCAATATAAACAGGTGCAAAATGAGTGTTAGAGATGTGTGGTAGCCAGCAGTTTTGTCATTTTGTTAATATTTGGTACATGATTCCTCTTTCATTCTTGATATTGACAGCAAAAGCAATTAAAGTCTTGGATAAGCACACTGCTTAATTCAGTATGCATATGGTAAAAAACACATAAATCTATTTGCTCCCGAAATACAAACTTCTCCTTCTAAACTAGACAAAAATCTCTTCTAGTTTGAACAGCACATTGTCCAGTTTAAGAGCAGAAATTTAGAAACGTCAATTACAAATAATACCTGGGGCTACTGCTCTTAAATTAGAAATATTTGGAATTTCAATAATAATATAGGCAAGACTTCTACTTTATATCCCCACTTAAGTTGGCACATTTTATCATCACACTAAACTATTTCTTAAATGTGAAAAGGAAGTACTAAGCCTCTCATTAGCACTACAGGCTACAGAGGCAGTGATTTCATGGCAGTCGTACATCCAAATGTTGGTAATAACATCTCAAATATATATTGAGAAGCTTTTAGAGAGGAAGGCAAATAATGTAGAGTGAATGTATAAGGAGGTACTGTTGAAGGACATCCTCTTCCCAGCCTGGGGGACACTGTTTCACCTGTGTTTCAGCAGTCTATCTCTGCGTATGTTCCAGCTAAGAAGAAGATCAAAAGCAATTGCATATTCTGCTGAGGCATTTCAGAGCTTATCACACTACTTGTGTAACTTCAGCTGTGGTCTCTCCTGACTCTCTCCACTGAATTTCAAATTTCAACATTTAAGTGGAAGAAAAAATCCATTTTCAGTCAGCTTGCTGTCAGTAATTGAAGTCACGAAGCAGAGTTAAGGCAGGGGAATTTTGAAAAAGGTCTTCTACAAAAAAACCTGAAGAGTAGGGGCAGCTCTTACTCTGGGGATTGTAGGGCCCATCACTACTAGAACATTAGCAGGTCAGCTTGGTCAAGTCATTTTATTCATGTGTTAAAGGCCCAATGGACGCGTCAATGCCAAACCCAACACCTCAGGACATCACAATTGGAAGTGTATTGTCCCAGCACAGTGGTCTCAAGGAAGGGAGACGCAGAGAAAGTGTGAATCCATCCCAGCTAAAACCGGTAAGAGCTGCTTCTGCTCTAGGACTGAAGTAACCCCAATATATTTTTGAACTGATATTCTGAAGCTCTAGAAGAGTATTGCCACTAAAATGTTTTTATTGCCCCCCTGTATTTCATGGTTGTAGAAACTGGGGAAAAGATTTACGTATGTAGAAGAAGGAGCTTCATGTATCACAGTGCTGGGCTCTACCTGATGTGACAAAGGCTACTGCTGATGAAGGCAATGTTTTAGGTGAAAAAAACAACTTTCACTTACATGTGTGAATCTTACCCAACCCATCTCAATATGTATTCACTGCATGAGGTAATTAATGCTGTTTCTTGACTGATCAAAGATTCCTGTCACAGGTGCACAAATTGCATTTAGATGGCTGAGAGCAGGAGAAAGCTCTTTGCCACCCGCAGCATCGATGCAGAGGCTCAGGTGAAAACATAAGAACAAGAGAAAAAGGCCATATAATTAAAAATACTCCCTTCCTCAAGGACTTGTATGTGGAAAGCAGAGGGTATAGAAAAGTTATCACCTCATTTTGTGCTGCTAATCCCCCAAACTATCCTTCCAAACACATTCCAGTAATGCCAGACAGATGGCAAAGAGTGATTTCAGTGGTTCTAGGTGAACACACCTGACTAAAAGCCTTATTACTCATTTGTTTCCTTGATTCTATCAAAGACATTCAAGAACAATTTTCCTAGCTAGTGTTTTAAACTTTTTACTTATACTCCCCCCCCTTGCTCTTGCTTTCAAGAGACAAAACTTTGCAAATGGACAAAGAAGCTTTTGCATTAGAACTCACTGGGCCAACACAGTTGTAAGAAAATATAAATATTGCTTGAAGATCTTGAAGTGACACTTTTTCCTGCTCTTTAGTGAGAGTTACTTGGGAGCAAAGAAGGACAACTAAAGGGTATTTTTTGCTGCCTGAATGCAAAAAACCAGGAAATACTACTTCTGTTTTGGATATTTTTTCCAAACTTTCAATGATGAGACCTGTTATTGCTGCATTTTGAAAATCCTACCAAGCATCAAAGCCCAAGAGCCACACCACATTACCAATCCACTACTGACCACTGCTTCCTAGTAGAAATAATGATTGGAAAAACAAATAAACATCAAAACAGACATTTCATAAGGAAGTGGAGCATAGAAGCTGAAATAAAAACCCTCACCAAAGCACTAACAAATAAATAAATACACAATGAACCAGTCATGGAAAAGAAAATCAATAACTGAGAATTAAATTTACAGTAAGAGCAATTTAACTGTAACACAGAGAATGACAGTTCTGAAGAACAACAGAAAAGAAGTGTAAATATGAACAATATATCAAGTACTTAGAGATGAGAGGCAACTGGAAAAACACTCACATCCATGCCTTACTTTATCACTCATGACCACACAAAAAAAGAGAACGACAACCCTATTTTTCAAACTACATGTCCTGGTCCTACAGTCCAAGTGCATATAAGTGACAGGATAAAGTAGGTATGTTAAGCTCAACTTCAGTTTAGCCCCACCTGTGATATTACATAGTTCCAAGCAGACTGAGTAAGAACCACAAGGTAAGCCTACAGCTGCAGGTAAGTCCTGACTGACAGCTAAGAATAATGGGGAATCACTGTCACTCACACACAGATGAAAAACTCGGGCATAGACAGATTATGTTTTTCATCAAAACTGACTTGAAGAAGTGTCATTTGTGAACCCCAGCTGGCAACTAAGCATCACACATAACCCCCCACCAGCAGGATGAGAGAAATAATGGAAGAGTCAAAATAAGAAAAACCTCATGGGTTGAGATAAACAGTTTAACAGGTAAAGCAAAAGCTGTGCATGACAGCAAAGCAAGGAATGCATTCACTGCTTCCCATGGGCAAGCAGGTGTTCAGCCACCCCCAGGAAAACAGGACTTCATCACACGTAATTGTGACTTGGAAAGACAAACACCATCACTCCAAACGTCCCCACTTTCTCCTTCTTCCCCCAGCTGTACATATAAGCACGATGCCAGATGATCTGGAATATATAATCCTTGGGTCACCTGAGGTCAGCTGTCCCAGCCGTGTCCACTCCCAGCTCCTTGTGCACGCCCAGCCCCCTCGCTGGTGGGGCGGTACAAAGAGCAGAAAAGGCCCTGACATTTTGCAGGTGCCACTCAGCAGTAATTAAATGTCCCAATATTATCAACACCATTTTCAGCACAAATACAAAACATAGCTCAAAATCAGCCACTGTGAAGAAAATTAACTCTAGTGCAGCCAAAACCAGCATAAGAAGTATGATGTCTTGAAACAGAAAGCAAGGCACTTCAATGAGACAAGCAAGTTAATATGTGAAAAATGGTTAACAAAAATTATGCTTATTTGTATTTGGGCATAGAGAGAAACAAAGGAAGAGTTTAACTGGCATTTTTATAGCTTTTAATCCCTTAAGAGGAAAAAAAAGAAAAAGAAAGAAATCCTGATGAGAATGTGAAAGTCAGGACTAATTCATTACTTTTATGAAACCATCACTCTCAGACTTATTTGATTTCACAATACATTCCAGAGAGTTTACAAAACAAATCAGCTTTAGTCTAGAAAAACAAAATTAAAACCAGACAATTCAACACAAGTAGTTCCTTCTCTAATGTTCCTTTGCTGTAATTTCTTTCAGATTACAGCCATCAGATTAATCTTTTAACTATAATGTAATATTTTTAGTTCATATCTAGAAATATTCATTTATTTGTTTATTTTCTTTAAATACCCTCCTGCATAGTAGAAACAAAATGATGAAATACAAGTTACACATAATTCCTGCACATGGGGCAAAATGGGCAGAAGTAGCCACTCAGCTAAGGAGAATTTTTTAAAATAGAAATAATGGGGGGAAAGAAGAGAAGAAATTTATATATATGATAATAATCTTAGAAGGTTCCATTAATAGCTAAATGCTGTTGCAATTCTAATTGCATGATCAGTAAAATATTGTAATTTTATGAAGAAATTAACGGAAGATTCTCTGCCACACACTGTTTCTTCTCAGACCTGACATTTACACCTATCTTTTTATATCCTTATAGTGAAAGTGCAGAAAAGCAGTAGGTGATACAAGCCATTCTATCCAATCTCATTTAGAACAAAATCCAATTATTTATTTCACTTAATGTGAAAATCCTTTCTAGCCATTAATATTTTCATAAAGAGTCCAGTCTCCACTGTCAGAAAAATTTAAACCCCGGAGGGAACTTCTGAAGCATAAACAGGATTAAGATTTCTGGATGCTTTTTATGCAATGCATTTCATACCCCAGGATGAAAAATCTCAGTGTATGAACAGTTCCCATAAGCCTTTTCTATGCAGATGCTTTTCTATTTTATCCCACAGCACAAATACAGTATAAATAGCAATGACAGAGTTTCAGCCTTCAAAATGTTAGCTTATAAAATAAATATTAAAGACCGCATAAAGGACACTTCCCATTATAATAATGTACAGCAGACAGCAAGCTTTGGTTCACTCCCTATGGAAAATGTGCCAAACATGCTCTTCTGTATAAAGTGCATAGCTGAAAAATTCAAATTGTGAAACTTTTGTTCTCCTGCATATAAATTGCCTTCTCAGTATTGTGTGCCAGAAGGGCTTGTTATGCCAAAAGGAAAGCAGTCAGGAGGAAAAGGAAACAGCAGGAAGTAGGATGTGAATTTGGTGTTACTCTAAAATGGATAGAATACATTTAAGATATGAAAATCAGTAAGACAAAGAATGGTGTAAGCTACTGCTGCAGCTATCAGATGCAGCAGGTATCTCTCACACTGAGGCAAGCTTGGCAAAGTTGCTGCAATTCTTCCAAAATGAGATTGATGGGGCAATAGCCAGGCTGACCTGCTGGCAAAATACAAGAAAAAACTTTCCTCATGGTGATCTCCTCGCCTCATTCAGCAATGAACCATGAAGAGACATAATCACACAGACCTCAATTCTCCCAAATCTATAAGGCTGGCTGCACTTAAAAGGGTCATCTTTCAACAAAGTTCAGCTCTGTGTCAATTTTGTCAGTCCGCTCAACATTATCTTCGTATGCTTTCTCAGAGGAGAGGTGAACCATTATCAAATATAAAACACTTGAAATAGTCTACTGTTTCATTTTTCTTCATTTTATTGCTCAGTTGTTACAGCAGCTGTTTAATACTACTTGAATGAGTCAATTTTTGACTGTAAAAGCAAGAGTTCCACTTTGTGTTGCAAATAAACAGTTGGAGCTAACTTTCTGGAGCCTCTTTTTCATTGAAAATGTTAAAAAATAGTTTTCAGTATTGAATCAGACTAAACATACATTGAAAAATTCAAGGCAACCCATGAGTGGAGTCTGCTATGTCCTGTCATCACCATTGCTCTGGTGATATGGAAACAGCAATTTAATTGTATGAAGTAAGTTTCTGCTTTGGACTGGTGTATGGCCACTGGAGCAAGTAAGGAACTCACTTCAGAGTTTCAAACTCTTTGCTTAGCTTTGCTTTCTGCTGTTTGCAGAAAGTGAGACTATGTTTTATTTCCTGAACAAAAAAGTCGGTATATCCTAAACTGAAAGTTCCTTGATTGTACAAACATTTTTAGAGGGTGTTTACCTCTACAAAGCCTAAATTTTAGTCACTGGCATGGGCATCACTTTTATGGCATCAAAATCTTATCAGAAACACACTCACAGCTGGACAAGCTCTAGCAGTGTGGACTTTGCTGCTCTTGGTTTCATCACTCTCAAAAGTGTTCAGAATGCATATTTACTGTCCCTTGAACACTGGCATGCTATCCCATGGCTTATCACTACTGAGCCTGGTTTTAACCCTTCCCTCCTTCAAATCTAGTTTCAATCCACTTCAAAGAGCCCTGCTAACTCTTCTGTGAAGATCCTTTTCCCCTCATAGATTGGCGTACTCTGTCTGTTGCAGCAGGCCTGGTGTCATGTAGACCAATCCATGATTAAATAACTCAAAATTCTGCTGGTGACACCAGTCATGGAGCCAGGCATCGATCTGCTCGGTCTTCCTGTTCCTTCCAACATCACTCTCTGCAACTGGAAGGATAGAGGTTTCACTACTTGTGCTCCTGCCCCTTAACCATTAACCTTATATTACATATAAGGAAGGGTAATTTTCTCTTGATTCATAACAACGAAAAAATAAAAAATTGAGCATTTACTCAAACACAAAAAGAATGACAGCTAATACAACAACAAATCCAAGAGAAACGATATGCAGATGACTTTCTATTACTGAAATGGTCAAACTATTCTTCCTATACAGAAGCTTATTTAAATGGAACAGTACAGTGCATATAAACTCCGTAGTCCACAAGGTTTGTTGTTTTTTTTTTAATGAGTGAGAATTTGAAAAGTTTGATTCAGTGCAGGGAAATAGATTCAGCGATTACCAGAAAGTAGGGGCTAATCTATGAAATCCATACTACAATCCTAGCAGTATTCTTCAGGACTACTAGTTTATTGAAGAAAAAAGTTCTCTTAACAAAAAAAAAAATTCATTCTATATCAGGGAATGCACCTGAAAGGGTTCCAATAAGAAGTTTGGAGTTAGCTGGCTTTTAACAAACCATAACAACAGCTTCAAAATTATCAACATATTAACATCCTTTTTTTTTTTTTTTCCTGTCAAGTAAATCCCGTCTTTTCTTCATGTTTTTTTCTTCACAGGAGGTATTAGACAGTGGTTAGAAAGAGAACATGGTAGGATGTAGCTGAACAAAGCCCAGTGAGAGGCAGTAAATCGCTTGCATCCTATTCCCATTTTTGAGGCTTCTGAAGAAGGAATGAAGTAGGATGAATTTGTGCCAAGAAAGAGGTTAATCCTTAGCCTTATCTTTCCAAGTTTAAAATCCATTTCTAGGCTTAGTTCCTCAGGTTTGGATTAATCACCTCTGATTTAGAGTATTTTTTGTGGGTTTATTTCTTTTCCCTTTAGTTCTTTCCTCTTTGCTTCTACCAAGTCTACATTGCCTATTTTCATCAACATCCTTTAGATTTCTTCCTTCATTTTCTTTCCTCATCTTCACTTCACAAAATGTAGCATTGCCTCCTACATTGCCAGTCCTGTGCCATCTGGTATCTTTCAAGAAAAAGGTACCACTGTGTCACCTGAGTGGAATTAGAAATTTAACACGTTACAGACTTGTATCAGGTCTCTGACATTTTCCTAGGCCAGACTGAATCTACAACATCTAGTGACTTTGCAATCTTTATTTTTTTTACCTTCCACTCTGTTCTTCTCATACCTAAACCTTTCTCTTTTAAAGTTCACAGATACCTTTCAATGTGAACGTGAATCGTCTCCTTTCATCACTGTATCCATTCCAGACTATATCACAACCTCCTGCTCTGCTCTGCACTGGTGCAGCCTCGCCTTGAATACTGTGTGCAGTTTTGGGCACCAAAATATAAGAAAGATATTAAGCTATTGGAGAGTGTACAAAGGAGGGCAACAAAGATGGTGAAGGACCTCGAGGGGAAGCCATATGAGGAGTAGCTGAGGGTACTTGGTCTGTTCATCCTGCAGAAGAGGAGACTGAACGGAGACCTCATTGCAGTTACAACTTCCTTGTGAGTAGAAGAGGAGGGACAGGCACTGATCTCTTCTCTGTGGGGAATGAAGTTGTGTCAGGGGAGGTTTAAGCTGGATATTAGAAGAAGATTCTTCACCCAGAGGGTGGTACATTGCTGGAACGGGCTCCCCAGGGAAGTGGTCACAGCACCAAGCCTGACAGAGTCAAAGAAGACAATACTCTCAGGCCCATGATGTGACTCTTGGGGATGGTCCTGTGCAAGGCAAAGGGTTGCACTCAATGATCCTTGTGGGTCCCTTCTAACTCCCACGTGTGGCAGTGGAATACCTGACCAACACCTTCATTCTACCTCCTAATTACCTGGAGAGCTAACCTGCATCTTTCATTCTACCAAATTCCCCTTACCAAAGACTTCTATACAGACCTTTATTTTCCAAGATTACAGCCATATTCATCACAAGCCAGTGTCTTCTCCAACTATGTTTTCCCTAAATGCCAAAACATTCCCAGTTGTCAATGCTGGAGATTACACACACCCATCTGAACAGTTCAACACGGGACTTCTGACCAGAAGGATTCCTTAGGGACCTAAGTGTTTCACAATCAATTTGGATGAACAGTTCTGTATCAATATTAAACAATTCCTTTATCAATATCTAATTTGTCTAACTGGACTGAGAAAGAACTTCAGTTTAAGACTGAACTTCAGTTTAAGATCTGACTGTCTATGTGTAACCAGTGTTGTCCAATGAGCTGTTCTGAGAGAAAAGAGAAAGACTACTCATCTTGGTCTGATGCCAGTTCATAACGTTAACATGGGTATTTAACGCAATATTCAGCTAATCTGTAGCTTCTTGCTGTTGTGTTAATAAGGTGGTTTTATTTTTTGCTTTATATATCAATAATATCTAAAACACTACTGGAGAGAGATTTTACCGAACATCCATAAAAAATGCTTTCTTACATTACCTTCCAATTTCACATTTCAGAAAGTTCAGCAATTTATCTTTAAATAGAAAAGAAAAACTAATATAAACAAGGAAACGAAAAACCTACACAGCAATTTATAAGGAGATGCCTACAGTAATAGAATTTCTGTAATATACTATGACCTGAAATAGACTTCCATAAGCAGCAAAATAGCGGAAGTTTCAAGAGGATTTTCCTACAGATATTTTAAAGGCATATTATATATATTATTAATGCAGTAATAACAGTAAAACTTTATGTAGCTACTTCCTTCCCACGACCAGAAAAAAAAAACAGTTTGGTGATGACCCGTTTTAAGTTGCAAATCATCAGTCTTGCAGTACAAAACTTCTGTGTATTAAGCCATCAGTAGTCCATGTGGAGACAAGGAATAGAGACAAAAAACTACATTGACATTTTTGATCCCTGACCCTTGTTCCCCCTCTTTCTCTCATATTTTTGCTTTCCACAGTTTGAAATGAGTCAAATGTTTTCACTTCCAGGGCTATGTTACAAAAAAAAAAAAAAAAAAAAATCCATTCCTTTCTCTTATTTTTCCTCCCACCATGAGCTAGAGGATTATGAAAGATGGTCAGTAAAGAAAGAGGCAAGCGATAACTGGTACAGGGAAAGCCAAAGCATCCAGGATACCAAAGTTTTAAACACTTCTTTTAAAGCTTAGCTTTCACTGCATTTCCCTCTTATATTCAGCATTAATACAAAAGCAAAAGATTTGTACAGGCTGTAACTAATTCTTACCAGAAATGGAAATTGTCTAAAAAATTCTTTTAAACATCAGTGTTTCACAGGACTAATGGAGACCTGCAAAATAGTCTTTTATTTCTGCTTTACATTTCAAAAGACAACCCACCTTTTCACAAGAAATTTGAAAATCAGGTCACAGATAAAATTACTACCATGTCCAAATTCCTTTGAAATAATTTTCTGCCTTTTGATTTCTAGTTTCTTAAAGGTGCCACCTTGGATACTGTAAACTTACCTTCTTTACTTATAACCAAATGCATCTTATAGAACCATGATTCTTATCAGTAATGTCTTTTTTTTTTTTTAACACACCTACCAAAATACTATATAACTTACACAAGGAACTATAAATCTTCTCTAATTATTGCAGAAATCTGACAAATTTCCTGAGTGCCTACTACACATTTGGAATATCTTCTGTGATGAGTCAACTTCACCTACCCAAGTTAATTACATTTTATCCTCTAGAGCTATTGCTCAAAGCAACTCAACTCATTTGGCTTTTTTAACAACTTGGGACTCGCAGCAAAAACTAACAAAAGAATTTAATTTTTTAAGCAGTTACAGGGATCTGAAGTAAATGCCATGTGCTACTACTTTTTGGTATGACACGTTGAAACATCTGCAGTATTCCACAAAAGGAATTTGGTTAACTGCCTCACAGTTTATTTAAAAGAGCTACAATAGATGAGAAAGTTGGCTCCTAAAACATGCAATAACAGCTTGTAACCTCATTATTACAAACTTAATCAACATGTTCCTGGCCTTGCAGTTGTTTTTACTAATCTGTTCACATGAGATTATTATTTTCACCCTTCATTTGTATTGAGGTAAACTCAGAATCATGCCTAATACTTCATGAACTTCAGGAAGTAGTAATTCCACTGAGCTTTAGTTAGATATTCAAAGTACCATTGACATGAAAAAAACCCTCTGTATCCCACCTTGTAAATTGGGGGATTCCTGTCTTTCTGGGCACTTAGTATTGATCTTTTAGTGCCTGCAAGTGTCAGTGCTTATTCTCCATTCTGATTTACAGGTTAAATCTGATTATTTTCTATTGCAAAAGCCCTTATTAACTGCCTCATGTAACTGTCCTAACTTTAGCTGAGTCATTCATCTGCTGTACTCTCCAGCACTGGTTTAGAGAGGGAACTACAGACCTGGAACATTTGGCATCATTTTATAAAGGTCACCCTGGGTTTCTCCAAACTTTTACAGCCCCACAAGTACTTCTTCTTATTCCACCAAAGACTGCCTTGATTCCAGTTTGTATAGATTCTGTGGACTTAAAGAAAAAGAACAAATAGATCCACATAAAATTTCACAGTTAATTAGTCTTGTGTCTGATATACAAAATGCACATGCCTCAGTTTTCCAGTCCTGACTGTGCTTTCTCTCCTTGCAATTCAGCACTACCACTCAGAGCTTTACCACTCAGAAGGAAGTATCTCAAAAAACATGGAAGCACTGCACAGATTTTCAGGACGCATCCTGTGAACTGGTAATAAATCAGTCCCCAAAACTTTAAATTGACTGAGGACAACACATCCTAGAAGGATCTTGCCACAGCACTGTAAGAGGTTTAGGAATGATGCCATATCACATGGTATTTGGGAGGGAAAGCAACTCTCTGCTGAGAGATACCTCCTGTCTTGCAATTTCTTGCACAGAGAAGAGGACAGCAGAAACTGTGGCAAAGAAAACCCGCAGCTCCTTTAAGATCCAAATACTATGCTTCTTTCTGATCACAGCTTTAATGTACCAGACCACTGGTCTGCAGTGCAATCAACATCTTGCTGTGCTGGGTTCCATAGTTACTGAAGCAGCTCCATAATTATGGACACGGCATACTGCATTATCTTAACATTATGTTTTGCGCATTGGTTAAGAGGCACAGCTCAAAATGCGTGCCCAGGAAACTCTTTCATTATGGATTATCAGCACAATCTGTTCCCTATCTGTCACCAGCCAAGAGTCTGGGGTTTCAGACATGCAATTTCTTTTGTCTATGTGAAATATATGTAGGCCATATACTTATTTACTGTGAAGCACCTGCCTCAGCTAACACAGTCACGTACCCTTGTGAAGCTGAAGACTGCTTCCAATAGCAAATTTAAGCATTGTATATAATGCCATTCATTCAGCACACCTAGGTATGATATGTAATGTCTATGTAATGACTATTTATTTATTTCATTTATTTTTAATACTGGTGATAGCAGGGAGGAGTTGCTTTCCTTTAGTTTTCTATGAACAGGAGAAAAGTAGGTTCAAACAGTGATTCTCTACTTACCAACCTATTTATAGAAAATAGAAAAAGTTTACTAGCCACTAGCAATGAGTGTAGAATTCAGCTACAGAAAATTCATTACACTAAACTTGACAGGGGAAATCAATTAAATTAAACCCAGGAAGGTCTCATACTCATTAGAGAGCTCAGTTTTGATGTGAAGAGACATATAGTGCTACACCTGCTTTATTTTTTGGCAGATCTCTCTGCTACTTTCTTAAATGTGCCTCTCTACAATGAAAAGAAATCAAATAGTGAGAAGCACAAAGTGAGTTGTATCAACAGTTTGTGAGAAAACAGCACTGCAAAGTTACTTGAAGAACCAATCTTACAGAAGCAGTTTCAGTTATTCTGCTGCTTATCAGGAAGCAACAAAAATATGAATTAAATTGCCTAGCACTATTTCTGACTCATGCCTGTATGACAACCAAAACCCTTTAAAGAGCAAGCTTAATGCCCATCTAATTTAGAATATTTTTTTTCATACTCTTAGGCAAACAATACTAATTAAACCAAATGGCTGAAACATGGTTCACTTTTGTTTTAAAAAAAATCTTCATGTAAATGATGATATAAAGCCAAATGTTTCACAGTTAGAAATTTATGGCTGTTATCATTTTATTGGCACAGTAAAATGCTACAGCTATATTAACATATCTATGTATAAAGTGCCAATTTGCCTTTTAATGTCCATCCATCTCTGCCCTCCTCTATTGAGAACCATGAAAATCAGTCTTTTGCTGGCTTTTGAACAACTGCTAATTTCCTTTGGCTCAAAAACTTTGATTTACTTCCCTTCTCCCCCACATGTCGGGGCAGCCATAAAATGTCCAGGAGAAGTTAAGAGTGTAGCACCCGAAGGGTTATGGAGACTATTTACCCATATCAGTGTTCTTTTCATTTGTGTGCCATTACTAAGATATAATGAGGGTGAAAAAGATGGTTTAATAAAACTGAACAGCATAATAACAAGTATCCTTTGTGTGTCTGCGGCACAACAAAGGGAAGATAAGAACTCATATTGCTCAAGTGATTGAAACTTGATTTCTCATATCCGGAGCCAATGCTTTCTTCTTTTGCTGTGCAGTGGGAAGGGTGAGGACAACATCAACTGTGTGGACTGCACTACAACCCAGTGTCTCCTCCTGACAGCATGAGTACTCACCAGAAGTCAATTTATACTCTTCCCCCCCTCCAGCTGCGAAGAGTGATTCTGCTGGACTTCTGGTAAACCATCCTGTCTTTACGCTCTGCCAGTCCAGCTTTTTGGCCTCAAGAGGTTTCACCTGATCTACAGTCACAAGATGTGTGCCAGAGCTTTTGAACCCAGCACTTCAGGAACACTATCAGAGCTACTGGAGAATATCTCACCCTGCTACCACTTCCAGCAGTAACTGAGCCCCTTATAGAGCTGATAAGCCGTGGGTAAATGAGACTGGGACAACAATGATCCTAAGAGAAAAAGCACTGGAAGAGTGCCATACCATAGGCAGTATTGTGATTACTGTGCAGAAGACACTGTACTACAATTCCTGCGTGATCAACTAAAAAGGTCAGAAAATGTAATGATAAAATTGTACAGTAATTTTCAGTTGCTATTAGTAAAATTATTGCTATAGGAAAGTACCTAAGAAACAACCATTCAAAGAAATGATAAAAAATGATGGCTTTGCAAAGCTGGAATCACTCTGCTCCATCTGTCCTGCGGTGAATTGAAGGAGAACACATTCTACATTCCAAGTCCGAAATATTAACAGCCTGGAAAGCACCATATGCATTTTGGCATTCCCTAGTTAAAAAAAAAAAATTAAATTAAAATCTCGAGTATAAATTGCTAAAAAGACAGACCAAGGGCTTTTTTCTTCTTGTGAAAAAGTGGGTCTGTATGACTGAAAATGTTCAAAAATAACAGAAGTTGTCACGTGTCATAGTTACTCTGAAACAGTATTCCAAAACCCCTCAAATTTTTCTGCTACCTTTTGTTAAATTTCTGCAAGTCTTACAGGATTTCAACAGAACAACACAATTGCAAAGTAAAATCTACTAGGTTTTGATATTTAGTGTAATCTTGTCAATAACATACAATCTAAAAACATTTGTCCTTAGAATTCCACTTTTATTGAGCTTCATGCAGATAGAGACTGAATACTAAGAGCTGAAACCATCAAGAACAGAATCAAAACTTACATTTATAATTAAGGTAGTGTAATAAAAAGAAGTGACAATTTATGTTCTCGAATTAAATTCTCTTCTCTAAATAGCAAGAAAAATGCAAAACCTATTCTAGGCAGCAATAGTCAAATGCATAATTTCTCCTTTTTACTTTTTTTCCCCTCCAAAGAGCCTAAAGCTAGTAACATACACAATTTTTGTTCCAGTGCATCTCTTCAAGCAGTGGGATATAGTATACATGATTTGAAGCAATTCCTATAATATACTGTAAGAGAGGCTATTATAACCTATACTCAATTAGAGTACAGAATAGAAAGGGCACTTTACTTCATTATCATTGTTTATTATTTATGGAGAAAGAAAATGAAATTTGGAAGAAAACCAGGATGAACCATGCTGAACATGACAAATATACATAACAAAGAGTGCAAATAGGAGCAAAATCTTCATTCTACAAGCAGTAGCAACATTCATGATGAAAATGGTAAACTCTGGTATAATTTGCATGCTTTTGTTTTGGCATTCTGCAGTAAATGACACTTCTTCAGACATAAACTGCCTTTTAAAAATAAAAGAGAGGAGAATTTTAAATGCAAATTTTTTACATGTCAGCACAAAAACATCCTTCATTAGAGATGGTACTGGCATCAGAAATGATAATTATACCACAGAGTTGCTTGTTTCTGCAACTTGAGTTCAGAATTTCTTGGAGTTGTTTAACACTTCACAGCATTGATGTCAGGATGCCTAACTTTTCATAAAGGGAGATTATGCACTAGGCACAGTGCCTCATCCTAAGTGTTATAACAGAATGTCATAGAATGGTTTGGGTTGGAAGGGACCTTAAAGATCATCTAGTTCCAACCCACCTGCCATGGGCAGGGACACCTTCCACTAGACTGGGTTGCTCAGAGCCCCATCCAACCCAGTCTGGAACACTTCCAGTGATGGGGCATTCCCAGCTTCTCTGGGCAACTTGTGCCAGTGCCTCACTACCCTCAGAATAAAGAATTTCTTTCTAACATCTAATCTAAACCTACCTTCTGTAGGTTAAAGCTATTCCTCCTTCTCCTATCCCTACACACCCTTGTGAAATCCCTCTCTGGCTTTCTATTAGGCCCCCTCCAGCTACTGGAAGGCCGCTCTAAGGTCACCCTGGAGCCTTCTCTTCTCCAGGCTGAATAATCCCAGCTCACTCAGCCTGTCTGCAGAGGAGACATTAATCTGTATTAATATGAAACAATGTATAAATAGAAAATTAAAAATATAGACTCAGTCATTCATTCCTGTTCGTTAAAGATTATATTATTGGCATCTTGATGCCTTTCCCACACTTTGTATTCTCTACTGTTAGCTTTCCTTCCCTGAAGATAGCACATCTGCCCAAACTGCACACCACAAAAATCATTCATTTTGCTTCCAAACAATTTTGCTAATCTAGAGGAAGGGTGCTATAATATAGTTTTGGAAATGAAATACAGTATGTGCTGCTTAGGAGAGACTAGTCTGGAAGAATGGGCTGAACAAAAGTGAGGGGGAAAAAAAGCTAATGTCTAGGTTTTTTCCTTAGAATGAAAATGGAGCTAGATATTAACACAAAAATATCTTGTTTGTTGAATTCAAACTAGCAAAGCCCATTCCTAATACAAACAACCAGTATTACTATGTCTCAAAAAGGTGAACTTCATTAATGTAAGCTGATACATTATTTTTTTCATCCTGTTCTTTTTTTTCAAGAAAAAAGGTCTTGTAAATAATCTGTTCATACTTGCCTAACTCAAACACTTTCTTCATAGACATATCTTTCATTTGGAAGCAACGTAAAGAAAAACTGGATTCTTCTCCTCATAATGGCTGCTCAGTCTGCCTTTATTTAGTGATATATATCAGACAGATAAAGAAATTAAGAAAAATGCTTAAATTAATTCACAACTTGAGCTATTGTTATATACAGCATGCAACTTCAGATAAAATTGTCATGAAGCTATAAAAGACAAATACAAGAAATACTATTTAGTAGGAATAGTCTAACCCATTTTACTTTCTTGACTTCTACCTGCAATACTACAGCTCTTCTCTGCTAGTTTTATTCATTTTAGACATAACACATAACTCACCCAAATAAAGTAAGGACGATTAGGCAAAGAATTACAGGCAACAAGCTTCTAAAATTATTACCACATCAAACTTTTTAAACCATGCAAGTTATCATCAACATATGTACTAAAAACACTTCAGGTATTCTTAGGTATTCCCTAGGAAATACACTTTAGGCATACTTCAAGTATATTACAAAAAATTCCTTCAAGGAGCTAAGAACGCAGAAAATGTGAAAATTAAAGAGACAGTCAAGTTTTAAATCTGTCCACTGTCATCATAAAGAGACAAGCAGAACGGAACTAGAGACACGAATTCCTGGTTTCACCTACATCCTAGAGAACAGAAATTGGAATTGGTCTAATATAATTTTCTTAAAAGGATTACTCTGCCTTCATATACATGGGACATATATCAGATAAATGAAATCCCTGTGAGATTAATTATGCTAGAATTCATTCCTCAACATAGAAAACAATATAAAACTAGGATTTTTGTACATGCTTCTTTTTTTCCAGTTTTAGCTGCTTTAAATCAGAATTTTCAGACTACATAAGGATATATCCTAACACCTATCTAGCTGCTTAGAAGTCCTCATATTGTCAGGGATGGTAGTAAATCTAAACCTGTCAAATAAAAATACCTGACAGGATGTACTTCTACTAATGCAAACAAAAAAATACTTCAGAACTTTGCAATTGTGGCATCATAGAGTGATTGCAATTCAGTAGCAGGTATCCCAGTAGGGTGATGACAAGGCAGCCTGAGCCTTTCAACAGGACAAGGCCAGATTCTATCACTCGCCCATCACACCTCTACCCAATAACTTCAAACAAAATTATCATGTACTCAGCAAAATCTCTGCCAAATTTGTCATCACACTTTATATCGCATCCTCAAGACAGGAAGTAAGTTTTCAGTTCAAAAAAGTCACCAAGCAGGTGTTGTTTGCAATTGTACGATCCTACAATAAATGTGGAATATTATAGGCCATGAAACAGTAAACAATTTCAGAACCATGACATGATTAGATCACTACTCTGTCAATAGCTCTCTAACTGTTCCAAAGAGCAGGATCCTCTTTAATCACTATCAAAGGGAAACAGAGGAGGGCCTCAAGCTCATGTAAGACTTCCAAAGTCATAAGGAAGTCTTTCAACTCCACACAGCCATCAGTGGGAAATCAGTCATGCAGTATGACTGCACTCAAGTTGCTCTAGGCACTGTAATTTGGAATTTCTTTACTGTTTTGTGTTTATGCTTTTAATGTGACACTGGAAGACCAAAGGTTAACTTGGGCATTTTGCGACTATGTTTCACTATCATGTATTTTTACTTCCTACTTTTACACAGGGAAATGCACAGAATACATCCTCAATAAGAACATCTCTAAGGCTGAACTGTGAAGGCTTGTGGTAATTTTTTCAGCTTTTTCACAAACACAATCTGAAGCACTTTTCCTTTGTGACCTGCCAATTTAAATTGAAGCTCTTCAGATTACCATTTGGAACAACAGACTTCCCAAAGTGAATGAAGTTTGATGCAAAGAGGGAAATCTTTCTTCAAATGCAGATGTTCTTTATATTCTTCTTCCTCAGAATAGCAGATGCAGAAGCAAAATAGCATAAATTATGCTTGACCTCAGCAGGAATAATTTATACTCCTGAGTCACTTTATGTGCATAGCCAGGAGGGAGCTGTCTGACTGTATGAATTTTTACACATCTTTCAGCTAATTTACAGATCCGGTGTAAAACTCAAGGACATCATAAATATTTGTGGCATCACCTAGAGAACTTCGGGTTCATAAACCGATTAATTGATTGCATTGGTCCACAAAAGTATTCCCTTCATCCCCAACAGAAACAACCTTAATTTTATTGAAGTGCTTCGGAGCAATATACGAGAGGGCAGATCAAGGAGTATTTTCATGGTATGAAATGTGCCTGTCTCATTGCAGCAGAAGGAAAGCAACATGATGACCTTTTCTAAGACACACCAAAGAATTTGTAACCACCACCGTCAAATACTGGAAACCAGAGCGGGAGCATACATTACTTGTGATTCACTGTAATTATCAGAAAGTTAATATTGACATAGAGGTCTCCATCTCTAAATGGTACTACATCTTACTTTTTCAACTTTCCACTTTCCAGAAACTCATTTATTTTTAACAATTACTGTTACGTCCTTCTTAACAGTTACTAACGAGTCATTTTATGAACAATAAAGGACGCCTTGAAAAACAGGGTCAGATCTCACATGGCTTAATTAGCTAAACTCCATTAACTTTCATTTGAAGAGACTGGTTTGCAGTACTAGAAAATTTGGACATTTACTTCAAAACACAGCATGATGACAAAGATCCATTTTTGATACAGGTATGCTGCCACAAAAAAAAACTTGCCCACAGATGGCAAACTGCATTTAATGCCATCTCCTTGTAGAGAGTCCCATAACCTGCCAGTTAGGGAATATTTTCGAAACGAGCCAAACTCAGCACTAAATTTAACATAGAGAATTTAAATGCCCAAGGTGAATATGTTTTCACCCCCTCAGTCCCTCAGTCTCAGCCCCTCTCCCCCTTATATTTTTTTAATTATTTATGCTCTTTTTAATTTAGTTAGGAATTTACAAATGTAAACTACAATGTTAAGAATACAGCAAGTAATACATAATTAAAAAGAAAATAAACATTTATTTTCTTTTGTGGTGTCTTTAAAAATTACTTGTAATTGTTTCAAGTTAAAACATTTCAGAAAAAAAATACTTCAAGCTTCCCCATCAAAACCACTGAAAAAATTCCCAGAAACAGATTAGAATTTTGTTTGCTCTGCTGCTGGCAGTGTTCTTTCAAAAAAAGGAAATTAATACTATTTCCATCAATTCTACCACTTCAGTTTTAGCAGTTCCACAGACGTTTCCTTATTCCTGCACTAGCTGTAGAGTGCAGCCGAATCCATCAATGTTGCAGAAAAAGGAAACAGTTCATTTCAAATAGAATTTTATCAGATGAGAAAAGTGGGAAAATATCAAACAACACCTTGATCACCATATTAGATTAGTAGGGTAATGGAATGACAGTTCACATTCATTCTGTAGCCACAATATAATTACACAATATACTCGAAAGATCCCACAAAGGGCAACATTACTGCAGCCAAGGTTATTATAAGAAATAGCAGCATGTGGTTGTGGGAATGTAAGGTGAAACAAGTTAATAACTTCCTATTATCTACTGGTAAAGCTGCTACCTCCATATGCGGAAATAAATGACATGAAAAAAAAGCTAAATTAAACAACCAATAATTTATGTGAGGTAGAAGCGGACTACAGATGGTGATCCTAAGCTGCACAAATCACAGCAACAGCAAAAATCACCTCCTCCTGTTGGGAAAACACTAATTTCAAATGCTTCTTTACTGAAATGCATGCTAAGGTAGAAGCACTTAAAAGCATTAGAGAAACACTAGACTAAGTACTCATATACATTAGTGAAAAAAGAAATCTATGAGGTGCTAAGCCTCTCTGTTCCACAGCCTGATAATCAGAATTTAGGAGAACATTTAGATGTCCTGGACGCAAATTGCTCCTCTGCCTGAGGGACTTTTGACCTACATGTTTCTATTTGTCCTCATGATTCAACCACAAAACTACAGGGAGTTTTTCAGAAAATGTTGAATGCTCCACTGATTTTCTGACCAACCTAAACAGAAGAGCTCCAACAAAAGGGAAGGAAATATTCTCAGAATACTAAATTCAAGGAGCTCTGCTTGGGTATAGGGCTTCACAACCTCTATGCCAGAAGGACTGAAATGGTGGCTTCCCAAATACAGTCCACTTTGCAAGTCACTGACCTACTGAATAAAGCAGAAATCTGTGATACATCTTTTCCAAAATTTCCCATCAGGCCAGTTATGTCTCTCTCTTCCACAGCAGAAAAGGAGTGTGTTCAAGTGGAAAAATATTATGAGAATCAAATCATTGAACAAAGGAACTGGTAGAAATACTATTATCAAGTTTAAAGTGGTTATAATAAGAAAGAGAATTGATAAAATCTGAAACTGCTCTTTAGTGTGTTTGCAGTGGCTCTTTGAAAGAACTCTGTTAGCATCCTTCTAACATCTGGTGCTACAGGTGAAGAAGTCAGGGCAATGACTTCTTGCCAATTCCGTGAATCCCAAAGGAGCTGAAAAAAGGAGCCAGATGTCAAATTAACTGACTTTGAGCATGCCCAGAGGCATAAAGTTGGGCACCACAAATTAAATAAAGATTTTGGGAACAGTGGAAGTGACTAGAAGCTCTCATTTACAATTTTAAAAACTATTCTGTTACCTGTATCTCCTCACTGTCTGAAGTGGAGTTTCTTCCTGTACATTTTTTTTCTGACTCTGATGTTGTAAATAACTTTTTATTTAGTTCTATGGGTGGTTTGTCAATTATGCAGAAAAGTCAAAGTTCTCTTCTAAATTCTGCAGGATTTATAGAAAATTTTGTGACCAAACGTAGGAATGTTAATCATTCTTTAAATCTTGAAAAACATTTGCAGTAGATTTTTAGTAGACTATGAAATGTTTTTACTAAATTATTTATCAAAAATTGTGCAAATACCTACAGGCTTCTTTGCTCAAAGCCTGAAAAGACTGAAATGCATCTTCCCTTCATTCTCATATAGGCCAATTTAGAAGAGTTCCATTCCTTTAGCCCTAGGTTGAAAAAAATCACTTGTCCTAGAAGCAGCATGGTATGAACATATCTCAGTATATCTATTAAACTAACATAAACTTTTCAAAGGAAAAATTA
The DNA here is from genome assembly GCF_036250125.1 of Pseudopipra pipra. Taxonomy (NCBI): domain Eukaryota; kingdom Metazoa; phylum Chordata; class Aves; order Passeriformes; family Pipridae; genus Pseudopipra; species Pseudopipra pipra. The sequence continues at coordinate 21,372,137 of NC_087552.1, read as the reverse complement.
CTTTACATCAAGGCATAATGAAATAGCTGCACAGAATCATAGAGCACCCTGTGTTGGAAGGGACCCACAAAGATCATCGAAGTCCAACTCCTGGCCATGCATAGGACAGCCCCAAGAATCACACCATGGGCCTGAAAGCATTGTCCAAATGCTTCTTGAACTCTGTCAGGCTTGGTGCTGTGATCATCCCTGGGAAGCCTGTTCCAGTGCCCCACTACCCTCCGAGTGAAGAAACTTTGCCTAATACCCAACCTAAACCTCCCCTGACACAGCTTCATGCCGTTCCCTCTGATCACCAATCTGATGTCACCCCGGTCACTTGTCTCCTCTATGCTCAACCTGTGAACCAATTGCTCACCCACCACATGATGGGTGCACACATGCAACTGTGTGCTGGACAGTTTGTCCAGAAGGATCCTGTGAGAGACAGTATCAAAGGTTTACTGAAATCCAAAAAGATTACGTCAACTGTCTTCCCTTGATCAGCTAGGTGGGCTACCCTGTCATAAAAGGAAATTAAGTTTGATAAGCAGGACTTTCTCCTAATGAAGCCATGCATGTTGGTTATGCATTTAATTATTTTAAACATTAAAAATTTTAAACTGGTTAAATATGGTATTATCTAGACCTCAAAACAAGTTGAAAGACACAAATGCATGTATGCAAATTTACATACATGATAAATCTTAAACAAGGAGTGAACTGCAGGAAACAGAGTTGAAAAAAAAAGGGCCTTGTAGGTAACACCAGGTGAAGCTAATACAGGAGGGTATATTCCCTCCTCTTACCATAAGAATCCAGGTGTGGTAGCTATATACCTAGCAACCACCAAACAGAGTAGTCTACAGTTACATCAGTCACAGAATAGAGACACACACACTGCAAACTCTTTAGGTGATGTGCCTTATCTTAATCTTGTATGCTTGTTTCATACCAGCACAGCTGGGTTCTCATCTCTGATAAGGAGTTCTCTCTGTGACCCATTACAGTACAAAGACAACAAAAATTGTCCTCAAACAGACCAAAAGAATTATAAATCACTATTTACAAGGGAGAGCAGCAGCAGAGATCCTTTTCCAGGAACACAGAAAAAGACAAGAAGTCAAACTTTAAATTCAGTAACTTATGTCCTAGGCAAAAAAAGGGCTTTCATCTCATAAGTAGTATTACATGATATTATAGTTATCAGCACTGAGACAAATAGTCTGCCAGCATATAAAGAACACTAGAAATCAGAGGGAAAGGTTAAGAAAAAACCATACACGTCACATTTAAACAAACATTGGGTATTTTCATTCTTTGTAACATTTATGAAGACAACGTATACAGAATAACTGACTGTCCCTGAGAAATCTGGGTTGAGAACAAGGCACATAATCTTTGCCTTCTGCTTTCACTAATGGTTGGAACACTCCATGAGAATAACCAGACAAAACTTAAAATTTTTATCTCTGTTTGAAAATTATCACTGACTCAGTGATGTGCACAGTCTTCTCCCACAGCTTTCATATCACCAAAAAAACAAACAAAAAATCAAGGAAGCTCTATATCCTTCTCAAGAAAACAGCCCAGATTCCTACTGTATGAGTATGCTTGTGGTTTGTCTGCTCTAACTTAGCTGCTTTTGTCAAGATTTACAGACCTCTTCATGTGAACTTGAGTCCTTCTTTATTAACTTGCCCTAATGCCAAATAACTAGGAAACAGTGTCTACAAATTAACCTAGCACTAAGACAAGTGTGTTAAAACCCTATCACCTATACTGTGGAAGTTTTCTGTGATGTTGCTGGGAGCATCTGCCAGGAAAGCTGCTCTAGATTTTCCATTCCAAGCTGAATTTTCTATGCCAAGCTTTTTGAACCTTGAAGCTGACATCTACCAAATGAGTTGTCAAGTTCCGAAAGAAATTTTCAAAGACATTCAGAAAATACTGTGCTTGTAAAAGAGTTGTAAAAGAGTTGTTTCCAGCATTCAGAAAACCCTTAACAGCAACTAATTCATTCCATCACAAATTTGTTCCATCTCACTTTTGATTTAATTGTCAAGTACTTCTCCCTCTTATCTTATTCAGGCTTCTGGTACCTTTACACACCAAGCCCTTCTTCTCAAAGATGACATAGTATGTCTTCCCCAGCTACCTATTAATAACACAAGGCTTTAAAAATACTTCTAAAATATCAATAGTTATAAACAGCAAGTGATATTCTGATTTTAACTTCCATCATTGATTTCTGTATTTTCCTGGACACATACAAAGTATGAAGCTAATATTGATCTGAATGATCTTATTTTATTAATTTTATTCCCTGTCCACTCTTCTGTTTATGTTGTCTCTTGGAAACAGTAACAGAGAAACTAAACCTCTAGTAGCATTTCCTCTCAAATACATGGTACAACAGAACATAATTGCTAAATGGTTTTGGGGGAGTCACTAACTGAACTTCTTCATACCACTATACTCACTTAAAAATATAACAATCAGCTATTTAATAGTGTCTAGAGAACCATGAAGACTAACTGAGCTAATTTCTTTCACAGCTCCATACAAGGTGTTGCATTCACCAGGGCTGAGTGATCCACTTTTGCTACAGATTTTTCCATGGAAGCATTCTCTCCTTTCAGGGCTTGAATCAGTTAACTCGATACTGCCAATAGCAATTACAGAGGAAAGAGGTGCTGCAGAGTGGCCTGAAATACTTAGAACTCTGCTTTAATTATCACTCTGTTTAGAATATGGAGGTATCAAGCAAATAAATAAATAAAATGCAAAGAAAAAGTATATCATAGGAATCATAAACCCCCAAAGTATATTCCATTCTATCTCCTTAAAAAGTAGCATCTCATAGTTATGATGATTGTGCTTGCTTTTTTTCTGTCCTAATGGTGCTTTAGCATTCCCCTCTTAAAGCTTACATTTCTGGGATGCACATAACAACACTATCACCACAATTTAAATTTGTGTTACACAATGAAATGTCAGCCTTATCTATTTATATTTTTCCTTCACTTGCTTCCAGATTTTCATCAGCATTTTTAAACGGATACTGTATGGTGCAAGTTCTTTTGAAGGAAAATCCCAGTATTTTCTTTGGTGGCAAGTGCTAGCTGAAACCAGACTGGACTTGCTCATACAGTGTGCCTAGTCTATGTTCAGACCTATGTTCCACAGTCACACTTTTCAACAGCTGCCAGGAATATAAGACTACACAATAAAAATGTTTTACTGGTAAAAATGATTACTAGTTGTGAACAAAACCACTCCATAACACTTTTTGATTGGTGTCTTCACATTTCCCAAATCACTACTCTCCATAAATCCCAAATGATTCAGAAAAATCAATGGCTACTGGCAGAACAATATTTTACAAAGGTGACAGGCAACAGGCAGCGTAATGTTATCCTTTCTAACCTGTGTGGCAGTACAGATGATATTATTGTTCTATGTTTAGGCATACATGGCTCTTAATACATATAAATGTACACAGACCCATACAGGTCTGTGTATAGTTTGAATCAATGGGATTATAGACTCAGTGCATGTACACTAGAGAGGAATAACAATCAGGAAAATAAGGTTGAGGCTAGAGAGAATAAGCACTAGTCAAATATATTAACCCATCACTACTACGTTATGTATTCTAGTTCTCGACAGGAAAAAGCCACAAATAGGTTTCATATACATATGAAAAAATTAGTTATCTAAACTTGTTCATGTAATGATATCCCAACACAAAATCTAATTGCCATCAAGAAAAGGGATGACTACTTCAGAGATCATTTCTGGTAAGGTCCTGTTCTATGATAGCAATAAGCGCACCCTTTTAGACCATATGTTCACAGTAAGCAAATTCAAATGGCTTATTAGTTAGAAATATAGAGTAGAAGAAGTAGGAATTAACTGTAGTTTAAAAACAAAAAGGAGAACAGTAGTGAGACATTAAAACAGTAATTTCGTAATTAATTGAAGAAAAACTGGTAAGATGAAAGATAAGAGAAAGTTAAAAGACTGACTCACAGTATCAACTCAAAATTGAGTAGCAAGGTATAATTTCCATGGGCTCTGATTTTCCGGGATTCTGCATCCAACTTGTGCTGTTTTTCTTTGGAATCAGATGCCTAGTCCCATTATTAGATCTAAAAATATGAACAACTGATCATATAGAGAAAAAAATAATTTCCAAATTTGAATGGAAGCATACCTGAACTAAGGATCTACAGTTCTTGCTGCTTCCCTTATCTCCAAAGCATCTGTCAGCATAGTGAATAAATTCTACCTGGTAGCCACATTTGAAAAACAGGATAAAAGATCTGTGCTTCAGAATTAAATCACTGACACGTGAGGGCATGAGTTTATGCTGTGAAGTCCTCAGTCTTGGTTCTGTACAGAAAATAGAGAGTAACTGAGAGTACTCAAGAAATATTCTAAATGGCGCTGATACCAAGAAGCAACCCAAACCAGGTCACCTGGACTCACAAGTACATTCATGGAGTAATTGAGTCCAGGAAGTAAATATAGAAACAGAAAAGCTGTAAAAGCACCTTTTCTATGAGGGTTTCTCCAGTTTCTCGTTTTTGTTTACTTTTTATTTTCCACAAGACACAAGTTTTCTTTTGATTTATTTTCTTTTGATTTAATCACCTATGAAAAGATAACCCCATAGGCTTTTAATATCCTAAAGCCTCAAACATTCCTTCTTAGTAGAAAAGTTTGAATATTTCATAGCTGTTACACTGATGTTAACACAGGAATCAATCCACATTCAACCACAGGACTCCAGAAAGTGTGTTCTCCAGTTTTTACTTTGGGATAGGCTGGAAATGGGATGAAAAGAGGCATGAGTGAAACAGGATGTAAACATGGCATTAGGGCACATTTGCTAAACCCACAGGTTCAATCCAGAAAAGAATTAATAATTGAGGCTGTGCTATTAACAGCATCAAAACCAAAAACACTCTGGTCTTTGTTGTCTGTTGTAATTTATATAAATGAAAGGTAGAAATATAGTAAAGCACTTTGCCCATGAACTGATGAAAAAGCGTTGGAGGGTTGGGACGGGGAAATCCTCCGTGCCAGAACCACAACAGTAAAATTGAAGAGCACTTTTACTCCCTACATTTCAAAACAACAAAACACAGGACCTCATCACTTATGATTTCCAAGATACCCAGAGCAGAGGCTGTAAGAAACCAGGGGTAAAATTTACAAGGTATCTTAAGTAAAACATTTTCCTACATTTGTAATTTAAGACAACTAGATGCTTATCCTAAATCTCATTAATGATTAATTGCTTCTAAAAAATACTAAATGCACAGCTACATCTGAAACTAGGACTTTTAATTCCAAGTGTTTTAGCAATTATGACCCTTGATGCTGCTACCTCCACCAGTTACCTGTGACCTCCACTAGCACTTTCTGACCTAATCAGAGTATTGCTAATTATCTTGCTTTCCTCAGGCCTTTTATAGTGTACATTTTACCCCATTTACAGTCTTAAATTTCTTGATGGCTGAAATAAACTCCTACCTGTCTTGCATATGGCTTCACTATATATGGAAAAGCGACTGGATCCACTTTGATTGGAGTAGCAATCAAAGTAGAAAGTTGGTTATAAGTATACCTAGCTATAATATTCTTAGTAAAAGAGTATTTGAATTAAATTCTTGTGTTTATTTTAAGGAAGAGGTCTGACATGATGACCTGCTGATCCAAACCAGCTAGGAGAATCTATGAATTATTTACTGTCTTTACTATATGATCAGAATTTGTATTTTCCACATGAATTGTACTGTTGGCCTTAGCTTATTTATGCCAATTACATAAGAATGAAATTCAACATATCAGGGTTTTATACTGGCATGAGCAGTAACATAATAAAACTAAAATCTGTAAACTGGAAGAAAAACAGGTCAGATGTCAGGTTTCTGATCGGGAATTAAATTCTGCTGCAATTTGAGGTCATAACCTGTAACACAGAATCTCATCAATATTCAGTGATCTTGTGTATGCACAAGGAGGGTGTGTGGGGGTGTGTGAAAAGGCTTGATCTAGTCAAGATTTTTCTATTTGTTTCTTTTTCTGAAAGAGGAGAACCAGGATAGCATTAAAAAGAAATAGAAAAGCTGCCTCTACAAGATTTAACCAAGACTTTTGACTGAAAACTATGTAAGTGTGCATTGACTTATTTATACAATTAAATCCCTATCATGCTTCATAAACCTAGCTTCTTATTTCTAGATAAAATGAAGAAATATAAACAGGAAGTGTGTCCTCCTATTGGTACTTATTTAGTTTTATGAAGAATAAAATAGTAAGGGAAGTTCATTCTTGTCACAATTTGCTTTACTCTGAGACATATTTATTAAGATATTTTGACTGAATCCCAGTATGTTCAGCGCTTGCAGCCCTCACTGACATCTGCAAAAAGCTACAGATCTTTTCAAAGGGAAATACTTCATTTCTAACAGATCTCATCTGCAATTTTGGCAAATTCCCTTCAAGCCAATGACTCACATTTGTATTTGGTCTCACTCAAGTGCATTGGGAATTTTACATACTACTCTGTACTCGAGGACTGTCTCTCACCATTTAGATAAAAAAGGGCAAACTGACAGCACAACAACATAACTATAGCTTTAATTCTTGCAGTGCAACTAAAGCCTCAAGGGTTTACTCCTCAGCAAAGAGAATTGGAAGCTGCAAATTAATCTGGCTGAAAGTTCCTAATATTACAAGTAGTAGGGGATCATTAAGCTCTTAGCAGCATTGGGTGATAAATGGCTTTTTTATAAACTGTGACAACCAAATATGAACCCAGAAGACCCTACATGACTCAGGGACTGCTGGAGTATAACACTGCATGTGTGCCTGCCAGGTCTTCTCCTCACAGGTGTGTATGTCAGACATGGATAAATCTATGGCAAGGAGACACGTGTGCAACCATTCCAGAGAGAACCACGGTTTCCCTGCAGGATGGTTACAGGCATAGTTCTAATCCAGCATAACCTATTAACCATCAATTTAACAGTGACATCAACCTGATCCAAATCCTTCAGAGTGAAAGACAAGTACTATACGAAATGTTTGAGAAGAGTGCTGTCGATATTGTTATTGGATTCCAAAATCTCCTAGAAGTTCAGCATTACAGGAGAATAACTGTGAAGAAAACCTGACTGTTCAGACGCAGAAATGGATAACATTAATTATTCTCATGACAGCTTTTCAGAGAAAACTAGTTTGTCAAAAGTGAGTAACTTTGATGAGGTAATCAGACTCAGTTTATTAATATACAACAATCATTTCCTCTATCCTTGCATTTATAAAGAGCTTGTTATATAAGGACTAAAGTACCAATACCATTACGTACACACTACTGAAATTAAAAACTGGGGTACAAGTTTTACTGCCTCATTACACCTCAGTTGATATAAGCACAATCCACACAACTATCTTACCTCAAGAGTCACCATATTTAGCAAACGAAGAAGAATTACTTTGCAAACTTGTTTTTCTCAAAGGAAATCAATACTGTTTTACAATTATTAGACTGATTTAGTACCCTCTATATTCATATACTATCTATATTTACATAATCCATTACAGCATTGAATTTTCCTCATTTCAAACAGCACACTGCCTATATAAACATCCTACTCTTTCCAACTATTTCAAGCATGTCTACTATTATTTCATAAATAGTAGGTGATGTATCATTTCTAGTTTAGGCAAAGCACCGTGTTTAATATGGTATGTCAGAATAATCTCTATTCTGCATGCCATTACTTTCAAATATTTTCCCCATCTCTTTTATTAGTCAGTCATAATGGGTTTTCTTGCTTGTGTCTCACTTTATTAATTTCTGTTTTTTTTCTGTGTGGGTACCTTCAATATTCCAAGAGAATTATCTCCTCCCACCTTTAGAGTGGTACTAAAGTCATACTTCTTCTGTTGTGCTTTACCATCCAGATTTGCTTTTCTTTTGAATGTTCATCTTACTGTTCAACATTAACCTGTGAACCATCATGCCCGAAAAAAGCTTCTAAGTAAAATAAAAAGGAAGGCACTATATTACTTTATGTTGTTGTAGCCTAATGTATCTTACATCTCAGAATTCTTATTTCTCTCATATGATCTAGTTCAGATAACCTAACAGCAAAAAGACCTTCCAACTAATTTAATTGAACTTCTGCCCTTCACATAAATGCAATAAATAATTCCCTTATGAAAGAGTATTTGTCTCTGTCTACCAGTTGACAAAGACAAATATTGCCATTTTTTAGCAAACTGCAAATTCTTTAAATCTCAATTTAACAGTAGCTAACTGAAGACTCATGGCAAAGGTTCCAAAATCACATTTGCCAACTAATCCTCCCCAGGAGATATTAGGAATTTTTAGTGAAATAGTTTCAGTGATGTTGTTTAAATTTCTTCTAGATTCAGACTTCATAGACCATTAATGCATTCCTTTTTTCCCCTTCAAATTTGCTTCTTAGTAAACTTGGACAGTAATGTGCATGTGTGTAACAACCCTGAATAGTACAAATACTGCATTGAAAATACTGCTTAATTAATAAAGCCATTCTACTGCTGGCAGTGTGTCAACTAAAAGACTGGTGTGGTTGATCACAGCACACATGAAGACGATCCCTGCTTCAAGAAGATTACGGCATTTTCTGTAATAATGAATTAACAATAGTAATAATTACTGAAGCCTTGGGGGGGAGGAAGAGGTTGCTTGCTAACTTCATCTTTTCTTTGTTCCTTAAGGAAAAAAAAACAAAACAGGTGAAGGGATTTTCTGACAGTGGCTTGTGTCTGGTGGACTAAGCGACAGCAGCTCTTCTGCGGGAATAATTCTCCTGAGACTTTTCCTGGCTGACGGCCTGGTGCTACGACTTAGTTCCAGGAACAAGGAGAAAATCCAGGAAACACATTCATGAAAAGGATCAACATACATTTCTGTGGTATCACTAACAGTATACTACTGAGGAAATTAATATGCACTCTGTATTTGTAATTCAGTTTTAAAATATATTTTAAATATGTACGTAAACTCAAGCGCACACACGCACACACGCACACATATATATATAAATTTCTTTGAATACAAGCCATAAATTTAATTCAAAAGGTTTTAGAAAGTGTTTAGAAATCTGGCTCTACTGAATACAAAAAGACTTTGACATTATCCCTACTGAATTAAAGATTCACCTGACAGCTATTTTATAAATTTCATAACTTTTGAGGATAAACTATGCACAGGTTGTGCTGGCTTCTATGAAAAAGAGTACTAGGAGAGTGGAAAAAAATCTTAGCAAATAGGGGTTTTTGTTCTGTTTCCCATCTTGTACATGAATCCATCTTGAAAACATGCAAATACCCCTTTTTTTCCTACTGAAAACTGCATTTCTAGGTGATAGAGGTGTTTGGGTGAAGAAGATAACATGGCCAAGATTTTTGGACTATTGACCAAAATAAATAAGTCTATGTGGACTTCCAACACATTCAGAACACAGAAGATCCACAGTACTTAAGCAGGACATACTATGCCCTCCTATGCTAGTGAAGAGAATTTAGGGGTAGACAAGGTATACTTTTGGAAAATGAGTTCTGGCAGCTGCAAACTACTTTGAGCAGAGCTGTGGAATCTTCTGTGTCAAATGCAACAGTGAAATAAGACCAAGTAAAGTTCTAGTATGAGAAACAAAGATTCAGTACAAGTAGGTTTTTAATTCCATAAACTGTTTTTGACCATTACCTCCTTATATGCATGAAATTCTCTAAGCTTATTTATTATCACTCTGACCTTTCAAGTACTAAGAAAAAAAATTTCTGTATGTTTCTTCTGCAAAGAAAACGTAAAATTTTAAATGTAATTAGCACGTCAAATCCATGTTCAGGTGACGTCTATGCTTCAGCAGCTTCCACTGCTTATAAACTCTACAAGACCTTACAAACTACTCTATCTGAGAAAAATGATATAGTAAGAGAAGAAGTATCAGTAAGAAAGTAAGAGTGGTGAGTATTCATATGGTCAAAATAAAAAATACAATTAAAAAAAATCAAAAACCTTGAAAGCTGTCTCTTGATTAGGGCTACCTGATATGTTGTCACAACATGCTGAATCCATCAAAAGAAGCCTGCCACTTTCACTGCTGTAAAGAATGTTATGTTCAACATTTCTTTTGCTCCAGCAGTTGAAACACCACATGATGTGATTTAGAGTCAGTCACAAACTTAATATTATCCCAAAGCAATTGATTACCACTGCGCCTGGTCTCAGTCCAGAGCTATTAATAGGCTTTACACATTAATCCAGTATAGATGTTTGTGACCTGTAGAGTTGTTCAATTTGTAGGATAATATAGAATATAATGTTCAAGCAGTGGAGAGACTTTATTAATAAAGTGTAACTATTGAGTCATCAAGAAACAGGAGAAGAAGGAATTTTTTGTTTCTTGAGTCAAGCAGTTACTAACAGACCATGCAACTTCAGGAGATGACACCTGATCAAAAAAAAAGGGGTATTTATGTCTCCAATGACACATGCAAGTTCTTCATTTATCAATATCAAACCACTCCCTGAGCTCTGTGGATATGCAAATCCATCTAACTGGAATTCCTGTAAAACTCTAACAAGAAGGTTACTATACATTTCAGGGAGATGCATTAACTGGGAAAGTGAAGAGGACATAATTCCAGATAAGTTAGGTCAAAAAAATATAGGGAAAGGAGATGGTGACTTCAATAAATTGCTGTGACAAAATAAATTAAGCTTTGGGTTTTTTTATTCACTTCCTATTTTTGTTGTTGTTGTTTTAAACAAACATTAATACAGCCTTTGTAAATAAGGACAAAGAAAAACATTTATGTTTGGATCTGGAACTTATGTGAATTGAAGGTTTCATGCTATTTTGGTATCATCAACCATGTCTACAGACATGGCAATACTAAAAAAGAGAGTGTTAGTCTTCAGAAACTACATAGCATCGATGGGGAAGAAGCATTTTGCAGTGAGCAATATTGCTAAAAAAAGCTCTCTGGCACTGAATAAAGTAAGTAGAAGCTCAACTAACTCTGATGTAGTTTGTGAAATCATCTCACTTTTATTTTCTGTCAGATTTTATCTAGATGTCCCTTACAATCCAAAGCAACTGTTTGTGGCTTATCTTTATTAGAGCTGATATCACAGGACTCACAGTCCTCAAAACTGCCATGACTGTATCTTATTTCTTATAAATGCTACCTGAGTATCTGCCTTCCTTTTAACAATGGCAATGGAAAGAGACACAGTCAATATTCATTTTTGTTCCTGGAAGAAGATGCAAGTGAGATGCAATTACAGCTTGCCAGCTTGCTTATCAAATGCTATCTGGAAGAACTGGCCACTCACAAAGAGGGGACACCTCTAAGACAGTATCAAATAGAAGAGATGACCAACTTGTAATTATCCAGAAATATGTCATGGGATTCATCCTAGAAGGCCCCTCCCCAGATTACTGTGTAATCACTTCCCACGATTCACAAATCAGAGGAATGTTCAGAAAATTAAATGTGTTGTTCAAAATTTAAAACTTCTCCATCGCTAGAAGAGTTTATCACAGCTGCCTCCAACAAAAAATACATGATAACCATGTAGCTGCTGCAGCTCCAACAGCATCACATGAGCATGCAATGATTTCTTTCATTGTTATTGTAGGTAACCACAAATAACTGAATATGGGTAATACAAGAAGAGAAAAGGGATTGCTTGGGGCACAGAGACTCAAGGAAAAACTCCTGCAACCAGTACAATGCCCAGACTGGGAGGATCTAACCAAATAAGAATAGAGAGGCAGATAAGCCTACACACATACATGTTCCAGCTTGGAACATACAATCTAGGTATTTTAAACATGCAGAGGAGCCAAAAATTTGGCTCTTTGCTGCAGACTCTAAAGCTACTACAACGAAAACATTTTTTGCCTACTCAATTTACCTCCTCAGTGTTCATTAAGAAGAAAAAATGAAAGGGAAAAAATTGCTCTAACTTTACTTGAATGCAAAATGGATTCCATCAAATGGAATAAGAATTAAAGCTTTGAGCCAATTTTATTTGAAATCCTTTGACAAAAACAGAAATAGCTAGTTCTTACAATTTAAAAAAATATGCAATTTTCAGTTGAAAGTAAATCTTGTTACTAAAATTGCCCTTTACTTTTAAAAAGGCCAAGAGAAACCATTAAAAGCTTGAAACAGAATCAAAATGTTCTGAGGATATCCATCTTATATTTAGTTCCACGTCTGCCAATAAACGCTTTAATTCCAAATTGGAAGAAAATAGTTTTAAACTGCTAAGTAACCAAAGCGTAATAACACAATTCCTTTAAACTCAAGCTTTCTGAACTGTTTATTCAAATGCTGTAAGTTGACTACAAAGAACACTGAATGTTGTAAAAAACAATAAGATTTATATAACTCTAGTATTTAAACTGAAGCTCTTACAGTGAAAACAAACTTGAGATCACTGTACAAGTAAAGCTACATATCAGCTCATCATATGGAAGTTACTAAATTGTATTATTTACAGGAAAACTTCACTTAAGAGCCCTCAGTGTAAGTATATGCGGTGAAGGCAAATAAAGGCAAATCTCAATTTATAATAATTTTTAATGCAGAGCAGATCCAGAAAAAGAACTGACAGTTTACTGGTCTAAATCTAGAATGCTCAGTCTTAATAAAATGTTAGCCTCTTCTCATCTGTATTCATCTCAGTGCTGTCCACCCAGTTGTTTCTGATTTTAAAACTGACAGCCGTGAAATAACAGTGAGTGCTATTATTTTTGTCAGAATGAATGTAAAATACCAAGATTCTGGATTTTATTAGGGTCAAAGATCTAAGGAAAAGGGATTTCTCCATCTCCAAAGCCTTGCAAAGGCTTTTATTGGAAAACAGGTCTGAGTGTTGGGCCAACCAGTGTCTATTTTGATACCATCTACACTGAAACTTCTCCAGATGCAGAGGCCAAATGCAGACATTTGAATATCACTGGCATGCACAGAAACAATTTCTTCCATGCTCAACAAACCAACTCATTTAGTGATGTGAAGGTCCATGATGTTGCTGACAGAGACTTTAACATTGTGTGATTAGCAATATAAAGTGACAGACCCTATTTACTATGTGATTCTTAGGCTCTTTCTTCAACCTAATTAAGAAATACAACCCACTAAGGGCTTGAAAAGTTTATTTTCATTGATGACTGGATTTTCTATACCTATTCTCTACCTGAAACTTCTAATTGTGAGGAGTCAGTGACCTATTCAGCATTAAACATGCTGACCTGCATACATAAGAGTTAACATTTGTAGTCTTCAGAAGTGTAGAATGACACGCCTGATCCCATTAGAGTCTTCTGGGTAGAAATGAAACATTTAAAAAACACAATGAAAAATAAAAGCTTAGCTTTAAATGGCTGCGAAGCTGGAGAAGAAACCACTGGAAACTTCTTATTAGAATTGTACCAACAGGTGGGTGGTTATTTCCCAGAATATGTTGAAGTTTACTGTCTTTCTATATGTTGTTAAAACCATCTTTGTCAGAAATTACAATCCTACAGGCACATAAAAATTATTCTATAAAGTCAGACATACACAATTTGTAAAAGATTTCATTGTGCCAGCTAGCAGGTCTTTTCCCCATGTTCTCACAGTCTCTCCCTGTGGCCCCACTTTTCTGTTTGCTGAAACCACAACTTAGTATCTATTTTCTGTCTAAAGTGACAGAAACTATTCACCACTGTGCTGTTATAGCAAATGCTTTTAGGAACATACAAATCTCTCAAGTAAGCAGAGAGATGCAAATAAACGTGCCCGCCTGCTGAACAAATGCAATGTTTCAAATCCATACTTTGATGGGGTAACCCTGAGGGCACTGCTCGGCTTCAAAGAAGATGAATATGAGGAGCTATGGGGGAATTCTGTCCAGCTGTCTGTGTTTCATTCAAAGCTTGCCAGTATAGCTGGTGAACCTGAAGTATTTCAGATTTCATTTCAGCTACAGCTCCAAAATGACGTTACTCTGAACTTCATCACGCTCCTTTAAATTGAAAAAAAAAATTAATATCCAAAGCCATTATTCAAGAAGGAGCTGGGTTTTTTATCTTGCTTTACCCACTTACTTTCCAGTTTTGATTTATCAGGTTTGTTACTAAAAATTCTCATAAATGAGAAACTAAAGCAACTGAACCATATTTGCATCAAAACAACTTCACTGGGGTGCATGAAGCTTACCTTGATAGCTTTACTATGATTGATGCAATTGTTACCAGCAATGGGAAGAGAAAAGGAGGGAAAAAATGTGTGAGAAAAAGTAGTGTCTATAAGCTTGACTAGCATAAATGCTCTTCTCACTTTCTTCTGTGTGAAGACTTGTTTTCATTTAAATTACAAAATATTTCAGAGAATCTAATGTGATTTGACAGCTAATCTTAAATTGTGTCTCTATACAAAAAGGGGAACAAAAATCCCAAAGACAAGATATTATCTATCATGCTTTGAGAACGTTGTATCGGCCTGGAGCAACTCTCCTACAAAGACGGGCTGAGAGAGCTGGGGTTATTCAGCCTGGAGAAGAGAAGGCTCCAGGAAGACCTAATTGCAGCCCTCCAGTCCCTAAAGGGAGCCTACAAGAAAGCCAGAGAGAGACTTTCTGCAAGGGTATGTAGGGATAGTACAAGGCCAAATGGCTTCAAACTGAGAGTACATTTAGATTAGATATCGGGAAGAAATTCAGCACCATCACAGTGGTGAAGTGCTGGAACAGGTTGCCCAGAGAAGCTGTGGATGCCCCATCCCTGGAAGTGTTCAGGGCCAGGTTGGATGGGGCTTTGAGTAACCTGGTCTAGTGAAAGGCGTCTCTGCCCGCGGCAGGGGGGTTGGAACTAAGTGATCTTTAAGGTTGCTTCCAACCAGAACCATTCTATGATTATTTTCAAATCTAATATTTAATGCAAGCATTCACCAAATAGACAGCTTAATACTTTTTACAGTCTTTCTTGAGATCCATCCTTTCATAATGAATTGGTATTTCTGGTGTAATGGGTAGTCATCAAGCCCCTTTCTCATGTTTAGAGTACATTTACAGGCAGCAATCTCACTATCACATGAAGAGATCATTTAAAGCATTAAGCAAGATGCCACACAAATGCCTCTAAGCACTGTGCCCCATGGCATGCTGGAGTCACTTCCCCCTGAACCGCCTGGAGCATGAATCATCTCATAAACCAAAAAGCTCTACTGAATATGTCCTGCCTTCAATTGCATAAGTTTTTACTTTCAGAATCGAGACAAAAGCCCTTCAAGGAATATGTAGCACAGTGACAGACACTGCTCCTATTGAACACTGTAGCTGTAAACATGAACAGTTCAAGAGCAAAGTGCAAGTAGATGAGACACCAAGTCTCCTGTGGCTTAGGGACAACCTTATAAATATTTTCATGCTTAAGAAAGACAGAAGCCAGGTAAAAATCTAAAATTTTTTCTAACTTCTTACCCACAATAAAAATAGTAGAAGGCAGCATTTTTTTAAATCCTATCCTTTCTTTAAAAGTTTGCCTGTTTTATGGATCTAAACTCCACAAAGTTTCAATAAGACTGACCAGACAAACAGACTTTAAAGAGGGATCTTCTATTTCCAAAAGTACTCTCGCAGGGTAGTAAATAGAATTTATACACAGCTAGAAGCCTGGATTTGTTTGTAACCTCCTATTCAGCCACAACACACATTCAGCTAAGTATACCCTCAAATCATTCACTCAAAAATTCCTTCCTTGAATAATTACAGTCAGTAATCTAGGATGTAGGTTGTGTGTGCACTGTACACTGCACTGTGTGCAACAAAACCTACGTGGTATAAAACAGTTCAAGTATTTGAAAAAAAAAATCATTTATTGGTTCTTGTACTTTCAGGCACTTCAGAAAACATTACCTCTAGCAACTGTAATGTACATTTTTATCCTTTTATTTAAACACCTCATTTTAGAAGTATTTTAGAAAATTATAGGGATTTTTACATCAACTTTTTGGAAGAGATTTTTACATCAAACCTTTCTGGAATTGATATTGCAATCGGAACAACTGTCTTTTGGAGAAAATACTACTAAACGGAGAGGATGCAAAGCTAGACTAATACTAAAAACAAGGAGTTTGCACACGATACTTGCATGAAAAGTATGCCTAAAGCCAGACTAAGAAGAATAAGGAAGAGATCTACAAATTAAACACCAATTTCACTAATATCATATAACAAATAACTTTATTATCATAATCAGTCTTTCTTATGTAGGTTATTTGTTGATCAAAACATCCTCTTGTGGTTACCAGTTTTGAACACTCCTGCTCCGAAGATTCTGTTTCAATTAATGCCACGTACTGGTAAGATCTGTCAACACAACACACTAAGTTCACAAATTCTGTTGTTCCTAAAAGACCTGATAGACAGTATTATGAAGCAGCTTTACTGTCTACTAACTTTTTTTTAGAAAAGCTACAGCACAAAATACAGAGTGGGCTTTTGCACAGAGTAAACTCTTGTGAATGACGTTCAGTCTCAACTATTAGGTAAGACATTTTGCCCATTTGCCAGCTTGATATTTTGCCTGCAGTAGATCTTCCAATCTGCTAAATTACCTTCTTTTAAACATACTTTTTCTCAGACTGTCCACAGTGATACATTTAATCCACAACTGAAAATGGAAATAAATCATAAAAATAGACCGAATACATTCTATAGCTCATATACAGACTGTATCCTAACTGGTAATCATTCAGGTTTCCTCTGAGATGCATATTTTATGTATAAACTGCAGGCCACAGGCTACTTGCAGTCAGTCATGGACCTCTGTGCTTAGGTTTGATTTCTACAAAAACCATGGCACATACAGGAGGACAGGAATGATGTGTACACAGCTGCCACCTCCATAAAAGGATGGGACACAGCTGGAGAGCATCCTTCCGAGGAAGGAAGAGAAGCAGTAACTGTTCATATAATTTTTCATTCTTCTTCTTTTAAGAAACTGTACTTTCACAATACCCACTTCTCAACCTTCCCCTTCTCTTTATACAAAAAAATATTTCTGCTTATCCCTCCACTCCCCAAACCAAATGAATCTTAGAGAGCCTCTTATATTTCAGCCCACCCTAGGAACAGAAATGAGGAAAATTAATGGCTCCTGTTTTAGATCTATTCTTCCTCCTTGCTTACATTCAAACCCCCCACCAAAAAAAAGGTGAAAAATCATCTGAAAGACAGTATTGTAATATGCAGTAGCACAACATTTCAGTATGCCCAGCATAACAAGGTGCCTACAAAGTCTGTTTTCTATTATCACTTTGTAACTATAACCTTGGCACTTATATATATATATATGCACACAGATTATGAGACACCGTAACTCTAAACAGAAGCTAAGAAGAAAAAAAAACCACATCAACGAACCTGATCTAAGGTACTCAAAGTTTATTCACATAAGTAATGATCCAATATAATCTGTCACTATCTAAAAAGCACGATAATTCTTGTCACATCAGGTTATTAGTCTGCCAGTCACATCTGACTTATTTTCCACTAGCAATGGCAACAACTGGATTTAAAATATATTTATTTTCCTTTGATAGCTCTACATATACCCTTGCACATTGATATAATTGTAAAGAACAAAAAATATCCTGACTTTTAAATAAGTAGGTGACGTATTTTTGTAAGGAATAATGGGCTTGTCCTACTAGAGGGAAAGAATCATTTACTCTTATGAAGAGTCAGTCAAATCTCACACGAGATATGCTATGCTAAATTGTGATCTTCAGCTTGCAATCATGGGAAGTACTTCAATGCAAGAAAAGCAAAAAAAGCCATGACAAAAGGAATAAGATGAACTTGACAAAATAGCACATATTTTCAATCTGGAGTATGAGTTTTATACAATTACCCTATGACTTTAAAAATGATGGACAAAGCCATTCTTTGGAGCTATTCAGATAACTCATCTAAAATGTACTCCCTTCATAAACATTAAACCAGAAAAAACAAGCTAAATACGTCAATTAAATTATGCAGAGTGATCCAGTCACTGGTGGTGAGACACAAAAGACACTTAAAGGCTGTGACATTGAACAAGGTAACAGATGCTGAGAACCCAGTTCCCTGAAGCAGAAAGCACAGACATAACTTGGGCACCTTAAGTTATTATAAAGCAGACAGAGAAAAAGAAGTTGCCTAAAAGTAGAACAGGCTCAGAACAGGAACCCTAAGCAACCCGTGTAAAACACTCATGGGAGAGGACAGTCTTAAATCTTTTCCATTTAAGATGACTAAACTGGACGCCAGAGACATCCCAAACTGTAAAATTACAATCTGCATTGTCCAACAGCTACTCTGTTACAGATTACAACTGTCAGAGTGACACTCTGATTTTCTTTATTGCATTTAGGCATCTAAACTATTAGAACACGCTCCAACATTCACTTTACTAAATGAGTGCAAGCTGGAGGGAGGAAGCAAGAAAACAGCTGTTTTCCTGCCCCCATCATTACACCTTGCACGAACATAGAGCAGGCACCAACAAAATGGAGATCAGCTATACAGAAAAGGACTTCAGGGTCCTGGCAAGAGCAGAGTGGTCAGAGAATGCCCCAGCAGCGATGAAGGCCAACCACACACTGAGCTGCACTAGTGAAGCCAGCAGGCTGAGGGAAGTGATTCCATCTATGCATTCAGCACTGGTGAGACTATCACTATGGTACTATACCCAGTGTTTGGCTTCCAACAGCAAGACAGACATATATCTACTGAAGAGAGGCCAGTATATGGCCACTGGAACCAAGGGCCTGGAATTCCATGATATATGAGGGGAAACTTGAGAGAACAGATTTTTTTCAGTCTCACACTGTCTAAAACTACCTAATGCCAGGTACAGAGAATACGGAGAACATCATAACAGGTAGGTGCAGAACACAGTAAATTCTTACTAGATACATTGAAAAAATTAGTTCTCATCAGGGCTGTGAAACACTGAGAGATGGCCTCAGAGAGGCTGTCAGATCTACATCTTTGAAGATACTCACAACTCAAATCGACAAGACCTGGTGTAACAGGCTCCAAATGGACCTGCTCTGAGTATAGGGTTGGACTAGATATCTCCAAAGACCCCTTCTCAAACAAATTATTCTATGATTCCTTGAGCGAGCTCAGGAATATTTATTACTCCTACTCCTACTCCTCCTCCTAGTAGTATTATTACTACACATAGACTGAAGTACCTAAATTCTTCCTAAATGTTTTTTTTGGGGATATGAAAATAGTTCTCAATACCCAGCTACCTCTCATTACGATAACAGTTCTCTCCCTCCTGCCTTGAGTACTTCATCATTCTCCGCTGGAATTACCACTGCCTGATACTGTCCGTGACTCCACACATCATATTGAACTGAAATTCTGGATTGGAAAAATCCAAAGCCACTTATCATTTGGCCATCTGCTAACCTTGCCACTTCTCTCTCCTCCTGTCTTCCTTATTTCCTTGTGTCTCTAATGATTTCTACTATGAGTACATAAAAGTAGATAAAAATTAAAGGCTAACCGTTCAATAGCTTGTACTTGGTACTGAATTTCTAGTAGCAAATATTAATTCAAGTATTTTGATTAACCTCCTAGTTAATAGAAGCATATATACCATATGTAACCATCATAATAATCCCAGACAATTGCTAAAATATGACATTTAAAGTAAGTTTAGACTGTCAAACAAAAGATTAATTTACACAACAATGAAATACTGCTAGGTTGCAAAAATATTCCTGTTCTCAGAAAAAAAATAAAGCAAAGACATAAATACCTAACAATAAAACATCCTAGTTTGTAGTTTTTAAATCTGCAATTACCTGTATGCTTTCTAAAATAAAATAAATATTAAAAGAAGTTAATACATAATTTATTTTACAGGTTTAAAATCGTAAGTGTGAGTACAATTTCATTCTTATCTTAAAAAAACCTAACTGACAGATATATACTCAATGTGTTTAAGAGAGAGACAGTGTAGTACTATTATCTCAAATGTGAAAAATTGTATTATTAATCTACAGTGTAGTTTGTTTCATAACCATGATAAAATACTAATTTAAAAAAATAAAATGCTTCTGCAAAAATTAGTTTAATGTATCATCCCACAGAAGTAGTATATAGCCAAGCTACAGCATTTCGGAAACGAATTGCAAGTGAATCTGTAATTCTCAAACAGCAGCAAAAAATGAGCAGGCTGAACTAAAAAATATATCTGACAAGTCTTAGACCTGAAATATTTGGAGATAAAAATTTTATTTTAACATGGCCAGGTTTTGTTGGCAAATCTTGCAAGAAGTTGACTAATGCTCCAGCTGGTATCAATGACAGAGCTCTCACTGATTCCAAGCAACTGCTCCCATTCAGAGAAGCAAAATGCTTTCCTAGCCCAGGGGAATATCTTAACATTCTTTCACAAACATACACAAAAATAGAAAAAAAACAAACAGAAGATAAAACTGTGACTCCCTTTGCTTTTCTCTGCATACCTCATGCAGTCATTTCTCCCAAATCTCCTTCCAAGCGAGCTTAATGGGAAGAATACTCAGCAAAACCAGTAAATATCTAGTGAAGTTAACAGAAAGCAAAATTAAACTGCATTACACAGCCAAAAGTAGCAGAAAAACAACTCTAAAAATACACCATATAAACTCCAAACCGAAATGTGCATCCCTTGCCATTCTCCAACAGATACTAGAAACCCTACCTTGCTCATGATGGTGAAGTTAACAAAAGCATTCAAGAGAGACAAACCTAGATTCTTCCTAGCACCTTAACTTAGCTCCTTCCATCATGACTTTCGATCATAGAAAAGGCAACCAGAGATTGCAGCCATTAGAATCTTGGAAAGCAATCATGCTATTATTATCATCACAGTAACTACTTATACTCAGCAGAGAATGTTAAAATACTGACAAATTAAATAAATCATGGAATAAGGGGGGAAGAGAGAAGAGAAGAGAAAGGTAGAAAAGCAAATCAACATGTCACATAAGCCAGCAGAGTCAACAAAATTATTTATTTCAATTTTCTCTGGCAAGGAATGCCTTCTTTTAACACCCTTAGTTTTTGAAGTTGATAACTCAAAGGCCTTCTCCACTATTAACTGCTGTCAACTGAGACTCAATAATTTAGCACTGGTGTGTCATACAGCTGTGATAAGTAACGTTTGATCTCAGTCATCCCATCACAGACACCATGTGACAAGATGAACTGGCAATAATATGCCAAGATGTTATGAAACAACAAACATTTCCCTCTATCTCAAGTCCAAAGGAACTTTAACATGATTTTAAACAAGAAGATATAACCTAAAAATATTGAAAAAAGAATAGAGCTCCAGATGACAAAGACAGGGCCGTTTCCTCCAGCACAGGCCTGTATAACACATGGAAATACAACTCTGGACTGGGATCAAAAATAACCTCCATGACAAAGTTCAGGAGTTCTGATCTGATGGCACCAGTTTGTTCCACCAGTCCAGACTGCTCTGAGTTATAGCTGCCAAAGCCAAAATGTGAGACTGAAGCAATAAAGAAAAATATCTCACTCCAGAAAGATCTTGAAAATTTCACTCCTGTAAGAGCCATGTAACTGAGAAGTAGGAAATATATTGCGACGAGTGCACAGAAGAAGAGTTATTACATGTTTTTCTCATTATTTTTATATATATTAAAGTCTTCTCCACTGGCAATGACAAAGCACTTAGAGCTTTCCCACCTAATTGCCTACTTGCTAGATCTCTTTAACCCTCTGCTTAAAACATCATGCATTACAGAAGAAATTCTTCTCCATTATTAAAACTTTGGTGGTTTTTTTTAATATTATTTCTAAAATGCCTATTTCCATAGCTGATAAACCCCAGGATATTAAGAAAGCACCTCTATTTCACTGAGCTAAATTTTATGCTGTTGTGGCTTTGCAAGATAACAGTCTGTTCAAGATTTACAAGAGGCAATGACAAACCTCTTCTTTAAATTATTGTGGCAGATTAGGATTTCCGCTTGAATATTTCTATTTCATAGTCTATATTCAGTGCCTCTATCTAATTATTCAAACAACTGATGCATATTTGCAACAGAGATGTACACCTCCACGAATCATTAGCTACATATATACACCCTAACACATAGTGAGCTCAAAATTAATTTAAAAAAAAAAGTTAAAAGATATGCCATTTTATGTGTGATGGCAACATCACAGTAAACCACATTAAAGTGGTATTCAAATGGATGTATTAAAAACAGTTCAACATGCAGAACTGCCTGACTGGATGCTTATGGTGCTTCTGAAGAGCTAATCCTGCCAAGGAAGAAAATTATTATTCATTTCATCTGAGCAGTTAAGCATAAGGTAATATAATGAGGAAGGCTCAGCTAGCAGGCTACTTAACTTTTCTTCCTTGAAGCACTGAAACCCCTATTAAATTTTTGTACTGAGACCTAAGGAAAAAATCTAACTCTAAATCTAAGCACCTTATGATTAACTGGTGCTTGCTAGGGAAAGCACTGTAAAATCATCAATTGCAGTAGCACCGCAGAGGAAGAAGCTTTTAACAAATATATAAGAAGCCTGCAATGAGAGAAACCATTTCGTCGAGATCTGCATGCAAAGGTCAAATACAATTTTCTCCTGTACCCTTTATGCAACAATAACAATTGGCTTTTAGGATGCTATTGTTTTCTTGTAAGGCACAATAATGCTGACCTAAGGTCTCATTTAAAGTGTGCCATTCCTTTAGCAAAGGCTGTCTTCTTCAAAGAGCATTTTTGGGCAGCATTATAATAATTCACTATTACTTTATAAGGCACTGCTCACAGACAAAAGGAGTTGGTGGAGGGTGCAAACTAGCAGGAAAAAAAATGGAAAACAGGCTTGTTGACAGAAAAGCTAATTCATAATGAGTCATCTTTGGCTATGATTACCGAATGATTAACTTTTGTTTTCAACTTTAATCAGTTCTTTCCTAGGGGTTTAATTTTGTTCAGGACAGCTCCTCCATGAACAAACTTGATATCATCTCTCTTGACTTGTGTGTATTCACACCATTACAGGATTTAAAACTGTATTCTATCTATATTGAAACGTTTTTCCCCTTAGATGGGGATGTGTTTTCTGTAATCCTGGACTAACTGTACCAGCTCTCCAGCACCCCAGAGGTCTGTCTGGTCCACCCACTTTTGACTGGATACCTGCAAAATGAAGCAGTTTGGCTCACCACCTGGCGAAGCACAGCATGAGCAAAATACTAGTTTTCTACAGTCACCTGCAAACTGAGAGAACTAAGGAAAGTGGAGGTGATCCCAAAGCATCGTGGCTTATTCAGCTGAACCTCTAAAAACGTAGGTGATTATTCCTATCTTTTCAAAACCATAAAATTCTGTCATAAGATGAATTTCTATTTAGAACTCACATTGAGGCTTTCTGTCTCAGTATTTGCTAGGAACACCAGCAAAAGGAAAAGACAGCCTCGTGACATTTTGCCTTTTCCATTTGTCATCCCCTCTAGAAAGCAACATAAAATGGCAGAGAGCAGTTTTAGATTTCTCAAATAATTTGTTTTAAAAACGTTTCTCACTAATATATGACACAAAGAGGGGACTCATCACTCCACCCTAAACACTAAATAAGCAGCTAGTGACATGACAAGGAATTCCTCCTCTGGGACAGCAGAAACACAAAAAAGATGGAAAAGAGAGTGCAATTAATGCCACGATTCTGTCTCTACCAGGAAAATCCTCAGTGGCTGTGCCAAGCTCCCATTTATTGTAGTAGACTAAACTCTGCAGGCAGAGTTTGGCCACTGTGTGCACTTCAGGAAAAAAAAGCCGGAACGGTTAAATACCAACTTGACTTCATAAAGGAATTATGTTTTCTAAGCAGGACAAGAATCTGTAAATGCATTATCTGCTATGCAACGCTATCCAGTTTTGCATTTATCTTGTTCCTTCTTCAGTGAGCAGGCAAACTTTCATGCTTCAGTAACAGACTCATAAAAAGTGCCTGATGGACTGCAGAAGGTATTTCTACTGCCCTGGAAAATTACATAAATCAAATGCTGAGCAATTGTCATTTTCCAGCAAAATGCTATTATAAATAACTGTTTATATAGCCTTATCATTTTTTTCTACCTGTCAACTACTGATAAAGATTCACTCCCTAAATCACAGTAATTTCCTTTTAGCTGTCAGACAGGAGATTTAATAAGGTGATAAAGAAATAAATGAGAAAGTGTGCTTTACTTTTTTTAAAGAGTTGTATAATTTTGTGTAGTTGTTTCAAAAGCATTTTGCTCTCATTTTTTAGTTCATGTCCAAACAATGACACCAATTTCTTGTGACATGATATTCTCTTTGCAAACTTTGATATAAAAAACTCGATAAAGTTTCTTCACTCAGTACAAAAAATTTAGTTTGGAAATTATGTCTACTATCAGGCTGCTTTCAGATTTTTTTAAAGTAGAATCACAAAATCAGCCACTTATAATTTTACTGGAATTAGCATTCAAAGCTGAATATCCTTCCTCATCATTTGTAGTATCACATAGATCATCCTAATACAATTTACTCTGACTACCTGAAAACACAAATTCTGTCAGAGACACAAGGATTCATGCATTCACATCTAATATCACAACAGTATTAACTGTATAAACTACTGCGTGAATGTCAAATTTGGAGGGTTGAAACTTAGGTAGACTATGTAGGATTTGAATGTAAGAAATTAAGTCCTTCTCGGTAACCTACAGTTTCTCTTCTACATTCTTGCATGCTATCATGCAGATGGCAGTGACTGGGAGTGTAGAATTTAATATTTTTTTCACCATCCCAAATAATATTATTTTTAAATTTAAAAATACTTTTCAAAGTAAAACTGTGAAAAATTAATCATGGTATGAACAGAAAAATGCAAACAGAAAGGGACCCTTCAAACTGTGGTTACCAAAAATGAATATACACAGAGTGTTGATCAAGAGTTTTTAACAGAGGAAGTGACATATTTCTACATGTAAATAATACCTTTAAGTTGTGATCATCCTTCAGCAGCATTGAAATGGTATATGTAATTGCTAAAGTCAACAGATTTTCTTCAAGAGCTTTGCTGCTTATGTTTACTATCCAATTTTACAGAGATTAGTTTCACAAAAACAGAATTTTTACATGGCAACATCCCCAGGGGTATGCAGTCATCAGTTCGCATAATGATATTTCTGAAGATAGATAGAAGAATAGCTAAGACTCTTACAAAGAAATACAGCTCATCCTTTCAAAAATGCACATAAAAAAACCCCCTGAAAATTAATCCAGAATGTATTAACCTTCATTTCCTCTCTTTTTTGAGGGTTGAAAATAGAAATTTACAACCACAAATGTTACTTTCAATTTCTGAATTAATAAAATGGTCTGCTGTGGAATTCTCAAAATGAAAATATTCATCTTCCCAAAACACAACTACTTGTGTCTGGCTTCATACTTAAAAATTAAAATAGTTCACTGCTACTATGGTAGACACAAACACCAGTGATCCCCTGTGCTGCTCCAGGTGGTAGTTTTGGGGTGGTTAGAGTAGCTATGTCATATTAACTTCTTTTCAAATATAATTTTTTCTCAAACCTCACATATGATATATGAAACACCGTTATCACCTGGTTTTCATGCCCACACTTGGAAAGGACAGACAACAGGTTCTGTCATACACCCTCACACTCAGTAATACATTATACCCGATGCAGATTTATAAACCAGCTTTTCTGGCAATGTCTCAGATATGCTCTCCCTTCTTACAGAGAGAAGGTGATCTATGGCAGAGGGCAGTCAGGTAGACTCTGGGTTTATGAGGACGTTTTCACTACTGACTTCCCAGGTGAACCATTTCAGTCATGAAAGAAGAACATTAAATGAACTGACTGACAGATCCCAACAGGCACAGGTAAGGGCAACATATGTCTTTCCAACCTTTACTTGCTCAAACTGCTTTTTGTCCTTCCAGCATCCCTCAGCTTTACAGGATACAGAGTTCTTAGAAAACTTTCCACTTCAGCAAAATTGCTCCTTTCCTGAGATAAGGCCACTGTTCTTGTTGGCCCCATGATGATGAGAAAGATATACTAACCTGACTTCTAAACAGGTTTTCATTGTGAAGGAGTCCCCAGTAATCAATTTAACCAAGTAGATACCACTGACCATATCTGAAGAGGTAATCTCTTATTGTATAGACTTTATTGGTGCTTTTTATTGATGGTACCAATATAAACTTGAGCTAAGGCATGAAGATAAAAATCAAATGTTACTACAGCTCTTCTTTTTCACTGTCCTTGTAAATCCACTCAGATTTAGTATTTAGACATTTGTGCTAATGAGTGTGATTCTTGTTGGACTTACTTGACTTCACAGATTTGAATAGTAAGTGAACAGAATACGTGTGAAAAAATGTACATTTATTGAAGATTTTCCTGGTAGGTTGAGGAATAGTGCTTTCAATTTTGTCTAGATTCTGTCAGCAAAGTCTACTATTTCTAGTATACCAACAGTCACAACCATTTTTTTTCTAGGCAGAAAATAAATTGCAGATTAAAAACAGAATTTCCTCTGAGAACAAAGGACATAGGGAAAAGAGCCAAAACTGGAAGGATGTCAATAACACTGTACATTGCTTTTTTTCTTTCCGCTTTTGGGACATTTACTAAACTCCTGAGAATTACAAGAAAGAATTGTGCTCTGTTACTTTTCCATACTAAAATCAATGAAGAATCTCACAGCAAACTCTTTGTTGTGTTTCAGAAAAATAACAAGGTTTTTCCCTTATTTTGTAGTGTTTCATTTTCATTCCTTTCCTTTTTTCTTCTAATCCTAGAAAATACTTTATTATTTCTGAATTTGATGCGGTAGCAATTCTCTGCATTTTAATACTGTACCATACCACAAGAAGCAAAGGGTCTATATAATCTTCTATATTTCTATAATTTAAATGTTATTTAAAAAAAAATTAAAATCGCTCTTGCAAAATCATAATGGCTTCTCATTCCATCAAAGGACTATAGAGATAATTAAAATGCTCCTTTAAACAAATAATTTGGTCAGATTTGCTTTCTAGTAGTGAAGCACAACTTGATGTTTGAAGCAATCCATTTGAAAAGGCTGACTGTCTTTACATTTCCTGCTCTTCGAATGATTTGGGGTGGATCCATACCATAAACTTTTGGGAAAGGTCTTTTTGAGACAGCACGCTAAAGAACATGAAATTACCACACTCCTACAGAATTTTGTGATTGCTAATGCTACAATGAGGTTTACTTCCCTCTTCTAGTTTAAGTATCCAAAGATTGATTAAAATAGAATAAAATCTATCATAATGTCATAGTATTAAAAGAAAGGTAAGATGAAAGACAGAAAAACAGGTTTAAAATAAATTTTAAAAAGCCAGATAGTCCTCAAGTTCACTGTAGCCATCTGTCATTAGTCAGGCATAGGTACAGTGGGCTAATTAAATGTTAATGAAATATAAATAATCTGCTGGTCTCAGAGCATTAGCTAAGGAGCAGTAACTGCATAACAGCTGCTGCAGCTCACTGAAAGTGCTCATGTCAGCACCTCAAACAACATCCAAAACCTGGCTTCTAAACAGCTGAATGAAATAATAATGACTTCTTCATGTAACTCATTTCAGAGGACCTGCAATAATTTTTGCTTAAGAGAGAGTTGAAAGGTCCACATGATAGCAACAAAAGCTGAATAATTTCATGAAGCAATACAATTAAATGTGAGATTTTTTGTCTGCTGTTTTGTTAAAATCTTTTTAACCAAAGCACAGTATCTGTAAAAGCAGTGCTGTATTAAGATGCTAATGGAATCGATAGAACAAACTCATGCCAGGAATATTGTTTGAGACACAAAAGCTTTGCTCCTCTTCTATAGCATCATGGTCAAAGAGCGCATTGGGCCAAAGATAAGATTTAAGCTCGCTCCCCATTTAAAGCCTGAATTTTTTTTATGCACAAACTTCTTCCTAACCAGAAAGAAGTGTTACATCTACCTTACATCACCAAACTACTTGAAAACAAGCAGATCCATCACTGCCCCCATGTTTACAAAGGCAGACACAAAGTCAAGTGTAAATCACTCCACAAAAAAATTCAGCATGCAATATTAATGCACGTGTTTCTATGTGCACACAAACACACATCAACATGCATTATAAACACCTAATAACTAGAAAAGGTTACTGATTGATGGTTTCTAGGGATGTTCTAAACAATCTGGGGCTATTGTTTGAAGCTATTCATATCAGTGCTGTATCAAGAAAAAGGATTTCCACTCCATAGCAAAACTCATTCACCACAAAGATACACAACATTGCTGCAAAGACATAATATTTTCCTGTAGCAGGTAGAGCAAAAAAATTCTTAAGAATACAGAGCAGTGGTACAGAAACTCTCTGCTCACTGCTGACAAAGTCCATCTGACACAACCTATGACTCTGAAACTATCAGGGAAATGTTTCACTCTCCTCTCTTCAGCAAGAAGGAAATTTGCAGGAAATCAGTTGAGAAACTTGATAATCAGTATGCCAGTCACATTCATCCCTTTCAAATAACACAAAGGAATATTAAACTACAAAGTTACAAAGAGACAGCATCAAAATCAATTAAACTCTTCAGATTCTTCAGTGTTCTGAAATCAGGGGAGTTCTTGTTTTAACCTAAACAGAAGTAGTAATTCCATTTACTATAGACATAGAACACCAAGGTGTGTAAAATACCTTTATACTGGGTGAGCACACGCACAAACATTGGCAATTTTAAATAGGAAATGTGCACTTCCATATTCAGATAAAAAAAATGAATACTGGTTTTGAATCATTAGTCAAGAATTTTCCAGCAACTTCTTGCATTTGGAAAATACAAGCTCTTTTCAGCTCCTCGACTGAGAGTATTACACACATCATCAGACATCATCATCACATTAGTACACACATCACCAATGTGTGTGTGTGTGTGCCCATTGTCAGAAATACGCTCAGCGATTCAAAAAATCTTTAATTAGAACAGGTCAGACATTAGTCCAGCATATGTAAATTCACACTGCCTGTGCTGGCGTTTAAATTGTAATCTCTGTCTAGCTAAAACATTTTTTCCAAAAGAATCCAGGAGCTTCCTACCTCAATAGCAAACATGAAGTCGTACCACTTAGCTCTGTGCTGAACAGTAGTTGCCTTTAGGCTGAAACCTATGGGCTAAGCAACATCAAAGCAACTCACACCAGGGATTCAGGATGGGAAGCAAGGAATGTCACATCTAACTGCAACTGCAGGGAGAATAAGGTAATCACTGTGGAACCAATCAAAACTGAATTTGGCCAGGGCAGGGGGGGTTTATCCCCAAAAGTACCATGGGATCTTTCATGACCACAAATGGTCAGAATCATGTTTTCACACCGCATTCAAAAGCAAGCATCTCATGGCTCTGAGCACTTAAGATCTCAGTTTGCAACTAAGTTGAAGAACATCACCTGATAAATCATCAGCATCGATCTCCTTTTTCTTTAGGAATGCCTTACCCAAGTACGCATCCAACCAGAATTATTTAAAGCCAAACAGCACAGTACCTTTAGTCATTATTGCAAAAAGAAGAAGAAAATCTTGCTTATATTTTGCTTCATACTACAACTTGTGTAGTCCTAAAAAGCATTATTAGGTGATACACTCCACATTTCAAGATATGTTATTATGAAAAAAGATGAAACACAATGGAATATTACTGTCATCTTCAAAGTTCTCCTACTTAACTTGGGGAACACAAAGAGATTTCAAGCTTTTCTCCTTTTTTTTTTTATTTTGTTTTTAAACATTTAGATCATATCTTTCATCTTTTGAAGATGTCATTATGCTCTTTTAATCTTTTATATTTTGCTTCTTCTTAAGCTCTTGTCCACATCCAGGGAAGCAATTAAGGACTGTTTTTTGGATGGATGTGTGCAACTGCAAATAGATAGCTTTAATGAGTCTCTCACTTATAGTGCTAATGTCTCTAAAGGAAGACTTATTCAAGAATGCATTAGCTTTCACATTGAGCAATATCTATGGACCATTAAAAATAATAGCCATCACACTTATTTCTGTAGAGAAAATGGAGGAAGATAAGTAATATTAGTGTTTTATTTTCATTCTGTATAAATTCTCTGAAAACCCCAAAAGCTTTCCTAACCTTTCCTGTCAAAGGAGCCAATAAGGAAAGTCATCACAAACATGACAGGTGTGAAGCTTCCATTTATTTCCCTTAAGTATGGTGAAAATATATTCTATTCAGGATACTGTAAGCCAGAAAATGACTTTTAGTTTTCTACCTCTCAACCTCAGAATTTGACTCTACTTTTTTTCAATTAAATTAATACAGCATATTAGTCAAAAACACTAGTCATTTGATTAAAAAAAACAAATAATCATGAAAACGGGATCCTCTCAATTGTAATTGTGTGTGATTTTTTCCTCCCTCCCTTTCCGAGATATACTAAGATTACTTGATAGGTCATCACTGGAGAGTCAATCCTGGATGCACATCATGAAGCTCCAATGCCTTTTCTGAAAGGATGATATCAGGCAATTTCCAAGGAGAGAGAGATTCCTAAATCTTAATTTGTTGTCTCATCATTAATAAAGACAAAATAATTTCTGCATGATCACTGTATAGTCCAGAAGCAGGGCTGTTCAAAAACAACACTGGAGTAGATCAGAACCCCCTTTTTGCAGAATTCAAGTATCACATTCATCCTGTCAAGACAGCTGAAGGCATATTAACTGATGAACTGGCATTCCAAACTCCATCTACATCAGCACATAATTTTTGTGCCATACTTGGCACAAAAATTTGAATGTGAACACCAAATAGTTAAAACCAATATATACAAATACACTTGAGAATACAATGAAAAAGTGTCAATATTTTCTGTAGAACCTCAGCTAGTCTAGTCACTGCTCAGTAATTCATGCAGAAAACAAAGTTAGCTAGTCTACACTTTCATTCTCCAAGACACATATTTTTAAATAACTCTCTATTAACAAAACTTTTCCCCTTCCTTCCCATGTTGTACGTTTTTTGGCATTCTTAGTTGTATTTCACAGGTGTGTTATAGATAGAGAGGCAAGAGAAAATGTAACTGTATTGTTGATATATAGCCAGTACCATGAGTGACACATGGATAGGAGCAAGAAGAAACCCAGACAGCAGCTCAGACACAAAACTGGTGTTTCATGAGGCAAAGTGTTGAAGGAAACAGAACGTTGTGTCATGTGAAGAGATGGGACACAGGGATTTATAAAACCCACACTAAGCAGGCGACCTCTCACTCTAGATTTGCCCCTCCTGTTTTTGATTGACTGCACATAATTTACAAAAGTATTTTAATCAGTTCAAATAATTAATAATAATGAAAGCTGTGCTGAACTGTGGGCCTTCTCAAGCTCTTGAGGTATTTTTTGTTAGTTTCTCCCTTTTGTCAGGCTTGTGTCAGGCTGAAGAGTGTGTTTAAAAAACATAACAGAGGCCTTCAATATTGTTTTTGTTTCCACCATAAAGGCTTGTAGCTTTCTTCCTTACTATTAAGAACTACATGGCAACATGAAGAAGAGTACCATAAGAAAACTGTTTAAATTCCATCCTACTGTGAGATTAATAAACCATGGAAATCTGACATTATTGCAGATGCAGAGCATTATTTCCTTCAGGCAAAGCTTTCAAAAACATATTCCCTAGATGTATAGACAAAATATTTCATTTTATTTTGGGGAAAAGGTGGCATCAATGTTTGACTTCAAAAGTACCTTTTTATTTCCTGAAATGCTACCTCACCTGTAAATTTCTTTTAAATAATTATAACAGAAATGATTACTGAAAAAAAAAATCAGTATGTTCAAGTCAACAGATTTGGGATTTTTCAGAATACTGAGACCACTCCCACAGCTCTGCCAGTGTGCCTATTGTGTCACAGTGCTGTTCCCATACATCTCCCACATTATCACAACCCAGTTATGGTAACTGCTCTCATCTGCTTGTCCACAGCATCTGCATCCTTCAACATTTGCTACACATTTAGTTTCCATACACCGTATGGATGGTTGCTGCCCAGTATAATTAATTTCCTAGGTTTCTCTGGGAATCCATCCCATCAGTTGGCAAGGAATGCAGCTCTCCATCTGACTCCTAGCATGAACTGAGACTATAGTGCAGGGAAAAGGGTTCATGCTTTCATAAAGAATAATTTGAAATATGTAAGCCAGTATTTTGATCTTTAAGCAAAATAGCATTGCTGGTGTTCTTTGTAAATAGGGAAAATACACATCTGTAAATCAGGATTAAACTGAATTGTCATTACACATTATAAATATCAGTGCATAATACATATCAATTTAATGGTACAAAATTCTACAATCATAACGCTTTTAACCACTGGGATCCTCACTGAAAACATAACAGCTGATGCAATTTCACAGTATCGGTCTCCTCCACATAGCCACCAGGGCAGGAGCTCTGGTAAGGTGCTGCTGTCATGATAGGGATCTACCAGAAGAAAAGCACAGGTTGTATGTATGTATTTCACTTCCACCCTCACGCTCCAGTCATGCACTGTAACGCTGTTTATGCCCAGTGAAATGAAGATGACCTGTATGAGCTAAGTATATTGATTGCCAGAAGGGAATGAGATAAATTTCACACAATCTTAAATTGCAGTAGTATGTCCTGGCCAGATAAGGAGGAGCTGAGAGC
This sequence comes from Pseudopipra pipra, assembly GCF_036250125.1. NCBI lineage: Eukaryota > Metazoa > Chordata > Aves > Passeriformes > Pipridae > Pseudopipra > Pseudopipra pipra. The sequence goes on along the minus strand of NC_087552.1, from coordinate 21,339,288 downwards.
CAGGGCTGGGAGAAGGAAGCTGGGCAAAGGTGGCACTCAAGTAACTGTGTAACGTTTCCTAAGACTGCTAGGCTTCTAAAGCTGGGGTTTAAATGTGAAGAGTTGGTGGGTGGCAGCAACAGTTTTAGTTACCATGAATGTGAGTAGGCAGAGGTGCAAGCAAGGAGTTAACACAAACTACATTTGTGATGGGTAATGCAATCTGGTGGCAAAACTCTGATTTAGGACAGCCATAAAGGTAAAAACACACAGCTTACATCTACAATTGGCATAACTTCAAGAAAGAGGTCTGTGAAGAGGAACTGGGGCCCATGTAATCACAAGAGATATGAAAAAACAGGCAGTATGAAAACAAGCTAATCTTCATCTTCAGTACGGTTTTACCATCTGGAGGTAAAGATCCAGCCATGTACTTACAATGAGAAGACAGCCTGTAAGTAGCCATACTAGAAGTGAATACTGAGGGTTCAGTAACATATTCTATGACAAAGCTTGGGATTTTTCATTCACTTTAGCTTGACTACAGCAAATACTAACATTTGCACATGGCAATGTGCACTAGAAATCATTAATATGAAATTGCCTAGCAATACCATATTTTTTCATTTACAAAACTTTGCAGTACTACTGAAATACTGAGGCAACATAATAATGCAGCATATGACACAAATACAAATTTAAGAGCAATAAAATGTTTCAGCAACAAAATGAAACTTCTTGCCCAATCACAGATTTGACAGGGAAAAAAAGTAATGGTTTATTTATTTTGCCTAATGTTAATCTTTGTTGATATTCCCTAAGGTCAAATATATCCACATGAGCTTATGTTTTTATATGAAACTATGATTACTGCACAGGAGATGATTTTTTACATTACTTTCAAAAGGAGAAAAAAAGAGGCCAATTTCAATTTTCAACCACTCAAGTGAATCTTCAGAAGCCTCCACAGCATTGTATATATCTGAACTAAGGCAGAATTTGCACCAAGGAGTTTTATCTGTGTAGGCATATGCATGCCTGACATCTAAAAAGGCAGAAGCTATTCTTCACATGATGTATCTTCTCATCATACATCCACAACTTCGATATTCAAGATACACAAACTTGGAAATATTAATTTTGCATTAGATGTTAGTCACAAATCAGAACAAAACATATACAGTCTTCCAGAGATTTCATCTACTTATACCGTTCATCATCACATGGGTTTTGAACATCTTAAACATATACTGTCTTGCTCAGAATGAAAACAAATAATTCTTGAGAAAGGACAAGAGTTTTCTCTGGAGCTAAATTAGGTTATACAGCTGATCACTTCAAATTACTGCAACCCTACAGCAAATGCACAATATCTTCATGCAAGCAGGTAAGCAAACTAAAGGCATTGCATTGTAACAACCAACTTCCACTGGCTGGACAGAAGGCACAAAAAAGCATCTGAAAGCAGTTTTTTCCAATATGACATTTTTATGTGTGTCATACACCATCTAAAAATCTTATGCAAAACTAATGAAGCTATTATATTTTGCTACGTTGGCAAATGCCTTCTCTGCTCCTCAGATCTTGCACACTACCACATACTAACAACAGTAAACCTTTCAAGGGAACATTTTAACACTACACTTTTCTTGCATACTGATATAATTCAAGTAAGATTTTTTTTCTTCAAAGTGTTTATAATAAAATGCTCACAACAGTGAGAAAATTGAGATTTAAAGCAATATTGTTGGGCTTCAAACAGCATGAGTTCACTGCAACAAGCAGAAAAAATATGTTAACATAATCACTTTGCTTCAGCGAGCACCTCATGAATTCTGGATTAAAAACAAACAAACAAACAAACAAACCCCACATTCATTTTTAGTAGGCAAACACAACAAGTTTAAAGAAAAAATAACAAAACAAAAAACAATTATAAATTTCTATTTCCTTGCGCAGTGACATTTTAGGAAATTCCACTTGTGCAATTACTGTCAAGCACACCGGACATCAACTGAACTTTTGACTGGGTTGTCATAAATGAACCTCTACAAAAGAAAAATTAATAAGGGTGATAAGTCTACTCTTCACAATGCAAAGACAGTGTAATAGCTATGGCTCCTGTAACCAGCATTATTTTAGAAGTGGAAATACAGACTGTTGTGATCTACAATCCATAAGGAGGTTGAGAAAAAAAGTAGCCATATCTTAACCTTGCAAAATCCCAAGACTTTATTAAAATGATTTTTCTGCAGTTATTTGTGTAAATCAAATATACTGTGGAGTTCAGAAAATTAAAGTGACCAATGTCCTAAAACAACTAAGGGGGGTGGGTAGGAGGCAGAGATGTCTCTGCCTTAATAGAGAACCGTGTCTGTTGGGCTTGCTTTCTGCTTTTGTCTGTATATTGTCGAATCTACTGCAGACAGATGAAGAATATGAAATTTTAAACCACAGATTGTGGCTTCTTAGCATCTTTTGCAGGTTTTTTTGTTTGTTTCTTTGTTTTTTAAACATAGTTAATACTGCCAAAATAGCTCTGACTGACAAAAACTTGAGTCTTTTACTATCTGCCTAATAGGATTCCATAGAAGGTTCCTTAGAGAAAACATGGATGGATTATCCCTAACATTAAGGGTACAGATTAGTTTCCATATCCTCTGATCCCAGTAAGAATAAATGCTCTCTCAGATTCTGTTCTTAGGATATGCCAAATACAGATTATGAGATTTCAGAATAAAATCTGGATTTTATTCTGGAAAAAATCATTCTTGAACCACCTGAAAAAGATTACATTACTTCTGGTAGAAGTATCACTATAATTTTAAGAGAAAAAAATGGCATTACATTCCCTGTTGCATCCCTTAGGAAGACTTCCCTTAGAAAATCATGCTTTAATAAAGTATATATACAATCACTGTGTTTCCAAGAAAGTCCACCACAAAGTACAACAGACATTAAAAGGAAGATATCAAGCTTTTAAAACCTTAAGAAATATCTAGTATAGCTTTAAATGCTTATCTAAGAACTGAGGTAATACAAAGGCATACTGTCTTTGGCTGATGCTTTTTGTACAGAGCCGTTCTTTCCTACAACAGTGTTCTATCAATTCTAGAAATTCATTAGTACCAGAATTTACAACTCGGCGTTAATTAGAGTCACCTATACAATTTATTCCTGGTGTAGATGAAGCTCCAGTGTCATGCATCAAACAATGCCTCAGCATTCTTACATCCCACACAGTAATCTCTATTCTTTTGCTTAACTAGATTTGCTCATTCCTGCATTGTAACAAACAGAGATTTAACTGAACATAAATGGTTTGTACTCAGACCACAGGTATGCATGAGTAACTCCTATTCAGCTGAGCCAGATTTCAACTCCCATTGATCCATTTCCTTTCACTTCAAGAACAAAACAATGAACAAAGTTCAAGTCCATACCAAGCAGAGGTGAATTTAACATGTGGTGAATATGAACACTCTGTTTCAGAGTAGATTTTCATCCAGAGTGACCAAAAGACACTTCAAAAAAATTCTATTACAACAAAATCTTAAAGTGAAGAATTTGATTGCGTAGAAGACATACTCCTAAATTGCCAGTATTAGTATCTTTTTTGAATAGAAAAGGTGATTATTTCCACCATAAGAGCAAATACACATCCAACTTTCGAAGTTTCCACTGTATGGAATTGCACCCATACACCAAGATTTTGTTATGACTTGACTCAACACTTCTGCAGCATCATGAAAAATCAGCTAAGGGAACACTGTTGCGGACAGCTGTGGTATCAGCAGTTCATGCAGGACTGTCGTGGTTTAACCTCAGCTGTCAACTAACTGACTGCCCCACCAGCAGGACCAGTGAAAGAATCAGAAGAGCAAAAGCTAGGAACTCGTGGGTTGAGATAAAGACATTTTATCAATAAGTAAAGCAAAAGCTGTGTATTCAAACAAAGCAAAGCAAGGAATTCAATGCTTCCCATGGGCAAGCAGGTGTTCAGGCATCCCCAAGAAAGCAGGGCTCCATCATTCGCAACAGCCACTTGGGAAGACAAATGCCATCATTCCAAACGTTCCTCCTTCCTCCCCCAGCTTTATATACTAAGCAGGACAACATATGGTCTGGGATATCCCCCTGGTCAGCTGGGGTCAGCTGTATCTCCTTCCAACTCCTTCTGCACCCCCATGCCCTTCACTGGTGAGAAAGTAAGAGAAGCAGAAAAGGCCTTGACACCTGATTTTCCTTTTTACAAATGTTCTCGTCTTCTGTTTTCAATCTGTATACTAAAATTCCTAATGAGCTGAGATCTATTTTAATGAGTATTGAGATTTCTTCATAGTTAAGATTAATTTTAATGGTTGTTCCTAATGAGTGGATGTCTGTTTTAATGATTGTCACAGAAGGATTAATTTTACATAGCAAACATAAAGAAAAGATGTGAAGAGCCATGGACTCTATTGGTTATTCTGTTTTGTTATTCAAGGGTGCTGATTTTGACAGGGATGGGCTTTTACAAAAATCCCACTTGTGCTAAAATCTACTGTATCATGCTCAATTTTCTACATCATTTTTCAGCATCTCAAAATCCACGAAAATAAATGTTTAGGAACAGTAAATACTGTAAACAAAAACTTGTGCTACACCTTTTAGCCTGAAACCTGTCAATTGACTTAAACCACCATGTCCTCACCAAAGCATCTCCTTGGAACTCAGAGCTATAAATCTGTAAATCAGTTACATAGTGCTTGGCTAGGTATTAGGACCGTGAGGGCAAAAAGTCCCAAGAAAAGTTCCAAGAAGCAGACTTGCCATTAAAAAAAAAAAAAAAAAAAAGAACAATTTCATTCTATTGATAGCAATTACACTTTTGCAAGTTTCTTCCTCATTCCCCTGCTCTGGACATTCACTCTTCTCCCTCAGTTGTCTGCTTTAGGTTTCTGCTCCCAAGTGATGCTGAAGCACGCAGATGAGTGGTTATCCCAGCCCCACCCTGAGATTAGGTGGGGCTGGGATGAGGAACATGGTGAAATAAGGCAGGCATGAACCTTACTTTTTATGATCCATAGCTGAGAATAACTATGGCGTAAGTAGATGCTGCACCAAGTCAGAAAACTGCTGTCAATTTTCAACTTCAGTTCAAGAAAACTGTGCAACTATGTAGAAATCTTTCCCTAAATGCTCTGATAGGCTTTAAGACTGCAGGTTAAACCTCCCTTACTGCTGGAAGGTTCCAGTGCAGTGCCAGATCACAATGAATAAGGTTTGGAGCTGGCAGAGGGTGACTTGTCTGGGAAAGCTTCTCTATAAGGTGTAGAGCTACTACCTGATTCAATTGGACTATTGAGAATAACTTTTTCGGAATGTGATTTCGAATCTTTACCCACCAGAAGTGGTTAAGATCTAGACTAAGCATCCCCATCTGGAAAAAGTAAGATCTTAAGTATCTAATAACTAATACTTAGTCAGAACTTCATTACCCTGAAAGATTTGAGTCTTCCTTACTGAAATCACTATGGGTAGCAAATGGATTTCTAAGTATGATTAATATCAAAAGTGAATTTTAAATGTTCAGTGTAATGAAGGACAGAAAAGGTAAGAGATCTCCAAATTCCTTTTTAATGGTTAAAATGGTACAAGAGATTTTATCATGCTACAATCTTCACCTCAAAAGAAAGAAATAGTTTAAATTATTAAAAATGAAAAGAGGGTCCACTCTTTGCAAGGACACAACATTCATCTGTTTGAATTATAGTTTTGTCCTTTGTATCTTCCCATAGTTGAAAATTTATGGCTAGTTCTATTGGAAATAAGAATGCTTTTATCTTTAATTTCTGCGTTTCAGTACTTATTTTCCTAAAGTTCTTTAAATATTGCCATGCAAATGTACTTATATTTACATTTCACAGACATGTATCGTCCCAGCTACTTTACTGAATGAAAGAACACTGGATAAAACAGCACAAGCTTGCCACAAAGATTCATGCACAGGCTTAAATTTCAATGGACTTTCATTTGCTTAAATTATAATAACTATGCAGATCTTCATAGTACTGTAGTTGAATTTTTAACATATATTAACTTCATTATGACACTTTCAAACTTCAGATAAAAGTGCATTTATGGTAAGTTATATTTTCTGCAAAACTCAATACATCAGAATCTAGGACTTTCAGACACACAAGTAATACAGAAGAGAATTTTCAAATCTTCTGTATTTACTTCTTTCAGTGGGGGATTTGAGCACCAAAGCACGCATATGAATTGGCTTTCATGAACTTCGTTGACTTTATAATGTTCTAATGCCCATAACCAATGTATTTTAGAAAAAAACACCAGCAAAACAAACAAACAAAAAACCCCCCAATCCTCTATTTCCATGAAGAGAGTAAAAAACCAATAGCTACTTTATTTCAGAAGGTACTATTCATACATGCTAAAGGCCTCCATTTCACAAGCACACATATGTATAAGGACACCTGTTCCCTACTAGTTTTTTTAAGTCAGAGAAGCAGCACTACTCTTGGCCAGTACAAATTACTGGGCAAAACCATTCAGCACAGTGCAGCATCCGGCATTTTAGCATTAAATACAGAGACCTTTTAATGTTATGAAATTAAAGTTTACAAAGCGAATCTCAACCATTCAACTGCTTTACCACTGTATTTGCATTAATATATGAAAGGGAGGTTGTAATTAGTCTTTTGAAGACAGTATAACAGCTGCCACATTTATATTTATCTAACTATATAACTCATGGTTTAAAGTTCCTACTTTTAACTACCTTAATTCATCACTATCTGGAGGAATTAGCAACCTCAGGATAGGCATGTTCTTCAATCAAAGTTTCCCTATAAATTTTGGCTGACACAAGGTTTTTCTTTATTTTTGCTTTGGCAGACGGATATAGCCATTCTGAATTGAATTTTAAAAAATACAGCCTTTGACCAACACATGATGTGATGTGCTCAAATAGCAACCAATATGCATCCAAACTGACAGATCTTTAGAACAGACATGAATTTTTCATAGGTGTGCTTGAGAGAACAACTTTATCCCTGTGTCATCAATATACAATGGGATTCATAACCCCAAGAAACCTAAGGAGCAGAAATCAAGACAGCAAACCTGCTTTTTGCTCATCAGCATTCATAAGATAGACAGGGCTGAAGCGCATTTTTTCAGCAACAGGCACAAAATACATAACATTGTTAGAAAAGAATGTCCTAACGTAAGCAAGCAAGATTAGATGTCTCACAAAACACATTAGCTATATCAAAAGGATCAACTGCTAAATCTTCCTGTAAAAAAATCGTGCTTGAAGAAAGATTAGCATTTGTTCATCCGTTCACCATCAGCAATGGAGAATGTCTACATGATACATTAATCAGTATAATATAAATAAACCATCAAGCTCTTTCCTATAGAATCTATAGAAACAGGGTTACAAGAAAAACATTAAAAAAAAAACAAACTAGACCATACTCAATAAAACCATTTTCTACACTGATCAACTGTATCAAGCAAAAAAAAAAAAAAACCCTGTTAAAAATAATTAATCTGCTATTATTTCCGGATAGTTAGTTGACAGTATGTCATTATGCAGGCATACTCCAATCACTCTAGGTAGCATTCCATTCAAGCTAAAATACTCAAGTTTTTAGTAAAACAAGTGAACGAGAAAGTTCTAAGATAACTGTTGTTTCTAGAGTCCAAGGGAGGTTGCTCATAATTTACATTTCTTGTCATGGCATTGTATTGAACCACTGACATCTACAGCCATAGTTGCATATATTAATTCAAGAAATATCTGTGCAGCTTTCTGTTATGAGACAAGACATCTCTGAGGATAAGCAATAGAACTGCCTTGGACAGCCTGACTTACTGGCAAAGTACACATGAATCCCGTGCAGATAGCACAGGCATCTCATTTCATGTGAGGTATTTCTCCCCATTCACCCCAACAAAAATGCAGCAAACAAGTTGATAAAATTAGTGAACTCCTGCATAACCAGGAGTTCACTAAGCCTATGTCATTATTCTGGTTTTACACTGATATAAAGAGAAAGTAACAGAACTCACTCTTATGAACCTCGCATATGGTCATATAAAGACCCCCAAAAATACATTGCCTATACATATTCCCTAACAGATTTGAAATTTTTACCGCCTCCAAAAGCAGATGATGAAGATGATGATGATCACAGGGCAGCATGATGTATTATTAAGTAAACTCATTTATAATCTCTGCTCTTATTTTTTACTATTTACCACAGACTTTATTTCATTATAAATAATAAGGAGGCCATATTTGGAAAATATTTTAGAAAATATCCAGGGCCTAGAGAAGATCAGTTCAGAATTAAGGAACACTGCTTCCTTCACCTCACTTTAAGCAAACTGCAGCATAGAAAATGATTGCTAAAGTATATGTAAGAAAATCACAAATACCTATTTTTAAGACAAGATTAAAAAAAAATTAATTAATTAATTATCTGGTCCCATAAGAATGACTTTACCAGACTTTCCACAGAAGTATGCTTTCTCCATAGCCATTGCTAGCAAAAACAGGGCTTTCTGAAAGATCCATTTTGTACTTTACTAACTTTGCAAAGGCCATTTAAGAAAACAGGTAAATGTGGCAAATCAGGACAATGCCACCTCTAAGATTAAAAGATACAAGGCTGCTTTTACTTCATCAAAAAGAAACTTATTATTTATTTTATGATATTTTGACTGCCCAAAATCACCAAGGTACCCATAACATCACTTCTGAAGCCTTAGCAATATCTAGGCATGAGTTAGCTCTCTCCCATCCAAGTGAGGAAAGCAATCTATAAAAACGTATCTTTTCTTGTCTAAAGACAGGCTTCCTGTCTGTCTTCTATTACTTTTTCTGACATGCTCTGAGGTCACCTCTGAAGCAGCTGTCAACAGGTGAAGAAAAACAGCCCTTGCCTTCTGTCAGTGATACAAAAGGTATTCTCCTGCTGGAGGAGGCCTATCCATGCCTGTTTCTCCCAGCCACAGACTGTGGCACAGGCTGAGCAGTGCCTGTTCTCACTGCTCTTTCCCCTGACTATCACTGGTACTACCAGGTTAGACACTGGGAAACAGGGCTCATGTGAGGAAGTATTTCAAACAGATAATGCTGAGCACTAAACTCATTTCAGTTCTGGTAGCAATTTGTCTGCAGACAGCACAACAGATTTGTCTCAATCCTCATTAAAAGTAATTTAATCAGCTTTTCAACACAGTTTTGAAAAGGCTCAGGATGGTAATGAAGCAGCACATAGTAGTCATGGCAGCTATACATTTGGAGCGTATGGCCTTTGCAGTGGTGCTCAGTGGGAATTTCACAGAGGAAAACTAAGAGAGATCAGCACAAAACCATCTGTAACACAACTTGTTAGCCTCCTTCTCCATGGAGGAGGATGTAAAAGCCAATGAATATCTTGGAAGTTGAGAAGGCCACTGAGCTACCCAGCATCATCTCCCACCACTAGTTTTGTATTCCCTTGTTCCTGACAACCATTTGAAGTTAGAGGTTATTAAATGATCTAAACAAATGAATGTGGGTAAATGAAAATCAATTCTTTTCCCAAAAATGCAGAATCCAGAAAACTTTGGTTTATAACACTCTGGCTGCAGGATAGAAAACACTTCCTTGCTTTTTAATGGTGACTTGTAAGAAGGCCAGACCTACATACATAGGCATGTAAGGCAAAAACTAGTCTAAGTCTAGAGACTTTCCCCTCACTCTTGATTGCACACACAACTGTTAGTCATATATATATATGAATCTAAAATAATAATCTCATAATCGACCAACAGAGTTGAGACTTTGCAGTATGTATCCTTAGTGCCCCTAAACATGTTTTTCTCAATATATAGCACTCTTGCTTCAATACTAAAAATAAAAAAGCTGTAGTGTACTTAGCATCACGAGGTGGGCACTCTCACTTCACAAGTAAGCACAGAAAATTACATGACATATTTAGAGAGTTTACTTAACTGCTGGTTTGTAGTTCAACATCAGCACATTCCTGTATCTGAAATTTGAAAGATACACAGAAATAGCACAGTATTGTTTAATATGTATTTAAATAACAGCTGATAATATACTTTCCAGACAGTTTATTTCTTTTAAAAGAAATCAAAGAACATTCTCCTTTTTAAATTCATTGTCATATCATGAAATTACTTCAACTACAGTTTCTTTTACTTCAAGGGACCATATTTCAGATGATCTGAAGTCTTGCAGACTATGCCACTTTCCATACAGGACTGATCGTTCCTGATAAAGCTTTTAAAGCTTCCGCAATAGATAAACAAAACCTCTGATTTAGATCAAGTATAAAAGGTGTTTAAATACTTTTAAAATTTAGTCCACTGCAAAGTTGATGCTGTAAGTAGTACCCACCTTATTTTTTTACAAATATAAAAACTGAGGTATCGATGATAAAGTTTAGAGTCAAAAACTAATAAAAATAATGACGTTAACACCTGGTTTAGCAATATTATTAAATACTGCATACATAACGTGACTGTGCACCCTATTTGAAAGCACTTAAGCTTTAGCGAAATACAGACTCGATAATTTTCCCTACTTCTTCTCCTCTTACTTGTGCATTCATCATTTCCAGGTTAAGAGAATAAAGAGAAAAGTATGTGAAAGGAAGTGTGAATCTACACTACAGATGCCTTAATCTAAGTAAGATTTATAAGATAGGATTAGATCTCTCGTAAACAGCCCCGGAAATAAAATAACTCGTCCGCATCGCTCTTTCATTCGCTAATCCTCTTTGCAAAGTGCTTTTTGCTACACAATTCAAAAAACTCTAACTCCAAAAACTAGTGGCAGAAAAATGGGGGTAAAGCAGGAAGAGAGGACACAAAAACATCGACATATTGTATAGAGGTATTTAAAAGCTTCTGCTTGAAATATTTCATATTATTTAGTCTTTTTCTAGGAAAGCTTTCATAGCTTCTTTGACTCAAAAGAACAGAATTTCTCTTGTATACACACAGTGGCTCGCAATGCTGAAAACTCTCTAACTGTTCCCATAGTAACCAAAGCCATCCTTTGTATTTAATTGTTGTCTTTTCAAATATAATGTTACTGTAGCTGGAATCAGTGTGTTCTGTTGCCACCTAAATTATGGATTCCCTGAAGCCTATCAGGCATTTATTATAAATTCAGGTTGCTTTCAAGAATTTGAAATGTAAAGCCTTTACTGCAGTTGGTATCACAGTAATAAAATAATTCAGGAAGAAGAACATAGATAGCACAGCGCTGGAAGCATTAAATATTTTTTGAACAGGTGAATTTTAGTAACTTCAGTTTTAAATATGAGGATAAACAATCCTTGCTAGAGCTCATACCTGTACGGAGCTCCTTTCTGAACTTCTCAGCTTTATGATTCATTCCTGTAACAGACCTGGACTAAATTCCAAGCCCTCTGAATGTATTCCCAGTTTTAGGGGACATCTTCAAAAAAAAGAACTTCTGGAACAATAAATAAAGAATGATGATTTCCTTTCTTAAATTTTCTTAAATAATCTGATTTGTTGCAGCACAGTATTTAATCTCTCATTTTAATGGCACAGTGTAATTTTAATCTGCAGAACAAATGAAGATTAGAGAACTTGAAAACAATTGCAAATAGTATTTATTATTACACACCTTACTTGCATTATTCCATTTCAAGTCCATCTGCTATCAAAGTAAAATGTATTCTGTATGCTATTTCTATGTATATTTGTTTCCACATCAGCAGCACAGGATTTAGAAAGTAATAGGTAATCCTACTTCTGGACACTTGGGCTTTCTCATTGACCCATAAATGTTATTTTCTAGCTCCTCCACAAGTTATCTCAAATAGAGTGCACTGTTCCTTGGACAAGAAAATAAGGAGGTTTTTATTTACCTATTTTGGAGTGCTGTAACACACTTTGTCAGAATTGACAATAAATAATCAAGTTTAGCAATGGTTATCTAGACCATATATCTGAAAATGTTCACCTAGAACATTTACATTTTTCCAGTCAAAAATATCAATCATTTCTATTTACACAGGTTCAGATAAGGAATAGAAAAATAAGAATGCAACATTAGATTAAGATTTAAAAGGGATTACGAAAATACAGCCCCATTAACTGGGGGCTGTTGTAGGACAAAATAACTTGGCATCACCTTACCACTTAGTTAATCTGTCAAAAAGGACTTCTGTTTTTCCTGCCCTGCCTTTAAACTGCATGCATGAGACCTTACCAATCGATGCAATCAAAACTACAAGAAGTGCATTTTAAAATAAAAGAATATTTTTCATTCTTGGTTCCCATAACGTTTATTCCAGGTTGGTTTGTAGCTCTTATTTGAGGTCTCTGTCAGTTCTGCACCTACTGCTGCCAGGAGAGATAAGTCCTTTTCAACTCAGTATCTTCTAAAGTAGCAACCTGGGCACATAATAAAATTGTATATGAAGATGTTGACTATACAAAAGGACATAATAAAAAGGTACTTGGCTCCTGAAAAAAATCAATATTTAAAAATTTGAATAAAAGGCTGGGGATGGCACAGTACGTAAGTACAACAATTAGATGAACATTACCACACTTTTGGATGAATACCCTATAGGCTTTCTGTATAAACAAACAAAAAACCAGATAGATAAAGAGTTGTACCAAGAGTATAGTTTATAAGCATGACCGATTAAAACATGGGAACGCTTACCTCAAAGCTACCCTCTTTTTCCCCTGCCTGTGCTTCCCTTGATTTTTCCCAATAGCTCACTCCTAATAATCTCCTATCTATATTTCCCTCTTCCTGCTTGTCTTGCTCATCACAGGAATCTTCTTGGGATTTAGGAGATTCACTGAACATAAAAAACAGCTGATCTGGGAGGAAAAAGGGGTTGTAGCCTATGTCATATTTTGATGTATAAATCCTTGTTCCTGCAAAAGCCACCTCACACTTATGATGCAAGTACTGGCATCTTTTTCTTTCCCTGCTTCTGTTTTTTGGAGACATTTATTAGATCTGTACACAAGCTGATGTTGTGGGCTGCTGCGATGGAAGCTCTAAATCTGGATTATTATTATTAGGTGGAAATATTTGCAATACATGCTGTTGTGCATTTAATCAATGTAGCGGCAGCAAATATCTTTTATGGGCAACAAAAGCTACATACTTCTCCATTATGTAATGATAAAGAGAGGATTAAAATAACCAAAACAACTTGTAATCAAAACAATTGAAATGAAATCCTACTGTATCCACAAAGATCCAGTAAATGAACCTGGAAGAACATGAAATACTTACAGGTTCAGCACAGGAAAAGAAAACCAAAAAATATTCTCCCCTCACAAACATCAGTGAACTTTTTACATGGTGGTCACTGTACCTACTACTGATAAATAGCAGCTGGGCCAGTTGATATTAGTATAACAGAGATTAATCCTGTTCCTGGAGCACTGGAGGAAGAACTTTTATTTGTACTCACTTCTTAACTGTAGGGATGAGGTTTGCAGCATCCGGCTCTTTTAAATTAACTGCTACTTGTTACAGTATTTTGTCTTTACAGCTTAACTTTACTGCAATATAATTGCAAATTTATGTCTTAATCCAACCCCACCGATGCTGCATGTTGTCCTAGCATGATGACACAGAGTCCTTTCACTTTCGTCTCCTCTGCTTCCTACATCCCCATTTCCCATTTTGCTTTTCAGGGCTGGTTTGTTTTTTTTTAAGCTGTAGGTGTTTTATATATCCCATATGGTGGCTACCATAGCAAGTGTGTTGACTGGGAAAAGCCAGAAGGGGGAAGAGAAAGAAAAAATAGTAATAGTACCATTTCACCCTTTTAGCTATAGCCTTCCACCTCCACTATCACTAAATCTATGTAAATGAAAATAATGTATTCATTACTCATTTTGATAAGTTACTAAAATCCCTGCTCCTAGGGCTATTCACAGATACACTGAAAATGCACACAGAAGAGAATAAGGGATATTGCCTTTATTTCTTTGATATCTTAAGGAAAAAATAAGTAAGAACAAAACAAACTGTACCTAGAGGTGGGGATAAGGAGCTTGTTCTTAAAATTATTTCTGTCCTTCTCTAATATCTCTTTTTTATTCTGCAAAACAGACCAAATCTTCCTTTTAGAAATACTAATATTTAGATCATTAATACTTCTGGAGCATCTCTCCACATCTAGTTTGGCAAATTAAAAACTGAATTCCCCCTGATAGTATGTGAAACATAGTATGCAGGTATATATATTTTTTTTTCTCATAATTCATTTCCTCTAGGATGCAGGTAATATCTCATCTTGAAGCACTATGAAGAACTTTAGATATTTTTAAGTAGTATGTTGATCGAACTTAAATTTGTTCCAGTGATATTCCTATTTAGATCATGATAATACAACTCAAGAGTAGTACATTTTCTAACAAAGTTAACTCTAATACAGCCACTGCACGAGATGATGGGTTTTAGGAATGTTCTGAAAATACATGGTTTAGAAAACCCCTCAATAAAGCCAGTAACATCACAACAACACTTTTTCACCGATCTTATTCAAGAGAACACCTGATAAATGTTTTCACTGGAAGTGTATAAAGACCTTTAAAACAGCACAGCATAGTCCAATAGCTGTACCATGCAGTCATAACTGCAAATCTACCTGGTTTTTCCCTGACATCCATCCTTTCCCCCACTTCCAATGACAGAAAGAAATCATTAATAAATGCTGTTCTTTGTTATGCTTCAGAGATATTAAATTACTGTGAAAGTGAAACAAATACCTATCTGCTATGTACTTGATCTGTTTTTCTAGTTTTAATCTACAATACATTTTTCTAACCAAATTAAGCACTTTACAATCCTGGCACTACATGTACAAGCATATTTCCTTCATGTTTTTTCATTTTATGATGCTTTAATTGTTCACAAGTAATAACATAGTTGATTAATTTTTATATTTGATGCTGCAATTATGCTTTGAAATCTAATTTGTTAGAATTGTAGTTTAATACATATGCCACAGACTTCTAAATTAGAAAAAAAAAACGATCCCCTGGTCCCTTTCTCCCCCATCACCCCACCCCCGTCTCTTCAGCATTTAGACAACACTACCTCAGACTGTCCTTTCTGCAGCACGAAGGTAGCAGAGAGATCCCAACCTGCCTTAATTGCCTTGTGAGATGAAAAAATACAACCACTGGCTGTCTATCAAACAGAACTTCAGTTACAGTTTAGCAACAGCTTATGCTTTGACATACCAGACTGTGTAATTCTGTTTCTGCAGTGGTTCCTAAGACTAAGCACTTCCATTAAATTTTTTGAAAGCTTGAGTCAAAGAGGTTCGACAAATATTTTTTGCCCCGATTTTACAGCAAAATAACTTCTGTACACTTTGAAGATTTCAGACATGCAAGAAGAAAAGGATCAACAGGCACGACTGGCACTTCTCTCATTCTCCCCATTTGAGTTAAAAGGGCTTTCTTCCAAATCTCTGAGGACTCTTTGTGCTGCCCCAAAATCAAGTTCTTTCAACCCCTTGAATAAGTACTCGTTAAATAAAAACTCCAGATCTCCTTTAAAACGTGAAACTGAGGGAGTAACAATGCTTGTTCTGAGTGTCTAAACTGGACATGAATTTAGGCTGGATGAAAATGAAGTTTGTTTTCCAAAGGGAATTTGTTTTTCCTTTTAAATATGAAGTAAATGAGTGAGTCATCTTCCACGTGCCCAATGCAACCCTGCCTCAGAAGGATATTATGCCTGAGTGGCTCTGTACAGTCATACCAGCAGACAATGGGTATGCTCTTCAGAGATTAGGCAGCTGCCATATAGGATAATGGAAAACACTGTAATTTTATCAGAATAACAAACACTGTAAGTGACTAATGCTTCAATTTAGAACAGCAGCTCTTCAGATGTAGATCTCCAGATTAAATATTTGATGTTCAATTGCCTAAGCCTGTCTCAACCATCCCTGCCTGCAATGCCTACAGTAACCATCCTTTCCAAGGAACCAGGTAAGACTTTATTTACTTCAACTACATCATCTTTCAAAATTGCTCCAGACGTTAAGGACTACTGACATATATGTAATAATTTTTATTTCATCACACACAAAAAAATCCCAGCACGAAATAAAAATTCAAAATTGTCTTACGGCTCCTTCTTATAATTATGACATATATGCCAAGAATATTTTGCAATGATTACTCAAGGCCATCAGTTTAGAGGAGTTTTTGCTTGCCAACTATTAGGCTGTCACTTTGAGATTAAGTTGATATTGGTGATCTGATTCATACTTCTCAGTAATGTAAATAAAGCAGACACTTCCAGACACTACAGTACACACAGGATAAAACTTCCACTCCTGAATCAAGTGCATCTTAAGCCCTTGCCTTTTTTACAGATATATAAACATAGATACATACATACATATATAAATATATTTGGGTAACAACTGGCATATTTTCAAATAAGATCTCTAACTACATAGTTCAAAATTACTGATCTTGACGTATTTATTTTGGGGAAATGTGTGGGCATGAAGGACAAGCAAATCAGATGACACTCTATTGCAGAAGTGTCCAGTAGAGACCGTGATGATTCACAGAGAACAAAGAAAAGATGGTTGCATGAGAATGCATGGACGTAAAACTAATATAGGAATTAAAAAATTTTCTCAGGTCTGATAAATAAATGGATAATCTAACTCTAAAGGACATTCTTCTTAGGGTGATGTCCAAAACCAGAATGACATTATGGTATCATAAAGGTATCTAATTTTACGGATGTGAATGGAACAATGTGATCTTTTATTCTTGCTTCAGGCTGAATCAAAGCCATTTTCTAAATGTCATTGTGATTTGGTGACAATGTTTTTCTTATAACAACTTCAGATCTAGTTAAGATACTGTACTTGTTGACACAGTTACGTTACCCACTGCTTGCTGTTGAAGCAGGGGAAATTTATACTCCAGATTACTATAACTGGATTGTCCTTTGTTTGTGCAGTCCAATGCTTTAAGTCAGCTTTGGTCACACTCTCTGCCAATGTAAATTACAGTAACTATTTTGCCTCTCTGAGTTCTATACAAATTTTCACCATTTGGTGCTCAGAAACATCACTTTTCAGCCAAGTTGTATTACCCCTACACATTTTGATTTCCTGAATTTTCTTTTATTAATAAAAACTAGCTACACAATGATATAATGAACTCATCTTAAAGTTACAATTATCTCAACTTGAAAATTCCTTAGTGTTCTTGATCTTCCACACTTAGATCAAACACCTTGCTCAACATTCCATCCCTACATCTTTTCATCAAGCAGAGTTCAGTCACATAAGTAATACTTTAAGCAAAATGACTGAAACACTCACGGTCAATTGTCCATTAGAAACCAAGTTTCTTCTCAGAGTTAAAGAGGAAGCTTTCTAAACAATGAGTACATTTGCAAAGCATCAGAACTTTCTTGGTAGGGCTATAGAAAAAGTCTATATAACCTCTTCCCTCCATAGGGCAATTGTCCTCATTCCTCTGCCTCCTGCATTATTGGCCACCACACAGAAAAAGACAGGAGTTGAACTACAAAATATTGAAAATATTGAGTGCTGTAATTACAATTAGTTAGTGGCTCTCAAAAACCAGCTTATTCAATATTTTCAACTAAAGATCAAATTAGGCTGCACAGAACTGCTTAATCCTTTGGTTGCAAACAATTGCCTAAGATATTTAAATTACGTATGTAGATTGTTTTCCTGCCAATCTCTCCCATAAATTGATGATTGCAGTGATTGAGAAGAAATATGAGAACTGATGATGCTCCCATTCTAAAACCACACATAACGTTTCTTCCATATTCGCTTTGCACTGCATTTGTATTTCCTTTGTACAACATTTATTTATGTTATTATTGTTTTTACAAAATTATTTTCATTTTTGCAGTGGCCAGACACAAAGGGGAAAAGAAAGTAGAAACAACAGTGTCTGGTTTACTGTTTTGTTTTTCCTCACAGCAAGCACAAAGAGATTACCAATTTGAGCAGCCTAGAGAATAGGCAATGTCAGGTAGGAGTTTCCACAAGTTAGGTTTAGGGACGAGCAGACAATAAATGAAGTGTAAATACTATATTTTTATTGTTTTCTGAAAAGTTTCCCATTTCAAAGAAGACATGAATACAGCAAAATAAGTTATTTTCCCATTATGTGCACAAAGCAATACAGGATGTACAGAGAGACATGGAGTTGTTATAGCCATAGGCTATGATTTGTTCTTTCTCTGTTTTATTGCAGAGGGACAGGAAATTGGAATAATCAAAATTGAGTTTTTAATCAAATGTAACATCTTAGTAGCATCTTTTAGACAAAGAGGTAATTTGTCACTTGTTACCTTCATTATGTTTAGGTATTTATTAATTCTTTGCATACTCATAGCCAGTTACATACTCTTAATATGATTTTTTTAATGCTTTTTTGCTGGTACAAAAATAAACCACCTTTGTTTCATTAAGCCTAACTTTATCAAAGGATAAAGTTATTCTTTATAATAATTTTATTATTATAATTTTTATTATAAAATTATTATTATAAATTATTATTATAATGTTATTATTATAAAGAATAACTCATATTATAAAGAAAAGCTCATCCCATGTTTCTTCTGAAGAATTTTCTATATCCTACGCAAAACTCATCTTTTCCCTCGGCTCTAAAGCAAATCAAACATCCTAATCTACAGTGGAAATTACCTTCCCAAACTCATCTGCTGTGATTTCCACCTTTTGCAGGTGGCCTGTCACACGAAAGGTAGATGATGCTCCTCACCAGTAATACCTGCATCTGTCCTGTCCATTGAGACACAGGGAGCACTCATAAGCAGTTTCCACAGGTGTGAGGAGGAGACAGTGCACTTCCTATCGTGTGAGTCACATGAATGTGTTATAGCCACTCTTAAATCTACACAGAGAAAAAGCCACACACTCACCCACAAAGGACCACAAAGCAAGGGGCTGCAAGGTCCTGTGTGGAGCATGGTCCACTGTTCTGGCCTGCACCCTCAGAAGACTCAGGTCTGGCTGGCTTCCCGAGGAGGACCTTCAGTATCCAAGCATGTTGATCAATTCTGGGAATGTATTTGGCCCCTGCGGATATATATATTTGATTTCTACTAGCCCAGGAAGATATTTTAATGATGGATTTGACCACAGACAGCATAAGCACAGTATCTGCTTTAAAGAAATGGATAAAAATTTCACCTCCTCTACCTATTACCTATCACTAAAATGTAATGATAGAAAGTAAATTACAATTCAGCTGAAACCACAATTTTCAAAGTGCTGTCATTCCAGGGCAACACTGGGCATCCCTATTCTCTCTCTACTACCCTAAGAGTTACACACAGTGTATCTTCCCAATTATCCAGAAAACTGAAACAGTACAATCATCTTTTATCAGGTTTTCCAAACAAGTCTGAAAGGCATTCATTTTTCACGTAACTAAAACATGCCTTTTTGAAAGGACTGTCAAAGCAGACACAAATCATGCAGTGCGCACCACTGCCTGACAACCTGGCTGCATGAGAGACCATATTTCACGTTACTGCTAAAGAGCACCGAAAATTAAAAAGATAAAATAACAACACTGTTGCTTAGAGGGGAAAAAAAATCTCCCCTGAAATTTAACAAAATACAAAATTAGAGGGAAAGATAAAAAAAGGAAAAGAAAATCTGCAACTGAATAAGTGAAGAATAATATATAATCAGCTTGGTTTGAACTTCTTTTGAAAGGAATTAGGCAAGGCTGCAAGAGTCAAAAAAAGGATTACTAGTCTTCTGATGTAACAATTATATTTCTACAATTTGAAACTTTCAGAGAGGAAAAAAAGTTCCTAAAATTTGGAATATGCTTACTGCAGCTAACAAATATGTATGCACCAAAATCTTTCCAGACACCAATCTGTATCTGTAGTAAAGTCCCAGGCTGGTATCTGTACTAAACAGTGAGGTACAGAATGGCATTAAAGCCGTAACTCTCCCACTTACCACCCTGTTTCACACCAGTAAGCACCCAGCTAGTCACTGTGACTTCAAGAAGCCTTCTCATGTATTTAACTCGTGTAAGAATCTTGTTCAGGTTAAGTACAATTGCACGGTACGAGTTAAACAGCTTTAGCACAGACAGAATATAGAAAAGACTCACTACATAGGTTCATTCATGTGTTTACCAGAAAAAATCTGACTTGATCTTAAGAATCTGAAGAACTGTCAAAGGATCTGTAGCATTTAGAATCATAGAATAAAATCCCAGAACAATTTTGAGTTGGAAGGGACCTTTCAAGGCCATCTAGTCCAACTCCCCTGCAATGAGCACGGACACCTTCAACTAGATCAGCTTGCTCAGAGCTCCATCCAACATCCCTTGAATGCTTCCAGCGATGGGGCCTCCATTTCTCTGGGCAACCTGTTCCAGTGTCTCACCATCCTCATCGTAAAAGCCTTCTTCCTTAGACTTAGTCTGAATCTACCCTCTTTTAGTTTAAAATCATTACCTCTTGTCATATCATTTTTCTAGGATCTTCATCTAGAAATCTCCCCTAAATTTCAGGAAAATATTTCTGACATGAAAAACAGTTGGCAAATTACTGTGTCTGCTTTATGACATAAGACCTGTAGCTCTAAAAACAATTTAACAGCAAATAATATTTTTAAATAAAAATCAAAATCAGAACTGTGACAGTAGCTAAAATACAAATGCACAAACCACTTTTAAATTGGCCAGCTCAGAGGGCTACATGTTGCCATCACTATTCTGAACTGCAGGGCAGTCATATCCAAAGAAACTAATGAAATTAAGTATCTAAGTACCAGCCCAACTTTAACTCTGATAAATTAAAAATTATGCACCTGAACTTCACTATATTTTTTCAAGCACTAGAAGCACATGAGTGGTTTTCTGTGTTTACATAGGAACATCATACAGCAGCAGAACATTGTCTGCTCAGGGACACATGTCTGAGAAACATCTTTTTCCACACTGCCCCTTGAAAGCTGACCCTTCAGCCCAGTAAAGCTGAAGCTAAGTTGCTTTAAAGCATAACATACAGTTGCCTGGGCCATGCTTCCTTTTCCATGCTTCTTCATAAGAACTTGAAATGGAAGTGAGGATTCTTCATGTCATTGCTCTGTGCCAGCAGCTGATTTATTTATATTAGAATTCAGATAGGAAGGACTAAAATTAGGACTATGCAAACAGAATACACTGTTCAAAATGTTCAGATTGTTTTAGCACCTGGGCACTTTGGAGAGCAACTGACTGATCTATCACTATGGCAACACAAAGACTCCTCAATAACTTTGAACTGCTAAGACAGCAAGAGGTTTTTAAATCTTGTATTTCTACAAAATATAACAAAGTTAATGCAACATCCTAGACAAAGTTTAGGGCCCAGAAGGCAAAGTCAGGTAGAACTCACATTTCTTATTTTTCACCGCGACCTCACACTGATCATGTATTTCTCTGCCTCAAGAGTCTGTTTTGGAGTCGAAAGACGAAAGCTACCACTTTTCCTCTTGCCAAATGCATTCCTGTTGAATAACTGAGGTATGGATTCTGCACAGTGCACAAGCACACAAGAGTTAGCAATTACCTACATATCACTAAGAAATTGCTCCCTGATGAAATGGTTTCAGCTTCCAAGAAAAAATACAGGGCAAAAAAAATTAGCCTTTTATTCCCGCAATCCTGTAACATCTAATCATTGACAATTCAAAGAATTGTTAAGCTTTGCTGCTACCACTTCTGGTACCATTTACTGCTTACAAAAAAAATACATTCAGCAAATACAGTACATTATTTAAAACCACTAAACAGTTTCTTTCTAAAACAAAATAACATCATTAATCAAATATTATACAAGTCTCATTAAAGGCTTTTTTTTTTTTCTCTGCCCAGGCTTCACAGCTTCTTGTTTCCTGAAGGTCTTGGATATAATTTTACTATGGTTTACAATACAATTACTTTTGTTTATTTATAACTGTTTAACATTTTATTATCATTAACATGCACTTTATCTAGTTTGGATTACACACTTTCTTACGTAGTTTTAGAAAGCATTAGCTATTCTAAACATGCTCTGTCCCTGTTAAGACCTGAAAGAAGCAACTTCAAGACCTCAGTGGTGGCCACTGCTCAGCCCTCTATCATATGCACAATTTTTGGACATGCAAGTCAAAACCATACAGGTGCACAAAGATAAGCATAAAAATCAAAGCATTGGTGTTGTTTCCAACTATGATTATCAATAACTATAATCCACACAAGCAGATCAGGTCAAACATGGACTTTGCATTCAAGTCAATGGAATTCAAACATGTCAAGGGCATGTTTGCACTGGGGACAGATGGCACTGGGTTATTTAGACACAGGAACTGGGACCTGTTTTGCTGGATATGGAGAAAATTATCTACATGTAGAAATCACTGGATGAAATGAGAGATGTGAACAGTATGCTGATGTTTCATAGTGCTTGAGGTTTTTTTGAAGCCTTCCTACAATTACTTTGAAAGTTTCTACATTTACTGAATTCCGGCTGCAAATTTTTTCCAGCGAGACAGTTCTGTTTAACTTCCAATATACTTGTCAGAAACATTCATACACTGATGCAGTTTCATATGGAGAAGTTCAAATAGATTTAATATGTTTAAGCACAAGCTTGTTTCTGATTAAGCAGATTAATGTACTTGCTATTACCAATAAAGCGAAGGAAAAAAGAAGTCTAGGAGGTGTCATCATGCTAAACAGGTACCGGAGTTTCCTACTTGGAATTCATAAGTGATTATGAAGCGCTGAATCTAATGACAGTAGATGAAAAACCCAATCAAACAACACTGCAGGTTTGCCTTTCAGTGAAGAGAAGGCAAAAATGTTCTATACTGCTTGAACTAACCATAAAAATTACTCTGGATTTCAGCACCATACTTCACAGCTCATTGACTTTCCAACTCCTTGGTATTCAGAGAGCCACACAACTGAACCACTAAAACAATTAGAGGCTAACCCTATTTCAAACATTAAGTCATTGCAACAATACCTAGATGATAGGTAACATACTGTGTTAAATTTTAAGTGCATGTAGAGCAGATGAAATGGGTTTATCAACAGATTGAAAAAGATGCCACGGTCAAATACAGACTTAAGTCACAGATCTGTAACAAGATCACATCCCATCTTATCTAATCCACCAGTGGTGTTTTGGATGCGTGGGTTTCTTGGGGGTTTTTTTGGTGTGGTGGTAATAAGAGGATTGTTTCATTTTCTTACGTAATAAGCATGCAAGCCAGGATTTCACAGACAAGTTCAAAGCTAAATTTGTATATACCAAGAGAAGCAGAAAACTAAACATAAATGTCATATTATCCATTGTCATGTTTTTAATTACCTTCCACACTTTAAAATGCACAGACTCCAAGTTTGTGCTGTGATAAGGTCTTACCATTGTATTTGCCTCCTTTTCATGAGAAGAAAATTATTTTTATTCTCCAAGGACTCAATCATTAAGAAACAACCATCCTGCCTGGTATTGCAAGGCAAATGTTACTGTGCACACTGTGGTTATGATTCACATCTATGCAAGATATCAAAATACAGTCTAATTAATTAAATAGAATTTCTTTAGAAGCCCATCATCACGTTTTTGAAGATGCAATCAAATCTTGTATCACAGAGGTAAAATAGTCACTGAAAAATACTGAAATATCTCAGATGAGCTCAGCATTTAGGAATTATGTTCTTTATAAAAATCAACTACCTGCAAGAATGAAAGGACTATTTAAACAAAAAAAATCATCTTAATACATCTGTTAAAAAGTCAGTTTCTCAGTATAAGTGATGATTTCCTCTATATATGTCATTACCAAAAGCCTTGGGAAAAAATATAGGCTAATGAACAAAAGCAGCAGCCTAGCCTCAGGCCAGTTTCTACTTTTGGAAACACCTATGTTTCCCAACAAAGGTTTTGGAAAGGTGTTTTGGAAACACCTTCCCTGATGAAGGAGAAGGGAGATGTATATGCATATCCACAAGAAGGAATCTGGCCTGGTATTTAAATTGCACTTGTAAAAGATAATGTTATTTGAATAACTCACTGTTTGGACACATCCGGCATCATCATCTGTTCTTTCTTCCTTGTATCCACCGTTGGCTCTACAGGCCTAAGTACTACAGCAGCACATGAGACTATTGACTGGTACGAGTCTTCCCGGCAAACTGCAAAGATAAAAAAAATCTCAGTGTTGAAGAGTGAACTCAGTTTGCACTTTAAAGGACAAAAAAAAATAAATCAATTCATACCGTGATAAATACAAATGCAAATAATTAATCAGACTTCACTGTGGTCACCTGCAATGAAAATGCCATTGTTTTCCACATTTCCTAAATGTGCTTGCTTGACACTTTTTTTTGACATTGACTGATCATGCACTAAGTTTTATCTAGCACAAGATCTGATGTCAGTCTACTCATTGGTGTACCTGAGTAAAAGGACTTATATTTCATAAATGACATCAGAATATGATGCACTTCTTTGTCCTTTTTCATCACAGACTGAAAAAGAGAGTGGAAATAATGGATGGTTTCCAGACAAACCTCCAACATTCAAAAATTTCTGCCTTTGTTAGAAAATAGATTTGAGAAAATCTGATTAGTGATTTATTTTTTCTCTGTTATTACTCACTTTACTCCAAAAAGGCCAAATCCAAGTCGTCTAGAAGTGCTATCTGATCCTTTCTTTTAATAAAAATAATCTATGTGTTGCTGTGCTGAATGCTATAACTTAGACGATATTTAGAGCTTGAAGAATGATCATGTATTTCAGCTGAGCACCTGGATCAATTAAGACTAATAAATGAATACCCAAAAGTTTATGACCTCCAAACAGACAACTATATGTGTCACAGGTTATACATGTTCTAAACTCTGAACTGTGTCATTATAATTTAGCTTTTAGCAGTTACCACTCCTACTGATTTTGAAGCTATGGGTTTCCTTTACAGCCAAGGTATACCTTTCTGAGATTTATAAAAACTAGAATTAAGAGTTGGTTATATTTAACAAAGCATAGCAGCTTCTTATATTATATCTGCTACTACAAGGTGTCATATAAAAACGAGAAGATATGTGGTGACCTATCTTTAAACAGAAAGTCACCTGGTAATTTATAACATGCAGAACTATTTTACAGAGGGCACACATGCACATACACATCTAATTACATAGCCTGTGAAACAAGAATGATAGCGACAAATTCTTAGCAATTCACCAGAACGAACATATTTTACAAGTACATAAATTTATGCAAGATTGGTATAGCTGGGATCATTGAGCTATGGCATTTATTTATCAGTGGAAAACTTAGTTCTGAAGTCTTTCCTACCTTTCAGTCTCCACAATGAAGTGCCTCCTTACTGCCCCACAGACAACATACCGTTTGCATAGCCTATGCTCCCCTTACAGAAGAAGCAAAACTGGAGTAAAGCTTCATCCATATTGCCCTGACTGGGTCAAGATCCACTGTGGTGTTTTACTCTGAGCACTCAAATTACACCTTCACCATGAACTCAGCACACATCAAGACGACATGCTCCGTGCCCAACAAACACCCTGAAACAGCAAATGGCGCTTCAAGGCAGCTACAAAGTAGATTTTAAGGAACAGGTCAGATTGGGGCTGGACAATTCTACAAAGGTCAAAAAAATGCAAAGATCTTTTTTGCTTTCCAAGCAATTCTGAGCCATTTAGCAAGCAGCACAAGGTCAGCAGGAATACAGGCAGCTTCTGCCAGGAAGAAAACCTTTCTGAGAGTGCAGGTAATTACATTTAATTCATCTGATGTTCTCCAGCATTGTTTATGCTTGTATTTTGAAATATTAATGTGCACACTGTGCTAAGCGACTAAGACACGTAACATGACCGGTATTTTTTTTCCTTTGGAACCAGCGCAACTCGAAACTTTGTCACTGTCATAGACACACATCTCCAAAACATGGTCATACACAAAGAGAACTTGCTATATCGGCTACAGGTATGCAAGTAGCATATACATTACAGCTTCAGGCATAACAAATTAAGATAGAACTAATGCAAAATATTATGAACTTGAGAAACATCATAAGAAAGAATGGAATTTCAGGTGATTTTCATCCTACTATGTTATGTGCAACCAGCAGACCATCTACTAGCAAGGTGCTATTTGCTAGGCACCAAGCAATGTAAAAAACACTATCTTCTCATTACAACCAGGGACTGAATATGTGCAAATAAGAACATTTATGTCTGTTTCTCTCTTTATTTACAGTCAAAGAATTGCAAAGAGTTAGGCTTGTCAGAGGGTGATACTGACATTCAGGACCTGAATTTTAATCAGAAACACTGATAAAAAAAGGGAGCATAAAGGATGAAGCAAATACATATTTTTCTTTAGAAGACCTGTGATACTGCTTGAACATCAAATTATTACTTTAGAACTTGTAAAAAGTTTCATGACAAGCATCAAAGTGTAGGGTTTGCCCTAGATCACCCACTGTCCATCAAAGCAGTTACAAAGAAAGACAAAATAGGGAATCACAAGTAACAAGGATGACACAGCTTGTCTTTACAGAAATTTCACAAATGAATAAAACTGTGAAATTGCTTTTGTTTAATAATGAATGCTATATAGGAGTTGTATAATCCCCTAATTTACAGCTGAAGACAAACCCAGTGGTCATCCAGTGATTGGAGCTAATGGAATTTATTATCCTCCCATTCTAGACAGAAGCACTATTTGGTCTCGCTTTTGAAAACCACTACAATTCCTCCTTTTTATCTCAAGTCTCTGTGTACACAGTTTCAGTCATTATGGGACAGTATAATTAACAAAAATGTCATGAAATAGCGATGGCACAGCAGCAAGTAATTTTCACCTACTGGAGTGGTGCTCTTATTATCTGTTCATAACTTGCATTAAAATTACGAGAGTGTGTTTGAATGTGGACTCTCAACTTTAATATTGATGGAGATGAGCACTGTTTTACTTAAGATTGTCTGCATTTTTCACTCCAAACTCAACTCTTAAACCCAGCTTCCTTTCTACACTTTAATTTTTTATCTACAAGTGGCTTCTATTACCCCCAAAAAGATCATTTATGATGTCTACATATTGTACTCTTCACGAATCAAAATCTCTTTGATCCTCAAAATATCACAAACCTCAGAATAACAATTACACTAAGGGATTACCCCTTTTAAACACAAATCCTCTCACATGTCCAACTGGCTTTTTAACATCCAGCAAGAACTTTAAAAATTTAGCCTTCCCACATGAAATGGTAAGGAAAATTTAAAAAAAAACAGTAGAATTTTATATCATCTGAATTGGTGTCTGGCAAACCCACTAACATAATCAGCTGGCCCAGCCTATTTCATTACTCCTGATGTGAGTGTAGAGAGCAAGCTAACTCCATGCTCTCTACCCTCTGGGCCCAGCCATTCAGTTTTCAATACACCTCAATTCTCTGCTCACCCAGCTCAATCATCAACAGCTTGTCTATCAGGATTTTATGAGAGACAGCATTGAAAACCTTATTAAAGCCATGGCACACAACAACGAAACCAATAAAGAAAATCTGCTCATCTATCTGCTACATTTTTACAATGGCACACAAACATGAAGTACATGCTGTAGGTAGAGGTTCATTATCACACTTGGTGTTGCATACCCCCAGAATGGTGGAAAAAACTGTACAAGGTATCAACAACAACAAGGGAAACAATCAGGTGATTTTACACTGCCTGTAGCAGGTTCTTTAAGAAACTAACATTTAGTATCTGAGAAGGTGTTATACACTGAATAACTTCTGAAATAAATAAGCAATTTGTATGTAAGTGAGATTGCACTTTTCAGTCCTTTATTCACAATTCAACTACTACATGAACAAGCTAATAACTGTAGAGAAATAACACAACTGGAGGAACATCTTTACTTGTGTTATCATTAAAGAAACAAATAAAAGACACTACCTACCAATTACAAGTCAGGTAAAGGACAACTCTACAGAAAGGGAAAACTGCATAGAATGCTATTATAAAAGAGCCATACCACTTTTGAAGTTGCACAAGTTCTCCTCAGATTCTTCAATTTAATGAAGCATACAGCTTGTTTTCTTCCATTGCCAAGTGTTTTAAAAGTACCCCATATATTTATGTCTAGGAGTGCTGGCTTGGATTTACCCTAGCTGGTTTAAGCAGTCCCACAACATCATTCACTATCAAAACAGATTTCTACATCTGGAAAAGAAAAACATTAGCTGCCGGTTTTTTCCCTCTGCTGTTTCTCTTGAGAACAATGAGAATGACTAATTAGACAGTTTTCTTCTACTTTAAACCAACCAGTGAAAAAATTTGAATTCCCTAAATAGTAGGACAGTAGGAAGCCTTCAACAGCTACTGAATAGAATGTATCTCTCCAGAGAATAAAAGGATTTTCAAGTTCTAGGGGTGTCATTTACATCATGTATTTCAAACACTTAATTGTACACACTTTTTCCCTTTATTCTTTTTTTTTTTTTTGTAATTGAGGAGAAAGAAAATCTGGTTATCACTGCTTGCTATCAAAAAATAAGTCTCCCTTGACACAAGATGCAAGTGATGGTTAGATGAAATTAGCAGCAAGTACTACCTGCTTAGAGAAAACAGAAGGGAAATGTTCATATGCAGTGTGCAATGAAGCATAAGGGAATCATGATACAGGGAGACAAAACCACTGAGGTATTTCTGGATTTAAAAAAGCTGGGCACTTATCCTGACAATTCAAATATTTACATTTATGCCTATGAAGTTTAAAATAATCAGCTCTCATAATTTAAGAGACAGATCAAGTCTGGAAGCAGCCACTGTTTTTAACCAAAAAATCTTCTGCTTTGGTAAAAACCTAGGCAACCAGTCAGGAGCATGGAAGGTGCTAAATACTTTACTCTGAAATATCTGTCAGCTGCCACTGTACAAGACAGGGGACTGAAATGTGAGGGAGCAATGTCTGGATCTTAATATCCAATCCCACATTCCTTTTACTACAAAAGGTCAGAAAAGATGTTTTAATAACTCTGGAACACCAATTCTCAGTGCAGGCATCTACATCTTAGCACATTGTTTCCAACATGTGTCTCTGCCATGAAGAGGCTCAGGAAATGAGCCACACTGAGGTGGTCTGAGCAAAGGACAAGGAAGAGCTGCAAAATACGTAACCCACATGCAGGTTCTTCAGATAAGGGAAATTCAGGACAAAGAACTGTTACACATGAAACAGAGATTTTGCTAAAGAAAAAACCCCAAAACCAAGCCAACCAACCAAAAAACGCCAACCAACCAAAAAGGAATAGTGGATCTGCTGTAAATTCCTTTAGTACATTAGGACAAGTGAAGAGCTGAGGAAAGAAAAAGGAACATTTAAAACATATAACTCAAGCTATTTTCCTAGGAGAGCTGATGACACTAGAAATAGAATATAACAGAGGATGTTGAAATCCAGCGTAATAACTGTGGTATGTCCAGGAAGAACTGTGATTAATCATCATGATAATCCCTTCCTGACTGCACAGGTACCTCCCCTGGTAGACTCGGGCCACTCAGCGGGCTCAGAAAAGAACTAATGTTCCAACTTGTCTCCCCATCAACCCCAAACATCACCTACATGAAACACTTCAGCAAAACCAAGTGTATGAGTTCAGTTCCATACCCTCTTTCTCAGCCCCAGAAACACAATAAAGTCTTTCACTACTTTGTTATTAAACCCAAAAGCCCAAGGAGACTTTCAGTCTCTAAAGCAACAAAAGGTCAAGGTACTTCGTGTGAAAGCCATTTTTGCCCGTCTGCCTAAAAAAAAAGCCTAATATTAAAAAATAATAATAAAAAAGCCTAATTTCCCTGCTGCTTGATTCCAGATTTGATGATGGTCTTTGGAGAAAAACAGGAAACTAAATGGATCTCTATTTTATTATTAGTTCAACAGTTATTCTAGGGCCTCTTGTCCCTTAGAAACAACTACATTTCACAATATTGGCCAAATAAATACTTAAGAGAATGAGAGTATATGCTCACAGTCCCCAAAGGTTTTGCTGTAATAATTCTGCAATAAAACCACAGGCCCAATTCTTAAACACAACATAGTCACAATCAGAAATTTTGTAATAGCAACAATTACAGACCCATTATGGGCAAATGAATTACTTTCTATCAGGTTCTTATGTTTCATGGCTCTTTTATAGTATTCACAAAGGCTGCACACACATATCTGCTTTGTGCTATCTACACTGGCACGCAAATGTGAAGGGTACATAAGGCAGTGTTAAGAGGAACCAGGGAATTCTTCTCCTACACCAGCAGTTCTGCAGTGATTATCTGCACCCTTGCTTTTGTTGTCACAAGCCACTGTGATAATATGATAAGAGCCACCTGAGAAATTTGGGCCTAGTGACTCGCACTCTATGCATAAGAAATTTAACTGTAATCTTTCAATGTTCATGCTTAAGGAAATGCTGATGTTAGTGCTGATACTGAATGAAAGGGTATGCTCTGATCACATAAGGACCTTACAGACATGATAAGCGATGGAGAAACACTGATTGCTAAAACAAACACCCAGGCAATGGGGGTGGCCCACTCTTTGCATTGTACTCTTAAGTACAATGTATTGACAAAAGGACTGTAGCTTGGTCTCTCCTGAGGTAGAGAGATGCCTCAGGGTAGCACCTTAACACCTCTTCAGTCTTCTCAAGCAGCCTCCCCCAGCTTACACTGACTTGCAGACTTGCTTTAATGAGTGGTTGTGTCTGTATTTACTAATCTCTCATGGATTTTATGAATCTGTTCAGTTACTTACATTCTTGCACAAACTCCTAGCATTCACAATGTCCTGTAGACTTCCAAAGCCGAACTATAGATTACGGGAGGAAATATTTCTATTAGTCCACTTGAAACTTGCCACCATGTGGTTTCCTCTGACTCCCTCAGTTTTAGTCTTGGAAAAGACAATTCCCCCTTCACCTTCCATTCAGGATTTTACAGGCTTCTTTTGGATACTTTACCAGTCATTTCTTTTGCAGGCTGCAGAATCTGCATTTGTTCCTGTATAAAACCTGTTCCATAGCTCTGGCCACCCTGCTGACCTCTCAACAAACAACCACCCATTGCTGCAGTTCCTGCAATGATGGATCACTGCACCAGGAGGAACTGTAACTGCATTTATGGAAAATTAAGTAGGTTACTTTTTCAGCTGTAACTACTGTACACCTAAAACATTCTAAGTATATCTCTTTGTGCTCGAGGCTGCTTCTAAAATACTTTCTTATTCACAGTGAACTACTTACAGCAAATATTGTTCCAAGCAGCCTACATAGAAATTGAAAAATCAACCTTTAAAAATAAAAGCATATTCTGTATACAGTAGGTAGGTATTGCTTCTCAATGTCAAAAAGCATTGGTTTAGTGTTAACATTAGGACTTTTAAAATAACAACTAACTTTCATTAGCTTTTGGGAACACTATCAGTCAGGATGATGTCACAGGCTTGTATTTTTAGCACTGCAGTCTGTGACTTGTTTTGTGACGTGAGCATTAATAAAAACCATATGCATAAATGAGGGAAAGGTTATAATGAAAGACTAATGATCTGAGCCCCACCAATCATACCTAACTCTGCCAAATTGCAGGAAGTCTCATGAATATCTCAATACGAATCTCCGTTAAAATAAGATGTGGAGGCTCAGTCATTTGGTCTCAGTGCGTGGTAGTAATCACCATGTGATCCAAAAAAGTGCACTGGTTTATTCACAAAGAGGCTTTGAAGATAACTGGTTACATTAATTTACTATAGGAAACAGCTGCAGGCAGGTTCATAGGGGAAAGAAGGCTGGCCCAGACCTCCTCTGTGGGTCTGTTCTTGGCCTACATACAAGCCTGAGCTCTCAGACCCCTTGTCCTCCTGACTTCCCAACAGTTACAAAGTGCAGGGCTGCCTCACTGGGAGGCACACAAGGCACAGGAGCTCTCACTGAGTAATAAGTAAGAAAAACACCACGGGTCCTAAGTGACGGAAGAAAACAGAACAGTCCAAAACTCTACTTTTCCAGTAAGAATGAAAAAGGTATTACTGAAAGTGCCAGTTTCAGATGGAAGCATAAAGCTGTGCCCCAGTAATAACCATAAGGTACCAGAAACTGGGAAACATTTGTCTCTCTTCCTACAGGACATGGAGGAAAACCCAACAGGGATGCCACCAGCCACAAGAGCTGGCTGCCTACAAGTTCCTTTTTCAGCCAAGAGAAGAATAATAATTTTAGTTCTGGTTTTGATCACATTTGGGTTTCTATTTAAGCTACGTGACGCCTTCAAGAAAAGGAGAGAAACAGGAGCGACTGTGACACTGGCATCTTAAAAGGAGGAATATAAAAAGGCCTGCAGGGCATTTCCGTAGGCATAATACAAGTCCCTGAAGGAATGACTACTCTAACAACAATATCCTCGACTGTCACTCACCGCAAGTAAACCTGTCAAAACTCAATAGCAAGTGTTTTCAGGAGCACAGTCTCTTGGCTTCAACTATTATTCTTGGCCTAGCTGAAATCAAGACTGACGGGCAAGCAAGATTAATTTATTGTGGTTTGTACTGAATGGCTGTAGTCACAAGAAATTTATTTAAACAATTAATACACAGATAACCTCCAAAAGCATAGTTTCCCAAGACAAATTATTAAATAAAACCACAATGTCACCTCTCCTTGCAGACTCTAACAACAAAAGCTCACCACAAAAATTGTATGAGGCATTTTTGTTTTGCAAGACTATGAGGCTATTTGGATTTCTATTACAGCCGTATTGGCAGTCACTGGCAGGAGCACCAGGTACAGTTGCCAGTAGAGCTGTTCATCTTTTCAGTCACAGAGTGACAGCCTTTGTCAACTCCAGTGACAAGCAAATCAGTGAGAAGTCCCAACAGCAGCACATTGGTCGTAGCTATTCCAGACTCATTCCTTCCTTCACAGAAGTCACTCACATACTGTATTTAAGAAATTTACACCCAACATTGAAGCGATTAGAGAATCCACAACAAAAAAGACCTCCCTCTCTTTTCTCAGGGAACACATCTTCCATATTTATTACACAATGCAAGCAATATATGTTACTCCTTTGCTCTCTTTAAGGTGGGCGTGGTTTCCTTCAAAAACAAAACAAAACAAAAAACACCCAATCAAGACACACACACACACACCACCCCAAGGGAATTTTGCAATCACTGTTTTTGTTTAGTGATTAAACTGCCCCAACTCTGGAACACTAATTAGTTAAGAACTCCAATATTTACCCACATCCCTTGAGAAACTTCAAAATCACTATGTGCTTAACTGATATTGAGGTTTGGTTTTGTTTTCTTAATGCTAAAAGTGTCAATTGTATGAAATCAGTTTTGTAGAACTATTTAATAAATCTAACAAAAACACATACTAAAACAAATCAACCTCTTCAGAAAACAAAAATAAACATTTATTGGGAAAAGTCAATTCCACCTTCTTCATCAGACTCTGTCTGGAGTAGTTACAGACCTGACCTGGGCTAAGCTGCAGCCTGGCTCCCACACTCATACAGGAAAGCAAATTCAGCCCAAATGTGTCTGCAGTCACTGAACCATCATGCATAAGCAAACAGCTGCTACTACTCCAGCAGACTGCTCCAGTGTAACTGCAAAGCAGCAGAGAAATGAGGAAAGTAGGTAAAGCATCACCCATAGTCTTTCCACTCAGTATTCCAGAAGCAAAGGGATAGGCCAGTAGCACTTTGAGCACCTACTGATAGACTCTGAACCAGGAGGGGAAATAGAGAGGCTTTAAGGAACAGCAGGTGAAAAATGGGATAAGACAGAATACACAACTTCCTCTTGTGAGCATCTACCATTAGGCACCCTCTAAACCTGGACATGAACGAAGAACATTTGTATGTTCACAGGGCTAGAAAGGGAAGGTTGTTCAGTGGTATGTTGTGACAGCAAGCAGAAGAGGGACGCTAGAAGACAACCAAGACAAGAATTTCCTAGGCTGCTCACACAGGTTTTTATTCAATACCACAGAAATGATGTTCACAAGCTGGCTAGGTGACAAGAAAGGTTAAGGGTAGTTATGAAAAGAGAACGGTATGAAGCCTCTCGTGCCAGAAAGAAAATGAGGAATACCATTTGTTGTACCTGCATTTTTAAAACTCTGCCCATTTACACAGCTTGCAGACTTTGCTACACTTTGTGATTATTGCATATGTTTTACTATATTTCAAGGCCAAATGAAACTATTGGGATCATCTAATCTGACACGTGGCACATGTACATCCTGTGGTTCTTCCAAAAGTTCAATATTATAGTCCTGATGAAAAACTTGGAAGAGTAGAGGTCACTGCTACACCAAGTTTGTAAGTGATCTGAGGAGTTCTTCCAATTAATGGTCAAAATAACTGCATAATTTTTCCAATTGATTTTCAGACTGCTAGCCATATATCTATGCTGCCGATAAAGCATATGCCAAGGAATATAGATGCACCTTCCTGAAAAGCAATAAAACAATTGATCATTATGCTGATACCTTTTCACATTTTCTCTAAAAGTCTCAAATATTCTAAAAAAAAAATCACTAGGGCTTGAAATCCAATCAAGTTTTGAGGGCAATATATTTTACCTTAAAGAAAAATAAATTAAAATAGGAATACATTATACTTGGCACAAAGGGCCAGGACAGGCATATCAGACAAGCTCAGCAATCTTGAAGAGCCATTAAACCAGATGATTATAATCAACACTGTTTAAATGGAGCCCAATGGAGGATTGTAGCCCTAGAAACAAAGATTAGCACTACACCGGTGCAGTTTTGGTTCAGAGCAAACCAGCAACTCAATGTGCTGCCACTGCAAAAAGGTCCAACACAAGCCTTGGCTCTACCAATACAGAATTGGTGATTCTGAAGTCATTGAAGTCAGGCTTAACTTGGTTACCATCTTGCCTTGTAAAAATGATTGAAGGGTACACTCTGCTGTAGGTGATCTTGTATGAATGAAAATTCCAAACCTCCCTAAATAAGCAGAAGTCAAACTCTTAAAGGCAATTAAACTTTTTTTTTGGGGGGGGGAACCAAACACTAAACATAAAATTGGTGACTGTCTGAGTCTGAACATATTTAAAATTAAGATTAAACTATTCTGAAAGATATGTGTTAGTCAAGTATATATCTTAAGGTTGCAAAGCATAACTCTGCAAAGTATAATTACTCTGCTATTTGGGAGATTGTACTTGATGAACTGAGGCCCCCATCTGTGAAAGTCACAAAAGTTAGTTGTTCAAAGTCACACTTCAAGGGTGTGACATAGATGTTTCAGTTACACAGGCCTGTCAGCCAGTGTTTTTAATTATACAAACAGTCATGGCAAGCAAAAAAACATTAGCATGTATAGAAGTATTTGGGAGGCTGTTTTCTTTAAGAAAGTTATTTAAACCATTTTTCTCTTGATGTAATTTTCAAATCTGATACTGGCATTTACACTGCAGTCCCACAGAACTCAATGGAGTGAAAGAAGATCCATGTATCAGAAAATTACATGTAAAACTACATGGGTTTAATTTCATCCAGAAATATTTTCTTCTGCATAGGTAACAACTCTGCATAACATGCAGATGTCTGTTAACTGTCCATATGCTTGGTACCCATATGAAAACATCTAAAAAAACTTCAGTGCTGCCTGCCACTGGACAACGATGCAACACGGAGATAAGACTGGTGCTGGAAGCAGAATAGCCAGATCTCAGTGGTCTCCATCCAGACCTGCATTACATTTGCTCTAATCTCATTAAACATCAAAAAAACTTACCAATGAGGAGTAATTCAAATTCCTAACGTGACTCAAATAAAAACCTAACTAGCAAAGAAATTCAGTGGCTTCTCTTCATGTTACCAGTGAAGTTCTTCACAGAAGGCAATGATACAAACCTATGAAGCAATGCAACAGCTAAAATCAAGCATTACAAATTCATCAGTTTCTGTTCAGATTATACCAGCCATACCAGATGCAAAGCAAAAAATGAATAAGTTAGTTTTCTTTCAGTGACAAACAATGATTTGGAAATTAGATATTAACAAAACATACATTTCCATATTATCCCT
Source organism: Pseudopipra pipra (assembly GCF_036250125.1). Classification (NCBI taxonomy): domain Eukaryota; kingdom Metazoa; phylum Chordata; class Aves; order Passeriformes; family Pipridae; genus Pseudopipra; species Pseudopipra pipra. Next base: position 21,303,061 of record NC_087552.1, on the reverse strand, counting down.
CTACCTTGATTTAAACACCTTTCCTCTAGTTTTGGCTCTGATAAGGAAAGAGTGCCATTTAGTGGTCAGGTAGGTTTGCTGCACTTTTTAAACTAAATACAATAGTGTACTCTGACAATATTAGTACAGGAACTGCAAATGATAAGTATTGGCACCATTATCAATACTGTTGTTTTTACTTGAGGAAATACTGTAAATGTTTTTTGGACAAGTATGATGTTTTATTTAAAGCATGATTTGGAACCTGCATTGAATCTTTTTTTTTCTTTGTCTCCCCCAACAGCAAAGAACTACATGCTCTTTCTCCTGCTCTCCACCAGGTGTTAATCTAGGCTATAAATTTTATGAATATAGAAGAGGATACTGGGAAATTCTGTAGGAGCTGGCAGGAAGATAACTTGAAAACCTGTTCCAGAGAAAAAGTCATTATATTCTAAATCAGCAGAAGATGCACAGAAAACAGGAGTAAAACATACATTACTGATTTTCACTGGATAACACTCTAGCTGAAGATAAAAATTAAATGGTCAGATTCACCTAGAGCTTTCTGTGGATTCAGCAACCTCACAATTTCTGAACCCAAGGTGAACTGGTTAAACAGAAGCAAAAAGATGAAAGCTCAATTCTCAAATTGCACCATTTGTCAAAGCAGATGAAGAGTGTTCATGAATATGGAAGACTGGTTGTGCATCTGTGAATCCAGCAAAATCTGGCCTAATGACTATTTAAATAGTGAGAACACATTCACAGCCCCACGTTCCATCTTCCCTTGGGAAATCTTCAATCTTTACTTCAGATGTCACGCCAGAGGCATCCGAGGCACCAGTCAAGTACAACAGGTCCTGCTGAAAGTTAGAGTACAGACAGACTAGATTTCTAGAGGTACCTAAAAATTAAGATAAACAACTTTTTTCCTAATCCACAGTGATCCTGGAGACATCTTTTACCTACAAGTAAATACTAGGGAATTTGGCCTTATATAAAATCAGCTTATATCCATCAGCCTTCACAGCTTGTTTCCAAGGGACAATACTCTCCTTACTACATATTTTTATAGCTTGCTTCAAAAGGATACCACACACAAACACCACACAAAGAGAATGTCCAGGCTCTAGAAAAGTCGTAACCTACATAGTGAATCAGAAGAAATAAGCTTCAAGGTTTCTAAAATGTAGTGCACTTAATGGCACTGTTCCATTCTCATCCAAAGGTCAACAGCTATCACTTTCACAGCCTCATTTAACATCTTAGCACTCCCTGGAAGGAGTCCCACTAACTTCAAGAATACTCTGGATGCCAGGGTGCAAAGTTTACCCTTATCTCTTCAAAGGGAGAGTGATGAATATGATCTCTGGTATGCAGAGTATTTCCTTCCATTTTGGAGAACATGGTCACCAACCCTGGAACTTCTTTCAACTTGTTCTTTAAGTCACTGTGTATAAGAAGATAATTGACTTCGCTCTCCACTTGGTGAACAATTATGCTCTTAGCTGATTAGAATTTAAGAGTAGGCTTAAGATTAACACTTGACATTTGCTGAAAGCCCTGAAATTTCAAAACAAGAATTACTTGGAAATTACCCAATATTTTAAATATCATGTGTATGACTCAAAATAAAACTTCACTCTTGATAAAATCTTAAATATAAATGTTAGGTACTGCATTTAACCTACTAAAATATTCAAAATATAAAGATCCCAAAGGTGAAGGAAACATACTTAACACATTACCTTCCTCAAAAACACCTCTGGTAATTGTCCTATATGATGAAATTTTATCCACCAGTGGCATTTAAACCAGCTAGATGCTTTATACACTCAATAGCATAAAAAAGCTGGAAAATCAGCTATCTAAATTATCTTTATTGCTTTGGAAAGAGTAATTCCTGTACTCAGGTGTGATATGCCATGCATAAAATGTGCTAAAGTTACTGTGCTTTAGGCCATCAGCATCCATTTAGATCTAAAAAGCGGGCAGTGCATTTTCTACTCAAAGATTTCTCACTGTATGCTTTCACTTTTTCTTCATACATTCACTATCTTATTCCTGGCTTTGGTTTCAGAGGTATTGCCTAGTCTAACAACATAAAGCATAAAATACCGTCATGAGATAGCTGCAATCCCCTGGGATTAAACACTTGACCAAGGTTTCATTTGACTATTTCCCTGTCAGCCTCTGTACAACTGTGCCAGCAATGTGGATAGCAATGATTATATACAGAACTGCTACCCACAGATGAAAATTCTAGGAAAGAGTAATACATTAAAATTTGATATTTATAGTACTTCTGAATTCTGAGCATCTATTTTGATTTTTAGATCTACTGATGGATTTGTTACTGAAATATGTTTTTAATATGAAGTAATACATTAAACACTTTGCAACCTGTCAACGCTGAGACAGCAGAGAGGCTGTTCAACCTAACTAGCAAATGATTCCCAGAGCTGTACTGTCAGTATTAATGATGTCAGAAAACAAACATGAAAGAAAGGAATGATTACTTTACACAACCATGACTCCTTTTGATGGAGTAGGAAGTGAAAGTTGCACAGTAAGGTATGGCTCGCTGCAGCTACAGATAGGATATACACAGACCCCCGTGCCCCCAAGGAAGGTGAAGAATGACAGAAGGACCAGCACTTTTCAGTTCCGTGAAATTCAAAGATGGAACAAGTAGTCAAAGACTACAACTAAGAGAGAGTCAGGGTGGTCACACCACCAAGCCTGCCAGAATTCAAGAAGGATCTGGATGATAGCCTCAGGCACATGGTGTGACTCTTGGGGACGGTCCTGTGCAGGGTTGGGTTTTGGACTCTGTGATCCTTGTGGATTCCTTCCAACTCAGCATATTCCGTGATTCTGTGACTGTGGGATCAAGGTCGACCACGGAGATCTCAAAGATACACATTTACTGTGGGATACATGAAACTTTCCTTCTTAGATAACTAATTTAAACTACTTTTTTTGAAAAAAATAGCAGCCAACTGGTGGTGTCTTTTCAGGATGGTGGAAGTCAGGATTTATGGCTCTAGAAGCCAGAAATAATAGCCTCAGCTTGGTGTCTGTCTCAGTAGCTAAAACCTAATATGCAGGAAGTTTCAACCAGTTCTGGGCATCACATGCTCTGTGTTTTGTCTGATGTTGGCATAGCCCTGAAGGATATAGAAGAGGTAGCTTGTCTTCTAACTGAGAGCAAGAGAAACATTAGTAAACCAGAAGAAGGTAACAAACCAGAAGGAAACTGTGAGTTAAGATACAGTCTCTACTTCAGTACTCTTTGTGCAGAAAGGGCCTATTGTTAAAATCATCCAGTTATGCCTCTGAATAATAAAGAAAGACACTGAAAAGGAGTGTACAAAACGCATCAAAAATAAAACCATATGTAAAGTCTGAGATACAGCTGATGTGCCTAGTAGCTGTTCTCAGCAGGAGTCTCCCCAAACCTCTATTGAAGACTGTAACCTCTATTGAAGACTGCTGTGGCAGTAAGCAGCAATGAGGTCCTTCTGCTGATATACAGACATTGTACAGTCAATTACGACACTGTTGAGTGTCTGTTCTCTGAGCTCTGTTCTCTCTTCCTGGGTTATGGAATATCTAATTTGTCATAAACACAGAGAGAACGAAGAAGTATTTTTAAATAATCTAAGCAAAACCCAGTTTGAAATTCAGTACACAGAAATGTATTAGGCAAAGGTTCTGCCTTGCTTATACATGGAAAACAAGGGAAGTAACAACCATTTTGGGCTTTATACTTTCTCATAGGACAATGAAACATCACAAGAAAAGTTTGTGGGCCAAGACATTACTACTAAAAGCAATCTGGTCACAAGCATCTGGAGGGCACTCAGTCACACAGGTATACATACCCCCACTGACATGTCCTTGAAAGATGGCAAAACATTGCCACATTGTTGGAATTTCTGGGTAACTTGCACTGATGCTTACACAATGCCTTCTAAATAAGTACAATAAAACTGCAAGAAATTAAAAATTGCTTTAAAAGAAAGACTGTCAAATGAGAGAGGGTTTCCTTGATAGCTCCAGAGTAAAGGTCTCAAATAACCACGATTCGAGAAACTCCTGCATCAGAAACTTCCAGTTTCTTGCTTTGAAATCTCAACAGAACAGTGTTTAGCTTGCAGAGCCAATAAAAGGCAGAAAAACCTCTTCACATCCTGCCCAATTTGCTAGTCAATTTAAAGCATGAAAAAAATGCTTTTGTTTTCCTAAGTGCTTAATACCAAACAAGTACCCCTTTTACTGTCAGAAACAGGGTATTTTCTTCCTTTTCTAAAAGCAGTGCATTTATTTGCAAACAGAGACTCAAGTGTTAGTTTAGACACACACCAAAAACAAAACAAACAGCAAATTAAAAACAAACAAACACTTAACCAAAAAGATCTCTTCTTTAGGAATTTCAACACCACCAGATACATTCCTGGTGCAGGGCTATACTGCTCCAGACTTATCCTAGCAGAAATACCAGAAGACAATGAAGACTGAAGGGACTGTAGGCCCCACCATATTCTGCAGTGATGCTCTGGGAGGGAAGAAGGCTCCAAGTGGTAGGTTAGAGCCCTACCCTCTGATTAAGGTCTCTATGTTAACTGAGTATGGATGACTACAACGTATGAAATTTTAAGCTTATCAACACCACCTCTTCATTTTTAATGATGAAGGTGAAACAAAAATTTACAGAGCTGCTACAAAAGTATGTGAAAGATTTTTAAGTATTTAACAAATATTTAATTTAGTAATACTTAATAGTAGCTATGCCATAGCTTAAACAACCATAAGTTTTGTTAAGTTCTGCCAAAACTAAAAAAGCTTTTTTAAAGTAAGAATTTTCTGAAATGTTATGCTCAGTCTATAGTCATGCATGCATACTGCCAATTGAAGGCTAACACTGGGCACTCCTGTTAAGAGCATACCACACATCCTAATGGGAAGCTTCACCCACTTCTTTCCTTTTAGCCTGCATTTCTGTATACACAAGCAGGAGACATTCAATTCTTGCTGCTTCTCTCTCTCTCTCTTAAATAGAGATCTTTTGCCTCCCAGTTACAGAGTGATTCTGCTCTTGGTTTTTAGGAAAATGTGGCTGCCTATTTAAAAAAAAAAAATTCCAGTTTTTCCCTGAACAAACAACAAAGACAGGGGCTGAAATCAGTTTGGATGGAATATTGTAGAACCATTACTGTAGATAAAATTAAAGTATTTCCAACATTACAAGATCTATTTGAAGGTAAACTAATACCATGCTGTTGAACAGGTATTTCACAGTTTTGACTATGGAGTTGCCTTCCCTTGAGAGGCATTTTCACAGTTTATTTACTATTATTACAATGTGAGAATGCTAAAGTCCAGTATAATAGAAAATACCCTTGCATATAATTTGCAGGAATGCTTTGTCATGTACATAAATTAGTAATGCCACTGGGATAGGAATATTCAACAACAGAAATCAACTTCAAAAATTGTACAGTAAAATTTACATTACCACAGCATTAACTTTGCATTTTATAGAACCTAGTAATTAGTGATGAAGAAGTAAGCAATCCACTGCAGTAGCTTACACTGTGTGTTACATGGGAACACGCAAGTGGTCGGTTATTTCAGGAAGTTCCAGGTCAAGCTCAAATCAAGTGCAAAATCTTACTAATGGTGAGAAAGAAAGCACACAGAATTTGTATGCACTGCATTTTGTATGCTGAATAAAAATAGGCAAACAAATGCTCATTTCTATGGAGTGCTGTGGACTACTTTCCTATGTGAACATGAAGAGAAGCCTGTAAGTGCACAAAAAAAAAGGCTTGACCGTTTATTTTCCTTGTGGCTTTCAAATACATCCAATACTCAGCTAATTCAGAAAGGCCTGTATCTAATCAGCAAAGTTACTGCTAATGTCAAAAAGCATTTTAGTTCATTAAGAAAAAAACATAACCACATCTTAAACGCCAATTATTTTTTGAATATCATCAACGTCTAAATTTCTTATGGGCTTCAGATATGTACCACTGCCTCCCTGATACAGAGTGTATGTACTATGAAGACCTTACATTGTAAAAATACCCCACAGGAATGTTTTAAGCAAAGGCATAAGCAGGATCATGACCCTGATATTTAATGGGAATGGTGGCAGAGGTACAATTTGTAGGAGGATTTGATGTTTAAGAATCTGATTAACCTTCATTAATTAGGTACTGGATAGAGAGGGAGTATCGTTCAAATTCTTAGTAACTCGTGTTGACTTCGCAGTGATATGAGCAAACCTGTAGTTTCTTTAAATGCAGTACTCTTTTTGGTTTTTGTTTTCACTGGTGTGGCTTTTTAGGCATATTGACAAACATCCACTTAAAAAACCGTCTCTAGGTATAATTATCTTGTTATCAGGTTGTTAATTACTGCTGAAATTAACAATGTCATATAGGATTTTAAAATAATTACATAACATGCAGGTAAAGATTCAACTTACATAAGCAAATAAACACTATCAGAATTTTTCTACCTACAACACACTCCTTGTGTCCAGTGTCACAGCTCAAGACCACTGTCCTATCAACGTGTTTTGGACTTCACTGGCATCAAGCACATAGGAACAACAGTTTTGATGGAAGGGCTGGAGGGAAGGTAGGGATGAGGATGCAGAAGGATAAGATACAATTTCCCCACATTTTATGATATATCAGAAACTCAAGCTAAATGAATTTTTCCCTAATGCTTAAGAATACTATCAGGGTACAGAAAGTTATACAAGGCATGAAAATGGCATTTTGTGCTGTTATCTTCTTTGTGGTTTTAAGTAAAAGAGTTTTGAGCACGTGCCATATTATAATAGAAATATATTGAATTCTGCAAGATCCTTTCCATAGAAAGATGACTTTCTCTTCTCTGTTGCTAAGGTCTCTCAGGTAAAGACAGGAGAATGAATGAGAACAGACACAGTTTTAATCCAGAGCAGAAACTCCCAGGTTAGTATGCTATTCTGGCCCTTTTATTATAATTTCTATATATAGGAATTCCCTGTACTTATAAATCAATTTTTATTAAATGAATTATCCCCTCTTTACTGAATTATTTATATCTAACTCCTTATTATCCCAAATGTAGATAGAGTACAATCATAGGTACAGTGAGAAATAAAATAATTAAAATTTCCCAATTTCTACCAAAGAATACTTCTACAGTAGTTTTTCCTTGTGGCGTTAATTCACACATTTCCAGCACTTTACAGCCACTGAATTGCTTCTCTCTGTAATTCACATATTTAATTCAAGCCTTTTATAGCCACTGAATCACAGCTTTCCTTTAAATCTTCATTTTCCAATCAATCCTTGCAGTTGAAACTGTATTTGCAGGTGCATAAAAGTATATTCCTTTACAGAGTAAAAACCTGTTTTCAAATACTATTTTAAGCTCTAAGGATTTGTAAAAGTAGTTAAGCATACAAGATACTACAGTTAAACTAAATGTGCATTTTGAGTGAACCTTGAAATAACCTTGTTCGGGAAAAAACTGGAGTGAAGATGAAGAGACTGGACACAACAGCAAATGGTCATCCTTCCTAACTCTATCACTGATAAAGGAGCAAAACTCCCATGAGCAGATCAGTGCACTGTACACATTTTCTGAATTTCAGCCTTCCACTTTGTCCAACGGACAAAAGATAGTGTGTTCAAAAGACGAAGCTAAGGCCCAAGTTTTTATCCCAGGTGTGCTATCGCTTTTCTTTGGCTGCAGGGCTTAAGTGAACCAAGCTTTATTAGATCCAAGAGTTCTAACAACTATGAAATACAACATCTCGCTCTCTTTGGACACTGGACTTCCGTCTGATTCCAACAGTCCATCAGCCCCCTGAGAGCTTGTATCTCACTGGAAGTCAAAGGAAGAACCCAAAGACACCAAGTGCTTTTATAAAATAAGACTACTGCTCTGAGGTCAGTTAGGTCTTGCAAAGTGAAGCACCACAACACCTTTATAAGCAGGACACAGACCCTGAGCTGAGGAAAACTGGGATAACTCAAACTGAGCACCAGTACCTTACACATATGTATAGTTCTGATTAAACATGGCTGTTTAATCAGTCATTCTGGCAGCCTGGGGATATAAGCAGCATAAAGCATCCATCTAGAAACAGAAAAAACATATCTAGATAGCTAGAGCAGGTAGGAACAATAATGTAGTCCCCACACAAGACTGACATCTCTTCACACCCATAGAAAATTGGCAGGGGGGCTTACTCTTCTTCTAGTTATCCTCTTAGCACTGAGAATTTTTTGGAGTAAATGCTAATTTGAATTTTCAGTTACACCCTCTGCGGCCACCATTTATTACGCAGCTCTGTAAAGGACAGCTAACACCTTAAAATGTTACAGCATTAATTATGTACATAAATCACTATACATTGGACACAGTTAATTTTAATCATTAATTAATTGTTTGCTGTTTTCGTTACAGAGACTCAAGGCTTAATTAAATACCACAGGAATAGTCTCTCATGTTTTCTGACAGACACTGTCATAGATGAAAGTGCTCAGAGACTTTCTTCCTCCTCCCAATTAGACTTACGTCCTCTGCAGTCATCCTGCCAATTCAAGGCACTATTACAGAGTGCATTAAGAACAACACATGGAGATGTGCATGACAGATCTAGCTACCTGCATACCCCCAAGAGCTCTTCCCTTAAAGCCTCTGAGACCCTACTGACTACTCACTCAAACAACTGAACACTACCATAATGCTATTTATGCTGCACATAGTAGAGATATATCACTTATTTTCCAGCTACTCTGAAGTTTTCAGAGACTATCAGAGAGTCTTCTATGGTTGAGGCTGCTGTTACAGTTCAAATTTAGTGACTTTGGAGATCTACACACTGCCAGAATCTCAACCCGCACCGCATTGTTTAAGGTAATTTATTAAAAAATGTTGCAACTTATTTTGCTAAGGAGTAAAGGATAAAACCATGCAGATACTTATATGTGAAAAAGAGCTCCAACAACAGAAGTAATAGTTAATTTAAAATAAAACAGTGAGGCACTGCTAAACCAAGGTATGTCCATGTATGACAGCAGTTATGCTCCATCCATTTTTAAACCAATATACTGGCTGGTACGATTTGTCATACACAGCAGTATGATAAAATCTCAGATAAAACTTTTGTCTTCTGCCACTAAAAACTTTGCATAAGCAGTTAAAAGCGCTCTTGCTCTGGATAATCTGAAAGGAATCTTACTTCATTATTTTGCTAAGATTTAGCTTTTTCACACTCTACTTGTCAATGCAAATCCTTCAGCTGCATCTAAATTCTCTCTTACAAGAATTATACTAACAGACATATGTAAAACAGGGGAAATTCTTTCTTATTTCACAGTATCATTATTTATTTTATAATTTCATAGCAGTAGTATCTATCCAAAGCAATTGATACCAAACAGCGGATGCTAAGGATTGTGGCAAACAAACAAAAGTTATTTCACAGAATATCCTGAGTTGGAAGGGACTCATGAGGATCATCAAGTCCAACTCCTGGCCCTGCACAGGACAACACCAGGAATCACAGGCATGTGCCTGAGAGAGCCATGCAAACACTGAATTTCTACTACAAAGAGGCCTCTATGCCAGAAGCACATAAATTAATTCAGTCCTGAACAAACAATGAGCTGATGAATGTGTGATCCTGACATACTTGTGCACAGATGAGCAATTCATACTAGTGAGCTACTCATCTTCACCTTTAACCCTGGAAGAGTACAGATTACCTTTAATACACTCTTCCAGGATCTCATCTGTGGCACATGCAGGAGCCTAAGCTTTTCCTCAATCCTCAGATGGAGAAATTGAGAACTGAGTTCTGTTGTTTCTTATTTTCCATGTAAAAATGGAACACTTTGGTAAATACATTTCATATAATGACACCAAGGCTGAGGAGAACAAAGTATCTTTTAAGATACCAATCTACTACCAAAACCAATCTACTGAAATTGGTACTAACAGAGTTTATATTTAGGCACATCCATGGATGGCCGAACACAGGCAAAGATGAAGTGTAGATCTGAAAGTTCAAGTGTAAATTCAACTGACCAAAGCCAACCATTTGCCTTCTTTGAAAGTTCTAAAGACCAAAAGATACAAGAATATTTGTATTATTTTGGGGACTAGTGAATGTTTTTACTGAAAGCATCATCTCAGCATGACTATGTATGAGAGAGTCTCACGAGGCCCTGCATTTAGTCTCAAAATGATTCTACTAATATGCTCCATTTATTAGTATAACCTTTTTCTTTTCCCTCGTGGCAACACCAGAATGCTTAACATAGCCTCTGGGTTTCTTTTTAGGCTAATAAATTATTGCTAATAAAAATCAAAAGCAGCTCACAGTTCTGTTGATTGAAAAACCTGTTAAGACCAAGATGAGAAAAATAGTTGGCTTCCTTCTTTTTACACTCTTTCCTCTACTAATGAAGTAAAAGATCAAACAAAATGTACAAGTCTAGATATTTAGTTTTCAGAGAAAGTGAGCATATTAGAATAAGAATACGCAACAGAAGCTAACTTACTGAACAAGATGGCATGTACCTGGACATTTTCCTTACCATAACGAAGAAATCATATTGCTTCATGGAAGTCATGAATGAACACAAACACAGTGTGTATCAAAGAGAGGAAAAAAAAGTGTTTCTGATTCGTTACCCACATCAGAATTTAAAAAAAAAAAAAAAGAGAGAAAGAGAAATTTGCATATTAGAACAGTATCCATTAAGTTTAGGATAAATGTCTGTTACAGAAAATGGTAAGAAATACAATTTTGATCAAGAATCAGGGTCAGAGGTAGAAAACATAACAGTGGGAACTCTAGGTACATCTGTTCATTCATCTTACCATCTATTTTTCCTCTGCATACATCACTCAGATCTATGAACACAAGATCCAAATCAAAACAGGAAAAAACGTGAAATATGGGTAACTGTCAAGGCAACTGGCTGCAGTCTCATAATTGAGGTAATGGAAAGCTCATGGGAAACACACCATAGGCAACATTCTGTATTGGCAGGAAAAACAAAGAAAAACAAACAAACCCAAAAGCTCAAAATGAGGTATTTAGCTCTTTCCATCTCTAACTTTTGCATTATCCAACTCTACTAGGTGATCTGAATGTGTCTGGTGAAGAGATTAGCAATGAAAGAGATAAAGATGGCATGTATAATTTCGACAGTAAGCTTTAGGGCTATTTGCCTACTGTTGGCAGTGGGCAGTTTAGACTAGTTGGAGCAATCATGACAAATTCTTTCTCAAATACATTGGCTTTCACTGCAGGTATTTGGAAACAACAGAGTAAAATTGAGGCTTGTTAGGCATAGCTGGAGATTGAGTTTACCTCATATTTAGGAAGCCATCTCTATAGCTGTTGAAGTTAGCAACTTAATTTGCTTTGAATTTAAAAACTAAAATTAATGGCAGCAAAAGAAAACAATTTTCAGCTCAATTTCAGCATAATGAACAGGAGCTGCATAGCTAAACAACAAAAGTGTTCTGCATTGTAAGATTACATAGTGAACTTGATTCTCTAGCAGTCTTCAAATGGAATTCCCATTTCAGTCAATTATAGACTGTTTACTTCATTGCTTTTCGAGCCTTTAAACATCACTGGGTTTAATTAATTAAACAAATAAGCAACAGTTTGATTAATCAAGTGTATATGCAAAAGCCACTAAAAATCAGGATCAAGGAAACCTTTCCAGCAACTTCAAGTGACTTTGCATGATCGCATCAGTAATGGTCTGCCATGAAAATAATAAAACAAATAAGAGAACTGATATTCTCTAGGTACGTATCTTGATGTATGTGACTACAGCTTTACCACAGAACCTAGCAAGTATCTAGCACTTCTCAAATACAATCCAGTTGTATTTGCAAGCAAAACAGATTGAGTCCTTATATCAGTTTTAAGAAACCAAGACAGAACCCATAAAAACAACAGCAGGATTCATGTCAGCAGGCACCTATACCTGGGTTAGTTGTTTAGACAACTTTACAGCCCATGCAGAGAAACTGTCACATCTGAAGTCTGTCTCACAAGTGGTGGTGCTCACCAGCCACTAAGAACACAAAGAGTCCTTGATGGTTCAGAAGTAGATTTCTAAAATTAGACAATATGAACTTCAGGCCTGGGCAGTGACAAGAGAAAAGGGGAGAGAGAGTGATGAGGTGTAGAAGTAGTGGTTTGAAATCACCTTCATTCATGCTCTGAAAACAATGAGATGTTGCAGGAAAAAGTTATACAACCTAGACACTCAAAATGCCTGCTGTTAATGCTAAGGACTGCAGTCAAAACACGTCTTAAGTACTAGGGACTAAGCTTCTGCCTGGATGTTTAGCCAAACAAATCAAAGACTGACTGAAGAGCAGCAACATCTTACTTGGGATAGCTTTCAAGATCACTATCTGGCTACCCATGCAGAAAAATGTGTGGGCAGCTTTTAAATCATCTCCTGAACTACATTCTGAGGTAAATTGCCACTGATCTTCATTTGTCTTAAAATGCCAAGTTCTAAACTGCAGAGGCACAGGGACTGATTTGCTAACAATTCAGACATCAAGGCAGGGGGCATAGGCTTATCAACAGGACAGTTCTCAATATTAACTAAATCCTAGAGTAGAAACATGATTCTAAGCAGCTAGCAATAGTAGAACATACAGGGGAAGGTATATTTCCATGCCCTTCAAAGTTTTTCAATATGAGAAATTGGAAAACTAAGTCACAGGGACAACCAAGGCAGAATCTTATGTAGCCTGATACATGAAGAAAAAAACAAACTGTGTCTCTAATAGAAGGAAGATAGCAATTACACATGACTGAAAAAATCCAACCAACTGAATTAAAAAGTGCTGAATATACCATATGGTATAAGAGTGACATGGAAGGAAAAATAAAAAGAAGAGGAAAAACCTCTCAGAATTCCAGTTTGCATAAATGACTGACACTAATTATGACAATGACATGAAACTACAATGCATGAAGAAATATTCATCCTACAAAAATGTTTCACATTAATATAATTAGGCTACATTCATATATCAATAATTGACACCACTTATTTCTTCCAGCTAAGTGAGTTTAAATTACTTCATACAAAATAAAATGAATGTAGGTTACTATGGTGATCAGTATAATTGAGGAATAATTGGTTTATATTTTAAACAAACACATTTGTTTCTTCAACCTGAGGCTCAGAAAACATTTAGTTTTGAACTCTGAACTTCAGTTTTCCTGCCTAAAGTCCAAGATGTAGAGGAAACTATGACCTCCTCAAAGTGATTAATGCATTAAAATGATCTGTCCATGATGATGAATTATGTATAAAACCATACCATTCTATCACTGACTTCCGTTCAGTAACAATATTTGAAATTTATCAAAAAAAGGTATCAAGCAATATGACGGCATGTAACTGATCATTTTTCAGTCATGGTATTCCAGGCTGTGATCTCCCCATAACAATATACGAAGCATTAGGCCTGACAAGTATTAAGATGAGAAACCACTGAAAGAACAGGAAACACCTGTGTCTTGGGGATTGGTTCTGTTTCTTCAGCAAGGGCACTAGTTCCATGTCCCACTACTGTACAAGACGATACTGTGCCTTCTTATAGTTATGGCATAGGAAGACAGATGCTTAGTTCATTAACACAAGTCAAACACTACTGATTTTTTTCCCAGAACTAAAGTGACTCATACTGGCTCATAAAATCTGTGTTCACTGGCTGAATGAAAGATGTCAAAATATTTTCACACAAGTAGGGATGGTCAATTATGTGTTTTTTCAAAATTTCTGTATTTTCTTCTAGTTCTGAAAGAAAGCATTTTTCCACTTCTGCAAACAAACAGATGTTAGCAATACCATAATTAGTAAGTTCTATAGTAGAAGTATCTAAACTCTCAATACCAGTGGATACCAGAAAACTGTACAGAGAAGGTATTACAAGCACAGGATCCAGAAAGTCACAAAACAATCCAGCCTGTGATTGGGTATAGAGCATACTGGCAAGCGTACATTACAAAAGTGGCTCAGATGGTTTGCAGTATTTTTTCCTGCATTGTAGTTTGTTTGCTAAATCGGGTTTTAAGCAACCAAGATGGTGAAGGGCCTTGAGGAGAAGCCATATGAGGAGCGGTTGAGGTCTGTTCCGTCTGGAGAAGAGGAGACTGAGGGGAGACCTCACTGCAGTTTACAACCTCCCCATGAGGGGGAAGAGGAAGGGAGGGCACTGATCTCTTCACTGGAGTGACCAGTGACAGAACCCAAGGGAATGGCCTGAAGTTGTGCCAGGAGAGATTTAGGTTGGATATTAGAAAAAAGTTCTTCACCCAGAGGGTGGCTGGGCACTGGAACAGGTTCCCCAGGGAAGTGGTCACAGCACCAAGCCTGACAGAGTTCAAGAAGCATTTGGACAATACTCTCAGGCACATGGTGTGATTCTTGAGGTGTCCTGTGCAGGGTTGGGGATTGGACTTGATGACCCCTTGTGGGTCCCTTCCAGCTCAGCATATTCTATGGTTCTGCGGTAATTCCACTAATATTCCTGTGATGCCACCATAAAATGTTTTGAGATTCTTCAGGATGAAGAGGATCAGTTAAAATATGGATGTACATACAGAATAAATACTTGTAAAGTAAATACACTTTACATGTTGGGTGCAATATGTATGATGAGAGCACAGTTACAGATCTGCCAAAGGCAGAATGACAGCACAGAGTGCTGGAGCCCTTGGACCTTCCTCAGTACAGACTCATTATCACAGCCTGAGGATGCAGTACTTGATGATTCTCATTCCTCATGCTCTAGATCAGAATCTCCTGCTTGCTTCTATTCACTGTCAATCAAGACACTAAGCTCCCTGTGGAGCATTTTGTTTCATCACTGTCAATTTGATTGAAAGCTATTTACTTTCTCCTTTGTTAGGAGTAAACATCACCTGCAAAATTACAGCAAAAGAAGGTGTAACAAATAATTTCTCAAACAATCCAGTTGGTATCAGAATCCTATTTGCAGAACACTTATCAAAGTTATTAAACTGCAGGATACATTATAGCACTTGGAATCACAGCACATAAACACCCATAAAGAAAAGAATGCATCCCAAAAGAATCCTTATGTGAGAGATAAATATTGATGAGTAAAGAGTATCTTGCAAAGGATTATATAGACAACACAGACAGAAGTAGATCTCAAATTTCCTGAATCAAGACTACACGCTTTTCCTGTAAACTGTATGATTTATTTCTCCTTGCCCAGGGTACATCTGTAATTCCATTGCAGTTTCTGGGAAGGCCATAAAACTTACCAAAAAAGAAGCTGTTCAGAATACAAAATACTTATATAAGTGTAAGTTAGTGCTGGTTTAATTTAGGATATTTATCAAGTAAAACAAGTTTAAAAATATATTCATTCTTATCTGTTAATGCTTACACAGCCTTTACCCATGCTCAGCTTATGAAAAAAAGAAACAAAACTCAAAACTAACAAGAAAAATATTTCTCCCCTCCTCATAGACTTTTCTTTTTTTCTTCCCAAAACCCAGAAATCAAACAACCAGAATGACAATATTTCTGTCATAGAATAATTATTGATTTCTAGACCAGAGGTACTACAGAGAATGCACAAATCTGCACGATAGCCTTGACTGTTAGATGTACTGTTAGAATCTCTCTGAATTATGTGAAAGATATACGATATCACGTTACCAGATAGTTCCCTACTGGGTGCAGATGAGAAGAACATTACTCAAATGGCACTCCCTCCAAAGTCACTGTAGTAAATTCTTTCTTCTGACTCAATAGTCACCTATTTAAAATGGCAGTCCTTAACTAAAATAATCCTTCCAAGTATATTTTACATCCATTTGTTTTAGTGTTTATAACATACTACTTCTCTAAGCAAACTAGCTAGCCTACGCTAGAAGATACGAGTCTGTAAAATTCAGGTTATACTTGATCATCCTCAGCTTCATTAGAGCTGAACCAACTTTAACATCATAAAGCCCACCACAAGTACCAAGGAGAACAGTCTGACACAATGACAAAATTAAGTTGTTTTGCATTTTGTAACTGGAGCAAAATTAGATCTTTACCAATCAGTTTGCTAGAGATACTTTCAAATGCAAAGCAAAGTTCTGCATTCATTTGGAAACTGAAATCAAGTCCCTAACAAAAATATTTCTTTAAAGTAGGTTTGTTTATAAAACTATAGGGAGTACAGAAAATATTTTGTTGCTGTCCTCAAACCCAATATGCATCTAAAAGTTTATCACTACCTTAGCAATGCGAGATTTTCTTTTACCAAAAATGTTGGGAAAAAAAATCATCTAACATAAATAACGTATCAAACACTACGTTCCCTTCCAAACTACTCCCTAAGTCGTGGCCATATTGATCAACATAACTGGCCTCCAATAGGGAGGTCTGGAGACACACCATCTTTAACACTGCTGATGCTTTTGAGAAAGCACGCAGGATCACTCTTGAGGAGAAAAGACAACACAGAAAGAATCCTGTCTTGTAGAATATACCACCTAAGGAGTATTTCTGCTGTGCCTTTTGCAACCAGACTTGTCTACCTCGTATTGGCCTTTTTAGCCACCAGTGCGCTTGTAACAAGTGTGGGTAGAGCCCTCCCCAAATCTTTGTCCATGAAGCCCAGCCATGATGACTGCCTCAGTACTCAACAAGTGCTACAGGGCATGAAGAGATCCCTAGACCACAACCACAAAACCTCATTTGCTCCATGTTAACAGACATAACTCCAAAAACTGAACCTTGAGGATGACTGAAATTCAAAGTTACTCCTCACTGGGAACTCTACATAACTCTGACACTGTACATGAGAACTCCCTTTTTTATAACATCTGCTGTGTCACCTCCAGAATATGTGACTTCTGCTTTCCATTTGCAAGTGACAAACTGTAGAAGTAATAACCAATAGTGGCTCAGCAGCATTGCTTGGCTGCCACCTCAAGAACTAAGAAAATAAACAAGGAGTTTTCAGTATTTTCAGCATGCAAGAAGTTTCATTTCTGTCATGCTATCTCATATGAACACACTTACATGGTAATGTTTCAGAATGAGTACCAGAAAAGGGTTTAGAAAAAAATTACACAAAGCAGTCCAAAGCTATACAATAAATTCAGTGTAATACTCCTTATAGTATTTGCTACGGAAAATACAATTAAAACTTTTTAAGCTACTACATTAAATACTAAGGTAAAAGACTACAAAAAAAAAAAAAAAAAAAACCAGATAAATGTTTCTAAATCCTACCCCCTGCTCAGACAGCACACTGTCTATTATTTTTAAAATACAGGTACACTAAAGGTACACTAAAAGGCGTGAAAAGTTATTAAGTTATTAGCTTATTCTTGCAATCTGGACAGCTATACCACACAGACTAATGCATGTGAATACAAAGATGGGGAAAAAAAAAACCCTCACACCCAAGTCAAAACTACTGAGATCATGAATGAGCAGAAGGCCAAGTTCCACTAAGTATGGAAAGCTGCATCAGCATACGAAAAATTACCACTCACCACATCACTAACAACCCAAAGAACAATGGCTTCATAGATCCTCCTTTAAGTAGTCTATACCTAATCCCCTTTTTTAAATCCATACATATCCTCTTTAGTGTATGTAGGTACTGCATCAGAAAAAGAAAATATGGACAGTATTTTGATTTTTATCAAATCGTAGCATCTGATACTTGAATCATCAGTACTCCTTAACTCCATAAAACCATTTAAATCAGTGCATAATATCTCCATAAATTATTTGATTACTTGGTACCTAAACAAAAGGGTAAGGAATAAAGGCCTGTGCACTTAATGGCACAGACTATATAATCAGGTAGGAGCTAAGATGCCATTAAAACACCGTAGATCCAGATCCAGCTTCTGCTTATTGAGACAGAACTGCTTTTCCAGAAATTGCGATTTGATTCCACAGCACACAAGCTCTTACTTATAAAAATCTCATATAAAAATCTCTCACCGAGTTTTGGCTAATTTTTCCCAGTGTAGGTATTCTAGATGTTCATATTAGGTCATGTCACAGATGGAAAAGCCTAAAAAAAGTCCTGTGCTCAAAAACTCTTGTGTGGAAGAGAAGAAAGCAGCAGTATCATTTTAGTCACCTACTGGGAAAATCTATTGGAAACTACATGCTCAAGATACAAAATTCAGAAATGAAACTGTAAGATCATGGTCTTTGGTTAGGCAAGAAAAATCAAATATTCTTGTTAAGAATCCCCTATTCAGATTACTTTAGTTATTTAGGAACCTACACATGTGTTCAAGGCTGCCAGGAAGGACAAGGAAGAGACCCAGACCATGCAACTTTCTAGGCTGACTTAGTTGGAATTACTAGAACAATAAGATAGGCTCCCCCAATAATTTCTTCTGAGGGCTGCAAAATATCAAGGCACAATATTTTTGCAAGAGAAACAAAATTAATTTATTTAAGACAAGAGACAGTGAGGGACCTAATCAGCTTCTAATCTCTTTCTGGTTTATATTAAAGAACCAATCTCAGATCGCTTCTTAAACAGGACTCTGGTGGGTTAAAAGGCATGCTGAGATTTTAAATGAACCTCACCAAAATGAACACTGAATAAGTTATTTTTGCTGTGGGGTTCCCCTCCCTCTCCCATATTTTTTTTCCAGGTCTACTCAGACTACTGAGTGTACTGAGTGTTATAAAAAAAATAAAACGGTTTAATAAAAATTTTCTTCAGGAGTAAAGTCTTCTTACTACCTATTTCTACTCTGCTTGGATGATTAAGAATTAGCCAGGAATTATGTCCTCATTGTTTTGGGAAAATAGCAGAGTTTGTATGGACTAAGCCTCACCAGACAAGAGTACTTTCTGAAGGATTTTTTTTATTGAAAAGATATTAACATTTTAATTTAAATAAGCAGACTGTGCTTTGCTACCAACTCTAATTTTCCTTGCAAAACAAAACAAAAATTTTGTGGTGTCTTCAGATCTTTTTCTTTCATATCCATGTGTAGAAAACACATGAAATTAAACAGATAGATGGCATCCCCAAACTATTTTAGGAAAAATAATCATTACCCACATTAGTCCATATATTAGTTACAACTATAAATTTTCTCAGGTGGACTACGCAGTTTAGTCTTTTACCAAATATGTTAGCAATACTGTGCTCACACATACTTTTAGCCACAACATAATTGTATTTAAGCAGATGACAGCAACTGAATAGCTATTAAAAAGTCAGTCTCACAGGAGGCAGTAAGATGAATTGAGTTCAAGCTCCAAAAACCAAGGTCAGTTACGAATGAGCTTAAATCTGAAGCAAATGATCCCACTGACTTCCATGGAGATAGTTATATGCCTTAGGTTAGATACATGCTTAATTCCCTACTGAGACATTCTCACAGCAAATTCTTGAAGCATCGAAAAATTCCTTTTTCCCAAAGGAAAAACATGTTTTTTCTAGTACTCTTTGATACACTAGTAATGTATTTCCTGCAAACTAGCAAACATGCATATATACAAATGAGTAAAAACAGAGAATAAATCTGAATCTATAATGAACTTTAAAAAGATAGATCAAAGGGATAAGTGGTAAATTCAAAACATGCTGAATCATCCTTCATATAGACAGGAAATTGAACAGAACAGTAAATGCAGTGACCTAAATCCTTATGAGATATCTTTCAAATATATTTTTGCAGCAATAAGGACAATTCATTCCACATTATTAGAAAGTAGATTGATCTCCAAGGACTTCTACCAACTATAATTTATAAATATAACTAGCATTATTAAATAATCATGGTGACTCTATTCTACAATAGGAGAAACAAAATAATCTATTGGGAGACAGAATTCTCCATTATTATAGCTGTAAAAATCTGTCAAACTGTTATCTCAGTTGTCTGGATTTTCAAACTTGAAAACAAGCAAGAATTACCACCCTTGACCTACAGTTTCAAAATATATACTGTTACTTGACTAAGCTGTTACCTGAAATCAAGAACTAACTAAAGGCTGAAAATATACAGGCTGTCTGCATTTCATACCTCAATATGAGATTTGAACAAGAATGTATAGTAGAAAGAATCCCATCAAAATACAACTCTTTAATAGAAAGCAAGCAGAATGAGGCTAAGAGAAGAGTTAAAGATGAACAAGTAAGGTGGGTTTTTTTGCACAACACCTCTAAAATGAGCTGAATTTGCAAAAGTAGTATCTTATTTTATAAAGTTGCAATCATAATAAATCCAAGTGTCACCTAAGGGAATACAAGCTCCTGCATATTTCAGGAAAGTACAGAAAGCTTGGCAGGTAAGAAGAGAGGAAAAAATGTGCCAAATGTGACTGTGAAGGGGGAAGCAAGACAACCTTACTTCTGGTTAAGAAAAAACTGACACAACTGTAAGTGTCTTCCTCTACTTACAATGAAAAAATATGGGAAATATAAATTCTCCCACTGTAAGAAAGTGCAGTCTTTTCTCTCATCTCCTCTGGCCTTGCTGAGTACCCTTTGCTTCCCTCCTGGCACCTGCCACTGAGCTGATTGTTCCTGTATTCCAAGGGAAAACCTCAAGAGCTTTTCTTGCAGGTTAGATAAGAGTCCAGGCTATTGTGACACTAGATGGACCACATAACTTACCTCTCCATAACTTCTTACTCTGTGTTTGCCATGGGGAGCAAGGGGAGCAGCACATGCAGCAGGCACACTTGTATTAGAGGGCCCCTGCTTATGACCCCTGCAGCCTGAAAGATGCACACCACCTGGATTTCTTTCAAACCTGTTGATTTCTTTTCAGAATAGAGGGACAAAATAATACCTCTGCTGGTATCTGAAAGCTAAGAGAGTTTGAAAAACTATTTTAAGCTGCTTCCCATATATCATTCTAAACCAAATTTAGAGCAACTTCATTCCAAAGCATGTTATTTTTCCCAGAAGCTAAACGTGAGATTTTTTTTTCCACACCATTTTTCCTTCTTACCTCTATTCATTTCTTTTCCCCTTTCTAATTACCCCTACTCTTTACCACCTGTGATAACTCAGTGTCAAAGGATCATGTATGAGTTTCCACAAAAATTCAGAACAAGGCAATGCCTTTTGCCTGGTCAAACTCCTTCCACAGCCAAAAGTGCCCCTTCCAGATGCACAATGATACAGTCACCAGCTCCTCCATGTAACTCCACACAGCTCTGCAGAGTCTGTGAATACAAGCATGCTGCATTTGCAAGCTGAGGGGCTTTGATTGAAAATCCTCAGAACCAGGAGCTATTTGCATTTAATCCAACACACGCTGACAATAAGATGGTTGAGTAATGTATTTATGTCATTCTAGCTTAAACCCTATAATTTACAAGTACATCATGTCAGTAATGTTATATTAAGAAGTATCAAGAATACTTTTTCCTGAACCCCAATCCTGCAAAAATCTCCAAACAAGTCAAACAAATTAAAGATTAAGTAGGGAAGAAAACAATGAAATTGAACCTTAGAAATAGAGTTATTTCGTGTTTTATTCATGGAGAAAATGTATCAGAAATACAGAGACTTGTCAAAACTATTTTCTGTGAAATTAACAGCTTTGGGGAAAAGCACAAAAATAATATTACAGCACAGCTATACTTTCACTTTATCTACTGCCTGCTTTTCAACCTTCAAGTAAGTGTATTTTTACAGTAAATTGCTTTTTTATAAAGAAAAACTTCTGTGAGAAAAAATTGATCAAGTCAGGAAGATCTTCAACAGGTTAATCATGGTGCCTGGGCTTTTGACAGTCAGCAAATTCACAATCTAGTATAACAAAGAGATGTTTACTACCAAAATTTTTTTTTTCCCTTAACAGTTTCTTGGGCCCTAGGGCCTCTCTGGTTTTCTTAACCTTTGAAAAGACACTGCTTTAATCCTTTTTCCTAAAACATATGTTTTAGGAAATTATGTTTCCAGGGCTGGAAATATTTAGAAAGGGAAGAAAAAATGAGCATATTATCCAAAAAAAAAAAAAAAAAAAAAAGCACTACACTTATTTACCATCAATTTTCTCTTATTTCCCACCATTCCAGATTCAGCAGTTACTCTGTTACAAGTGTCACTAGCACTCAAAAGCTGAGTGTGAGGAATTAAAGCACAAGACACTGACGTGGCCGGACACACAGACTGCCACAGACAAGGTGCTGCCTGCAATAGTGCCTACATACAGAACTTGTACAGGATGCAAGCACAGACAGGTCCCTTCCTCCTCTTGGGCTGGTGAAGACTGAAGGTCACTAGTGAAAGCACCCCCATCCCACTCTCTGGATTCACATGCATAGTTGTGGATGCCTCAGATACCAGCATAGTTCCTCTGTCTGCCCAGCACCCCTGCCTACATCCCAGCCCCTCTTACCTCTTATGAGAATCCTCTGCTTTAGCAATTGCTTATTTTATCAGCAGCGTATGTGACCTTAACACCATACTACTCACCACAACTTACTCACCAAATCTCTTTCCCCAGTCTGCAATGCACTGCCTTCAGAAACATGCTGATTTTTCTTTACTTGTGAAGTTGTGAAAGAATTTCAGTTTCACCACTGTTTGTAGTGAAAGAGAAACTTTTCATAGAGCAGGATTCAAGAAGCTCTCAAATTACCCATTCATCAGACTATGCTCTTGAAATTGAGAAACCTTTACTGGCAATCAACTTTTCACAGACTAACGCATGGTTCAGCAACTCTTTAAATATCAAACTGATAAATGCTTAGTTCTGTGGGGGGAAAAAAGGAAAATTATAGGGATACCCATAGATTCAGTGTAATAACAATTGGTGCATGAGTTGCTATTTGCAGATCCATGTATACATGTGTTATCCATCCCACAAGAGAACACTTGTTTCTCGTACTCAAAAGCTCATTCTAAATATTTTCAGCTGCAACCACACTTTCCTTTAAATCTTAACTGGAAACAGACTCCCTTTCCTAAAGATATTACATTATGAAAACAGGAGAAAAAAGAGCCCCAAACCCAGTAACACCGAGGTCACACTCAGTAGGTGCAAAGAACGCACTGTCTTTTGGAGAAGCTACTGGAGCGGTGGCAAGGAGGTGCTTTGACAAACTTCCATTTGAAAGCTGTTCCCTACACTAAGGGGTTGCATGGAAGAATGTTGATATCTGGCGTGTGAGAAGGAAACCCAGGCACTATTCACTTTGGGTCAGACTGAACATTTCTAAAATAAGCCTAAGTACAGAAGGTAAAACCAGAAAATTGTCTTCAAGGTTACCTTTCAGAATGTATCTCACATTGTTCCCTTGGCAAAGACAGGTGTACAATATCCTTCTTAAAACATATTGCAGAAAACTAGCTAGGCTGTAAAATACAAAAATACTGGCCTCTTCTAGGGGTCTCTGAGAGGACAAAACATTCTCAGGAACTAAATGTACCCCCCCGACCAACCTCCGAAGCATTTGCTACATATTGATCCCTCTCCTAAAGCTGAACCTAGGCTGCAATAAATCTCAGGGCTTACTGCCTGCATGGCAATTATTTGTCAATTCCTTCCTCCATCAAGAGAAGTTGGAGATAAAAACAAGGAAAAAAAATATCAACAAAATCCAAATAATACAAAGTATTTGACAGAACCCTCACAGAGACAAAAGAAGGGACAACAGGCTCTCTCATCACAAGAGATTCAGGGAAAGACATACAACAACAAAGTCACCTAATATTTTCAAACACTACAGCAGATAGGACTCAATCTGTAATGATGGACAGTAGGTACACTTTTGAAAGATGTAAAAAGTAATTTATATTTGAGCCCAGGCTTTAGTTGATTAGTACAATAGGTTTTTGCCATATTTTTTCCCCCTGTTATATAAAGAAACTTAGGCTTTGCTTTGGCATTTTTTTCAGCAGAAGGAAATAAAAAGTAAGAGGAGCAGTAACAGGAGTGGACACACCAGCAACAGCAATGGCAGTGTCTGCTCCACTTCCTAGAATGACATAGGAAGAGGCACAAAACAGAACATAATTGGCCTCTAAAGACTGTAATGGCTCTAAGTTATTAATGCAGCTGCATCCCAATAGTATCTCGAGGATCTCTCAAACTTTAATGCCAAATCCCCATGACTACTAGAGTACCACTTTCTAAGTACTACAAGTAAATTAAGTGACTAGCCCAGGGTAACACTGGAAATCTGCATCAAAGAATCCAGCTCCACCCAGGAGACCGAGACTGAAGTTTTAACTATCAGACTACCATTTCTTTCTTTACCTAAGAATGAAGCTACAATGATCCCAGAGATAAATATTTCATAATGTCAAAAGCCACCACTAACTCACACTTTCTAGACACATACAGTTTCGGTCTGACCTTGAAGTAGGATCATTGCAGAAGTTGTATGGAAGGTCAAGTTGTTTTTATATAAACTGAATAATGGTTGTTCTGCAGAATAATTGTGAGATCATAATTGTTCCTCTTAGTCCCTTAATCTCTCAAAGGAAACTGAGAAGAAAGAGCATGCTCCTTTCAAGTTCTCATTACATCTCCATTTTGGCAAGACATCCAGTCCAGATCTTTGTAAATTCACAAAGCCTGAGGAAAAAAAAGCAGTATTTGGCATCCTACTTAAACTTTGCCATCTAAAAATGCAGAATTGCTTTAAATAGGACGGTATGCTTTGATTTGTCATAACGTTTATTATTGCATTTATTTTCTGCCTGCAGATATCATTAAAGATGATGTTTCATCTCAATATACGTATAAAATCAAAGGAATGAAGAAAGGTAGTATGCCTAATTTAATTACTGTCCTGGTTCTTTCAGTAAATGATGGTTGAGCATACCAATATGAATAAGTATTTGTAACTAAATGTCACACTATAATTATGAAAGAGCAGGAAATTGAGATACAGACTCTGATTCTAATTGCTCCATGATAACCATACAAATGCATCTCACTCAAAGTATTCTTTCATGACCCTGGAGTTCAGGACTGTGCTCTTTTGCTCTTCTTGTCTATTTATGAAGAAAAAATCTCTTGGCATCTAAATTATGATGTGATCCTCTGTGATGCTGCTCCATTTAGCTGAGTAGGATTTACAAGTACATATCATTAATAAAATTTATAACAGTCAGATAGGAAGCTAACATATATCCACCATTTGAATATATCATCTCTCCACACCAAAAAAAAGAGCTAAAAATTCTAATTTGCTCAGGAAACTAAGTATTTTGCTTGATCCACTGAGAACACACATCACAGGCCAATTATCTATATCCCAGACATGATCTAAACATATTCTGATGCAATCACAGCTAGAAGTTAGTGTTACACTCCTCCTGCAGCTCATGAACTAGGCTTGTTCACAACTCACCTTTTAAAGTAAAATACATTACAAGACGTTTAGGATAAAGTCAATTTGGTAGCGGTTGCAGGGTTTGGGGTTTTTTCCCCTCAATTAAAATTGGAAACTGCACCATCCACTTACATAAATAACAGAACAGAAACAGGACTCTCAAAATTCGGTACTTCTTTTCCAGAATAGGGACCAGGATGCTCCAAGATGCTGGCAGACTAACTTTATACAGCCTATGGTTTCTATTTAGTTTCAATCCAATTTAATACTAACTTCTCTAGTCATTATTTCTTCTTCTCTTTGCTTTCAGTAACTCCCACTATCAGAATCCTAACACATGCCCAGCCACAAGCGTGCAATGGTTATTTTTGACTAACACAAATATGCTCTTCTTATTTAATAATGCTATCCATTCTTTCACTGCAAAGCCTGCAAAAACCCCTTTTCCTCCATGCCCAGTGCTCCTAAAGAAGCTGTAGATCATTTTCAGAAGAGTTTAGAAGATGACAAGTTTTATTTCATTCTCTGGAGACCTTAAGTTACTCCATTACTGTGCAATATTTATTAAACGATGTTTCCGGGGGAAATGTGTAGCTTAGTAGAATATGTCCTTCCCAAAATATAAAAGTCCTTCTGTTTCTAACCTCTTCTAGCTGTGTAGAAACTAGTTGCATGTGACTGTCTGCTCCATACTTCAAAGCCATGTGGGAAGTCAGATGTACATGTGAAATCAGGCTGGTCACAGTTGTGGCTTGTGCTGCTCACCTTCACAACAAGAATTTTGATGGAGGAGTTGCAGGCATTTATTCACCAAGTCTTTTTCTCTTACAAAAATAAAAACTTATACGAACTTCCCCTTTTAATTGGTATTAGGATATCTATATAGTGGTGTAATTAATGTAGTGAAATCACACATCAGTTTTTGGTTTGTTCATTATTAGTACTACTTACTTTTTTATTATCTTATTGTCCAAAATTCATAGTGACAATGCAAGATGCTAATCAGCTAAATTATCTATGAACATCCTTTTTGGCAGAGGCACAGAGCTCTGTGTTATTTTACCATTACAAATTTGATTCTGTTCAAAACATGTATACATAAACCAAAATGTTTTTACACATTTCAAAAATGAACTGTAAAGGCAGAAAACTAAAATGTAGTTATAGTTCAACCTGATCTGATACAACTCTAAAAGGTGGCATTTGGCAATGGCAAAGCTTTCAAAATAGCTCAAGGAGTTGAGTGTCCAATTCCAAATAAAAATCAAAATATGTCATTGTTTATAAACACAGAAACATAATTTGCTGCCAACAATACATTACTGAACAATACATTCAAATTACCTAAATATCTAGTATCTAGTTCAAAGCAGCTGTCTGATAAAAATACATAGTCAGTATCTTTTTGTCCTATTTTCTATTTAAAGGCAAATTAAAACCTCTGAAAAATCTGCTTTCCTTGCACTGACAAACACCAATGGATTACATGGGCACTTTATTAAACTCTTGGAGACAACTTCTGCTTGCGAGCAGGACATCTGCTTTGCTAGAAAACCTCAGGAAAAACAGCTAGCCAGTGCTATTTGGCCCTTTTGAGTTCCTATGCTGTTGCCACCGTCTTACAAAAGTCTTACATCTATCCAGACAACAGCTGTGCTAATGTCAAAGCTCACTGCCCACGCTGTCCCCCACAGAAACTAATGCCAACTCCCGGCTTCTGCCAGGAGCCCCCTGCTTCGGGCAGGGCAACAGTGGCAATGAATCCCAGCTGATCCACCTCAGCCAAGGGGCTGACTTTCAGTGATTCGCTGCCAAAACAAGTAGTATAACTTATACATTTTTCTATTCCCCTATTACATTTCAAATATGTTTCACATCTGAAAATCAAGTAAATTTATTTCTGGTTTACAGTTTGTAACTATCAGTGTCAATGACTACCACCACTACATTTTTATATACTTTTTCTATAACAATATCTGTATTTTTCCCACTCTGGTCAAAAAAAACCACCAAAAGACCAAAGGGGTTTCATCTTAGCTCTGCACTCCTACCCTCCATTAAAAAATTAATAAAAATCATTAGTACATTCAATTAATACACACAGGAGGAGCTTCAAACTCACCACAGAACTTTCACACAGCTTGTTCATCATATTCAAAATAACTCAGCAACTACCTTAATAAATTGTTGGTGTAATGACCCAGTGATATTAGTTTCATTGGGTGCTGATGGCAATTGATCTGCAAGCTAGCTGGATTTAAAAGAAATACAATATAAATTCTCGTCTTTTTCTTTCTTAAAAACAAATGCACTGGTTTTGTTGGTGAGGCTGATAATACCTATTGTAGTTATGTTGCTGTAATTTGACATTTAAATAAGTCTGTTTAAGTTGTGTGTCCCAGTCAAAAACCAAAACACTATTCCTACCTTGCCCTTGGAGTCATGCAGTAATCTGTCAAATGATTTTTTTTTATACACATACATATTTGTGTTATGATAGAGTATTCTAGCCCTAGATACTATGCTTGGGATGTCACTAATGGGCACTAAATAAAAACTGCCTAATACCAACACATTACAAAGTTAGAGCCCACAGTTTCCAAGAACTTCACTAAGATGTGCCTCTCCCTGCTCATTACTGACAGTGCCAGGTAGACAATATACCACAGTATTGCATTTTAAACATAAAGAACATCTATTTAATAACTATTTTTCTATTTTTTATCAGGTATACATGAGCAAGTGTTACAGTATAAGAGTGATACTACTACATCAGAGCTTCATATGCTCATTCCTTTCATTTATATTAACATAAAGCTACACCAGAACAGGCCCTTCTTTCTCAACATCCACTAGTAGAAGAAAATATAGAGAGAGCACATAAGAGCCACTGCCACCATATCGAAAGTTACTTTGTTAAGTCACATATACTCTTTTTCATTCATAAACCTTGAGCAACTACCAAAACATGTATTACCACAGAGTTCTGAACACACTTAAAATGTTTCTAACAGGCGTGATCTTAACTCAGGTTTGATCAAAATGTGCCCATCTCTGAAAGCGTTTGGTTTTTTGAGAGTTGAATAATATTTAGATGGATTATAAAGTACACTGTTGTATTTCCACTTTTAATCCATTTTTTTTCAGCAAATAAAGAAAATAATTTCATTTCTGAAATATGCTGCCATCCTTCTTGTATACGCTGGATTACAGCTTTTCAGCTGAGGCTGAGGCATTAAACCCAAAATGGCTGAAACACTGGCCAAAGACAAATCTCTTCTAAAAAATTTAGCAAGCTACATTATTCAAAACTATTCAGCAAGCATTCAAGCTACAACATGATGGATGCGCAGGCCAGTCTGGGTATACAGCTAATCAATATCACCCTCATGAATAGTCACTGCATAGTGTGGAGCCTGATGTGGAGGAGACAGGCGCATGTGCTTAATATTCGGTGCCACAAGCAGTGCCCCTGACTTCAGCCCAATCACTCGCTACAAATCCCAGCTACACCCACACAGCTTTGTAAGAAGAGGCAGGGCACAGGTTTTATGACACTTGTGGCAAACACTTAAGAAATTACAAAAGCCCTTGGATAGCTGTGCTTTTGCGAAGTTTCAGAAAAGGTTACTATTTACTGCAGTCCTGATTTAATGACAACTAACTGTATAAAACCTTTCGGTTTTCAATCAGCTATGGCACAACAGAAGCACACAACTTATGTACATTAATGTGCATTACTTGAATAAATTCCCCCCTGCTTATACCACTGAATAGAAAGGTTTTCCTCATACATTTGACTAATCAATACTTGGAATCAAATACATCTTGTTTCATGAGGGAAAAGGAAAATGAATGAGGTTAAATTAATGCTGTCACTTTCTATAAACCGGCAATAGTTTCCCACTACAGAAACCACTAACTTCATTATTTTGCAATAGGAAATCAACGCTGTAGCATGTTTTAAAAGTCTAATTTACTAGAGCAATAAAAAGGCACCCTCAAGGCTCATCATGTATGTCATATTATGCTTAATTTTAAGCATTCCAGCATAAGAACAGTAGGCAAAACTCTCAGCGAATCAAGTTGATTAGTATTTTGAATTTGTATGCTGTAGTGCTCTCCACTCACTAAGTACTATATAAATATTATTTTATTAAATTTCAAAGCAATTGTGTTAGGCGGGATAATAAAATGTCTCTGTCTTACATTCTTTATCTCGACAATACAGCCTTTAAAACAGAAGCAAAAGCAGTAAATTAAAGCAGTAAACTCACAGGGAGAAGGTCAGAAGTGAGGGTATTCAAGACTTCTGAAGCTGTGCTAGGACTAGCAGGGCACAGAAATCTACATCTGAAGTAGAAGCATCTGCCTGAGGTTTGCAAGTATCTCCTTATCTTCTATTGCATGGTTAGAGAAAAGGTTTGGGGTTTTTTTTTATTATTTTCTGGTACTCATCAGGGTTCACAGCACCTTTTTGCAGGAACCCTATTTCATGAGGATGCTGCTGGAGAGCAACTAGCTCATTAGGGAAAAGCTGAGAGGACAGAATAAGAACACAGGTAAAAAATGAGTTGGAGTAATAAATAAATAAAAAACCAAACACAAACAATGAAAGAGGTAACAGATCTTTGCCCCTTTTCCTTTCTAACTCTCTATTTTAATTAACACAGTGTTCCACTTTCTGGAACAATGTCTCCTTGCCTGCCAACTGGCTCCTCGCTCCTCTTTAAAAAACTCCTTAATAGCCATTTCTCCCAGAAATCCTTCTAATAGAATCTTATTTCCTATTCATAAATGGTCTCTAAAATTATGGTTGATCAATATGATACAATTCTTTTGTTAAATTATTATTATTTTGTAAACTTCAGTACAAAGTCAAAGACATATCCTCACCCTGGCAAATACTGTTCTTTACAACCACAGCAGCTAAATGTAAAAAATACTGTAAATCGTGTCTTAAATAAAAAATTTCTAAAAAACTAAAACTCCTAATAACATTTAAGAGACTTTCTCAATTTGCCATTAATCAGCCAACTGTATTTATTAACTGTGGCACTATGCTTCAGAATCGTTATGTTTCAATGACACAGCTTGCTGTGTACAGCCTCCCGATCAAGGAATAGTTTGTGATAGTCAAGTTAAAAATGCAATGTTAGGCCTTGTATTTGTGTAATTTCTCATTAAAGATTTTCATAGGCTTTTGAAGTTTACTTATCCTTAGCTATTCCCTAGTTATCCCTCTGCAACAACTGAAGAAAGAACTGAATTCTTTTAAAATTATACCTCTTCATATTTCAATGTATTTTTTAAAATACTGAAAGGAGCTTCTCTTGGAACATTTCTCCCTACAGTAATTCCCCACAGAATTGCTTACTGGGAGCCAAATGAGGCAGAAGTGAATTGTAATATGGCTCTAGGACTGCAGGCCTTAGCCAAATAAATGCTATAATCAGCATCAGTATGTAGAACATCAACAGGATTTTTATTGTACTGCAAATAGTCACAGTAGTGTTAATAACTCTGACTTCCAGAAGAGAATAATTTTAACCTTTCCATGCAAGACACAGCTTTTTCTATCATATTTTTACACTCAAACACCTTCATTTTTATAACAGACATAGAACACTCCCAGATGACTTCAGTATGATACACATGTGAATGTCACATACAAAGATGCCTTTCAAGTATTTGAGAAACACAAGGAACTTGTTGGGAAAGTAAACAAATACAGTAACCACTGAAATATGTAAAGCTGACATAACATAGGGCTGAATCTTATATATGACAGCACATACTAGCAGGGAAAAAAAGGCTCACAAACCTGTATGTCTGATTGTGTTGACTGAATTTTAGTGAGGCAAGCCACAGGTAAACTGTCAAGCCCACCGTCTTAAAGAAGCCTTTATAAAGAGTTCAACAAACCTACTACTACCAGAAATTATGGAAAATCATCTACTCTTCAGGCCACTCACATACTCAAAGAATTAAGAAGCTCCTTGGTTTTATTCAAATTCAATTAGAATAATATATTCTACCATAACAGTGCTGGCTCATTCTCTGTGTGTCATTTGTTGTCCTCTTGTTTCTGAAGGGGGCAAGATTAAAGATCTTAAAAGACAGAGTGCTTCCCAATTACCTGAAAGAGCTTATATGTACATGTCCAGAAATATGATCGCTTTCAATTTGCTGAGTTTTTAAAAGGTTAAAGTTCTGCATTACACTAATTGTATATCTTCAAAATGCTTGATCACTTGATCACTTCTGTATTCCAGTGCCTATTTAAAAAATCACATCAATAATATGTGATTATGTATTCTAATTGAAGAAGTTTATAAGAATTCTATTTAGGTAGGAATGGAGAGGCCTATTGAAAAAAAACAAGCAAGCCCAAAAGTGAAAACAGGGAATGGATTGACTTAGAACTGTTAAAAAGAATTTTGGTTGAAAAGTCTCAAATCCTGGAAGTGGGCAACAGCTTAATGCAGGAATCAGAAAAGCAACTTTAAAAAAATGTTTAGGTGTCAGTATCTAACTCAAGGGTTTTCTGTACTGCAGTGGTATGCAAATGCTAAAAAACTCTGCAAATCAAGCCTCTTACCTCAATATCTTAAATTAAGAGGATGATTTACAATGACACTAATCATTTTGTGCCAGATCCTAACACAACATAAAGACATGAGCTTTATTGTGTCAACATATCAAATTGTGTCAACCTATACTGTGGCTCTACCCTACCAACTCTTTCTTCCAACTGCATGACTCAAAACCAACAGTGACGGCTAGGTAAATCCTAAATTTTTTGCAGACAGACCCACCACCAAACAAATAAATCAAAGAGCAAATATTACTAAGATAAACACATTTGTTTTTAAAGACAGTGTGCACACTGCAACATAAGTTTCTACATTACTGCTCAGAATAGAAATGGTCACCATTCTTCAAAGGGCAGTGCAGATCTCTGTTTTGAAAGCACCTCATTTGCTCTGCATAATGAGCCAAGAGTAGAAAGATCATGTGTCATATCACATCTCCATCTTAATTACTTCTCTATCAAGTATAATGTCATTTAGGCATTATGATCTCAGTTGTTCCAGAAGCTGCTATAAATCTTTGTAATCATACACTGGACATGACTTTTCCTTCACTGTTAATTCAGTGCTTGTAAATATAAAAAAAGGAGGAAAACACATGTGATGCCAAGTGCAACATGGTAGGGAAGTTTATTTATGGAAAATGGTTCTGCTAGTTAATTTGTTTCCAAGAGGTCCAGGGAATAAACAAGTCAAAATGCTATGATTTCTTATAAAATGTTAACATTTGTTTTAAGCTGTTTGAAGCATGTTTCCCATGTGTTGACTTTCCGCAACCAGTTAATAGCATTATTCAGTCCAGGTTAGAAAGGGCCTTTTCTGTGGAGTTCATTTGTTGCATCCTAACTCCCAGTAATTTAGGAAACAGTGATCATGCACATATTGCTGCTACAACCCTCCACAATCTCTACCAAATAAAATAGATGTTTCATCATATAAGTAGATATGCCGACAAGTTTAAAAAGCACAGTACAATGGTTAAACAGAATTATCATACAGATAATTCAGATATGTTCACAGAATAATCATACACAGAAAATTTGAAACAAGAGCATAATTCAAGCAGTTTAACTGTAACCATTGCTAAATTTGCATCAAAGAAGGGCCCAAAACTGCAGATGGCACATACCAGCCAGCACATGGCTCAAAAACCCCACTTTCACGTGAGTCTGCAGGAATGGGCACTATTGGCACCTATGTGGGTGAATGGACAAACGGGTCAGAAAACAGCAAGTAAAAGAGAGGGTGAGAATTACTCCTGCTTAAAAAACAGAGTAACACAACAGAATACAAAATCAAAACTCTACCTGTGATCAAGTACAAATCTCATGTATGATTTAAGACTCTCCAAATCCTTTTGCATTGGCAGGACTTTTCATATTCACAGACTAGACACTACACTGCCCCACATCACAGCCAAAGGAAATGCAGCGTTTGTCAGGTGACACAACTTAGCATAACCTTGCATAATCCTATTATAAAACTGTACTGAACACTCTATGAATTGACCTTGTTTATTGCTACTAATCAAGGCAGTGCAGCAGGGCTTTAACCAACCCATGAGAGAAACGATCAAGTTACGCTCACGTATCAAGTCAAACCTTCTTTATCTGAAGATTATTCTGGCACACACAAAATGTGATGGCAATTATATCAGCAATGCTCTTTTTGTAAATGCCTGGGGTAGGCACCAGTCATTTTAAGTATCTAGAAAAACAGATGGGTCTGCCCTTGGCGCTGAAATTCTTACATAGCTGTAAAAATCAATTCCATTTCATAACTGACCATATGAAGTCCAAATGCAGTGTAAAGAGCATTTTTTTCTGATCAATTACACATATAGAAACAACACAACAAAATGCATACTGCTATTCCCCTTCCAAAAAAATTACTTCTTTTTATTTCCAAGTAATTGTACTGAAAACATTTACTTTATATTTCTAGAATAACAGTACCTCACTGAAGAGGGTCAGTATTTATCTGACTTACCAGAACGATGGTGATGTTGTTCTTCTAGGAACTCCAAGTCAAGCATTAGGTCATCTTCATCCAACTCACAGGAACCCAAGTTATTCAAAACATCCTAATATATATTAAAAAAAAAAACCAAACAAAAAACATTTAGATAGATGTGTTAGTCATATTGCTCTGCATAAAAGAATTACCAATCAGATCTGGAAAATACATTTAAGCAGAAGCTATAGAAAGTTTTTCTGCAAACACTGGACCAGTGAAAAACAGTATGAAACAACTGTCCAAATGTTTTTGTCACCACTCTCTCTTTGTAGAGGATCTCAAATATTTAACCAAAAATTCCCAAAGTACAAGTAATACCATTTATACATCTTTTTAAAACATTCAGTGATGGGTGTCTTTGCAACTCTAATCATAACTTCTCATGAAGACAAAAAGCGTTATTTTTAGCACAACATAAAAGTATCAGTACTTGTTTTTTATTAAATTTTGAAATTCTAAGCACTGCCTGCCCTTACCAATATACTCTGAAGAGGGGTTTACTGTTCTATTTATCCAAAGGATAAAGTGACACAAATTTAGGATAAACAGGAAATTCAGGCATGAATTATCAACTCGTGAATTTTTAAGTATTTCTGTGGGTGGCAAAGGCTAACACAGACAGACAAGAAAGCCTGACTGTGAAGTGTAGCTGCTTAGGTTCCCCATTTCCCAAGTTTTAACCACAGACAGATAAGGCAGCTTTACACAATGCATCCTCTGAAAAGATAAAATGGGTAGAGGGGTTACAATTAAAAGAGATCAAAACAGTAGCTTTTCACACTATCTAATCCCTACAGGATTAGCTTCTCAGAAGATAAAATGACTAGTTATTTCTCAGGTAGATATCTTTACTCTGTAAACACCGAGTACAGCAATATCATATTTAGGCTTCATCTGGGGTCATGAAATGGTGTTAGCTCGGCCTTCGCAAAGCCCTGCCTGGAAAACCAGGGTCTGTAGCCAGACACAGGAATGACAGCCAGTCTCAGAAGAGACAAACTGCTGACAGGGGACAGAGAGGCACCCTGGGAGCCATGGTTGAAGAAAACCTCTCCTCTGCCATCCAGGGAGCAGGCAACACACACCAGGAGAGTTCACTGTCTTGTTCCCTGTTCCTATGCTCACCACAGGCAACTCTGGAAAATGAAGCAATGAGGTAATTTTCTTCTCTAGCCCCCACCAACCTCAAGTGGCTATACTCAATGTATTAAAAGTGATAGTCATACTCCATTTTCTTCCCATGTATATTTTATTCTAAAGTCATTTCTTTTGATGTTATATTATGGTTTTCTCCACAGTCACCAACATCTAATCAAAGCTATTCATGCACTCTCCAGCTGGCATTTTGTTTGAATCTACAAGCAATATTGCATAGCCCAATTCTTCAATTCACCCACAAGCAAAAAAGGTCAGTAGATCCTGCATGAGATGCTGGCACCCCTTACATTTCACATGCTCCCAACATCAATGTAACCCAGACAACAAAGCAAATCAGCGTTGAAGGAGGCCAGGTTATTGTCCCAAAGTATCAAGCTGTCTGTGAGATCTCCATATAGCAATCTGCTGCATAGAAAGCAGAGAAATATAACAGTTACATACATTAAACTAGTAAAGGCCCTTCCTGACTTCAGTTCTAACCATTTTTTTTCGGTTCCTTCTAATTCTCTTAAGTCTTTTCCCACCACAATAGATGTCAATTCTTATTCACACTCACCACTTGTACCTAATTCAATTCTTTTGAATAATTATTTCTTCAAACTCTTTCAGAAACAACACACAGGCAACACAAGGACTTTTTCTTGCATTCTTTCCCTGACTTACTATCAGGGCAGGAAAATTCTTCTGAGATACAGAACACACTGCTATTACTATATTTTTGCTCCCTTTTTAAATTTAGATGCTCAAGCTTGAGCAAATGGCATATTAAACAACTCAGAAAGTACAACATACCTTGTTTATATATTGTTTTATTAATGTAAGAAAAAGACTTGGAGAAAAGGTCCATGAGAATAATCCTTGCAGTTTTTAAGCAACAGCTAAATGTTTTTCATACCAGTAGAAGGTCAAAAGGTTGAAGTACACAGGTTTGTCTATCCAACTGACTCCACACTGATATTAAAGCTGAGAATCCTTTGATAAGCTATACCAGCAGTAAGGAGCATGATTTCATGCTAATTTAGCATCTTCTACATTTTGTGCAGTAACTTATGCGTGGTCTGAAATCTTAGGAGATTGCCTGTGAAAACAGTGATTCACAGCCCTCATCAAGAAACAAATTCCATTTGATTTGGAAAAAACAAACAAACACAAACAGAACCACAGTTTCTAAATTAAAAAAACTCCTGTATAAGATAGACCAAAAGGAAAATGTTTGTATACAACCCTTCTCCTTATTGTTGCACTTTAGGATCGTCTTCACTTGCAACCTCCAGAGAGGAGGTAAACCATGCTCCATCTATCCTCTCTATCCTGTGAGGCTGAAGTACACCCTGCTCAACACAACACCTCTTCTTGTCCACCTGAACTAAGGGCTCCCAGCTGTCCTCCCAACGCATCCTTGCCCTGCCTTGCCTACAGCCTCTTCAATTGCACCAACAGCAGGGCAAGCTACAGTGACAAAGAAAAGCTCCTCCAGGTTTATTCTTTTCATAAGTACCTCCTCTGAGGAAATAGTCTCCCTCTATTCCCAGAAGCTCACTTGTTCTTTATAAAGGGGCAAATGACAGAACTGGGACCAAACAAATTAGAGCAGCTACTCTCCACCATGGCAAGAACGAGGGTTTGACAGAGCTGCTCCCCTGCCAAGGATGTCAGTGATGGCAGTGCAGCTGCTTTCCTTCTCTGATCACCCACCTGCGGGCAGAGTTCTTCCACAGAGACAAACCAAAACCGAACTCACAAATGTGTAAAAGCCCACCCAACCAGAGAGCATTAGTTAAGTTCCCAGGGCTGTTCTGAGTAATATTTTCTGAAAACGTATAATTAGAAAATAAGAGAGCCAGGCTCCTAAAATGACCTGCCTAATGTCACAGAACAGCTCAGCAGTACCACTGTGAGTGCACACTAACCTCCACCCCTCTGCTTCCTCACCAGGATCCATTACTCCTTTGTTGCTATGACAATTAGTAAAAATTGTCATTTTTTTTAAAATTTAATACCTCTTGACCTTTTTCCTGTTCTCCCCCTCACCACCAATGCTGCATCCTTTGAAGAATAACGCAATTAAATATTAAAAAAATATAAGAGAGACCAAGCTCTAAAGAGCATTCCAAGTAAATAGCTTTAAGGCTTTGCTACCTAAAGAAAAAGAAATAAATGCTTTCATCAAGGTCTCAAGGAACCATTTGTTGTCTATTTATGGTAGCATACCTTTCATTTATTTTAGGAGGCAAACCATTTAGTTGAGGCAGAACCTTGTAGCAAAAACCTCTTTATTAACTCTGTAATAGCCCCTTAGAAGTCTTAAGACATACTTCCTAGTTCTGCTGTCTGCTTGACTTCTATCATCATTTTGCCTTTATAATATATTCAAAATGAACATGATGATGCTTTTTTCTTCTAGTTAGTCTCAAAGTTGATCACAACTTGTGAGAAGCGCATGTGAACACAGTCAATCATTTGCCTACATCTCTCAGTTTTTCCTGGTCAACACAGGTCACAACCAGTTTAAAAACTAGTAAACCCAGTTTACCAACTACCCTTTCCACCGTTGACTTGATTAACTACGACTACTATTTAAATATTTCTATTTAAACAAGAATTTAGTAGAGATAATTTAAACATTACTAATTCAGAATAAATAGCAGCAGAACAAAAGTAAAATGGTTTAGGATGCTTTTCATAACTGATAATGGTTGTAGCAGAACAGAATGCTAATCCAAGAATATTTCAAGGCATCAGTAACTTCTTACTAATAAATTCCATATTTAAAATTCTTTCAGCAACAACAAGAAGTATAAACTGCTATTTTCATCCAACAGTTAGGTATCTTACTCAGGGCTCCTTGAACTCAATGATACTCAACTTAGTTGTGACCGGGCCCAGAACTTCTTAACATTCTTAAGTAATATGACCTAAGAAGAGTTTTAGTATGAAAAGATGCTCAGTGATTTGCATGGATAGAATTCAGAAAAAGCTGAAACATTTTAGTGATAGAGATGTATTAGACATGCAGTTCCTCCCAGCCAGATGATGTGTATCTGGACAATAAGTTTACTCAGGGTTGCTAAATGGTGTTTCCTTTCTCCTTTATTACCCTCCCTATCTCCCGTCTCTCTTTCCAGCTTCCCTTCCTATAACCACTCAAAGGAAATCTAATGCATAATACATAAATTTCAGTACCTTTCCACAACAGTCAAGTATTTAATTATTTGTATACCCGTTCAGTACTTAAAATGAGTTTGAAAGCTGGAACAAATAACGACAGCTTTAGTAGTCAATACATATAAAATGAATGCGATAACATGTCTCCAATTACTGGGCTTAATCAAATAACAAAAAGCAAATAACATTTCTTTATGAAGGGTCCTTTACTATGTTTTTTTCTTTCAAATCATAATTCCAAATAATCATCTTACGCATATAAATACATAGTGAAATTACTGCTTATGGAATTACAGTAAAAATTGACTACTTTGGTATTAAAAAATGGTAATAAAACACACATATGAATATGCAAATACACTAAAGCATATTATTTTGTTAAGCAATGTAACTCAATTCCACATGGACCGAGTAAAACTGTATCAATTGCACAATATACATAAACAAAGCAGGGTAAATCCATGTAGGACTGAGTATTTACGACTAAGAGACAAACCACGATTAAGAATTGGTTTTAGGTAACAAATTTGCCCATTTAAATCAGCCAGTAATCAGTGACACCAATCGAAAGATTAATTTCTTTGTTTTCACACATTTTTATTCTAGACTTCTTGCTCCTATACAATTGAAATTAAATGAAATAATTATTGAAATAATAAGCAAGGTTCTAAAGGCTACAGAAACATGTTCTCTATCATTATCAGCATCTTTGGAGGGTTGTATATGTTATAATTTATTCTAATTAACGTGCTCAATATGATATTCAACGGCTTCTGTATAGTTTTCATGTTCTATTCTGGTATCTTGAGGGAGATTCGGCCCTGACAAATCTTGTTTTGCTGAGCAAGAGGATGTATGGGTTTTTTTTCCTAACCAGTGTTTTGTGTTACCACACAGGCCTTGCATTTTCCAGTGTATTTCAAGATTCTTTGACACAATTTGAGATTTCCATTTCATTACTGTATTGTAATACTGCAACAAAATCTTGACTATTGCTTAGAAATGGTTCAAGGCTTTGAGAAGCTGAGGTCCAGCAAGCAACTTAATGAAGCTACAAGACTGAAGCACTGGTGTGTTTGCAATTTCTCAGTTCATAAACATTTCTCTCAGACATATCCACGGCTGAAGACAGTATACACAGAAGCCATTGAAAGTTAACTCAGGTTATAAATACATTGATATAACCTTTCTATCGTGAACTTGAACATATTGACTACATTTTAATCTTTAACATCTCTTTTGGTCAAGCTTTGCACCTGTGCTCAGCAAAACCACTGTTTTTTTCCTCTAAAGCATTTTGTCACTTGTGCTTCCTCTGATGGGTGCCTTGCAAAATATTCACCACTGCTGCAACTCAAACTGAGCAGATGAGCTTTGGTCACAGGCATCCCTCTCTGAAACCCATGTCTTCATCATCACCTTTATTGTATACAGATGCATTTCTCCTCACCTGTCTGTAATCCTACTTTGGTGCCTCTTTAGACTATACCAGATAAGTCCTAAACCTCAGGGAAGGGAGTAATTCTTTAAAGCTTTTTTCCCCCTGAAATAATAATAAATGTCTCTTTTGCATAACAGATTATGCAGCAATCACTGGATTTTCACAGATATTTTTAGAACTACAAGAACAAAATTTTAAATTCACTTTCCAAAATATGCTTAGGGTTCTGTTTTGTCTGTCTTTCCCCCTACACTGGCCTCTAGACATCTTCTGGATTGCCTTCCTCTGTGCTATTGTTCTTAACTATTTTCTAAATACAGATTTTCATACATTAGGGAGTGGGGGAGGGGCATTTCCAAAAGGTAAGGAGTTAGTGTTCATACCTCCCCGTTGAAATGATGCACTAAATGTGGTTTATAAAATTCCTCTCAGAGTATAACAGTGTGTTAATATTTAATATTATAGAATCCTTTTTTCCTTCATTGTAGAAATATATGTGGGAGGCTATTTAAAATCAATGCCTTTGCAAGAGTACATAGAAAATACACTCTAGGGAGAATAATTTGGTTTTTTGTAAAGTCACATGTATGACAATTCACCTGTATCTCCTCAGGGTCACTGCACATCTGATGCTGGAAAAGATCAGAATTAAATACTTATTTCAAGACTGAAACGATTTCTAAAGATTGCTGAAGGATAGTACTTCATCAAAATTGTACTCAGCAAAGGAACGCGGCATACAATCAGCATAAGAATGAAAACTGAGATATACTCAAGGAAAAAGAAAGACCTTGAGCTATTTAAAGTAATGTTAGAAGCTCGAACTGTACCTGAATAATTCATGGACATAATGAAGTATTTCCCCTTCTGCTCTCTCCCACACACTTCAAAGGGAAAATGAAAGTACATGAAATCCAGCAAACAGAAGAACTTTTAAAAACATGGAATCCCTGCCAACAGCTTAAAAATCTTTGTATCAAATGTAAAGCTTATACATTACTTTCATATACCAAGACCAGCTTAAAAGCGTTCTTTTTTCCTGAATAGCACCACCCAGAAACCATTCCCCATACAAATAAATTAGAGACTTTACAAAGGAAAAAAGTAAATGTCATAATGTTCAGTAAGAACATTTTCTGTAGCTATCGTGTGGAAACCCATTTATATTATAAATTAATGTGCCCTTAAGAACCAAAGACAGAAAATTAGCAATGGAGGGAACTGTCTAACTATTAAGCTCAGATCCATCACACTATTCTCCAAAATATTTTCCACGTTGCACTCTTTTGGTTGTGTAAGGGAAGTGCAGTATTTTCTGTCCCACTGTTGTCACTGCCCTTTCGATTCTCTCTGTGCATTAAATCAATGTCTGCAATGATGCTCCTTTTGCCTGAGTGATTATAACTAATGTACTCTCCTAACAGGTCTCAGGTTCGCACTCGTCCACACAGGGTTCGCTCAGCCACAGCACGGTCAGCTCCCTGAAGCCACGCAGGTGTAACACAGCCCAGCCCAGGCACCACCGGTGGCAGGAACAGGGTCTGAGCATGCTCCTGTCCTGCCACAGTGTCAGTTAATACCAGATGACGGGGAAGTGGCACCTACCTTCAGAAGTCCACAGGGAAAAGCATTTGAACAAACATCGTGCTGATGTATGGCACCAGTGTACCCTCTCCCCTTCTTAATCAGCTTCCCTGTCACCGGGACAGCAAGCATAGAGATCACAGGGTAGGGAACTTCAGTCAGGGGTCAGTAGCCCACCTCCCACGGCAAACCTACAAGGGATTATCTTCCTACATAGCAACTGTAGATGCTGCCAGCAGGTCTTGGATATATTTTCTGCTGTGGAGCGATTCAAACACCACAAAGCTGGTGACAATAACATGCAGCTATTGATCATAGTGCAGTAGGGTAACCTGTCTGTAATAACACTAGTCAGTCAGTGGACTCACCTTTGCAGGAGTAACCAAAGCCACACTCAGTATTTGCTTGCCTTGAACTCAGATATATGCCCACAAAAACAGAGGGGCCAAAGCCAGTGTTTTTGTAGCACAGTAATGCCACTAACAGTGTAAATGGTAACAACACACAAGTATTTTTTAACGCTGCTAAGCACAGGAATATAAATAACATTTAGTTCCAAAAACTCAAACAAAGGAGAGTGACATATTTGCACAAGCTATGTACAGGAAAACATGCGAACAAAAAAAATCTCAGAAAGTTGATAGCAAAGGTGGTACAAAATGCAGGAAAGGTGTGTGATGGAATCAGAACTAGTGCTGGTCCCAAAAATAAGATAACCTATAGGGGAGGCATATAAGGTTCCCTCCCTTTCTTTTTGTGGAGGAAGCTAAGGACAAATCCACCAAGGGTGAGTGAGCAAAGATGAGGAAGGAAGAAGCAGCACAGTTTGGTACCAGTTTCCAACACCTGAGAGTACAGGAGCCTGGTCTCCACAGCCTCAGTGAGGGCAATGCCAACGATCACTGCCATCACCAGTACTCACATCCCAGCAAGACTGGCCTTGTTTCTCACTCTCCTAAACACTCACACTTTCAACATCTTTAATACATGCACTTACACACATGTATGTGCATATACCTACTTGCACCACACAGTCACAGATAAATAGCTCTTAAGAGAGCTAGGAGACAACAGATGTCCTCAGCATTTAAATTTTAGCACACTTTATGCATCTATTAAGTATTTAAAATCCATGTTCAAGTCAACCCTAGATAAGGATCAGCTTCTGACAAACCAGATAAAGACAGCAACCACCTAACCCTGAATTCGCTATCTGGCAAGAATATCAAAGTAAAAGCCACATTTGAAATGTGCACAGCCTTATGCGCACCAGAAACTTTGAGAGACTGTTTGCTATTCTTTCAAATAATTCTAGAGCACTCAGATTCACTTTGGTTGTAAACAGAATCAAGACAACTGCATTCTCTGTGTTCAAAAAGGTGTATACATTTTTCATACATCAATCTACAATTTCATTAACAGAATCCTAGGGAAAAAAACCTACTTTTTAAAAAGTATGAAAATGCAGTCAAAGAAATACAATAAAGCTTAAAAGGACCAAATAAAGCCTCCTTTAATAGATTTTTTTTTTCCCCTTCACTCATACACACATATGCTTTCCTCCCAGCAGAGGGATACATCTGCAGCACGTAATTTGCTTTGTGGATTAGTTAATGTTTTTACAGCTTTTGTAATGGGCAAAGCGTTATGCAAGCGTTCTAGTGCAGTCATTATCATCACATAGCTTTGGGAAAGTTTTCTAAAGTTGTGCCA
Source organism: Pseudopipra pipra (assembly GCF_036250125.1). Classification (NCBI taxonomy): domain Eukaryota; kingdom Metazoa; phylum Chordata; class Aves; order Passeriformes; family Pipridae; genus Pseudopipra; species Pseudopipra pipra. Next base: position 21,260,009 of record NC_087552.1, on the reverse strand, counting down.
GATTTTTCTGCCAAACACAGAAAAAGCTCCTTGAGCATCTCTATCCTGCATTTATATAGGATATCACTTATACCATTTTTTGAAGCTTATTTGTATATACCTTAAAGATGTGAGTACAAAAGTGAGTATATTATTCAGCACATGGAATGGTGAGGTAGATTTTTCCAAAACCACTCAAATTAAACACATAACTTGTATCTAAACATTTTGTCAGTTGAAACTTCGTCTGTGTCCTGAGAGCACCCAAGTCAATGCTCTGGCCAGCATTTAAAGGGTCAAAATTGCTTTGTGACAGCTAAACAACCTTCAATTTTATTTTTGCCTTTTCTCAGCCAGTGGTACACACAGAGGAAAACAAACAAAAGAAAAAGGATATAACCAAAAGAACTAGTGAGGCCCTCAGTGCCAAAAGGAACAACATTTAAATTCAGGGGATACACAAAGGAGACCCTCAGTATCATGATAAACCACTGTCATCCTATATCAAACTCTTACTTAAAGAATATTATTGTTCTGACAAACCACATCAGAATAATTCACCTTTTGCCACAATCCAGCACCAGCCACATTCATCTGGTACACACAGATGAATTCAAAACCCATTTCCCCAAATCAAGCTCAAAGGCTGATTGATTTTTCTTGCAAATAAAAGAATGTCCCAATTTTAGTTGTATCATGTTGGAGTCAGCATTTTTGGATGTCAAATGACAATAATCTATTTTATGGCTTGAGCATGATTTTGTTTCTAAGAAAAGACTAAGAACTTGCTACATATAAAAAACTCAAAACTCTTCTAGACATATGATTAAATAAATATTTTTTCTAGTAACAGGAAAATTCAGTACTTTTTTCTTCCCAATATTATTATAAGGCAATTCAAGGCTGAACCTTCCATTTCTAATTCTAATTTCTAGCCTGTAATATTGGCGATAAATCACTAAAAAGTGAGCTCTGTAAATGAAACCACAAGTGACCCCTTACTATAGTGTCATTAATGCAATATATAATAGATATGCTATTGCTAATATTATTTGAATTCCTTCTGTTTCCATGGCAACGTTGGCCTACGGCTGCTCTGGTAAACAGGGTTTTATATCATTCTTTGAGAAACGCTTCTGCTCATGTCATTTTTCCACTAGTGCATACTCTTCTCCACTTTCTTTGTTTTGGTTTTTTTTTTAAGAAAAATTGTAATGGCAATTACTGGTCCAGAAGAAAGATTTTTTTTTTTTATTTATTTTTTTTTTAGTTATTGCAGTTGGATCGTCAGTGAACTAGGAATTTGAAGCAAGATAACCTGTTACAAGCTTTGTCAGCAGTACAAAATACAACACTCCATCTAAATGGAGCAGTATCTAGCAGTATCCAAATCTAACAGAGACAGAAACCATAACCACTTGCTCGAGATTCTGCAATGCATACATTTTATGAGCTTTGCTACTTCTCCCTTGTACTTTCAAAACTATTTGATGCTTAAGATAACAACCTCTTTCAGTACTTACATGTGCATGTTCTTCTTACAAATACTTCATTATTAAGGGGGTGATCTCCTTGCCAGAGCGAAGTGGAAAAACCTGAGAACACAACACTCCTGGAGAGGTATAACGCTCCTTGAACTAGGGACAGAGAAGATACTTAAGACTAGTCTTGAAGCTTTTAGGCACCCCTGTCTGTCCAGGCTAACCCAACAACAGCACTAGTTTTATCACTGCCTCAGAGCCTAAAGAAGATGCTGAAGATGCTTCCCTTTGTAAAGCAATGAACTCCCAGTTCATCTTCAGTACAACATAATCCTTAGTAATGTTAATTGCATCACAGACTGTTACTTGCTGGCAGGACATCCAATCCTTCAGTAATTTGAGTCAACATAGCTGTTTACAAATCAGACTGATGTCAGCTTTATGAAACTGGGAAAATGTAATTGCTGATGCATTCTAACCAGTGAAAGCTAAAATAATAATGCTACATAAAACATATGTTACATATACATGCATAAGGAACTCAAATAATGTTATATGCATATTGTAGAAACTGGATCAGTGTCTGGTCGTTCAGAAGAAAACAACATTCTAAAAAATTATGTACTGGATTTGCCACAAAGCAAAGCACAAAACTTGTTTTTCACTCTGCTTATAGGTCTTTCACCCTCAGTTCTGGTTCCTTGTATTTCTGTTCACTGTGTGGCTTGGCAGTTTAAATGGCACCTGCAATATTTCTTTGACAATTCCCATTCTTCCTATAAATTTAATAGAAATAATGTGCATATAATGAAGAATAGCAAAGAAATAGCACATTTTTGGTTTAAAAGGACAGTGAATGAAAAAATGCACTCACTGAATCAGCAACTTACTTCTTAAAGGCTCTCCGGTTTGCCATTAAATATCATATATCAAGTCACAGAATTCCTCATCCTGAGCATGTGACAAGTCTGCTATTTGAACGAATGGGGATGGGTAGCTTATTACACTGACAAGTTAGACCTCAGGTCAGGAAAGACTTGGCTCTGCTAGAAAGTACTCCAAAGACCTTTTCCACTAATCAACATTTATGCATCTTCAGTACAGAGAGCAACTGAAACTATCTGAGGTCATGGTGACACTGTCAGAAACTTTCTCAAATCCTTACCAGAAAAAGACTGTCATTATAATGATTTTCACTTGCCATTAATTCCCAGCTGCCTAATTTAGTACGGTAGAAAGCAGTCCCCCCAGTACTAATTGGAATAAATTTTTAATTTAATAGTCTAATGTGCTCCAGTTTGGGGTTTTTTTTCCTTTCATCGAATCAATGCACTCATTATTTGCTAACGCCTAGGTGCTCAGGGCAAATTGTTAAGAAGCCTAAAAAAAGATAGCCTCTTGGTCAAGTCTAGATTTAAAAAGAGTCAGCAATACATCATCACAGGATAGGTTATGATTTTCTTTCAGAATGAGGTAAAACACAGTCTTCTCTTTTGGATAGTGGCATTTATAGGTTCAGATAACAAATGTTGCTGTTTTGTTCCCACTCTAAACAGGCAATACCACAAAAATCCAGACTCTCTCAGTGCTAAAGACAGGTTTTTATCCCATTACATGAATAAACTGAATTCTCATGGACTGAGCTTCAGTAGAGCCATCACAATAAACTCATCTGGAGAATACTTGCCAAAAAATGTTATTCAGCATATAGCAACACACAACCTTAATGTTCAAATTTATACTAAGAAGAACTTACTCTCTTAAATGAGACCAGAACTCAATGCTTAAGTAGTCAGGACTTTAGAGAATAAACTGAATTATTACACAGTAAATATCTGCTGTCTTAGGGATGGCAGATTGACGTTATTTTCAAATATTTACTAGAATGAGGAAGTACTCGTACTATACCTTCAAGTATCTTACTCCAGAATATTTGCACTATACCAATTTTTTGTGGTGATTTGATTTTCACCCAGGTTCTAAACTCACTTCAGTCAATAACACCTTTTACAAGGATTAGCAGACATCTTCACACATCCAAAATAGAGGGACATGTTTGGTCTTGGTCAATATCCCTATTTTTAAGATGTTTTTCTGCATGTAACCTCTTTTCTCTAGCTGCAGTTGCTTTTAGTGTAAAATAAAAGGAAAGTACAGAGGTAAAGAGGTTTTAGAAACATGCAGCAGAATCTACATAAAGACTAGATACTACTGAATCTGCTGAGCAAAAAATTCTGATCAAATATCAAAGCTCATACCTTCTGCAGCCTTAATTCTGTATATATGGACTGGATTAACCAAAAATTAGTTTTGTTTTCTTTCCACTTATTGGAGTCATTAAGCAAACAATCATTGTGTAAAAGCCAGTACATGTAAATACTGTTCTGGAGTTCAATACTATGCAGTACTATTATTCCCAGCTCTGCAGTGGAAGAGTGTACGTACTTTTACAAATGACAACTTAATAGGTTTTCTTACAGTGTTTCCTACAGAATAAGGTTGATGTCATCCCACTGTCTAAGCACGAACTTTTTTTGGCCTTTCCCTGGGAAGTTTTGAACCTCTTTAGCAGCACTAACTAAATTGGACAGGAAAGTGACGGTCTTAAAGGCAAAATGCAGAAGCTGAGCTACAGCAGATATTTGGATGGAAAAGTGAGATTCTGCACTGCATCTGCTACAAGCAAAAGCCAGGTGGAAAATGGAGAGCTGTAACTGCCTCAGCCATAATAGTTTCTTTCGTTTGTAGCATCCTATGCCTATGCAGAATGCCAAGCATGTCTTTTGATCAATGTCTTTATATACTAAAAATAATAACAAAATAAATCACAATTTAGTGCAGTAATAAACAAAGAAAGTTCACATAATGTCTTTTACTTTGCATCATGCCATTTTGCATGAAACTTAGCTCTTTCATTTGTGTACAATGTCCATGTGCTATTAAATCATTCTTTGCTGAAATGTCTTGAGACAATGCATAGTAAAAAGGAAAGCTCTGTTATGCCTCAATACAGTAGGATTTTATTTTCCCCTCCATATAGTACTTGCATTGCTACCAAGCAACAGCTTTGAACAATTGGATCCTCTCACTCTGCTACTCAAAAAGCTGCAAATTTCTTTTACAGCCTGTTGATGCTTACAGAGGCAGAGTAAAAGCGTGCTAAGCCAGCCTGTCCATCACTTCACTCACAGCCTTTCTACACATCAAAAGAACTCCCTAGCCTACCAGTTGCCCAGCACCTTTAGGCATCTCTTGCCCTTGGGCCACACCACAGAACTCTGAAGTTGAAGGTTGGCACTGCACAGCTTCAACATAAGAATCTGACTTGCCATGGTATTTTATCTGTCAGGAGATCTGTCAGGATCTCCTGAGACATCTCAGATCCTTCCCAATTCCAAGCACAATGCACTGCCAATTTCATAGTATCACAGGGTTACTGTTCCTTGCCCATGACAGTGGCACCATCAGAACTAAAAAGCTCAAAGAGGCTTCCTTGCCACAGGCCTCACCTGCTGAGAAATTCGAGTACCCTACTCACTTTCTTCCTGACACTTCAACAGGGTTCTTCTACGCTGCAGAGTGGCATGCTGTTCCTAAATGCTTCCAAAATATTATGAGACCACTACCTGTATAAAATAAGGAAAATATAATTCATGTTTTAATCAAAAGGCTTAGCTATCATACTACACAAGAAACAGAGCAGCCTTCGACTCCAAAGCACAGGCACATTTTACATCAGCGTTTACAGTTCCGAAGAAGCCTAGTGCCACCGAGTGGCTAAGAGCAAAAGTGAGTTCCTTGGTAAAACGTACTGTATCTGCAGAAAGCAGATGTGTTTCCCAAAAGAATAACGTCTGAGTTGCAGTTGGCAGTCTGTTTGTGTTAAGAAAATCAGGTAATCAAAAATTAATTTCTAGGCACAACAATCAACAGAAATCTTCATGGATCTCTGAGAGAGACAAATGGTGTCCTGATACCACAGCATAATTGCCTTCAATTTCTGCCTCAGGGTTCTGTATCAAATTTAGAGTATAATGGAAATGTTTATACATTTAAATATTAATGCTACCCAGAATGTAAGAAGTACATCATAATTGCTGTTATCAGTGGCAGAGCTTAGAGCTTCCTGGCATCCTTTTAAAGTAACTCTGAGTGCAGAAGCTCCAAGCACATTCTCTGTTCTATTTGGATTTCAAGCAAACACACAAGTGCTTTCTTTTCAAACTAAACCCAGGATGATATGGTACTGCCTTTTGTCCTTGATATATACCAACTTTATATCCAAACTGTATTTCAAAAAAACAAGTTTCTAAAAAGTGAATTAAAGAAAAGTTATGCCAAAAGGGTTTTTTAAATACTCGGAAAAACATCCCCTTTAAAAAAAAAAGCACTCAAATTGTGACTGACAATGACCTGTCTCACCGCTCATTTCTTCATGGGACCTCTTAAACTGAGCATAATCTTTTTACAGGACTCTGGGCCACTCCTGGTGATTCAAAGATCCTATGAAACACAATGCAAGTTCTTCAGGTGTGACTTGTCATTTCCTCTTACTGATATTAAAAAAACCCTGAGTATAATAATCGTACCAACTTTCTGTATCCATACACATTCTATCACATGGTTATGCACTGCACCACATAGATAATCTAAATTTCTCTGTTCCATTTACAATAAAAATAACAGCTCAGGATAGTGAACAGTTTTCTGTTTCCTGTGATACACCATACTAGCTGATGATTTCAACTCCAGCACAAAGCAAAGAAAAATTATGCTTTCAGATTTATTTTTGCACATCTGAAAACTCTTTCCACTGAGGTCAGGGAAAATTAACAGACTCTGACATGCAATCTTACTGTTCTCTAAGTCAGTAATGGGCAAAAAGAAAAGCTTCTAAAGACTGCACTTCTTTTTGAATACTGGGTGGTAGTTAAATTCCATATCAAGATAACTCCATAGATTGTCTGTGCACTCAGAAAAGAATTTTTAATTTAATCTCTACAGTATAACTAATAATCTTTGCTGTTTTAGTTGATAATACAGCCCTTAACACAATGTGATACAAATGGAAGTAAAAGCAGTCCATCATTAGTGTTGAGAAGGTTAGAGAGAAGAGAGGACAAGGGTTTTCGTAGCAAAGCACAGTACAAGGACAAGAGGTAACAGAGATATACATTGAAACAACAGGGAAATAAGGAGAAACTCATTCTACAAGAAGACAGTACTGAAATAGCTCCTTGAGGCTGTGCAGTCTCCAGCCTTGGACACTTTCAAGACCCAGCTGCATCAAGCCTGGAACAACCTGGTCTGATCTCACACCTGGCCCTGATGTGAGCAGGAGGTCAGATCAGAGATCTCAGAAGGTCCCTTCCAACCTGAACGACCCTGTAATTGTACAAGAAACAATATACATAAGGCATATACAGACAAGAGACCTATCTTCCTGTTTGGTATTTTAAATTAAGCTGGTAAGAAAAAATCATGAAAACATCAGAAACAGAAAACATCTCAAACAAGAGATAACAAGGCATTTCCAAAAGCAATATAAGGAAAACACGCTTGATAGAAAGTACCATAATAAGTATATTGCTGTTTATGGCATGTGATCATATTTCAGTACTGGTAAGGTAATAAAACTAGAGGTTTTTTCTCAGACAGCTCTCATATTAAATACATGTACAAGTAGAGGTTCCCATCTGTAGAAGCCCAAAGACTTTTTTGTAATTTATTAGGGCAAGTTAGATGGCATTTCTTACCAAATAAGGTCCTTTCCATGATCTCCAAGCATTTGCAATATTATGCATATCACATTTCATCCTATTCTTTCACTTACTATCACCAAATTTCTTGTATTATACTTCTTTTTTTTAATCATTGATTGCATTTTGTGTTTAGATTTAAGAGAAGTCCTTCCTTATCTAGTTGCATGCAAAGTCTGTGAAAGCTTGATTTCTAGTCAGGCTGGTAAACCTTCTTGGTTCCCAGATCATGGCTGGGGGTCAACAAACAGCAATTACAAATACAAATTATAAGTAACTATTTCCCTGAGGACATGGTACAAAAGGAGAGATTAATTCAGACAACATTTAAATCAGCAACCAAACCATCTTCTCCATTCTGTGGCTGTTTGATGCACAGAATATTTTCCTATGATTGTGAAAAAACAGTCTTCTCTTCAGAATGAGACTCCAAATTTATGAGTTATGAAATTACTTTATGACACCACAGTTTCTTATTACAGTACTGCTGAAGAAAAATTTCAAACCCATTTGCATCTGCTGATACAACATCACGTTTTATGCTGACAGGCAAGGGACTCATTACTACTACTACTAAACTTCAAGAATAAAAGTTAGCAAAAAAATAAAGATGATAGGTTTTCATAATTATTTTTGAAGCTTGATTTCAGTCTCTGAACAGTAAATTCTAACAAGGAGCAAAACTCTCTAAGTGAAATCTGAGTTATTTGTGGTCTGTCCACAGGTATATTCAGAGCTCACATTACAAAAAGTCCACAACATAGTAGATGCTCTGCAGATTTATCCAAAGGCGAGCAGTGGCACTAGGTGACTTGCTGATTTCCTACAAAACACCTCGCTGAATCAGCTGCTTGGCAGAGACAACAAAAGCAGTTATGAGTTTACTTGCAGTGTCCCTTGGATTATCCTGCAACTCCACAGACTTGCAAATTAATCAAGCGCCATCCAAGAACATTTTCAACTATTCCTTATCCACAGATAAGTGTCATGAAACTCCTTTAAACAGAAGCTGGTTTTCAGAACACAGATGTTATACTCTACCAAATCAAAATGCAAGGCTAATCATATTTCAGGAAGGGTTTTTGGACTGAACTATGCACTGACTAACAGGAGCCAGGAATAGACTAAGAAACCGTATTTTTTAATTTATTCATTTATGGATGAAACAACTTCCCCGACAGTGCAGTCTCCACTGAAAAACACTTCTACCTTTAAGGAACGAGTGGGCAGCAGAAATGTGCAACTAACAAGTGTGATTATTTCAAAGTGCTTTCAAAGCAGGCCTGTAACTGAGCATGTTAACATCACTGCCCCTCCTGGATGTTTTAGATATGCCCTTTACTTACTGTTTTGGGGAAGTCTGTTTACTGGTTTCAGACAGGCTCACATCAAACAGAAGCACTGTTTAACAGTTTTGCTGTGCAGGCCTAAGTTCTCTTCTCACTCTTTAAAATTACCAAAAACAAGTTTAGTGAAATGGATTTTTTTGTCAGAGGGATTGATAATACTTTCATCAAACTCCCAGAAGCTGAAACTATAAAGTAAATTTGGTGAAATATACTTTCTTTTAAAACCAATAAAATTCAGAATCTTCCTACCCCCCCTTCACTTTAGTTGGATATTCAGCCCTTGTTTCCCCAAATTCCTTACAGTTTGATACAACCATAAGCATATGCTTTTTTCCTTACTATCACTGTGACATCTTCCATGCCAGGTTTTTCAGTTTTGTTTTGCAGTTGTGATGGGGGGGTAGGATATAAACCTAATAAGTTCCTTATTTTCAAAAGTGAAATCACAGACATACTAGGCAGATCTTACATGAACACTAATCAATTCCATATCATTAGCAATCACATCTTCCACCTTTTTTAGCAATGTCCAAGGTTGTTGTAAAGAGGACACTGCTGCCTTACAATTTCCACAAGTATAATTTGACCATATGGAATAATCTGAAAAGGTTCCAGTTTTGACTCAGCTCGTTTGATTATCATCCAATCCAAGTACCAACATCAACACTCTCGACCAAAGCCAACCTTCGCAAGCAACGTTTTGCACTTCTTTCATTTTTCATCTCAGGATCCAGGTAATTCAGGACACAAATAACAGTAACAAGTAGACAGAAATGCTGTTTTTCTCAAACGCCCATGGGCTTTTACTGACATCACACAGTAAACAAAGAAAGCCAGGTTCTCCATTCTTGTGCTACAGTCAATTCTGCACGAGTACAGTTTTATCAAAATGGGCCTATCACCAAATTTTTATTTAAATAAAGTAAAACCTCCAAGTACTGTATTACTACTAATTCTGTAGTGTTAGGCTTCAGACCAAGATAAATTCCCCAATAAAAGTATAAAAAGCTATAATTTCATCAGTGGTCATCACAGATATAAAATTAAGACAAAGACTGCCTCAATGCCCAGCAGATTTTTGGGGGCTGGGGGGACAAATGACCCACATATGGTATTACATCAGCATATCATTAAAGTGAAGTTCTGATCTGAAATTAATCACATTCTTATAAGGTGGCACACTGACTAATAAGAAAAAGTACTTGCTGGAGGCTGCAATTTTTTCCTGTTAGTAATGCTTCTACTCATCCCAATTATTCTCATGAGCACCATAGCACAGTATTTAATCAAGGGTAGAAAGAGAAAGGGAATAGAAAATGAAGTGGTAAATGGGGAAAATGATGGGACACCCTCAGCAGAGCTATCTCCCCTCTTAAAATACTGAGTATTTCTCTTCAAAACTGCAGATAATACATTCAATGAATACTAATACATTCTTTTAACTATCTAAAATGCAATCTACTTCATAAATTTATTGCTGCAGGACTTTCAGACAATTCTATAACCAAGACAATAACCTTACACAGCAATATTTTCTGCACGGGAGGTGGGAAGGATTAAAACAATACTTTGTTCTTTGAAAGATCTGGTCAACGTTTTTTGGGAAGAGACATAATGCAAACTCTACTTCTGAACACAAGACAAATTATCACCTTTTCCACTTATTAAGAAAACGATAAAAGCATTTCTTCATACACAGGTTCAGTTTCAGATTGCTTCAATTCTGTCAAAGTCACTCTACCTAGTTTTTGCTATTGCTGGTTGTCTCAAGGCTCTGCAGTAGCCAACAGGCAGCACTAAAGACAGAAAAAAATTAGTGGAATTTAGGATGACTGGTCCTGCCACCTGAAACATCTGAAGCCACAAAACAGAAAATTTTGCTCCTGGAAAAACAGAGCAGGATTATATCAGTTTGGTGGACAAAAGTAGTGCTTAGTTTTCCACCAGTTTGCTGGTGCAACAGCATACCATGATATGTGTAACTGAGGAAGTTTGTAAAATGTCACTGTAGGAATATTTGCAAAAATACACTGGTTGCTTAAGTTTAAAAAAAAAAATCTCTAAGACATTTGAAATGTAGTTTTCCTGAGCAACTGTGATGCAAAAACACGTTCTACGACAGCTGTTATTTCTGAACATTTGAACTCATGATAAAATCATGTAATTACACATACATATAAGCACACGAGCCAATATAAAACTATTAACGTCCCACACAGATATACACTCCAGAACCTCTCTCAGACACAAGATATGGGTCCAATGACTTAACAGACCAAATGTGAAAAACATTTTCAGTTAATGGTGCTTTCAATGAGTACTTCAGCTTCTTGCTGATTCTCTGGCAATGCCTCCTGTAGTAACAGGTTTTTCTTCCTCCTCCACTCTTGTGACACATGTACAAAATAAATGAATTGTCTGTTGGAAATCCTGCCTTTTTTGACTTGGCACCTTCTACATACAACAACTTTACCTGCTGGCAAGCCGCGCTGAAGCTTCACAACTGCCCACAGAGCACACAGCACATAAGTCATAATCATGCAAAGATGTAGAAAGGCTAAAGCAGGACAAAAGAAGTTACTGAGTCAAGTCTGCTACACCAACACAGTAGAAAATACAGCTATATAATTTCTATCCAATATGTTCTGCTTATCCAATACGTTCTTAGAGATTTCCAGTCATGTAGATTCCACAATACCCTTAGTCAGACTGTCTGGTTTTTACCATACTTACCATCAGAAACCATTTCCTAATATACCTCCTGGTCACTCCTTAATGCAAACTATGACAAATACTTGTCCTAATATCATAATTTTAATATTTTGAATATAGAGAATATATTATTTTCTCCATGCCAGCACACTTCAATGTATTTGAAAGTAATTATTATTTTCTTCTCAAATTTCTCAAGCTATTTGATCTCAAATCATCCAATATTGCCCAGAGTTTTCTTTGATCGTTCCTATTGCTTCTCCTTCCCCTATGCCTCACAAATGCTTGAAATATGGGTGCCTGAACTGAACATAGTACTCTATGTTGAAAACTGAGTTCTTGTTTCTGCATATCAGAATCAGGGAGTATCCCTCCCAAATACAAGGAGTTTTCCAGTAACACCTATTGAGAGTTATGCAACTTTCACGACCACATTTAAGTACTGCTATACAGTATACTCTGTAAATCAGGATATGGATATTAACACTATGTTATACTCAAAATAATGTTTTTAGCTCAGCAGCTTCTGAACTTACAGATATAAGATCTGTGCTGAACTGGAGTCACGTAGCACTGATGTATCATCCCCTTAAACTGCTGAGTAAAAACAGGCACAGTTTTCATTACAACTGTTCTCATGAGTATTTCCCAATCTCATTGCTATACTGGCTGAAAGAAATTAAAAACCATCTTCACTCAGTGAAAACATCAATGATATCTTTGATATCTTTACTTTCTCCAAGAACGTACCAAAGCATTAAAGTTATTCCTCAAGTTATTCAGCAGAACAGAACAGAAATTAAAACAAAACCAAACAAACAAAAAAACCAACACAAAAAAAAAAAACCAAAACCAGAAAAACCCACATAAAAAAATCCATCAAAATAATGAACATTAAAAAGAAGCCCATCAAGAAACACAAAGGAACCAACAAAACAGATGTACTAGAGTATACATAAGTTAAAATGGAGATATTAAGATATAAGATACAATAAAGATGAGTTTGAGATGCATTAGAAAAAAAGCCACAGAAAGGTGGCCAATTGCTTGACTTCTGCTGGGTATTCCTAGGCTGCCACTTACAGACACGCATCATGACTGTAACACCACTGACACTAAAGAAAGCCAAATTTTAACTATTCCCATTTTAAACCCTTTTCTCTTGTCACTAGTAACTTTTCCCACGTCTTTCATAGAGATAGTTCTTTTCAAGTTAGCATAACACACCAAACTAAGTTACTGTTAGTTTTGCAAGAATGATGGCACTAATGAACATCAATTAGTGTCTAAAAACTAAACATATGAATTTCAATACCAAAGGAGGCTATAGATGGGGTGTGGGATGATGTACCAGCAGAGGAGCTTGCTTCAACTTCCTCTGATGCAATAAGCACAGAATTGGGCCTAGCTTTTCATATTTAGAGAGACTCTTCTTCTGAATATAAGCATATAGGACACACAACCTCCCAGGGCTCACACTGCCCACCAGTAATGTGTTTTTTGCCTGCTGGACCAAGTTTAATATAACTGAAAAATTGTGTTCTAAAAAACACTATTTCATAACTTGCGCCTGAAGCAGCAATATTTTTGTAGCACTTGATTTACCTCCGACAGGCTGTATGGAGTTCAGCATCGGTATCTCTTAATCTATAAAAGTGTGGTTTATTATTGTACTGGTGAGTGAAAGACTAGCTACCTCACTGTGTAATATACCGTCCTGCAAATCCAAACTCGGGTTTCTCATCCGCAGTTCTGCAGTCTGTGCTGATCTGTGAGATTAGAGTAGAGCCTGGCCAGAGAAGATTGCTCCCCTGGCGATATAGAATTTCGTTAACTTGATCAAGGGTTGTATTAAAGCATTAAGTAAAACCTTAAATCACTGCCTGTTGCAGCTCTTGCACAGACACTCACACACCTCAAATGTATTAGTATGGGCAATCATATTGATAAAAACAACATATGAAACACACAACAGCAAGTAAAACTGCCTAAAATTGTACTTCTCAGTGGATGCACAGAATTAACAGCAGCTTATTCTCCATCCTCCATAGAGAAATTCAAGATTTTTTTTCCTCTATTTCAACATTCTCTTCACTTTCTTTTTATAGATATACACATAAAAGGCAAGAACACAAACCCATGTGGATCTGTACACTGCAAGGAGAAATTTAAATGCTTCATTCTGCCTATCTGTCCTTAGAGTATGATTTAGATGCTGTTATTTCATGTCCATTTCATTCATGTCCAAATTACCTAAAGATAAACAAATGAAATATAGTACTGCAAATGGAAAAAGCAAAACTCACCACATGTACTTGCCAGGGGACCACGGCTTGCAACAGTATCAGCACTGATCTCAATTCAAAAGGGGAAAACAGTTTAATCTAGTAATCTGGAGAAAATCACTCTTCCACTTTGAGCATACAGAATCAATTCAGCCTAAACCCAGTATTTTTCACATAAACTACTAAAAAGTTCAAAAGGGGGGGGAGAGGGCCATTTGGTTTTTTAATTATATTAATATAATATAATTTTGGTCCTCTGCCATAGATAGCTGCTTCTCTACTCATACATGATATGTACGCCAAGTAACACTTCAAGGTTTCCAGAAAAGTAAAAGTCATTTAAACAAAGCAAAATTTCATGTTATAATACTTTAACCAACTTTGACTGAATGTTCCCAATGACTCCATTGAACATCACAGTCCCTGATGTCCCAGTGAGCTGCAGTCAAAACACATCTGAAGTACAAAATGTAATAGGCTTCAGATGCCTCCTTCAAATTGTTTCTCTGGAGGTGCCATTCCAGCAAGGTCCTGTTTTTCATTTCAAAAAAGAATATTCATTCTCATGCTGAGGTTTTTTGCCTCCAAACTGTTGTATATTCTAAGGTGACTATTATGTGCTTCTATATAACACCTGCAGGATTAATGGCAAATTTTAATATATTTATACAGAGAAAAAGAAATGCAACTACCTATCAGATAGTTCTAAAAACCAAAAAACTGGTGCCCTCATAAACAGTACCTCTATCACTAGCATGAAAGCCTCTAACTGAAAAAGAAATAGATTATTAGTTCATCTTCATGGTACTTTGCTACATTTCTCTTACAGGTCTGCTTATCAAATTTATTCTACATACATGTAATTTTCTGCTCCAGATAAATAGCCTAGGCTCATCGTAACAGCTCAGCCACGCCTGCAGGCTAACTGGAGTCAGAGTTTTCATTTTCAACCTAAGATTGGATGTGCTTGGCCAGTCAATGCACCACAAACCTCATTTTTTTTCCTCTAGTAATACAAACGCAATAAAGCCAGTGAAGTTAATGGAGGTTTGCACTACAGTAAAAACTAGGAGAACAGGGTTGGCTGGGTAGACAGCTGGTTGGTTTTTAAATGCAACAGAAAAGACATACAAAGATAATTTCCTTTCCAGGTTAAGGAAATCTAACATTTTCCTTAAGCAAATGACGTAAGTATTTCCTTCACCCATGGGAATATTAATTCTTAAAATAAAGAAACAAAGAGATTTTTGTTTATTGATTGTAAGGCTAACAGAAAAAAATTTACTCGACAAACGTCACTGGGCTGAAGTGGCAATAGTCTCATAACACAGACTGATATCTATAGATTAGCTATGCATTTTTAATGAATGGAAAATTCTGAACAGTATAATAGTAACTTTACTTGTTGAACCAACATTTTGAAGTATATTTTCAATCTCAAAACCACCTGTAGAACTATAGCAATAATAACCTGAAAAACATAACATGAAATAGCTACCTCAGAATTACAAGCATAAAATCTTTATCTTTCCTTTGCCATGCATGTATACACAGCTCCTTCTGATTCTATTCATTACAGCAAATTCCAGAGTTTATACAGGCCTTTAACTCTGGCACACATTCAGACATTAGAACTGAAGAACACAGATTAGGAGATAGCAAAACCCTTCAGCAAAATATCATTAATCACCTTATGTTTCTAGGGAAGATTACCCCTCATTACATCAGCAACTTCACAGTCAGCAAGATGACTGTACTTTTTTTTTTTTTTCAGAGACGAAAAAAATAAGTCATTTAAGCAACTTAGCTCAGGCTGTGCAGCAAGCTTGTAAGAGAGGCTAAGGGAGAGCCTCACAGTTAACAGCTTCTCATCTTTTTACAACCTACAGTTCCAGGCACTGCAAATCAAAGTCCTTCTCCAAGAAACACAAACTCAAAAAAATATGTCCAAGTTTTACTACTATCCCTTCGCTGTAGTATCTCAGAAAAACAAGAGACTTCATGCTATATTCCATCATATGTACAGAGAGTATAACTAATATTAGTATGAAATATTGTCTATTATTGTAAACAAACCTGTACTACCCAAAGATCTGGATGAAATTACGACAAATATTTTAAAGTTTGTACAGCACTCCAAGCATACCACAAGCTTTATACAGACATAAAGATAATGCTGTGACAATAAAGAGTGTTCAAGTTACACACATCAGATACACAGAGCTCTCTATCGGTCCTGGACACAGAAAACAGAAACTGAAAATAAACATGACTGATGATGTTTCATTAATAACCATGATGGAGTGTTCCAAGCAAGAAAACTATGAATAAGAATTATTTAGGGGCATAGAGACTGCAAGATTTTCCAAAAAGAAATGAGATAATTTAATAAGCAGGCCATAACTTTCTTACTACAATGTTAAGCTTTCTATTTATAATGTATGTATTTGTGTTAAGGAGCCAAATATCTGTAATGCTATGAGAATTTCTGGGGGAGCCAACTATGCACAATGACCATCAACGTGCATTTTTTATTTTTATTTTTAACACCTTTATCTGCCATTACAATGCACAGTTGATCCTTCTTCCGCTCTTCTTACACAGTGTTTAGATCATTGTAAGGAAAGACAGCAAGGAGGAAGCCTCTAATTCCTAAAGGTCCTATTTATGAGTTGTCAACTTACGAAGACCTACAACCATTTGTCTTTTTTAAGAATGTAATGGGTGGAATGTAGTGTATCAAGCCCAAAACAGATTTCACCCTGGAATCAGTAAGCAGGAACACTGAAGGAGATGATAATGTGCTATATAATATGGGTGTATTTAGAAATAAATCCCAAAAGTAGAAGAAAACCAAAATACCCTAATACATCAATCAACAGAGGGAAGCAGGTAATGAAAGAGTAATACTTGCTCACTAAATATTAAGCTTTTATCTCTTAATCTGTTATTTCCATACTCTTCATTTTTACCTCCACCTGTATTTTCATCTTAATGGTTAAACTGAGATAAAAATTGTTCTGCCTTAAAAGGGTATTTTAATATCTGCTTACAATCCCAGTAATCTACTTCCTATTTCTGTTGCGCCTTTTTCAACCCTCTATGAGGGGCCATTGAAACAGCAAGCATTTTTCATCTCAGATCTTTTTCCAGCAGTAGGCACATTTACTACAAGCTCTTGTCAGTCCTTTCGCAAAAATGAGAAAATTCTTGTACTACCACAGGCATTTTTGAGAGCAATGCTACTTTTTGCTTTTCTTGACCCTTTTTTCCTAGAGAGTATGTTAAGAAAAAAGGGACTTGAAGTACTGTTTTGAAAGCAATTTTATTTTCTCAGGCAAAAAGCAATCTGCTTGCTTAGTGATTTGACATTTCGAAGTTGATGATATTAAAGGTTTATTTACACACCACAAAAATCTAGTGTGTTCCTTCATTCATTTCTCAGGTCTTCAATTCCAGCATCATACAATAAGAGGGTACAGTATTGCTTCACTTCATGTAAGAATTCATAAAAATATAACCTCATTAAAAAGAACCCTTTGACTAAATTTGTAAGCAAGCAATCTGAACTGCAGGTGCTTTCCAGGTTTTGACAATGCAGTTTATATTTGAATGTCATGAAGAACAATGGTATGATACTTGGCTATATCCAAGCATTTACACCATATCTCTCCTCATGCAAAATTTCAATTGATTTTATTAGAATTTCCCCAATACATTTCTTCTAGTCTAATAAAAAATGCAATCCTAAGACAAAATGTCATATGTTCTGTACACGAGGATGCTCTAGAAAATAAAAAGGGTGTGTATATTTTTCTTCTAAGGTTACAGAACTGTATTTCAAATAACACCAAGAACTACCTCCTTGATATGCAGTCTGAAGTATTATTAAGAAACACTTATCTGTCAGAGAGAAATATTTTGTTGCAGGCTTGCAGGATGAAACTGGGACTGACTTCTGCAGTTGCTCTGAAATTCATAGATTGATAACAGACTTCAGTTGCTTGAGATCAACAGAGATGGGTGAGGATGAACAGTATGTAAGTGTGCAGTAACCACATGCTTTTTAGACTGCTGAATTCAAGTGCATTTTCAGGTATGAGTATGGCCTCCTGACTTCAAGGATCTCACACTAATGGGAGGAAAACTGTCCTGGAAAACCCTCCTGTCATTTGGTGGTTTGCTTTGCAGTTTATAGTATTTATGCTAGTAGCTAACTCAAATAATGTTTCTACCATGTCTGTTAAATGATGAGTAACACCCTAGTGCTGGACACTGGAATTTCTAGATGACATCTACTGTAATAAAGTTGTCTCCCTTCTCCTCTCCCTGAGTCCATCCCTTTACCAAGAGACCTCTAAGGACAGCAAATCATATGAAAACCTGAAATGATTTTTTCTCACTGACTTGCTACAACTGTTTGTGATGCCCTCTGATATCCTTGTAGTTAGGATTTTTGGAATTTTTTTTGGAAACATTTAGCAATAAGGCAAAGACTGTAGGATGCAAAATCTCCTGAAAATTACGAACAAACACCAAGAAAAAAAAAACCCAAACACATTTCCAGAGAAAAACACAAATCCAAAGCAGGGCAGCATAAAAAAATGCTGGCTCACATCTATTATACATGGCAGTAGCAATCAGTACGTATAGGAAAAAGACCTCTGTAAAATGTGACAGAGCATTTATTTAGCTATATTAAACCAAGTCCCATTTAATGAAATGTGACCTTACTGTGTGCAGAATCTCAAGTGGAACCTCAAACAGTGTCAACTGGCTCAGATCAGATGTAGTTAAAAACCTGCCTCATTTACATAATGAGTACCAAAACACATTGCAGATCCTTAAGAATCCAGCTAACCCAACATTACAGGGAAGAGAGGGGACAAACGCTATCCCAGTTGAAATGGATAACCATTGGGTTGGATCCACACAGCACAAGATTTGTCATCACAGAAAACAAATCAGTAAAACTGGGTCAAATGCTTTAATAGTGAACCAGCCCAATAAGGCAAATCTTTTACAGTCCTCTCAACAGTCAGCAAGGGAGAACAGTCAGAAAACTTACACATGGTTCAGAAGGTAGGTTGAGACATCAGCCACTGTTACTTATCTGCTGGAGGAGCCTTTTTCTCCACTGACTACAAAATACACCAGGGATATCAACCATAAGTCGAAGTTAAATTTTACAAATAGGTCCTACCAGGTACTTGCTATACAAGAACACAGAGGACAGATGTCCAGTGTTGGGAGATGGGAGACTTGAATCCATATGCAGGAGAAATAAGACAATATATAAGAAATTTACTTATTTATTACACTGAAGTTAATACAAAACATTCTAGAGAGTTGGCAAAAGTTTCTTGTCCTTTAACTCTAGGTTCAAAGACTCACCCTCATAAGAAATCAGAGACGTAAATCTCAGCATATAAATGAGAAATGTTGGGAAGCTGCTAGCTGCTTGCTAGCTGCAAGATGGCCCAGAAGGAATGAAGCTCTTCATGCCTATCCCCTGAAACACACAGCCAAGCCTTTAGCCAAGACAAGTGAAAAGGAAGCAGGAAAATACTTTACTGTCTGAAGCTCTACAAGGAGTAAAAAGCATGAGCAGTCCTTCAGCATGAAAGAACCATTAGGGTTAGTGATCTTATACATCAAAGAAGGAAATATGTGGGGCCAACAACAGACCTTGAAGAGAGAGCAAACAGGTTCATTCTTCAATGGGCTTGTGCATTCACACACACTTTTGTTATCTTAAAAGGAGGGGACTCCTCTGGACTCACAGAGGGAGAACCAAAGCAAGCGCCAGATCACTGCAGCTACCAAACAGGAACAGCTCTACTCAACCCCTTCACCACCTTCTTTTTTAGGGAAGGGGAAGAAATGGCAACCAAGCATAATAAGAACTTCAGATGATAATATCTTTGCTCTCTGGAGAGCAATCGGAAGCTAAAAAGTTCTCTAAAGAGTTAATCAGAAACAGCACAATGAAACCAAAAAGCTCAGAGATTAACAATATCTGGTGCAGAAAGCTTCATCTCCAAAAGCCACTCTTTTACATGGCAAGCTTTCTTTCCTTGTGGTCTCTTCTCAGCATTTATTCCTGTGGATATCTACATAATTTTTCTACTGTTGTTAACAGAAATGCTTTTAAAACACAGTTTTGCAGCCATCACATCCACAACAGGGACATAAGGGCGAAGACTGGCTTTCGATTCTTTATCATGAGTGATGGGTGCGTGATTAGTAGAGAAACTTGCAATCAGTCCAGCCAGATCGAGTACCTGCTTGATTGTTCTCTGCTGTCCACATCTCTTAGGAGAAACGACCCTGTCAGACAGGACCAGCGAGACAGCAGCAGTCTCTGCAGCTATCACACTAAGATACACAAAGCATCCTTAATTATAACGCTATCAAAGTGCAAGTCCCTGAGCTCATCACTTCCACTACGTACAAATGAGATTTTCTGTTACCATGAACTCCCTCTATTAGCTTATGTCACCTCCTGCAGCCCCTCATGTGCAAATGTTATAAGAGCACTTTACAGGTTGACAGTTCAAGTTAACAAGTGTAGAGAAAATAACATGACAAGCGTGTGGAAATGACACAAGTATCCCCCTTGTGAGCTTAGCCCCCTAATAGAGCTTGGCAGTTTTCACCTACAAATGTAAATGATGAAAGCTGCCAAATTAAGAAAGGCACTATCTTTTCTTTTTTTTTAATCCAGAAAATAAATAAAAAGAAATAGGAGTTTGCGGTGAATAGCTGCAGTGGGAGATGAGCAATAGCATCATCTTGGTAAAAAGCAGCCATATAAAAAGTTGATAAACTGGGTATATTTTTTAAATTCTTCTGATCTATTACTGTTTTTCTAGACTTTTACATGTGTGAAAAATAGCTTACATTCTGTTTGTATTGGTTGAAGGCACATAAAAATACGGAGATGAGCTGCTGAAAAACTACATTAGCAGAATTGTTGCAAGCATGATTGACTAAAAATCTAGGAAAGCCAAGGTTTACTAGAAGAAACAATATCTTTTACTGGACCAATTTTACAGCTAAAAAAAACAGACATATGCCCTGGACACAAACACTTCTTCCAGGATAATTTCTTATTACCTAAGGAACTGGCCCTAACAAGGATTTATGTGACAAAAGCTTGTTCATTTTTTCCTCTATTTCAATTAGACTATTAAAATATATTACCTGTACTGCTCATTTCTTTCTGCACCGTGGTGCACCACATCTTTTGACAAAAACAAATATCCCTTCACAGCATCTGTGGAATTGAATGCAAGTGGATGAAAGATGAATTAACAGATGAAGAATACTCACTTAAATGCTGACAGACAAGCAGTTATGATCAGCAGGCCCTCCAGAAAATATACATGTAGCTCTCAGACAAATAAAAACCATTAAGAACAGTTGCAACGAAGAGAATCCAATGCCAATTATTTCCCATAACACACTGGATTAATTTCATATGTCATCCCACTGAGCTACAAACAGGACTCCGACTTCAATGAATTCAACTAATAACACAAAATGTGTGTTGCTGCCTGCACTTTATTTTCTCTAATGCATGATAGTTGTATCGGCTTCACAGGAAATAGCATAGTGGAAAATTATCAATTCTGCACAAATTTACAAAGAGCTACTCTCTTAACTGAGCAAAATGCTTTACAAGGGACACATCATTTGCATGAGCAACATCCACGTGAAGTCAATATACCTTGCAGCAAAGAATTCATCTTCTTGGGAGGTGCAGTTTATTTTACTCTGGAGATTAAGGTATTCACTGCTACTGCAGTTATCAACTATACATACAAGAGTAGCACAGGGACGAGGTGGTGATTTTTGTCTTTCTCTACCAGTTATTTTCACAAATGCTGTTAGAATCAAACAGGGTTGGGTGTTTTTCCTCTTGCTTAACCTACCCTCCCACAAAAAAATTCATGCAGCCAAGTAAAAATCATAAAAACCAACACAAAGACTCCAAATATTCTGCAAGTAAGATATGCAAAGACCCCAGTCTGTTCAAATAAAAAAAAAAAAAAGGATTTACCAAGAAGGTACCTTTGTTTATAACTTACAAGTAGCTTTAATGGACAGCAAAATGCCAGGTACTAAAAAATGCCCTTAAGTCTAAGCACAAAAGACAAACTGAGGCCTAATGGCTGGAAGTAAAAACACAGCTACCATTAATTTAGGAATCAGGCCTGTTTTTTTCATACTCTTGTTTTTAGTGGTTTGGTTCCTTGGCTGTTGTTTAGGTTGTTGTTTGTTTTTTATATCTCACACCTTGGGAATAACCTAGCAAGTGAAG
The DNA here is from genome assembly GCF_036250125.1 of Pseudopipra pipra. NCBI lineage: Eukaryota > Metazoa > Chordata > Aves > Passeriformes > Pipridae > Pseudopipra > Pseudopipra pipra. Next base: position 21,238,118 of record NC_087552.1, on the reverse strand, counting down.
GCACAGTTGTTCCATCTCTTAAGAAGGAAATATTAGTAGATGTACATTCTTTCAACTTTATGCAGGAATATCATTACATACATAGCCCTATGCAAGTTCATCTTTATTGTGAAGTCATCCATGAGTCAAAACCACTATGATTTCAGTATTCACCACATTACATATTGTTTGAAATCCGAAGTATGACCATTCACTAGAAATACCTATTAGCCTGTGGCTTTCGTAATGCTAGTGTGCAAACTCTGTATGTAGCAATAGCATATCAAAATGGAACTCAGATCTGAAATAAAGTCCTAATTCATGTTAGGATCTGCTAAACCCTTCTGTTCACCTTGAGTATGAAAATAACTTGCATCTATGCAAAAAATGTTATCTACCTTTGAAATACGCAGATGAATGAAAATGGAAATTTCCTTTATTTGCCAAGCAATTCTAAGCTTAAACAAAGCCCCTGATGGATTCTGCACTGTTTGTTCTATTTTTGTTAAATAAGTACTGTTTGCCATCACAACACAGAGACAGAATAACAAGCGATGAGTTTGTTCACCAGCTTTTAAAACATGCAATAATGATTAAAGCATCTGATCATGAAAAAGTTTTTACCTACCCATAGGAACATTAGCTTTTCTTTCCATACAACAACAGCAACCAGGTTCATGAACAAATTAATTTGGGCAGTTTTATGTGCTAGTTCCAAAATGGAGAGTTCCATTAAACAAACTGAAATGTGTATTACAGAGACAACAAAGCATCCTAAAACCTTTTTAACAGACACCCTGCTGCATGGAATTTTTTTAAAAAAATAAATACTGAACAACAAGAGATATCTTTGAACTTCTCTGATTAACAGACCTTACAGGCCTCCTACCAAGCAGCAATAAATATGCTTCAAGAAATCAGTCTATCACTTCATACCATTTAATAACGCCACAATTGCTTTTGTTATGCAGACTGCATAGAAGGGAGAATGCTATCCGAGAGCAAAATCATGCATTAATAGTGCCTTTCTTTCCTGTGTTAGTCAGCATAGCATCCCTGCTTTAGTTCTATTCTCTTCCACCTGTAGATTCTTCCAGTAGACAGTTGAGTCCACTTAAAGCATTGAGATAGAATAGTTTGGCATCCACTTTCCCAACTCAAGTTATTAAAATGAACTACTGTGATTCATGAACCATGGCTGAGTGTCTGACTATTCCTTTCACTTAGGTTCAAGATTTTTATTCATGTATTTGTATCTCTTTGAAATAAAAACCTCACAAAGACACCAACACGCTGAGATTCAGTGTCTCATCAGTGCCTAATACTGGCAATGAAGAATCTGACATTCACCAACCTCCATCCTAAAGCTGTCTGTTCTGATGATATCATTTGCACAAATAAGCTTTGTTGGTCACTAGTCACTTCTCAATGGGCTATTTTACTCCTGATTTTGTGTCTGGGCACAGTAAAGTAAGAAGGACATTTTACTATTCCGTTATTTTTTATTATTAATATTCTAACATTAGTTCTGGTCATATTTTGTTACTTAACTACTGTTTAACTGGAATTAACTTTATTTTTGGATCCCTTCTGCTCCTAGAAATCTGGAAAGCAGTATGAATAGCTTGAAAGCTTGCCTCTGAAATAGAGGTAGTTCTCTGTCATTGATGATGCTTCTTTTTTGTTTAAAAGACACATAAATTTTCCCACTGCGATCAAATCATAGAAAATAGACCACTTGTTTTTTAAACTCTTCTTTCAACAGTAAACTTTAGAAGTGATTCAGTGTAAAAACAAGTTAACCTATGCATAATTTCACAGTTGATTGAGTACTAATTTACATTAATTAGATGTAAAACACACATCCTTAACATGTGCTTGGGTGCAAGCAAAATCTAAAGCCCAGAAATGACTGTGTCTTATTTTCCTTTACTAATTTTTCTTTCTGCATAATCTTTAATAACTGCACAGACGCTTCCTCTGGCACAGGAATGGGGAATACAAAGAATATTCTAAGAGGAAAGCAGAAGTTTCCCAAAAGCTACCTTCTGTCTGACATGGGGGAAAAAAAATTGCCCTGACTCTGTACCTCTGACGATTAGTTTAATAGTGTAGGTGTGAACAAGGCAGATTAATTAGACACCTCAGAAAATCTTTTAATCACTATGAGATCCACTTAATACCTCACCAGCAGCAACCAGTCCCTAATCACCAGCACAAGGCTGTAGTTTGACATGCATTTTAACAGCTATGATAAAAAACATGTTTCCTCAGCTTGCCACCCTCAACCAGCAATTCCCCTATGCCCACATCATTCCCTACAGCACGGTGCCGTGACTGCAGTAAACCAAACCTGGGCCAATTAATCCAGCTGTTACTTGGTTATTTTTGACCAAAGAATTTTCCAACCAGTAGAAGCCCCGAAGCACCCGCATCAGGTTAGAACAATAAAAATGCAATATGAATAAACAGGTGACACCACATCTTTTCCTAATTCCCTTAGAAACATCTACACATTACACACAGAATTGATTTCAGAAGCTTAATTTTATATCTGCAGGTATATGCTCTGATGGATACAATTCTGTCCATAAAACAGTGTACATTTACACTTCATGTAAATTCATTCAATACAACCTCCCTCTTGTTCTGAAACTCTCAATAAATTCTTTTTAATGTGTCATAGTTATATTTACAGATATTGTCCTGAAGAATGCTAAATCATATCAGGCAACAATTCATCACATAAGCCTTAATCACAGACTCAAGAAAAAATATTTTCCATGTTACAGGCTTACAAAATAAGGAACACAATGGTGACATCTAAACAATAGGGTAAAAACAGTTGCACCTGGTGAAAACTGGGTGAAAGGAGAAAAAGATAGAGAAAAAGAAATGCTGTGGTCTACTGCAAAAAGACCACATAATTGTCACATCAGAAAGCAGAAAACATATTTTGTATAAAGACTTAACAAATTAGGGAAGATGTCAGTGCTGGGGATACTTTGTGATTTAACTTTAATCAGAGCCAACATGAATGGAAATTATGGGCATAAATCTTTATCAATAAAGATGCAAATATATTCCTTTTCCTTTTTTTCTTTCCCCTTTTACAGGCTGTGAGAAGGTACAGCGTTTCAAAGAAAAGGTATAGCTTTGATAAAAAGATCAAACTGCTTTAACCATGTCACATGAGTCCTTAAAGAGTAAAGACAAAAATGACAAGATTTATACTCATCTGGAGGAAAAATTCTGCTAAAATGTGACTAATGAAAATACTTACACTATTGTGCACAGTGGCACGCTTACAGCAGGAAAATTTCATTACTTCCCTCTTTCAGCTGCAATGCCTGACAGGTTTTTGCCAACAATGCATATTTTACAGGCTGCTTTATTTTCTTCTGAACAATGTCCCCTAGAGGGAATATTCACAAAAAAAAAAAAAAAAAAAAACAAAAAAAAAAACAAAAAAAACCTAAATTTTGCTATTTCAGGCAATAGAAAGATTTCAAATTTTTCCTGGCAACCAGTCCTGTAAACTCTTGACCTGTTTAGTTCCCAGCTTCTCCCTTGATTTCTTTCTGATTTATAAAATTACGGAAAGCCTCTCCCATCTTTCCAGCTTATTTCACTGACCTACTTCCTACCCCCTTAAATTTCAGAGCTCCTAGTCCCAAACTTCTCCTGAACTTCTTTGCTTCCCAATGCCTCATCCCTTCCTTTTCCACAGTACCTGTACTGAACTCCACTTCATACTTAATTGCAGTTTTCTTATATTCAACCCTTCCTCTCTTATCATCAGCACTTTATAATTCCATCCATTTTCTAATGGGAACATAACCTAGCCTCCAGTAAATCCTACTCTTTAATCTCCTTGCTTCTCTCTGGATGAGGTTCTCAGTTTCCCTACTCTCACTTCCTCCACTCCAGTAAAGAGACACATTTCAAAAGTTGGCAAATTTAGAAAGACAAAAGTCTTCTAGGGTAACAGTCTGCCAAGTCTACAGATTTGTAAAAACAATTTCATTTAACTAAGTGTTCCCTCCCACTATTTACTCATTTTTCTTCACATAACATGAGTTTCACAATGCTTATTTTGGGATAGTTTCTTCAAAATATATTCCAAACACATACAATCTGATCATTTCAGGTTAGAGTAACTAAGTTAAAAAAGGGTGGATTTTACTTTTATCAACTACAAGATGCCAAAAAAAGATGACAGGAGACTTCTGATTTTTGGAGCAGTCAAAATTAACCTCATTTCCTTTGATATACTCCAAAAAGTTATTCAGTGAAGAATCTTGTAGAAGTCATTTTTAGGAGACATGAATTCTGCTACTGAGCTGCCTGTTTCCCAGCATCACATAACAGGATAGGTATGTGGGAGTAACTTAAAACATATATATATATGAATAAAAAAACAATTAAGTAGGAAAAACTGAAGCTCTTCTTTTTGTCCAAGATCTCTGAACAATAGAAACAGGCTTTGATGAACAACCTTCCATTACATTTCAACTGATTAAAACTCCCTATCCCATTGCAGATGTTCAAGATCCAGAAGCAGGCTGTTACTAAGCATTTTAACTCCCCTCCCCAGGTTTTCTTGCAATATTGCATTTTGTGATGTGCAATGAATTGCTCCAGCTATTACTAACTACTACTTCTCAAGTATCGATGTTTGTCTGACTGTAAATCAGCTCCAAATTGTAACAGCTATCCAAACTGTTTATGCATCTATAAATCTCAGACAATTATCCATATTAATATTCTCCGAAGTCAAGAAAGCTGCTCATAGCACAAAATCACAAAACATTCTGGTTTTTTTCAAGAATTTGAATAAAAAATACACATTCCTGAAATTTAAGTGCAATAATTTCAGAAAGGTTTGTATTGTTTGGGGGGTTGTGTAGAGTTTGCTCATGGAAATATCTATTCAGTGAGTTATGAAAATTTTACAACATTGATATTAAGTTATACACCAGGTCTGTGTTATTTCAATGAATTTTATTAGTTTTACTGAATGAATGCTATGAATACAGAAAATTATCTCTGAGGCAACAAAATACGTTTTAACATCTCATTCCTTTCCTGAATTACATACTTTTGCCTATTCCTCCATTAAAAGGTGAATTAACCCACACAAACACTCCTAATTTCCATATATCAATCAGTAATACAGCCCACAAAATGTGGTCCTGAGTCTTTAATGGGCTAGCATGCACTTGACTTAAAATCAGAGAAATCTCCTGTTCTAAATAGCAAGCTTCTGGGTCTACAGCCAGTTTTCTAGCCACGGCCACGTTCTTTACCCAGGGTTCATCTAGTATTGCCTCCAGCAACACACTGTCAAGACAAGAAGGACTGCAAATATAAATGACCTAACAAGTGACCCAACAGCATTTCGATTTCTCACCCCATTACCTTCTTTTTATCAATCAAAGGGATCAAAGGCCTAGGAGAAGCACCTGACCCTGAATTGCTATCGCCTGGGGGAAAAAATATTGTATTTATTCTGAGTTTATTCTCACATAAGCAAAAGAATACAAATAGGCAGCTTATGGGAAAGCATTCCAGATCTCTCTCTGCAAGACTGCTCTTGGTCACACTGTTTGAGGGAGCTACACAGCAGGAAATGATGTGGACAGGAAAGGACAGGGGCTAAATTAGTCACTCCAAGAACAAAGCCAGGGCAATTTTCAAGTTTTATTTTCATAACAAGTGAGTACAAACTATCTATGAATCATCTGACCTACAGAATGATAAACCCAAGACTGCTGGATTTGTATTCATTAGTCATAAATTTCAAGTTCAGTGAATTAGCTCTCTGTTAACTGTCTCCCTTAGAAAAACCTCCTGAAGATTTCTGTTTTCCTATTGTATGCATTATTTGCATATGCTAACCCAAGAAGATATACCACAGCTGAAAAATACTGCCCATGCTAAGGGCATCTCCCAAGATAAGAGACATGACAGTAACCTTCTAGCTTATAGCAGAAATTCAATTAAAAAATAATTTACCTTTCATTTCTTAACAAGTACTTTCTTTTACCAGTACTGGAAAGAAAGATTTTTCCACTTAAATATTATTCATTGCACAAAGGCCCCTCTTTTATTTAAAAACCCAGTGTAGTAATCAAAATACAGACATCAGATCAGCCACACTAGGTCACTTAACCCTATAACCTATCTCCACCAATGATAACTTTCAGGTTGCCCTGACCTGTGTCCCTTCTGTGGAGAAGAGATCCCAGTATGCAAGCACACAAGAGTACATCAGGTTGTAACACCTCTTCCAATTTTTTCAGAAACACTTGTTAGGGGCCTGGTTGCCTCCCCACCCTCTCATGCTTCTATTCCCATCTGCCATCACAGCATATCACAGGAACTTCTTGTCAACCACTTCCTTTCTCTGGCACACCAGCTCCATACAGTAGGATGAAGAAATATAAGAAGCTGAGTGTAAACATGGGGATGAACCCACTTCCTGTGAGTTTAAAATTTCTACCCAATGCAGCAAGTCTGCAGGCAGAGCATGACTGGGCAGAGCACACAGGCACAACAAATTAGTTGGGAGCCTGTGGAGGTGTCAAAGGAGCTCTGTTCAGCATACCCTGCAGTTCCCTAGCTTCCCATTTCAATACTGGACTCTCATTTCTTTTCACTATCAAAGGACTTTGAGCATCTGACATACGAGGGCGGTCACAGGGTGTAATGAAGACAGAGCCAGACTCCTCTTAGTGGTGCCCAGTGAATAGAGACAAAGGTGCAAAATGAAATTCAAGAAACTGAGTTAAAAGCTTTGGTTTTTTTCAAACCGTAAGGCTAGAGAAACACCTGGACAGGATGCCAAGAGAGGTTCTGCAGTCCTCTACTATCACAGACACTTTGAACCCAGCTACATGCATCCCTGGGTAAATCCTAGCTGACCCTGGTTTAAGCAGAGCTGTTGGATCACATAATCCCCAGAGGTGCCTTCCAGCATCCAAGATTCTATTTCTCTCCTACTACTGATTAATGTATTGTGAGAGTGGGTAGGGAGTATTCATTAGATTTGTCATAAGACTGTTTAATCCTTGATAAATTACTGACCACTCTCACAGGTCCACAGCATGACAAGCACTGAACAGAAGGTAAAGGTCTTCACCACAAATGAGTTGTTTCTTTGGAGTTGGCACTATAGGCAGTGACATACAGATTTTAGTAGCCCACACACAAAACCAGATTGAATGTTTTTCTTCAAAAGCACTACATAACAATTCTGCTACAGTACTCGTCTGTAGTCAGAACATGCTGTGCTTGTGGAAAATACGATAATGAATAGGAAAGAAATGTAGAAGTCAAAATAGAATAGAAAAACAACCAAGCTGCTTTTGTTTGATAAATATAGTTGTTTAAACAATATTAATCATTAGTGTGTATTTTAACACACTAACAGATACTTCTGTACAGAAAGAAATCTTTCCCTTCATGTGGGAAAAGAAATCCTAAAAATATTGATGCCTCAGAATTTTTTGATTTTTTTCCATTTTTATAGATTTTAGAATTAATTATGTAGTGGATGTAGTAGATTCTAATGTATCAGTAGAACTTTCTAGTAGAAGTAACTACAGCAGCACACAACTCAGGTATCACTTCCACACTGAGGTCTCTACCAGCATAATTAACATTCATTCTTTTACTGTTTCACTGTATTATATCTCTTAGCAGTATTTTCCAGTAAAAGTAACGGCAGTAGCTTAACGGTTGCACATACCAAACCCCCTCCCATATCAATTCCTCAAAATTCCATTAGCTGTTTAGTCTTCAAGTTGGAACTGCAGAAAAACACCTTAAGGCCTGCACCAAAGACGTAAACATAGGCAAAAGTGTTTCAAGCCCAGAACTCTGGAGGGCCTCCAAGGACTCAACGTGATAAGAGGAGGATGAAGATGATGAAAGAGGGGTCGCAAACTCCCCCAGACTCAACTCCCGAGGGGGTGTGCCAGAGGGTGGAACGAGGCAAAACCGGGGGTTGGACGAACAGGGATTGGATGGACATCATTATAAAAGCATAGAACCTGTGGGCCCGTGCACACGTGCTGGTTTGTATTCCTGTGGGCCAAGGGCTCATTAAAGCTCTGCTCTTCTTATCTTATCTCCTACCTAAATTGGCCTGGAGCCTCCTCCTGTTTTTCTCCTCAGTCTTTTAGGCAACAATATCAACTCCAAGTGATGAGCAGCTTCAGAACAAGACTTCTCTTACATTAACTGGCAAAACTGTTTGGGGAATGTAGTAAGACTAGCACAAAAGTATATTTTTTTAGAAAAATCCATTACTTGGGTGTGCTTTACACTTAGATTTTTGAGTCTCAATAAATAGCTACAATTTTCCTAAAAATACAGAAACAGAAAAATAAACACAATGCATTACAAGGGACATCTATCTGTAGCTTTAAAAGTTCAGCACCCTGTATATTTGTTCAGATAATAATACTTAGAGTAAGGACTCCTATATTAGAACTTCAGAAGAAAGTATCAAAAACCCAACTCATACTGGTTTTGGATGGGACAGAGTTAAGTTTCTTCATACCAGCTTGCTTGTACAGTCCCGTGTTTTGGATTTGTGACCAAAACAGCGTTAACAACACAAGAAAGTATATTTTAGCTATTGCTAAGTGGTGTTTGCACACTGTCAAGGACTTTTCTGCTCCTCACACTGCCCTAGCAGTGAAGAGGCTGGGGGTATGCAAGAATTTGGAGGGGAAACACAGCTGGAATAGCTGACCTCATCTGACCAAAGGGATACAATGTTGTGCTCAGCAACTGAAGTGGGGAAAGAAGAAGAAAGTGGGAATGTTTGCAGTTATGGCACTTACCCAAGTACCCATTATGCGTGATGGAGCCCTGCTTTCCTGTGGATGGCTAAACACCCACGGGAACACCCATGTCCACCCACAGGAACACCCATGTCCACCCACAAGAACTATTCTGCATTGCTTGTGCGTACAGCTTTTGCTTTACCTATTAAACTGTCCTTATCTCAGCTTGCAAGTTTTCCCACTTTCATTCTTCCACTTCTCCTCCCCATCTTGCCAGACGAAGTAAGTCAGAGGCTGAGTGGTGACAAGTTGCCCACTGCAGTTAACCCTCAAAAGAGATAAAAGGCCTCTTCTTGAATATTGTGTGCAGTTTTGGCCACCGCGATAGAATAAAGACATCAAGATGTTAGAGAGTGTCCAAAGGAGGGAAACAAAGATGGTGAAGGGCCTTCAAGGGGAAGCCGTACGAGGAAAGGCTGAGGGCACCTGGTCTGTTCAGCCTGGAGAAGAGGAGACTGAGGGGAGACTTCACTGCAGTTACAACTTCCTCTTGAGGGGAAGCACAGGGGGCAGGCACTGAGCTCTTCTCTGTGGTGACCAGTGACAGCGAATGGCCTGAAGTTGTGCCAGGGAAGATTTGTGTTGGATATTAGAAAACTGTTCTTCACCACAGAGAGTGGTTGGGCACTGGAACAGGCTCCCCAGGGAAGTGGTCACAGCACCAAGCCTGACAGAGTTCAAGAAGCGTTTGGATGATACTTTCAGTCACACAAGGTGTGACTCTTGGGGATGGTCCTGTAGAGGACTAAGGGTTGGACTCTATGATCCTTGTGGGTCCCTTCCAACTCGGCATATTCTGCGATTCTGTGTAATTCTGTTCTATTTTCACTGCATTACAAATACATCCATCTATTACCATGTTTACTCTGGGATTTAAAATTGCCATTTAAAATTGCCAGTAACTCACTCTAACTTCGACCTCTATTAATGTAACTCCATTTAACTGAAATTATAACACCAATGTTAGTTTACTCTTTTTTGGGCTATAATGATTATGTCCTTAAACAAGTGCATAAAACATTACAGCACAACCATTAAGTCACATCTAAATTAATTTCTGTTAGTTATTTGATCTCAAGAATTAATTCAAAGTGTCTAACAACTGCAATCTGATTTTCACAAGCCCTTAATTTGTTAAGAAATGTATAGTACACTACAGACATTAATTTCTCCATCTTCCAGTTGACCTAAAAATCACGGACTAAATGCTGAAATCCCCATTTGCCATTTCAACTTTTTTTATGCTATTAGTATGTGAAAGGCACTTTCTCCATTCCAAACTAAGAATACAAGGCTCAAATTACTACTTACCTGCAGTCAGCAGTTTATTCCTATTTAGATAGCACTGTTCAGCCTTATGCTATCAAAGTAGTCCTGACAGTTCTTGCTTTAAGTGGCTTCCACAGTTTCTTTCCACAAAGGAGCAAAACACCAAATTCATTGCAAAAGGGGAAATTTTGTTACGTTAGTACAAAGCTAGTTATAAATGAATGCTGTCAGGTCCACTTCACATGAAGGGTGAACTACTGCCTTACAGGGTTTGCTTGAACAGTTCAATAAGAATTGATGTTCCTAAATATTCTCCCTCGAGAAGCCTAGCATAGCAGAGAATTTGAATTAAGCAAAAATCCCATAATTCAGTGACAGAAAAGAAAGGAACATCTACTTCAGCTACGAAAAAGCTTTTATGAACACCACAAATACCAAAGATAATACACGCAGAGCAAGTTAACAACAGGCTGCAGTTATTCAGAAAAAACATAACCTAGTTGATTCTAAGGAAGGTTCTTTCCTGTGCAAAAGACATTAAAGAAGTGTATGCCTTTTACTTACCTAGTTCATATTTTTATAAGTTTCAGCATATCTGAAAAAGGCTGTTTTGTCTGAGGGTTTTTTTCAACCTGAGTTGAAGCCCTGAGCACTCAAATTCTCCTTATAACCTTTCATTCACTACCTTTCTAGAGTAGGCTGTTAAAACATTAATCATTAATCTCTGTAGGTGGAGAGTGTACCCCATAAGGTTTTCTCAGGCCTCTACAGGTTACATTTACAGGCCACAAAAACAGCCACCTTCAATTCCACTTTCAAATCTACTGGTCGGTCACCCACTGAAACTCATTCAACTTAAGTATTTTCAACAGCATCTTCCACCTCCTGTATTAGCCACAAATTGCATAAAAATCTCAGCTTCCAATTCTCAGTGCAGATTGTCAGAGGTATGAAGCAGAAGGTCAAGCCCATACTCAAGGAGAAAAGTGCAGAAGAAAATGTTAAAGTAACCTGAAATGAATACGAAAATCACTTCAATCCTCTCTAGACTAGCAGCCAACCTAGTCTGACTCACACTCTCAGCGCTACATCAGCCACCAGCAAAATAGCATGCTATTCAGTATAGAGAAGAGGAACACAAAAAAACATTTTAGCCCTAATTCATGTACAGTCACTGAAGTCCGTGGGGGCACAGAATCCTGTTGTTTCTGTCATGATGTAGCAACTATATTAAAACTGGTGCTTCATAATAAGACTACTCAGATAACATTAAAAATAAACTCATCTATGAGAAGCAATGAACAAGCTTTCATGATTGAAATTCATTGTAGATCTGGATACAGCTTCATAAGGTACAGTATCAAAAATAAGGATATATTTTAATACAGTGGCTTGGATAATTGCTCCATCATTGCAAGTACTATTTCTAAAGTATACTAGAAACCTGACTATTAATTGCTAAGTCGCCCCAAATCACTTTGGTAACAAAACCAAGGTACAGTTACACACATAGAATATCCAGGACACCAACTACAATTTAGACACCAACTGCTAATTAGGTAATTATCACAGATGTTCTGGCCAGAACACATTTTTGTTAGTGATCTATGTTTTAACTTTCTGCTCCCTCCAGAGATACACTAGGAGTCTCAAATACTTGCAGGTAATATCTCCTTTGCAAGCATCTCACTGTTTTTGTGTCAATCATTTACCTTTGTTCTATCCTCCTGAAGTTTCAGATGACCCACTCTGTAATAAATTAGTCAATTATTAATTTTTCAAATTTAACACTTAATTGACATATTCAACCCCTTCCATTATCAAACTGAATTCCTGCCCGTGAAATATTACCCTATATTCCAACACTGCTTTTTCCATACACTGTTCTTAATTTATGTTATAAGCATACTTTCTGAGATGTTTGGTACTCAGAGCATCCTCACGTAATAAGCACAGTACAAGCAGGAGGAAGAGGGGATTTTGGCTAAGCATCAGCATTGGATGGGTAAGCAAAAAAAAGCTCAGTAAAAACCCTCAGTAATACAGTACCAGCAGGCATCTTGAAAAATTATCTTTAGAAAAGGCAAAAAATTAAAATGAAAATTGAGAAGGGAAATAAAGCAAGTTTTGTGGCAACTGCAGTTACTCTAGTTCATGGTACTCTAGTTCTAGTATGGGAGAAAACGTGAATGCAACTATCTGACATCTTGACAACAGGGCTATGAAGACTTGTATCACTGTTAAAGCTGAGGGAAAAAAGCTGGGATGTCCCTAGGCCTTGAAAGTCCTGGGCAACGAGCGGTTTTATCTAATATATAGGAACCACAGGAAAGATGCAAAGAAAGAAATGGTACAGTCAAAGCAACAATCGGGAAAACTAAGTTGTGCAGCTCTAATTGTGCTGACACAAGTAGGTAAGGCTGCCTTGCTCTTGGCAAAAGAAGTGGATGATGCAGCATTCAGGGCAAGCATAAAAATTTTACCTGCAAGGGTGAAAAGCTGTAGCTGAACTTAAGAGATAAAAACCAGGCAACATCTAGAGAAGATTCAAGCATGAGAAACTGAAGAAAAGACTGTGCTGAAGAGTGCCCGGAAAAACACAGTCCCGCAGAACAGAATGCTCACCCACTGAGACAAGAAACAGTTGAAAGATAAAGTTTCTTTTAGTTATATAGCACATATAGATAGATAGGTGTTGGCAACAGAGCAGTCACTAAGACAAATAAGTATTTTCCTTGTAAATAATAGCAGAGAGGCAGAAAGGCAGGTTTGTGAGAGTAAAATATAAGTGGGCAGTCTCATTCTACTGCTTGCATACAGTCATATTTCTAGACAGAGTGAAAACATGTATGCATGCAGCTCAGTGCAGCTTGTTTCTTGAAGTTGGGCAGTGTGGTCTCGGGGCTCCAAATCTGAACTTTTTTTATCTTGCAGTAACACACAGTTACTTCCATTTATATCATCCTTCATGACTATCTGGTTTTAATAACTGTAATTTGTTACCATTTCAAAATCTTTATCAGCAACTTAAAAACAAAAAAAAGGGCAATTTTTTTAACATTTTCTCTTTGTACTGATAAATGTGATACTCAGGATAGTCATCTTTCTATATCAGCCACTACTATGAGAAGTGATGGATAATTTTGTTGCTCCCACACATCTCGATTTCTGTTAATTCTAAGTACTGTAGCACATCAAGTCTTTTTTTTTTTCCCTGCTCTTCTGACTCTTGATTCTCTTAAAGAACTTAATTACAGTGGTTTGGTGGTCTGATCTAATTTTTTTTCCATGTGGTTATTCTAATTATCTCCCGTATTTCAACTATCCAGTTTTGCATTGTTTTCACTGGTCTTGCAGGGCTGCATATTTCAGACCATTTAGGTCTTCTACCATGCTGCTTTGCATTTTTCTTTCTTTTTGCCTCTCTTACCCACTGCAAAAGAAGAACCACTGAGGTAGAAATCGAGCTGTCAGACATAGCCTCTACGAGCCTTCTGAGACATAGTTAACTAGTCTACATGTTATGTCTGAATATTTAAAGCTGTTAACTGATGAGTTCATATTTGGAACATTTGAATGACCAGAGTTTCTACGGCAACATCCACTTCTTTAAATTGCATCAATACCAACAATTTTCATTTGAAAAGTGTCTATTATACAGCATAGGCTAATAACATTGAACTGTTCCAACAAGAGTCCTGAATTGCCATTGTCACCTTCTGGGCAACTGTGACACGTGAGTCCAAAACCATTTTTAGGGAAATGGTTCCCTCTTGTGACAAAAATTGGTCACTGCAAGAACGCCGGTTTAGTTATCCAAGCAGTTCGTCTCCAGCGTCTCTCTCAGATCGTTACTTACATTACTAGGAAATTGGCACGTTCACAGAGTTATTTTGAAGAATTTTCTTTCTTTCCCGAAATCTCATTGATGAGCAGCACTGCTCTTGGCCAGATTATAAATTACTTTCAGCAGCTCACAAGTGAGTTAATGGCCCACTTGGGGGAAGCGGTGACCATTTTTGCAGGTTTCATACATATTCCCAGTATTTAGGAGATCAGTCTATCTAAGCTTTTACCTATCACCTTTGAAACAAGAACTGACAATTATGCAAGAATACTCTACTACACCTGCTACTATGGTGTTAAACATTAATTGCTTGTGACAAGCTTTGAAGAGGCCTTTTTATTGTTCAAATATGTATTATTACGAACATTCAATTTCTTAAATTTTTTTATCCTTTTACTTCCAGGGAACTCTGTTTATTCTTTTGTCTTCTGATTTTCTGTGGGGAGGGAGTGGTTGGTATACAGGGCAGTGGTTTCAGGTTGGGTTTTGTTTGATTTACTTCTTAAACTTCGCTTTTTACTAAAAAAGTTTTTATTTTCTTAAGATAGGAAAATGATATCCATATGTATTGGGGGGAAAGGAAGAATAATTTTACCCTTCACTCATGAGTATGCTCTCTAATCTTGTTTTAAAAGTCCTTGGTTTGTGACTGTAATACAAATAAGCCTGAGCAAAAACCTGTAAATTTGTGGACAATCTTGCTAATGGAAGTGGGGGGGAAAAAAATCCTGGATTTCATATACAAAACGAAGAAGGGACTCAGATTACCACCTAAACCCATCTACACTTTGCTTACTTCATGTTGTTACTGGGTTGTCACCCTCCCAATTCCACCATTAATACAGGGCTAAATAGAATAAAGTGCTACAGCATCAATCTAGCCCAGTATTTAAATAAACAAAGAGGTCTACCTAACAGCTTGGGTCTAAAAATCCAAGTAAGGTTTACAGGCCTGAGCCAAGGTTAAGCAGTATTTTATGGTATGAACTACATCCGCATAATGCTCTGTATGAAACAGCATCTTTGAATGCCATCATGTTCCTCCTGGCTTTGAAAAATAAAATGTTATTTACTGATATCTGGATGCAAACTTCCTGCAAAAACAGATAAATATGCAAAAGCTCAGTTCTTTTTTAGCACAAAGGTTTCTTCTACTATTTAGCAGTTCTATGTCTCTATTTCTGTGCTGTATCTCTGGGTGCAATAATCCAGTGGATACCAAAAAAAAATATTTAAAAATCAATTTTTTTGGTAAAAATAAATTTTTGTTGAAATAAATTTTGAATTACTGTACTACTTCATTTGACAAGCTGACAACAATCTAGAAACAAGAAAGGAAGGTGTGCAAAATTTCCTCCTTCCTAAAATTAATTTGCCTCCTGCCCTTTCAGGTAGCATAAAATTAATCTGATAAATATGCACAACCTGATCCTGCTAAGAAGAGAATAATCCTGCTGGTAGTCCAATCTGCCCAGGTTACCCTTGTATTGGCAAGATTTTTCTGTAAAAGACATCAAGTAACTCCATTTTAGTTGAGTGTTTTAGCAACCATTGCTTCAGGACACTGGTACCCAGTGAAATCTGTTGTGCATCAGCCACACGTTCACAGAATGTGCTTGGCTACCGATATAATTTTCTCTTGCCATCCTCAGCAGCATTTTCAAGTCCAGCCACAAAGGAACATTTAGATGATACATTCAGACACGTGGATGAGATTTATCAAGACAACAGATGGGTTTCACATCCTCTTGAGAAACCCCCAAACCTGAATTTCCTGCCACAGTTTCTGTAAGGGGATTTCACAGTAAATCAGATTCCCTCTCAGGACCCGGTTTTATTAAATGATCAATCAGGAACAGAGAAAGACAATTCTAGTCTTCCTTGGCTTCTCAGGTGGAAGAGAAGATGTTATGTTTAGTGTTAGCCAAAGCAGCATAAAAGTTGCCTTAAGCACTGGTATGAGTTGTTGACTTCTGGTAATGGCCTGCAAAAATACATCAAAAGAGTGCGTAACTGGAAATCTAAGATCAGTTTGCACCAATCCATTTCCCATCTCTATGGAACTGTAAAAATTCTCTCTTACAAAAGGCAGTTGTGGTCAAATCTGAATGTCTCGGAGATGTGTTTGGTCCTGCATAAGAGCTATTACATAAACCTGAAAAGGAAAAGCCTTTTTATACATCTGGTCAGCAAATATAGGTAGGGGTAAGAAACTTGCACCTTTTTGCTTTCCATGAAAAGCTGTGTTTGGATACAAGTACAAACTGAATCCTCCTTTTTTTCAGTCAACATGGTTAATAAAATATTTCAAACTAATAATGACCAAAAAGCTTGTTTTAAAGATTCCCATAAGTTAAAGAGTGAATTCCTTTGCTGCAGTATTCGATCTCACCATCTTTTTTATTTCTTTCACTGGAGAGCACATGCATAAATATAAATTACACTCACCTTAAAATATTTATTCTCATTCGCTATAGGAAAGCACTTGTCAGTCCGTTCCTCCTACTACTGTTTCAAAAACTCTCTTGCAGTTATCTGATCTGCCTTAGCTTTTCCAGTCCTCTGGACTCTCCAAGGGTTCTTGTAAAGAATCCTTTCTCCTCTTTACCTTGTGCTCACTGAAAGCACTCAAACTTCTCACCAGTTTCAAAAGGGACCACTCAGACCTCTCAGATGAGCCTCTTTACAGACAACTTCCTCTCTATCCAATTTCTGATCTGATCTCACCCATACCAGACAAGCACATGAAGTAACTACCACAGTAACAATAAAATGTTGCCACAGAGTAGCCCACTGCATTTAACCTCAGAAATAGTTGTACAGAACGTTGATGCAGTTCCCTCTCCCAGTTTTTCTCCCAGGCAAATCAGCAATGTGTGACAAGAAGAAACTCTTCACAGAAAATATGAAAACCTTTTCACAGTGCCATATCCTGCAAAAAAATACTTTTGATAGCTGTAGCTGAGCGTAGGTTACATTTTGGAAGCCTGAGACAGTTCCCCCTGTCTTTATTACTGATAGTTACTTGCAAAGGCACTGCTTCTCACTGTACTTAGTTACACCACTCACAGAAAAACATGAACATATGTATATTGGAATAAAACTCACCATGCTGTTCATTTTTGAAGAGGACGAGCTTGCCCTCTGCTTCCGTAGGCTGTTCAGCTCCTCTGCATTTCCATCCTTTGGTTTTATGATCAGCCGACTGCCTCCAGCAGTACCTTCCGAAGAGGATCTCAACCGCTTCTCAACAAATCTGCCTTCTCGGCAAGGACTGAAGCTATTGGCAAGATCAACTACAAACAGAGAAGCAATCAGCAATCATTACAGGGACTTACTCTGTGTAACTGTTTTCTTAATCAGAACACTTCTTTGCTTGAAATGCTTACTTTGAAAGGGAATCCCCTAAGAGATGTTCTGTAGAAAGCAGACTGCGTTTACTTGGATAAAAGTGTCACCTGGGCCACCAGTTCACTGTTCAGCCCTCAACGAATTGCACACTCAGCACACTACAGCCCAGTCCATGGCTCCTCATAGAATCCAGAAGGGTCTTTGCTCCATCCTTTTCTTTCTCCCCTTGTTATAGGACACTTTCAAACTCCTGTCCAGTAAAATCCATCAGAGAAACTATCACTGGTTCACTGGTGCCAAAACTCAACCTGCCTTACCCTCCACCCCAAGGCAAGTCCACGTTTTATAGGGTCAGGTCACAACTTTGTTATCCCCACATAGGACAGGGATGCACATTGGTTTCTGTTTCTGTTCAGCCTTCCCAGCTCAACTCTGCCCCTGCACCCTCCAAACTGAGCCTGCAGTCAGTGGGCTGAATTCCAGTCCCCAACTCCAGTTAAACAATAACAAAATAAGAAAGAAGGAGAAAAAATACATTTTGAAGTGTTAGAGCAAATTTAGAGATGGGGAAAGATAAAAAGCATGATAGCATAATAAATGTCACAAAGAAAATCTTATCTTCTTTTGCATTTTGCAAGAGAAGAGACATTTTCTCCAAGGGTTCTCAAAAAAATCCAGATCACATAAAAATATACAAAGGTGTACTAAGAAATACATGGCACTTCAAACCTGCTCATACATTAATGTCATGTTCACAATGCTATCTATAATGATACCAGCTATGAGATCAGATACAGAAAAGAAAATACCTATTAACAAAGAAAAAGCAGAGAAATATTTTGTATTCACATCTGGGTTTAAATACTGTTTTAGAAAACCAAATGTTTAAACCAGTCTGTTGCAACAGATATAACTACTTATCTTATTGAATGCCATGTAAGCTTTTCCTGTATTTGCTTCATTTCATATGGCAGGATTTTATATCTTTTTTTTCAATGGTCCTTTCGTATGCTTGGTCAGTTTGTAATTTGAAATACATTCTTCACCACACACGAAAAAAATTGTATTTTGAACAGCACTATAAAACCATAATAATTTATCATTAACTTTTATATAGCGCAGTATTAGCTCTAGTGTTTCTGTGAACACGAACCCAATTTACAAAAATCCCTCTATCACAATCTCAGCTCCAGTTAGCTGCGTTCCAGAAATACAGATTAAGTATACAATTGCCAGCGCATGAGTCTGAAACACACTGGGCATTTCTAAACATCCCTCCAAGTTGCTCACTTGCTCTTCTGCAGTACACTCTAGCGAGGCAGAACCAAAAATATGAGCTCGTTCACAGATGAGACAATGTGGCAAGGAAGACAAACGGGGTGCTCAGGACTGGTAATATACATGAATGGAAATATTTTTTCTCCAGAGTGCCTAAGGTTCTGAGGGAAAGAGGTGCCTTCTGGTGAAAGCTAATTTAGTGGATTAATTTGTCTTTATGTTGCCATTTATGTACAAGATATCCAACCAAGCCTCGCAGTGACTAATAATTCAAAAAGCAAAATTGTTTTTGATTGCTTATAATCTTATATGCCTAGATAAACATCCAAGCAAAAAGATGGGTGTGAATACATATGAGTTTACTTAAAGTCATTCATCTTCTAATACAAACACTATATATGCCGCCTTGTTACCTCTTAAAAATTTTGTCCCACCAGATACAGCCTCGGGATTATTCGAGAAAGCACCAGTCATTAAGTTTGTTTAAGAACATCAACTGTCAGAGATAAATGTTTTCTGCAGGTGTCCTTCACTCAGGGGCCTTGTGCCTTACTTATCAGCATTTCTATTGACTTAGATTTCTAGGCACAGTCTTTCCACTTAATCTTGTTAGTATTTCCAAATTCCTTTTCATAAACTAAAGACACAATGTGAAATCTAGATAGTAATTAACTCTCTCAGTTTCATAGATTACACAATGACAATTTGGACGCTTATTTGAGATGGAAGCAGAAATAGGATCTCTCGTACTCTGCCACAGAAATATCCACTCTAAGCTACTCCATAACATAGTTGAACAGGGAAAGAAAAACTGGTAATTTCAAAACCTAGATCAATATAACGTAAACCATGTCATTTTTCATAACCAGACTACAAGAAGGTTTATTTCTCTGGTGATGTTTCCATCCCAAATTTCATAATTTGTACAAAGTCCAAAATAGGCATGCCTCAAAAAAATCCCAGCTTCAGCCTTTAACAAGAGTCAAGAATCAATATTCTCTTTCTTAATTTGTTTTCTACCACAAGAAAGCATAGCTACGAACAGCAGTGATGGGTGTTCGCAAACTGTACAACATCAATTCAAAAAATCATAGACTTTTTGTTTAATTCCTACAATTTTGGGAGGCGGACACAATTTGTAACTTTTTAAATTCCTAGCTAGCTCCTACAAATGTACAAAACCACTTTATGACTCACCAATCCCAACAGAAAAACTGAGACCAAAAAAACCCCCCCCAAACCCAAAAATAAGAAGACCGTAAGACGTACCTTTAGGATTGTTCGTTTCATAACCCTGCTGTGTTTTAAAGGACTGAGGTTCAGAACATGGAACGCTCTTAGACTCCGTTACAGGAACTGGGCCTCTCGTGTGCTTGGATGGCGTTCTTTCATCTCTGTCCCCAGTCAACCCTCGTGCCTTTGGAGAGAGTATCACCGGTTCTTCACTACGCTGTAACGCAAAGGTTTCTAAATGTGCATTGTCCACATTAATTTTTTCTATGTGTCTGGCATCATTAATATGCAGTCCATTGGCTTGCAACAGTACTTTTGCTTGATTAGCAGCTGAGGTTTTGAATAAGGTATTAGATCCGACAGTACATGAGCTCGCGTGACTCGCAGGAGATACATCAGCAGAATGGACAGTACTTTCCACAAAATCCGTTTCCCTTGCAGGAGTAGCATCAGGATTAAAGAAGACGTGAGAGGTAGAGACATCCTGGCCAAAATCCTCTGCAAGCAGCGCACCAGGCCCACTGCTGGGCAGACCATCAACCTCTGAAACAGAATCCTCCGTCAGGGCGACAAAGTCAGAGGGGGTCTGGGCAGCTGTGAGGTCAGCTGAGAGCAGAGGGGACTGCAAGGAGCTTCCCATGCACTCTGTTGTCTCGGCTGAGCACGGAGGAGAGGACTTGGCAATCACAGGTTCGCTTTCCACATAGGATTTAACTTCCAGCAAGCACCTGGACTGCTGCACAGAGGAAACGGACTGACTCTCTGGAACTGGTTTGGAAAATCTGTAGTGTGATGAAAAAGATTTAGTGAGAAGTTTTCGTGTGGACTGTTTGACAGAATATCGGCTCTGCTCCTCCGCAAAGCCCGAATCATCACCCTCATTCTTCCCAGAGCTTATGCAATTTATGAAGACATTTTTATTAGCTGAGGGCTCCTTTCCCTTTTCAAAATCGTCTGTTAAAGACCTTGTTATCTTCTTGCTACGTGAGCTGCCAAAGCCAACTGAATGTCTTCCTCTGCTTTTTATGTGCTCCTCTAAGTTGAGTTTTTGAAAAGTGCTGAGAGAGGACTGGGCACCATTCGAGATGTTAACATTTTGATTAGCTGAGTCCTGCTTCTGCTCACTCCCTTTCTTGTTATGGAAGCTAATGGAAGGAGTGCGAAAAATACTCCGGCGCTTTCCTGTGCTCCCTGAGCTGGAGTTTGTGCTGGATGGAGAGGAGGTGTGGGCACCGACAGCATTAGCAGAAGAAGGTGAGGAAGGAAGGGAGTCGTGTCTCCGGCTAACACTTCTCCTGAATATTGGCAACCGAGATACTAGAGTCGATCGTCTGGATCCTGAGTCCCCCATCAGGGCACAAAGTGTCCGTGGTTCCTCACGGCCAATAAACTAACCTGGAATTAGAGAAAAAAAAAAAGGGAGGGGGGGAGATAAATAATTCAGCCTCAAAGCCCGCTTGAACATACTCTTAAGTCAGCCTAAATAAATGAGATGTCAACATCAATTTTGTGTATAGCTGCGAGTTACTGCATATGCATTACTGAAGACTTCTAGAATTTCAAAGTGATGTTCAATAAGCAGCACTGAAAACCCAGCAACTGAGGAAAGATGTGGCTCAAAACATTCCACAGATGAAAGATACAGTTTTATATATGGTATTGTACAACACAGATCACAGTGGGTAATAGCATAAAATCTAAACGTCAGAAGTTATACAAGCATATCACCCAAAATGTCCTTGTTTTTGTAAGTTTTTAGAACAAGTCGTCTTCTAAACTGTAAGCTTTCTTAGAAAATATTTGATTTTTCATCATCTGAGTAGAACAAATCATTATTTTATGTTTCTATATACTCAGATTTTTGCATGAAAGAAGAGGATTTAAATTTTCCAATCTTCATTGAACTTTCAGTTGGATTTTTAATTGCCTCGTGCTCCTCCTAAAGGCTGCATGTATCACTTTGCAGCAGAGAAAATTACAGGATTGCAGTCCAGTCAAAATATGTACCACCAAAAATTCTTCCTAAGAAACTGTAAGTTCTGGGAATTTATTGTCAAAATACAGGATCGTGTTTCTATATTGGAACTTTGATGTTTCCTTTGAACACTCCTCTAAAATCCTCCCACAGCATATTTGCTTATAATTGACTAATTTTTCAGGGTTTTTCTGAAATCAGTGAAAAGTGTTTCATACACAGGCACTTAAATATTTTTATAAATATTTAAGCAATAAATACTTATTTTGATCAGCACCACAGATGTACCAGAAGAACATTAATCATTATGAAATATATACCAGTTCAATCTCCTTTTTGTTCTCATTATAATAAACCATCACTGCGAAAGACAGCACCACAGAGGGAGCAATAAGAACATGTACTATATAATCAAAAGAACAAGAGAGGCTGTAGGTATAATGCCCAAGCATAACTTCATGAGCTGCTGGTGTTCAGCATACAGAAATAAAATCCAAGTAATTTACCTAAACAGTGTTTGTCTGTCAAGTGCAAAAACGAAGTAATTCACCTGATGAGAAATTTGTGTTATGTGGTCACAACAAGGATCTTAACTATATAAATTTATGTAGTGTATACATACACACACACATATATATAAAATGGGAACAGAATATTTAAGCAGTAATAAAACTACATATCTAACTGTGAAAGACAAGGTAAAGAGTAAGTTCAGAGACTGTTTCTGACTAGATATCAGACTGTACATAGTGTTAACATTTTTTTTAAATGCTAGTATGGCTGAACATACAATGCCAAGCAGCCACACTATTCACAAGCACCAGGAATCAATAAGCAATTTTGTACTTTAAAATGAGAGAAACAGCTTGGGAATAGTCACTAATTGCTAAAAGTCATTGGTGATCTCTGATGACAAGCTAAAACCCAACCTAGACAATACCCAGGTTCTGTGATTGAAACTCCAATTCGAATTCAGTCTGACCAGGGCAAAACTGACAATACAGAACCCCACAGAGTTATCAGAACAACTTTACATCCACCAAATGAACTAATGCACAGAAGCCGTTCCATTTCACTGACAAGTAAGAAAGTTTGAATTCACACCACTGTGTAAGAGCAGCTGCAGAGTGACAGCACAGAGAAGCCAGGGCCCTGTGAACTCACACAGGGGCTGGTGTTATACCAGCTTGTTCACCTGTCCACAATTCAGCCTACTGAAAAGGGGCTCTTGAAAGCCACACGCAACCTTCTCCACCCTTCCCCCTACAAACTTCTCTTACTTCTTTAACCACTTTAGCATCTAATTGGTTTGGGGTTTTTTTTGCTTTTCTGGACATCTACTTGCAGGCATACTGATATGTATGGATAAGCACACATACACAAGAGATTGTGAGGGTTCTCCCTTCTACTGTAAGCACAGATCGTAACTGTCAAAAAAAAAAAAAGACTTCAGAATGCAGTTTTACAACAGCAGCAGATGAGCAAACTATTTTTAAAATATGTTAGATCACTACAGACATTTTACGGTCAGACAAAACATTTGCTGCCATCATTCTCTCTCTTGCCCACACCTTAATTGTCAGTTCACTGAAGAACAAGCCATCCTGGCTTATAATTATTAAATTCTCCAAATTGAGAGCAGAGGGAAGCAGAAAACTGAGCAAAAAAAGCACATACTGTAGCTTGCACTGGAAATACAAAGGCTGTGCCTAAATAAAAACAGAGATTATTTCTAATTATTGACCAGTGAATAAACGCAACCTTAGCTTTCCAGGTGGTAACAAATACACTGCCTCAAACTGCAGATAACAAAATGGCATTTATTCAGTCATTATTCCTTTCTTGTCTCTTGAAGGAAGAGCACAAATAACCTGTCAGAAATTCTCACCCATAAAATACGAACTAAGTATAAGATACTGTTTCTTCTATCTTCTTCAGTAGCTATCAGAGGACATTTCTTAAAACATATACATCCATGTGTACATGCATATAGGACTGCTTATGTGCATATATATAGTTTGAATACTTTGAATGTTGTGAATATATTAGTAATATTCTTAATATTATTCTCATATACCATTTATTTTATATACACAAAACACACATTTTGCAGCGTTAAATTGCCAAAGTTGAGCACTGAGTTAAAGTCACAACTCTTCTACTTGCAACGCAGGGAAAAATAACCTGAATTTCAAGATACTAGTACCCCAAGACACTAATGAAATCTGATCTTTTATCAATTTCTTTTGCTTATTGCAGAGGAGTTATAAACATATATGTCTTATTTTGCTTATATGAGCAAAATAGGAAGTGTTTCCTTTCAGTCTCCACATTTAACATAATTCTTTGTGCTTACAACTTTATAGCAGTAACCCTTGCAGAGTGAACTTCACTCCAGCTACATCTTCTCTGCAAAATCATTAATGTTCTCTATCTAACATCCTTGTCCCTACTGCATTATTCTGAAAATCTGAAACAAAGGAAAAAGGAAACAGCAGAGAAAGTCACCTCTGTAATGGTATTATGTCATTCCAGACACCTCTTTCAAATTTAAACTGGACAACAATTCTGATTCTACACAGTCAATTGAGGAACTAATACAAAGCTCTCTGTAACATAAATTATTGTGCCTTTAGAATACTAACAAGAAGCCAAGTAAACACGAAGGATCAAGGACAAGTGACAGTCTAGGAAGGCTTCTGTCCTATGCAGGGCCAGGAGTTGGACTCAGTGATCTTGATCTGATGGGTCCCTTCCAACTTAGTATATTCTATGATTCTAAGACTGTCAGTTAGATCAGGTTCCTTGTTTAGGACAAAATATATTTCGCATCATTATCACATAATGAGAACACTCAAGAAAATAGTCACAGTATTCTGTATGGAGGTTTGAATCTTGGTCAAATACAGAATCATTACTTTGTAATACTTTCTAATTCTAAAATCCAGCTATTGCCTGAAACTGTTTACTCAGTGCTGCAGAAGACAGACATTCAAATTTTGCATTTTATGGAATGGATTTTTGATGCACATTTTTGCAGCTGGTATTACACAAGGCAGAGTTCAGTATAATGAAGGAAAATGAGTAAAGTACTTTGAAAACAACTGCAGCCAGAGTAATAGTGGGTTATTTTAGAATCTGCACTTCCCCAAGAGCTTCGCTAAAGCTCAGTTGCTGAGCTCCTGTGCTCAAAAATAATGTAAATGATGAAGTGTGAACAAAATATTTTCCCTCTTCTTGGCAATTTTAAAAGCTAATCAAATAGAAATAGTTTTCTTTCATGTTGGTCTTCACAAAAATGCTGGAAAATGCAAATTAATCTCAAAAATACCTTACATTTATGTATTTAATTGCCAGAGAAAAGCAGGAGGTCAAGTTTTTTTATACTTGGGGTTTATTCTTTCCCCACAGGAGATCTCTGGAGGAACCATCCAGCTATGCTATATTAGGCCTTTATCTTGCCTACAGCAGTTGCATGATTATGAAAAACACGAATGTACAGGGTAAAAATTACACAGGTAGCTCTACATTGTCTTGTCAAAAGAAACTAACTGTTCAACATTCAGACAGTGAATGTAACTGCAGAGAAAATCCACAAGATTTCAAATAAGTAAAATTATCAAAATATTACACCAATATCTCCAGAGAAAGTTACTCCTCCAATCTACCAGCTGAAAAATAAAACCCAGTACTTTTTATTTCAGCTTCTGCCAAGCAGTTACTACTCTCACAAGTGTGCCAGAGTGCAGGGCATTCAATATATACCTACTCCTCGTGCTGCTGTTTTTGAACCCCAGTAGATGGAGCTATGGATCTACTTTTTCAACTACTGCGACTACGAAAAAGCAAGTCAGTGCCTTCTACATTTCTCATTGCCTTTGAGGCAAAATTTAGGAATTGGAACTATTTGTGAATTTTACCATTATCATAATTACAAGTCCATAACAAGAGATAACATATGCTTATTCAACACTGCAGTGTGTGAGTGCAAACACTCTCTTTATGAATAAACCAACCTGTATTTTTCAACACTCTTTAAACAACACTCTCCTAAAGATGTTCTCCTTTAAGATGCACCCCCTAGAAATATCAAACAGTATCTTTCACACAAAGAACAAAACTGAATTAGCTATCAAGAGTTTAAACTGGGAGATGACATGTCATAGCTGAAGGGCCCCAATCTTTAATCACAGCAGAATATCAATATGCATCTGCTCCCTACCTCTGCTCTCCACAGCTGTTATGATTTTTTAGACAGCACTCCTAGTTTAAGGATGATGACACATTTTCTTTATTGCTTTGAATCAGGAACTGTATAATAAAGCAACAGACACAAGACTAACATGTAAATCTGCAAATATACTCCATTCCTCAAGTGAGCACTACCGTACAGCAGGAGGCAAGAACCATGTCACACACATAGTCTGTAGACTAGCTGGCTCCTGTCTCACACAGAAATTAAATTTACCCCAGGATGCTACAAATACCCACAAAACCACTTGAAAATAAATATTTTTAACTGGTGAGTCAATAGAAGTCCTAATGCAGCTGATGCACTCATAAAGAGCCGTCCTTTAGCCCAACAGTGAACAGCCTCTGACTGCCACCTGAATCATAAAGCATTACTACCTTGAATACAGTTCTAATTTTATCCCAGTATTATTTGTCTCTCTAGCATGTTTGTGACTGAGTTTTATCTGCACAGCTCCCAAAGGACACTATGTGTGCACAATCCTGTACATGAGGAGAATATAAGAATCTAAAAAAGCCATTAAAATACCAGTTTACATTTAAAACAAAAGCAAACAAATAAGCACCTGCATATAAGTACTCAGGAGTTTAGCTGTTACCAAGGACAATGTAACTGAATTAATATTAATTACTGAAATATTAGCAAAGCCAAATACCTGAACAACAGAAGGCACTAGCTAAGAAAGGTGGAATTGTGACAGTGAAGCAATCTAGTTTTGCAAATTAAACAAGTGAAACTCCTCCTAATACATAATGGTTCCATTTACTTTTGAGAATAACACTCTTCTCTTTCCTTTCCTTGTGCACGTAACCCTTGCAGCATCATACAGAGCTCAAGAATGTATTTTGTGGAACAGCAGTCGCAGTCAATTCTCGGTGTGAAATTTCTAAGCTACTACCATGTCCCCACTTGCTTGTAGCTTAATTTTTCTTAACAGTCTTTATAAAAAAGAAGAACACCTAATACAGGTAGCTTGACTTCTAAAAGTTATGTATGTCTATACACGCACACACATACAACTCTACACTTTTTCCCTCTGTACTGAAAACCAATTGTCCAAAATAGATTTTTCATATTTGGCATCAGCTTTCATATATTTGGAAAAAAAAAATAAGAATACAAACACTGAGCTATACTAAGTCAAAACATGATATTTCTTTTTAGTTTCCTGTGTTCTGCAGCCCAGGTCCAACTTTGTTTTCAAACACTTCTATGCTTTCAGAAAAAAACAGAGGAAGCAAGCAAGTAAATTTGCAATAAAGTCTGAAGCCACACATATATATTAAAATCCCATCTCTGATTTTGACTAGTCTTGTACCAGTTGAAGACTCTGATTTCATATATCATTAACTGCTATTCCCAGTGCTGAGATTAAATTAGAGGTGTAACAAACATACAAAGATGACAGCTGGAGATAAGTTATCTATATATCCTCTTTAGACTTTAAATTAGCCAGAAGGCAAATGTTAACATGAGACAGGTCACACACAACTCAGTCTTTCCTTCATTATCACTGGGTATTTAAATTCATCCCTCTTGTACCAGGTGAACTGCAGGTTTACTAAAAGAGAACAACAGAAACTGATGTCTAGAAATCTAGAGGTCACAGTTCACTCCCATTTAAATCATGCCCTACTTCTAGTCTTGCTCTTGTTGATTGTGTGAAGATAAGCAATTAACTTTCACCCATTCAACAATGAAACACAAGAGAGGTCAGAAATGGAGTAAGGACCATACCACAGTGAAGCAGAAGTCACATTTGTTTTGGTGTGTTGTGCTGATTTTTTAATAGAAGAGAAACCACATCTCTTACCTCTGTCACTTATCTGAATTCTTGACAAGTGTACAATGCATTTCTGAAAAATTTGGTATTCACAATACTTATAGTTTAATTAGAAACAGTTACAAGTATAAATAATAACCTAGAAATGCAAATATCAAAGAGTATATGCTTGCTTTGTGATTCAAATGTCAATGGCATCCACTCCCCTGATTACCATTCCCAAATGTGCTTGTATGCACTGAATTATTCACTTTTAACAAGTGAAGTGGACTTACACAGGTCCCTGAGTGCACATGGAAATTATACCATAATGGGACAAAAAGAAATAGGCTAATTTGGAGACATCTTTGGTGGACATGGAGATGGCAGTCTAGGGACTAGGAAGGATTCAACAGGATCAAACAGCATCTTTCTCTCCCTTCACATCCTTCTCTCCTCTCACCCCCATTCTTGTTGCACATGGTAGTGTTTTTAGGATGTTTAGAGACAACAGAAAATTATGTTCTAGTAACAAGTTTGGACTTCACACTAAATACTAGTATTTCATCATAAATACAGGATATGTTCATATATAGACAGCGATTTGACTTCTGGCTGCATTTTATTTTAACCAAAAGGGAAAAGCAACCTAGAAAGAATCAGATCTTTTCTTCTTTCATGCATGATAAAGAGGTGTAAGATGCCCACTAGAGCACTAACTCATGTGCACGCTGAAAAACAGCAGATCTAGCATTTGCTTCATCCCAGGTCATAAAGAGAGGGAAAAACTCCTTGCCAGCCATTTGTTCTGGAATTCAAGTGGAACAGATCACTGCTGCACAAGACAGTTGGTATTCTCATGAGGAAAATACCTGGAATAACATAGCCCTAGCTCTGTATCAATCGTGCACTGTTCACTGCATAAAATTTGCCAGTAGAGTGAAGCAAACCATCAATACAACTCCCACAGGTATTCAAAGCATCTCTATTAGAGCCCCTACAAAAAAACTGCCAAAATTTCCTAAAAATATTCTGATGACTCACAAGATATCATAAAGGTCTCTAAAGCATAATCCATCTGATTTGCACAGTTAGTAGTCAATTCAAGCTCCACTTTAATGTACTCCTACTAAAATCTGCACACTTCTTGCTTACCCTATGGAACCATCTTGTAACTCTCTCAGCACTACACAGTCCCAGCAGAACTGCGAGTCTTTGTTCAGTGCTCTCCTGTGTCTATTCCTCTTGTCTTCCTGAATCACAACTTCAGTGTCATCAGCAACTTATTTTTTATGCTAAAGCTTCCTGCACATTTCCAAGTCTGGCAGCTTTTCAGTCTCAAGTGCTGTCTGCTTCTGCTGTGTATATGGCAACCAACAAGGGCTGGAGTCATTTATTACCTCTGTCACCAGTTCAATAAGTGACCTTAATGGCATTAAAAAGGACCAAATCCTCATCGGTTGTAAATTCAACAGGCTCCAGTGAAGTGAATCATGCTGATTTAAGCCATTTGGCCTTTCATCCCTATAAGCCTCAATCACCCTATCTGTAACTCTTCTTTAACTCTTGCAGAAGCAATACTTGGACATGCATGGTCCAACCACTCCTAGTACAGACTCACAATTTAAGTGGATGGAAGCAGGGTTTTCTTCGTGTCTTTCTTTTTTTTCTGACTAAGTACAGAATCCCTTAATGGATTATAGTGAAAACTGATAAAACCCTAACAAACTAATCATGCAATTCTGAAGATCCATACAACACCTGTGCTCCATTCCTACTTCTCCCTAAGCACCTTAGAGCTGCTGTTGGAAAGAGAGTACTGCGATGGAGAGACCCATGGTCCGCCTTACATTCTCACAGTGAAAAAGGCTGGGCACTAAGAACTCTTTCAGGAGATCCAGAGAAGTGAAAGGATTTTAAAAATAAAACAAACAAATGTGGCTAATATTATTCTTGAAAGCAAACTGTGAAAGCTCTGCCTAACACAGGGAGTCTAATTTACAGATTGGTCTCTTGATTAATAAAAAGGTAGTTGTAGTACATCACTGTTGCAGCTGTTGAATGTATTAGCACAAAATAATAAAACAGCAACAGGAGCAAGAACGGTCTTTTCCAAATTCCTCTAAGCTCAACAGAAAAGAACAACAATTCCCAACTCATGCCTTGAAAGAAATCTGGTGATGTAAAATGAACTGATAATCCTCAGACTGAGGATTCAGACTGACTGAGACATTCCAGGCAAGCTACTCTCAGCTTAATAAACTCTAATGAAAGGGAACCACATGATTACTGTTCCCTGCAGTTTTTGCCACACATGAGATGCATGCCTTGTGGGGCTGAATATTAAATACATTCATAATTACCATCCCCAATATTGTGTAATTTTGTTATTTTAATTGCAAACTAACTACTTTTGTTTCTTTATATGTTAATGTACTCCACTGGACACTACTTATAAGAATACATTTTTAGGAATCAAGTGTACTACATTTAGAAATAAATTATGATACTTATCACATTCTACCTAAGACTTCCATGAACCTTAGCAAAGACTCAGGCAAGCCCCCTTTTGCTATACTGAAAATATAATTATTTCTAGGTTAGATTTATCACACTCATTTTCATCTGTCTCTTTCTAGTAAAAACAATGAAAGAGAAGAGCACTCAAGACAACTCAATATATTCATATACTCAAATTCTAATTGCAAGTTGTTAATCAAGCAATAAAACACAATAGCTCCCATTTCTGTGGCAATGAGTATAGCACACTTCAGGAAAATCAAGTGCCATAGCAGTAATGCCCAGAACCTCCTATACCAAGTTTGCCCACACACAGTAAAGACCTGCATTTCATTTTGAAAACTGAAGGTTAAGAAGGTCTAAGCATAAAAGTGATGCCCACAAAACAAGCACAGAAAGAAGTAAATTAAACCAGCTTGCAAACTCTGAACTGCCTAAACAGAAAAAAAAATCATGGAAGTTTATAAGAATTCTAGAAAAAATAAACATCTAATTTAATTTGTTTAGGAACCCAATTATCTGGAAATTCAGAGCTAGTAGTCACAACACAACACCAACTTCCATTAATGTTAGAATTCAAACCCAAGTTCAACATAGCAAATTTTCAAAAAGATGGTATATCACAGTTTCCATTTACCCCAACTACTATATAAATAGCCCAGTGTTAAGTGGAAGAGTAAGGGTCTTTGATGCCATCAGCTTCTGATCAGAAACTCGGGGAAGAAAATCAGCTCACTTTTCAACCTATAAAAAGATAAATGCGTAGAACAGACAGTTAAAGAAAAAGCAGGTGGAAATGCAAAATAAATTTTAAGAGTTAATAAAAGAGACAAAGATGGAAAATAGAAGTCGATGATAAAACCACATCCGAATGAGGAAGAGTCCTAAAGTCATCCTGATTTTTTTTTTTTTTAATTCCATTGAAAGATATATCACAGAAGAGTTCACTGACTTACTCCATGACCATTCTCTCACAGCTGGTCAAACTCACCTGGAACTTAAAAAAAGGACCTTCTGAACAAGCATGTTACAAGGTTCAGTTTTTCTTGTGCTAATTCATAGATGTTAACTAACTCAATTCTGCCAAGCACTTAAGCGCATGCTTGACTTGGAGAATAATCTCATCCCTATTCAGTAAAACACTTAAAAGCACACACTTCTTTCAAAACATGAGTGGTCCCATTGACTTCAATGGGACATAAGCACAGTGCTGAGTGCTTTGCTGGATCAGTGCACAGAGACATAATTTAGCCCCCTTCACTGGATGATTTGGATACCCTGTCTCTTGTCATTTCATAATAAAAGAAAAAAAAAAGTAAAGAAAACCTTTAAAGGTAAAATTAACTATACAGTAACTGTAACCCAAATTGTCCTATTCTGAATGCTTTTTAGGGTTATTGTAAAAGCTGAAATGAATTGTTTTACATTTTATACACTAAGAACAAATGAATACATTATTTTCTTAAATTTATGCACAAGCCTAATTGCTATGCAGGCACAATTAAGAAGATCTAAGAAATGCAAAACCAAGATACCATATGGTTCTCAGTTCCAAAAATCAGCGACATAAGAGAAGATTTCACACACTTGTGTGTGAACACAAAACTCCGATTAAAAGACAGCTAAATACAGCAGGTCTCTATGCTTGCCTGAGTTTTTTAAATACAGTTTTGAATGCATTAAAGAGCTGTCAAAAAACAAGTCTGGGTATTTCCCAATTACCTCCATCATGCTTAATAAGTAAACAGTTTGCACAGTAATCATTTAAAGGATAATAATTTCACATCAAAAAATTGATTTACAGGCACATATTACTCCATTTCTGCATATATACTTATGAGATGCCAACATCTATATATCCCTGACCTCTGACTCTACACAGATTTGAAGTTTTGCTGATTTCGTTATGCTCTTTTGAGATAAGTGAGATGACCAGTTTTGCACATTGCTCATTTAACACAAGCACATTTTGGCTGCCTTAGTAGCACTGGCGAGTCTGAAGCTGCATGGGGGAGACACCAATAAACAGGAGGGAAAACTCAGAAAATTAAGGTGGTTCATCTCAGTTACTATGTCAGCACTCACAACAGAGCAACCAAAAGCCCACAGCTAGAAGTTTTGGACGGCTTTAAGTTTTAGCTCATGGTAGTGTCTATTCATGACTTACTCCATCACATGTAAGGTCTACAACATTAAGCAGCACTAGCATTTCCATACTTTCAAAGTTGCCTACAAATATCAGAAAGCATGTTGTGGACACACTTGTACAGTCTCAAAGCTGTTGCAAAAGCAGTTATTCAAGGCCCATTCTTTTTCCATGGCCCTCAAGTGATCAGATAATAAAAGTCACACTCCCACCAGTAAGCATTATTGCTACTGCGGTATGTATTACAAAGACTGGCCTTTCTCATTATAAGGGTTTGTTTTATCATAGTCAATAATTTTAGCTTCTTCTGCTTAGATGTATCTCCTTCAAAGATGAAAGATGTCAGTTAGAAAGCTTTATTGCACTTGAAAGTGAAGCCAAAAAAGAGTCATTACAGTCAACAGCTCCGTGTCCAAGTGGATATCAGTAACAAGTCACATCCCTCAAGGATGGGACCAACGTTATTGAGTATCTTCAGCAACAACACAAGACAGTGGGATTGAGTGCACCCTCAGCAAGTTTGTGGATGACACCAAGCAGAGTGGGATATGCTAGAGGGGAGGGATGCCACCCAGAGGCACCTTGACAGGCTTGAGAAGTGAGCCCATGCAAACTCCTGACATTCAACAAATTCAAGTGCAAGGTCCTGTACCTGGGTTGGGGCAATCTCCAATACCAGTACAGACTGGGGAGTGCATGAATGGATTAAGGGCAGCCCTATGAAGGATGTAGGGATACTGGGATGGAACACTGGACAGAGAAAGATTGAGAATCAGAGTTATTCAGCCTAGAGAAGAGAAGGTTCTGGGGAGACCTTATTGCAACCTTTTAATACTTTAAAGGAGATTATAATTAAAAGAGAGAGACTTTTCACCAGGGCCTGCAGTGACAGGGGAAGAAGCAAGACCTTTAAACGGAAAGCATGTAGGTTTAGATCAAACATAAGGAAGAAATTTTTTATGCTGAGGATGGTGACATATTGGAACAAGTTGCCCAGAGAAGCTGTGGATGCCCCATCCCTGGAAGTGTTCAAGGTCAGGATGGATGGGGCTTTGAGCAACCTGGTCTAGGGGAAGGTGTTGCTGTCCATGGCAGGGGGGTTGGAACAAGGTAATATTTAAAGGTCCCTTTCAATGCAAACCTTTCTGTGAGTCTGCCCAATTCCCAGAGCTGCAAAGAAATGCTGAAAGGCACCTAAAAGCTGTCAGCTGCAAAAAGCCTGCTGGAATAACTCCATAAAGCAAGAGACACAGCATGTTAGTGTCAAACATAAATTCCAGGTGATTGTCAAAGGTGTCCCAGAACTGATATATGTAGCTCTGGAAAAGCCCCTTAATGATCAACACAAAAAATGAAAATAAGCCAGTGACATGATTCAGATTCTGCACACCAGGAGGGAAAACATCTTCTGTTTAGAACTGCTTAATACAGCTGCTGAGCCAGGCCCTCCTACACTGTAGCACAACATGTGAATGTATTCCCAAAACACAGCCCATTTACATCTGAATACTAAAACATCTACTGATCTCCATATATTCTAATTTCCACGTATGCCTTGATCTTTTTATTTGTTACATAATGAAGCTTTCAAACTGGAACAAACTAGTAAGTAAAGAGCCAGAACAAGGACATTTAAGCTACTGTTATTACCAACTTCTGTGAATAAGAACTTGTTACTACGCAAAATGAGCATACTTGCTCAACAGTGAATCTCTTTGCATATTTGCTCTCCTTGTATTTTCATGAATTTATTTCTCCAGAAATGGAAAGTGTTCCTTGATTATTTTTCTTCAGAAAAAAAAAAAAAAAAGACAAAATTATCTAACCAAAACACTCTACTATTTGTTAAATACAGAAACGGGGAATGTTCTGTTAGAAGATGGAAACTGCAACTAAAATTCAAGAGTAACATCACTGAATTCCAACAGTGGTAGTCAGATTAAGCAGCCTTATTTAAAGCATATTCTGAACCGTGGTATGGTACACCTATTCTTGTGGGGATATACATAGATGACTATACACAGATACCCAAAATACAGACAGCATGAATCAGGAGCAAGCACACATTATTTAGAAGTCTCAACAGGATGGTGAGTATATTAACACAGCCTAGTAGCTCCTGTTAGTCCCTGTCAACTGCACGGGTTAGACGACAAGCAGTCACTTTGCACTTGTAAATGCCACACTGAAGCAAGCATCCTGCTCGCAGACTCTCTTTGCACGCTGCAAAAACAATGCTAAGAAAAGGATGTGGAGAGAAGGAGTTAACCTCCACAGAGAGGAAAGAATTGGAAGTAATGAAGGAGAGCTCTGTTCCTGGACAGCATACTGCCAGCTTCAGAGCCAGAAACGAAACTCTCTTCTTCAGCGGAGCAGGATATATTCTGTATGAAAGTTCTAGAACCCGAAAAGTGTTACCAAGAAATTGAATTTGTGACAGCACTGTGCCATCCGCTGGCTTGGATGAGATGTTCAAAAACATCTGATGCACAGCAGCCTTAATCAGTCAGTCTTGCTAAGATCTTCTGAAAATCAATTTTATGCAGACAGACAATGAGGACTTCTAAAAATCAACTTTAGCTACTATAAAAATCTACTGTATCTTACTACTGCTTACACAGACCATAGCAAGAAGCTGCATCAACTTCATGAGATAATTTCCCAGAGTGTAGCATTCGATGTCTTTATGTTCAGTGATGACAGAGGGTGATAACAGCAAATCTCCCTCATTTTCTTCTGTCAAGAACATATGTCACAAAGGCAAATCTCACACATACCACATGCAGGAGATGACTAAGAAATGAGGCAATAATCTTCCAGCATCTGACAGCAACCAGACAGTGCAACTTCGTAAAGGAAAACACTGAATGGAAATGAAGTCTTTTCTTAGAAATAAAAATGCTGCTACAAGAAGCTTCAAGATGTTTTTTCTTCTTCAACTGGTGACAAAAGTATCTAGTATTAAAAAAAAAAAAAAAAAAAAAAAAAAAAAAAAGAGCTTCTTATTTCAGGAACCATGAGTTATTTTGATTAGATCAATGCCTGTAGGTCCCATCTCAGTCCCCTTATTTATTTAATCAAAAATATGGTCAATACTTCAACAAGTTTACAATTCAAACAAAAACCAGATATCTGAACTGGACAAAGGTACAGGATGAAATTGAAAGAATGGTAGAGAAACTACAGGTATTCTGTGATGGTGTAAAGTTTCCTATTATGGTTTTAAGTTTTAGAAACAGGGATTACATATCATATAGACCTCCGATGGAAGTCAGTAGAAACCGGTCTTCCTTCTCCCCTGCTTTGATTCTAGAGATACTATAGGTATTTTGCAACTTTTTCAGTTAACCACAACCTCTTCTTTCATCCTAACATTAGGTTTTCTTCTCATTGCTTATAACTCAAATCAGGATTTCTTGGGGATACTGGGATGGAACACTGGATAGAGAAAGACTGAGAATCAGGGCTGTTCAGCCTAGAGAAGAGAAGGTTCTGGGGAGCACCTCTTGTGCTCACACCAATCTGCATTCACCAAGTACCTCAAGGCAGCGGAAAAATCATTCCATTTCCTCTGTTTCTTCCCCTTGTTGTCTTTTGCCATTCCCTGCTAAATCTACTATGCAGATCACAGTCCCTGAGGGATTCCAAAAGTGTCCCTTGAGACAGTTCTAAGCCTTTAGTTGTCTATGTTGCTTCTTATTTAATGCCCAATTATTGAATCAATTTAAAAAAATTTTGTAGTTGTTTTACACATATGAAATTTTAAATTTTACTCATGTTTTTGAAAGATTGCATATCTTATCTTTGTCTCTCTCTTTCTGTCTTTAACCTAAATGAAAAGTGGATGGAGTCCTTTAATTTCCATCCCATGTGGAAAATTACACTATTGCTGTATTACTTTTCCCTTAATGAGATCAATAAAATTAACACCTCTGCTTTAGTCCTAAATTCCTGTCGAGCAGGGCAGAGATTGCACTCTCTGTTACCTCTTAAGCTCATTACTGCACTAATAATTATGTCAAAGGTTACAACGTTTTTGGCTGTGGGCCAAAGGCCATTCTGTAAAATATAATGATGAGTTTTCTTTTCAGTCTGTTTTTTGGATCCCATCACAAACCATTTCAGAAGAGATAGCTAGATGAAAAATAGTTGTAGCTCCAGGATAGTCTAACAGCAGCTAACAGCAGCCCTGAGCTTCACAAGTTACTTTCCCTTTGTTATGTACACACCATAAATACAAGCCACACAATTCTTCACCTCGCTAAAATATATATATATATAAATATATATATTCTCTCAGATCCCTACGGTCAGGCCTCAATTTCACTCTTAGATTTATCTCTGTCTTAGAGCAATAGTTCAGGACATGGCTTTTCTCATGTCAAGACCCTAGCTGACTGCTTTTATGTTCTATCTCATCCTTCACAACAAAAGTCTGGTAAAATGAACACACATGACACTTTTACAACACTTAGATATATGATCATGGGAAATATTTTATTGACTACTTCTTCATATTAAACTTTTGTTATATGACTCTACATATTGCACCAGGATGCGCTAAAAGGCATAGGGAGGTGGCTGGGTTACACCAGAAGGCACTTGGAGGGGGGGACCTTAGGGTACCACGAAAGGGGCAGAACCACACCTGGGTGCTCCAAGAGACACACAGAGGCCCCCAAGGCACAAGCAAGGCTCAGACAAGGCCTTTGCCTGGCACCGAGGAAGCACGGAGGGCCACGTCAAGGAAAGAGGGTCTGAGAAGCCCCCTCTCAGCCTGCTGCTCTGTCTCCCCACAGCTCACCATGTCCAGCCTCAGATCTCCGTGTGGCCGCTCTCTTCCCTGGCAGCCTTGGCCTTTTCAGCCATCGTGCCTTTGCCACACTCATGTAGGATGTCCCTCCCCAGGACCTGGAGCAGCAAGACACAGGGAGCCAGTCCTCCTCTGCCCAGCTGGCTGTAACCATGAGGTCCTTGCAGGTGGCCTGTTTGAGCAGCTCAGTGGGGTTTGGCTCATCTGCTGCCTTTGCAGACAAGCCAAGAGACACTCAAGAGTGGTGAGTGATGGGGTTCAGCCAGATGGGATGGTGCCAGGTGGCTGGGAGCCAGGACTCAGGCCAACCACATGTAGGGCAAGGACTAAGAGCCCACGTGGAGGAGAAAGCTTGGGCAGGTGCCAAAGCTTCTCTGCCTCCTTCCCAGCCCTTTCCCCAACCCCAGGAGGCAGAGGTAGGTCTCAGCCACTGCAGAGGAAACAAGGATGGGCTGACCAACAAGAGGAACAAGACAGAGCCTGCCTGAGGTCTTTTCCACATGATCTGCTGCCTGGGACAGCCCAGCCAGACCCAGGTTTCTCCAGGAGTGTCAAAGCCCAGACAGAGAGGTCTCAGGCCCTTGAGGCACCCCCTTGCCCCTTCCATTGTGCTCCCTGCTCTGTGCCTCCCTCAGCTTCTCCAGGGACATGCTGCCATGTGATTGCTCCTGCAAGAACTATGAATTGATCTGCTGGCTGAAGGGAAACCCTGACTTGGTGAAGATGTACCTAAGGCACATGCGCCACTGCTACTCACACAGAGACATTCTCCAGAGACAAAAAAACATATGGCAATACTTGGAAGAGGAAGAGACATTTCTCTGCTTGACTATACATTCACAGCTCCAGCAAGTCTCAGGGTGGGGGCCAGGACATTGCAGGCAAGGTCACAGATACCATAATCATGTCTTTGACAACTTCTAGCTAATTTAAGTACTATCACAAATCCAAGAAGGAATGTGGGAATGCATCACTGTAACAACTGAGACTTTCCACTGTGAAGAAGGAAAACCTGTCCAACTTTTGCTCAAGAGAGAGGATACAGAAGTTATAACCACAGGGTACCCTATGGTTTTACCTGTGAGACCATGAAGACATGAGCATGTGGGATGAAAAACCTACATCAACTCTAGAGACACAGATACATGAATTCCAGAGAAGAACTATCAAAAATGGGGATTCTTCCAGAAAAGTTGCTGCTGCTCCAGTCTACAGTGGACAGTTTCCCAGGCAGAGTGGAAAGGCTCCTGATCCTATGGGAAGAAATTCTAATCCATTTCTACATGGAGTGAGCGAAGGATGCTATGATCACTATTAGAGGGGCCCTACCTCCAGCCAGGAGGAGTAGATGGACAACTGGGCTTACAGGACTGTGGGGATCCGATGGCCTGGAACATCAAAAGCACAGGAGTACAAAGCTCTAGTAGATACCAGTGCACCGTGTATCCTATTGCCATCAAGCTATAAAGTGGGCTTTCAGTACAGCTGCCTTGGAGACAGAGGAAATGAAACATCTGTCTCTCTTGCCTGGTCTCTCGAGGACCCTTCTGTCATGGGATTACTGAAGGTTGAAGGACCATAGGTACTGATCAGTACCCCAAGGGTGCACTGGCAGCAATGTCACATCAACAGAGAGTCTGTGATTCACATCCATAAACTGAGTCACAGACTGGAAAGTCAAGGAGCAATTAGCAGGACCTACTCAACCTTTAATGGCCCCATATGGCCAGTGTGAAAGTCTAATGGAGAATGGAGATTAACAGAGTATTGTGACGTGAATGAAATCACACTGCTGCTGAGTGCTGCTGTACGGGACATGCTGGAACTCCAATAGGAACTGGAGCCAAAGGCAGCCCAGTGGTGCCACAACTGATATCACTGATGTGTTCCTCCAAATCCCTTTGGTGACAGAGCTCGCTTGCACTTAGAGGGAGCACAGCAGAAGTCAAGTCAACAGACAGCTTTCATACAATCACAGAATATCCCAAATTGGAAAGGATCCACAAGGTTCATAGGTCCAATTTCTGGCCCTTCACAGGACAACCCAAAGAATCACACCATATGACTTTAGTAGACAGGAAAGTTAATGACAGTGTAACTTTCTCATCCTCACAACAACTTCCGTTTTGCTGAAGCTGATCTTCATTAAATTGCACTTCTTTCTACTAATGGTCAGAGTTAAAACTCTGCAGGGCCAGGATTTCATGTTTGCATCCAGTAGAAAGTCAGCTTAGAGCAGCTGCACATTATTTGTGTATTACTTGCACTTTTAACTCCGCAAGGAACATCAGAGTGGTTGGACAAGGGGGGGCGGGGGGGGGGAAACAAACAAACAAACCAAACAACCAAAACAAAACAAAAAAAGGAAAAAAAAAAAGCCTTCCAAGAAGTAAGACATTATCATTCTATGAATGCAGCTGTGAGTAACTGCAGACAATCCATGTCCCTAAAGACAGCCACTGGATAGGTTTGGGGCAAAAAAAGCTAACAGCATGGCATATATTTTGGAATTGAATCTGACTGGGTCAAGATCTGGAATGGTGACAGAACTAGGGCAAAGTGGGAATGATTTTGAGAGACTGCTCCTTCAGCTCCATTAGAATAGCAAGTGCAGTCCGACAGGTAAAATGTGTTGAATGCTAAACTTAATGACTGTCTTCCTAGTGAAAATAATACCCATGCCTCACCATCTAACTACAGTGCCCATCCCAGAAAAGCGCAGAATATTAATGCAACTAATGCAGTCTTACACTCAACCAGATCATCAAGAAATATCACTGAATAAAGGAAGGATTTTTTCTTGTATTTTATCCTCATAAGACACTTTGAATACCACAGTGGCCCAATAAGGCAAAAGAGTCCAAGAGGCAACAAATAAATCTATCAGAAATTTGTTCATGTACAAAAAAAGCCTTGGTTTGTTCCCATTTGTTGCACCCATTTGCTCATAAATTTGTGCATAACAAAGAAAAGAGTATTCAGCCTTGATTCATCCTCAGTTAGATAAGGGAGTGAGATCAAACATGTACAGCCTGCAAAATTACTATCAAGAAAAGATCTGACAATTACTAATTGGCTTAAGTAGAATTAAAGGGGAAAAAAAAACTAGTCATGGATTTCTAATGAACTGTAAACAAACCACAGAAAGAGACAATAACACTTTGTAGGGAATAGATCAAGTTTCACACTTGACAAAATTGATAAAAGAGTTTTTACAGTTAGAAAATACCCATTAAAACAGAATCCTTTTCCCTTTTTTGCACCTTCGGTACTATTCCAAGAATTTAAGAATCAGAGTCCTATAAGACTACATATCTCTCTAGCAAAGGGCTATGCAAGAAGGTCACAAGATCATCAGTTTTCCGTTGAAGGAAATATTATCCACATTTTTACACATTATACTCATAATGGATATTTTTCCACAGAACTGTAAGGCTGAATTGAAAAAAGGAAGTTAATCAATACATTCCTCGAGAGGCTATGAAGGCTAACATACTATTCACAACAAACAATACAAGATTCCTCTTAAAGAACGTGACCAGACAGGAACAATTTTAACTGACACTTTTAAAAATAGATCCTATTATAGCCAGTCAGCCTCTCTTCGACTTCCAAAAGCAAGGCTGATTTTAGTGAACTCTGAATTAAGATTATATTCTTCAGGCTACTCCAAGGCTGAGCTGAGCTATCAAAACTTGCAGAGGAAATTTAGCATTTTCCCCTAATCTCATTATCTTGCACTCTAGTCTGATATAACTTTATACCTACCTTCCATGGCATTAGAAAGCAAGCACCTTCTATCACTATAGAATACTAGAATTAACATCCAGTTTCTGGAACTCCCTTTATTAATGAAATACACAGTACTCAATAGGAGTGAAGAGACTGAGGAGACAATGTCTTTCAGCACTGCCTCCAAGGTGGTAGAGTGTCATTTAACAGATGCTATGCCCCTTGGCAGCTTCCCATCGACCCCACAGCTGTGGCTGCCTTTGCAGAAACATCAGTCTTCAAGACACCAGTGGTGTCCCCCTGCATATCTATGGTGCCTTGTGTGATTTTGAGAAAGTCACCTAGCCATTCAAGCACTAAAATGGCTAATGCTTTCTGCATTATTGTAAAGATATAATGAAATGTCTACATAAGAGCTCTAAAATTTTTAACTGACAAACCCTTCGGAAACAAACAGGCGCAGCAAAAAGTGGGGACAAATAGCACCAAAAAAGAAAAACAGCCCTATTAATGGCATACAAAGTAATTATTTACTAACACTCACATGGGAAAGTTCCATTGCTAAATGTTAGACCACACATCTGCTGTTTGCTGAGAGCATATGGTGCAAATGTAAGAGGAATTGCTGACTAAGGGAATACAGCACTTTATCTGGACAATGAAGCATAACTTCAGAAGGACTTGCAATGCTCATCATCCTTCACTAACCACATACAAGTTGTTCTACCATTCATAGAACCATAGAATGGTTTGGGTTGAAAGGGACCTTAAAGTTTCAATCCCCCTGCCATGGACAGGGACACCTTTCACTAGACCAGGTTGCTCAAAGACCCATCCAACCTGGCCTCGAACACATCCAGTAACAGGGCATCCACAGCTTCTCTGGGCAACCTATTCCAGTGCCTCACCTCCCTTGCAGTAAAGAATTTCCTCCAGATATCTCAAGTTACTCTGCTTCAGTTTGAAGCCATTATCCCTTGTCTATCCCCCCACGTGCCCTTGTAAAAAATGTCCCTCTCTGACTTCCTCATAGGCCCCACTCAAGGTATTAGAAGGTCCTATATTGTCTCCCCAGAGCCTTCTCTTCTCTGGGCCAAACAGCCTCAACTCCCTCAGCCCATTCATGAAGGAGAGGTGCTCCAGCCCTCTGATCATCTTCATGGCTTCCCCTGGACCCACTCTAACATGTCCAAGTCCTTCTTATGTTTGGGGTCACAGAGCTGGATGCAGCATTCCAGGGGGGGTGTCACCAGAACGGAATAGAGGGGAGAATCCCCTCTCTCAACCTGCAGGCCATGCTGCTTTTGATGCAGCCCAGGATACAACTGGCTTTCTGGGCTGCAAGTGCATATTGCTGGCTCATGTCCAGCCTCTCATTCACCAGCATTTGTAAGTCCTTCTTCCCAGGGCTGCTCTCAGTCCATTCGCCACTCATTGAGTATCAGGATTCGAGTACATGTTTGCAGGGCCCTGTTTTGAACTCTTCATGCTGTACCTCTTATTTTTTTCCTATCTGAATATGTAGCTAGGCCACAAAGTCACTCAAGACCAAACAATACAGAAGTAAAGGACATCTCTCAGGCTAAACTCCAGAGAAAATAGGTATTTTCAGAATTATCTTTCTTTTGATAATTTATTTAAAAAAAGAAAAAAAGCCTTCAGGTGACGGTGTCAGACTTACGATCTATCCTGAAAGTCAAACCAAACTCAACAAGCAAGATATGCCCATCAAAAACCTTTTAACTACTCTGTGCTAGTTTAACAAATTTAGATTGTATGGATAAATGTAAACGATTTCATATTTACTTGAACTTATTACTTCAGTTCTCCACCACCATCCATTCTTCAGCATGCAATACACTCCTGTGTGTATTTAAGCAGATGAATTGTCTCATTTGACACAACATCGTGTGGTCATATCGGATGCTATGGGTTAGTCCTACTGTGTTTCATCTCCTTTCAACAGACAAAAAGGATATTCAGCATCTTACTGCTCCTTTTATTAAGACTTCTGTTTTCCTGACATTCTTGCAATGAATTACAAAACGTATGTTTGCCTCTTATTCAGCTCTGACAAATTAGCAGTCTGAATTTGCCAAGCACAGGAGTTCAGCCTTCCACACTTTACTGAATGAGGAAGTCATTAGTAGGTCAAAGCTCAAATGCTGGCAAACCCGTTTGAAGTTATTTACATTCTTATACAAATACTTCAGGGGCATGCAGTGCATATGGCCCTTTCACACACTCACTCCTGCCTGATTTGAGGTTACCACGTGCAAGGAAATATTTGCAATGTTCAGGCCAATAGGTTACATTAACTGTTATGGTCTTATCTTTATTTTCTGACTGAAGCTTTCAGAGTATCCTCTATAAATAGAGGAGGATCAGAGGATCTTCAGAGGATCTGAAGCAAGTTTCAAACAAAAGACCAATACACTCATGAGATGGAGAAAACAGCCAATTACTCAGATGCCAAACTTTGGCTATTTCAATATAGCTATTTAAATATGGCTATTTCAATACAAGGAACAAAATACGCAGGATTGTAAATGAAAAATACAAGAACAGTGAGTTTTAGGAGCAAGGTAACTAAAAACAGAGGTGGAGCTGAACTATCAAAGTATTCCTTAAGATTCTTAGGAGATTTGATTGGACAGACAAGTCAGATTGTACCGAAAATTTAATTAAAGTTATTTAATAGGAAATAGTATTATAGTTTATTACAGCGCAACACAAACTTTTAGCCCACAAAAAAAAAGCATTGCTGGGAATATGCACACAAGAGACACTAGTAAAAATTTAGAAGCTAAAGGGCAGCCTTGCTGCAGCTGATTTCAAGTTCTTATATAGACATACATGTACTTGTAATACACATATCTGTTCTTTAATCCAGACCAGCTGAAGTTACATGGCAATAACAAATCATCGAGCGCTAATCCTACCCCTGATCAGCCAGTTCACACATGTCATCAGCGATCACTAAAACTGCTGTGGAAGAATAGTCTTGTTTGAAAGAAGAGGAGAATCCTCTCTGTTTTTGCAATTCCTGCTCTGATCTTATTTTCTACAGGATAGTAGTTTATGCTGCGTAAAGTTTGCAAGCTTGGGACATCAGCACAAGGCACACAGCTGCACGGCTGCTCCTGCTCTGGCCCTAACACCTGTCCATTGCTCCAGCAGAACTCTTTTGCACTATGCCCAGTGACCTACTCCAAAAAAAACTCCCCATCCTCAGACTGTAACATCTGAAAGTCCTCCAAAAACTTCATAAGTGAATAGCCAAAATGACAGCTATAATCCTCAAGCTCTGACAAACAGAAATTACAAATTACAATGGCCAAATAGCACAAATGCAAGTTTCCCCTGCAGTTTCTGAAGCTGAGAAGACTAGGCAGCACCAATGAGCTTTTGGAAAATAAATGCAGAAGGCTGTGCCAAAGCAAAAGCAATGCCTTGAGACA
Organism: Pseudopipra pipra; assembly: GCF_036250125.1. Classification (NCBI taxonomy): domain Eukaryota; kingdom Metazoa; phylum Chordata; class Aves; order Passeriformes; family Pipridae; genus Pseudopipra; species Pseudopipra pipra. The sequence continues at coordinate 21,193,642 of NC_087552.1, read as the reverse complement.
CTTAAATTTCAGGGCAATGTAGACTGTCCAGATGATACCAGTAAAATATAACATTATGTTATGCTCATACTGCTCCTGTAGAGATTATAAAAACACCAAATCTCAGTGCTGAGAACAGGAGTGCTACAGTACGTAAGGCAGACCAAGTGAAAGACTTAAATTTTATAAAATGTCTATCTTTTTACACAACTAAAGACATTTAATAGTTTCAAGAGTTACTGTTCACAAGTTAAAGGCAATGTTGAATGACAGAGGGGAACACTTGTAAGTTTGGCCAGGAACACTTACTTGAGTTATGTCCCCATTTAGGAATGCACTATACAGGAATACAATACCTTTAGGAAGCATTTCCAAAGCAAAAACTAGAGGAGAAGCTAGAAACAATTCCTTGATGCTCTCTTTGGGCTACATGAACTATTTTGCCTTTTTATTTGAAGGAAGTAAAAATACTTGAGAGAAATAAAATCCCACAGACAAGCTCCTATTTCAATAACCTCTCTTTACATCACATGAGAAAAGCCAATTGCAAAGTTCATCCCATTAAGCTGTAATTAATTTAGTCAATAAAAGGTCGAATCAACCCCTGCTTCTGAGAATATATGCAACCCTACTATGAGGAAGGAAGAAATATTTATTGTGCTGACAAACAAGCCAGGTGCAGTGATGGTATAAAGATGTGAACACTCCCAGAAGAGGACAGCTGCAGCCGTGCCACAAGAATATCGCACATCAACTGAAATGACATCAACCTGACAGCAGTCAGCAACAAGGGTCTGTGAAACTTCATCTGTAAACACAGAACACAACTCACCACCAGAACTGCCCGAGGACATGCAGTAACAGAGTGCCCAACTCACACTACTTTGTACAAGGAAGGATGGATTACACCCAATTATATCTTGCTTACCCATCTACTCCCATCATTTAAGGTTAATGTGTTATTATATTGCTTCCACTTCAAAATCAAGAGAAGCTTTGTTTTGCAGCCAGGCTTTACAAGTTCAGGCATACTGAACTCTTATCTGAAACACAGATGTTCATTATCCATTACTACAATGGCTTGTCTGCTCATTAAGTGACAAACAACTGGGTTTCTGGAACACCTTTGTTCAGTGCTGGTTTTGCCAGTAAGCTGTAAATAGCACCCATCATACTACCACAACCATCAATACAGGACAAACATAGCAACAGTAAGAAAACTACACAGCAGTGGTTGTAGGGCACAGCACAGCTTTCACTTTGATGTCTCTTTCTGAACTGTTATTTTGGTGGTATCAGTATCAAAGGACTAGAAATGACCGACTGCTCTCAAATTGCACTGTGAATGCACACACTCTCCCTCGCACCTAAAAATCAATAGTTACTTAGGTTAGCAACAAGGAACTGTATACATTGCTCCTGGGCTAGATGCCAGGGGTAAAGCACCACTTTCCCACTGGCTTTTATAACAGCATAAACATGGTTGCAAGTCAAAGGCAGCCTATGGATACTTCAGAGGGTTTCTCAAGGACTTGATCTGAAGAAGTAGCCATCTACAAGAATGCAAGCCTATGACTTCAAGCCTTCAGTCTTTACTAAGCATTTTCCAGTCATTTTTCCCCACAAACGAACATTAGGAGGAGAGGACAGCCAGTAACATCAATACCAGAAAGTGGCATTTTTCTTAATTTATATCATAAAGGAAAGGATACTTTGCATTATGAGCCATTACAGCCATGTTTATGAATCCACACGCAAAAAACAAGTAGTTCCTTTCACCTCGAAAACAACCAAAGAAATCAGACCATGTTTCAGTTAGTACATAACTGCTTACTTACAGGAAAAAAAATACAATTTTGCTCTTTTTTTCCCCCTACTAATGAAGTAATGCTAATTAAACCATATAATTACTGAATACCAAATAAAACCTTTTTTAAATATTCGTGGAGATTTCTTTATTTTTCTTTACACTATTAACATCTAAAAAGTAAAACTGAAGTTAATTTTATACATGACTATTTACTCAAAGTATTCTTATAAAGTTATTGATCAATGTTTGAAGCACAGTGTATGTCTCAGTAGCAAAGTAATCAACAATTGGCTGAATAGTCATCAGAAAAGCAGTTATTTTTAAGAGGATTACATCCTTGAAGACATATAAACACTACTGTGACTTACCTCAAATTGTCCATTTACTACACAAAATTATAATTAAAAGGTACTTTTTCATCCCATACTGAAAGTATGTTGTAAAAATCATAGGCAAACCCTGAAGAAGTCTGTCATTACCAGCAATCTTTTCTACATTTTTCCTATCCTGAAAGTCTTGTTGCAGATGAGTCTGGCAGTTAAAGCACAATTAAATCAACTCTCAGATGGACAATGATAATAGAGGTTTCAACACTAGTCCAACATGAAATATGTTTAGAAACCAAGACATATAATAGCTAATAATCACATACAAAAGTACTAGTTGTTCATGAATGCATTTTTACGTGCTTAAAAACCTAATTCTAAAATATCCCTGCTAAGATGACTAGGTTGGTATTATCAGTTATTGTACTGGCAACATGTTCATGACCCAGAAAAGAAGTCCAGCTGCTCCTAGAGACTGAAGATAACTCTGGTCTAGCTAATGAAGTCTGTGCAACCCAGTGCTCACTTAGGGATGGCAGCTCACCTAGGAAAGGATCTGTCCCCTAGATAAACTGTCAAGATTGCACATTCAATGCCAATTCAAGCTCCTTGCTCACACCAAGTCAAACTTGATTAACTATTTTCTACAGTCTGAAGTAAACAAGTTGGAAAAATGTTTATGTTATGACACAGCAGAATGGAAAATGGACAGACTTCAAAAACCTGGGTCACTGGTATATCAGTCCTCCACACTGTTTGGGAAGTATTGTTGTGAAGACTTTGCAACTATAACCTATGCATGAAAATACTAGTGCTTCAAAGTACAGCTTGTTTCTTGTTTTAAAGACCTTTTTAACAAAAAGGAATAATTACCATTTTTAACAGTGCTAATACTTCCTCAATTGCCTCGAATAACACTGGCTTTTGTCTAGTGTAAGAATGAAATTCTTTTTCCTTTTAAAGAAACAGATAGAACTGCAAATGCATTAGGACACACTTTCTGTGCAGGCTATACAGCCATAATGATAGGAAGACACTGTTTCATACATTAGCTGACGTGCTCAGTAAGAACAGCAGATGCAAGTTCCCCTTCAATGGCATTACACCACATTTCCACTCAGAAAGGGATTTTTGCTAGCCTGGGTTCAACTACCTTATTATTACAGGTTCTATTCTAATCACTGTAATTAAGGAACTGACAGCACTTCCATTATGAATTCTTTTCCAGGGGTTAATAATTGAGCTGTAAAATTTGCTCTGGGATAGAATTTTACATCTGGGTATGAAAGCCTTTTTCAATGCAAGCAGAAAAGGGGTCTGGGTTTTTCCACTTTTCTCTGAATAGACAATTATAATGCTTAAAAACATCTGAAAGCATTCTGAAATACAGCACCTATAACAACAGTGCAGCACTTTCAGAGTTTAAGAAAGTAATTCAATACAAATCTCTTATTTTGGTTCTGTGGACATAACACAGAAAAGTGATTTATGAGATATGGAGTCAGTTCCTGCCAGCAGACTCTCCTGTGTCTTTAGGCAGGTAATGTCCCTGTGCTTCACCCTCCCTATCTCTGGAAGGAGGATAATTAGCATAATGATCTACACATGAAATGAACTCACTGAAACCTAGGGAACACACTGTGCAGCTGACATGGCTTTTTTAATATAATAGGCAACTGTTGACCCCTGCACATCTGCAGACTCTCCATGCTTCCTTCACATGCATTCAACATCGATGCTGTGCCTATGACAAGTTAGGCCACCTACAGATGTCATCCTCATAAATATACTTGTCCCATATAATCAATGAGAAGGCTAATATCAAAGTTTAAGGACCCTGATTATGCCTGAAAATTGAAGGCTTAACTACAGGAGTCTAGAGAGCTTAATATGCATATTACAGTAGCCTAACTCTTTGTAACTACCCACATAACCTCTCTACAAAAATTTTTCTATGCTGTTTAATCAGACATGAAAAAAAGGGTGAACGAGGTTTTAGCTTAGTCCAAGATTTTAAAAGTTATCACTGCTGGTATTACCTTTTGCCATCTCCCTATCCTACCTGATTTGCCTTGCCATACCTGATCAGAAATCCGCATTATAAAAATATATCTTTTTAAATTCTACAGAACTTCTTTGCCTCTCAAAAGCAGAATCTCTCATATATGAAAGGTAAATCAACAACAGAACAGCTCTTGGAAGTAGCACCATTAGAAGAATTGCCCTACTTTCAAAACTCCGAACGAATTAGCTCTTCTAGGCAGTATTCATCAGTGTACTTCTTTCCTGAGGGTTTTTTAACAGAAGGATTCACATCAAGAGATCTGATGTCTGATGCCACAGTCATGCCATCAACAGAATTTCAGGGTAGTTTGTGAACAGAGATATTGCAGTTATCAGTCTCTTCAATGCTGTATTTTCTCTGCTTGCCTTGATACACAGTCATTGAGGACTGTGGTTATCACTATCCCTGGTATAATACTGACCAGAATAAAGTACCATTATATCTGCACAGGGAAAACAGGCTTTGGGCTTTAATCCTCTGACACTACATTCACAATCACTTCATACTTGCAGTGCTACTTCTCTAAGATTATAACAGTACCCTTAAAAACATAAAAAAGACTTTCTTAAGTACTTAAGGCACAAGCTAAATGACAGCAGAAATCTTGACTGTAGCAGAACAACTTAAAATATACACACATTCTCACTTCAAATAAAAAACATAATATTTGATTATAACTATGGTTTTCAGGAAACATGTTAAAAATATTACCTTTCTAACAGTAAATTACTGTTAGAGTTACATTATTCCTTAAAATAAACCCAAACAAGGGGGAAAAAAATTCCTTGTTTTACTGCAGGGAAACGCAGTAAATCATTTAAGTCCTTATAGGTCAGGTAGGACAGAGCTCTGAGCAACCTTGTCTAATGGAAGGCGTCCCTACCCACAGCAGAGGGGTTGGAGCTAGATGACCTTTAAGGTCCCTTCAAACCTAAACCATTCTATGATTCTTACTACTACACAACAGGATCTGAATATCCAAATTCCGGGTACTCCTCAGAAGCCTGGAACCACAGGATGCGAACAGGGGAACCACCAGTACAACTGTTAGTGATACTTCAATAGATAAAACACCCCTGCTTTCCTTTACATCTCTGCTTTCTCGTAACAGAGAAGTACAAAAAACAAAGCAAGCTCAGGTAAGCCACTGTTTACAACAAAAAACCCTACAATAAGGTTTAAGTAGATCTCAGTAGAGATCAACTTGAAAATGAACCCATACCTGAATCTGGTGTAAGAAGACCATGTTAAACTGACAAGCAAATGGCCACACTTATGTTTCCTAAAAAAGCCAAAGGTCCTCTTTCTATTTTCTTTTGATTGAAATACCAAGTATTTTAATAAAGTCTTGCTGACATCACTACTTGATGAACCCTGCACTTAACTAGATTGTGTGAACTGTATTGCAGAACATGGGAGGCCATTACCTTGTTTGTGCCTCTTCAGCACTTCACCAAACCATTGAAGAGGAACAGGAAAAGCATCTCCCAAAGGTGTTGTCCACCAGCCTGTGGAGCCAGTGTCACTAGCCTGTCTCCCTCTCTCTATCAGTTCAAAAGCAGAGGTAGCTTACAGAGTCTACCAAACTACTAGAGTTCATATTATAATAAAACAAGATGACTCAGCAACTTACAGGAACAAAAAAAAGCTTCATGTTTTACAACTGAAATCAGATTCCCAGTAAAATCTGCAAGCAATAAAGAACCTACAATAAACCTATTACAAGAAAGTCACACTTAGAAATAACTGCACAAGGCCAGATGAATTCCTTTTAATACAACTTTAAAGAATGTTTCAGGAGGAGAGAAATTAAAAAAAACACAAAACAAACACACCAAAAAACCCCACCACAACCCTCAAAAAAACAAAAAACCCCACATTCAAACCTCAAAGTGCCGTTTGAAAAACTACACTGTAAAATTATCATCCATTCAAAGACTTCTCAGAATTTTTTCATCCAAATAGCCTGGGCATTTTGTAGGTGTTCTTTTAAGTCACACACACACCTTACGGACAATGACATTACAGAAGGATAAACAGAGGCAAAGGATACAAGGTTTTCACTGATGGTCAAACACCAAAACAGCATCAGAGTTGAAAGGAGTTTCCCACTCTGTGAAAGTATTTCCCCAAATATCAATCATGGCAATTTTCAGAATAAAATTTGTTCATTGTTAAAAATAAGAGTATATGTATGTGTCTGTGTGTGGATCTCCAACCAAATTTACTTCTTGTACAGTAAAGTACACAAAAATCTTATTTTTTCACTATTTTCTTTCTTCTAAATACTAAGTAAATTTTGCTGAAACATCTTCAGGAAGCACAAAGTTCAGACAGCTCATTTAGTCTGTTACAAACCTCACTACCAAATTACAACTGTAGTTTGAATGAAGAAATGAGTCAATATGTCCTGACTGGCCTCTTCCATAAGCAAATACAGTAAGAAGTTTATCTCCCCAAAATCAATATTAATAAAGAAAATCCACACCACCAAAGAAAGTTAATACCCCGTTGATTTAAACAGGTGAGAAATTACTGTATCTTTGCTTTCTACCTGAAAGCAAATAGACCAAATATTTGCAGAATAAGTTGTAATTGGAATTAGTCAGCTGCTAAATTTTGTACACTGCTTCACTGTCTCTTAGTAAATATACAGATGTGTAAACTGAGCACTTCTAAAAGTGGTAACTATTCAACTGTTCCAGAGAAGCCAATTTCCTAAAGCAAAATCTTATTCTACCTCAAATAAGAGCAAAGCACCTCAAAGTTTTACTGTAAATACTGTCATATGATATTCTTTCAAAGTACAAAACCTTGTGAAACGAGGAAATAACTTCTGAACTACCTGGCCCTACCTCTTAAACAAGCTGTCTGTCATAAGATTTACTGCAGAATTCAGCAGAACAGGACAGCATATGAAGAAATAAATTAATTGGAATCTAAACAATAGCCATGAAAAAAAGTCAGTTTTAAATTTAAATATAATTTTAAATATATAAATATATAAAGCAGCAGGACAGAGAAAATTATGCTGCTGCATTTCTGGTTTACACATATTCATGTGCACACTTCATTTCTTAGGGTGTTTTTTTGTTTGGGTTTTTTTTTTTTTTTTACAAAGAAAAACAGTGTTTCTCGAACAAGTTCCACCAACCATGTTCTCTTTGCCCTAAGGCAAACAGGCTAGGAACTGTTCCTCTGGGACTCAGCTCCAGACATTCAAATGTGCTTCTGGGTGGTGCCAGATAGGTTTGTAGAAATTGCAGGGTGTCAGAAGCAGTGATCAATCGTAAGACAGCAAGCAAGAACAGCAGAGTTAGCAGGAAAGGTTATTGCTAAAAATCCTACAGGAACCCTGAGGAAAAGAAGACCATTGAGGGGAAAAAAAAAAGAGGGGAAAGGATGATAAGGGAAAATAAGTTTTGTAGATGAAAGTGAGCTTAGAAAGAAGAGAGTGAGGAATGTTAGAAGACACAAAGACTATGACATTTGAGAGAGAAAAAAAAAAACCTTACTGCTAACAGAAATGCAGAAGCAGAATTTTGGTTTCCTCATTTTATTTTTGGAAGCTCAGCTACCTTCAATCTGCCTCATTTCGGCTTCCTATGCACAGATCCCAGGCCTTACACGGAGCTTGCACGAATTTAACTGAACACTGAACTATTACATCTGTGCAGATTAGACCAAAGAAACAAAGCCTGATTCACTTTCTAAATGGCACAGTAATTTGATCAATTTTAGGGGCACAGAAGGTATTACTAAAACTGTATCAGAACATTATTAAAATAGTGTAACCTTACGCCACAGTTCCATATCATCCATCTCTTCCTTGTTCCCCTGCCACATATACCCATTCCTTCTCCTTCAGCCCAAGCCCACATCCTCACAGTCCATTTATTTTCATTAGTCTTTCATTCCTATGCCCTTTAATTCCATATTCTAAGTGGTCTTCTGAACAGAATTTTTCTACCTGCAACTGCATTATTGTGTAGGCTGTAATCCTTGAAAGTAAAATCAGATCAAGAAAATTTCTTTTTTTAAAACTTATCCACTGCCTAGTAGGGAAAACAGGAAGCACTGCTCACCTCATAGATTTTCCACCTTCTGCAATACCTGTAAGAGTTCACCCGTGTTCTGAGCTTCCTGTCCCTTCCCTCTTGCTTTTCACCCAGGTGAATGCAGTTATCCTCCAGGTGTAGCTGATCTGGTAACCGAAGGAGGCAGGCAGGCAGAAAGGTCTTAGGACAGGCTGAACAACAAGCTAGCCCTTGGCAAGGTCACAACTATCTTCCATGAAGAAGAGTCGAATCCAACTGCCTGGGACAGGGAAGACTCAGGCTGCAGTTTCCCTCTCTGTGTGATTCCTAGCAGAGATGTGAACCGAGGACTGATTGGCAGGCAGTGTCTCACTGACAGGGTGTGATGATCTTGGGAACTCTCCCCAACAGTCTCTCCTGTCAAACCAATTCCATTTTGCACCAAACACATACATATGCACTCAGCAGGAGAAAGAAAGAGAAAGCTGTCCCACTGAAGTGAGTGATCCCAGAGCCACCTATCTCACAGAAGTCAAATCAGGACACTTGAGGGAGAAGATAAGTATCAACAGTCCTATCTTTTTTCCTACAAACTCCTAGGAACCTTAAATTTTTTGTTTCTACTGAAAAGTGTCCAAGAATCCTAATAAAACATTGATTTTCTGTCTTAATAAAACACTTTTTTAGCTTATGTCAGTCTGCCATATAATGAAGCAACAATCCTTGTTGGCTAATGTTTTTTCTTTCATTTATATTATAGCTCAGCCTCCAAACTAAACATTAAATAAATTTCAGACCTCAGACTTTGTTTCATACCTCAGTACAACTCCTACAGCTCTCAAGCATTAAGATATCTAGAAGCCAAAGATCAATTATTTGTTCAAAACCCTACCTGTGTAACAGCTCATCACTTATTTTTTCATCTCTGATTTAAGCATTTTTTAAAGAAGCACATTCTATAATAAATTAAAAGAGAACAGACATAGAATGGTGCATAGAAGCATAAAGAAGTATAAACAACATTGCTTATAGTAACAGAAACCAATCCACTTCATTCTTAAAACCCACTAAACCTCTTATCCAATCTTTAAAATACACAATGCTCATTATACAATACGTAAGCACTGTCAACATTCATAAAAACACACACAGTACATTCTAAACACATGCAGTAAATGCACTCCTATTAAACTGAAAACAACAGTGCTGTCACACAGGCAATAAATCTCCCTTTTTCCTGAAAGAATGTTTTCTACAAGGGAGCAAAAATCTCAAAATTAAGTGGAAAGGTTCATGTGATGTTTTTACATGCAATTATACTTTAAGTCAGCAGACTGCAACATGCAGAGTAATAGGTATTCACAGAGAAAAAAATTAATATTAAGTTACACTTATATGTACATAGGGTGATAGATTAGCAAAACTGTGTGTACTGTACACATATCAAAGAAAAAGAAAACAATCCTCACTCTTTTCCACTTCTCGGTACAAAGTATCACACCCTGTACATGTAACCATGAAGTTGGTTCAAATGAATTATGGGATTAAGGTGAGTTAAATCAACAGAAGAGCCTGGAGCCAGGAAAGTTTCAATACACGTATGTACAAATATACTTTTCTACCCTTCCTAAATAAAGCTGGTGTCAAAATACAGCTTTATATTAATCCAGCAGCTCTTGCAACTACTGAAATCATGAACTGGACTGACAATTCAGATCAGAATTGCTGTATCATTTTCTAAGTCTTCAAATTGATTGTGGTGCAACTATATTCCCACTACAAGGTTCCCAAGGCAAAAAACATGTAAAGACCTGACTGTGAGACAGTGTGGACCTCACATTTACCAACTACATCATCCAGTCAAAATGAAGCTACATGTATCAGCTAACACATAAACACAACCAGCAATCTACTTCAGAGAGATGCCACTTCTGACTGAAGTTTTATGATTTTGAGATCTGCTCTACAGAATCAGGACCCAGACTTCTCCCAATGCAGGAATTACTGCTTTTAACCTTGGAGATTTTGTTTGTTGAATTTACATGGCAGCTGCAGCCTGAGCTGCAATAAAACTGCATATAGCAGGAGCATAAATCACCTCCTTACTAGATACATTCACAGAAGCTGGAAACAAAGAATTTTTTACACATCAATGAGCAAGAAATACATATTGTTAAATGTATTGCTTGAATCTATTATTAAGGGAGTCACTTTCATGTTTTATTTAATGATTACCATAAGAATCATTTATACGCTGAAAAAATTATGTTGAGTTTTGTCTGTCCATTTGTGGGATCTTTTACATATTTTCCAAAACCTATTTTTTCTTCTTTCCTTGTACTATTCACACATTCAGAAAAATGCTTCCTGAATTTTAATTTGGAATCTGTAATAAGGTTCAAACAAGTGACTCTGACTATCATTAATCAATTAACATTTTATCATAGCAAATCACAATGCAGCTGTGTTTCAGAGAGAAAGCATTTTCATGGATGAGATGAGAGGTAGCAATTTCAGTGAAAAAAAAAATTAATAAGCATCACCACCAACCTTAATGTATATTCTGAGAATGCAATTAGAGTGATCTCAACATACAATAGGTCTGAACTACTGAACTGCAATTAGCAAAACCCTTTTCAAATGTGCTGTATGGACAGAAGATACAGAATACATACCAGATTTAGACAGTGCAGCTGGGCTTAGTAAAGTACTAAATTAACTGAAAAAAATAAAAGAGCTAACTCAAGGACTTGTTTACCAAGTGTTAAATACGTTTTACACAACTTCACTGGGTTGTGGAAAGAGAGTCATCAAACTAAGAAATGGGAATTCTACCTGTCAGCAATGCACTGGCCACACAAAACAGTTATGTACTTGGCAATGCCCTAAAACACAAAAGCGGAGATCAGACAAGCCCTGAGGTCTGAAAAAAAGGAAATTCCTATGGAGCCTCACATTCCTCTGCTGTAATCCTTCATACAAGGCCAGCTGAGGGAGGGGGTTTAAAGACCAGCACTTAGAAGTGAGGTCCAGTCTGGAACTGCAGAGGGAGTCAGAACAACATCTGGAGAAGGAGGTGCAACCTGCATCCTAAGCAATTTACACTACTTAGCTGGTGCACCAGCATATTTAGCCACAGTTGGAAATTCCTCCTGGCTGTCACACTGCTGTCCAGACACGACGCCTTCCATTAAGAAAGCTTAACAGTGATAAATGTGTGTACCCCAGAAATATTCAGAAAGTAAAAGAATCGTGATTACAGACCAAATCTAGTAGTGTGAATCTGATCCTTGTTTTCAGTACTGAAATATGTTAATAGTTTTTCTTTATTTTTTCCTTTTTAATTATTTTCTTTCTTAATGGTAGAAAAAACCCACAGCGTTTAGTTTACTTTATGCTTTTTTTTCAGATCTGAAAAAAATCCCCAAATCCCCGGCCAAATCGCCCAGCAAAGAGTTGAGAGGCACTTCAACCTATCCTCCCATTGCAAATGGGCTCCTCTCCCACCCAGCTGAGTCTCACTGCCCCCTCTTCCTTTCCTTCTGGCACAGGTAGAATTAGAGCACAGAATAAATCAAATCAGAGAACTTAACTACTTGAAATCTAATCAGGTGAAAGCAAAGTGAATTCTCCACAGGCTTAGTTATGATGCTGCAATGATGAGGAACAGCCACACAATGAATGCTAAGGCCTGGGACAAAGACAACAGCAAGAATATTCCTCTGGTGGCAGCACGGACATCTGAGGAATTTAAGCAGTTCTGACCATGGCTGCATCATGTAATAATGTCCAACAGTCAAAAATGAAGTGGCAGTCCACTGTCTTGTTATAATTATCCACAGTTTAATTTTAAAACATGTCTCAAATGGTTTATTCACCCTGACCCTCTAGGGGTTGACTTAGGTAAAGCTTTGTCAAAAGCACTAAACATCAATATTCTTTGCTTCTAATTTGCTACCCTTATGAAAAGCATCCCTGTCCATCTTAACAAACTGTGTCAAAAAAAGGTTTTGTAACAAAGTGAGTAATGCTAGTGTACACTATAGCTGAAAAGCTGATCATTACTTCTCCAACTACAAGCCCCAGAAAAGCTGATTTTCCTATTTGGCCCCAGAGAATGCCCAAAGATATGCAAAACTATACACTAATATATGGATGGATATATCAGATTCTCTCCAGGAAACACCTGTGTACGAGTAAGGGAACTCTACCATTTCCTCAAAGTTTCAAACAAATTATTTCTTCCTTCCTTTTACATTGAATGGCTAAAATTTGTTCATCTGTGAGATGAGTAAAGGATAACATTTTAACCTTTACACATTTCCAAATTCTTGCAGGAAGTTTTCATGCTGCTCTCACCATTTCTTTCCTGTAACCACAAGGCTACACAAAGACCTTCCTTCTTCACATATATTCTGCAGCAGAGAGATTTTTGCAAGCTAATCTGTGCTGGTTTGCAAACAGAACTTCTCTGCACACAGGAAGGCTGCCCTGTCACCACTAATCACGTTCTAGAAACAATAACTGTGCAGGCAGCACTGGCCAAACCTAGGATACACACATCCTCACATTTACCAAGCATCCTAATTTGAGTGGCTGTCAAATCTTATCCTACATTTACCTTACACCCTCAATAGCACTGTGACTACTTCCAAGAAGGGGGAAGACTTTGTGAATTTTCACATCATTTCCTATTTAGGGTCGTATCTGCTCATGCTACCTCGAGAGAACAGTATTTATCCCCTTAAACACAGTGTTAAGAACCAACGTATGATGCTTTGTGATACTTATTACATGCCTACTATCCTTTAGGGATGAACAGAGAAGAAATTTGCACCTTCCAAGTGCAATCTTGTGCCTCACTTCTTGTGCTTCCTCTATGGGAGGGGACTGAAGAACTGTCCAGAGCAGTTCTGCCCCTAGGATTTGAAGGATAGTAGTGTATATTGTTTAATGCTAGGATATCATTTCATAGAAAATGTATATTTCTGGAAAGCTATTAGGGAAATTAATTCCTCTAGAAACTCTAATTTTAAGCTGTCCATAGCATTCATTTTTACCTTTTGAAAGAGTAACTTCCATTAGTCAAAACAGATAAAGAAACTGTTTTATTACCTGATACCTGGTAGTTTTCCAAAACAATCACTTTTGTGCTCAAGGAAAATCAGCTCTCTAGAGAAAAAGAGGCACCACAAAGAAAAGCAGCATTTTGTTATATGTTTTTTGTCAAAAAAAAAAAAGGTATCAAAACCACAGTCCACTTTTTCTACCTGTTTTCCTTCCTCCTTCTCAGTCTTCCACTGCACTTTGATAGCAGATGCATTTGATTAATTATGTGCTGGCTCTGGGTCTAAAGCACAAATGAAGGCTATTTCCTTGAGGGCTAATTGCCAGAGAAATTCGTAGGGAAAAAGAACCTGCTCGTGCCAGAACTTCAGCTCCCCCTGGCCTATGCTGAGGATGGCAAGAGACGGCACATGGAAAATCTGTATCAAACAGAGATGTCTGAAAGCTTTTATCACATTACTATTAGAAGTATGGCAAAAAAGGGCTCCAAAATTGCATGAGGATACATCTTGCTCTTCCTGTTCTATCACTTCTGCTCTAATAAAACTTCTCCACAGTTTTAATGAATCTTTAAGGATAATCAGTATATTTCACTCTTTATAGTTACACTTACTATTTTGAATACTTTTTTTCAGACTGTTTTCAATAAATTAGAACAGCAGAACCAATATAAGGCCAATTCTGAGTCCTATGACCATTTCTTAAATGCACTGCCTTTCTTTTTTGCTATGTTTTTCACTTTTTCTTCATTGTAGATCTATTCTTTTAGGGCTTCTACTACAATTGCTTGCAGAAACAAGGAAGTTATGGAATTCTACCACATTCTTTTCTTTCTCAGAAATTATACGGAAACTTCAAAGCTATTTTACTGACAACTAGTGCAATAACAACACAGGACTTCCAACTATCATAATCTAAGAAGCCTTAGAAAAGATGTCCCTGAGATAAGACACTTCTGTTAAATAGTTCTTAAGAGCAGATGTTAACAGGGATGTTAAACATCACAAGCTTACCTTCAAAGAAACAAACTAGGAATATCAGCTCATTTTACATTTGCCACTGAAAAGCTGACAGGTGGTGCCAACTAAAGGATGCTGTTCAGGAGACTTTGACTAAATATATCCAAATCCAATAGTAGTGTACAAATAGCTGTATTAAATGAACACTGCATTTGGTCTGGAAACATTACAGCTTACTATCAGTGTGCTGGATCCTACCTCCTTTGACCTCAACTCTCCTCACACACTCATCCATGCAAGGTTTACATTAAAAGGTAAGACTCCTGGAACCATTTCTTTTAGCATGTTCAATCCTACTTACAAGCTCCTTTTTATAGCTGTAAGAAGACATAAGTTTATTACATTTGAAGCCATTTCCCTCTGAACACAAAATGCAGGAAGGCACCAGTTGTCAGAATATTGAAATTAGGCTCATGAACGCCTTTAAAAATATGCATCATTAAAATTAGTGTTTTAAATAGCAGATGAACAATACTCCACCTCTGAGACTTCTTCTTTGTATAGAAAAACTGCATCTACTATTACAGTGCCTTAATTTTAACATTCACCTTCTTTCTGAAGGAGGGTTAGTAGCCCCATGACTAAAGTGCCTGTCACAATGACATTTTTCTTGAAGCTGGAAACTGAGAGTCAGTTTAACCCCATCAAAGAATTACAGAAAATTGGAGGACCCTGCTTTCAAACACATGCCTTTCAATTGCATCAAGAAATGTTCATGAAATAAAAATACTATCGCAGTGTTTGAGAAGCCTGGTGCTCCCACCAACTGGCTATAAAATTTCTATCATTAGCTACACTTGATCAACCCCCGCACCTCAGTGTGTCGTACCAAACAGAACTGACATCGTTTGATGCAAATGCTTCTTGAAGGGGAAAGAATCCTGCAAAAGAATGAGTACGGAGTTACAGGGCAATGAACTGAATATTTAACACAAGCTGGGCTCTGCAGGAGGAATGTTTTAACAGCTACCATCCTAGTCGTCCTTTGTAAGCTAGGACCTGAGCTTTCCCTCACTGCAGTGTTGAAACACAATGCAGCTAAAAAGTAAGGACTGAAGCTGATTTTTATTGATTCTGCACCATTTCAAAATCACATCTCTATGTTCAGACTGCATGTTAAATATGTATTTGATGTAACATATACATCTTGGTGATTGATTTGGAGCACTAAACAGAAAACTAGAAGGTCACAATGTGACATTTGTTTTTCACTCATTATTTTCTTGAAAAGCTGAGAAAATGCACTTGAAAAAAAGGCAACTTAATTTAATAGACACAGCTTTAAACTAAATGAATATGAGAAAAATAACTCAGAAATAATTTCAGAAAGGGGATTACAAACCACTTTCAATTGCATTTTAAATTCTCTCAATACTGGCTACATATGCTCACAGATGTGATCTGATATGCCACTTCAAGGACAGATGCCCTCAGGGTACAAACATTTACACCAAGTATAATTCCGGATTTATCAGAATCTGGCTATTGCTCTGGGAAGGTCTGGTCCTGCACTGCATAGAGAATGTGCTTGTAGAGATTGAAGTCATCTCAGTGCTTGTCTCTCTGCGGCACAGTTCAGAGGCTTTGCATAGCATACTTACCCAGAGGAGAAAGAGATTAAAAAATTTCCATAAGAGTGCAAACACTTGTTAAACAACTTGTAAAAATGGGTTAAACTCAAGATACGGTATTATGATAAAATCACCCAATTAGATTTAATTAAATCTGCCATTCATCAACTTCTTAAGCATGCAATATCTGTACTACTGCATAGTAATAGCAAACTGGGCATTCCAAAGTCTTATTGACATCTAATCTATAATACAATAAAAACACTATGCTAATCATAAGACTCTTACTAAAAATAAAAAAAAGAGGGCTCATTTTAAAAAAGATGCCAGCTTTTCAAAACTCTGTGATCTTCAAACAAAAAGCAATAAACAAGTTTGCACACTTCTCATTCTCCTTGCCAGCCTATGCTTCTCTATTTTAGAGTTGCCACAGACAGAATTAGTAACTTGAGTGATTTTTCAATGCATTTTTTCTTGTAATTTTTTTAAATGTCTCAAGTATTTCTGGCATATATTTAATATTTCTGAGCAAATATATCTTTATTGAGTGCAGTGAGATGCATATACAACAGCTTGACTTTTGCACTTGAAAATGAATGTGTACGTGGATGAGTAAACATGAGAGATTATAATTAGCCCTGTTGTTCCCTGTTCTGTCTTCACAGATTGGCATAAAATCAGGAGCAGTCTATACGACTGAATCTTATATGATATGACTGACTACTTTTGCAAATAATGAAGAGAAAAGAATATTCCATATATATGAGATGAAAATTTCCATTTCAACATTCTCAAAGTAATGAGGTTTGAAGTCAAAATGATTATTTGCAAAGAATAGCTGTTCCCAAGAAAATACTAGATTTAAGACAGAGAAAACTGCTAGTCTGCCTTCCCTTCTATTAAAAAAATATTTTTCATTTCAACCTAATTTATTTTCAAGTAAAAGCTGGAAATATCCTTAAAACCATTGTCAAAAAACAAACCAAAAAAAAAAAACAAAAACAAAAACAAAACAAAACAAAACAACCAAAAAACAGATTCCATCAAAACATTCTGCAAAAAGACACCACTGCAACCCAAACCTATATCCTCTTTCATGATCCAATCTAGCAGACTATCATATCAAGTTAATTAAAAGAAACTCTGTAAGATGCTGTCCTTTAAAACAAAACTGTTACTAGCAGATTTAAAAATGGATACTCAGAAATCAAACAGCTTGCCAATTTTTTTTAATGGTCTCCTACTAATCCCTGTTTATGTACTTACTATCTTAAGTAAGTACACACTTGTATCTCTACAAATGACATAGAATAATGCTTATTCGTGACAATGTATATTACCAATAGGCAACTTTCAAGTAGGAGTATCTAAGTTTGTAGGCACAGCTTTGCTGTCTTAAGAGTTTCAATATATGCACAGGGAGATCAAGAATAATTTTGCCACTTCATATGCTAAGTGTGCCGTGTCCAGTGTTACTGGGTCACTAATAATCCAATGCAGATGGTTTTGTGAACTTTTAAAAGTTGCTTTTTCAACGTGTAGAAAGCACAGTACAGCAAATGCACCAGCTTGAGCCTGAGCCCGAACTGAAGCCAAGCCAAGGCTGGGCCAAGCTGGAAGGGGCGTTGCTGCCTCACTGAGCACTGATGAACAGGTGAGCCCCACTCCCAGGCTGCAGGGCTCTTCCCTCAGCAATGAGGATGCTGTAAGTCATTGCTATGCTGCTGTCTGAGCTCTCAGGCCATTTTCCAGCGTTATGCACCTCTTTTTTTTGGTGCCATGTCTTTCATAGATTGGAAGGATGCCAAGAATAAAGCCAAAGCCTGTGCAGTCTATAATTAACTCAATCTTCTAAGTCAGACAGTGGCTTTCTTGATTTGAATTCCCTAAATTTGCAAATTTGTGCTTCTGACAACATACCAGCTCTTAGATTCAGTCATTCAGACACTGTATTTTTATCTCCAGATATATGTATGTATTATCCTCCAAAAGTATGAAGTCTTGAAAGTCCACTGTGTTCACTTAGCATCATATAAACTATTCTAAGACTATTTTATTTATGTTTGCCTCTACTGTAAGCCCAAATATTCCCAGGAAAGAATTATAGTTCATTAAAATATTTTTCTATTTAATGTCCTTTCTGACAAGCCACACTTGTCAAATGAATGTACCACTCTCTGATTTATAGGTTTGATTTTACTTTCATTATGGCATTATAAAGCAATGTGACTACATATTTCAAACCAACAACATAGCATACTAAACATTTTTTCTCATTTAATACTGCTGTCTAATGTCAGCCAAAGACTCTCTGGCCATTCTGCTGCTCTCCATGGCACATTTCTTTTGCATAAAAACACCAACTGTTCAATCAAGAGCATTAAGAATATGCTACTGCAAGAGGCAGGAGCAGCAGACAGTATAAACACTGTCAACTTGGGACTAATTTTTAACATTTCTTATTTCATATGAAAATCACCAAAGCAAGAAGTTCCAAGAATGTATTTTTGCATCTCAGTATGTTTTATTTCACCTAAATGAGAAACTCATTTGTTACATCAAAGTAAAAGAGGCATATATGCACAACTTGAGTAACTGTGATCTCACTGCAGCAACCTTTGGGCTCCCTTCCCAAGCACCACCACCTGCCACTGCCCTCCTGGTTCCCCTGGCCTCCTATCAGGGTGCAAGTCCCCAGGACTAAGAACTTCCTGCTTTTACTTTAAGAAACATAGAAAAATCTGAAATAAAGTATTAGCAAATGCCTGACAATGAGGTGACCCCTGACAAGTCTTTCTTAAAAAAAAAAAACAAAACAAAAAACAAACAACCACATACAAAAAGTACCTCCCCACACCCAAATAAAATAAAAACTCCAACCCACCACACCAAAAAAAAAAAAAAAAAAAAAAAAATACCAAAAAAGAAAAAATCCCCCTGAAATTGACAATTATAGAAAGTCAGAAAAAGAGATTATGAGAAATAGAGGTGGGACTCCTTGAGGAAGTGAACCGCTGACCCTGATCCAACAAAGCACTTTGCCAATTATTAACTTCAAGTACACAAAGTGATCCTACACAACTCTCCTGAGCCATTAAAAAAAAATCTGCTAAACTGTCAGCCAGGGAGAAAGCCTGACTGCTTACAATTATTCCTGCAGTTGTGTGCCAATTCTGCTGGTCAGATACAAAAGCACTGCTTCTTCTATACACTGTAACACTGTAATTGTTACCATTTTAATGTATTAGCAAGTCAGATGACTCCAAACACTTCTACACACATCCTTACAACCACACACTAGAGAAGTTTTACTCGTCAGTCAACAAATTACTTTATATAAAACAAAAAGCATGTGTATAATACTTCAAAAAGTGTCTCTGATCATCACTCCTTCCCCACTGCAAAACATCCAAAACTAAAATGCTTGTGTCACAGACAGCATTAGGGCTCTTTTTGCAGAGACATAATCACATACTCCTTACAATTGAGTAAGTTCTTTTTGTCCCTCCCTCTTGTTGTAATAAATATTTTCAAGCATGTAGCACAATACTTCATTTTATTATCCCATCTTGAATGAGATGTTCCAAAGTATGTGGAACTTGCTACTGTCAAAGACAATAGCAATACGTTAACACTAAGAAATTTTCAAAGTGCCATTTTATAGTAATTGCAATATTTTCTCATTATCACCAATTTTTTATGGAAAAGTCTGTCTAAAATGTAAAGGAAAGGCTTACTGTCATGATACCAAATTTTCAGGTGTTTTCCCACCATATAATGCAAATATATATTATTAATTAAGTTGGGTACAGGAGTTCCATCATACCTGACTTAAGAGAGTATATTATGAGTTTAGCCTCCCGAAGCTTTCTCTGTGAAGAACAGTGGGCTCCATAAGTGAGCTAATCAAGGAACTAATCCAATTTAGATGTTCTGAACTGCTTTACAGAGAAGCCTCTCAGTCTCCACTGACCACAGAGGAAAAACAGACTTCTAACATAAGAATCTGAATTACATGGATAAAGTTAGATGTTGTGGACACTTCTTCCCCTCAAAAATGCACTTGAAAATCAAAACACATTCTGAAATATGACTACTTATTGCTTTATTCATGAAACTGAAGACATCTCAAAAAGCTAAGTCCCTATATAAATCTCACCTTCCCTAAAGAAGAACCAACTGGTGCAGGCAGGTCCCATCCCCTTGCTGATAATCAGTGCCAGCAGAACCTGCAGCAATTGCAGGGACACAGTTCTGTACTGTAACATGTAGTAACTCACAGGACCAGTTCACTCACTGGCTTGTAGCCCAAGTGTCTGTTGTTGAATAAAACCCTGCTTTCTCCTCCAAGCAAGTAATCCAGAACCTGCTTTCTCCCCCGAGAAAGGACAAGTTTTTTACTATACACACTCATCTTCCACTAGTAACATCAACCAAAATGCTGTTCTCACCTGTTCCTCACTTCACAATAACTTAAAAACGCAGCAGAGGTGACAAGAAGCCCCCTTCTTCCCTCAAACTTTCTGTCTCAAGTCACTTGATTTTAGTTCAATAAAGCTAAAGCACCACCAGCAAACTCATTGCCATTGCCATCCTGGCTGAAAAGTATAAAATCTGATAATGTTGGGGTTGTCAGAAAGCATTATCGCCCCAGAGAGGTGGAAGTCTGTAGCCTGCATTTATTGAAACAGGAGATTATGAAGGGTATGAAGAAGGCATAATTTCCAGGAGGTTGTTCAACTATTGTCAGATTATCTTTTTATCTGCAGTGCTACACAGAGATTATCTTTGAAATCTTACAAATACGTACCACTATATCTTAAGGGTAGCAGGAAATACTCCAAAGGTTTCCTTACATATACTAGAGGATTAAACCCAGAAAATTAACCCATTTGGCCAAATTAAGCTTAGTTGGCATTAGGCCAACCATCTGTCCTTAACCAATAGGAAAAATTAAAACATACACTAAAATGTAAAAAAAAAAAAAATCATCCATACTCACTATTTTGTCAAAATGTAACAAAATGTAATATAATCCATTGCATAAAAGCTTGTAATTGCTGCCCACACAGTATTTTTAAATAAGGTTATTAAAAGGAAACATTTCTCCTGCCAAAACATTTAAATTAACAACATTACAATTACCAAATACAAGGAAATAGAACTCCTTGGTAGAAAATTGTAACGTTTCCATTTGGAGGCTGTTTCAGTGTAAGTAACACACAATGAACTTCACCTCAATTTTCAAGCAACAATTTCACTTGATTTCTTTAAATTTTTTTTAAAGAAAAACACAAGACCAGATACTTTAGGAGGAAAAGAAAAAGGAAGCAAACCAAGATCTTTCCAATGTGTGTTCATACCTCCCTTTACTATAACTTGCAGGTTGGTTCTGATTTAACCACTGCCAGAGTTTTTACTAGCTATACCCATTTTCTAGAAGCCAGTTTCTTTCTCCACAAGTGGTAATTCCTGTATGCTAAATGCATATCTCATATGAACCACTACAAGGCAGGCAGACTTTCATCCTGGCAATGAATTTAGGGATCATTATAGTCTTTACTGCGCAAACATTAGGCTGCTTCCAAGTGTGGCAACCACGTAGGCATTTCAACCTGTGGTCAGGTTAGAAGAGACAAGAACTCTCTAGCCCATATGTCACCAATATAATTTTCAAGGGAATTTTTGCATAGAAAGCTTAAGTAACCATCCCCACCAAATTCCAAATAAAGTGCTGATAGGCTTCTCCCGCATAAGCCTTCACTTAAGACACTGGACTTATTCTTCTTTATTGAAGATGGTTTGGCATACACAAAGAGAATGCAATCACTTATTCAGATAATTAACAGAAACTCTACTTAGTATTTTCCCAACATTAATATCATAGCTGCAATAGGAAAACATGCTTCAGATGCAAAAAATACGCACTTAGAAGTTACACCTAGCACGATACATAAGGGCATAAGGAGCTTGAGACTTGTCAATTTTTAAAGGTTTGGGGTTTTTAATCACTATTTCTAGCAAGTTTTCACAAATCAAAGAGAATAAAAGTGCAAATATTTATATTTTCAGAGGACTGATGTGTAGCAATGCAGTCACGCTCAAAACCAAGCATTCCTTCTGTCTCCCATGCCTCTAATCTAAGCAATCAGATTTAAAAGGTCTCTGCAATTTCAAGGA
Organism: Pseudopipra pipra; assembly: GCF_036250125.1. NCBI lineage: Eukaryota > Metazoa > Chordata > Aves > Passeriformes > Pipridae > Pseudopipra > Pseudopipra pipra. The sequence continues at coordinate 21,171,588 of NC_087552.1, read as the reverse complement.
CTTAGGTTAAAATCCTTGCTGAAACCCTGATTTCTGTGCATTGTTCCTGACATTTCACAATGGCACCAGACAAACTGCATACTCTCCATGAGATCTATCACAGCTATATAGGAAGTCATTTACTGTGTCCCATAACAGACTGCTAGTCCAATTTAAGTACATGAGAATTACAGTAACCAGCAGCATGAAAAAGGAGTTAGATACTCAATTAGATGAGGGGATTGTTTTTTGCTCTGAAGCTTAAGGTTCAGAAGAGGGGAGGGAATCCCTGTTACTAGCAGGCTTAAGACATCTGCATATCCCCAGCTTTTGTGGCTATTTTTTTGTACAGAATCAAAAAAAGGTAGAAAGGGGGAAAATCCTAAATCCCTCTACAATCCTCTACCAAGTTTTCTGTAAAATGAAACTAAAAAAAAAAACAACTATGTATATCTTTTTCTTCACTTAACCTTTAAATGTGCACAGCACGAACTTACCTTATTCATATAACAAGTCTCCTTGAAGTATGTGTTGATCAGGACTGCAAGTGATGTTAGTTAGATGCCTGTAGCCCCAGTGCACCAAATGCTTAAGACAGATGTACTGAAGAGCAATAGCCCACATATGTCTGGGTACTCTATTCAATAAAACATCTCAGCCTAAGCAGGTCACAATTTTCTAGTTAAATATACAATGAGGGATAAAGTTTAACTCTATAAGGCTTGAGAGAACACAGGTGGGGTTTTTTGGTTATTGTTTTGATTTAGTGTAGTAAAAATCCCATCTTTTAGTTTACTGCAACGACAATATACAGTAAACAATAGCTGAACACTTCCAATATTCCCTCATCGCCCTGTTAATTAAGGAGAGGTAGAAGAAAAAAAGAAACTGTAAAGAAATAAACAGACTTCCAACAAAATGTGGGGGGGGAAAGTAGCAATACAATACAAAGTAAGAAACAGACTATGAGAACAAATATTTTGCGTGATAAGGTAACTATGATTTAAGTCAACAGCTCGCCCTCAGTGTTGAAAATCTAACTATAATGAAATCTTCTACATATCCAGACTGATTATAGGAGTATAGTACGTTCCAGCACATACTCAGCTCTTCAGTTAGTGTGTTTGAGCATCCGTTATTAATATTTAAAAAAACGTGGTACCTTCTGTTCAATCTTCATTCATAAAGTCCAGATCAACAGAGAACATGCTTAAAAATTGCACCCAGTCCTGAATAAACAGAAACTAAGAAGCAGACCTTTTTTTCCCTCCCAAGTTGACTGTCTGGTGTATGTACCTTGACTCCTTCTCACATCACTAACTGATTGCAAATTTTATTTTAAAAGTATGATAAATCAACAAACAAACATTTTACTCAGTTTAAAATTCAATTTTTATTTCATGTTTCCTTGTGTGTACTCTTTCAGTAGTAAACAAACAGATTAAAGCTGTTCAGCTCTGATTAGCTCTTATAATAGTCTCAGTATGGCAGTTCTACACATCTTGTCCCAAAAGCTTATCAGATTCCCTTTATCAAGGTATCCATCTGTACTGACATGGAGATTAAGGGTTCTTAATCCACTTCTGAATTCTTTAACTCATACAAAGCTGCTCCAATTACTTTACTCTAAATAATGTTTTGGGCAACGGAGTCAGGCAGAGCACTTTATCTTTCCACTGTGCTGCACCAACCCTCATGGAACATCTCTGCATGTCAAGCATCTCATTGGTATAGATTAAGTGATGGAACCTTCACTATATAAATTGAGATCACTGAACTTTTATGTCTACCACTATTCTTTTTACAAAGGTGATTCTGTAAGAGCTATAAGAAAACAGCTCTTGTGCTGCTCTAAAGTGAGTACAGAAGGGAAGCAGCACCATAGGTCCCTACAGCAATCAGCTTATACAGCAAAGCATGATAACCTTTATCTTAGCCTGCGTAACTGCTGATGTTGTTAGGGGTTATTAAAGTATCCAGCTCTGTTAGAATCCAACTCCAACATTTAACTCTCTGACCTCCAGCAGGCAGTGTGCAGTGACATTTCCTGATAGAATATATCCCACAATTTCAATTGCAAAAATTGCTTGGGTATACAGTGTTTACGTTCAATGCTTCCATGAAGAATGTCCCTATACAGATGAAAAACACCTAACTCACCATTGTACTGATATTAACTTCCAGATGGCTAGAAAAAACAGGTTGTTCCTATCACTCCTTTTTTTTTATATTCATTCATATTTATTATGTCACATGGATGTCAACATCCTTAATAAAGCCAAACATTTTCAGTTCAATGGTTTCTAGTCTTTCTTTTATTGAACTAATTGCATAATCACCTATTTGGACAAACATAGAATAACCCTACTATCCTTGGCAGAGTTACTGCAGGCTCATAATAGCCTAAATTGGAAATAAAATTTTGCCTATTATCAGTCTTTCCACTATCCGAGGTGCTCCAAGAAACCCCTGATTGATCAGTGATCTACAACATCATGCTTATTTAGATACTGGAAAGCATAACTTTAATTGCATATACAATAGCCAAAGCACTTTTGTTGAGATATCTAATATTCCACTATCGTGAAACACATTTTTCAGGCTTCACAGATGCTATAACCTCTGTTAAGCCTCTAGGGCTACTATTTACAACACAATTCTGATAATTTTCTAAAACAGTTGTACAAATAAATCAGATCTGATACTCAGATGATTAAAATGCTCCAGCTTGTAAGTAAGAAATACCAGCATCATGACACTTTTTTTTTAAAAATTCCTGTTAGCTAATACAAAAATGCAGCTTTCTTAATAAGCAGCAACTGAGACCTCACACTTTCAAAAAACTTCAGACTTCCTCCTATGATCAGCAAGATCTAAGCTGCCAAAAAAAGAGAAAATCCTATGTTCCAAAGCTAAGTTTCTCAGTATAAGTAGACAGAAAACAAAGCAGAATTGTTTCTATGTATTCAGAAAAGACTAAAAATATAGGCATATGCATGGCCCTGCATTGCTCATATTCATATATAAACTATGCATTAATTTGGCAATCCAAATATCAACTTAAGAACTTCACCACTGACCAGTTCAGATAAAATGTTCAGATAGCATGTTAACCAAGTGTGATCAGACTACAGTGCAATAAGACACCAGAACAAGAGTAGAATTGCTACTTACTGAGGTGATGAACTGGATGTTTAATTACACCTATTGAGACCAGTCTTTTTAAAAAATTGTATTAGCTGCTTCAGTTTATTTCCCTCAAAATTCCTAAACATTAGTACGTACCATCACAGAGAAAGCTGCACACACAAAAATGGAGAGGACTTGAAAAGAAGTGGAGAGTATAATTAAGCAAAGATGAGTACAAAAACTCAAACCTAAAAGACGAAGTGAGCTTTTACTTATAACTAACCTGTGTATGTACATTACCTTTCCAGCTTACTATGATTTTTACAAGGTGCCTCTAACAACAGATATTTCTCCATTCTTAGCTGCCCTTTGAAGTGAGAGCATAAACAGACCAACACTGATGATAGTCTATTAATTATGCTGTTAAGAGCCTAGTTTTCTTTTGCACTAAAAAAAAAAAAAAAATTCCTCTGTCATTTAAGGATAATCGTTTTGCTAATAACAATCAAAATGGGTAATTCTCTGGGATTTTAGCACAATGTGGTGATTTATGTCTCCAGCTCTTGTTTCCAAGGATTGTAGATACCTGGCCCATTACTGGTTGCAAAGGTTAGACTTTGGAATGAATAAACCGCGTTCAATTTTATGGAGAAGACACTGCTGATGACTAGAGTCTTTAATATCAAAACATTCTATCCAAATATTTTTAAGTCTCAACTTTCAGGGACTTCTAGCAAGTCTCAAAAGCGCAAAGAATAAAAGCAGTTGCTATGTAGGAATCGCATTTGCAACTCCTCCTAAAGCTACTGCCACTCTTAACTGTGCAAGGCAGAACACTGGACTAAACAGGCCACTGACTGAACTATTTCGGTCATATCTGCATTTTTATTCTGAAAAATGCCTAATAGAAAGTCCAAACCATAACTAAGATGTGCAGTAGAAGACAGCAAAGAAAGGCAATAACATAGTTGACTGATTATTCTTAGCTAACAAAGATGATAAAAATAATATATATTTGGTGGTTTGAGAACTGACTGAATGGCAGATATCAGAGTCATAATCAGTGGCAGAGGGTCTAGATGGAAGTCTGCCACTAGTCGTGTCCCTCAAGGGTCAATACTGGATCCAGTATTGTTTAACTTATTCATCAATTACTTGGATGAAGAGACAGATGCTTCCTAAGTGTGTTCATTGACAACACAAAGCTGGGGTGGCTGATACCCCAGAGGGCTATGCAGGACCTTGGCAGGCTGAAGAGATGGGCAGAGAACTGTCTGAAGTTCAACGAAGGCAAATGCAGGGTCCTGCACCTGAAGAACAACCCCAGGCACCAGGACAGGCTGGGGACTGACCTTCTTCTGCAGAAGAGGACCTGGGTGTCCTGGTGGACAACAAGCTGTCCAGAAGCCAGCTGTGCCCTGGTGGCCAAGAAGGCCAATGGTATCCTGGGGTGCATTAGGAAGAGCATTGCCAGCAAGTTGAGGGAGGTGTGGCCCCTGGTGAGGCCACATCTGGAGTGCTGTGTCCAGTTCTGGGATCCTCAGTACAAGAGACATGCAGCTCCTGGAGCAAGTCCAGCAGAGGGCAACAAATATGATGAAGGGACTGGAGCATCTCCCTCCAGGACAGGCTGAGGGAGCTGGATCTGTTCAGCCTTGAGAAGAGACAACTGAGAGGGGATCTCGTTAATGTACGTAGTATCTGACAGGAAGGTGTCGAGAGGAGCCAAGCTCTTCTTGGGGTGCCAAGAGGCAACATGCAGAAGCTAATGCACAGGAAGTTCCACCTGAACATGAGAAAGAATTTCTTTTACTGTGAAGATGACTGAGCACTGGGATCATTTCAGCTGAGTCAGAATCCTCAAGAAATAATCTTTTATCATAATCTTGAGCTAATAAAATTTTTGTTTCTGGAAGATTAAAAAAAATTGCCTTGAAATAGAAAGCAAATTTTTTTTGTTTAAATGCCAATACCATTTCCTGAATCTGTAGCAGACATTGTTCTACAAAAACCTACTACGAGTTGAAAAACAAAAAAGCCTGACGCATTTGAACATTCATCTCCTTTCCTTGATTCATCTGCCTTTTCCTCATTTCTCAACACCTTCTTCCCTTTCCTATTCAAGCCCCTGTGGGATCATTGCAAAAGACATCCTCTTCTCCTTGGACAGGATGGGACAAGATGCACAAAGAAAAGCGCACTTGAACTCAAACCTGGCAAGTTGCAGTCCAGGCAACTACTGCAGAAGATCATAGGGCTGCAGGAGCCCAGAGCACACAGAATAATCGTACCTCACCAAACACAGAGAAGCACAACACCAAAGCTGTGCCTATAATTGGCAGCTGGAGATGAAGAGAATCTGTAACAGCAGCGTTCCTCCAGTGAAAAAGAGCACTGGAAAGAAGTGCTTCAGTGCTTCTGAAGTGAAGAGAAGCAGAGTTTAATGTGCTTGGTAACAAAACTGGGATTTAAACAGAGATTTGTGCTGGTTCCTCTGCTGTTAAAAAATCAACATAAGGTCCACTGAAGTGTACAGGGCAATGGCCATGCGTGTGGTCTGAGACAGTATTTTTCGCTGTTGCTACTCCATTAACTTACTTAGTCATTGCTAATCAATCTACTAAGGAAATTAAATAGCAATCATTTTCTACACAAATTCCCACATGTATGCACTCACTATCTTACTGTGAACCCAATCCAACATGCATGGATACTGGCTTTTCCTTTCCTCTGACTTAAGTGTGGGATGTGAAATATATTGCACCTCTTAACTCCTGTAATCTTGGTTTTTTAGACAATTCAAAGCACTTCTACTTTCCATATTAAGATAATCTTATTCATTTACTTAGGGGATAAGCTATTTGCCAGAAGTCCAGTATGCTATTTCCAATTCTGTCTTCTCTGAACTTTAATTTTTTTATGCATCTGCAAAACAGGGAAATGCCAACTTCATTAGGCTCCTCGAGATCACTATTTGGAAGGCACCACACAAATGCTAATCACCCCTAGTTTTAAGCATACTAAGAGAACACACCGGTATTAGTTGTTTTCCAGTGAAAGCCTTAGTGGGCCTAAAACTATATAGGGGGCAAGACTTAATAGTGTATTCTCAGAAGAGAGGTTCATTAAGAAATACGCAGGGTGGACTCCTCAAGTTACGAGCTATCAATAAGGAAGGACCATGAAAGGCAGCTGGCACCTCAGACAATCATCTTTTCAACAGGAAATAATGAGGTGCAGCAAGATGCACTCTGCTCTGCCGGCCTGGCTGTTCCCACAGCCCCACTGCTCCCACCCACATTCTGCACTGTGCAGCTTTTTCAATCTAGGAAAACAATTAATGGATATTTGTAAAGTGCTTTTGGAAAAGTCAAGCACTGTGTAAGCACTAAATGTAACTGTTATGGCAAGGAGACCGGAAAGGTTTTTAAGTAGTTGAAAAATATACGCTATCTGTTTTAATAAAGCATTATTTACTCTCATAGCAGAACAGATGTTCTTAAGTTTTACGCCACCTTACTTTTGATTATACCACAGTTCACAGATAAAAGTAAATTTAAAAAAAAAACAAATAAGCTGTTTTTTAAGATCATCATTACTGTAGAAATCCCTTGACAAAAACATTTATTCAAACAGAACACACAATTTTCACCAGGCAGTTGTAAACCGTAGAAATCATGTATGCAAAAGGATTGAAGCTTATGTAAATATGTGCATTTTGCACAGCATATATGCACAAACACAGTGTAAGTTACGTTTGCTCAGAATTTTTTTCCACAAAAAAGAGAAGCAAAACAACATTCACTATCAACTGTCCATTTGACACTGGCACTGCTGCCTTTTCTCTGAAAGCCTCTCTTGGTGCCCAAGTGAACACGCTCATTTCAAAGAATGATCCAGCTGTCCAGCTGTCATATGGCTAAAGGACCACCATTCAAGGTTAACAATCCTATTGTCATCCTCTAAGACACTGCCAACTCCAAGCACACAACCTATACATGTACACAAAACATCACTCTCCCCTTGACACCAAATTTCTCCATTTCCTCCTCACAGGCCCTTACTGCTGCCCCTCTCTACCAGTATCCCTCATCATTCACATCTTCCCCTTCTGATGCAGGCATCACCGAAGTCCTGAGGGTCCTTCTTATCATTTGCTACAGTTTATGCTGTGGTATTGAAGAAGTTGATCTAAATCAGTCCTGGAATTTATCCACCACAACTGACTGGGCAGAAACAAGGGCAATCCTTAGAGCAGGGCAACCCCATCCAAAACCCTCAGTCACCAAAATGCATACAACCAACCCCTCAGCTAGGAACCAGTGCTCCTGTTATAGTCTGTTTCTGACACGGCATCCCAGTAGTTTCAACTGATGCACAAAGGGCAGCCTTTGAACACACTCTTTACTTGCAATATCCTAAACATATCAGGTTCAGCTTTCCCACAGATGCTGTATTGTGATTTCATTTTTGTCATATTTCATTAGCATAGATTCAGCATTAAATAATATTGGGAGCCTCACACTTCAAGTCATTAAAATATTCCCCTCAATGTCATTAGCTGTGTATGTCTGCTGAGTCTTTAATTGTATTTTGAAGAACAAGAAATCACAGACATGGAAACCACATGAGAGAAATGGCCTCCATCCAAAATGAAACAATTTAACATCCTAAACTACATAACTGAGTAGTAGTTTAATTATAGCTTGTCTAATTATACTTTATGACACTACTCTGCAATACTGTAGTATAAAATCAGCTTGCTTTTACATATATATATACACACACACAAAACAAAGAGCATTATGTTTGTGCTATACGCAAGAACATTAGAAGTTCATAGTCAGCCAAGAAACATGCCATATGCCCTCCATATACTTAACCCCATAAAATGCCTCCAGAACAACATTCTGAAGAACCCAGCTGCAGCAAAGTGGTGGACAATATACAGTATGCCTCAACTATCTACAAAGTTTTTCAGTTTGTGTCAACGTGTTTGAATAAAGATTTCTTTGGAGAAGTACCAAGAAATAAAGAAAGAAAAAAAAAGAAAAAGTATCATATGCTTGAGTCCAAAAAATACACAGAATCATGGTGGAAATAAATGAGAGACACCTGGTTAAATTAGGGTCTTTGTATTGGACAACTCAGATGAAAGACTGGTAATTCACACTCTTCATTTCTGTGGTTTCAAATTTACAGGTACATATTTAGACATCCACTAGAGTCCCAAAAATATCAACATGGGAACATGTTCATAACAGTTTCAAGCCATGTACTGATTGCATGAAGTGTCTGAAAAACTCCAGGTCAGCAGCAAACCCCCTACAGAAACACTGACTCAACGCACTACAATACAGGAAAGTATAAATATTTCCCTCTTTAATCTCCAGATGATGATGGACTTTAATAGAGAGATGCCACCCATCTTTCATTTCAGTTAGCTGAAAGAACCAATTAGATGCACATTTTCATAATGAAAACGTGAATTCAATGTGAAGCTTTGTCTAACAACAGGCTTGTACAGCAAAGCCTAAGCAGAGTTAAGCCATGGTCTCCAAGGGCTTCTCCTGGCACAGAATGCTAATGCAGGATACAGAGTGACTAACTGCATGCATCCACAGATGTAAAAGGCAAAAGGCCAGCAGATAACAAGAAAAGTGGATGCAGCCATGGGGGGGGGGGAGGGGGGAAGAAACATAAGTTTCTAGTTAGCAAAATTCATAATCACTCCAGTTCTGAGTTAGAAAAATGCTTGGCCTTTTTCGTTCAGCATTCTCAGGAAAGCAAGGCTTTAAGTGTACACATACACAATTGAATTGCAAGCTTTTAGAAAACCCACTCACACCAGCAGGAGAAGCCCACCATGAGCACTGCCTAAGCACGTGGACCATGCAGAGGACAGGCTGTGAGCTGTGCCAGGCACACGAGACACTTCCATCTGGCCCATCACCTGCAGGAGCCGCAGAACAGCTGCTCAGTGATCGCTGACCCAACAGCTGAACACCTCCTCTTGGACACAGTCTGGCATACAACATAGGTGCCACTTCTTTCATGGCCTGGGGTATGACATTGGCTGCCAAGGATGGAGGGAAGCACTTTTCAGGTCCTGGATCCTCTTTTTACCCCAAAAACTTGAACAATCCTATCTCTTAGGACACATTAAAATAAGTTCCTCCAAACGCATTTTAAGCCAAATTTAACTCACTATATAGGCTTATAGAAAACAGTCTTCTATGAGAAAATTAATTGTATCCATATTTATTTTTATAAGTCCCATGGAAACCAATTAAATTAATTAACCTCTCTCCATCAACTTTTCTGTTAAGTCTGTCCTCATGTGCAAGAATATGAAGATGGAAGAGGCTACATCATTTCCCTACTCGAAGCTGTAAAGAAAAAATAAATTAATGTACAGAGTAATCAGCATGAACACTTGAAAAATGCTTCCATTTTTAAAATATTTTAATCTTAAACAGAAGATGCCTGGACAGTGAACTCTTTAAAAACAATTACTTTTTTAATCCATCCATCACAGTGTCTTAAAATAAAATTTACTAAGTGATTGTGTGCATCCCAGGAATAAGTCTATTATTCTCAGATTTTAGGGATGGAGTAAGCAAGATAAGCACTGCTTCCAGCCTCATATATAACACTCTGCACAAAGTACTTCTCTTGTATTCAGATTCCAGGTTTTACAGAAGCATTTTCTATACTTCCAACTACTAAAAATCACTCTATTTCAAGAACCTTCACCTTACCTGCACTTGCATTTCCAAATATACAGCAGGAAAAACACCTCCTTTATTTCTGCTCAGTACTCCCCCATGCAGAGATATATTGCAGCCTCATCCCCTGTATGACACAGGGATTGGTTACCCACTACTTCAGTGAGTCACTGTTTTTCTTACATAGTTTAAGGGTGACCTAAACCTTTGCTTCCTATTAATGAAATGTTTCATTTAGCTTATTAAAATGAACCCTGTACAAGTGAGTTCATCTTACCAAGCAGCACAAATCACTCTCTGAAATTGAATTTCTCTTATTAGGTTGTCATGATTTGACATGTATACCACTACATAGGTATACACCCTTTTGTTCATGTAGAATCTGAAAGTTTAAGAACTGATTTTTGAAAAGAAGTGATGTTAGTCATGGCCAAAGTACTTTTCACATCATTATCTGTTAAAGGGTCAAACTGTGACAGATACACAGGATACCCAAGCAAGTAGGGGAGATAAGATTTAAAACACAAATACCTCTAGAGAGAGGTATCTCTCTCTAGAGAGAGAGTAATCCTGTCTCCTCTAGAGACAGGATTTCTTCCTGTGAATAGAGTTGAGAGGCTAAAATACTATTAGCTGTTAAAAATCTAATGTTAATCTGAAGTCATGTTACAGAATCTGAAATTAATTCAGCTGCCAAGAAATTGCTGTCATCACTTGATACATAGAAAATAAGATCTCCCTTGTTTGGCCACGCGGGACAGCGGATTATCAAAGTTCAAAAAACAAAAAGAACATCAGCAGCATTCCCCTAGCTCACAGAATAAGACTGTCAGCTCATGCAATTTGCATTACCTTGGGCACTGTGGACATATCTAGCTCTTGCAAAGACGTTCAATTCTTAATTTCCATGATTTTAAACACTTAATTTGAGGATGCTTTGTGAATGCAGAATTTTAATCTGGTGCAGCCATTCCTACAATGTGCAGCCAGCTCACACACCCATCTCACACAGAGGCAAAATCTTATGCTCAGGAAGAACATAAGATACCCACCCCACCCAACATATTTTTGGCATTAATATATATATATTAATATATGTTATTATATAATATTATTATATAATAATATTATATAATTATATAGTATATCTATTAATATATATTATTATATAATATAATAACATAATTTCTGGCATTTTCATGCCAGAATTTCTGCATACTTGGTAACACTCATTGCATTTCACTTCCATAAACTTGGCCTGCATTCCCTTGAAAACATAGAGGCTTTTAACTAATCACAACACACTGCAGCATGAAGCTTCAAGTTTACATACCCACTGTATGAAAAGCATGTTAGAAAAATTTATTTTGTTAGAATCGGCTACACCTAATTTAATTTGTCACAGCCAATGACAATCAATAAACAAAGATAGCATATTTTAAGCATAAAAAAACTTTACCAATATTATTTCTTACTATTTTTCAAACCACAATTGATCTAGAGAATACATACATTGGCAAGCCAAAAGTTCTTTAAACCAAAAATCTTCAGAACTTGATTATTATATTTTCTAAGGCACTCTTTCATCAAATTGGGTGAAGTACAGCCTTTTCTCTGAAATCCACAACTTCATTATAAGAGTTAGAAAAATGCTTGATCTTTTTCATTCAGTATTCTCAGGAAAGCAAGGCTTTAAGTGTACACATACATAACAGAATTGCAAGCTTGATTTCCACCATGAAATTTAAAATCTTTTAGGTTTCTATCTATGCCTTACTGTGCCCAAGCAGTGACATCGACCATTTCATGTCTTGAACCAATAATTCAATTTAATACAGCATACCTGAATAGGTAGGAATAACAGCATACCTGAAACCTCTGTCATGAACCAAAAAGATTAGAAAGAAAAATCCAAAGATGCAAGAGTTGCTGACATGGTGCTTTAAATACACTTTAAATATTTAAAATATTCTCGTACAATATTCGGTGAATATTTAAAAACAGAGAGATTACTTCTCTGAGTTGGTATCCGTATATTATTTTCTTGATCTCCATCACTTGCCTGGTCTGTGCTTTCTAGGGAAGAGTCCGGAAACCCCACTAACAGCCTGAATTACTTATGGATTTAGGTAGAGCTTAACCCAGCTTTTCAGCAATGACAGTTTTTCTCAAAAGCCCATGGTTGCTGTTACTAGCCTTAATGACAGATTGTTCATTAGATTCAGGACATTGACAAAGTGTTATTTAGATGAATGAGGTACACTTCAGCTGGAAAAACATTGTTGTGAATTATGCACCTTCCTCAGCTCTTCCAAAGGCACAGTCTGTTCCTCCACAGCAATCCTTTCAACTCATAAACACCATAAAGTAGGCCAGGAGCTGCTGGAAAGCTACTCTCCTTCTACAAGTGTATGCTATCCCCCTTCTTCCGTGGTTGCAAATCTAGCCAGACTTCCTCAACAGACAGAAACAGCAAAGCATCCGATGAAGATAACAGATGAGCACAATCCAGAGAGCTATCCAAAGGGTAGAGTAATTTACATGGTAGGGATCTGGAGATGCAGCCAGCTAACAAGAGTATGCAGGGTAAAATCATTCCATGAGCACTGAGATCATAAGAAGGAAAGCACATGGTTCCTCTTGCTAGAATAGACCTAGAAGACCTCTTCGGGATAACTCCACTGTGCAAGCTGTTATGAAGAGGTAAAGAATAAAAATAAGGTCCCGAATCCAAAGCAAAGGATTCAAGGATCTATGTTGTTCTGATGAAACAGAAGACCCACATGCTGCTCCATTTGAACAGACTAGAGTCCAAAAAAGACAGAAGGTAAAAGCAGTGTAAAAGGCCACAATACACAGGGAGTCTGTCAAGCTGCTCACAACACATCCTTACGGTGAATGAAGGGTAAGCACCAGGACAGATGGCAGAAACTTTTAAAGCCTACCAGTGGCCTTTTTTTCTTTTGTAATCAGATGTAGCTGTAGAGATTAACACAACATAGTAAACAGTTTGAGGATTACACTGAAATTCATCTCTGTATGTATACACTCGTAGACAAATAAACAAATACAAAATATATTCTGTTTCATCTCGAGCCAGGCTATGATTTCAATTTCCATCACATCTGACCTCTCAAGTAAATGTCACTCAGTTGGAAATCCCTCAGGGCACTAAATGGACCAAGTGAGGTATGTAAACACTGCATTGTAGTGTTGAGGAATACATCTGGTCCACGCACCTCAGCTTGCAAGCCTTGGACTGAGATGCAGATCGAAACAGACTGAGCTCTAGGTGGGAACCCAAGAGAAGAGGCTGTGAACTGCCAACCTTTGGGTAACTAAGAGCCTGAAGATGGGTGATGCCAGCCAGGTGGATGAACACAGAGTGGGGGGCAGTAGCCGAAGACTCTGGAAGAAGAGCCAGACTTGTGCACAGATAGACTATGAGGGGATAAAGGCCCAGGGGTTCCTTTGTTGGAGGTCCTACTCAGAGGCACCCAGTTTGAATTCTTTCTGTGTTACTGTGCCATGAAAAAATGACTTCATGGAACGAGACATCTGAGACTTTGCTATGAGAAACCTGGGGTTGAACCAGTAAGGAAACCTGGTCTGAGTGGGGTGTGTGGGGAGTCAAGTGGGGCTCCTGTCATCTCACTGGAACCACCTGCCATGAAGGGGCTTCAGTCCCAGTAGTTAAGGTCTCTGGTATCAGGAGTGTGACTGCCAGGAATGCTCAGACTGGGAAGTTTCCTTAACAGTAGCACAGCATATGTCTCTATGGATTTTCAGTTGATTTTGAAAACTAGATTCATGACAAAACATTGCAACCTTCAAAAAAAATCTTCACAGAATGATATGACAAGCTATGACTTAGCATTCATTAAAGGAAAACACCTGTTCCTTTGGCCTGGTTTCAGCTGGGATAGAGTTAATTTTCTTCTTAGTAATCATTTAGACATCATTTTTCATACACTGGTTAATTAATGTCAAAAATCTACTTAACAGGGAAAAAAGAAAACCAACAAAGAAACTCACGAAAAAATATCTCCTGAAATAATTTCACCTATACATATCCCAGCGACTAGAGTCTTTCCCTTAATACCACAAATGTATGTAGAATATTGCTTTGTTCAGTTATATTGACATCACTAGGAGCATACTTTGAGAAAGGATTGTAGGACAGGGAATAAAGAGAATCACATTTTGTTCATAATAGCTTTTGACTTGGGAATCTAGAAGACATCTAAGCAGCATATTCTGGTTAATTTACTTTGATATGTGAAGATTAACTCCAGGGAAATAAAAATAATACACTCAAGGATTCTTCCCACCACCTCTATAATTGTTTCTATTGTCATAGATTCATTAAATCCCACTGGGAAACCCCTAAGTATTACAAGCTGCTCTATTCAAGATAATAAGTTAGCCCATGAAATAACTTTCCTCAATAACAATCATTCATAATAGATAAATTACAAAAGGTCTTTCTAATACACACATACAGTAACCAGAGCACAACTGAAGTCCAACCAGCACTGACTGAAGCACAACTAAAATGAACAAAGGTAAAACTATCACAATGCCAAAGCAAGAATCCCATCTTAAAAAGGGTGCCTCACCCTTGAGTCACTTTCTTGTACCCTGCATACCAGTTTATCTCAGCTGAAATTGTCATTCCGATAAACAGGTGCACTTTTGCACACTAGCTCAGCAAATGAAACACTGCAACACACCTGCCTGACAAAGCAAACCAAGCTCATTTTATATATAAACATGACTTGAGTAATTACTGTAGTGCCCTGCCCAAACTGTTTTCCAAAATAAACACACATGGAGGGTTTGGATGTTGTTACTGTGCCAAACACTTACACAATATAATTATTTTTTTAGCACAGTCACTCTCTTCATTTATTCTGTATGTTCTTCACCATAATTTGTGCTCAGGTACAGTTCAGAAAAGTAATACGCTTTCTAAATCTTAGCATTAAGAGTGAAGTATTGAAATGTAACATTCCGTATGTTTGTTAAGCTACTCTTGACACAAAGACTCCCTTGCTTTATTTCTAAGCTCATTTTCTACTAGAGCAGCAAACCACTTAAAACACTTTCATAGGATTGCACACTATTTGAATACAAATATTTGGATTTGGCATTCAGTATTAATTGCTAAGTGTTTCGCTATTGCAGAGAAAACAGATGCCTCTTCTTAATGCACACTCCTAAACCACAGGTACCAGACAGATGCTGAATGGCAACAGAACGTAGATTACTAGTTTCCCATCTTCAGCTGTAACTGGGATCTTTCTTCAATTTATTACACTACGGTCAGCCAGCCCAATACAAAGTTCTCTGAGTTGGCACAGCTTCTATTCTTCCAAGCACATAGGTGCATTCATTCAAAGCAAAACCAATTCATCTGCACCTTCTTGACAGCAGAGTTTGTTTGGGCTTTCCCCATCCTTTTCTGACACAGTAGAAAAAAAAAAAAAAAAGAAGTCTGGTCTTTGCTCCTGTTGACAGATGTGCTGAATGTCAATGAAAACAGACTAACTTAAAAACCACAATACCTGTTACCTTCCCAGTCAAAAGTTGAGTTTAATAAAAGCTCCATACCTGCAACATGCTTTCTTAAGGACTTCAGGTAGGTAAGTAATAAAAACAAAAAGAGAAGCAAATCTGCAGGTGGTGTAAATGGATACAGCACAAGGGCTTGAACAAACCAATTCTCATCAGGCAGGTGTCAGTCCAACACCCTGAATGAGTGCTCCACCCTATGCTTTTGAAAAAGGTGATATAAAAATAACCCAGGGGGAGGGAGGAGGACCATCAAAAAAATAAAACCCCAAATGAACAACAACTTAAGAAAACCACTCAGGTTTTTTAACTCATACATCATTATGAACTCCAAATCAAACAAGGCCTAGTTAGCTACAGATTTGCATGTTGTAGTTAGTTCATTTTAATGTCTAAGAAGCTCCCAGCAGCCAGGACAAATACAAGACTCCTCTCCCAGGTTGACTCTTTGCTACTGATCATAGAATGAACTCACCGGGCAGCTTTTCTCTCAGCCAGAGAATTTACATGACTGTCTCTCCTCCAATTTCTCAAAACTTATTAAAACTTTAATTACATTTTAGGACTTCCGTTCTTTTGTCAAATACCGCTAAAAGCAAGCAGCAAGTTCAAAAATATCTGGTGCAGATTAATACACAAACAATACACCAGGACAGTAGGATAGCACAGGAAATCAGCATAAGTTGTTTTCACTGCAATGTGTTTTCATTTATTGTCTGAGCAGCACAATTTACCAAAGGTTTGCAAGCTTCTTCAAGGACAAAAAAATGGTTTCAAGACGAACAGAGGAGAACCAACACATACCAAGGGAATGATGCTACAGACACTGTCATTCAGAGGCTATTACATTTTCTACCTACTCCATCCTTCTTTCACTCAGCCATCAGCAGCCACTGCTCAGCCTAACAAATACGAGGCCAAACAGGAGCTACAACCATTACATGCATTTGGATCAACTGAAGGAAGAAGTGCTGTGACACTAACTGAGGATCTAGACCCATAAGTGTACATTTGAGAACAGTTTTAAATTCCTTCGTTATTAATTTTAATAAAAAATTTCTACAGATCTCATATAGTGTTTACTATCTAAATTAGAAAGAAATAGTGGTTTCTGAAAACTTATTAACAAAAAAAATGGGCAACAAAAGGAGTTCAACTCCTGTTTGTTTTTTTTTTTTAATTGAAGGGGGTGGGCATTTTCACTGTCCTTTCAAGCCCTCCTCAAATCCTTCACTTGAAGCAGTTGTTCAGTTCCTCACAGTTCCTCACCTACAGCTCTCAAGCCTCTCTCTCAAGCTGTTCTGTGTCATGTCAAGTCTTGTTTTGTTTCAACTATACAAACCCTTTATGACAAGGACTTAGTCTATATTTAGAAAATGCTGCATAAACATATAGTGCCATGTAAGTGTTTTACAGTTTTACTGATGTTCAACTTCAGCACTTTGAAAGTCACATGAATTGTTTTGGGCAACTGCAAACTATAAGGGAAAAAAGAATCATTTATGTGAGCAGGGAATTGCTTCTTTTATACATTCTTTTTTCACCCTTAACTATTTTCAAAGCATATAGAAACACAATAAAAAATTTACAATGCAGGATCTCACTCAAATTCAAATGAAAGCATAAGAAAATAGACAAACTCTAAAATTCTCACACCTTTTTCCAGTAGTAACTTTTTGTTTGCCTTCTTCAATGAGCAGTATCATCATAAGACCCTCTTAAACCAAGGCTACAAATAATGTGTGCATTTCCAATACACAGCTTTCAGAAACATCTTGCCCACAAGATATTTAACTCCTTAAAACAAAAAAAATGCTTTTTAATTTGGTTTTATTATTTTCTTCCCATCCCCCACCTCCCAGTTATTGACTATTTAGAGATGTCAGAGCAGATTTTTAAAGCTCCGAATTTGTTTCAATTTTACTGTTACTAAAGTAAATGAAAGAAATCCTTTTTTCTGAACCATTCACTATTCCTCATTTAGAACAGAGCATAGCCTTCAACAGAGTTTACCTTCTGACTTTGAGAACATTTCTATTTTATGTATAAATATATATTTATTTATTTATTTATATGTGGGTCTGTATGCAATATTTACCCCAGAAAATTGATCCCTACAGTGTCTTGGGAATATCGGTTATCCCTGCAAGCAACTCACAGAATGAGTTAGCTAAAAACTTCATTGAAGTCTTATTAACACCCTAGTCATCTTCACTCTTAATTTGAAATTATTATAGGTAAAAATGACATGTGACTCTTAACAAAGAGGATTCAGATGCATAACCAAGTTATCAGACCTTTAGCTATGCCACATAAGGTGGCTATTTGCATGTTCTTAGCTCATGCTAAACACTAAATGAAACAAATTCAAACTAACTTTCCTGTACATCAGAAATAGACACAAGTGTAGCAAAGCTGCAGATCTGACAGTCTAAAACAGCCTTTTAGCTTCTGGTTTTGATTTCTGCATGGTAAAAGTTTAATCTGTAACAAAACCTACCATTAACAGACAATTGTACATTACTTCCTTATTAAGGGCCATGAGCAAGTACTAAAGACTGGTGTGAAATTTGCTGAGACCCTGCCACAGACAGTCAGCCACCAAAAACATAATTGGCCAAGATCAGGATGTTAAAATGAGGGTTTAGAGAGGATAGAGATTACCTTGGGGCTAATGTGACTAATCCCTAAATTTCTTCTAACACTTTTTTTGCGGTAGAGTAGAACAAAGGCATAGAGTTGAGAGAACAGAACAGCTGATTTTCCTTTTCATTCCCCACCAGCTCTCCTCTGTGTCTTTTTCTTTCTCATCTCAGCAGATGCCCTAGAGTTTGCTATCTGTAAAATAAAGATCAGCAGATAAAATGAAGACATTTGTGGTGTCAGCTCTTATCAGCTGACAAACTAATTTATTCATATTTCTTTTACTTTCTCCTCATCTACTCCACATGCATGTTTTCCACAGCTCTCTACTCAATTTTATTCTTCCTTCTACTTTCCCATTCTTTATCAATTTCTGAAAATTTTAAATCCAGGAAATCATCTAAACAACCGTGATTTTTTGAACCTGTGCTATCAACATCATAAAAACTCTAAATGCCCGTATTGTGCCCTTGTATAATCACTACCAGTATAGAATAGATGCCTATTGCTACAAAGCACCTTATTTTCAGATGCACTGAACTTATATCAATTGTATTTGCAGTGTCTTAACCATTCTAAAACTCCTACTTTTCTGGACTTACTTATTGTAAGAAACATTTTCATAACCTAATGTTTAGAAGTACTAAGAATTTAATGATGTAACAAAACCCCATCAAAACAGTACAGGCTCAGTAACTTGAAAATCAGTCATTAATAAAATAATTATTGTACACAGCAAACTAACAGACACTAAAATATTATTATGGGTGTAATCAAGGTCTCATGAAAATCAGCAACAGTTTTGCTACTGGGTTATGGGACATTTCTCACAGAGCTCACAGCTGCTACACTGAAAAAATGGGTTCAAAACCGTAACAAATTAGGATTCTTGAGTCTCCTCCCCACAATATAACCACTGTATGAACTGTACCTACAAAACACTACAGAATTGATATAAAACAAACCCACTTTATTTTGCTACTCACAGTAAAGGTAGAGCCTGCTATCACCTCTGCACACCACAGTCCTTATACCACATCTACTTTTACACTGGGAAACAGTAAAACCAGAAGAGAACAGCAGACACCCACATGGCTCTCCCAGCCCAGGAGATCCTTGGCAGCTCATTACCCTCTACCAGAAGAAATGCAGATGAATCAACTGGAATGCCTTCATAGGCTGCTTCTGCAAGACACACAGGTGTGCCCTCACATGCTAGGTGGGGGTTTATTTTAGCCAAGTAGTCATGCAATAAGTCAACGGTCTGGAACACAAGTCCTATGAGGAGAGGCTGAGGGTACTAGGGTTGTTTAGGCTGGAGAAAACGAAGCTCAAGGGAGACTTTATCACTCTCTGCAACTACCTGAAAGGAGGGTGTGGCAAGGTGAGGGGTTAGCCTCCTCTCTCAGGCGACTAGTGACAGGACAAGGTGAAAGAGCCTCAAGCTGTGCCAAAGGAAGTTCAGACTGGATATTAGGAAAGATTTCTTCACTGATAAAGTGGTTAAGCATTGGAACAGGCTGCCCAGGAAAGTGGTGGAGTCACCATTCCTGAAGTGTCAAAAAAACCATATCACTTTGTGATATGGTTAAGTGGATACAGTGATATTCAGTAAAAGGTTTGACACAATGTTGGAGGTCATTTCCAAACTTAATAATTCCATGATTCTATTATACCACAACATTGCACTTCTACATGCATATCGAACTAACACGTTACATGACATCAATTTGTAAATGCCATTTCCTACAGACGCTGTGTGTCCCAACTTAAAACATATTTAAGTATAAAGAAATATTAAAAGCTTAACATGTCATTTTAAGCACAATTGATACCTTACACTCAAGCTGAAGGTATGACCTGCTCTCAAAGTATTTGAGAGGTCTGTGAATCTGAAAGAATGTACATCAACTTCCAGCATCAACTTACTTGAAATAAATATGGAGAAAACCACATCATTTTCCCTATTGCCATTTTCTGCCAGTTACCTCCCTTCAGCAACATCAAGAGTAAAAACATTAATATATCATTGGAAGAATGTCCTTTCCAAGGCAGTTTAATAATTTCTGAACGCAGCAAATGAAATTGTTAGCATTTTCATCCTTTCAATATACAGATTACATTCTTATTTAAAGCTTCTGTGTTAACAACAGAATAAACAGTCTTGCACAGACTACAGTATTAAGCATAGTGGCAACTAATAAAGAAAATGAAAGGCAATCTTATTTTTGGAAGAATTTTTATTCTATTTCCATTGTCTCTGTGCCACATGTTCAGTTGGCCATCAAGAATCCAGCCTTCATATTTTAAAGTATAAAACCTGATAAAACAGTTACCAGGGCTCCTATTGAAGTTAGTAGCAGTTTAGCCATTGGCTTAAACTTCCCCAAGAAGTGACAGTAAAAGTTTGCTCTTCTCCTCTTTCCTCACTTTCATATAGCAAAAAAATGAATACAAAATACTTGTATTAATAAATAAATGAGTCAGGATAGTTCAGGAATATAACCCCAGAAATTGGCACTGCACTAAATACAGCTAGAAGACACTGTAGAATTTGGAATTACTACCTAGCACACCGAACAAAATACAAAGCACTGCTGGTGTATTTGGTTACTGGCAGAGTGGGCAGGAGCTGTCACTACAACCTCAGCACAGCACACCCCTCTTGACCACCTTCTGGCTGTACTGGGTGACTCCCCCTTTGTCAGGGTCTGAGATTTTCCTGGCCTGGATGATGACAGGTTAACATCACTGGAAGGTGACATTTCCACAGATGTCATTGCTTCATAGATAAATGACCAAGTTTGGACTATGTCACAAGCAACACACAGATGAGAAACCTGTAGAATACTTCTGTACTATTACCCAAATCTAAATCTTACTGCACTATACAAAATCAGTAAATTACTTGAGAGCTGTTATTTTTGTATTAAAACATTTGAAGAGATCACATCAAGACGAAACATCAAAGGAGGATCAGCAAAGAGCCTCAAAACAAGAGTGAAAGAAGAAAAAAAGAGAAGAAAGCCAAAGCTGGAAATATATTAGAAATGAATGCTACACTTTCAGAAGCTATGATTTGCACTACCAAAATTTATAGGAGAAGAGTGTTTTTAAAAGCTTCCTACCAGTCTGTCACAACTGGTTCTTCCCACTGGAATACAGCTGTGACCCTCAGAAGCATTACTGACTGAGCTAGATCTCAAATTCCTGATATGCTAGAGCATTATAAAAAATTAAGTGGTATTTCCTTAAATAATGTAAAAGCATCATTACATTCTACGAGTGCAGAACTGCTTTCTCTCAAACATAACAACAAAACGAAATCCAGGAAAAACTTTTTTGCCTAGACTGAAAGAAATAATCCAATAGTATTTAGTCCTTGTGGAGAAAATGCTGCATAAATTTACACACAAGTCCTGGAATTGGATCTGTTAGGAAGTTTCCACATCTATGCCAAATTATCAAACAAGCTATATAAACACAATTAATCCATTAAAATAAGACTATGGGACTCAGGATGCATATTCCAGTTCAACTGTCTGTCTCTATCACAGATCAACTATATGACTTGAACATAATCACTGCTTCAATTTCCCACGTATGAGGAAAACAACTACACATTCATACTTCGACACTCACAAGGGCTTTCATAACAATAACCAGGGCAAAGAAATAGTACTGTCTATAGGCAATATAGAACATTTGGATACAAAATCATCATCACTCAGATCTTGTAATACCCCTCAATAGTGTATTCTTTCCTTTTAATCTTTAGCAACAGACTACAGCGCACATTTAATAAAAATCTTACTTTTTCCACATTCAGGACATGACTGCTTTTCCTTATTGCTTGCCTGTAGTTTCTTTTCCCCTACACTATCATATATATTATAAAACAACTTCCTTCTATAGGACAGTCACATTTCAGGTAAAGACAGTAGACTTCACAGGAAGCATTATCATTTCATTGCCTTACAATGGAGAAATGATACTACAGTCTTCAGTCACAGAGTGTGTGAGTTAGTACTATCTAAGCTATACACTCCACTATGTAGTGGTGAGAGTTGTGGTGAGAACAAGTCAAAAAGCAGTAAGTACAAGTAAACATTTAACTAGCAAACTACTACAGAAGTTTAATATCGTTTGCAAAATATATGGCTGCATCTTCCATACTCTCAAAGTTATAGGCCTTTGATGAATACACAGGGAATAGAAATACACATGAAACATTACAAGTACAAACGACAATGCACATTTAAAGAACTTGCAAGTTCTGTATCTTACACGCCATCTCAGCCAGCTAAAGTCTAATACAAAAGCATATTTACTTTATCAAGGTAATCCAGTTTACTATCACTGCAAAAAACTGCCAAATAAATGCAATATTGCGAGAAAAACCTGATGAAACTGCAGTTATTTCTCAGGAAACAAACCCAGCCCCCACTTGCCATTATTTATGTACATATTTCCTTTTGTTCCCCCCACCCTATCCCATGATGAGCCCCTCCACTGGTAGTAAAACTATTCTTAAGGGGAAGACATGAGGCACTGAACCTTCTAACATAGAGTAACTTTTGCAAGATAGAAATATAGTTCAGTTCTTTCCCCTAACAAGCTGGTAGTTATTCCAAAACTAAAGTATGAATCGCTTAATAATTTGACTGTAAGCATTTATAAGGTTTCTTTTCCATTGATATGCTATTTCATCCCATGCTTTACTTGCATCAATCAACCTCAGAAAAACCACTGTGCAACATTCACTTCTTCCCTTGCTGCAAAGGTCTGTAACACTTGATAAATACACAGCCTCCTTTTATTAGAACAGCTCCAAAAGTACAGTGAAAACAATCCAGGAACTTAAAATACTAGGGAAAATGTCACGTCCTTAGAATATGCAGATTTACATTTTTCAAAATCTATCATTAAGTTTAATTTTACAAAATGCTTTTTCCAGTGACTTGTATCTGCTTCAATCCCAACAATTCATAAAAACCATACATTGACCTATGCAACTCTGCCCTTTCAAATACTCCAGATGAGCTAATCCAACAAAACCATAGTATCTTCCATAAGCCTTCCTGGAGCAGTGGGAATTTCTTCAGATGGAACAATAGCTCTACATCTCTCTTTCAATTTATGAAACACTCTATTTAGCAAAAATAAAACCCCAAAACACTGAAAAACTTAAATTCAGCAATATCAAGTTATTAACTTTAAAGGCTTTTGTGAAGCATTATGTTCAAATCTAAGACATTCAACCACACACAGCTTATACAGCAAAAGAGTTCGTGCTGTCACGCAACCATATGCACAGATCTGAAGATACAAGATGCTTTTTCAGCATCTTCTGTGACTAATAGACTTGAAAACCAAACACTACCTCTTGTAACCCAGATATGGTATATATCCTATACACTGTTCCAGGTCCTCCTGGTACACCTCCCCATCTATACTCAGGCCTGCACTAAGCTCTCCAGAAGGCAGGCCTCGCTTAAGCCACCAGGTACTCCATGAAGTACTGCCAGGAATCAGAGCAACAGGACTTCACGCTGTGGGCTGACAGACGACTTTCCCACTGAACTAAATTCCCTCTCCAAAGTGTGGCAGAAAGCTGCTACACTTAGTATCCCTCCAAACTCAACTGGGGAAGTTACTTGAACTACAGGGACCACTGCACTCCAGACTCTAAGAGGTAAAGGAAGCCCAATTTGCAGAAAATATCCCTTGTTCATATGTCTCGCTGTCAGCAGATTCTGAGACAGTGCTGCCTATTTAGGGGATGTTGCTCTCTGCTTGGGATGCAAGAGAGATGCTTCAGGGTGAAAAGTCATCATAATGTCTCTAAGAGGACTCTCTAAGGCTATTTGTTCCTCAGAGTTATTCCAGGTCTGAGTCAGCCCTTTCCATTTACATTTGCAAGAAAACATTCTTGAAATATTTTTTTACTGTTTTTGTAATACTTTTCTGTCTTACAGCAGCCTCAAAAACAATGGCTAGAGCAAGCACTGCAGAGATAATCCCTAATACAAAAAAAAAAAAAGTATTACTACTACTTTCTGGTTAAATACAAATATGACTGTCTTTTATACCAATTGCAATTGTACTACAGGCACACATACAGTGAGAAGTTGTAAAGAGAATAAGAACCCTCTTGAATGATTAGGCACAATGTCTTTGCTATCTGAGCTTTTCCACTTCATTAATATTTCACTTTTATATATTCCTCACTGCTTTTACAACATGTTCCTTTCTCTCCTTCTTAAGTATGAGCAAGGAGAATTGTTTGAAGTAACTCGTAGACCTTGCCTCACATCCCCACCTCCATGCCCCCTGAGAGTTTAACACTTCAAGTGCAACATATACTGGATAGAAAAACACATCTGGCGCAGAGAGGGATAAGAGGATATTCTGAGTCTCCTTTCTAGTTCCATTCAATAATAAAGGTGTGCAATAAGAAAACAGTGTACTGCAGTTTCTGTCTATGCCAAGACACAACTGCTGTCAATCCCAAAGGCAAGACAGAGACATAAAACTGGGTGGCAGGGGGTTCCCTTCTCTGTGGAAAAGCAAAATAACTGTTCTTTTGCAAGACAACTTGCAGCAACATTCTTTTCCTTGCCAAAAGTCGAAGATAACCTCTTTAGCCTGGAGAAGCAACACAAAAACTGTCTAGAAGAAATACAGGATTTTCATGAACCTTTTTCATAATGAGCATATCATCACCATCTGCTCCACTTTTTAAGCATGCCATGCGATTTTGGAAAACACAGGCAGCATCTTCCAGCTCCCGCCTTACAATCCATGGGAAATGTCACACATGACCGCGAGCGCCCTGGCCCTACCCATTCATATTTCTGAAACCACTTCTCCCTATCTTCTTCATAGCTTAACTGCAGATTGCTTAATAAACACTGAGGGAGAAAAAAAGGAAAAACGTAGAGAGAAGAAACGCCAAAAACAAACAAACAAAAAACAGACCTACTCTTCTCCCCCGTCACCTGCCGCAGCGAGGCCGGAGCGACCGCCGGAGCGACCGCCGGAGCGACCGCCGGAGCGACCGCCGGAGCGACCGCCGGAGCGACCGCCGGAGCGACCGCCGGAGCGACCGCCGGAGCGACCGCCGGAGCGGTGCAGCCGCCCGGCACCGGCTCCCCGCAGGCCGGGCCCGACGGGCTCCGCGACGCCCCCGAGCCGCCCCCCGCAGCCCCGCCGCTGCCCCGGCCCCGGGACACACCTGCGGGCGCCGATCCCCGGCCGCCCCGCCACAAAGACGCCAGTGCCGCCGGTGTCCCCCCCGCCGCCCGCCCGCCCGCCCTCGCTAATCCCCGCCGCTACGGGAGCGCGGCTGCCGGGGATCAGCGCGGAGCTGCGGCACCGGCAGCCCCGATCCTCCGCCGCCGCAGCTGCGCCGCCGGTCGGCGCAGGGCGCCCCGCGGCCGCCGCCCCGCCGCCGGCAGAGGCGAGGCCAGGCAGGGGGGGCCGCCCGCGCCCCGGGGCGACACCCGCCGCATCACCTCGGCACCTGCCGTGCGGGGCGAGGCGGCTGCGGGGCACCCGCACGCCGGGGACCCGGCGGCGCTCCGCGGCCTGGGCCGGCTCTGCCCGGCGACACCACTCTGCCCAGCGTTACCTGGCCGGGCTCCTCCAGCGCCCGACGCGCTCACAGTCCGCCGGCGGGGGCTGGGGACCCTCCTGGCAGCGCAGCGCGGCGCGGCGCCGTCCCCGCCCCGCTGCGGGTCGCTGGGTCGGTGGTCTCCTGCGTCCCCCCCGGCGCGCGGCGAATAATCCGTGCGGAGCAGCGGCGCCCCAGCCCGTCAGTCTGTCCGTCCGCCCGTCATGTTGCGGCCGGTGTGTGTGTGCGCGGCGGGCGGGGAGGGAGGGAGGGAGGGACGGAGGGCAGGAGGGAGGGATGCGGGGGC
The DNA here is from genome assembly GCF_036250125.1 of Pseudopipra pipra. NCBI lineage: Eukaryota > Metazoa > Chordata > Aves > Passeriformes > Pipridae > Pseudopipra > Pseudopipra pipra. The sequence continues at coordinate 21,145,613 of NC_087552.1, read as the reverse complement.
GGTCCGGGGCGGTGCTTCCGCGCGTGTGCCGGTGCGGGGTGCGGGTGCCCGCGGGGCACCTGCCGGGGGGTGCGGGGCGGCTTCGGGCTCTGTGTGTCCGTGTGCGGTGGGTGATGAGCTTGTCCGTACGCGTGGGAGTGGGTCGTGTGTGTGTACGCGGACGCGTGTGTCATTGCGCGTCCCCGCGTCTGTCCGTGTCCGTCTGTCCGTGTGTCCCCGCGCGGAGCACCTCCCCCGGGCGAGAGGCTAGCTGGCGGAGAGGGGAAAAGTCCAAGTCCGTCCGTCCATTCCCCCCGCCACCCCGGGAGGAATTCAGCTCCGCTCCGGTGTGTTTACACTCACCATCTGCTCAGGGATTTGTATGTATTTTTTTCCCCTTTCCCGGAGGTCGGTGGAGCCCTCTGATTTCACTTCCTCGTCCTTTTTTTTTTTTTTTCAAAAGAGACGTGTTTTGTAATTATTTCCCCGTTGCTCCATCGGCATCCCGACGCGTTCCTGGTCCTAGGGAGGGAACGAGGAAATGAGGTTTAAGAAGCATCTCCACGCCAAAAGCAGGTCTCGGCTGCACCGCTGTAAGAGCAGAAGTGATTTCCCTGGAATATCGGGTGAGGGCAGAGGTCAATTATGTGGCGTTTAGGTGTAATGAATTAAGTTCCTTATTCAATTCAGAAGGAGAAGGTAAAACAGAGGAATAACCACGTTCTTTGTGGCTAATACTTAAGGAATATGACTGAGTTTTCATACCCCGTTTTTTCTTGCCAGTGTATACAGGATCCCTCCTGTATCACATACCGAAGTGAACTACCCTGCCTCATTAAGAACATTTAGGTAAAATGAGTGACAACTCAAAAGTGACAGGCTGCAAGTATGTGCCTTATCCCCTCCTATACCAAAAAATAACATGCATAACTCCTTGCACTGAAGAAATGCATTGACTTTGCAGACTTCTGTCTCAACAGGAGTAAAATGTGTTCATTCTGTAACATCAGTGCTCCTCGTGAAACTGAAGGACCCAAAGAAATTTCAGCTATTGGGCTTATATAAAGAAATGTAGGTCAGAATGAAGTCAATGAGAGTTTTGAAGAATTTTGAGTAAAATAGATTTCCATAAAATACAGCTACAACTTAAGAACAACAATGAGATTCTACTGAAATTCTGAATAAGAATAGTGTGAGAGCACAGAAGTCAATGTCATACTTGGTATGAAAGTATCAAGAAACTGAATAATTATAAATATGTCTTTACCAGAGCTAAGCTTTCAAACGAGTTCACCATATCTAATTATACTTAAGTATAACTGTCAGTCCGTTCAATATGTTCACAAGTTTGTTCAATGAAATGTAATAACCAAACCTAAAGGTGTTTCTGTTTCTTCTTTAGCCAAATAATAAACCTAAACCAGATAAAATGTATTACAGTCACAGAGGAAAGTTTGGCATACGCAGCACACAGCAGCACCACAAAAAATGCTATGTGAGAGAATGGAGAGAAATAGATTTTAAGTAACCTATCATCCACATTTAAAAGGCAAAAGATCTCATATGTCACCACCTCAAGTGTAGATGTTCCTTATTGAAAGTACCTACCTTCACAGTTTGGGAATTTCAAATGAGAGTATGCAGTGAACAGATCATTTTACTGAGAGTTAGTTCATAACCCTGCTAAGTACTTAACCATGTACTCAACTCCATTGGCATGAGTCAACTCAATGAAGATGAGGATATTTGCCATAAGTAAAATTATGGACTGCTTAGCTGAGACAGCCTTGAATTTAGAGACGGAGGAATCCATGTTTTGCTGAATCAGGCATCTCCTAGATGTATTCAGCTGAAGGTTCACAGAGCCTCCTAATGGTTAACTCCGGCTCTCCAGTTTCTATAAGCTCTTCAGCATGCTTTGCCCTGAAAGATGAGCTCCTGTGATTAAACAGAACTTCCAGACACATTCACGAGTGATGCATCCAGTGAAGCTGTTGAGGCTTTGATCAGCCCAGTGACTCAGGCAAATGAAAAATAGAGTCAGCAGCTAGAGGTTGTATGGAACAATGTCACCTTTTCCAACATTAAACTGTGTTCTGTTGATTTTGGGGTGGAAGGGGGGGGGAAGCCCCAAACATTGTCATAAGCATAAACATGGAGCAATGCCTGTTTTTAAATAGGTTTGCTAGCTGAGGCCCCAGCAGGTAGCTATAGGAAGTACTGGAAGAAGAACCTGTGTATTACCACACCCTGGATCTGCCCAAGCACATGTAAACTGATTGTCTTCCCTCCCCCGCCTCCCCCGTTTCCTTGTGGTGTGACCCTGGTGACTTCAGCAGAAAGCTGCTCTGTATGACAGGGTGTTTCACCAAAACCTTCATTAGGTTTTGCCGGCGCAACAAAGCGTTAAAAGGAAATTTCAGATTCAGAGATGTGTGGTTTTGCCAGGAATAAGACATTCTCATTGACTGAGAAAAAAGGGTCATGAAAGTCACTACAACTGATACATCTGATTCCCTTGCATTATTTGTCTGCTCTTTGCATTCTCTCTGTTTGCATTCATGCCTTGTTTCCTGATCAATGATTTCACATTATCCCCATGCTTGATGCTGCCTTCTTCCAAAAAAATAAGAGGGATTCGTGTTTTTCACACTTTTAGCACTTGTTTTTTCCGTCTCCATAGGTATGGATGCATCACAGGCAGGTATAGGGGAAGCTGAGACGTGAGATCAAATCAGTTTCAACAGCTACGTCCATCAGGGTTGAGCATGGCCTCAAGGCCTCAGCCCTTCACCAAATAGGCATCTCTGTATTCTTGAGACAAGTCTTCCTGCACAGAGAAGTGCTAGTCTGCCTTATTCAATAGACTGTACGCTCAGTGGTTGTCTGCAGGAAGTTTGGGGCTGGTCAGAGCTATAAACAGTCCTTTTGGAGTAAACCAGATTAGTCTGTTTTGTAGGAGCATTTTACAGGCCAAAAAGGAACTGGTTCTGGAGAACAGCTAAGTATGTCTTGCAGTGACTCATGACCACAGTCTGGGAGAACAACCTAAACTTGGCACTAGGGTACTCTGAGGCATCAGTCCAGGGGTTGTATGGACTTCACTAAAGTTTTTCTCTAATGATACTATTAGAGCCAGGCTGGCATTAGGAGTATTTCTATACCATAGTGACCACAAAACACTCTGGTCAGGTCCTGGTTTACCTTACTATCAGAGGACTGTGCAAAGGAAGCCTCCTGTACCAAGTTGCTTCTACTCTCCTTTCAAAAGACATCTGTTCAGTGAAGCATTGTCACGCTAATCAATATGTATTGGTTTTGTATTGCACACAATCATATCCACTTACACCTTTGGAGCAAGGATTAATCTAGTGACCTTCCACTTGCTGTATAGTGCCATGTATGTGCGGTATACTGAATAAATACTGAAACTGGTCAGTTTTTGTTAAAAGCGATGAATTTTATCACCCTAACACTGAAATCTCAAAGGATGTTGAAGCCCGCTTTAGTTAATCATAAAAGAATCTGAAGTAGTTTTCAAATTGCTGTTCATGCATTTTGTTCCCCTCTTTTAAACAGGCTGTAAGTTGATTTATACTCTGTCTTTTGGCTCCCTCAGCACCAATGGCAAAAATGACACCACTTTTTAGAACTATAACCATTTTCACTACTGAGGCCAGAAAGAACAATTACAACTAGAAATACAGAATTTCTATTCATTCAAGAAGATAAATGCTCCTTACACTTCAAAATTTAGTTGATTAAGAAAGGTTATTTGACTCTCCTTTTGATGAAAAATCTCCAGTTTGGCATTAAAAAAAGATCAATCCCCATACTCTGGCTTTTCTCCTTGTTTAGTCTGTTAAAACAGTTTCAGTTCACCTATTTTGGCTTTGTTATTTCCTTTCAGTTAATGCAGATATTGTCATTGTTCATTGCTGGAAATTTTGATGCCAATGAATATATATCTGCCACAGAAGGGCAACAAAAAGATTTCTCATTAACAAACCAGCTTTGTAAATATATTTTTCTAGTTAGTCTGATTTTAAACACTGTCAATATGCAGATTTCTTCCTCTATTGTTATCAGTATAATCAAAAGAGTAAAAATCTCATCTGCTCCAATATTCATATAAATTATATTAGAGGTAAGTTTGTTTACATTTCCATAGAGAAATATGCCGTAACTGGAGAATGCAGTTTTGTATAAGTGTAAGTTTATTTATTTGTTTCACTGAAACTGTCTTGGCGAAGAAGATAACATTACTAACTCAGAGGGATATTTCCCCGGTAAAATATGTGTACACCGACTGAGGGTCCAATCCTGCAGTAGGTGAGCAAACTCCTCATTCTCCACTGTAATCCCCAAAACTCCACATGGATACATAAACCTGAAGGACTCTGAAGGACTTGAGCACTATATTTTCACAAACAGCATCTAGTCAAAGCCTCCAATGGCTGCCTTGTCTGTTTGCATGCCTTTTTATTTGAACAACAGAAGTCTGCATGAATGCAGTTTTACTTTTCATTCTGAGCTCTTCAACTTGGAGGATCCCCTTGACAAAATATTTTGGTTCTCCAGGCTACCAGGGTTTATTTGTAAATTGTCTGTTCAGCTTTGTAATCTAACTTAAATTGTGGAAATATTTTGGTTTGTCTAGGGATTTTTTTAAAGATTATTTTTATACTTTTACATGTTTGGCAAAATTGAAGTTGACAAGCATTCTTTTCAGCCTTATTCTTTATCACTTGTACAAAATAGGAAAAGGAAGGAAATCTGCTGAAAGGGAAAACTGTATTTTGATTTGAAAAAGATTGAGTGCTAGAATCGAAAGCGTAGTCTGAGGGTGGTATTCTGGACCAGAAAATAGAGGATTGAAAAAAGAATAACGTGTGTGCTGCATTTTGTGGTGTCTGTGACTCCAGTGCATCATCACAGCAGGAGCTTTCTTCGGTACCAGTGAACCTGGGGGGGAGGGCCTGAGCAAATTCTGCATTTAAGTCTCATTAATTCAGTTTGGCTTGGCCTAAATAGGACCTCAAGTTGCTCAGTTAACATGCAATTATGGAAGTTTTCCTCATAGGTAGAGTGAGCAGTAACTTCTCTGTTTGCAGACAAAAGACCATAGACGAGACAAAAAAAAATGAGGCAGACTTTATCTGAGATTAGGCAGAGGAATGTAGAATACCCAGGTGTAAACATTAATACACCAAAACGTATAAGGTGCACACATCTATTATGCAGTATAACAGCTAAAAGATCATTTACTGAAAAGGCTTCCAGCACAGGTGGACTGCAGGACCCTTGGTCGGTTGTTAAAACTGTTACAGATACTCCATACCACAGGTTTTGCTTGGTACTGTTCACCCAAGTGGAAAGTCAGCTTTCTATTACTCCCTTCCCAAATTCTCCCATTCACTTCTGCTGCTTTTCACTTCTCCCCTGAAATGCCCATTCTTCATGTGCCCATCAACCAATACTGACTTTACAGAAGAGAAAACGTTTGTTTCTGCACTTCATCAGCTTAGTAAATTTAAAAAAAAAATCTGCTAGTTAGAACATCTAGATAACCTTCAAATGTTGGTCAAATCGTAATTAATATCAAAATCAGAAGAATACATCATGAATTTTATATTAATCAGCTGGCTTGTACGATCTATAACCAGCATCTTGGCAACACCTAGAAAAATGAATAAGTTCATTCAATTTCTGATATGAATTCTGATATTTCACACAGCCTTTCAAGTTTGATCTTCACAAGGAGGAATCTTCCTAGAAAAACATACTAGAAATAAATACATAGTTCTGAGTTCCCTCATGCGTTATCTCTGTTTCCACGATGCAGTGGTCACATGGGCAAAAATTTGGAAAGCTATATTTGGATGGTCACGAGTGCTTTTTCAGGAAGGCAAAGGATGTGGTCTTTGTATAAAACACCGCTTCCATATTTCCCCAAGCACAGAAAAAAACACATTAGTTTTTACATCTTTAGCAGTCAAACAAACCAACCTGTGGCAGACCTCGAATGTCCATACACCAGTAAAGACATACCACATCAAAACTAAAGTATTTTAGACTTCACTGAAACTTTCAATTTTTTAATCTAGGAGGCAGATTGTTTAGGGGCTATTAGAACATGGTGTGCCTGAATACTCAGTGTGCACGTTCCTGTGCCCTGTCTGAGGCTGCAGGTGGAGAATGGACATCGGGGACTAAAAGAATCAGCAGCCCCTTGCTGAGCTAGGGTTAGAAAAAAAGTTCTCAGCCTGACCTCATTACGTTTTCCACAGTACCATCTTTACTTGGTATTTGCTGCCACATGCAATGCAATTTCAGGCCAATCTGGGTGAATTCAAGATAGCATTGCAAAGTAGCATTTGCATGGAAATTTCCAAATTGGCACCAAAGTCTGAAAGAGGTTGGTGCCTTGCATTTCACTTCAGGTTGCTATTGCAGCAGGGACAGCTTTGCTTCATCAACCACTGCACTGGCTTGTTTGATCGCAGGGCTCCAGGAGAGAAGGCATCAAGCCACCAGCTCTCACAATATGCAATCAATCTGAGATGCAAAGACACGCTACGATGCATCCCTTTGCACATTCATGTCTATTATGCCTAACTTCATACTTAGTATTTATGGAAGCAAGGGCATTTTCTTTATTCAGACATCTCATTGTAAAGTCAGTTTCCAAAAATATTCAAGTCTCTGTTAAAGATGGACAAATGCTGAAACCCATGTTGTGATTTTGATTTAAGTGCAAGGTCTGCTGCTAGGGACTGGAAATCTAGTCTGCTTAATGAATTTAATGGGTTTTATCTTACATCCTAAGGATATTTATTATCCATTGCATACTCTATTATTACACAGTATTGTTATGAACATCACAGACACCCCTGATACATAGCTCTACCATAGTTAGTATGAGAAGATCAGCACACTTTCCCAAATACAGAAATGCTGAGTGTTGCCTCATGCACTGAATATTTGAACAGGCGCCTGCTTTGGCTGAGGTCCCTAAAGCACATATCCCTTCCTAGGGAATGTGCATCTAGAAAAGAGTAACAGTGCCTTGTAGTAACAGGGCAAGTCTGATGTTCAGCGAAAGGCACCAGCTCCCTACTGCACTTCTCCTGTGGAGGTTTCTATCCCAGTTGGTGATCAGTTTAAATTACCTGCAGGATGATGCCAGAAAGGTCTGTTAATTTATGTTATTTATAGTCACATAAATGTGATAACTGGTATTAAACAGTCAAATTTTCAGTAGTGTGGACTTCTAAAGCATTAGAAAGTGCAGAAGCATAGACAATGGGGGTAGAAAGGTACCAGAAACTTGTGGAGTTCAATAGTGCCCAGGCATTGCCAAATACATACACTTCACAAGTAAATCAGTAAGAAAAACTGTTCAAAGCACAAAACTGATTTCACTAGTATACAGTAATAATAATTCACATTACAACATTTTCTGACTTTTTTATCCCTATTTACTCTTCCCCTGAGTATAGTTTTATATTTATCATTACTGTCTTTGAATCATATACAGATAATAAATAGGATCCTTCTGAGATACATGTAGAGAATAGTTATGAAATAAAAAGATATTTCTTACTAGCTCTATTAAGTGTTCAGTTTTTCAGATTACTTTACTCATCTGTGCCTAGACTATAACATCTTACTGCCATTGGAGTTGAGTTTAAATAAAAATGGAAAACGAAAACCTGAGTGTTGTAGCAAGTAAAACATGCCAGTATATTAAATATGTGTTCATTAACACACACACACAGAAATGCAAGTGTTTTTCCCTCCCAAGGGCAACAGTAAGTTATGCCTCAACAAGCAGCATGGATTAATGTCCCTAAATGCTTCTCTCTTCAATAAACATTTGTATACCTGCCATGAAACCTGAGGAATCATATGCCCTTTGGCTAATTCCAGGATACTGAATTTATCTTTGTGAAAAACAATGTATTACATAATTCTATTCATTCAATGATGATTAAAAAAACCAACCAAAAAAAACCCCCAACAAAAAAAATCCCACAAACAAACAACACTACAGCAGGACAAAATATTTCTTTTCTACATTGTAAGCATAAGACATTTTTACACAAACCCGTTGTTTCTGTTCTTTGACCGGATCCTATGTTTGAAGTTTATATAGATATATATAAGATTCTTTCAGACAGAAGTTGCTGCTTAGTCAGTGGTCTAGCCCAGCAGGATTCTGGTCTTCATTTAAAATCTTGGGGAGTAAATAAGTCTGAGAGATTCCGAAGAGTATATAGGAGATAGGGACCTAAATCCTATTAAAATACCAGAAATTGGATACTAACTCCCATAGACTTCCTCAAATATGCCATCTGAAATGGATGCACTTTTCAAGACCACACTTTCTTTCTAGTCTGCATTTCTTTTTACAAATGTAGGACCTCTGAAAATACCAAATGATGGTCACATCTTTTGTTTAGAAATTATGAGTGTCATCTGCATTATATAAGACCACAAAATTTTAGCCCTTGTAGATGATGTACTGACTCAATGACAGAGAAAGCTTGCTATGGAAGCTCATGAGAAAACACACATGAATTTTACTAATACTTAAGTGAAGAACACAAATTTGTATGTGCTGAACTTGATGGCAAAGGTCCCAGTAATTTTAATGGGACCAGCCCTGGAGTCATATCAGTAGGTGAATTATCTATAACCACAGTACTAAACACACCCCCTACGCAAGGATAGTACTTACATTTAAAGTTCCAAGAATTTCACCCTACTTCTTAAAAAAAAAAAAAAAAAAAAAAAAAAGACATTTAGGCCTCTAGCTAATAGGAACAGAGCAGGGCTTGGAGCTCTGTATTTTAAAGCATCTGTAGCATTAATAGCCAGAACATAAAATCCAGATGGCAGGATGATTATACTCTAATATCTTTTATAAAGAGTTAATTACACATATTTGAGGCCTGATCCAAATACTGTTAAAAACATGTCAAGAAAGAAAACAGTTGTCTGCAGAAAGCACCTAGAGTTACTGAACTGCCATTCCTTAAAAATTGCTCCCACAGTAGTAGAGGTAACAGGCTAATGATATTTCTATATTGCCTATTGCTATTAATATATTTGAAAAAATTCTTTTTATTGTCCCCCACATTTCTGGCCAGCTTCAACTTCAGCCTGGAGAAGAGGAGACTGAGGAGAGACCTCACTGCAGCCTACAACTTCCTTGTGAGGAGAAATGGGGCACACACTGATCTCTTCTCTGTGGTGACCAATGACAGGACTGAAGTTGTGTCAGAAGAGCAGAGAAAGGTTCTTCACCCAGAGGGTGGCTGGGCACTGGAACAGGCTCTCCAGGGAAGTGGTCACAGCACCAATCCTGACAAAGTTCAAGAAGCATTTTGACAATACTCTTAGGCTCATGGTGTGACTTGGATTTGAACCTGATGATCCTTGTGGGTCCCTTCCAATTCAGCATATTTTGTGATTCTGCGAGGTGGCAACAAAGATGACATATTAAAATTTGTTCTACTACAAATGTTTTTTAGAACTCTACATATTCTAAATCTACAAATATATAGGGCACATCCCTGTAAGCAGAGAGAGAATTTTATCCTGTTCCAACTTTCTGCACCAGGCTTTTCCAAAAAGCCATGCTTTCAGAGGCACTAAACAGAACAAATTATTTATTATTTGCAAATCGAGAAATGTGTCTTTAAAATTACTTAAACTTCCCTTCAAAATACATGCAGAAATTTCTGAATTATCACTGATAGTATAAGCTGTGTTCAAACAAAACTCACTGTTAGGCTCAACTATCAACACTGCTCTGCTTTAGCTTTTAAATAGTGTGAAAAAAGAGGGTGGGAGAAGAAAGGCAGCAGAAGTGCTAATGCAATTGTTTGATGTATGTGAGAGGCAGCAAGGAGGAGGCGGGCGTTCTGCTCGCAGGCTGCTGGCAATGGGAATCGCAGGGCTTTGTACTTATTCTACATGCTCTTTAGTGGAAAATAATTACAGCTGCACATAAAAACCACACTGTTGATTTTTATTGGTCTAATGTTGCTGTTACTTACATCTCCACCGAACAGTCCATTTTTCATGGATTTTTTTTGCTACTCATCCCTGTACATTGTAGCCAGTGAAGAGAGCTGTGAGTGTGTCTGCTCCTGCACCATTCCATATGGCAGTTTGCCAGTGGAGAGTGACTGACTTCACTTCAAAACGTTTTCTGTTTAATTAGTGTGAAAAAACCCAGCAGCCCAATTATCTAAAAGGACCATGCAGGTTCTCTTCATAGCGAGGAAAATAATGCCACTGATGTGCTCTAGTACAGAAATATCTAGGTTGTTTCATCAGAAGAGTGATCAGATATTTAACAGTGTATTCTTAGAATAACCAGTTTGGCTCTAGAGTCTTGAATTGCACAACTAGCCTACTAGGAGGATGCTGCATTAGAGTTTCAACCCTTAAAGCCTGAGTTCAGTTATTTTCTCTCAGCCAGCTGCTTGCACCTTCCCTACACTCTGCGCAGCTTCAGTAACCCTCAATGAGACATTGGATAAAATACACTGAAGGAATCAGGACTTGAGGGCCACCAAATAGGTGGTGAGATCTGAAGCAGGTATATTCTCAGCACAGTGCTAATAACAGAAATCATGTCAGGTTTTGCAGCATCCTTCTTGGCTCCAACATCCCATATCTACCCAAATCAGTTGGAGAATTACCTTTGACTTCAATATTGGGTCCGCTGCAATCAAATTTTTCCTTGGACTTGATCCAGACTCCCTTATTTCAATTCCAGGTATATTAATCTAGCTAAGTGTGTAAGTTGAGCTGAGGGCTGAAGCTGTTCTTGCGAAACAGTCCTCTTTATTCTAATAAATGCCTAAAAGTACTGGTTTTACATTTCATATAAACTAGTTCATTGATTTATTATTAAAGTGCATAATTTTTAATCCATACTGAAATGTTTTGCTTTGCAAGCCAGAGGGGGAAAAAAAAATCCAAACCCGAACCTTTTCCTTTGCATAGAAAGTCCATTACATCAATAGAATTTTATGTATGTTCATGTGTAGAAGTCCAGGGTTTTACATAAAATTATCTGGATCTTACTTATCATACTGTGGGAATATGCTCCGACCTACTGCAGCATAAATTTCTAGAAACTCCAATTCTAGTATTTACCCAGCACTTAAAAGAAAGATAATGTTCCACACTGCTTGTGAAACACATCTGTGCCCATTATTGCAGTATTTATAGAGGAAAGACTCCTGACACCACAGAGTAAAATTTCTTGAAGAGAAAAAAGAAAAAACAGGCAGAAGGCTTCCGGAGTGGAGGGTGAAATTGCCAAGATAAATGAGGGCACCTTTCAACTTCATTCAGGGACTGCTGCTATCCCTCAGGACTGGAGTGTCTGTTACCATGGTCTGCTTGTAAATATGGTTTTGACATTAGTATGTGGCTAACTGAATGCTCCCCAAAGAGCTAGGAAGCTTTTTGACAACATGGCAAACACCAAAACATTTACTAGTGCAGTGGAGTCAGAAAGCCACATTCAGGTCCCCACTCAACCCAGCTGTCTGATGTTCAGGTAAGCACAGTAGCCTGAAAGCTGTTTTCTATTCTTCCCTGTGTACACTTCATAAATAACTCCACGTTTATTAGCCCAGCTTTTCACATCTGCAGGGAATTGCAGTAACCTATGGAGCCAGCATCCAGATGACTCTTTCTCAGAGTACATTCAGATAAAATACTCCAGACAAAAAAAAAAAAGGAGACCTCAGCCCTCCAAAGTATTAACCTGTTTGTCAGGATAGCTCCTTAAGGAGTAGATCATAGGGATTCATGTTTTTATGAAATAGGCAGGACAGGAAGATGAACTTGGGCCTCTCACGCGCTGCTGCTTTGGAACACACAAGCCATTGGAAACCAGGCAATGTTGTGCTATGTCCTTCCACCCAATCCCCATTAGGCAGGATTGATTTAGGTCAGAAGGGATCTCAGAAAGCCACCTGGTACTAACCCTGTTCAAAGCACAGTCAGCTTCAAAGATGTATCTGACTAATGCCACATTTTGGAATAAACTCCCAGAAAGGGGTCACACTTTGGATCCCAAAGGGAGAGGTGGGTGGCACATAGTGAACTGCAGTTCTTTCTCTTAATGTTCACTTTCTAGCTGTTACAAGCAATATGGGCTTTTCTGGTTTCAGAGGATCCCTTGCTCTGACTTTTTTAACCTGTTTTTCAAAGGAGCCTGGATGCCCAGTTGAGGCCTGAATGCTAAATATACATTGAATGTTGAGACACAAGTCACCCCAAGCAGGTGACTGTGACCTACTGGGCACCGTGGTTCCTCTGCAAGACCTGCAGCACTTGGAAGCACCTCTACCATGACAGGGATTTGTCTACGGACCCTCTGAGATGTCAAATCAGCCCCTGACGAAGAGAAATTGCCAGATAAAAGCATGACACAAAGGAGAGACTAGAATCAGTGGCTCTAGCATCAGAACTCTAATATTGCTTTTATCTCTGGTAAACTACTGCAAATAGTACAGACGTCCTACTCAGTTTTTCACGAGGGATTTTATGAAGCACACTGCTTGCTGATTATCCATGTCAGCTATTAAAAAAAAAAAAAATCTCACAAATCTAAAACACATCTTTACAATAGGAAGTATAGACATAAAACTCTTCTGGAAACATGCTCACACAAAATCCCATTAGTATGTGAATTATTACTCAAATAATGAAAAAGCAGGAAAGAATATGAGTAAACTTGATTGTGGTAGAAAAAATACAGGTACAGTAGAAGAAGGTATGACTCAATGCCAGTCACCCTACCACATGACAGAGCTTGTGATATGGTAGAGAGCTGTGGGGAATAGGCTGTGAACTAATCAGCCTCTTCACAAGCTGACAAAAATTCTTAGGAAAGTAAAAAAAATTAACAAATAACACTATTTGAACACTAGAATGGTAGGTACACAATTAATTACAGTGGTTTAGGACCAAGGGATAGGAAGTTTCTAACTTTCACATAAACTTTTTTTTTCCTAGTCACAAACCCCAAGTAACATCTAAACGATTAATGACTAAATGATTTACCATTCGGTTATAACTACAACTACATATTGCTGAAACTCTAAGCTGAATAAAACCATGTTTTATGGCATAACGTTAGATAAGTCAGTTGATCATCTTGTTTCACAATTATTTCACATGGATGGCTGAAAATCTGAGATTGCTTAATCCATAAAATATCAGAAATAACAAACACTGAAGAGAATTTGATATGTTTGATCATTATAAACTAATTGATAGGGAAAGCTGGTCTGGTAGCTAAGACTGTTTTCCCAAAAGGATTGATGAGGGGTGTTGACATCTTGGTGGAGCCAGGGTGAATGTGATGGTCAGAGAGTCCATCCATGCTCTGCTGACATACAGCCACAGGAATCTGCATCGAGTCTTGTGCCAGAAGTAAATATGCTTTGATCTCTTTAGTGAACAGACCGTGTGAACCAAGGCAGAACTAGATATTCAAGTTTCTCCACCTCCTGGGAAACTGAACATCATCTCGTTAACCAGAGTTCCTCCCATCCCTGTGGCAGAGGCCAGGCTGGGTGCACAGCCAGGTGCTTGAGTGCAGAGAAGGGTCCCAGTCAGCCCATGGGTCTGGAGGGATGCTTTGCCCTGAGGTGCTCTCAATGCTTGCTTCCACTTCCTCCAAGCACCCACCTGACACAGAGTGTTTGAGCATGATTTCTCACTGTCCTGCTTTTTCCTTCACCCTGGGGTGCAAGTTGCAAGGGGCTAACCCTCAAAACGTCATGGCCCTTCACAATATTTCCAGTGTGTTTGCATCTGAACAAAAGGCCAAGTCCTACATCCATGGGTAAGAACTCTTAAGCAATGCTCTCAAAATAGTCAGCCTGCACATTTTTAGCACCCAAATAATTTTATATTTTATATATAGGTGTATGCACAACACAAAGCTCAGCATCTCTATTCACACAATGACAGCAGTGTGTTGGCAAATATTTTGCAGCATTTTTCAGTTGTTCCCTGGCCCCTCTGCAGCTGAGGAATAAAGGCAATGAGGCCTTCTGTGTACTGGAGCTAGACAGCTGAGGAACCCCTCTGCCCCATGTGACAGGCTCTCCCATGATCAGACAAATGAGGAGCAAGACAAGGGAGACCTTCAGAAAATCCTGGGAATGGGCCAAAACAAGAGCTCTCGCTCCGGTAGGTTTTTTGTTACCAAAGCTTAAGGAATGGGCTTTAAGAAACAGTTCAAGCTTACATTTTAAATGAGGTAAAACTTGTACATGACCTTTCCATATCATCTCCTCGTTCCTTCTTAAATGATATCCAACACACGTATTGGAATCCAATTTATGAAAAAGTCCTTTCTGAACGTGTCTTTTGAGGAGAAAGAAAAAAACTCTAGAAAATACCATGTCAGCATCACAAACTAATGCAAACTCATGTTTATAAATAACAGCTCATAGTAGCATTGCAGATCTTAGATGTTTTCATCATTCTGCTAACCATAATGTAGAGAAAAGAAATTATGTCATATGATACAAACCAAAAGTATCCTAGGTAAAGAAAGCATACATTTGCACCTTCTTGTTGTTCTGTCATATAAAATCAGGATGTCACTCTACTGGGAAAAATAATTCTTATCAATAAAGAGGTGGTATCTTTGACATTTGCTAAGATATTGCTGAAAAATATCTTTAGTATGAATCACTTCACCTCACCAAACAGGATAACTGACTGGAAACTAAGCTCTAAAGCGTGATGCCTACCATTGTGCCTAATATGAAAACGCAATATCTACAGCCCCCATAGCTTAAAGGAAGAAATACCCCCTGCCAGGCACACACTCTGCTCTCTGCCTCAAGTTCATGCTGCAACGTAACAAATGGCTATTCACAGATAATGAAATTTTATTCATGAAGAAAAAAAAGCAAAAACAATGCTAAGATCAAGACCAACATATCTGCAACATCAGCATAATTTTTAGACTGGTTCAGAAAAATAACCTTGAAATTCCAGTGAGAGTGAAAGCCGAGTGGTAGTTCCACATCCATAAAGATATGTAGCACTCATGGTTAAAATAATGTGTGGCATATGGTAAACATCTCAAGGCTAAATAGACCTTAGGGGCAGAGGGAGAAGGAAGTTCAGTCAGATTCCCTGACCTGACTCTCATTTTCCAGCAATGCACATAATGCATTTCCAAACAAAAGACACAGTTTTGTAGTGATGTTGAATTTTCTTAATTTCACGAGAAAAATCATTACACATTAGGCCATGAAGCACATGGCTAGGTAGTTTTCCAATGCTTATCTGATCACATATGACAATTTACAGTGATCGTCTACCGAGCTAAACACTTGCAGTGTCATCAAAATTAGTTAGGAGGTTTTATTTGACATGCAAATTAAGAAGCATGAGGAAATTAAGAAGAAAGATACTGCAAAATTTTTTTTGAAGAATACTCAGGCAGATGGAAGAAGAGTCTCAGAATGGTGTTTCATCTTTTCCTTTTTTTTAAATCAACAGCATGATTACATTATACATGGGCTTCCTCAATCTATACAAGAATAATTTAAATAACTGAGATTATTCTTGATGCCTCCAATACTGTACCAGTTGGGCTGAGTCAGCTGGTGCTTAGAAGGAGCAAGAGATGATATATCTTGCTTCAGTTTTCCCTGACATTTGAGGTTCTCTGAACCAAACCTGTCTTTGGCTTCTGCTGCAGGTCACAGGAGGTGATGGTAGCTTCAGAATCTGCACGATTTCTACCCATAACAACAGCCCTTCAGCCCAGCCCACTGAAGCATCCTTTGTGCCTGCCTGAAAGGAGCAGAAATAACTACAGGAAAAATATAGTCCAGATATCCCTTCCCATTCCTGGTCAAAGTAGGAGCTGCTTTGTATTCTGACTTGCAAATGCCGAAGTTGCACCAAATGTCTCGCCTTTTGTTTCTCTCTTCTTTTTCAAATTAATGCTGCTTTAGTGCTGCCCCCGCCCCCCAACTTTAAACAATTGCCTCATTAACAAAGTTCAAGTACAAACCATACTTCCTTTAGCACCTAAAGTCATTCCTATCCTTGAGAACTTGATTGCTCATCTAACCTTAAGTAATTTTAAATAGCTACTGCTTCTATCTACAGCTTTATCCACGTTAAAAAAAAAAAATCTTGCAGATACCAGCTCATGATGAGCAGGGTCGGACTGTGTGCTTCGATTTTCTTTTTAATCTTTATGTCTGTTAACAGTCAAGTATTGCACACATTGCTGTAGATTATTTATAAAAAAAAAGGTGTTTCCATAATTCCTTTCAAGTCATTTGCTTTGCTGAAAGCTCAAGTCTTAATTTTTTTTTTCAGAGAACCATCTATATGTGTTTATTATGAATATCTGTGGTATGCAGAAAGCTAATGCAAAGGTAATAGTAATTAAAATTAATTGCGGAACTTAATTACAATGGAATAGAATAAACATCAATGATAGTATGTGCATAATACACTGTCAATAGCTGCATGCACTTAAGCACTCATAATCAGCACCAAATATTTCTTGTGGCTGCATACGAGTTTACCACCTAAGCGAATAATCACCGTATGTGTGAATTCATGGTAAACTATTTTAAGAGTGTAGCGATTAACGCCACTAGATAATTGCACAGCACAAAGGACTATACAGCCAGTGTTCTCGTACTCACGCGGGGGCGGGGGGGGGGAATCATCATAGCAATCAGTAGTGTTTCAGAGCCATATCAGATTAATTCAGAAGGGAGACTTAAATTGCTATGCCTTATTTATGATTTAGATATAAAAATTCACAAAACAAATGAATGCTTATCCTTGAGATTCATTCTACTCAGTACTCGGCTTTTCATAAAGCCCACAGCTTGTCTTCATTCATGAACTATCCATTGTAAATCAGATGACACTTGACAGGGCATTTCTGTATTTCATCTTTTTAGCAAAGCAGAGCATCAATTGCCAAAGATCACCAAGTCAATACCAGAACATAAACGAGAGCAACTGTAAGCATAGAAAATGCAGTCAACCGCTTCTATTGTTATTTCAAGCACGTGAGGAGACAGACCTGTATTTCACTTAACCCATTTACACTCCATTTTATGTTTACGAAACTGAGCTGATGGGTGCAAATGGCTGCAGAGTGATTTGTGGTTACAAGCACAAACAAGGGTCCGGAGCTCCAGGCTCTGCATGTGGATCACATTCGTACCTGTTTTTAAAGCTGGGCAAAGATACTGCCTCATCTTGGCAAAGGCTTTTGTGTGCAATGAAACAAGAAGCAATATATGTTTAAAAATAGTACCGTGACAGGCAATTTTGCATTGGTTGGATTAAAGTAGCAGTAAAAAGTAAAATTCCCATGATTTTACTCTTCTTGATTTGCTACTTGGGTAAGAAACAGCATGAAAGAAAGTCAGCCGAGGAGGATCAGATCATCATGTTACTAACTCAGGTAGTTTCGCATGCTAATGGGTTGGAAATATCCCACTATACAGACTGAACAAGTTGAAGTAAGGGGTCAAAAGGATTTGAAAGTATTACCAGGAGCTGGAAAATAAGAAATTGAGTCTAACTTTTTTTTCCACCAGTACAATTTTTTCTATTGTCAACTACTGAGCAGTTTGTATGTATCAAAAGAAGCCATCACGACAGACAAGAGGTCTGGAAGTCCCTGTGCCCATTAACAAGCCCATAATAGATAAATCTGGATATGCCCATTCCTCTTCTCCTGTGAGACCACTGCAAGGCAATTTGGCAGACAAAACCTAAGTGAATAACTGTAGTGTCAGATGCAGAGCCCCGGATAAAGTACTGATCCATGAGAGCAAGTTCAAGTCAGGGTAAGCCATCCTGAGCTATCTGACTGAACTTACCCAAGAGCAGCCTGGGAGCATCATGGTGAGCCTAGAACTCCTCACACTTTGAACAGAAGTCTCTTCTGTAGCCATGTCAGTCATTCCTGGACTTCCCAGAGCAAGTTGACTCCCAGCATTCTCCAAGGAGGTAAAAAGAAAAAAAAAATTAAACTTGCATCTTTATCATATCAGACTTCCCCAGGGCTCTCCCAGAGACCAAACTTGGAGACTGTACAACAGCACTGCCTCAAGCATGACCCCTGGCATAGCCAGAGGCCGTCTGTCAGATCTCCAGAAACACAAGGCCACTTAAAACAGATTCAGATGGACGCTGGCAGACAGACTGTCAGCATCAGGGTGCAGGGAGGCTGCGAGGCAGCCCTGCACATGGGAGGAGGCTGGGCATGGAAGATGCAAGCCTACAGCATTTCTTGCTTCTTCCTGTAATCATTGTACTCATACATTGCCGGTGTGTGTTGTCAGAATTACATGTGCTTGCAGAAGCATTAGCAATGATGAACACCCTCAGTATCAGCAATCCAAAGATGGTTATGAGGAAAAGGGAAGGGTCTGTTACCAGCCTTGTCATCTTTCTGCTGAGCTCTACCTTCATTTCCAGGAAAAGCACAGGTTGTAACTACAGTCCACTAGTAGGAGTTACTATACACTAACACATCATAACAGAAACCAAGCCCTTCTGAGCAGAGCCCTGGTTTATTTTCTTCTGTGATAAAACAGATTTTGTGTAGACTACATTCTAAAACTAATTTCTCAGCTATTTATTGTCAGACTGTCTTTTCAGAGCCTTGGAAATCTTCTGCAATGAACAGCTGGCAAAACCAAAGTGCGTAAGTTTTTATTTGTCTTGCAGAAATTCCATTTGTGTTAGAGACCAAAGCAGGGGGGGATTGGTTTTGGGAGGTGCTTTATGTCTGCAACTGAGATGCATGGGGCAGGGAAGAACCCGCTTTGTAGTAAATGCTTGTGTCCAGTGGCAAGCTGCTTCATCAGTGGGAATCTATATTGCACTTGAGGTAATTCTCTGCTGCAAGGAATGGTATCAAAAAGGAAGAAGGCTCTAGGCGCTTGCTATGCCCCTTCTGCCAAAGTACACTCAGCTTCTTCCTGATGCTGCTCTAGTTTATCATTTAGGAATATTTGTACAGGTCTCACTAAATATGCATTTACATGGCTTGGATTTATTTCACTCTTAGCTGATACATTCAGAAATTAGTCTACCAGTCATAAGAGAACCACGTCACCCCTAACCATAGATGTTATCAGCTAAGCATGTGATAAATGAAAAATTTCCTTAACATAGTTCTTTCAGTAGCAGACAATGTTCAATATTGAAAAAAAAGCACAAGAACAATCACCTCAGACCTGACTGCATTGCTGGATAGAAATGTGCAGGGCAACACTTTGTCTACATAAGGAAAGCTCTAAATCATTTTCACATCCTGTAGCTCAAGATTTACTCCCCAAGTCCTCGTTCTCCACACAGCTGTCACAGCACTGACACAGACTGAAGGACATGGGGAATTTCAACACTGAATCTCCTCTGCCTTCTCTCAGAGAGGTCAACAGCACATGAAATAGTGTGGTGACAGCATGACACATGGCAGTGCCGACATGACACAAAGGAGATTTTGCATCTGTTTCCACCGGAACAAACACCAAATACCTTTAAAACGCCCATCACCCCATCTTAGCTGTCCAATACTCACTGATGAACAGGATTGCATAGCAATAATAAAAATGTATTTGCCAGATGAGGCCCAGGGATAGTAAAATATTTCAACAAGGCAACACATTTAAATTGTCCTTTCTGAATTGCAAAACATAATTCAGAATTTGTTATGATGCCTCTAGTTCCCAAGCCCAGGAAAGGCCCCTGTGTTACCAAAGTTATCTCACATGATACTTTTCCCCAAGTATCATTGAATCTTTAGTTCAGATAAGTGTTCTTACAAGTTTTTATTGACTACAGTAGACAACTTCACCTTTCTGACAACTGTTTTCACCAGAACAGGAAAAGGCTCCAAGCGGCCAATTTAGTGCAAATCCTGCTCCAAGAGTGCAATTTAGTGGTTCCCTTCACATATCAAAAGAAAAAAATGTCATCACTGATAATTCTAAGTTCACTAGCTAAGAGGAGTTATTATAAATGTCTTTACTAGATTAGGTGTTAAAATCTAATCTAAAGATGTCTACATCAAAATTAGGTTTTGCTTGAGCAGTAAAACACATATCCAGATCTAAGGATGTTAAGTGAAGGAAAATCTATTTTTTTTCCTCCGGGCATTTTCGTTCCAATGGCTAATTGCTCTTAAAAGTAAATATAAAAATTCATAATTAGCTTTCTTGATTACTCAGAATAATTCTATCCTTATGCTGTTAATTTTTCATATTGCTGTTAATAAACAATAGATGGGGGCTGGGGAGGTGAAGCAATCTACGTTTTCTGCAGGAGAAGAGAGATGAAAGTGATACAGCCACAGGAAAACACAGATCCACCACCAAATGGCCAAATTTTCACAATGTGAAAACCTAGAGAGCTCCACTGAGCTCACTCGCTGTACCAACTAAGTCTAATTGATAACAGAATTTTATTTTTAATGCTTAAATCTTTCAGTGTTGACTTATAGAGTTTTTGAAATTACGTATCAACAGACAAAATATCTGAGCAGAGTCTAAAGAAAGGCTTGCAGCTATTCCATCAATAGTTTTGTAGCTTGCAGAGAGATTGTCCCAAGAGTCACTAACATGCACTCCAGTTCAAAGTTTTACATTTAGATTGGGGAAGGACTCTTGTTCTAATATACAGAATATGGATGCTCACACAAGATACATTCATAGCCATAATTCAAGTCAGTATAGAGAGCTCCGAAAACACATATTAAATCTTGAGAGATGCGACTTCACAAGTTTGAAATCTTGCGCTATTGAACAGTAATTCACTCTCTCCAACTCTCCTATATAATTAAGCCACAAGCCACTGTAGAACCTGAAGGCTGTAGAGCAGTTCAAAACATTTACCTCCCTAGAGCAAGAAGCTGGTGGAGGAGTGGAGAAGGGATCAGCAGCTCTGGCACTTACTCGAATGAAGGTATCTGCATTAATAAATGGTTGGATATTTTCCAGCTTAAGCAGTCTTTCACAGGCCAATGATGGGGAAAAAAAAAAATCATGGTTTATTTCACAGATTTCTGTCTGCATGTGTATTTACCATCAGAGGCATGTTTTAGTATGTGTTTGCTAGAACACAGACAAAGGCATCATACCTTAAAAATGGGCACAGTATTTTAGCAGGAGCATCAGCAGTAGATGCAAAGCTATCTAACGTTTCTGATGTGGTCTGCCTTTTCAAAGTGACAAGAAAAGGATATATTCATTTTTGGCATCTCAGAGTGACATGATATAGCAAAAGAGTTAAGGTGCTTCTGTACCAACTGATAGACAAGTTCAGGTTAAATATAGATTAGTAAAAGCTGTGACTTTCTAGCACTTTATTTCCTTTGGCTACAGAAAATAACATATTCTCTCATATTAGTGTAAACAGATTGCTATCGCAGGCAGATGTTTGATACTCGATTTTATGAATTGTTCATCACCTGAAACAAGGAGTTTGATTTTTAGAGCCAGCATCTTCAAAATGCCCAGCCATTTGGTAGGAAAAATCTTGCACTTGCTGCTTAGTTTCTACTTAAGCTCCATCCCAGCCTCCAGAAGGGCAACTTTGAAGCAGCAGCAGCATGTCTCCCCAGCTTACATTTCCTGTGTTCTCTGAGGGGGCTGAGAGGCAAGTTTGGTGACATCAGTAACCCCTTGGATTCATGTGGCAGGCCCTCAATTTTCAGAAGCACAGAAGTAATCACTCTCTGACAACATCTCTCAAGATATATTGGTTTATTTTTTTGTTTCTGACTGTGGATCCACAGGCTTCAAATCAAGACAATAAAACAACTGGTCTTTTTTTTAACCCTATCTTTTCTTTCCAATGAAGTTGTCATTTTATCAAAGTCACCTTAAAACAGTGGGACCAAATAATTATATCAACATGTAGATATTTAATTATGTCAATCATCAATCTGTTAGGCTGAAGAAACACCCCTGTGGTAAGTAGACTGTAGCACAACAAGTACAAGTGAGTGACATGATATACAGTATGTTGCCAAGAACTTATAGAAAGTAGTATTTTCTCAAGGAGCTCAGAAGCTAAAATTGAAGTCACTAGAGGAAAAAAAAGATTCCAGCTTGCTTGCCTGCCTAATAGGGTCTAGTGCAACCCTGCATTTGGGCAACAATAACAAGGGGGCTGCTCCAAAACAGTAATTCTGAGATGTCCTTGTCAGAATATGGGAAAACATGCACTGTGACGCTTTATTTGCTGACTTGTTGGACCTCACATATCCTTGGAAAGAAAAAAAAAAAAGGTTTCACCTTCCTGTAAACAGTAACAAAGGAGCTGTTTTCATGTGTTCTGTATGTTCTCTTTTTGCCTTGGCAGTAAGTTTGTTTGATATTTCACAATATCTCTGCAGGAATAATCTTGGAAGAGAGCCACAACTTCCTAAAAAGGTGTAGTAGATACTAGTGACCCCTTCATTACTAGAAAAGGAATCTGCTAAATAAGAATTTCCATCACTATTACACAATACACATATCTCAGCAGAAAACACCGCTTTTGACCCTAGATGTAATATATATATAGATATATATTTCATTCACTTAATTAATAGGAATATGAAGTTTCATTACCCAAAACAACCTATATGCAAAACAAATTTTAATAGGTGGTAGTATTGCACATCCAAAATAAAGAACAGTAAGGAGAAAGTTTTATTATAGAGAGTTAGCAAGCATCCTCTTGTTGTCAGTTTTCCACAAAAGTGTGTACAGAAAGCAGTGCACATCCTTCGTCTTAGACTTCATCACCCACTGCATACACTCTGGGGAAGGAGAACAAACCAATCACAGAAGGGGAAAGAAATCCATCAAAACACTGAATGATGAGAGCTCTTCTGCAGGAAGGAGTCACGAGTTAGAAAAGGAGACCCTGTGGCGAAGACCCTTGCTTGAATATTGTGTATATTGATGCATACAAATAACTGTCAGAGTCTCTATGTATATACATTCTATGCAGCAAGCATATTTTGCATAGGTGTACAAACAAATCAAACAGTAGCCATCTTTACATTCCTTTGCATTAAAGGGAATGAGAACAGTTAAATCCCTATGATCCAAAATACATTAATTCCCAACTTTGAGAATTTTGCCTTGTGAACATTTCTTTGATCAACAAGTGCCTTGAGTAAGGTGGCTGCACAGACACAATGCGCTTCTTTTTCTAGATCTAGCCTTTCAAATCTACTGTATCTACATTAATGGTATTACCTTCACAGGAAAGGCTTCTAATTGCTTCTGCAGAGAAAGGAGCTTAGACATCTCTTAATGCACAGCTGTTCTCTAAGCTGACTTTCAAAAACCTAGATTTACCTCTTGTATTTCGAAAGCTGTTTATAGAGATAGGATGTTAAGGGGTAACATTTTTCACTGTGTCTTTTTTTCTAGTTTGCTTCTCTATTCTTGTTTTGGTCTTCCTAGATAAGAATGCATTTTAATTCCACACATTTCTTAATTAGTTGTTATCATAATTGGAACATTATGGATCAAGTTGAGAATACAGTGTGAAAATTCACATCTCCCCAGCATACCAATTTAACAATTAGCCAGAATATAAGCACAAGCCTGCATGGCAACTGTGCAAACACTCCAAACGGAAAAGAGTTTTATACAGATAAACAAATGAATGCAAAAAGTGTCTTTAAGAAAGAGTGCCTATTTGCTGTAGTCATTTTGCTGCAATTACAACCCAGTCCAGGCAGACAGACTCACCACCTCTTCCTTGCTCCCTTTCTGCTCCACTAAAGAAGCCATTTTCTGTTCATCACTTTTTAGACTTACCTCTGCGCTGCTGCTTTAGCCTTTGAAAGAGCATCAGAAACATTATGAGAGCAATGAGGCAAAGCATTTGACTACTTGTAGTTGACTTTGTGGATGCTGACAGCAGTCATAGGAAGCCTCTTCCCAACTCTGTCCCACCTCCTCCTTGGCTCTCACCTGCAGAGAGCACAGTCTGCTCTGACTACCCATTACATGGAAGGCACCTCTCCTATACAGGGGTTAAGAAGCAATGAAGAAAAGGAAGATTTCTTTCAGCTGGCATACACTGTTAATTAAAAACTTATGATATAGCCATTGTTACTGGTAAACACAGCAACCAAAACTTTAGAGCCCCATGAGAAACAATATAAAACTCAATTTCCATTAAAAACAATACAAAACAAAGAAAAAATCTATTTATAAGTTGGAATTAAACTGATCTCCTAACTTTTTCCAGCCATCACAAGTTGAGAAAAGGTGACATATTTCTTCCCAAACTGATAATTTTGTTTCATTCCACCTGAGATTTGTTACAGCACTTAATGAGCACAGGACAATAAATGCCAGGGCCAGTCCATTTAGCCAGATCTTTTCTCCACAGAATAAATGGAAAAAAGTAGTACAGCTATAGCTGCAGAGAAAGAGAGAAGGGGGAAGAAGAAAATAACAAGTCTTTTCTTGTCTTCCTTTGGTCAGGCCACAGCAGCCCTCAAGTGATAAAATAGAAACTCCTGTGAGTTAACCCAAAAGCAAACCCCAAAAGCTTCTTCTCACCTAAAGCAGGATCCTGTTTGAATCTCTCAGCTGAACTGATTCACAGGGGCTTTTTTTATTACCAAGCAGGGGGAGCTACTCAGCTGGGGCCATTTTTAGTATATTTTGGAGAGGGGGGGCAGAAGTTGCCATCAAGTTGGATTTAACAATTACATTTGCTGTACAGTAGAAGAGGAGAACAAAGTTTTTTAGAAAAGATGGAAGTTCTCAGACCACTTAAAATGGATATAACATGTTCATTTCATTTACAAAAAATGGTTAAATAAGCTGAAAGTGGAAGACTTTATTCTACATAAAAGAATTGTTTGGTATTGGACAACACTTTTATTCTTAATTTTTGTAAAGACTTTTGAACAAGGGCCTTTTTTTTAAAAAGGGGTGAATTTTAAAATCAAAATCAGAATAGGTAAGAGGGAAAGGAAGCAGATATTACAGCAAGTTGGGGGAGTGAGGACTAGAATCTCATTACGCTAATACCTGGGTGTATTGCAAAAATTAATTAATTTTCATTGCACTCTTTGTGAGTTGAGGGGATGATAGTATCTCTGTTATACAGAAAGGAAGTGATACATAAACAGCTTCATCGTGGGGATCTCAGTTGGTCAAGGTAGTACATGATGTTTCAGAGCACACAGTATTATATAGCACTTAGTATGGTTAAAGCCCAACCTTTACACACCAGTTTCTCTGAAAAAAAAAAAAGTACAACATGATCAGTAAGCTCTTAGTAGCAATTTGTTCTTTGCATTCTCATTCTGGACTATTTCAGTTAATTAGAATTATCAGTTAATAGCAGAGGGTTTGCCTCATTCTTTAAAATATATAAAAATAAATTTTAAGAATGCCCTCATAGTTTCTATAACACCTGAGATTATCAGCACTTTATAAGACAAATCATTGTAAGAACAGATAGAAACTTTTTGCAGATAGCATAGTCTGTATGTGAATTGATGCTGAGTGGTCTGTTTTTGGTGTTGGCTAGCCTTCATTTCCCGAGACCCTTATCTGATGTTAATGATACAATAGGAGCTAATTAGTGAATAGTCAAGTGTAAACTAGAGAAATCCTACCTTGTTTCCCTACTTCTCATCTTAAAACTCAGGGCCATTCCTGCTAATTGCATTGTATGTATCACTTAAGTGCCAATATAAACTGCATGAAAAAGATAACACTAAACTGCCAGATGAGTGGAAAGGGTCTGACCTTCTTAGTCAAGGTCATTGATAGTGTAATTATTCTGATAAACTAGGCATAATAATCTCATGTACTATCAAGACACCCAGGCTATTCAATTTGGTAAAAACACATTGCATTTTCCATTATACAGTCCATGCTTATGCTTTTTAAACATGTATCATAGGTTAAAGCTACCCATGCTAAACTGCCTGACCACAGGGCTGTGTGTCAGGACAATACTGGCAATGGAAAAAAGAAAGGTGTTGGAAAGGGTTGTTGCATGCAAGGCTGCCCTACATGACCCTCCCACCAGACAGGCAAAAGCAGGAGGATCCAGGTTTCACTTTTCTGCTCTCTCCCTCTCGTGGAGCTCTGGGTGGTGGAGGTTGTGAGCAGTACAGCAGAGCAGCCTAAATGCCTGGTGCAAAAGAGCCCAGTTTTAGTGTATAAGGTGTGGGAAGCTCCATCAAACTCCTTAGAGTTTGGTGCATCCCAGAGAATGCACCAGCAGAAGGACCAAGATTCAGCTGCTGTGCTATTTCTTGGAAGGGGTCTGACGCTGAGGGAGAGACATCTCACAGTCCCCACCAGAAATCCTGGCTAAATCAATTCCTTTGCCTTTCATGGATTTTGACTTTACAGTCTCACCAGCTCTAGTGCAACCTTTTTGCTAAAATAAAAAAAAAAATAAAAAAAAAAAAAAAAAAAAAAAAAAAGAAGAAAAGAGTAATCGTCTACTCTACTCTCTGCAACGGGCCTGTGTTTGCAGATTCAGATGAAATGAGCCCATGTGGATTTACCGTGGGGTGCAAAGTTCAGAGGGAATTGCTCTCACTTTCCCAACAAACAGCTCAGCCCTCATAATAATCCCTGAATTTAAAAAAGCCTTAATCTTTATTCACAAGGAAATCACTTATGCATGCACAGTCGACAGGACAAAATGCAAAGTTTCGTTGAACTTCAGGCTGGCTGCACTTATTTCTTTTGCATTCCTTAGGCTCTACAAATAAACTTCAACGTATCTGGGAAACAGTGTTGTATCATTCAGATTCCTATAAAGTCAAGACAAGGATTTTCAGCATGTAGAAAACATACCTAGCCTGTGACTGAGACATTTGAGCAAGTAACACAAAATACTGCAGTGCTTGCTTGCATTTAACACATGACCAACCACTGTGGACTCTTCTGTGACTGACAAGAAATTCTGTAGCCACTGTATTGGGATGGCTGTCCCCACTGATCAAAAGTAGCTGGGGAAAGGGCTGGGCAGCTTGTGGGAAGGCAGCCAGGCAACACGTGAAAGGCTTTGGAGAGAATCAGCCCTCCAAGGGTGTGTAGAGCCTCCTTCAGAGCTGGAAGCAAACCTGTGCCTGGGTGAAGAAACAAAGCTGCAAAGAAATAATCCTTTGGTAATGAGACTAAATAAAAAGAAGTTGATTCTAGTGAACTACATCAGTGATTCACATTCCTGAAGTTCTGCCACAGCTCAATTGTCTTTGGGGCTCTTTTTTTATACTGCAGGAGGGGCAGAATATGTATTTATTTGATAGGAAAAACATCTTTCTAGCCTCAGGGGGAAATATAATCTTCCCCATTGCAGATATCAAAATTTTATGCTGGTCTGTGTCTTGTTCTGTGTACTTGCTGCTCAGTAGCTTTTGGTCTGGGGTAAATGTTTGTACTGCCACATTTAATCTTCTGATCAGCACATCTTCTCTCCTTTTTTTTGTTTGTTCACAGGTCTAACATATCTCTAAGTAAAGCAACAGAGATTTAAATAATTACTCATTAAAATATGCAAATTGATGGACAGATATAAATTGGAGGATAACAGAGAACATACCTCCCTATTCCAGCATAGCTCCAAAACACTATTTTTCTTCTGTTACAAATGTTTACACAGAATCACACAGTATGGTTTTGTTCTTTGTGTATCCACCTGAGGCTGGTTTAAGAGTTGAGATCGACCAGCTCACAGATAACACTGGAGTGACATTTCTATCTTTTTCTCAAATCTAGTTTATCATGAGTCCAAGGCACACAAACTCCAACAAGCACTGCAAAACAATGAGATTTGGGAAAATAATTTCATTGACCATTTAATTGTCACTTAACTACAGTCCCAAAAGACAAGGTGGAACATATGTTTTTTCCTCGGTGACCTAACCACTTTAATCCTTGGCTACAATCTATCATCTTTTCTTTTCAAGCCTAGGATATTTGTTATTTGACTCTAAAATAACATATTCTCTAATGTGATTCCAAACAGGTACACCCTTTCTTCTTGATTTCAGGTCGAGGAAGGTGCTAACTACACTCTACACAATAGAAGTCACTGAATTGCTATGTAAGCTGTTAGGAAAATTAATGTATTCAAGTCTCTGCAAACCTCTTTCTTCCTTAATCCTCATTTCAGGGTTGGCAAATCTTCTTTTCCTTGGTGATTCTACCTCTCCTGTGCAATATGTATCTTTAATTACATTTTGCTATACATAATCCAGGCCATCCAGTGTCATATATGTGACAACACAGAAAATGGCTTTGAAGCTAGGATGGCAGTGGGGCTGAAGGAAGCCTGTCAGGAGTACAAAGAAATACTGTGTGTTGTTTCCTGCATTTTGAAGGATTCAAGGGTCATAGGTAAAAAGAAAATAAAAAATCTGAAATGTTTCAGGTTTCACTAGTTTTACATCATTGCATTAATTTGATAATGAAAAAACAGCAAAAAGCTTTCAAATTTACTGTGAAACCCTCCTGAAAATTATATTCATTTTTTCTCTAGATTTATACAAATCACTTTTCTCCTGCTTTGATTCTCAGACAGAAAGCTTTCCCTGAAAAAGAAATGCCTTTTGCTGTGTGTTTGTACAGCATGCTTCACAAGATTCACAACAGCTGTGGAAAAAGAATCAGTTAAAAACTATTGCTTTAACAGGAAAAACACACTTCATAGGCTTTCATGCAGCAGTCATCCACCAGGACTAATTTGAATATATGAGAAAACAAAAGCCTTCTGAGGGCTGCATTAGTAATCAAAGGAATTGCCTTGGCTGGATAGGGAATCAAAAGCAAGAACCTACACTACAATATCCACAATGATGGACCACTGCCTACACAGGCCAAAGATGATACTTGAAAGTTGTTTTCACAGCTGCTAAGATGAGGAAGGACTGCTGTCCCAGGTGAGATAATGTTTCTGGAGTATCACTAGGGTACAAGCAGCAACTCATTTTGTGTTGTCCTTTGACTCATGCTATATCCTCCTCCAAACAAGTCCAGGGTACCTTGATTTTTGAGAGCATACCCTGCTCCGCCTTGCCATAATTATGTAATTACTGTACAGAGTCATCTAAATATCACTGCCTTTGTAGGTATTGCAAGTTGGATAGATAGAAAAATCAAGATATTCCTAATAACTAATAATTTTCAAAACTGTTAACCAAAATGCTTTTAAAAGCAAAACCATGTTGCAAGTACATTAGCAGTGCCAGGCATTTTCAGAGCTGTCTTGGGCCCTATATGCCATTAAAACATTTGATGAGAGGTGCCTTAAATATGGTCCTCCTGTTATACTGTCTGTTGCTGTATTTCTGTCCTTGTTAATTAAGCAAGAAATTTCCTTTTTTCCCCTTGTCTTTACTAAATTAGACTGTGCTTGCATTAGTCTTCTCCATATGGTCATTAGTTGAGTTATATTTCATATGCAGAATAATAAGGTGAGATTTATTGTAGACATCCTACAATTCCAGATGTGGTTGCATGGTCAGGGGTTGAAAAAGTCAATTCCCCATTCTGCCCCCACTTCATCTCTCTGTCAGATGTTGCGTCTAACTAGCCAAGTAAAATGCCAGTGCCACCTGGGAGGGGGCACAGAAGAATACACACCATAAATGCGAAATTAATAAAGCTGCTAGTTTTCTCTGATGAAAAAAAACTGTAAGCTCATTCTCAGCTACAGGGAAGCAAATACAGTGCAAGTAAACAATAGGCATGGATGGAAGGATTACAAATATCTCAGTTCCAAACAAATTATCTTAATTCGACAAGTCTTTTTTCTCTTTTCATCTCGCCTTTTTTTTTCTGCAAGTATTTTACTCAACAATGAATACAGTGCTCAGTCTGCTACACAATAATGAAAAAGAACAGCTGCGTGTTTCTGTTTCCACAGCAGTCAAAGAAAAAGGCAAATAGTCTTTTTTTTTCTTTTTCTTTTGCAATCATGCACTTCTAATACAAGTGGTGGGTTTTAGGCATTTAGCCCAGTGGATGTCAAGAATGCTACAGTGATTACATATTATCTTGTCACATCTGTTTAGAAGCAATACATAATGCTTAAAATATCTAGATCATGATAGCTTATTAGCCACCTATCAACACTGTCAAGATATGTAATCTTAGGTAAGATTAAGATCCATGCTGGAAATAAAAAGTCAAGGAAAGATCTGGGAGTTGTTAATGATAGGTCTGAGAGGTAACCTTGTATTTGCAAATAGACCCCCCTTTAAAAAAAAGGGGAATGAAACAGGAAAAATTCACAGAGAGAGGATTAAACAAATAATGAATCTGTTATAAGCAACAAGAAGCCTTGTCATAGTTTATGGTACTCTACAAAAAAATTACAAGAGTGAGACATATTTCTTATAAGAGACAACCGAGTGTGGGAGGTATGGGTTGAAGTATTTCATATGGGCAGTTTCTCCAAAACTGTTGGGTTTTCTACAGAGTAGATTTTCTCTATTTTTTTTTTCTATATAGATTTTCTCTAAGCAGTTGAGGTTTATTGACAAGACTATACAAAACAAGATCATTATCTGACTCTGATGGATATAATGTGTTGAATAACATACTTCATTATAAAATTTAATTTGCTAGGAATGGGAGTTGGAAGTATATTCCCCATGCCAACTAATGTCCATGCGTTAACAAGCTGTCTGCATATTCTAGGTTACCCTGATGTTCATAGGCCTCTGCAAACAATGAATAAAAATATTATAGAAATATCAGCTGCACAGTATTTTCAAGTTTTGGGATAGGGCTATTAATTTGGTGAATGTTTTCTCTACAGCATCCTTGCATTGGTGGAGGGGAATGGGCAGTCGTTACGGTGAAGAGAACTCCAGGGGTGTTTCAGTATCCTCAGTCTATATTTCCAGCCATCAGCATGGAAACACTTAGAAGAAACAAAGTATGGTAGGGAGACGGTTATGTCTTTTGCCAGGTGTACAGATTTACAAAGAAAACAGCAGGTGAATCCTTGTTCTTTGCAATTCGTATATCCACAATTCAGGTAAATCTGTACTTGCCAATGTTTTTCTCGGAACAGGCCTCTGGAATGAGATGCCAGCTAGAAATCTATGTAGCATCCTTACTTAAGTATAGGCATCCAATCTTTGTATATTTATCACTAATCCTGACCTCCAAGTTACATTTTTGTCTCATATTTGTCAAAGCCTCTTGCAGTCTTCCTCACCTTAAGTTACAATACAACATATGTGGGAAGGGACAGGACACCTGTGCCTGTATGGGTCTGTATGGAGGAATGGCATGGGCTGGAGCAAAGGACTGCAAGCTGTGGCTTCTTATTTAGTTGTATAGCCCATGTTTTTGATTCTCAGGGTCTTGGCATAGAAAAGTAATAATGAACAGAGAAAATAACAGCAGAAAGTAGAGTAAATGCTTTGGAATGGGTAAATTCATTGGGTTTTTTCCAAGCACTAAAGGAACCAGAATTTACCTACTTGGATTTTAGCCAGTAATTTGACTGAGGGTAGCTCTCTGGATAAACACAACACTCACAAGTCTTTGCCAGTAATACATATTTTAGTAGCAGAGGCTGACACAGATCCAGCTGATACAGCTGTATGCTTGTGGCTTTTTTTTTCATTTCAGTTGCGTTTTTTTTTTAACTTTGCTCTTTTGTGATTCATTCTTCCCCAGCTACTAATTTTAGGGATTGGGAGGTTTTAACATGATGATAACTCCTGGGAAATAAGCAACAGAATTGCTTATGCCATTTCTTTTGGGAATAGTTCTGTGTTTTTCTTCTAATCCTGGTGTTTTGGTCACGTAAATAGAGATGACATGAAAGAACACAAAAGATGTTAAGCTAGAGAATCTCCTCCCTCTTGTGAGCACAGATGCAGCACCTTGACTGGAAATCTTTCAGATGCAGGATATCAGGGGAGGGTGAAGGAGATTTCTTTTGAGCGATGTAGGCTGGGCTCCTTTTTCAGATTTCAGTCTAATCACTCAGGTTAACAGCAAAGAATTATCAGCAGTGAAGGGACGAATCTGCCAGGAGGCTTTAGCAGCTGCAGTTCTGTATCGTGTGTTATGCAGCACCTGTCACTGGTATTCAGTTAAAACATATTGGAAGACAAAAATTCAACTATGCACTTATGAGAACGGGTGTGTGAAATAACAGGGTACAGGAAGACAGAACCTTTTACCTGTTTGTCGGGGTGGTGACAGAGATTCAGGAAGAGCACAAGCTTTTCAGTGGTGATGCCATCAACAGCAAAACTCACAAGACCTTTCTGTCACATTGAAACTAAAGGTAATTTTGCAGTTTAGCTTCAATGAGAAGCAGGCTTTTTGTAGAAGAAATTTGGGCAGCAACGTGTAACATGCCACCAAACATGGCATGCCAAAAATAGAGACAGGGTACTGAAATACTTGGGAATTTCTTCTTTCCTCCTTCCAGCATAAATGCACCTCTTCTGAAATCTCATCTTTGCAGTGCTTTGCAGAGATTGAACTAATTTTCAGCAGAAATAAAGAATTGAGTTCACATTTTGTCAATAACAGAAACAACTTACTCCTGAGGCTAAAGTACTCTGGACCTCTCTAAAGGAAGACCAGATGAAGAGTGAGGGAGGTCTGCAGAGAAATGTGTCCAAGGTGCACTTCATCTCTTCTCCATACTTTCAGAGCCACCCAAAGAAAGGGAAAAACCCACCTCACCATATGTAGCTGGCTAAAAACATGCATGTGCTGTTGCTTCCCAGAGAGCTGCAAGGAAGAGACAGACCTGAAGTGGGAAGGGAAAAAAATAACAGAACAGAAAATAGCCAGCAGCGAACAGGACAAGGTGGAGAAAGGCAATGAGCTATTGCTAGCCAACAAAGATAAGGGTGATAATAAAAGCCTGTTTAATGGAACAGGCATAAAAGAAGAACCAGGGAAAAGCAGGTCCACTGAAAAATAAGGGGGATAATCAAATTAACAAGAATTTTATAATGGCAGGGTTAATGAACTGCTATCTTATGTTAGTTACCCAAAGGAGGAAAAGGGTGAAGAAATATGACAGATTTACGCATAAATGAGGACCTAGATAATGGGGAAGTAACAGTTGACAAGTAATGGAATAATATAGTTGAATTTTTAAGAGGACATTTTAGTTAAGTGATGGGAATAATAAAAGTGTGTTGAAATCTCCATCATTGTTCAAATTTGAGCTACTAATTTTTCAGTAAAGCTAAAATATTTACTACCATGACAGTGCCCAATTCAAGAGCTGATGGAGACAGCAATGTCCATTAACACTCAGACACTCTGTCCTTGCCTTCAGTGGGCTTGGATTTAGACCTGAGCAGGTCATGTGGGGTACTCACTCCAGCAAGGTGGAGACATTTCTGGACTTTGCCCAAAAAAGCACAGTGGGCAATAAAATTTTAAGTACAAAATTGCTCTCTTATTTGCCATGTGACTGTGAACTTGCTCGTAGCTAGGCTTGTGCCCAGCTCAGCCTGGACCGGATCACTCTGCAGTTTTCAGGACCGACCCCATCTGAATTTGGTATTTCCGTCTTCTCAAGCTTTGTAGTTCAAACTTGGTGGCAGAGGACACACGGGAACTGCCGCATTCTGCAATACACATTTCCCAAAAGGGAAAGGGTGAACTAGATCCATAAATTCATTGTTAAAAGAGAAGAATTAAAATGAGGGTTATTTGTTTTGCAGAGGATTTATCCTCCCTCATGTCCATAGCAGGAGCCATAGGCTTCTGATTAAGGTAAAACATAGTAAAAGAAGTAGTAAGTGACTGGTAATTGGTTCTTTTAATAATATTTTGCAAATCAGCTGCAGTTTTTGGCACACATTATACATGAACGCCAAAACTACAGTTTCTGTGAACATAAGTTTATACACATGTAAAATAGAAAACATGTTGCTGCTGTTTTTAGTGATTTTGCCATGAAGGGATTTTTGCATTCAAAGTAGACATGCACAAAAAAGAGTGGGAACGAGAAGACTGCTTTCTAGCTTGATACTTATTTTATATGTGGAATTGATAGACAGATTTGTGATTGCTAATTAGAAAGAGGACAGTTCCTTAGCTAGGAGGACATTTCTATTCAAATTCAGGTATTTCCACATTAAAAGAGGATTATAAAATTATTAAGCTTTTTATGTTCTAGTTAGCAGTCATATTTCTTAGCACCCAACATTTAAAAATAAAATATATTATGCACTGCCTGGAAAATAATTTGTATAAATATTTTTCTTTCATAAATTGTATTAAAAATAAGGCAGCCAGATATTCTGCTGTTGGCAAGAGGCAATTCAAGTCATCACCCTCATGGTCCTTCTAATCCAGTTATATGTTTACGGAGGAGAAAGTGTGTGTAGGCAACATGTGTCCCCAGAAGGGTAAGGCTGCTAGAACTGGATGGTGTTTTGTCTATGGTTTTTTGGCTTTTTGTAAAATGTGGATTTTCCTGTAGTGCATTACAGCTGTTCTCAGTGGGAAAACAGGAGGAAGTCCCCATGGAAGCAGAGCTGCAGAAAGGTGTTAACTTTCCAAGGAGTCCTCTGTGGCTGCTGGCACTCCTGGCTGGCAGTGAGCAGGTCCCTTCTCTCTACCTATCACCAGCCTCTTGGTCAGGAGTCAAGCTGGAGACAAATTCCCTTTCCTCCAGTAGATCAGCTCTGCTGGTTGTACTACATGATTTCCCTTTGTTCCACAATATTATCTAGAAGGCCTTGGATTCATACCTAGAGATCTCTGGCTCTGCCACTACACTGTAGAGTTGCTCTGTTATCAAATGCCTGACATGTCTTCAGCGATGAGGTACTATGTGTGTAACACAGTAAAATAATGCCTCAGTCCTGCAAGCCTGATATCATCCTTTCCCCCTCTTCTTTCACTTCAGGTAACTCATCACTGAGATATAGTAACCTTTCTTGCTTCCTGTTTTCAAGTGCTGCAAAGGAACTTTAAACAGTAATTATATCCACTAAGGACATTTACTAAGCTTTCTACTAGTCATGAAGGAATATTTCAGTTTGTGCTTACTGGACTCAGAAACAAACCCAGCCCAACAGCTCCATCGAAGAGGTAGTCATGCTGAAAAGCAGAAAAACTCAAGCAGATTTATCAAATGCCAGAGAGATTTGCAGATTTGCTGAGCAGTAGGATGCTTGTGGAAACAGATTTCATCTTCCCAGAAGTCTTAGGTTAGTTTAATCTTAGCTTCATATGAAGTATGAACTTTCTAGGATTGGACAAGTGGATAAAAATTACAAAGTTATTTATTTGAGCTTTTTTTAAAAATCATCTAGTGATTTCTCTGTGTATCTGTTAAAAATGCCATAAAGCACAAACTCATTTCTTATCAAAGATTGTAGTATTTCAAATGAATCACTGCTCTTCAAAAATCTGATCATCTAAGGAGCTATTCCTTCCTGCCCAACATACCTTTTATTTTTTCAAATATTCTCCTGATAAAATGATTGTATTGTTTCTCCGTTGAAATACTAACTCATTTCAACTGACCTGTCTTCTTTTTTTGTCAGAAGTGCTGTCAAACAGAATCTCAGAAATTACTTTTCTTACTAGAGGGGAAAAAAATAGCTTTCACTGACACATGCTACCTGATCTGAAAGCAAAGTGTCACTAGACATTTTTAAAATAACGTTCAAAGAGGATTTATGTATTAGTTTCATTTCAGCATTGTTGTGGTTTAACCCCAGA
The DNA here is from genome assembly GCF_036250125.1 of Pseudopipra pipra. NCBI lineage: Eukaryota > Metazoa > Chordata > Aves > Passeriformes > Pipridae > Pseudopipra > Pseudopipra pipra. The sequence continues at coordinate 21,109,848 of NC_087552.1, read as the reverse complement.
TGGCAACTGAGCACCACAGAGCAGCTTGCTTACTGCCCCACTGGTGGGATGGGGGAGAGAATCAGAAGAGTAAAAGTGAGAAAAATCATGGGTTGAGGTAAAGACAGTTTAATAGGTAAAGCAAAAACTACATGCACAAGCAAAGCAAAACAAGGCATTCAGTCACCACTTCCCACAGGCAGGCAGGTGTTCAGGCATCCCCTGGAAAGCAGGGCTCCATCACGCATGGCAGTTTGTTGGGAAGGCAGACACCATCAGTCCGAACGACCCCCCTTCCTCCTTCTTCCCCCAGCTTTATATACTGGAACTGTGCAATGTGGTATGGAATATTCCTTTGGCCAGTTGGGGCCAGCTATCCTAGCTGTGTCTCCTCCCAACTTCTTGTGCAACCCCAGCCTCCTCACTTGTGGGGTGGTACAAAGAACAGAAAAGGCCCTGATGCTGTGTAAGCGCTGCTCAGCAATATCTACAACATCCCATGTTGTGTTATCAACAGTGTTTCCAGCACAAAACAGCCTCATATTAGCTGCTATGAAGAAAATTAACTCTATCCCACCCAAAATCAGCACAAGTATAATTTATAATCCGATCACAAAATTTCAAAATTACCCATATATATTTACGTATAGAAATTTTTATTGAAGTCCTATTTTTCTATTTCTCCTAATGACACCTGTTATTTTTGTTGTAGGCCTTGTTTGATGGTACTGTGTTCTTAAACTTATTAGCACATTATTGGACTCCAGTCTAGTTGAGTGAGACATTCAGGTAACATGGCAATATGAGACAGACACGTTGCACACATTCATAAAAGCCACTCATTAAAATTTTGGTGGTTTTCTACCCAACAGGACACAACTTGTTTCAACACAACATGAAGATTGAGTGTGGAAGTTTAAACATTGATGAAGTATGTTTCTAATGGTTAGTTTTAAGGTAAAGGTTTTCAAAGGTACAATGAATCCCCTAGAACTCCCATCTGTGATTTTGAAAGTCCCTGCATCCAGGCATTGCTTGCTGTCCAGATTTTAAAATATTTGAGACCTCCTTCTTTGTAACACATTCAGGACACACAAACATCAAAATTTCATTAAAGAAACAAAAATTCTAAGCAATATTCCTAATAGAGAAAAAAGTAGTATGTGCTATACCTCTAGTCTTCCATCCTGATTATGATAATTCTTATGCAGATAATTTGGTAATCTTGGTTGGATATTTTACAATTTCAGAATATTTTGAAGGAGCCCTAAATACAATGGAGCAGAGAATACAAAGGCAAGACCTCTGTGGAGAGACAGGGCTTGTAGAATGTTCACCTAGAGACTTTATTGATCATGAAAGATCATCTTAATCATAGATGAAAGAATGCCAATACTAGTTAAACACAAAGAATGATTGAGACTCTGTGCGTGTGCTTATATATATATAATAATAAATATATAAATTAAGAGGTCTGGAAATCTAGCATTAGTATGATAATAATTGCAGAGCAGTGCCACCAAGCATTTCCAAAAGGACCTATTATATGAACGACAGTATTGTGTTATTGTGCTGCTTCAGTGTGGGTTTTGTGCCTCTAGGTAAAGAGAAAAAGCCGAGCTGGGATAATAATGTAACAAAAATAAACCAAACCATCAGGGAAATGAAGATACAGGCCAAAATGAGGACATGCTCTTGTTTACAAGTCTTGCATAAGAGTGGAAAGGATGAATGTACAATATCTGTTGTGCTGGTGTCATGCTACAAGTCTGTACTAGACCTGGCAAAAGGATGAAAATATTATTTGGCAAAGGCTTAAAATATTTTAAAATCTGGCTTGGCTTCAAGATGAGTTACAATGAAACATGGGGATTCTGAAATCCCCAGGGCAGAAATATTCTGGGAAGACAATTATTGTACTTGGAAGTCCTTCTTTTGAAAACCGAAAACATTTCATTCTGAAAATATTAGAAGATACAATAATAAAGAACTGAAAACTGAAAGAAGTCATTACAGCTATAAGAAATTCGTTTCACAATGTTAAAATGGCACCAAGCTTTGATCTTTTTAGCATCAGTGTCAGAGAACAGGAGGGTTGTAGAGGTTTAGGAAAGGGAGAGAGAACCTCTGCTCTGGATGAGGAATATACCAAGAGGAATAAGAGGATTAGAGGGCTTCTGACCATGCCAGTTGAACTGGGTGCTGCTTGCTTGGAAGGGCAGGGTTGCAGTATCAGAAACATTAGCTTTTTTCATTCTTTCCTCACAGTGTCTCTCCCCACCCCCTCCCCCAGCTGCAGGTTTAGCGTGCACGGTGGGCTGCTTTCCCTCACATGCCCTCATTAACCAGCTCTTCAGTTCGTGCTTCCATCTCTCACTTAGTGTAGTTGCTGTCACCAATAATATATTCCCTTTGATTCCCTTCCTCACTTTCTTCCCTCCATAGCCCTCCAGAAGACATCAGGAAATTTGCATTTCTATCTTAACAGTGCATGACTTAGGAACAGTGAAGATAACTCATGACACAAGCAACTGGGAATGGCATCACAGACAAGTGTTATTTGACATATATGCAGGCATGCCCTACATATCTCCTTTGGCAAAGCACTGTTCCTCAGTCAGCCAGATTCCTCTTGTGATAATAGCCATTCAGTTTGGATTTTCAAAGCAATCTCTGCATATCTCTATCAAAACGGGAGAAATCAGTACTCCTCCAATTCACCCTTCTCCCATCTCCCAGGAGAGAGATTTACAAGAAAATAGATTTTTTTCAAAATAAGCATTGAAACAGACAAAAAGTGCTGAGAATTATATCTGCATCACACATGTTATTGTACAATTTATGTCAAAAGTGGTTTTAGGCACATCTCTATTATTCTACACGAGACGCTTGTTACGTGGAAAGCTGATCTTTGGCATCTTTTGTATCCCTTATTTTTTCAAGGGAAAACAGGTGGGTTTGTTTCAACATTTAGTTTTAAAATGCTGCATGAATGAGTGTTTTATCTTGATACATGATTTGCTTTGAAGATTTTCCAGACTTCGTGGATTGCATCCAAAGGTCTCCTCAGTCTGCCAACACACAACTAAAGCAACCAAAGCATTTAGTCACTCCAGAAGAATTGCAAGTGTGCCTAAAATTAGGCTTGTGCTTCACATTTTTTGTGCCTAAGCTGGTGACAGGGCACAGAGCACCTCTAAAGATTAAAGCCGCAAATTCAGTGTTCAGTCTCTAACAGATGTTTGTTCTTAGATTGCTCAGTAAAATAACAGACTTAGCCACTCTGTTTCTGAGGTGTTCAATGATGAATTTTTAAAATAAATATTACTGGAGTGATTTTATTGCACTTCTCAAACTAACATTAATATAATGGATTTCTGGTTAACAGAAAGGAGTAGTGAGTCACAGCTAATGTGACAATGGGGAAAACACATTAGCTTAATAATGAGGGGATTAAATCTGAGGTGTGACTGTCTTGACCATTCAGAAGGATTTTATAGCGGGTGCCACTCGGATTGAAAATACAACCTTATAAGAAAGCTAAACATGAAATGCAGTTAGTACAACCTGGAGTTACAGGCAGCTATCCAGTGTAAAAATCTAGCTCAAACACTGGAGATAAATGCATTGGAGTTCAGTGCAAGTGTAAAATGTAATTATATCAACAAACATAGATCCCTAAAGGACTGCAAGATGAGAACTTCTTTCTGATCACAAACAATTAGCATCTGGCTGACATCCCACAGCAGGAAGACCGACATCCTTTTTTTACATTTCATTCTAATGAGTGCAACTGTGGAAATAGCATTATTATTTATGTAGGCCCCAATCCAAGACAACACTTAATCTTATCAGTAGGAATTTTAACCCCAACATACGGCCGAGGCAAAGAGGTTAGTAAGATTAAAGAGTGATTAGTTGTTCACAGCCATGGCTCAAGAAAGTGTTTGTGTGTGCACAGACCACTTCACCATGCAAGTCCTGGAGATAACCAGCCTAAGCTTTGCAGTTGGCTTCTTCCTGGAAAGGGTGAAGGAGTAGGGACAGCACCTGATGAAGGGGGCAGCTTCCCTGGGACACTACAGGCTCTTGGGAGCAGCTGGAGTAGACAAAGGCTAAAATAGCACTGCCCAAAGCAGCAACACAGAGTAACTACTACAGCAATGGCATGATAACTGCTTTCTTTTCCTTTCCCTTTGCTTGCCCTGTAAGGTACATCTTGGTCATATTGACAACTAATTCAGTGCCTCAAAAAGTTGTAGTTCAGGCTACATAGACTTTATGTCTTTCTCTGACTCACTGTTTGGAGGCTTCACAGAAAATGCAAAGAAATCACTAAGAAAATAAAATCAGGTGTTTACACTTCAGCTATGTACAGTATGTACTGATATAAAAAGGAAACCTAATGGGAAACAAATGAGAAATGCAAGTGAAGCCACCCACTGTGTAAACTCTCAATTGGTTTTGGGGTTTCTCCCCTTCCTTTTTTTTTTTTTTTGAAAATGCTTAGTTTTCCCTTCTGTGTGCCAGTACCTCCTGGAGCATAGCATCTTCTGTAGCTTCAGAAGTTATCTCTGCTTTAATAGCTGTGCCTTCCAAGCTGTACTACAGGTTTCTCCTTTTCTTCCTTGAAATCGTAATCCTTTGTACCCACTGTTTTTTTTTTAATTTGCTGCATGGCTACCTTTGCCTGACCATTGGGTCTAGCTGAAACAATACTAAAAAAGCTGTATTGTTAACTCCTTATGTTTTCTTTTTAAATTTTTATCCTTATATCCTCTGTTTCTATGTTTACTTTGTAACAGAAATATTATATTTTTGCAAGACTTTTAAAGTCCTTAATTTTGACCTTCTTAGCCTTTTGTTTAAGGTTTTGTTTCAAGGTATTGTTTCATTTTTCATTCGAGAAAGAAAAAATAATTTAAGTGGAGAGAAAGTCTTAAACAAATCATGTGTCTTGCTGCTTTAGCCTTCTGACTTAGCTCTGCTGTGCCACTTGGAGTCTTTCATCTGCTTTATGAACATTCATGATTATTTTAGAACAGTACTTCATTGCAACATCCTAGCTAAGCAGCTTTTCTAGGATGTGTGAAGGCTTTGAGGCCACTTAGAAAAGTTAGCCAGGTTGTTCTGAAATGCCTTCAGTGGTGATTTGACTTAATCTGTCCCACTGTCTTGAAACAGTCTGAGTTCTCCATGGCCATTGGGACTTGCTGCCTCTGGGAAGGCTGGTGGCACAGAGTGGTAGAATAAAGTTCAGTTTAGCTACACCATCACAGAAAGACAAGTTAAATTACCTCCATGAAATCATCAATATTCCCATTTGCCAATCCACCCTGAAATAGATTCTACTGCCATCTTTGTTTCTTTAGTCATCAGGGACTCTCTATTCTGTATGTTGTCAGATATACATTTGGCATACACTATTTGAAACTTTTCACTGGGTTTTGTGTAACACAAGCAGCAGAATAATAGTAAAAAACCTGTACAGTTATGTCTAGGTCAAAACAATATCTCCTAATGTAATTACAAGCCCATAAAAGCCTGAGGCACACATGCAGGTCCATAATGCAACATCCATCACCACAATAACTAATTTAGAGCTTCCCATTGATGCCTTTTTTTCCCCACTAAAATACATAAAAACATCTGTCTTTTTGTTTTCCCTATTAGAGACCTAAGAATTCCATAGGCCTGCTCTGGACTAGTGCCTTCCACATTACTGGGACACAAGCAGGTCATCATATTTGTGGGATCCTAAGTACTGTGTGTGCATTACTTATGGCTGATGTGACCTCTAGGCAAGCCAGATTTTGAAATACACATACTGAAATATTACTTCTTGCAAACCCAATATTACTTAGGCCTTAAAGAGACAGTATATCAGGTAGGTTAAATCTCCTCATGGATAAGAAAAATCAAATCAGCCAAGTTTGGTAGATGAAGTGTTGTGACACTTGCTCATCCTTCCCCTCACCCCCTGCCCAGCGATTCAATAATCCTCAACTCTAAAATACAACATGTTATCTTATCTTTTTGCCCAAGACTTGAATAGCATGTGCTGTTCTGTTCTCTGCAAAGGCTAAACTGCCATTTTTAAGTCATCACCTTGAGAACAGCTGAAGGTGCACAGAAGCCTTGGCACACCTTCCCATATCCTTGCGGCATTTAACAACAAATGTTCTTGACATAGAAAGAGATGAAGTCACGTGCTGTAATTGCTTAAAAGATATAACAGGGTGTGCTAGTGATTTGGCGTTTCTCAGAACAACCCAGACCAGCACAAAGGTATTACTGCTTTCACACCCTATAATTGCAGAGAGGTTACAATTGTTTAAAAGAAGACCTTGCACAAAGCTCCTGCAGAGGCAAGTTTAACTCAGGGAAGAATCTAATTCAGTCCTCTAAAAACAGAATTTGGCCTGGAATCAAAACCACAATATCATGAACTCCCGCCTACCAGTCTCACTGACCAAGAGACGCTCTACCTGCTGTTTGCAATACAGACCAATGTCACCTGTGCCTTCCATACTAACAGCATTATCAACCCAGCTTTGATATTTATTGCTGGTGATATAAAAAGTATGAACACCCCAAAGCATTTTTTCTGTCTCAAACTCAGTTTGCAGCACAGGCTGCAAAGCTGACAAAAACCCAACCTTTTCTTCCCTATGGCAAATTGAGCTCCCACTGGATTTCTGGCATTGCTTTTCCTGTGCTCCAGAGAAGCATTGGAGTATGTTTCCCCCACAGATTATTTGTCCCCTTGAGCCCCGGTGGAGCCTTTGTGGAGGAAGTCCAGTTCCAAGCTGAATTATCTTCCTTGTAGGATCTTCAAAAGAACACAGGAAAGGGATCTGTCTAAGAGCCTACATTTGAAAATTTGCATGTACACTCTCCCAAGTGATTTTAAAAGACAGGGGTTATGCTGAAGAGGTAACAGAACCTTATAAAAGGTGATGTCTGCTGTCACCATTGGTGGCCATTCTGGTCCGTGGAGCAAGGGTTTAATCCAAACTACAAATACGAGTTACTGCAGCCTGAGCTGAAGTGCTCCTGATGATTTTGTAAGTTTCTTCTGTCCCCTAAGTATCAGTCAGCAAAATCTGCAAAATACACACATCACATGACTAAGAATATTTTTGGCCTTAATCTGAAAGTTACTGAGTAAAATATATGCAGTATTACTGTTCATTTTTTTAAGCTATTTCAGATGCTTTTTTTTTTGCTAAGAACATGTTTTACTGCTAATACACATATTGCTGATGCTATTTAAAAAAAAAATCTCAGTTCTCAGATTCCTAAAAAAAAAAATAAATTATATTGATCGAAGTGTGGCAAATATTTTAAGAAGGATTCATTTTATATTATGCAGCACAGAATCAACTTGGAAGTTTCAAAGTGCATCATCAGATTCTTTGAAAATGGTTTCAATCAACCTTCACATGGCTCAAAAATCCCTCTGTTCTGATTTTGCATAAACAAGCTTGCCCTGTTCTTACTGATGCTGCAAGGACTACCAACAAGGTGCTAATGAGGATTTTTGTGTGTGTGTGAGTAGGGACATATCTCTTAACAAAGAATTTGACTAATCTGACAATGTCACTTCTCTATAAGAAGCCAAACATCTGTCAGCCTGTAATGACTTCTGATCAATAGTGACATGGCCAGATTTGAAACTGGCAACCTGGAGGCAAAAGGCTTTGTACCCTGTTACTAATGTCCTGAGCTCTCCAATCCCCTCTGAGGTGCTGCTTTCTAATGAATACATTCTACATTCAAGATGACAAATGGCTTCAATTAAAAAGAGATCTTTGGGAAAACATTCCTGTTGTTGAACGGAAGACCCCACAGTATTACTCATTTATTCTTTTAGGCCACTGGAGTTAATATGTCAGCTCTACAAATTAAAAGTTTCTGTGTGAATCATGAAGGAAGATGTCTGGGAGTCACATCGCTTTGAGACACAAGCTGCTCCTCCTGTGCTCACCAGGAGGTGGGAAGCACGGGCTGGTGAGGGCCAGGATTGAGAAAGATGTGCCCCCAAGAATGTCAGTGGTGCCCGCAGAGTCGAAGTCCTGCCTGTCTTAGGACTTGGTAATTGTTACAGGTGCTGCTTTTAAAATACAACAAGGACTGCAGACACTGCAACAGGGAGGGAACTGGATGAGCTCAGTTATCACGAGGGAGAGCTCACTGTTTCTCCTATTACTATGAAGCTAAGGTAGAAAGGTGAGGTCGAAGGGCCAGCTTCTCTGAAACTGAACTTTAACAAGAACTTTTGCTGCTTTACTCCTCATTCCAGGTTATTTTTTAGGCCATTACCTGCAACACAAGCACTTTCTTTCAGCCTTGGTTGATGGCAACAGATGGAAGGGGTCTAAGTGCACAATCATGTGCTTCGTGCACCCCACAGACCTTCTGAGCACTTTTGACTGTGCACTTTTCGAAGTTAAGCCTTTAATTCAGATATTCAGAGTCTGATCCTGATGTTCTTCTGAAGCCTGAGGTCAAGTGAAAGCTGTGCAGTTCATAAAGTTCCTCACAGACATACACACCAAGCAGCCCCGAGTCCACCTGAGTTGCAGAGCAGCGAGTTCAGGAAGTGGAGAGACTGTGCTAGACAAAATACGTAAAAATCCCCATCCTGATTTTAAGCAAACCATATTAGAAGCATATCATTGTGGTTGGGCAATAAGAAATGCAGTGAAGTTTACTGGCTCACATAACTCGATTAAGCTTAAGCTTTGCTGCTTAAGCATTCTTGTGGGAGTTGAACGGGGACAGAGGCAGAGACTCTACAGCAGCACTGAAGGTTTTTGGTCTGAGCTCTTCACTGCTGAGGCTTACAGAGGATTTGCATGCACCCTGCAGCCTCCAAATCCCCTGAGCTAGTCAGTCTGTGATCAGCTATCCCAGCAGGACTTGAAGCAACTCCACCAATTTACGTCCCACTCCTGTCTCACAGCTGGATGTCTCAGGAGTGGCTTCACTTGACCTGTGCTGCCCTGAGCTCTGTTGTGAAAAGAGGTCCTCATCTTGCTCTCTGTTGCAGATGCCCCTCCAGGATCCCTCCATCAGGTCACCACCAGTGTTTTAAACTTAGTCATCAGAGGCAAACTGTGCAGGACATGTGACCATCTGAGCTCTTCTAACAAGTCTCACAACTGCTTCTACTGGCACAAAAGGGACAAAGCAGAAGGCAGTGGTAAATCAGACCAGGAGTTTTAAAGTGGCTAGAAGCTGATCCAGAAGATTACATTGTCTGTAGAAAAATGGATTCAGAGGCAGGAAGTCACACTTCTGCTTGGGAACCTCTTCTATTCGTGACATTGCTGTGAAATATGAACTTTTCCTTCCTCTCTCCAAACTGTTCAAAGAGTTTTCTCTGACTTGACTGAAAGGTCATCTAGAAGATTGGGTCCAGCTATTCCCATCTGTCTTTCTTTTTTTGAGTTCAGGGATTATCAGCTCTGTACTTGTCTCAGCAATTTTAAAAGCCCTCAGATATTATCTTCAATTTTGATCAGTGAGAGTTTTTAGCTAATGGGCTCCAACGGGGAAAAAATTGATTGTTTCATAAGGAAATACTAAAATGACAAGGATGATTCTTGTTGTTGAGTGTCTGAAAAAAGCCTAGCACAGCTGAACTGCTGTGGTTCTGGATCCTGACTATGCTCATTTCTGTAGGATTCCAGAATATAAAACTGCATGGCAGTTCAAATGAGACCCTGATCAATTAAAATCCTCTAGACCTGATTATACTCAAAGTCAATGAAAATTAACAATTACAGGCCTTGTTCATTAGCAGTGATGCCACTGTCAGAGAGATTATGTAAGGGGGCCAGCACATATGCAAGCTGAACGCGTGAGATGACACAAAATTAGATGTTATTTCAGCATATCCTAAATCCTTAGGCAGTACTGTACAGTTTTCACAAATATGAAATTACCTACCTCAACTTCCACATTAAAAGCCATTGCTGCAATATCATTAAATTTCAAAAGTGGTTTGTACAAAAAAAGTAGTGAACTAGTAGTAAAAGACCACACACCATAGTCCTAGCTTAAATGTATCTTGCTCTGTGGCTTGAAACTGTAACAAAGTCAAATCCACAGTAATGTTTTCCACTAATGATAAGAGGCAACATGGCTGGGGAAGAGTTGTTTTGGCTTTTGGCTAAATTCTTAACAAATTTTTGGGCACACCATTAGTCTGATGTACCTTGTACATACACAGAATTTCTGTTTGTACACACATGATGGTTTTAGCCCCCACCATTACCTGAATCCAGGATGCACAACCAACTAAACACCACCCTGCATTTACAGGACTTCATTTAAATGAGAATATCAGAGGTCCATTCAGCCATTCAGTGTATCACTCCATTTAAAGTCTACTTCACAAAGCATAGCATCAGGCAGATATAAAACTTGGCCTGAGGAGTTTTTTTGGCTCTGATATTGAAATTTTGGAGCTTGAAATGCATCTTAGCAAGATACCTGTGCTATAATTTATTTAAGCTTTGTAACAAATTTGAATTCTCTGGTGCTTTTCTTCTACTGTATGAAATGCTGAGGAGTCTGTTCAGATTTACAGTTCACTGATCTGTGCTGAAAGTATCTATTACGATAAGCAGAGGAATGAATGGAAGGGAAAATTGTCTATCAGCACTCTCAGAGAGGTGAAGTTTTCAAGAATAGCTTTCAATCATGAAAGTTATAAAACAGCTACATTTTGCAAGTGTAGTTCTGAGAACATTTCCCCATCAGCTCTAGTAAATTGCAACATGGCTGGGTGTATCTGCCAGTATATTAATGTCACTATTAAACACCCGATAGAAACAGTGCAGCTGCAGAATTTGAGAGTGAAAGAAACACACAAGCAGTCGAAAAGCAATTCCGTGGTAAATGCGTGCGTTTTTGCCTGGAAGCAACTACACAGAGCAATCTGAACTGCAATTCAGAGCTGTTGGGAGCATTCAAAGGGCTTTAACCTGAAGAAGCACCTAATGTCACTGCAGTTACTTACATAACAGTCCAAACTGCTTTATAACAATTCATTTAAAGGCTTAAGGTAGTTTAAGGATTTTCTTTATGGCTTCACTGATGTTGCCATTGCACTTGCTTTAAAGTTTGCTAATATTTTTATATTATTTGTATATTATTTTTATAAAGAGTATTTAAAACTCTAAACAGTAACCTAAATGACAAAAAACCCACAAAACAAACCCAAACAAACAAACACACACACCCCCATTTATCTTAAAAAAGCGAAGACAAACTTTTGTGCCAGCTTGTGTCCTGTAGCTTTCTAATGTATGTAACTGGTATGATTTGACGCATTAAGAGGAAAAACTCACCTTGCTAGGTAGCTTGCCTATTTTCCTGAATACATTTTCACAGTCAGGATCCAGAAGGCTGACACTTTGAAATTGCATTTTGTTCTGGTAAGTGCTGCAGAATTTTCTTAGCAAAAGAAATGTGAAGAACTCTCCTGTCTCCTACATTACGTCAATACTAACCAAGCATTACCTGCAGGATCTTCATCAAGCCCAAGTCTGTACCTCAGCTGCACCTTAGCACCTGGGGATCAGGATTATTGGTAACAACTGATGATTTACGTGGTTGTTATCATGCTTGGGAGTGGCACTGTCTCCTCTCAAGTCTGTCAGCACCTAACAGAAAATAACAGTTAATTCTAATTAACAACCGTCACTAAACTTGTGCCAAAACTCAATTTGACTTCAGATTTCTGGCTGAAATACTAGCGGCATGTATAAACTGCACATGTTTCTCTGATCCTTACTTCCCAAAGCAGGGAGGCTTTCTCCTTTTCTGGGCAGGATCAGCTGGAGGATCCTTAACACTTGTGAGATGTAAGGACCTAGATCTTTTCCACCCTTTCTCTCTTTCTTTGTGTGCTATGTGGCTGCACCTCAGCGGCTCACCAGCAGTGATGGCTCACTGATGTGGCAGCTTTGGAAGGGCTCTCCTTTATCAGTGGTTCAGACTTTCTTGTCTCCTCTAAGCTACAACTGTAAGGAAGCAGAAACGTCAAGCCAGTTTCCAAAGGATAAATGTCATCATCATGAGTTATCACAACTAGTACTGCATATTTTCAACACCCTACAAAACCAAAATCAGCTCAGGGGATCTCCAGTGCAGGATTTAAAGTGCATCTGCCCTGTGCAATGACTTAGGTGTTGAAATGTGTCAGGACATTAGCTGGGATGACCAACAGAGTGTAATCACGCTGTTGAAAAGCAGGGTTAGTCACCACGGGAAGAACAGGGAGATACTCTGACTCATGCCATCTACTACTGAAGGCCAGGCAGCCTGTAGGTAGCATGGACAATGCTTATTGTCAGTGGCCTACACTTGAAACACCCTGACGTTAGAGGAATACCTTCTATCCCATTATTAATGCTTCCCTTTTCTCTTCAGTTTGCTTACAAAATATCTTTGGGGATGCAAAGGGAACAACTTGAATGGGAAATAAAGCTGCTGAGGTAAGCAGGGACACCAGCTGTTTCAAAGAGCTGGAACAAATTGAAATCAAAGGTGACAAGAGCAAAAATTTTGCAAACTGTTTGGACTTCAAAGTGCACAACAAACTACCGTAGGGGGCTCAGGAAACACTGCCTATCCAAATCTGCATCAGAACTCAAGCATCAGTACCTCCACAGATCCACAGCTCATTCAGAGATGACTGCTTTTATTCAGGATTTCAAAATCGCAGTTGGAAAGCAGGTGTTTGTGAATTCCGGTCCAAAATAACAACTGGGAAACAATTCAACTCATAGTTCACACAAGTAGAAGCTGGACCACTGGAGATACCCTTGAATTGCCTGGGTAAGGAGTGCTGCAGTCAAAGTAAGGTGCCAAAAGGCTCATTTTTCTAAAAACCTGAGGTAAGAAACCTACAAGAAGCAGGGAATCTGGAGGTGCCTCTTGTTCCATTTAATCATAGTGGTGGAAAGCAGCCTCTCATTTCTGTTGCTGCTTCTGGCCAGATGTGTGTAGCACTTCTTCACTTGGAGTACTGGTAGCTCCTGAAGGAATTCCTCACCTCCAATGCCAGGCACTTTTTGACTACTGCCATATGACTGGTCAAACATGAGGTGTCGATTGCCCAATGTCCTGCCACTCCCCTTCTCTTTAACCTTATTGAGAGTGTAAAAGAGAGAACTCCCATCTGCAGCCTCCTTATTACAACCCACAGTGTGGTGCCCTTAAATAACACCTTTCTTGTGTAGGTCTAATTGGCCAATATATACTAGCTGCTATTGGCTCCTTTAAGTGCATGCACAGTGCATTGGGCGTGCATGCATGTAATTTATCATGTCAAACTCATTTTCTTTTACACAGTATTGTTCCTGCCTTTCTTCTTCCACAGGCTTATTATTCTGCATGAATTTCCTTTGTAATTAAGTGGCTTGGTTACCATTCCCAGCTCTGGAAAAATGACAAAGGGAAAACATGAAGAGCTGCAGCCTCAAATTGGTTTGCATTCAGCAGGGTTGCCTGCCATTTGTGGAGACCAGCAGATGTCAGCCTAAATTGAAAAATGGAAAAGAAATACTGTATCATAATGTTAGCATCTCCCATGCCAGATGGGAGCCTTACAGAATATTGCAGGAGCAGTTAGCCAGCAGTGGTTAAAATTCAGCGTTGGAACAAGCACAGTTATGCTGCATGCACCAATAGTGTATTTTGATTATAGAACTTAATTGTATCATAGATCAATGATAGTTTAATTTATGAGGATTGATTTTGCTAATTCAAGCAGTTCAAAAGGCACTGTTAAAGCTTCAGTTCATTTAACTGTATCTGACTTTAGCTTTGCTCATGCTATCAGAAGATAAATGACTGTATATAAACTAATACCTTCGCCTCCCTACTTGTATATTTATTTCAGCATCTGTCACTAACTGTGAGTTACATTTAAATGCAAAGTGTTAACTGGGTAGGATACAGAGCTGAGCTTTGCATACTTAAGATCTGGTAACAAAAGCATCATATGGTTATTTTCACATGCAGACTTACTGATTCTTCTGACAGTTTATTGTTGCCATATCCCTGAATTTCATAATAGATAGTTGTTGCACTCATATTAAACAGCAGCAAGACAGTCGTAAATGCTGTGCCAGAAGAAAAGAAGGATGGGCAAGCCTATTCAAGATGTGGTTAATGTAGATCACAACTTACCAGCTGTGGTACAGAAACCTGACATCTTGTTAAGCCTCTGAGAAGCTCACGGGACTCCTTCTTGAAGGTCTAGATCATAAAGCCAGCATTTACATGAAAACCTTAACATCTACACAAAACTTGTGTTTCCCACCAATCCATTCCACACACATGGAATTTCTACCCCTGACTTTTCAGGCAAAAGATCTGAGAGTTAGAAAATCAGGCAAATAAAATCATAATCAAGAAAACTCAAGTTAATTATTTTATGCAATCGCAGTGCATTTTTTGAGCCCTGAGAATTCTCACCCTGAATGTGAAAGCAATTTCCCGAAACAGGTCAAATCACAGGGAGAGACTGGTTTGTCAGCTTTAAGTAGACTGTTTACAAGGAAAAGCATTCATATGTTCACCTTAATTTCACGCTGACTTTTGCATCTTCCTCCGTCTCTTGCTTAATCTGATAAAATCAGTCAATACTCACTCCACTTTTATGCTGCCTGTGACAAGCAAAATCCACACTTGATGCACCTTGCTGCAACCTCTGCATTTTACAGTGAGTCTGAGTAGACTTTTGTCAACACAGCCAGGCAATCAATAAACATGGTTTTTCACTTGTTTGTTTTAATCTTTAATCCCATGCTTATCCTGTATCAGTTGCAGTGGAGTGGGGGGAAGGAATAGAATCATAGATTCATAGAATATCTTGAGTTGGAAGGGACCCATGTATTGATCTTACGAAAAACCAAGAAAAGGAGGTGCATTTTTCTACAGAGACTGGATGAATCAGGAAGACTTGTCACCATGTGACAAGCATGAGCTGTGCAGAAATACTGGAAAAGCAAGTAAATTATCTTTCTGTCAGCAAAGTGTCATATCACAGGAGACTGCAAATTGGAAAGCTTTTCTAATATCTATTTTGACTCAACAGCATTGGTCAAAAAAATGAGAAATAGAATCATATCTATCACTATTAATTTTGTGTTGTAATGATATGGGAAAGTTCCTCTTCCCTTCACTGCCCTGTCATACCAACCCCTCAAACCAGCTTTGTTTCACCTGTTTAGAAATCAGTGGAATAGTGCTGACTCAGACCATCTGATGCTTTCTTGAGCTTTTGGAAAGAACAGCAGAAAAAGATTCATTGCATGCTTGACAATCATAGTATTGCCAAAAATACTAGTTAGAAAATGAAATCAGAGCACAGAGAGAGAATGGCACACAGGGAAAAATTAGGCCACAAATTGCAACAACAGTGACACCCAATAAAAGGGATAAAAAACCAAATGAAACAAGTGGTCCAAAATACATTTTGTGTTCATCTCTGTGCCCTGTCTATTCCTTCTGTAACTTTAACAATTAAGTCAACACACCCATAGCCAAGTAATTGCAGCTCCAGGGGTCTCTCAAACCACACAAACAGCAGGTGCATGCAAGCTTTCCCAAGGAATGTCGGATGCCAGCTCTTTCCCAGGTCATACACTCTGTGCAGGGACTTTCCTATCCCTTTGGATCAGGGAGTAGGACATGCTCTCACTAGGTCTTCATGTTGCCTTTGCTGTTTTCAGGATTTCTCAGACAGATGTCCATTTTACAGCACAGGTGGGGAGAGAAGGTCAAACTGAGCTCCCAAAGGGATGTCATCTCTACCTTTCAAACCACTATGAAAACGTACTCCTGCTTCCTGATGAAGAATAGGTCTCCCCCACATCTCCCAAGCAGAGGGATGTTCTGGCCTTGGAAGTGGCAAATTGGAGGGGACCAAGCAGAGCAGATGGGCTGATCCTGTGACTAAGTTTTTCACAGTTGAGTCAAGACGCTTTTTCAGAACAACCTTCATGGGCCCCAAGGTGTTTCATCTCTTTTCAGGCTTTACCTCTAAAGGAACATCATCTTTTTCCACTCTGCCTCCCCCAAGACTTTGTCTCTCCCACTCCTGTTTCATGTAACACGAGCTATAATAACATATGTTGGTGGGGAAGAAACCAGGCAGTAGCAATTTGTAATAGGTTTCTACAGAATAGCACAGAGACAGATTGATACAAGTTAAAAGAAGCAGCAGCAATGCAAACATGCTCTGCTCATCATAAAAGTCTTTCTTTTCTTCCCCATATGGCATTAAACAACCAAATCTTATATCAGTGATTAATTTTGGTCAAGGGGCTGTATTGACTGGGTACAATAGTGCTGTCTAGCTAATGTACAGCTGGAGTCACACAGAAAGAAAGTCAGTGGTAGGACAAAAATACTTTATCAATGTCTCTCCTGCTCTTTGTTTTATCTTGCTCACCAGATGGGCTCATTCCTCCTTCCTTGAGAAGACCTGAGTCTATTTTGAAGCATATCTTGAGCTGAGCTTAACATTCTGGAAATCACACAGATCCCATGAAAGCTAACTAATGAATCATTGTCCACAATAATTTTATCCTTGTATTTTCTTTTGCTCTTAATCCTGCTTTTTTCTATATGTTTCTCCTCTGCTTCTGTATCTCTTGACATGACAGTACATGTTCCCTTTCTCTGTGAGGCACCTCCCTTAATGCTGACTTCTTTCACTTCAGTACCATCCTTCTGTGTATCATTACCGGGATGCATCTCACACCTTGGCTTATAAGGGTGGGCTTTTTAGTTGTACATTCTCAACATAGTTTATCCTTTTTCTCACACTCCCACTTTCATTTTCTGGTGACATTCCCAGGATTGGATCCTGTCGTGCGGCCACCTGTTAGGAAGCAGAGAGCAGGAGCCCCTCGGGACCCTGTCATATTTGTCTGCTCAGTGCTGAGTTACAGCTGCTGGCAGGTGACCTATGGCTCATTACCGCATGAGCACAGATGTATTAGACTAGTAGCAATGCTAAAACCATTTAAAGGGCGTAGATACTGTAGGAGAGAGAAATTGGAAGTCTGAAGCAGAGCCACATGGCTACCAGTGGAACATAAGTGAACTCTTGACAGTGTAATTATACTCACCAGAGCACTCAAAAATAATTGCTATCCTTAAGAATCAAGCTGCTTGTTTTAATCTTAATGGGGAAAACTGTTTTAGATGGTCTTGGCACAAAGGTAGGAGAAGCCAGACAAAGAAAGATGCTTTCCTTTTATTTTCATTGGATTTGTCTTTGAGACTTGAATTGTTACCCTTCTGTACATCTGCACAATATGATAATTATCAAATTAGTTGCTGTAAATCCTGAGCTCATTCCATATGGTAGGATGAAAGGATTGTGAGGACACATGTGCAATAAAGACATTTAATTTGGAGGATTTTAGATTTGGAGGAATATCTGGTAATTCCCGTAATACTGGCACCATACAAGTAAATCAGAGAGAGTTTCCAAAGCAAAATGTGACTATTTTCTGAAGTATTATAGCAGTTCAACAGTCTGGATAGTTTTTTGGAGAAATTGGGATCTCAGCTCCTAGGAGAATAAAGGGAAGTTTTGTGACTTCAAAATGTGCAATTTCAATCTGCTAGCTGAAAGGAGAGTTAGTCTTGTAATGCAACAGGTGACACTGAGGTGATTTTTAAAAAGGGTTGCAACTCTTTCTGTGAGCACTTTTGTATCCACGTACTTGAGCAAAGTCTCTTTGAATTTTAAAGTGTTTAGCTTCAAGAGTTTTGGGGGCTCCAGAGGAACACATAGTTTCAAGCTGACTGTTTGAAATGCTGTGTCAATTAGTCCCTCTCCAAAAAGAAAATATTGGACACCAAAGCAATCCCAGGAGGAGGGGAAAACAGAATCATTCAATATATTTTACATTACTTTTCATAATCAAAATATATAAAGTAATATATGATGCCAAATTAGGAATGAGGATCTCTGTAGTTACCAGAAAGTGTAGTTTTACTGAAGTTAGTTTTTATGCTGAGACGCACAGCAGTCTCTCATTTATTCTCAGCACTAAGTGTTTGTGGTACTTTTTGGTTTCATGTGAAACCCAGCATCTAAAAATTGTTCCTGTTCACACTGCACTCAAGCCAGCTGTCCCCAGACCAGGCAGGAAAGCCTGGAATTTTCAATTGTAACCTCTGTGACACAGAAAAAGACACAACTGTCTGAGAAATGGGAAAGGGAAGCTATTTGGGTGCACCCTTGAAGGGAAGCTACCCCAAGAGGAGAGTTAAATTTTTTAAGGCCTACGTGAATCAGCTTTCTGGGAGCAACTGAAATGATATGTTCACAGATCAGACCCTAAATTGGTGCATGGGAATTCAACCACGCTTGTGAAGTTCATAAGACAAAGCAGATCAGAGATCACACAACAGACCTTAAAAACAAACACAGAAGTGTACTGAGGTGGTAGAGAAAGGTGCTGTTCCCAAGGCAATTCTTTTAATGCTCCTGGATTATGGAAGGAATAGGATTTGAAAGCAAATTACCAAAGCAAATATTTGATAAATGAACCAGTGAATCATCAGCATGACAATGATGGTGGAAATTATGATGCATGCTGCCTTCACCAAAGAAATGTAGAAGCTCAGAGCAGCATGGATGTAAGAACTGAGCCCTTGTGAGATTTCACAGTGTGTTTGGAGTGAAAAGCAAGTTAAAAGCATGAAACTGTATGTGATTCAGTACAGAAAGGTTGAAATACTGCAGAAGTATTGACCACTTGAGAGGTAAACTGCTGTGATCAATCCTGTCAAGTTGGAGAGACAGGTCCAACAACATCAGCACTTGCAGCATGCTGTTCTCAGCACACATGAGCACATGGCTGCTGCTGTAACTCTGCAAAGGATAGCCATCATGCTGGGGAATGATGAAAATCAAACAAAAATTTCTCATTGAAGATGTTAGCTGGGAAGGGGTTGTAATTGCCAGCATTTTTGAAAATAATTGTGGAAAGAAAAATAGTAAACTATATGGTGATAAAAGAGTACTCCAAGATGGTCTTTTTCTCACCAGACATCATTATGAGGACTAAAGTCAGTAGTTAAAAAGCAAGCTCTATTCAGTTTACAAAGACACCATCATAACTGGTTATAGGCTTCAATTCATCCTGAGATCAGCAACCCACCCTAACACTCATGGTGGCTTTGACAAGGTACCAGCATTCACTAGTTTGGTGACACTCTCCATAGATGGCACACAGACATTGCTGCTCTTAATAATTGCACTGGTTGTAGACTATGAGGTTCACAAGCACACCTTAGAGTGGCCTGAAAGTCAAATGTACAGACACAACATGATGTTGTTTCAAGGCAAGAAGACTTGATCAGGAGCCTGGCTCTTAACCTGTCAGTACTGTCAGGCACTTCTACTTCTCTGTTACTTCAACTTTTTATATGCCTGTTGTAAACGTTAATTTACTTTTGTCAAACATATTGCTCTTTCCACCATTACTGGACTGCCTGCTATGCACATGTTTCTCCATGTAGCTCTATTCCGTCAGATAGGAGTGACACATACAATTTGGTATTTATTCATTGCTATAACCACTTAAACCTGAGATTCAAAAAATTTGGCATGCTAATACTGCCACTAGCACTGCCCTCTTCATGTTCAATACAGTTAGCAGAACTAAAGGGTTACAAAACCAACTCCTCATTTTTAGCTTCCCTCAATTCATACTGAAAAACTGTTGGACATTTTTTCTACAGTATTTAAATCTATCTTGGGATTTTTAAATGCAAAATGTAATCTCATTATTTTCTTAAACAAATATTTTGTAATTACTTGGCTTAAATTCGACTGAGTGGTTCTCACTTAGACAAGGATTCCATTTTTTTATCACAGTAAGTTACTGCAAAAGAGTATTCACAATCACAGGCAGCTGACATCGGGTAATTTGACATGAGATAGATAGCACTCAATGAGTTTATTATTATCAGTTCTCATAAGCCAGGGGAAGCTCTGTACATACCCATCAATGCACAACCTGGAGTTAGGCTTGTTACATATCCATGTCTAACTTATATCCCAGTTTTGACCTAATACTTGGAGAGAGCACAATAAGAGCTGCGATTGCCCAGGGTGGCCCAGATGCCCCCATCTTAATCACGTTCTTCCCAGTAACAAAGCAAGTACACTATTCAGACCTACTCAGGTTTTGCTGCTGGCAAGCTTTCCTGGCAAGTTTAGGAAGTCACATGATTCTTTATTCTGTGTCTTCCTTCTGCTTTCATATGGACATCAAGACTTGTGTTTAAGTGCTTTAATGAAATCTCATTTTACAGATCCATATGTCTTGCCATTCATTCTCTGTCTCCAGTAAACAGGAAGTTTTCCTGATCAGCAGAGAAGATAATTTTTCATCAGACTCTCTCCAATCTTAAAAAACTCTACAAGTCTGTCCTATATACTGAGCAACAAATTCACAAATCAGCTCTTGATTAACTTTTTCTGCAATGGTTTTAACTATTTTCCAGTTTTAACAGTCCTCTTCTGTCTTTGTATCTTTGAACATGCTTCTAATCCTGTTTCAAAAAATAGATCAAGGTCTACCTGCTAGCTACAGTCTTCTGCTGGGCAGCATTGCTGGGTGACCAACAGTATACCTTAAACTGAAAGGATTTCCAAAGACTTTTAAAAGAGATGTATTTGTTTTTCAGTGCTGTTAAGGAGCCTTTGATGTATACATATTTTCACAGTCACCAGAAAAATTACCTGAGAGAGTACAACCTGCAAAGAGAGGTATGAAACAAGCTACCAAATGAGTGGAGAGATTGTATGTTAGGGGACACTAAACAGCTTCTCACCTGTGTGCATTTTCTTCTCTCCCAAAGTGTATTTCACCTGGATGAAAAGTAATTTCTCCCCATCAGCTTTTCCAGTTATTGCCTGGAAAAAAAAAAAAAAGATACACACACAAATAGCAACAATGAAATAAAGAAATACTGTGTTTGTGTAGAAACAGATTGAAAGAATACTCTATCCTGTCTTCCACACAAGCTTTCTGGAACTTTGTACTGTATTATAACAGAACTAAAATGACAGTAATTAGGGTGCCCATAGGACTTAATAAACTGAAAATACAGGGAAAAAAATCTGGGTTTATTTTATGGTTCTGAAGAAGTGTGGTGCATGGATATTACATCATGAACAATTTCCAAAGTCACTGCCGTCTGACCATTCTCAAAACCATCACGGAAGTAGAAAGAAATACACGGGAGGAAACATGAAAGGCTGAGGAAAGTCAGGGCTGTGGTTCAGCTCCAAGTCACATGGGCACTGTGAGAGCCAGGAGAACAGGTACAGAGCACACCTGATGCAGGGCTTTTCAGAAGCAGTGGTTCAAGCTTTCAGCCTCCTCTGAAATTTATAGGGAGGCTTTGTATTTGTGTGGTAACTTCACACACCCACCAAATAAGCTGGTGAAGTCCCACAAGAAAATCTACTTCACACAGTGAAACACAGAAATTGGTTTCCTAGACAACAACTCCATGAGGAAAGTTAGTATCTATTCTGAAATAATTCAAAATTAAGCCTTTCTAACTGTAGAAAAAAATCACTGTAAAAGCTCACCTTTCATACACCTGGGCATCCTAACTTTTGATGAACACTATCCCACATCTTAGTTTTAATTAATTTTTCTCTTCATCCTTATTTAGGAAGGCAAATGTATTCTTATTTATTAATTTTCTTTAAAGCTTACAAACATGGCCTGTGTAATTTTTCTGACTTATGCCTTTGCTGCACAATTATTTAAACATCTGATCTTCCTTTGGGGAAAATGGCCATATAGACCAGTTAAGTCAAAGTCCAAACCTATCCTATACAAACAAGACAAGCCCACAGACAAATTGAAGGGTGGGCCTAGATCTGTATCTACTGCTCTGGAAGCTAGGAGTTCCTCACAGATAATTCCACATGTAAAGGAATGACCTTCAGCACTTTTTGGCCAATATAGGCTGTATTTAACACATATTCATCCTCCTTTCCCAGGAGACTAGTGACAGGACGAGAGGATATAGCCTCAAGCTATGCCAGAGGAGGTTCAGGTTGGATATCAAGAGGAATTTCTTCATGGAAAGGGTTGTTAAGAGTTGCAATGGACTGTCCAGTGAGGTGATGCAATCACCATCCCTGGAGGTGTTCAAGCAATGACTGGACATGGCAGTCAGTGACATGTTTTGGTTGACAAGGTGGTCATCAGTCAAAGGTTGGATGTAATAATCCCAGAGGTCTTTTCCAACCTAAGCAATTCTGTGATCCATTGCTGGTGGCATTCCAGTTTAGTTTGCTGCCTTTAAACTTTTTGTGAGGTCTCTCTCCTTCTCCTGTAAGCATAGTTCCTGTTTTCCGGAATTAAATGTATTATGATAATGTGTACCTATTAACAAGCTGTAAAAACGCCCAGGTCTTGGGGCCAAGGTAACAGAGTGATTTACTTAGACCCTAGAAATTATTGATGAAAACCATACTTGAGGTTTATTATGTTCTTCTAGAATGTGTCTAAACACTGAGCCTGAAAATTGTCTCCTGCTTGTATAAGCTGGTAATGGCCCTTTGTTTGACAGGAAATAATAGTAAACAATTTTCTCACGTGTGTATTTTCACTTCAGTAAGTAGCAATAAGTAGCCTAGCAATGGATGGCTGAACCTTTTTTTTTCTCTTCCAAGGCAATTTGCAGAGGAGTCAGAGTCATCAGATAGAGCTGAGGATAATTCTTTGTCTAAACACGTCTATCATTTTACGATTTTTGTTTTAATTGACAGCTTTCTTGAGTTTGCCATTCATCCCGCTAAATCCGTGTGGATGCGAGATATACTGGTTTCCAATAGAGGGCTTAAAGAGCATTCAGAAAGCTTTTGGTATTTATAAAGAACTTCTGGGCACTTCAGATCATTTGTATGGTATCTCCCAATCCGAATAGCAAGCTTTCTGGAAGTACTTGTACAGTGTTTGTAAACAGCCGTGGTCTGTTTTGTTTGCAACTTGCTTTTTCTAAGAGGAGAATCTTGAACAGCAACCACCACAATAAATATTTTCAGAAACACTTCGGTTTGTTTACATGTAACATGCGAATGCAGAAGACTATTTTCAGCTAGCAACCACCACAGATTTCTGAGGGTGGGGAAGCAGGGCAAGGAAGTTCATTACCAGCCAGTGTGTTGGTTTTAACATATCTATAGCAACTTCAGCTAGGAAGCAGCTTGCTTATAAAGCTTTCTTACCAAGCACTCTTGACTGGAGTCCCATCTGAAGACAGTGTTTTGTTATATCTCACTCTTGAGATCTCTCCTGCCATCACTGCTATCATACAAAAAGGAAAAGTGGCAGCTTTGAAGAGAGAAAATTACTCCAGTGGAAATTCTACTGTATATTTTAAACGCGAAGTGGTGACAAATACTTGTACTTCTTATAAAACTGCTGAAAATGTGATTACACTAGGAAGATTTAGTAAGTACAAAGCTTTCTTCCACAATAACTAAAGAAGGTTTCCATCTTTTGTTGTTGATAACTCTATCATGGGGACAGGAGTATTGAGATCAGGCTTTCTAACAGTCAGTTAAGAATAGAAAGAAGTATGGATTCATCAAATCTAAACTGAAAAAAAAACGTGGACCTTGCTAACTGTGGTACATCTGATGGGCTGAAGGGGTTAATGAAATCAATGTTGCTGCTAGGCAATAGTTTCTGCACCCAAGTAGCAGCCACCAGTGACAGATGTGCAAAGCCATGGTATACACTTTAATTCTTTGGAGATGTTCAAATTGTTTGTGTGTTGTCTTATTTTGTTTTGCACTGTTTTGCACTCTCCTGCTCACCTGCCCAAGTTGAGCTAGGGAGATTGGGTTTTGCAACTGCCTCAATGCACTAATTATCCCACTGCTGAAGGTGCTTAATCATTGGATACCCACTGATTTTGGTGGGGTTTAGCTGCAGAGTTGCTCCTAATAGATGCACTCAGTCACTGCCTGAGTTCAGAAATAATGGCTTTCTTCCTGCTTGCTGCCAATGTAGATGTTATTATCGCAGAGAAAAAAATAATTGAACAAAAATATCCCAGATGTAGGGACAGACGGCAATACCCACGAGTCAGCATCAGGCAGGCCTGTGTTTGCAGGGAAGCTTGGCATGAGCTGTAGTGAGGCAGGGCTGTGCTGGCTAGAAATGGCATGTGAGGAAAACAAACCACTGTTCTCAGTGTGAATGCTGAGTGTATGAGGGGCTGGAGAATGTGTTCTGCGATAACTTGGTTGGTATAGGTGAGAAAATGATAATGCAAACTCTGGAGTAAATTGGATGGGCTTGTCAACGCCGGATCAGACAAAACGTTGCCATGGTTATTGAGTCCCCCAAATAAAGAGAACACTGCTCACTCTGAAGTACAAAGGCTCAGGATGGCTTTGTGGTCCCTCACAAGGGCTGTGGGCAGAGATGAGCGTTCAGATGTGCTGCCTGCTATCATTAGGGAATGCAAATCAGAGCATGAAAATGGAAGCGGAGGGGTGACAAAGTGCCTCAGGAACTACCTTTCCTGGTTAATGCCTAAAAAGTTCTCCTGGGAGTTCAGACTGATTGCTGTCTTTTCTGCATAATGGGTAGGCTGACTGATTTTATTGATCCTCAGTTATTTTTCAATATTGTTTTCTTCATTAGCCCAGGCAGCTCAGGTACATAGTCACGGGCCCATAAATAAGCTTCAGTGGCTGATGCAAACCAATCTTTACAGTGAAGAATCTGCATTTTAGTTTTTAACAATAGACAAAGACAACTACACCTAGTTTTAATTCATCTGAGGAAAGATTTGAATGGATTGTTACATGGTGCAAAAAGGGGAGTGTACATTTATTATATTTTTAAAATATTATATTTTATTATCTTTTGAATAGTACAATAAGAATTAGCTTCAGTGCTATTTATATTAGGGAAATTGGTTTTATAACTGTTACTCCTACAAATGTGGTATTAATCAGAATTCTTACTTTAGCCCAGTAAATTTTTAGTTTTGTGAGGAAAAAAAAAGGTGAAAATAGGAAAGAAAACCACTACAGTGATATAGAAATTATCTGGTTGCTGGGGGAAAATAATGTCTGTGAAGATGAGGAGCCAGTTTGAAGAATTTAGAGGGAAGGGCAGCAAGGGCGAAGAAAGTCACATTAAAACAGAGATGCAGTCTCTGGTGGGTCATTTGAATTTCATCTGCAGAGTAATTTTCATGCCATTTAGCCATAACCACAGCAGGAATGAAGAGGACTAAACACATTAAAATGACAAAGTCATACAAGGAGGGATTGGGGCTTGTGGTCATTACATTTGATAAAATTCAATGATACGGTAGGCTGAGTTAGTGCCGTATCAAAGATTTTGAGTGTTTACAGAAAAATATGGTATGCAACAGGAGAAAGGTCTGTAGCACACTCATTCAGGGTTCATGGTACTTTAAGAATCCATCAATTACAGATGAGAAAGGATTTCTGGCCTGAGAAAAAAAACAAAGCAAAAATACAAACAACAGCAAAACATCCCAACCTGTTAACAAGATTTGCAGTTGACCCTTAGACTAAAGACTTGGTTTTGGGTATTTTCAGATCCTTCAAGGAAACATAGGATATTTTAATAACTATTTTTATGCTGCAAGATCTCTTAACAATTAATTAGTGGATTTAGAGCCTCAGAAAATGGGCTTATACTGAAAGTTTTCATCAGTTTTCAACTATTGTCCTTAAACACAAGCCACAGTAGGATGACCCCCTGAAGCTGAGTGGATGCTGTTTAGTGCTGCAGACTTTTGTACTTCAGGTAGCCAAAAGCCACAGGCATATGCCCATGATCATGCTTCAGTACCTATGTTTCTGGTGGAGAATGTGCATATAAGTTTTGAACAATAAAATGTAGATTTATGCATCTGAGGAAAGAGATTCTCTTATCAACAGACAGCATGAGACGAATTCAGTCATTTCATGGACATCCATCTTAAGATCTGGTAAGGTATATTAAGTAATACTAGGAAGAGAGCTGAAGATTCTTATATGTTTTCAAAAAAAGTTTCTGACAGTGGAGAACAAAATAATTGAGGAAGCTTCAAACCATACTGGGCTTCAATAAATTGGCATAAATCATAGTTAGTTTTTTTCAGCTTTTAAGAAAATGGAGGGAGACAAACACAGAGACATATAAAAGCTGATCAATTAGCATTAACAAAGGCAGCAATCAGAAACAAACCTAGCCAGTCACACCAGACAATAGGATATCAAGAAACTGCAACAACCTGGGACTTTGCAAAGGATAACGGTGCAAACCTGAGGGTTTATTTTTTCACGTAGTCATAGCATGAACTAAAAATAATTTTTTATTGGACTGATGCTTGAAGAATCACATGAAGACTGAAGTTCATTTCATCTTGCCTCAGTAGTTAGTGAATATAATGCAGAAACAAAAAAATCATAGACTTACAGAGGTCAAACTTAGAAAAAACTTTGGTTATATCATTTAACCTTGTGTACATTATAGGTCAAATGCTAAAATGTGTGTGAAGCCAATATGTTTGCCCTAAAACTTATCACCTAAGGCAAATCCAGCTGTGGTTTAAATATTTCAGCAACAAAGAGAATCCACCAGATCCATTTTGGTGTTTTTCCTATGACTACTTATATTCAGTGCTAAAAATGAGTACCTTATTTCTAATCTGAAGGTATCTCTCTCTGTTTTTGCTGCCAGATTAAAAAACCCTTCAGTTTGTTATTATACTGGTTACATAAAAAACCATGAATTGATTAAATGCTGCCATATCAAAGTATGTGGTGAATAATGTTAGGCAAAATAAAAAGAAACATATTTTTTTCCAAACAGATTATATACTATGATTATTTATTGATACAATGAGCTAAGTAGTAACCCAGCATCTAAGTCATCAAAATCTATCCATCACTTTTGGTATGCAATCAGGGTGTAAAGGAATAACCAAAACCAGCTTTGTATTGAGAACTGATTCTCAGCAACCTTGTGTAAGTAAGTATGTCTATGCAATGTAACTGTAGATCATAATTAGATTTATGCTTCCCAGTCATGTTTAAATAGGGAAAATGTTTATTTTTCCTTCATCTCCAACCTGTTGACTCTTGGTGGTTGTGCACATGGCTACAACCAAACAACATCTTGGAGAATCAGCACTACAAATGCCATTACATTCATTACTTTCAGAAACTTACTGTAATTAAAGAAACGAAGTATTTAAAGATAAAGCTAAATTCACATGCAGGTTGCTTCATTTGATGAACTGCTTACATTTATGACCGACTTAGGTACGATACAACAAGTAACCACTAAATGTGGTTACTGGTGGATACTTGGCCGGTATAGAGCCAGTTGCCAGTCTGAGCCAGACTTGCTGACCATAATTTAACTCTAATAAAGCGTTTCCAGTAATTACTCTGTCAGTGTACTTGTTACTATTAATATTTTCAGCCTGAAAAGTGAGTTTGTCTATTCCATCAATGACCAGATAGCCAGAGGCACGTGGACTAAATGATTCAATGGTATATTCAAAAACATAGACCCCCAGATATGGAACATGGAACTTTCCAGTTGCTGGAGCAAATGAAGCGCCATAGTTGACATCCAGATTGTTAAATCTGATGGGTCCTGGAGTTGTCATTCCATATGTATGAGATGCAAAAAATGCCACCATAGGTGCATATCTGTATGATCCTTTTGAAAAATCTGGAATGGAATAAAGAACAATTTCAAGTGGTGTTACATTGTAGAAAAGCAACTCAGACCAGCCAAAAGATCAAAAGCAGCTTTTCTGAAATGACATCATCCCGTAGCTTGAGCAAATGAAATATAGTATTTCTGCAAAATTGCATTTTTCTATATTGTAAAAAACATAATTTTCTTCACAATTAGTGCTAGGTGTATACACCAAAGAAAAATTTTAGAATCAGCAAGGGAACTTTCTGTTGCCTATACTAAGCTATCATTAGAGGGCTTTCTTTCCACCCCCCACCGCCTCCTAGTTTTTCCCACCCCAGGATCTCTCTCATTGTTCATGTGAGTGAGCTGAAGCCAAGAATTTCTCTGGAAATCTTAGATGAACACTGAAGAGGTTTAGCACTCCTGATGTTAAATGAAGGAATAAAAGTATATGTGTTTCTTTTCAAGCTGAGCCTGCACACTATCATTACCTGCCTTTGTACAAATGATTTCATTCACTATTCATATGCTGTCATGAGTGAAAATCAGCCAAATGAGTGCTGAAAGGTGCATATAATTCACATTCCATGTGGCCTGGATGTAAATTATTTACTTGTTTTCTGGACTGAATAAGCATAATTTCCACTTTTCTTTCTTTCTTTCTTTTTTCTTTTTCTTAATTGAAATTATCTTTCAAGGGCTACATCCTTTGTTGATGAAAGCCAGAGGCATGCCTAACATGACTCCTTGAGGCCATAGTCCCACACATCATGGTAACTACTAGTATTTATAGAGCATTTATGGCCCTGTTAAAGCTAGTATTCCCCAGAGATGTGATTTTACCTCCCCCTACAAACTCCATGACATCATGTTCAAACACATCTATTGCGCACCCTCCACTCTGCACATTTCATCAGGGAGCTTTCCAGCTATTGTGGCAGGTCCCAAACCAATTTAATCCCATCATCTGCTCATATTAAAGAAAGAGATCATGAGTCACCCACTGGGATTGATGTCTTCGGCACCAAAACACGGGACACTACTACTAGAGGTGGCACTCATTAAAGTGAAATGTGAGACCTCTGACCAGCAAATGCTCTCTAATTAGGCCCTGGGGCAGAGGCCCATACTGCCAGCATATTGCTCTACTAAATTCTGTACTTGCCGACGCTCAGGGAATTGTCGTTCCCCAGCTTCACGCTGCAGTTGACTCCTCCAAAAGGGTGGCGACAAGCGCAAACAAAAGTCTGTCTGTCGTTGATACAGGTTCCTCCATTCTGGCACGGGGAACTGACACAAGCTGAATACTGCCCTGTGAAAGAGAGAGAGGAGAACCAACAACCTCAGTTGCAATGTCATTACAGCAACACTTGCCAAGTTTACAGTATTTTGTAAAGACTCTTTGTCAATGCATAATTTCTGCTGAAATTCTTTGTGAAGGACAACTTCAGATTCTGTCCAGGCTGTTCAGACCCTTTGCTGGTCCGATCTATCTTTACTTGAACTCAGCAAGCCCCCAAGATATTCAAAGTTCCCTCTAAGTGCCAAGTTCTGCTTGTCTCAGAGGGTCAAGTACACACAATAAGGTAAAAGATGCTTCCAAGAAGTTAGATCATGCTGCTTTTTCTGGACAGAGCCAGCTAATCCTTGGGTGTACCAAAATACAGATTTTGTACTGCTGGTGTGCAGGTTGGACTGTCTTGTCTATGACATGACCCAGCCAGACATGTAGCGACTATTGCAGGAGAGTCTGGCTCCTGGTGATGAAAGATCTTTAATGCTATCCAAACCACTTCCAGTACTTGTCCCTGAATAACTCAACTCCAGGATGTCTGCAAAGATTGTTGTAGAAGTTTTCTGTTGCAGGCAATGAAAATTACACCAAATAGAGCAGAGCAGAGCACCCTTGCTGAAGATGTCCTTGCCTCTGTTCCTGACTATGTATGAGCTGACCAAATCACACTCAGCCGATAAGGAAAAATCTGTCAGGCCAGTGCTGCTGAGCTCTGAGACAGCAACTACTGAGTGTAATTGTATAATGTGGTGTCATAATAGTTTTAGGGGGAAGAAAATTCAGGTCACATTAAAAATTAAATAATGCTATGAAAAATTCTGAATACAAGGTGTTCCCAAACCATACATTTTTCTTTTCTCTTGTTTTGGTTAAATAAAAGTCATATGTTTTAGCAAATTTTTTTTGCCAGGAACTGCCAGCAGACCTCTAGAAAAAGAACTCCACACAGTCCTGTGATGGTAAATCTACATTGGTAGGTCAGAACTGGAAAAGTCTTGCATAAAAGGATCTACGTATTGGCAGGGAAATGTTGAGCTGCAGCTTCACACAGATATTTCAGTAATGCTCATGTTATCTTCAGATTCGTAATCAGCCGTTTCACAGACTGATGCATTAAGGCAAACTATTTCTGTGTGATATTTTAGTTCAGTGAGCAGAATGCTAAGGCACATGCTACAGTGACACTTGAATTTACTCTGATATAGCATATGATTTAAAAACACAACAGTAATTCCTTCCACAGAAAATAATGTCCATCCCTTAATGCCTGAAATAAAGTAATTTGGGACTGTCATGACTGGGGTCACAGCACAGGCAACTGGACATGAGGAAATAATGGTTTTCTTCTCAGATAATAGTTTTGCTGCACACTTAATTGAAGTTATTTTTCACTTACATTTACCAAGCATCCACATATTTACCAAGCGTGAAAGGAAAGCAGAAAAGGAAGGAAAATAGCTGATTGTGCTGACCATATCATATTCCCACAACACAAAAGCTTTGTGTAAGAACACGGCAGTCTCTCTGTTAATTGGCCTCTGCTTATCATAAACAAGAAGTAAATCCAAGAAACAGGAA
This sequence comes from Pseudopipra pipra, assembly GCF_036250125.1. Classification (NCBI taxonomy): domain Eukaryota; kingdom Metazoa; phylum Chordata; class Aves; order Passeriformes; family Pipridae; genus Pseudopipra; species Pseudopipra pipra. The sequence continues at coordinate 21,079,221 of NC_087552.1, read as the reverse complement.
AATGATCACAAAAAGGAAATGACAATGATGTTGAGACTACTGTTTTAAAAGTCTGCTGAGGGGTGATTTTGCCTGAACTTAACCTTGGAGTTAATTCAAATTCAGGCATAGCTTTATCTACGTTATATTAACCCTCCAGGTGCAGCATTGCTTAATAGCAGCTGGGAAGCTCTTCCATTTGATAGAAATAGGAGAAGCTGTGAAGGGATTTGAGTCAAGTTAGGATTTTCAGAGTAAGAGGCAAATACCATAGATCTCCACTGTGAAGGTAATCTCTATCCAATTATGCTACAATAGCATGTTTCTGCTGTCATTTCTGGCTGAAGCTACTCCTATGTCCAGTATTTTCTTTTTCTTTTTTCCTTACTGAAGGGTGTTCTGAGACAGAGTATTCCCTCCTTGGGGTAAGATGCCAAGAGGTTCAGGCTAGGAAAAGATTTCCTACTAGAGTACGTATTTTATTGTTAATTAATCTTTCACAACTTACTAGTGTAGATGAGTAAAAGATGGAGACTGTAAATTAAAGGCTTAAATTGTAGCTATTAATAGCAGAGAATAAACTGAATGCAGTTGCTTATTACACTTGGCATGGTAGGAGTGAGGATAACGAGTTAATGCTCAGTTTTCCTACTCTTTCGAGTTAATGCTCAGTTTTCCTACTCTTTAGGAGGGCAAATATCCAGAAGCTCTTTTGGGAAATAGACTGCCAATGCTGTGCAAACAGATCTTCAAACAAGCAATGATGCTCTGTCAGTACCTACTAGAGTGTTATTTAGAAGCAAATCAAATACTTAGCAATTTAATGGTCTCCTTATGGAAGGAAGTAACTCCAGTGGTTAAGTTTGGGAATTCTTCTGAACAGGAAGTAACTGGCCAACATTTTTAAAATATTTAGTTATCAGTAACTGTTTCTCAGGAAGTCCTAGGAGATTGGAAGTGCCTGAGAATCTACTAAACCACCCTGCTTGCACAGGGTCAACCTGGTTGTCAGCCTACAGTTATTAATCACCTCTGGTTCAGCACTCTCAGTCTGACAGTGATACAGGCAATGGCCATCCCCAGGATTCTAGATGCAAGGAGTGTCAGGGAACAGGAAAAAGACAGCTTCACCTGGGCCAGCACCCAGGAGCTGGGGGTGACAGCAGGGCTGGTGCCTCACCAGGACAGGTGACAAGCAGAGCATGGCAGGTGTGGCAGGAGAACCTACCCCTGATAAGACCTATAATCCAACACAATGCAAGTTATCAACCGCAGGCACCCGGGATGCTGTCTTGGTGTTAAAGTATGCTAAGACCATCCTGGTTCACCAGACTTGAAATATGCATCCTGCTATTGAAATAGGATTTGATAGCTAGTCTGCTGGCTAGTAGATCTGTAACTAGCAGTCAATCACTTTATACTATGAAAGTCCAGTCTCCTTGCATATAGTCAGGTTCTTCTGACATAACCCTTCTTGGGGTGTATGTGTGGAGATTCCTCCCTTGGCTGGGGATGCCCTCCAAGGTTACTCCTTGAGGCTGAGAGAAAGAGGTCTCCCCATGAGCATTGGTATGGGTGAGTTTCATCAGATCTCTACTTTATAATTATTCCTTTTTGCTAGCTTTAATAGGACTGCTTCAATAATTGCTTTGTTACAGTGTGCTATACTACATTATGCTATATTATACTCTACCAGTAGATTTTTAGTGTTTATATTGTGTACTAATAGTTCTGATTAAGATCTTTTGTCTGATCATTTCTATGAAATAAATTATTCATTTTGTATAAATGTTCTCATTTTGCCAATCATCAAAACCTGCGGGACAAAAATTTGACAAAAAAGATTGACAAAAGTTCAATCATACCTCTGTAATTCCTTAAATTTAAACTATTAAAATAATCCGAGGTTAAGATTGGGTTTAGCTGCACCTAGACTCCTCTCTGAGAAGGGGTTTAGAAAGCAAGGGAATCCTTTCTGTACCTTGAGACTCACTGGCAAGGCTTTGCTTTTTAACAAATTTGTCTAAGCCTTCCACTGCCACCTGTGACAGCAGGTTGGTCATGGTAACCAGGGTTAGTCACAGTCTAGCAGAACTGAAAAGGCCTTGGATTTTGGCTTGAGCTGAAAGAGGGATCCCAGTCCCATGGGCAGGGTGTGCAGTCTAGGGGCTAGGTCAGGATGCTCAGGGCAGTTAAGGTGCTCTGGGCCCTGTCAGGAAATTCAGGTATAAGCTGTTTAGGGTGTTTGTGCTGCAAAGAAGCACAAAGGTTCACCCACAGTACTCTTGTGCAAAAAGCAAGGAGGAGAGGTGCCTCAGCTGTGCCCTCTAGTTTTGCGTGGGGGCAGATTGTCAAGACCCATCTGAGCTGCTTGGACTCTGGCAAGTTTGTTTCTCTGTTAAGCAGAGGTGTTTAATACTTCCAGTGTGATGATTTTAGGATCATCAATTTAAAAACAAAGAACCATTTTCATCAATCCATTAGTCTAAAGCCTAAATATGCAAAATTGAGGTGTAGGTCATCAAACTGAAATGGAATAACCATTACACTTGTGCAATTAAATTAATATGGAAAACATTTAAATAGGTTAATTTCACTCCAGGCTTGGATGATAAAGCAAAAATGGAAGCTTGCATTTCTGTTAAGAGTCAGAAATCCTGTGAAAACAAAATCAGAAATAAATACAAAGGAAATGGTGAAATGAAAGAAATTACCTCTCACAAAGATACACTGTTTTTAAGTACATAAATATGTGAAGCACAGCTTCACTCAGTTATTCATGTTGGTGGGAGGGTGACATAATCTGAATAAAGCAAAACCCACACCAAGAGAGCACATGGAAAGCACTGCAGCGTCTAGACTCCTTAGAAAACAGACACAGCACTAAATAGCAACAGGAAAATGGGAACAGAGCTAAGTTCCCCTTACACTATATCACACATTTTTGCAGTAGAACAGTATTTGCATTGGAAGGTAAGACCAACCATAATCCATATGCAAGACTAATGAAGAGTCACTGAATATATATATTTTGTAAGGGCTGTCATATCCCCTATGTTAGATGTTGAAGCTCTCTTAAGACCACTACTTTTTATCCACCCTGGGTTGCCATTACAGTAAGTATCAGGTAAAGTGTTAGTGTTTTCACCCCTAACACATGTAGTGCAGCCTCTAGCTGACATAAACCTTTTCTTTAGTTCATTCCACAATATAGGAAGTCTGCAAAGGTATATGTCCCTTTGAGTTGCATATGCAACTCAAACTCACGTTGTTTTGTCTTGAATTCAACTAACTGCTTAGGAAAGTGTTACCTCAGGATCAAATCCTGAACACATTAAAGCCAATGAGAACCCAAATCTGTTAGAGTAGGATCAAATATTGATCATATTGGAATCAATGAGAATTGTCATTCACATCTTTCTAGCATTTTTTTTCTTAATTGAAAAAGACAATCTAAGATTAAATACTTTTTATAATTAGCCAATTATGCCTCAGGGTTTCTTTGACAAATTTTAGAAGAGATGGCACAAATCTCTGGGTGGTGTTCTGGAACTTGAGAGAAAAAGCTTTCCTGGAGAAGCAAAATCTACCCAGTCAGAAGATGGATACTTGTTAATTAGGATAATGGCCTTACTTCTTCAACTTACAGAAATGTAACATATGACTTTGCTAGGCATTCAATATTATTGAGTACAAAAAATCATTATAGATGGAAAAGTCTGAATAAACATTGCTACGTAGAAACCTTGCGTAGAAATAAGGCTTGTTAACATCCGCAAGATCTGCACTTTCTGTTGGAGTGAGAATACATACAATGTTATCAAGCAAGTTATTTGTTAAAATTCAGTATGAGACAAATAATAAATAGGAAAGACATTAATTCATTAATGTGGAGTGAAAGACAGAGCAGGTGGCACCTTTCTGTGCTCCAGGCAGGTAGCACCAAGATATTTTCCAACAAAGTAGATGATGTGGGAAAGATCAAAGACATCATATCTCGTTTTCTCTTAATTTTAACAAAGGTTTTGCATTTCCATCCTATGCAGTGCCAGGAACAGACAAAACACAGAAATGACTAAGGAAGAACTGACATTTTAAGTAGCAAAATATTCAAACTAATTTGTAGTAAGACCATGGCAAATCTTGGTGCATTTTTAAGCGTGACTGCCTGCTGGAATAGCTGTGCCCCCTCTCTAACTGAGAAGGTAATCAAGGACTGAAATCCTTTGGTGGGGATTGCTTTCAGCAGAAGCCAAGGTACTCGTGGGACTGGAGCTTTAAAAATGATCCTTTCCATTGATTATTGAGAAACACTGTACCTAGGACAGGAGGAGACAAAGGAGCAAGGCGGGGAAAGGAAGGAAGAGAGAGGACAAAGAAGATTGTCCATGGCCTTAGCACATGAACAAAAGTGATAGCTCCTACTATTTCCACATCTGCATACAATAGGGACCAAATATTGTTTTAGAAATATTCCTAAGTTTAAGAGTGCTTTACAGAAAAGGTTTAGGTCTGAATCTTCAAAACTACCTGGGCATGTCTCTGTCATTAAGGAATCTGTATCATCTTAACATGAATTAGAATCATCTCAGGATTTCTAGTCATTTAGTCACTCTTCATTTTATGTATTGTACCAGAAATTATATTTCCATGAAGCATTATCTTGGGCTATTGATTTTCACTCAAGTATGACTCCAAAAGTCATAATTCAGAGTTTGTACTTCTGTGAATTCATTCATATGAATCCATTTCACATGATGACATTTGAATTTAAGCTCAGAAGCAAATCACACTCAAAGTTTCCATTTTAAGAATGGAAGCTCCTACTCAACTGAGCTGTTCTCCAGGTGGATTTGAGCCAAACGTGCTTTATTGGCTGCACTCCTTCTTTTGCAAGAACACACTGTATAACTGTAACTGTAATTTCAATGAATTACTGAAATGAGGCAAAAGCCTCATTACAGTCATTTGGTGTATTCACTTGCTTCAGATTTTTGATACTTTTCATCCCTGCTGACATTGCAAAGTACTGATGCAACTCCATATTTCTCTCCCAGCTTGTATACACTTTTTTTAAACTGAAATTACTAATTGAGATGCAGACACAACATCTTTTTCTTTAGATTTTGTCTAAACTGTCAGTTACATTTCAAGGGTCAGGTTCTCAGCTGAGGGTGTGTGCATGCACATGTATCTTAAAATTATCAGATGTGAATTTAGGAATATTAAAATGGAGCTTCTAGATGCCTTAGTGCAGTCTCCTCATAAGAAAAACAAATTCTCTTGTAAGCAAGAGACTAGAGTAATCTCAAGTTCCTCTGAAACGCTCTTTCTGGCAGTCTTTACACTTTTTCTTACCCTCAGTCGAGTTCTGCCACTCAGTTCGTCACAATGGTTACATAAGCCTTTATTAAAACACCCTGATTTTTAGTAGAGCAAAATGCTTTACCTGGATCTATAGTATTATCCGTGTTTCTTTGGCTTCGGCTTGCCAGGCTCGTGGTGATGTTTGCTGCTATTTTTTTTGCTGGGGCTGGTTTCTTTATAACTGGCTTCATCTGCTTCTGGAATCTGGTGATATTGTTCACTGCATTTGCCACTGATATGTCAACATGCTGAGTTAAATTTGTCAAAATAGTTCCTGCTTTTACTTCAAGGACAGATTCAATGAGCTCTTTGAGGCCTCTCTGCAGCAGGGGTATATCTGGCTGAGCAGATTTAATTAGCACAGGGATACTCGCGTTCACTCTCTGGATGCTGTTGTTGGTAACCTGACACAGTCCCCAGGCCTCATGAGCCGTCTTGTTCACTAGTGGGATGACGTTTGAGAAACGGATCGACTTGGCTTCCAGGGCCTTGATTCTGGAACTCAGTGTCTGAAGCTGAAGTGAGACCACTTGTTCTTTCTCTGCTGAGGCAGCATTGGTTCTTTTCAGCGAGACACAGTTGTTTGCCAGAAACTTGGAAATTTTTGACTCTACGTTCAGAAGGCGGACCTCATGGTCCTTTGATTCCTCCACAGAGTCAAGTAGTTTTTCTTCTAGGTGGCTGATATCTTGTTGCTGATTTTCCACTTTTGATGCTGTATCATTTAAGATGTAGAGAAGTCTACTGAAATTGTGGAGGATACTTTTGTCAGACTCCTTGTATGGAAGATCAGAAAGAGATGGTGCTACTTGTGAATTGAATTCATACTTCTTGTTATTGAGCAGTGTCTGGAGGGATTCATTCAATTGTTGGAACTCAGGAATGAAAGCCAGGATGCTGTCCAGTTTCTCAACTCTGCCACAGCAGATTTCAGTCTCATTTCTTAGAGCATGCAGCATATCTTTCAGGACATAGTTATCTTGAATAGAATCAACAGCACCGTTTATTACTATCATGGTCTTGTTTAAGCCATCCTCTATTTCCATGGAGCATTCATTAATACGACTCTCAAGCAGTTCCTGATAAGCCTGAGACTCATTTTTAAGTACTTCCTGAGTTTTGGAAAGCTCCTTCATTGCAGAAGTCATTATGTCAATGACAGTAGTAAGGTTTTCAAGCTTCTCATTGATATCTTTAACTTGAATTTGTTGTTCATACTCTGCAGTCAGACTAAAAGGTACCCCTTGTTCAATCAAGGGTTGTAAGATCTCCATATCATAGCACAAATCATTAATTTGCTCATTCATTTTGTCCATCTTATTGTCCAGTGGTAGGAACAGGTCAGAGAGACTCTTGTTTAGGACAAGCATGTTCTCTTGGGTTGCTGCCAGCTGTGTTTGGAAATTTGTTCTGCTCTCTGACAACATGTCATCACAGACCCCCAGAACAGAGTCTCTCTGAATTTCCAGCGCAACACTGAGATTGCTGATCTTGCTGTCTTGGACTCTTAAATCATCATAGATCTCCAGCACCATCATGCCTTGTTTCTTTACTTTCTCGTGTAGTGTGAACATGTACTCTGTAAGATTGTACTCCATGACTTTATCTGCTGAAGGGATGCTTTGTCTTGAAGACTGTTCAGCTGATAACAGTTGTTCATGAGCATCTCTTATTTCAGTAAGAGTCCTATTTAAAGATTCATAATAAATGGCACTTCTTGACTGTTGGTGCTCCAAGTTAATTTCCAATGACTTCTGTTTTTCTTGTAAAGCTTTCAAAGGCTTGTCACAAGCGAGGGCCATTTCTTCTTTCATCTGCACCATGTGACTCTTTAGCTCTAGAATGTCAAGTCTTGTTGACCCACTGTCATTCTCCTGAGCAAATTTTTGTTGGGTTTCATTCAGGTGCTTGACTAATTCTTTTGTATTTTCAAGCTCACCTGACAAACTAGACACAGTCTTGAAAATTTGAGCCATGCTCTCTTGCATTTCACCTTGAAATACTTTAAAGTGTTCTTTGACTATGTCTTTGACTAATTCATTGACACTTCTGGATTTGAGACCTTTGGGGAAAAGGAGAAATACGGAAACAATCAAATCAATTGTATTAGCCACATCTAAGTTTTTCCCACAATGTGAGAAAACACACTGTTGTACAGAAGTAAAACACACACATCGCTGCCCCACAGAGCAAAATTTAAACCTGAGAAATGTAGAAGATGTCTAATAGTGTTTGAGGATTCATCTCTGTTTCTACTGAAATCAACAGTTTTGCTGTTATTTTGAAAAGGCAAATTCAGACTCTGCATGTGGTTTCAACTTTGATCTCCTGCTTAAGTGGTTTCTGAGCACTGAAAAGAGATCTGTGTGCTTTTGTGGCTCTCTTATAAAATGATGTGTCTTTTCTCCACTAGAAAAGTAAAGGAAAAACCAACCATTATGATCAAGAAGTGAAAGCAGAGACTATGACCTTCCTACTGTATGTGCTAAGTGATCATATGAAACACTGTAGTGAGAAAGAACAAAAATACAAAGAATAACCTTACTGAATAGCTTAAGTTAATAACATGACAACTGCTGCAAAGTGCAGACATTTTAAAGGTAGAAACTTTTAGTCTTGCAGACTACAACTCTTTAAATAGCTCCTAGGAATACTGATTTTGAAAAGTACTAGGCAGAGGTGAATGTGTGGGAATTCTGCTCCTGTGAACAACATGAAAATATGTTTCCCATATAGCCTTAGATGGGTCAAGACAGTCATAAAAAAAAGAGTGCTGCATAATATATTGTAATTAATTAGAGCAGTAGTTCTGCTTTGGTGTGAGATTAGGAGGATTTTTATTAAAATTTTTCTCCAAAGGAAAACACTGAAGCATTTTTGACATGTTTTTCCTAAAACAAATGAACTACTACTACTACCCAAGTAGCCAGCTTGTGATATAATGCTTAAATCATTCAACATTGACAATGCCTCAATGACCATAGGTTCTCTGATTAAAACTGTATTGATAAAGGCAGAAATTCTCTGTTGCCTTCCCCTATATTCCTCTCAATTAGTTCTATAGCCTGGATTTTATTGATTTGTCTGTAGAACACCAAGGCATGTTCTAAAAACTTATTTGAAGGTACATTCTCATCAAGGGCAGTAAAAGGTCAGGAAATCAAACCCATGAAAAGCAATGCAATTTTGGGCTCCAAGGGTGCAAAAGGATTCCAAATGAAAATGGTTTTGTTCAGCAAGCTAGAGAGAAGCACGGTAGTTTTTCATGTGTTCAGGTGGTGGCTTTTTTCCAGGCAGGATATAGTATGCAGGTACACTAAGTTGGCTAGCCTGGGAAAGAGCCACTTGAGAAATATAACATGAAGTTTCATAAGCGACAAACTCAGCTACCGTCAACAGCAATTTTACACAAAGCATAATAAACAACAGTGATAATACTGAGATTACCTTTATTACTTTTCTCTTTACTACCTGAAGAGCAAGTGAATGACTAGACAGATGTATGTACATGAATATGCACATGTATGTGCACACTTACACACTGAGATATCTGAGAATAAAGATGTCCTGGCAGCTGAGAGGAAGAACCAAGATGTGAACGCAGAGTCAAATAACTGTCATGTAGCGAAACCATTCTAAGTGATGATTTGGTCAGGTTACTTTATGATGCTGAAAAATGTTCTGTGCTCTGAGACACAGCGGGCTGTGAAGAAAAGTTTAATGGCTGTGGAAAGAATCAAGATTACTCTAAACCTTCTGTGAGGAATCAATTAAATTCCTTTGTCTCAGCAACAAATCTTGATAACAGACCATTCTGCTGAGAGAGGTGTTCCACAGGATCTATACCTTTTCTTTCTGTGACAGCCAAGAAGGTGCCAGCCACCCTCTCTCCTATTCCTACTCTGTTTAGCCGGATTGCAAGTGCATTATGGAGCTCAGCTCTGGTTTTCAGGTGTTCCCATTTCCAAGGGGGTGTAGAGCCTGATAAAACAGACAGCTTTGGGTTTCTCTCTCCACTGCTTGCTGGCCAGGACAACTAGGTAGCAAGTAAATAAGTGCTACTCCAAAGCCCACCAGGGGCTGTGGGAGCACACTTCTCCACAGAAAGACCTGACCCAAACTTGTACTGTAGGTGACAATTGGGTATATTCTTGAGCTCGAGCTGAGAATACGTGCTGTGCACTCAGGGATGTAACTCAATTTCTCTGTTGCTCATTTTGAAATAGAAAGGTCCAAACTACCCGTGAACATTAAAGACCTTTTGCACTTTTTATGATATTATAAATTTCAATTTTAACTTCCTGGATCAAATCCAAAGGGTGTAATTACTTTGTGTCAACATATACTCCCTTTGCAGTTTCAATTATTTGAAGAATAATGTGCAAAATAAATGTACGTACGCAGGAGACTGAATTAAGGTTATATATGCAGCTGTAAGTGACATTTCTGACTTGGAAGTGATTAACACTCCATTGTTGAGTTCATTTTTAAAGGCATGTACATTTTAATAATGAAGAGGAAAGATGTCTATAAAATATAGAGTTGAAGGAGGAAGAAAACAATATCAAGAAGTAAGCAGAGTTTATTAAATTAAAGGGAGAATACCAAATTATTTTCCCTAAGTAAAAAGTGCAAACAGCCTCCTGAGTACTGAAAGCAATTTTTAAAATGCACAACAGGTTTAACAAATCAAATTAGAGAAGCTTATCAGTTATTCCAGTGAGTGTTGCCCCCTATTAACAAGTGACGGGTTTGTGTCCCCGAAGTCCCTTTATAGATGGAACTAAGAATTAAAGACTTTTTAAACTGTACTGAATTGCTTGGTCACAGAATCAGACCTCACTCCTAACAAACCCTTATACAAAGCTGGGCAGAACTTGGAATTTCTGCGATAATTAAAAAAGCTGATGTATGGATTGTGAGCAAAGGACCTGGGCACCATGGGAAGAAGACAGAAAAGTAGATGAAGAAGGAAAAAGCCTGAGGTGCATGAAGCAACTAAAGACCTAAGTGTGCTTTGAAAGTGCATTGCTTCAGGATGGCAATGGTAGTGGAGAAAGTTGTAGTTTTCTACAGTGGAGCTTCTAAGTGTAATTTTTAGCAAGTCTAATGTGCTATACTGCACCTCTGTACCAAGTTACAGGACAGCATGGAAACTCTTTCCATACTTTAGGATGCTCTTTATGCATTTGGTGTACAACTGACTGACATTTTCTGGACAGAAACCACAGTTGCCCTTTGTCACTACATATAAAAGCCAACAAAAACATTAACCTTGTTCTTTCTCCCCTCCTTCCCTCATTCCTGCTGTTTACCTATGTACAAGGCAAGTATAACCTGTATTAGAATGCCCATTATTAGAGTCAAGAAATGTAGTTGATAGCATCATTTTCATTAGAGCTACTTGGTTAGGAGATAGATTGAGAAGATGAATCAAAAAAGGGCCATCAACTGGAGATTTTGTCTAAACAGGTGTAATATAAAGCATTGCACATAAAAATAATAAAGGTTTGAAACACATTTAAAGAGAAGTGTGAAATAATGGGGGTTTTTTTGGATAGCACATTTTAATTAAGACTTAGACCCTGAAATATAGATAGGGACTGGAGAAGCAGGAGCGCAGGTTGCAGCAAATCACCTGTTAGGCTAGCATGAAAAAGACAGATAGAATGAGTGGAATATGAAAAAGAATGAGGAGAAAGCAGAAGGGAAATGGAAAATATTCAAAGACAAATTAAATGTATACCCAAAGGTCAAGAATGCCATCTAGCAATATGTGGAGGGGTGAAAGCAGGTCATTGATCAAGAGATGGAATAAACTTGCATACAAGGGAGCCATCTAGCACATGGTAGGAGCAACTCAGGAGACAGAGGACTGAAAACACAAGAAATAGGGTCCAACTTGGTAAATCTGAGGGGTATACAGAAGTACTTATTGTTTCATGAAGTTTTATCTCAATGTAAGGAGTTCCAGATTCTCTGTTCTATTTTTAATCAGTAGAAAAAGTCCTCTGGATTCTAAAGTGTAAAATACAGTTTAGGGAAAATTCCTGAAAAACGAGAAAAATATTGCACATCAAGGAAATGAAAGTTTCAGTCTGAATCTGCTTGTTAAGCACCATTTGTAGTTGGGTAACAAACAGGTCTTGCTGCAGGATTCACAAAAAATGGATGTATAATTCTGTTGGTGAGGATCTGTCCAAGCTCCTGATCTCTAACTGTGTCTTTCCCATATACGGAACACGAGTACAGATGTTTATCAAAGGTAGCCTAATATGGTCAGTGAATTATTCAGCATGATGTTTGCCATATTATTAATACAACCACCACAGAATTCCTTATATAGTTCTCCTGCATATGTGAATTATGTATTAAGGCATATTAGTTAGACTTGGTAGCAAGGCAAATACTACAACCTTTATGTGCTGTCAGACAAACAAAAACAGAGATAAGAATATTTGCAGAAGTTCTGTGTAACTGAAAATGCCTTGATAATGGCTTAAGTTAACATGTAGAGGATGTAGTACCCAAGAATACAAATTTTTTGTCACTATGAAAGACACCATAAAAAATGGTGAAATAAACAAATCCCTCTGTTATGAAATGAAATTAAAAATGAGTTCTCCCCATAAATGTTGAGCAATAGAACAGGACAATCCATGAAGGCTTTTAGCCTTTTTTTTTTTTTTTGGTACCTTGCAGGGTGAGTGATTACATTAATTTATTTTTCTTACCTTTTAGAAAAGACTGGAAGTCTCTGCCCTTATCTTCATTGATTTTGCCTTCCAGAGAAGAAAGCATCTTGCTCACATCATTCATTGCAGCCGCAATGCTGTCAACCTTCTTCTGTAGAAAAGTCAGTTTCATCTCTTGACTGCTAATCTTCTCGTTCATTTTTTGTGTAAGTGCTTGGTCAGAGAACAAAATTAGAAGAAAAAAAAATACTGTTAAACCACTGTGGGGTGAAAAAAAAAAAGGAAGTATAATTGACTTAAAAGACATTAGTTGAAAGTGGGGTGAAAAGTTTCTGAATTTTTAGTCTTCAGTGAATCATCTTGATTTTTGTCATGTATCACGTATTAGTGAGGTTCAGCAGCACAGCAGTAACTAATTGCTGAAGCATCCGTATCCATTATAAAGTATTTGTAATTCTACAAGAGTATTTTGAATGGTTAGCATATTTTAATCAACATAATGCCATCCTTTCTCCCCCTAGCATCCTACAGGGTGTTCAGTTATCCCTCATTTAGTCTATCTCCTTTAACACAATCACAGAAGCATTCATTTTTACTTACTATTTATAACATAACTTCATGAATTTGCAAGGCTTGTGTCTGAAAGAATACATCATCTTTTCATTGTTCAGGTCAAAATAAAGACTTGTTTAACACAGCAGCAAGACAGAAAAACAGCTAATAGATAAAGGACTTTGGAATAATCATTAGTCTGTCATTAAGAATAGATGCTCAACCTATGAAGCCAGGTTTATTTTAAAATCTGCTCAAATTTTTCCTGACACTCTTAGTCTATTCAGAAAAAAAAAAGGCCTAAATGGATGCTTTTAAGGCAGTGAAGAAAACCTTGATCTTGAAATAAGGACTCCACATGACTTCAGCTAGCCATCTGAGTTTCACAGATGACAGTAATCAAACTTAGTCTGGGATTTTCAGAAGATGCTGATAAAATTAAATTCTCGAATCCCTATAAGCAAAGCTAGAAAATCTTGTCAGCTCCTTCAACAATTCAGCCTAAATGGGCTACATTAGACACGTGATGTTAGACACATGATTCCAGCCATGCTATGACTTAATAAACTGCTAAGAAAGAGATTCTTTAGCAGTACATACTAATATTTATTAGTGTAAATTTACAGTATTGTTATTGATCCTTTGTCACTTTTCATTATGGCACCAGCGTCTATTCCCATGGCACTAAACAGTTATAATCAGAAATCCTGTCTAAGCACAGGGGTCTAAAGACTCCAAAAAAACCCCAAGCAAGTCATATGTAAAAGGGCATCTTCTTCTGATGACTTTCACTCTTCAAAATTCTGGTATGTAAAAAATAAATGTGGCTTATCTAATTAGATAGCATTTGAGAAAATCCAGAAAATTCACTAAATGCACCCAGTCAGCACAGATGAAGCATGCCAACACCCTTAAGAATGCTCTCCTGCAGAGATATATTGGTAGTAAAAGTCATAATTGCTAGAGCCTGGTGAATAAGGCTAGCTTTGTTAGCATCTCCAGCTGTCTTCTCTGCCCAAGGTATCTACTTACACAGATACTAAAGTGTATTTATAACTCAAACACCTAGTTTAGACTTTGGCAATTCTCTCCAATAGCCTTGCATAGACAGTCCATTGACAGATCTTTGTCTGAATATTCTTCATGGTCATACTGTTTTGTGACAGACAAACAGATCTGGATACTTCTGCTCCTGGTTGAATTGTTACTATCAAAAAGGGGTTTGAATTTCTTACTGGCTCATGCACAGCCACCCAAACTGATACCTAACCTGCAGGGTGTAATGCTTTATTCGGTTTGGTTTCTATCAGTTCTGACTGAGGGAAGAAGAGAAGCTGCATAGATGAAGCTGAAAGTGAGAGTTTATGCTGGAAAGTGGCATGGCTGCATAGTGGGAGCTGGAAACAAAATCTGGCTTGTAGATTCATGGCAGCTTCTGATGGAATGACAGATCAGGGCAGTCAGTCCTGACCCCACGTCATGTTTGCAGTGTTGGCACCCAGAAGACGTATCTCTCTCCTTCTAGACCTACCCACTTTGATTTAAAAAAATAGCTAATATGTAATTAATGTGGAGCTCAGATTCCATTTTCAGATTTATTTTTCAGAGCATAATTCCTACTAAAAGAAGTGGCACGTTCCAGTGCTCACTTCTTTATATGTGTCCTGTCTGCTTTACTAAACAACATCCTCCTCCCTCCACCATTGAGAAACTTGGTTGCTAACACAATATCATCAATGGGCAACAGAATCCTAACTCCCATTTGAAATACTTTTCTACATTTTCATGCCAGATTCACTCTTTCCCTCTCTTTTTCTGTCTCTCAGTCATGATTTAAAGTAAAAACATATGTGACATAAGCACATATATGTGTATTGTCTCCATAAAACCCTGTGGTGATCTCAATTCTGACATCCTGTTCTCCCAGCATGCATGAATATCCCAGCCCAGAACAGTATATTGACAACTGCAAAACACAGATCTGAGAACATAAGTTGCCTTATTTATTTGATTCTTTAAAATGTTTTCGGATATAGGCCAACTGTGTGAGTGACAATAACAGTAGAGTGTGTAACAGCTGATGATTATGCAGAAAGCCAGTGTAGACATCCATAACCAAAGCATCAACAGATCCAAAAGAAAGGGAGGTAGTAAGAAAGTTCAAGGAACATGCATCCTTTACACCATATTTCACATGTTGTCCATCTTTTTGGCTCCTCACCATGTAAACTACAAGCTTATTTGACAGTAAGTAGAGAATGCTGCCAAATAACTTGCATATAATTTGCCACACAAAATTTACCTGACAAATGCAGTTTCGCTCACTGCTGGGGAGTATATCACAAGCAGAGGATGATTTTTTTTCAAATTACTTCCTTATTCAAATATGTTTCACATATTTCTTTACTTGTTAATTAAACAAGATATGCTGATTGTTGGCAGTTCTGAGTACACAGACTTTCTAAATAATTCTGCCCTACCAACATATCTACACCCTCAAAGGCATATACAACTTCAGATGGTACAGCCTGGAGTATAGTACAGGGTGCCAACTACTTCAACACCTCTAAATCATGGATACCTTTTCATGTTTCTTTATAGTGAACAATTAGTATTTGAAATAATGGTTAATTGGAATGATCTGATAAACCATGATTGTTTCTGCTCCCAGTCTAGCGAGTGCACAAACACGCCCGGCATGAATAAAATTCTGTTCCCATGAATATTTATGCAGACAACTATGAAATTAATTTTCTGGAATATTTGTGCTGGTAAACTTTAAATCACGCAGATGGTAATGAAAAATAAATACAACAGGAAGTGAGGACACCCAGCATTCCTAGAGACCAAGAAGTGGAGAAGCTTTTCACACCACAGTCATCTAACATAACTTCTCCATGTACATCACTATCTGAATAAAAGCATTATTGTTAATAACCAGCTCTTACAATGCTAGATGGTCTGTACGTACCCTTGCAAGACAACACTGACATTATGTTCCAAAAACTTACAGTCTAGATAGGTTAAAGTAAATGCAAAAATGAGCAAATGAATAGTGCAATCAGAAACAGTCTCAAGCATCTGTGGTATAAAACTGTCCCTGTGTTCCTTAGCTATTTGATAATCCTAGACAGAGTAGCTTAAAATGCGTCTAAGCTGCCCTTGTTAAAGCTTGAAGTGTCATTGTATTCATTTTGAATAAAGTATCAACTTTTGTAAGAAAATACATAACAATAATCACACATTCAGATAATCAATTAACACCATTACACTTTCTTTTATGACCAGTGCTGGTCTCTACTACCCCTAGATTTAGTTTTGGGGTTTCTTTGTTTTGGTATTTTTTGTTTATTTTTTAAATTTCCCCCCCCCCAACTGTTAATTAATCTATTTTACTCAGTAACACAATAGTTTAAATATCTCTATGGAGCATACTTTCCTGGTTTTAATTTAGTCACAAGACACTCTATAAATGCTAAGCTGCTGGTACCCTTAAATTCAGTTTCTTCTGCCCAACTGTATCAGATGAGCATACCACTGAATCATGACTGCTAGGAATTCTGAAGGTTCATTCCGATCCCTTCAGCAGACAGGGATTTTCCTCAAATTGTTTTTGCAGTGATCTAAGTGAGTCACACGGTCAGTGACTGGGCTAGAGGCAATAGTAATGGTAACAACTGACCTGGCCCACTGGGGTCCTGAGGAGCTCCTGGTGTCCTCTCAATGACAGTTCTGCTGCTTTCAGCCTGGTTGCTGTGTATAACTGATTGTTGTTCTTGAGCTAAAAGAGGTAGAAAGAGGAAAGGAGGTGAGTGAACCACAGAACATGACAATTTGGATGATTCCACAACAATTTTTTCTCTTTCTCTTCTATACCAACTTTACCAAAGCCTACTTCTTCTACAGTGACTCTTTACCTGTTAGTGCGTCTGTAATATAGTGTGGGACACTGTTGATGAAGACATTGACTGGCTTTATAAAGGGCTTGTCAAAATTGGCAGAGGTTGGTGTTAATATTAAAATACCAAAACTTTCTTTATAATGAACAGAATTTTTAAATGCTCAGGGTTAAAAATTCTAGAGGAATATATTAGAACAATATAAAACAACAATACAAAGACAATATAGAGATTGTCAGCTGTAAAATTAATTAGGGCTTTTTATAGCTACAAAATTAATCAGATTTGCTGAAACTAATTTTGGGCCTTTTTTTTGTGTTTTTTGTTTGTTTGTTTGTTTGTTTGTTTGTTTGTTTGTTTTAACAGATTACACAGGTCTTCAACTATGGAAATGTTACCACTTAAGGCAATGGTGATATTACATTGTTACAGAACCTAAAAAATACAAACCATTTCAAAACATAATCAAATTCCAAGTTCCAAAAAATATCATCTGAGATTTGTGACTGGTACACACATAAAAAATCTTCACAAAGGTGATAATTTTATAAATATTTTCTTTGGTGATGGCAAATGGGACTATCTGTCTTTATTTCACATTTCAGCCTAAGAGGTCACAAAACAATTTGTAAAAAGCTGTACTGACATTATTATTATTTCATTATCACAGCTGGGGAAACTGAAGTCCAGAAAAGTGAAGTGCCTTCGTTCATAAATGATAGCTGACAGGATAACTGGGAACCAAACTGAGGTTTCCACCTTCCTGACGTACTTCTCTAGCCATTAGGCTTGGTGGTGTTGTTTTCATTTCATTATTTTTTTAAAAAATGAAATATGTACAAAGTAGGTCATGTTTGCTAGTGTAAATTCATACCAATTTTTATATGCTTGCTCAGTTCATGAAACATTTTGAAGTGGATGTTGCTCCAGGAGAAGCATATCTAAGGAATGCCCCTTATGTGGCACTAATGTGATTTCCAGTCTTTAGTACAGTACAAGCAGAATAACTTGGGCATGGTGACATTATTTTACAGTTCAAATATTAAAATCTAGTTTAGCCATGTGAGTTTCCAGGGAAACAGAATAAAATGCTGAATTGAGAAATTCCATGTTTCATCCATCTCTAAATAGTATATTTGAAGATAAAAAGATTTAAGGGTGATATAAGACATTTTATGTTGTACATTAAGGGGGCTGTAAAAATTAAGATAGGAACTCAGAGGAAATTATCGTACGGACTGAGAGTTTCATAGAATCTATTGAGATTAACTGATAAGAAATACAAAATCCTCATATAGTTATAATTTAAAACAGCTTCTGTTATCTTCCTGTGGCACGGTTATTGACTGCTAAATACTTGCATTCAGCCCAACTCATTACATAGGATTTATCAGGTGGGGATGTGGTGATATAATCTATGACAAGGGAGTCAGTTACTTGCCTGTGATAAAGACCAGCTGATTGATGTCCTTTTATTCTTTCATTTACCAGCCTTTCTGTTGCTTTAAATGCATTCACTGACACTGTTAGTGCTACAGACACCACATTTTTTTATACTATCAATCTTATCTTTCATCCTCCCTAATAAATCAACTGCCCCACTCACAACTCCACATTCTAGAATACTCAAACCGTTACAGTTTTGTTCGGTTTTAGAGTTCCAAGGATATATATTTATCCCTGTGTGCTTGTTTTACTAATGCTTTGAACTGTTCAGATAACTTAATTGCTGTAAGACCCAGGATTCAGTATTTCTGTTGGAGCAAACCAGTAATGGAGTGAGCCAATAGTGCACAACGCTGCCTGTGACAGCAGCAAGGACTGCAGCCAGAGATGCACACAGACATGAGCTGCACCCAGAGACAGTATCACACATTGTACACCTTTTAAATTTCATCACTGTATAGGAAAGGTACTCCTCAGGCACCATTAGAAATTCAGGCTTTTCATTTGTGAAACCAATTCAGAAGAGTCACTGGCAATATAGCTTCTCCTACATCATTCTTCCAGCGTGGCTCAGGCTTTTTCCAACAGAACAATTCCAAGACATCGTATGGCGATTACATTTACATGTTCCTTGGTCCCACAGCTCAGATTTCCCATCTTAGATGTTAGATAATGGAAGATATGATGGGAGCACCAGACCGAAAATCTAATACACATACTCTTTAGGGTAAAAATAGGCATCAAATGACTCACATTTGAGATCTTTTAAGAATTAGATATGGTATGCTCAGTTTAGGCTAAAAAAATAAAATATTAGACTGCTAGACCCACCTTATAGGTGCCATTTACAATAACAAAGCAACCCAAACAAACCAAATAAAGCAGCAGTATAAACCCCTGAGCAATGAATTCTTCCAGTTATATCAGAAATATTGGGTAATGCACATCGAAATGCAACATTAGGGGCCTGTCATTCAATATATTGGCCTAGATGTATAATTTATTGTCCCATGTATTTTTAAACACAGTGTGCAAAACCATTTCAGGGAATATTAAAAATATGGAAATTGAACCTTTTTCTTGCAACTTATTTTTGATGAAGCAGGAGTGGCTGAAGGGGAATCCCTTACGGGGGTTTGGCAGTTTCCTCCCACTCTCTATGTTTCAAGATGAATTGCTACCTTTTGTGTGTGCAGTTCAACCTAAGCAGAGGACGGCTCTCACTCCTGTGCGGAACATTGCACAGCCATCTGCTGGAGAAAGGACATCACTGCCACGCCAGGGAATTCGGCGCTGACAAAGGCTTTGGCAGAGCCGGCCGCTGCTCTAAACCACGGCCGGGGCAAATGGAAGGAGATTCGTACACATTCGGTCACCTCAGCCTCACTCCACAGCAGAGCCAAATTCAAACACAGAATGATCTACATTTGAAGATGCATCTTCCAGTTCTTAAAATCTTTTGTGACACATAACATAGTGTTTAGAGGCCATATGTGCATGAGGGAACTGAGATTTCTTCCCCTCAGACATTACTATACGCACAAAGTTAGTTAAAATAAAGCTTTTTTTAGTAAAAGTGACAGGTCATGAACTTTGCAGCACAGAACTTACATGTCCTTTTGTTTTAACAGTTTTGCTCCCAATTAAGCATTTGATATTCCCAAATCAAAATAACGATGCTTTTGTTGTTGAATTGTCCATATTGCGATGTTTCATGAGACTTATAAGAAGTCATGTCTACATTTTTCCATTCTTAAAAAGTTTCTTATAAAATTGCATTGTCCATGCTGGACTAGAATCCATGTCTTATCCAATTTGGCCATGTGTTGCCACAGGGGAGGTAAGGTTACAAACAGCGATCTGAATACATCTCTTCCCTTTCACTCACTACTGCATTACCTTAAGAAGCATCTGTAACCAAGCAGTTAAAACGGGGCTACCAAATAACTTTTTCAGATGTCTAATAATAACTATCAGATGGTGACAAGTGTTTCCTCCTGCCTAAACTATCAGACTGAAATAGTTACATATGATTTCACTCTGAGATAGAAGCTAAACCAGAAGGCATTTTAAATTAGCATTTGCTACAAGCAACCCACATCACACTAACAGTGCCTTCCCAGGATCTAAAACATATTGTCAGAACACCCCAGTTCCCCTGGCACAGAAATCCTTCAGTATCATTTCTGTTGTTGAACAACAAAGAGGCCAAGTGGAAGGCTCAATGACTCTGGAGAGCCCCACTCAGAGCTTACAGTGTCTCTCCCCCGCCGGAGTGCCTGAAGACAAGGCTATTGGGCTCCCAACTGTTCAAGTTCATTAGCTGACGTCCCTTCGTGGGAATTGAATAATACAGGCAGGGCTTGTGCTGGTGGTCTGCTCCTCATGGGAGGCAGGATTCCAGAAGCAGGGAAGAAAAGCTTTTCTGACATAACACCTTTCATCCCAATCTCTTTAAGCACTTCTACAAGCATTAATTAATTAAATATCCCAGTGCCCCTGTGAGATAAGTGTCATCTCAATTTTCTAGATGGGTAAACTTGGTTATGCAGATTATAAGTGGCTTCTCCAAGTTATTCAGCAAGCCAAAAGAGGTTTGAAAATAGAACCCAGGAGATGTAATTTCAAGCCTGCTCCTGTAACACTTCACAGAATTTTCCTTTATTCTTAGTTTTACACAAGTGACACTACAAATTGAGTTATATATCTTTTCTTCCTGGTCAATGTTTTCCTGTTGTTTTGATGCCATTTCAATTTTATCAACTCTAACCTCCCCCCTCAATGTTACACTTTACATTTTTTTAATCTATTTTTGCTCATGTTTGCATTTTTCTGAAAAGAAACCTTTAAAACCTCTGATCCATGCTCACTGGACAGCCTTGATGACTGAGCGTGTCCTGTGTTAATATCTGACTCCACACTCTGCTGCACAGAGGAGAATTCTGTGCCTGCTGAGGTCCTGGCTCTTCAATATTGAAATTTCCCTCCTGGATGTGAATAACAGTGATTTTTCTTCATTCCCCTACATTAATTTTTAATCATAGCCTCTACTTTACCACTGCTGATTGAATTCCCTATCACATCTAATGGCCTTTCTTGTAATATTCATTCATTTAAAACATGTATGCTGATGCCATATTTAATTTTTCAAGGGGTGCTTGCTTAAGGCCAGCACCACAGAAACAGCTATTATACAGATGTAAAACTGCAGTATGATGCCACATGTTTGATCATGAGGGCAGAGGTAAAAGACTGTTTTGTCTAAAAGGGCACAATTATACAGGGACCATGTGTAATATCTAGTAAAATTCAGTCACTGTTGAAATGAACAACAAAAGTCCTACACAATTCAGAGGGGGAAAAAATCGATACATTATTTTATCGCATATAAAATATATTCATAGAGCCTGAAACTGAAAGCCAAAAGAGTAACAGTGCTGTAGATGAATTTTACAGCGAGCATTCAATAGATGACCTGAATTTAATATCCCCAGCACTGCAATGCTCAATAACTAAAAGGTCAAAAAAAGAGGCACACTGAATATGAACTCCATATTTTAGCACAATGAAATAAGGCTGACGATTTTATGAGCTTTACTTAGAGTGGAAGAGAGGAAAGGACATTCTGTTTAGCTTCTCTGGAAATTCATGTGCAGGGAAGAGTAAACATCCCAAAGTATTTTAGTTTACTGGGCATTTTTTCTGGTTTTAAATTAATGGGAAGGGCTGTATTGGTTTTCAGCACAGCCATTTGCTCACAAACCAAACTGCATTGTTTTCTTTTGCTGAAGTGAATAGTCTCAAACCCTAACAACTCTACTTACCTTTGGGTTGGCAGTTTTGCCCACTGTACCCAGGACAGCACTTCCACTCCAGTGATGTTACTATTTTATGTTTGATCCTGTAGGCTTGGTGTGTTGTTGTCTGGGACCTGAAAAACAAGAAAAATTTAAACCTGTTTTAGGTGACCGAACAGGAGTTGTAGGATACCTGTATAACCACATGACATTATCTCACTTGTGAAATCTATCCTTTCATTACCTGCTTGGAAGCTAACCAGGGTTTGGTGTTTCAATAGCAATCACAGCTTTAATATTGCAGCCTTCTGTTCATCTGCATGAATTTTAAAGGAACCTGACGTCTATTTAGTGCTGTCAGATTTTTTTTTCCAGAATATCTTATTCAGGAGTCAAATACTGCAAACTGTCATGGAAGATATTACAATTAATTTCTACTAAACTGAACAAAGTGAGCAAAAAAATACCATTGTCATGTACCACTTTCTTTGAAATTGGTGAAAAAATGCATTCACAATAAATTTATACCACACCAGCTCACATTTAGTGTACACTGGAAGCCTTCCATTCTGATTATTTTAAACAGGATTATACAAACATTAATCCAATAAAGTGTGAAAATTTCCACTCTGGATGTCAAGGAAAGGAGGGCATGGATTCGTAATTGTGATGCCTCAATTATTCCTGTTACAGTGTGCAACTGCAAAGGCAGCAGCAATTTTGTTTCTGTATTTCAACACATTCTGCGTGTCCTGGCTACCCCATCACTTCCAGCTTTCTTAACTTCACAGAGAAATCAGTTTAGAATTAGCATGCTTCAGTAGGGCATACAGAATAAACTACAGCAAGTCTCCTTGCCCTTTTAATATGCTAAATCCAAAGGTTGAATAAAAATAATATCATACAGTACTACTAGTTGCTAAATGCTAACATGAAGAACACCTAAAATTTCAGAAAATACAATGATAAAATGGTTACTGAATTGTTTTGGACACAAAATCCCTGTCTAAATTGTTCCAGAAGAAGAGACAAATTTGAAGGGTGTCAGACAAAAAATACCCTCCCAATGAATTATAAAAATGCCACCTTGTTTTACACTCCAGCTAATCTTATCACCCCTTCATAAGGGATGTAATATTATATATATTAAAATTCTCATAGCAGCTGTCAGGAGCTTTGCATGTGTTCCCAACCAGCTTTGCCTCTAAGAAATGGCTTTTTCAGCAGCAAGAACTCAATAAAGATTAAGGTGATCAGAAATCAAGACAGTTCTCAGTTATTTTGCTTTATGGATGGTCTTATTTTATGATAAAACCACCTTATTCTGCATTAGCATAATCCATTCCTAAAACCACTCACAAAAATGAAGTGTCCATGAAAGAAGTTAATCAGGAATAGCTATTTCAAAAATAACTCTCAACATATACAAATCTCAAAAATATACACAGTAGAGATTTATTTACTGGAGCAGCACAAGAAGCTGATGTGAATCATCTAGATTTAATTAGGGGAAAATACAAAACAAAACAAAACATTAAACTGGCAACATTTCGGTCACGGGGTCCACTCCAGTGTTTTGCAATATGATCAACCATATTTCCAAGTCACGAATCCTAAGGAACCTCTATTCCCTGTTTCACCTCAAATCTTTAAGCATGCTTTGCCATACCAGCTAGAGAAATAATCCCAGAACAGTCAAACTGACCTGTAAGAGATTTTTGAAATTTTTCAAGGGGAAAAGACATTACAATCTCTGTTTTGTTGGTGCTGTTTCAGTTTGCTATTTTCCAGATTCATGTATTAAAACCCGATTTCATTTATGACTGAAATGTAACATTTGGAGAATATAAGGAGGCACCTAGACCACAAATATGAATATGTTTGACAGAGTCATTATTTATGAGTTGCATCCAGGCCAATTACTTGCCTAGGTTCACGGCCTGACCAGTGAATAAAGCAATAAAGTGCCAGAAACAAGCACTCAGCAGAGAGATAATAACAAAAATACTTGCGCCTCTCAGGGGAAGCCTTTTGCTCTAACAGAGCACAAACTTGGAAAACTGCACAAAAAAAGGATTTTGTATTTTTGCACCTTTCATTTACTTGAAGACTTTGAACTGATCAGAGGGCCAGAATGAAGGCATGCATAATCATGATCGCTTATACTTGCTATAGAGTTGTGCGAAGATAAGACCTGGAAACATGCTAATCTACTCCCTCTTGTTTTAAATTTAATTTCTAAAGTCATAATTGTATTAATTAAGCATGATAATTAAAGAACTTGCAAGTATTCTTTCTTCCTAGCGCTACATACCTCTGAGCACATGATCCAATATGCCAAGTGCAAGGCTTCACTCTGCCTGATGAGAAGGTTTCCAGGTTGTCCACTACCACTGTAGGTAGGAGTCTGGTATGGACATAAGCACACCAATTTCTGTAAGAAACAGAAGGTAAATATGATTAAAACTACAAATAATATTTTCTACAATATGATGATATATTTAAATGGGAAAGTTAAACCCATAATTTAGAAAGAGGAGTAAGTTATGAAAGAAAAGTTTGTTTCTCTCAGACTGCCAATGTTGTCTTGACAATTACTTAGTCTTTGTGCTTCAGCAAAGAAAACAGATAATAATAATGTCTCCATCTCTACATACATTTATATTGCAAATCTAATTTTTTCTTTGCAAATGTTTGTGGAGCTCCAAGTATAAAGAAGCTCTTCTAGACAGCAGTAATGTCAGGTCTTAAAATACACCTACATTTCAGACTAGAGAAACTGTTTATCTAGAGTTACCAAAGGTTTGTTTGGTAAGGTTTTAAGTCACCCATAGCTTTCACTTTATGGACAGACATTTCTATTGTTTCCTCCTTTCCCCAGCAGTACTCTGAGTACATGTAGGCTGTGTTTTAGAGGGTACTGCGGGGTCAAAGCCACACACAGAAGAAACATGTCATAGCTCCACACTTGCCTGTGCCACTGGATACCCATCCAGAGAAGGAAGTAACATAAAAAATGATCAAGCTCTAGATCACTGCAGCAGAGGCTGGAGCTGATGAGTCCGCAGGATTGTCAGGTTTTTTAAAAAGGTTTCTAAGGATGTTGCAAGAAAATGCAAACTGTTAAATCCTATTTGGAAAGTAGGCTCTTGGTAGAAGCTACAGTAGAGAACAGAATTAAGTAGAAATTATAAATTGAATAATGACTCAGGACAGATTTTAACAGGGAAATTATGTCAAAGAAATCTATTGGCATTCTTTGACTCAGAAGTGGGTAGATAAAGGTGTGATTGTTAAAGGTTTTTGGCAAGGTCACTCACCAAATGTATTAGAGGGCAGTGAGGGAAGCAATCTGTAACATAGTAAGAAGATAAATCCTGCTATAGATAAATAAAGCATTAAATCAGAGAGATTAATGACTAGCTAGCTTTCTCAAGAAACAGTTTATCAGCAGAATCCCACATGAACCTGCAATAGGCAGTATAGTCATTAATTAGGGGGTAAGTAAGTTAATAGGGTGATTATAGAGTTATGCGGAACTATATAAATTCATTTTGTGTAGTAAACATAAAGCTGATCTTGAAGAATTGCAGAAATCTCATGTTACTGAATTTCCAACTAAGTAGGTGTCAGAAAAGGCCCTTGTAGTGCAGAGTCAGTCACAAATAAAGACAGCCTTATACAGACATACTACTACCTAAATTAGCTCTCATCAGAATAAAAAAAAAGTAATCTTAGAGTCATTGTGATTAGCTCTTTGAATAGGCCAATTTATGTGTTCAAAGCCAGGCTGGATGGAGCTCTGAGCAACCTTGTCTAGTGGAAGGTGTCTCTGCCCATGGCAGGGGAGTTGGAACTAGGTAATTATTAAGGTTTCTTCCAAACAAAATCATTCCATGATTCTGTGATCCTGAAGAAAGCATTATTGCATTTCTGCTGTTGGAACAAATGTCTATTTGGCCCAGTACAGATTTTTTCTTTCATCTCTAACTTAGTACAGCCTTTCTCAGGATCATGCATTATTTCCTTAATATCATATTTTATTTTTGATTTGGCAAGTTAGTGACAGGACATTGTTTCAGTTGTAGGGCTGGTGGAGCTGTAAATACTTAATACATAATATTTGCATACAAGAGCTTAGAGTTCGTCTTCCTGGGTCATGTTTTGCTGCTAACATTTGCTTCCAGTTGTAGTAGTTTTGTTAGTGTTTCATAATTCAGTAAGAAATATATTTACCCTTGAAATCACTCTCTTGATATGGGCTCCTTGCAGCAAATATTAAAATACAATTAAGACCAGATTAGTTCCATATACTTAAGTCGCATTACTCCAGATTTAGACTGCCTCAAACATGAACAACAGTACAAAACACAAAATAGTATCAGTATCTATCCTTAAGTGGTTGCTTTTGTCTACCGAGATCTTACCAGTGAATGCACGTTAAGCTCAGTAGTCCTATATTTGGAAAATGGTTCCTGAGAAAACAGCAGGATAGGCTAGAAAGCAGGATGCTAAGTAAGGCCAACAGGCTGAACCTCACAATATCTCTGCTGCCACTATTGCAGAGCTCTCTTCCACAACACATATTGTTTAATTGATGAATAATGTGTTTCATATAAAACAGGCTTTTATTAAGTGCCTTTGATCTGATTTTTTCACTCACTCTACTTCCTTGAGAGTTTTCATTAAGATAATATTTTTTTTTAATTGAGTATAGAAAGGCTGTGCTTTTTTTTGTTCTGCCTCCTCTAGTTATAGCCTTTTGTCTGTGTGTATTAATCAGAGACTCCACGAAGAAATATTTGCTAAAAGGTAAATGCAGCTATCAAGCATAATCATAAAGATTAGATACTCTCCTCACTTCCTCTGCAGAAGCCAGGAGAAACTGTATGCAAGTTTCAGACACATAAAATTGTCGGGATCAAAAGGAGATGTAAGTCTTCTGAGTTTTGCAGAGGAATAATGAAGTTACCCATACCATCCCTCTGGATGGGGCGTGTGGGTCCTTTACAGTCTCCTATATCACATGGAGACTAGCAGTAGTAACTAAATAATAATGATATTTGTAGTAAACATAGCCAACAGTAAGCCAAAGAGAAGCATTGTAGCTGCATCCCTCCCAGAATACCTCTGGACAGGAGGACAGGCACCCCCTCTTGCCTAACCTTCCTCTGTCGGGAAGACATCTCTTCCATGGGGCTTCCTCACCAAGCATAAGGGAGGAGCAAGAGGGGGGAGTCTCCCTAACAGAAGGGGAAGGGGCAACCCCACAATTCAGGCACTGACCTCACCACAGGGCCGGAGACCAGCAGGCAGCAGTGGGGTGACGAGAACAGGTCAATTAGCAGCCCACCAGGCAGAGATCAGGTAACAAGTCAGGTCCAAGAGGACAAGCACCTTAATAAGGAGAATATGCTCAAGCCTGAGCTGAAGTGGAGCCCTGACCCATGAATGTGGAGGCTACAGGTAAAGTTGCTTAGGATCATCACAGCTTGTTTATCTTGCCCAGGGCACTACCACTGAGCTCCTTTCTCAGTACAGGCATGAAATCTCTTCCCTTTCATGCTGTAGTGAGGGTTCTACATATTCATATTCAAGATAAAAAACTGTAGTTTCTTTCTCTGAAGTGTAGCAGAGAGATTAAAAAAAATCTCTAAGCATATGAATGGGATAGTAAATATTTCTTAACAGATGCAGAAAGTGATTCTGGGCTGGACTGACAGCGATCTATTCAGGAGGAGCTCTGATTAAGAATGGGGATTTGCTTATGATTTAAACTCGATATAGAGAATGCAAACATCTAAATTCCAAATAATTCTCAGCAATTAACTGATGGCATATGAAGTCCGATCAGAAGACATCTGAAGCAATAATACCTCCTCAAGCAGTTATGCAGTAACACCTGGAATACTGTGTTCAGTTCTGGGCCCCTGTCATGGTTTGAGATAGTCCCAAAATCCAATTCCCTAGCTCTATTCCCCCTCCCACATCTCAACTTAGTGTGAGATGGGTTTTTCCAGACAAAACATACCAGACTCAAAGTGGGGGAAAGGGAATATATTACAATGACTGTACAAATAAATACCATATCACATTATACACACGATCACAACTATCTCTACCATGACATATAGTATTTACAATGGACCAGATCTCTTCTCCCCTCCAAATAAAAGTCCAGGAGAGAAAGAAGGATAGATCCCTTCCAGTCCTTAAGCAGCAGCATCTTCTAAGGCAGCAGGTTCTCCTCATCTCATGCATGCAGCAGCTGTGGCTGGCTTTCTGCCAGCACTCACGAGGGAGGTATCCAAGCTCCCTCGGCCCCCTTGACGCAGGCAAAGGGGTTTTCCGTGGGCTTCATAACCCCAGACAAGGTCGTATCACCACGTCATATCACGAAGACACAGGGGGTCTTCGTGACGGTCTGGTATCTCTTGCAGGGCCTCTGTGCCCTGTCTCTCAGGCTGCCACCGTGGCAGCAGTGCGAGGGGGGAGCCAAGGTCAACTCCCCCTGCATTCCATCTGGCCGTCCTGGTCCAGCTCCGGGACGTCTTTTGAGCTTCTTAGCTCCTCTCTCTCCCCGGTGCTGCATGTCTAAAACTCTTCTCCTTAATAGGAGTCCATCTCCCTCTTTTCTCAGAGGGATCTCAAAGGAGTTTTGGGGGGCTGGTACAGTCTTACCCCCAGAACTCTGTCTCTCAGCTGCTGGCTCTCTTTTTCTCTCTCCCTTTCCAGGAGTCTTCTCTGTGGTGCTGCATGTTGCTTCTTCTGCTCTTCTGGTTCAGGTCCTTATCTGTCCTGGCTCTCTGCCCCCGTTTCTCTGGTCAGTGCCGGCTGCTGCTCTGCACCCATGGAGAAAACATCTCCCGGCATACTACAGACACTTAGTCCAGTCTAGCACTGTTCCAAGTCTCTGCAGTTCCCCCCAGCCAGGGGCTGGGAGGCCCCAGAGGCCCCGAGGGGCTCAGAGCCCCTTTCTCGTGGCTCACAACATGGCTACCCCTCCTTCAACAACCAAAAAAAAAAACTACTCATCTCTTCCGGTGAGCTTGTGGGATGTTGAAATTTTTGCAGGAGCGCCCATTGGACAGAATTTCAAAACTTCCAGGGGTTTCCACCCCTTGGGGTCTACCACTTTTCTTAGCCTCTGGGGGAAAACAAAATTCAAACCACTACAGCCCCTCAGTTCAGGAAGGATATTGAGGTGCTGGAGCAGGTCCAGAGAAGAGCAACAAGGCTGGCGAAGGGACTCGAGCACAAGTCCTATGAGGAGAGGCTGAAGGAGCTGGGGTTGTTCAGCCTGGAGAAGAGGAGGCTCAGGGGAGACCTCATCACTCTCTACAACTACCTGAAAGGAGGTTGTAGCCAGGAGGGGTTGGTCTCTTCTCCCGGGCAACCAGCAGTAGGACAAGAGGGCAGGGTCTTAAGCTCTGCCAGGGGAGGTTTAGGTTGGATATTAGGAAGAAATTCTTTACAGAGAGGGTAATCAGGCATTGGAATGGGCTGCCCAGGGAAGTGGTGGATTCTCCATCCCTGAAGGTTTTTAAGATGAGACTGGATGTGGCACTTAGTGTCACGGTCTAGTAACCATGGCAGTAGTGGATCAGGGGTTGGACTTGATGATCTCAGAGGTCCTTTCCAACCCAGCTGATTCTATGATTTTATGATCTCCTTTACTGTAGCACATTTTCTGTCTGGGAAGCAAGGACCTAATGCCTTAGGCAGCTGGGTGCTAAGTTTCCCACCTCTACAAATTAGGAACCCAAATATAGGAGTCAGATTTTAAAATCTGGGCTACAGTGAGCAAGGGGTGAGGTTAGGACTTGAGCTTGTGGTTTCCTAGTCTGCACTTTACCTTTGCATGCAGATTCTACAGCTCACTAGAGAAAGGGATTAAGTAGAAGACATATAACACTGTTGTCAGTGACAACCTTTTCTGCAATGCACATGGTTGGGGTATGGTTTTAATAATGGAAAGCCATTTTACACCTTAAGCAAATGTAGTCAATGAAAACAGGCATAAAAAAAATTGTAAAAGACATGAAAGCCCCAGAATACACAGTCCACTTAAAAATAGAAATAAACAAACACTGCCCCCCCAAGAAAACCTCTTTTTAAAGTGTATACTGTAAATCCCGTTATTATTATTATTATTATTATTATTATTATTATTATTATTATTATTATTATTGCTGAGGGTGGCTAGCTTTGAGGTAACAGCTCCTGGCACTTGCCTATTTGGAGATGCCCTCCAAAGAGAAAAATGATACAATACACCCCAAGTGTATCAGTTAAGGGCTATTCATGTTTTTTAAAGACAGTCTGAACTCAGCATTTTGCTAACTAGCTTTTAACCAACTTGAGTAGGTTGTTTCCATTTAAAAAATTTAACTCATTGTTTCTATTTAAATATTAAACTCATTCTTAAGATATGTGAGTGCAATGTCTGAAACTCTAGTTGTCACACGGACCAGAAATCTTTGATCAGGCTAAATTGGAGGAAATATTCACAGCAAAAGAGCCCCTGGTGTGATTCATAATTAGGTTTATGCTACCAATGAAATAAGCTCATTAAGAGACGTTAAGAATGTAAATATAATTTTGAAATCAAATTGTCTGAAAAAATGTAGATTTGGAAATAGAAGATGAAGCGTGGCGGAAGAACTATGACAGGCTGTGTTAATGCAAAGGCAGAACAGAAGACAACTGATTTGCATAACAGGACTTTAAACCTGAAAATCCTCTTTACCCTCCCTGGAATAATTTATTCCAGATCATCAACACAGGCTTCTAACATGCAGATTTTGTTGAGAGCTGAAGGAGCCCAGCATCTCTTTTGCATTGAGCCTGATTTCAATCAGGAAAGCCGTATTTGAAAACAAAACAAAATCCTTGCAACATACAACAGAAATCCAGCCTGGAAAGAGTGGTACAAGTCCCTGACTGGCATAAAGCCCAAGCAGCAGATTTCATCCTCCTCTTCCATGTATTGGCCTGGGACACGCACTGGCAGCAATGTGTGGGAGAGTCCTCAGGCCTTTGAACTAGCTTCTTTGATGTGGTATTTGCAGCAGCATTTCCAGCTTGAATCAAAATGCTGTTAGCCCAACTCTGCACCCAGCGTGATTTGACTATACCCAAAAGTGTCGTCCCACCCTTAAGGAGAAGGCAGCACCTATACCGAGCAGCAGGTCACAGTGCTAAGAGCAGCACTTGCTTCTGCTGGAAGCAGTGAGCACGTCTGCTCGATAGCTTCGGCATCTCGAGTCCTCTGGGGATTACGGCCACTGCCAGCTCCGAATCCTGAACAGACGACGGATCCTGGAGCCTGCCCAGGCGGCTGGAACAAAGCGCCTGCAACCGGGCAGGAATCCATTAACGGGACCCAGACGATGCCTTGAGGTCTTGCCTTCAGCTTTTGCGGTCGCCGCCTTCTGCTTCAGGGGACACTCGAGAGCCCTTAAACCCGCCGCTGCTTCCCTGGCGCTTTGCCGGCACTGTTAAAACCCCTCGCCTAATTCTCAATTAGTGGGTGCTCGGGCTCGGCTCCGCCTCGCTGGCGGCGCTGGGATGCGCTGGCGGCGCTGGGATGCGCTGGCGGCGCTGGGCTGCGCTGGCGGCGCTGGGATGCGCTGGCGGCGCTGGGCTGCGCTGGCGGCGCTGGGCTGCGCTGGCGGCGCTGGGCTGCGCTGGCGGCGCTGGGATGCGCTGGCGGCGCTGGGATGCGCTGGCGGCGCTGGGCTGCGCTGGCGGCGCTGGGCTGCGCTGGCGGCGCTGGGATGCGCTGCCAGGCAAGGCCGGCAGGTGGCGGCCGCGGCCCGCGGAGGGGAGCGCTGGGAAGGCAATGGGCCCGCGGGAAGGAGGGAGAAACCGCAGGGAATAAACGTGCCTAGCTCCAAAAAGGAGCACTGTGGCTGCTCCTGCTGCTGTTGGTCTGGTCTGTGACAGGATTGTTCTGAACGCGTTCGCAAGTCAATGGAAATGCGTGTGTTTTAACTCCAGCGGGCTTTGAACCCACCCTCTTGGCGCTGTGTTACCAAATGTTGCTGGAAAGCAAAGTGCAATTTACACTAATACCAAAAAAATCATGATTTCCTTATGGTGAGAGGAAGTACATGAGACTGCAAGGACCCCTTCCACAGCACATTTGCACTGTAAACTGTTCGTTGGGTACATTGCTGAGAGAAAAAACCCCAAGCCTCACAAAAGCTTCCAGCAACACCTGTACGTGGTGATTGCTTCCACTTGCTTGTAAGCACAGATGTTTGTAAGTGGTCCTAAAGTCAGCCCACGGGAACACCAGAGGCAGTCAGCCACAAAAGGTATAGAATTTGTTCTGCCCCTTCATATTATATCTGAAAATTACTTATTTTTGTCTGTAAGTAAATTAGATTGCTTGGCTTTTAATAGAAATGCTATTGAATCAGCCCAGCTGAACATCAGTGAATCATGAAAATCAGATTATTGTGTTGCTGAAGGAATACAAAAGGACTCAGAGCTGGAGCTGCTGTCAAAGTCCATGCCCAGCTTGGTGGTTGTGTCTCCTTCATGTTATATGCAGCTTATTTGTATTTCACAGAATAGTTTATGAAATACTTATCTTGATTCTACACCTGTTCTCATTTTTATTGTCCTTTACATCTGAGCAAAGGGGATGTAGAAAGATGCTACAAGTATTTAGAGCCAGGGGATGCCTTATGAGGAGAGCCTCAGGGACCAGGGTTTGTTCAGGCTGGGGAATGGAGGACATGGAGGGCACCTCCCAGCAGCCTCCCTGGCCCTGCAGGGAGGATATTGTGTAGTTGGAGCACAGCTATTCCCAGCACTACAGGGCAGGAGGACAAGAAACAAGAGGTGCATATTGAAAAAAGAGAGGTTCAGACTGACTATGATAAACTTTTTCCCTATAAGGGCACCCAAGCATTGGAGCAGGGCCCAGAGGGGTTGTACAATCACCAGCTCAGAGAGTGGAGCTCAGTGCCCAACTGAATCAAACCCAAGCAACTTGGTCTAATCTCATGCCCAGCCCTGCTGTGAACAGGAGGTCCCTTCCAACCTGAGTGATCCCATGGGTCTGTGAACTTATGATCTTGCTTATATATCTATCTATCTCCTTTTGGTGATATTATTGTTCTTCTGAAAGAAGGTAGGTTAAGTGCACCCACACATAAAAACATATAATAACATAGTGTGGAAGAAATCCATTCTTTTTTTTTTGTTGTTGTTGTTGGGGTTTTTTGGTTGTTGTTGTTGTTTTTTTTTTGGGTTTTTTTGTTTTTTTTTAAGATAGGATCTTTCCCAGTCTGAAAGACTGCTACATAAAGATCAGAGCATAAGCCCTGAATTTGGGTTGTGTAAAAGTACATTGCTGTGATCTATTTTCAATTTGCTTTAAACAATTTGACAAGTTTGGATGAGGAGAGATAATGTTGATTGACACAATGTAAACACTCAGATTATAAGGATAGCAAGCACCTTCGCAACGTTTTTTAGCTCTTGCATGGGAGATCAGATTTTAGCAACTTCCTTTGAATTCCACTAGGTGACTACAGAGACTTCTCACTTTGTTGATATTAGTGATGTGGTAAATTCTCTATTTAAATCAGTATTAGTCATCTCTCAAAAATATAAGATCTATTTCAAAGAAAAATTAAAAACCTGAACCAGAATCAGTTAATTTTTTAGGTTCAGTGCCTAGATTCCTTTGTTCTGAAAAATATAAATCTGAGCTGAAAAAAAAATCAGTACTCACTAAGGACTGACCATGAACAAATCAAATTGGGAAATGTGTTTTACATGGTGATTGGAATGGAAAGAACTCTAAAAAGTACATTTGATATGTAATATAATATCGTATGTGATGGTAAAATATGTTATAGGATGTGGTTTTGTTCCTGAGAAACAGCTGAATTGTTGACAATGAAGTATTAGGTGTCAAACAATTGTTTAATGTTTGGTTTTTTTCAGGACTCAGTGTCCTGACATTTTGTCCTGTCTATTACAAAACACAGATTCTACTCTCGTCATTCATTTCCTTTTTTTGTATGTACAGTGCTGAAGCCTTGGACTGCGAACAGCCTCTTTGTTTCATCCAAGTTTTTATTTACTCTGTCCTACCTTGTGCTTCAAAAATTAATTCACAATTTCCACTTATCTAGCACTTCACCAATCTGTTTTAGCATTTAAAAAGTTCTCTTGTTGCAAATCCAATCAGCTCTTTTAGACCTGATCTCCCACTCAGTGTTAAGAGCCCTTTAAAACAATCAAACTTTTCCAGATAGAATTTAGACTTTTGAGAAGATATCCATCAATCTCCTTTGAGAATCATCCAGTAAAACCCATTTGAAAAAAACCCAGAAAAGCTGTTCTTTAGAAGGGCCTTAATTCTACATTTTTCCCTCTGAAATAGAAATTTATTTTCCATCTACTAATTGATCCAGAGTATGAAATTCATTAAGGTAGTTCTGGTCTGTTTTACTGTCAGTACTTTTCAGGTGACCTTCAGTGGTACTGGTTTGATTTTCATTGCTTTGTTAGTCCTTTTGTAATCTGCAGAAAAGGAGATTGTAGTGTGTCAGTGATGGCTTCTCCACTTTGAGAAACAGTGACAAAAAAAAAAAAAAGCCTTTATAAGTGAGAAAATAAACCCATGGCAGTTCCATGGGTGAATGGTGTTCTTCAGTCTGTTCATAGTGTTGTTCTGGCAACTTCTCTTTTCTTATTTACCTTCAGTAAATGAAGGTAAATACCTTGCCAGTTTCTTTGTACCTGATTTGTCACTTAATCATGCAGATGTATATCTTTATGGTGTCACTGATTGATTTTAGGGGGCTCTTGAACAAAAAGTATCTGAGCCAAAGTCCGTGAAATTCAAGGTGATTTTTTTCCACAGGCTTTTCCTCATGACTGATGGTGTTGCTTACCAGGACTGTGATACAGAATAGATGCTTTGAGATTTGCAGAGAAAATATAATTTGAAACACTTGCATTCTCTAACTGGCAACACAGATAAGCCTTTGGAAAACATATGGGGACACCTTGCTGCTTGTCCTCTTCCTTACCAAGTCTATTCTAGAATTAGTGTTAGTTTCCCAAAATGTTAATTATATTCAGATTTGTAAGAATGAGTGTTTTCTGTGCACACTTGAGCAGATGTTTCTGATGTACCTTAAATGAAATGCTAGGAAGAGTCGAATATTTGCAATATCCTGTCCGGTTTGTTACCATAATCCCAATCTATGCAGAGGGGTGAAGGGATGTTTTAGGGATGAAAAACAGTCTGTTCCTAATCCTTGCTGTTCCCATGGCAGATGAAACAAAGAACAAGAGCAAAGTTAAGCATGAACATCAATGCAACAGTGCAATGAGATGAGCAGAAACACTTCTTACCATCCTGAAAAAATTCAGAAATCATCTGTACAGTGGTGCCTTATCTAAATCTGATCACAGAAAAACTAAATAACAAGACTCTGAGGAACTTAAGTACTTTGTGAGAGTCTCAAAAGCAACCTTGGCGGAGAAGGGATTTTTTTTCCAGTGCTGTGTTTTCTGTGCCACTGAAGAGTCTGTCATGATTCTACCTAGCCATTATTGCCATTTGCAATGGTCTTTGGGACTGCAGTGGGACTAATGCTGAGCTCAGAGTGTGAAGGAAAATTGTATTGTGGCCTTACAGCCAAACAACAGAAATATCTTCAGGATGCTGCTGGACAAGAGGGGTTTATTGCAAAGATCTTCTGCATGGCTGAAATACAACATTCTGGGGGCAAAGCCTGTCAGACACCTCCTGACACTTAGCCACCAAGATGACCTAAGGACATTATAAGAGTTACCTCCTTCCAGCTCACAGTAAGTATACCTAGTGAGGCAGAAACCTAAGCCATGCATGACTGTATTTTTCGTAAATGCACAGTGATGCAAAATCTTAAGAAATCGATTCAAGAATTGTTCTCTCTGCTCCATTAAAAAGTGACATGATGAAAAGAGACTGTGAACCTTGCATTAACTAGGCAGTTAAATCAGGTTTCTATGTGTCTTGTGTATCTGAACCATCTGCTGATCTTAACCATTCATTTTAATTTGTCAGTACACTAGAATTCTACCAAGCTGATACAGGCAAAAGCAATTCCCATGGAGAAATGCAGACGTCGGGCCATGAGAATGAAATATTTCAGCACTCCTATCACATGTGACAGCTAA
The DNA here is from genome assembly GCF_036250125.1 of Pseudopipra pipra. Lineage (NCBI taxonomy): Eukaryota > Metazoa > Chordata > Aves > Passeriformes > Pipridae > Pseudopipra > Pseudopipra pipra. The sequence continues at coordinate 21,043,287 of NC_087552.1, read as the reverse complement.
GCAAATCTGTCCCTGGTGCTGACTTTATTAAAGCCTCCTGTGCTTAGTAATAAAATAGTCACCTCACCAGTACCCAAGGTAATGGCACGGGAAGTCTATAAAGACCCTCAGTGGATTCCTGATAACTGGAAAAGGTGTAATATACACATACTAAGAGAAAAGAGTTATGTAGAGCCATTCAACAATGTGGAGACACTGTGGGTAATTTAAAACCCGAATCAATGTCTCATGTATTCAGGAGCTGCCTTGAACAGTAATTAATAAAGTAGGGTTCTGAATGGAAAGATGAGTGAGGTAGTCTCAGGACTCCACCTCAGACTTACTCCATGGCACCACTGTTATTTAAACTGCTTTATACAGTGAAATACTGCAATTGCCTCTCTCCTGAGAGATATGAATATGAAAAATATGTATCTCAAATGAACTCAATTGAAAAGAATGTGTCATAAATTTTCTTCTTTGACATCAAATTGCTGCTCAGATTTAATGTCACTGAACTTTGGAAAAACTCTCTGGTTTCCCAGCATTTCTTTATTCATTGATATGGATTGCATGAAACTTTCAAGATAGGTAGAAATAAAGAAAAAAGAAAACAAACCATATTTGTAGAGACATTAAGTCTTACATTTCAGGGCTTAAGTCAAATTCATTACTAGAAGCGAAGAAAGGAGTTTTCCTTCAGCTCAGGCCATTCCAGATATACTTCCTATGAAGTTTTCTTATCCTTCTGAAAGCTTGGGTGCAGACCCCACCATAAGGGGGGATACCTCACCAGAGAAAACACTCTTCTGAAAGAGTTTGAGAGCAGGTAGCTATAAATTATGTCCTCCTGTACCTATTCTAAGGTTAACTATAAAATTGTTCCACTGTGAAAGAACAGGATTTAATTGTATCTTCATGAAAGTGAAGAATAAGGAAGAGTTTAGGGTTTTTAGAGACAAGGATATGCCCAACATTTAGTCCTTATAATACCACACTAAGAAGTGATGTAGAGAGGCCCAAAGCAAAGCTTTGCCTTATTAACAGTAGAATCTTGGACCTGGAGACTTTAGACCTGTACTGTACTTCTGATTGGGTGACTGCCTATTGTAGTATGTCTCTGCCCCCAGGAGTTCTGCTGGAATCTGAAAAGCTAAACTGAGATGAGTTTTTAAAATAAAGTAAGTCATGGTCTTTGGCAAATATGGTTCTGTTTCAGTAGGGAAAATAAGTATTCTGACAGTTCTGAGTGCATTTCTCTCAATAAAATGAAAGAGAAACTTGTCAGAACCCTGAGGGCACCTGTGCTTCTTATTCTCCTGGACCAGCCTGATCCAGGATTTCCATCTATACATCCTACTTGTGGGCTCAGGAGCCCCAGTGAAGTTCTTCCCAGGGCTACATTGTGTCTGTGGCAACCCTGACCTACAAGCTGACATCCTGGCCTAACTTTGACCTTGCCCCATCATTATGGACTTGCCTGGTGATCACTTGCCCTAGTCACCATCACCAGGCCTGATCCTGACTTGCCGATTTGCCTTCCCAGCTTCATGTTGGCACTTCAGCATCAACACGGACGTGCCTGGTGATTTGGGCTCTGGGGGGGAGTGCTAGCTGCCACATCTGGATGTGTCCTGCCTGCCCTGCTTGGTGGCTGTCAGAAATAATCTTCAGGAGCAAACTTTGAAAATCCATTAAATATTTCCAATTCATGCTCTTCTGACATTTTAATGTGAATTTTTCAAAAATAGAATGAATCAGAACTTTTTTCTGACATAGTTCTTGTATGCATGTGATAAAATATGTGTATGTAATATTGTTTCCAAATAATCTAGGGTAGAGATAACAAGGGAATTATCTTTGTAATTAAGCCATTAAGGCACATGACCTCCTATAGAAAGGGGTATTTGGGTAATTACGCTTGTACAATGGGCACCTATTGTACCTTGTAGGTAATCTGACTGGAGACTCTCTAACAAAATATATGTATTGGTATTTTTAAAATTATAAATGTGTTTTAAAACAAATGCTCATTCTTGTTTGTTTTCCTTCCTCCTGTCTCTCACTGATCTCTCCTTATTGTTCCTTCTATATGGAACCTCTCAACATCAGCATCTGTTAGCACAACGGGTTGTCATAAAAGATTACAGAGTCACGCAGTTCCTGCAAGGTCACTCACAAATTTAGGTTAGAATACAGGCTATAACAAGAGAGATGCTTTAATTCAAAGTAAATTCAAAAGCAAATTGTGCTTCCAAATTTCCTCAGAGGTAGTATACTTTACAACTGTGGACTCTGCTATCAAGTCATTCATGCTGTGCTCAGGCTTCAAATGAGTAAGCTTTTGAAGAAAGCTGCATGTCTTTACTGGAAGTCTCACAGCATCTCTTGCACTTTATTAGCAATAAAGATTAAAAAGATTTAAAGGAAAATATAAGATGGAAACAAATTTAGGGTGCAGTCAATGACACCTGCACATAATAAATCAAAATACTTGTGTTCTTATGCATGGTTTCTCAGCAGTAACTTTTCAGGTGTTTCACAGCAGTGATTGGTAACAGTGAGCACACTAGACTTGGCATTTTCTCATGCCTTTACTGAAAAAAATGAGTCACAAGCAACTTTATTATTCCTCTGGGTCTAATTCATAGGGAAAGGAAGACGGAATAGTGAAGTGATTTACTTAAGTCACAGTCCAAGTCAGTGGCAAAACTGGAAGAAAAGCTCAAAACACTCTAGCTGATTGTAAAAACACCCACATACAGTAGGAAGACAAGCCTTTTAGCACGAGAATCTTGCTGCGAAAAGGATTGAGCCACACCTAGAACTGTAGACATTTGCTAGAGAGAGAGAGGCTATTGTAGCTCAGCAGTTTAAGAAAGAGAGAGGGGATTCAGCACTCTGTTTTATGCTGGGGTTTCATGCTGCTACACTTTCCTGTAACTTTGATATGCAACCCTGGCTTTATCGTTAACTTGCTCAATGGAATCAAATATGTATGTTGCACAGCAGGTTGCTCCTTGACCACTCATGAAATCAGGTGCTAGAAAATGCATGATTTGCTTGTTTTGCCTCTCTGCAGTTGCAACTATATGTCATTATGAAAACAAAGTATGAGACCATCTTCACCAGAGACTGATTTTTTGCTATCTATATTTATATCTTAAGTAAGAGATAGAATGAATATCTGCTGATTCACAGAGTTTCTCTAAAGATTAATTTCACTGAAATACTGTTCTTGAAGAAAGCTGGGAAAGATAAAAACCAAGGTTAGTGAGTATTAATAGCTATTTTAATGGAGATGTAGTTATCAACTCTCATGTAAAAAGAGAACCCATTTAACTTAACTCAAACATTCTGCCCCACACTGTAGTAAGGTGTTGTAACAGATGACATTCGCAGATGACATAGGGGTATACTAGGAAAGCTATCTGGAAAACACAGCTCCTTACTGTGGTATCTCTTTCAAGTAGAGGCAAAGAACTCTTTTCCTTTGGGTCTTTGTGCATTATTTCCCTTATGCATGATCCTAAACATGCTCAGATCAATGGCAATCTTACCTTTGAGTTGAAGGAACATTAGCTCCCAGTTGTACATAGCAAGATAATTGTAGGAGTATTTCTAAGGGATGATTTATTCTCTTTCTCATGAATTTGAATGCTAACATTTAGGAAAGTACTATCAAAAGAAGAAATCTATATTCTGAAAGCCTACTCTCCATAACTACTATGGAAAACAACCAATCCTTTGTGTCTTTCATTTTCTAGCAGTATCTGATTATATATCAGCAATTAAGGGAAACTTGCAACATCTGCAAAGACAGTATTAATATCCCCATTGAGAACTGAAGACACTGGGGAACAAAGAAAATAATTGAGTGTTCCAGAGCTATAAAACTAGACAGTACAGTTTGATATATTCTGCTATGCATAGCTATTATGTAAGTTATACAGTTCTGAATGCACAGTCACCTGCAACACCACTTTTCATAAGTTTTTATGTGTTTCAAATTGTCAGACATTGACGCATTTTGTACACTTAATCGCTTGTATTTTCAATTTAGTGGAGAAGTTTACGAACACAATATTTTCAATAGATTCCAAATGAAATAGTGCATATGCAATTTCTTTTATCCACAAGAAAAAAAAAGGGAAAAAAACACCAACAAAAGTTTATTGTGCATAAAACTGGGGAATATCTATTGTAGTTCTTTCCTACCCATATATGATAATGAATTTCCTGTTGATTTTGAGATAACTACCCTGAGGAATAAAACATTACAGCATTTACTCTGTTACAAATGCATGGTTTTACCTGAGTAGGTGCTGGAGGTTTGGTCCCTTGCTTGTTTTATCTGATCTTTTTTAAGCTCAGAAAATAATTTTGCTGAAATTGCTAGAACTTTTGCCAACTATTTCACTGGGAACAGAAAAATAGGCATTCCTAAGCAGTACACAGGACACAAGAAAAACCACAGAACTTACCTTCCCCTGGTAGTTTCAAAGCTGGATGCTCTGGAGTTGGCATCCTGCTGGGTGCTGGTGATGCCAGTGCTATGGGAGGACTGCTTGATAGATCTGTTCCCTGGAGCTGTAGCCCGGCTTGTAGTGACCCCTTGCTGGAGAGGGACTTCTCTAGCATTGCTTTGTAGAGTTGTCCCTTTGCTGCTGGATGAGCTTCCCATCTTGTCGCTGTCAGAGTCTCCATCACTTGACTGCATTGCAGGGGTAGGTGTTGTCAGATTTGAAATTTTCTTCACTGCTTTCATTCCCAGAGTCTTGCCTGAAGACGCAAAAGGAGGTCCCTGTAAATCACTCACTTTGTCAGCTTGGATTTCCGAATGGGGTGACCCTGCAATTGTGGTCGAAGATGGAGTCAAGTCTGAGTGACTTATCTGGGTTTCACCACCCTGTCCTGTGGTCCAGAGCTTTCCTGGAGTGTTAAATCCAACACTGCCACTCTGTAAGTGCAATAGTAGCAACAAGAAGATGATCTCCTTCATTCTGATGGTTTGTAAATGCTACAAATTATCTCACATTTATTTCCCAAACAAGAAATCCTGAAGCTTCTCCCTTCTCCTGAGCTGCTACTCGTACAGTGAGCCTACCCAGAGGATGCCCTGACAGGCTTTATTTTCATAGAGAGGAAACAGATTTTGGTGTTTCAAAACTGACTGAGGAAGCCTGGTTTCCTGTTTCTGTGGATTCACCTTCAACCTGTGACCCCTTGGAGAGTGAGAGCCTGGCAGCCTATGTGGGAGGAAAAAAGAAGTTTCTGCAGGAGGCACAGGATAAAGACTAACGGCACAATAGAAATGTGGAAAAATATGTACTGTGAAGTAATCCTGAGGGATAAAACCTGAAATTATTATCTAGTTTTCCTTTCACATGTACATGTACAGAGAAGTGATGTGCCCTTTGAATGGTTCATAATTGTGACCTTGTTATTGAAAAAGATTTAGCAAAACTGGTGTGCTACACAAAGCTGAACATCAGCTGTGTCTTCTCTTTTTGTTTAAGCACACTGCTGCCAACAGTGAGGACCTAAGGAAGAGGTTCACACTGTACCCACTGTTGTACCACAAGCCTTTGAATGTAATAATTTATCTGTAGTCATTGGCCATTTATGCCTCATCCTATTTCTATACTTCATAATGATGCATATGAAGCATTTCTCTAGCATTGCCCATAGGTGTCTGGCGTCATTTCAGATTCTCTAAGGTACAAGAAACACCTACATGAGCCTGGTAGGGGCGGCATGTGATCTATGGGAGATATGCCCTTCTGGGGCATTTCAAAGAGTGTTAAAAGCTTACAAGGGGCAACTGCATCCCATCCTCCCCATTGGCTGTAGCTGCAGTTTAGACACTTAGTTCCCATGCAAGTCCATATCTATGAGCCTCTAAATACATATCTCTAAATATGTTAACTGGATCCCACCAATAGATAAGACGGAAAGGAGTATCCTGAATCACTGAGTCCATTCCTTCACTTTTCTTGCATGCTTTTACAACTAATATTGTCCTAAACCAATATTAGTTGCAGTCTAAACATAATATTGGCAACTTTACATGCAGAAAAGCTCTGAGGAGATGGTGCCAGGTAAGGTTATAGAACAGATTACCGTGAGTGACCTTCACACAGCACATACAGGACAACCAGGGGATGAAGCCCATCCAGAATATGTTGAGGAAAGGAAGGTCCTGCTTGACCAACATGATCTCCTTTATAACCAGGTGACCTGACTACTGGATGAGGGAAAGGCTGTGGATGTAGTCTACTTGGACTTCAATAAAGTCTTTGATACTGAGACTCCCAGCATTCTCCTGGAAAAACTGACAGCCCAAGGCTTGGGAGGTGTACCCTGTGCCAGGTTAAAAACTGTCTCTATGGTCAGGCCCAGAGAGTGGTGGTTAATCTACATTCAGCTGGTGGCTGATCACTAGTGGCATTCCTCAAGGCTCTGCACTGGGGCCAGTCCTGTTTAATATCTTTGTGGATGATCTGGATGATCTGCATGATTTGTACACCTTCAGTAAGTTCACAGACAACAGCAAGGTTGTTAATAACTTGCTTTTTTTTTCAGAAATTACTTTAAAAAACGAAAAACAAACCCAAACCCAAAAGCAAAACACCAAACATGGAGGATAAATCAGTAGACCTTGTTGCAGTCAGGTAAAGCTCTGTGATGACTGTTCCTATTTGGAAGATTTGGATAACAGTGCTTTGCTTTCAGTTTCCAGATGAAAAGGTTTAGATGTGCTAAAGGGTTGGGTTTTCCATTTGTTGTGGTTTTATTTTTCTGTTTTATTGTCTTGGTAAAACATAGGGTTCTGTGTAAGTAAAACAGATGCAATTTTGTGATACAACACTTTAGAAAAGACATGCAGTTGTGCTTCCTTTTGGAGACATTATTTCCCCTCTCTTTTTCTTATTCGTAATGAAAATCTGTAAATGACCTTTGAATGTAGGACACAGGAGACAATCTAATGAGCAATTTAATTTAAAGACTAACATAAGATATTTCATGTCAGTGCTTATCTTTCTGAGCTTTATATTTGCGATTTTGAATTAATACCATTACCTGATTAAGCATTTGGCATCCCATATTTTTTAGAAATCCCAAGACAAAATTAAGGGTAAATTAGTGTTGACTGTATTTGCAAATTAAACTCAAGCTGACTTAAAAAAAAATCACAGCAGCTGCATGCTGTGTTTATTCATGCAGTTAGAATGCCTAATAACAAACAAAGTTTGGATTCTGCTTTTAGTTACTTCACTGCAAGTGTTAATTCTGCCTCTAAATTCAGGTCAGCAACTACAGATTTCCACTAGTGCAGAGAAAAGCAGTGTAGAAAAGTCTGACTTTTGGTCGCTGATAGATTTCATTACAGCAGAGTTTATTTCTCTGTCTGAATACTCCAAAATGAAAATTTATTGTTAATATGATTTGATTAGTATATGTCTGGCCTGTAGATTAAAAGATAAAATTGTTTGAAGCTGGTTTTATTTATCAAAACAATCTTGGTACTGTGAGAAACTCAGGATATCCATTTTCATGTTGCTGCGTGCTGGATCTAAATCCCAAGCTCATTACAGATTGTATTGCAGCATTTGTTCACATCCAAGTGCTTCCTGGTGCAAATTGAACCCAGCAAAAGATCAGCACTTGGATGCATTTGGTGAAACTTAGGTAGAAATAGGTTCAAAATTATCCTGAAAATTCCCATTCAACATGCTGCTCACTCCCTTAAGCATAAATCCATAGGTGCCACATCTTTTGATGAAATCCCTGAAATCCCTGCCTGTTGGGCTGGCCTCATGGGCTTTCCTTGGAAATTATCAAAGTTGACCTTGGAGCAGAAGCTGGATCTCAAGTTTCCAATCTATATTAAGTGTCCATCTCAGAGTCTACATTCGTGCTTGTTGTTGGACACATATTCTTTCACTCGATGAGTCTTTACTTCTGTATAACGTATTACACATTCAGCAGGATGGAGAGTCTCTCATCTCCCATGAGAGCACAGAATGCTAAAAGAAGCAGTTTCCTGGGAGGTGGAAATAGAGTGTGAAGATGCAACTGCACTCCTGGGGGGCATTTAAATCATCAGGCCACATTACATGAAAGAATAGTACCCTTCTGCTCACAAAAGAGTTATCCCTGTTTGGTACTGCAGAAGAAAGAACAGGGTCACAGCTGCGGTTCTTCAGATAAGGCAAGTACTTTGCTGATGCCTGATTAAGTTGACCAAAGGCTGTGATTCTATAAACAGTTTTATATTTGACATCTGCTAATGGCACACACTCAACACTCTGACTTCAGACAAATCCCTGAATATCTCATTGAATAACTTGAACCGTCTTCAGAAACTTTCAGCTCTCCCCAAGCACTGTAAAGAGAGCATTTTGCTTTCTTCTAAGTTACTAGAATGCATAGCCACTTTGGTAGAGCTACTGTTGATTCTCCAGATTATTTAGTAACTTCTATAAGTTCACCTTGGATACCCAGCCAACACTCTGTCTCACAGCTCTGTGAGCTCTGTCATCCTCATTCTTTGGGGTTTACCAGTAGTAAAGCTATCCCCAGTCTTAGTCAGTCCAAATTTATAGAGGTTAATCACCCCAGAACCACTCAGGCCAAGGCCTGCACAGCCAGATCACCTTCTCTACCTATGCTGGCAGTTACAACAACAGATGTAACACACTGCTCACACCATGGGTTGTATGCCTCCTTAGCACCTAGGGTCACAAGTGGTATGGCAAAAGAAGAGAGTTTCTATGCAAGTGTCATGGTTTAACCCCTACCAAGCCTCACACAGCCACTTGCTCACTCCCCCAACAGCGGAATCGGGGAGAGAATCACAAGGGCAACAAATACAAAACTGGTGGGTTGAGATAAAGACAGTTTAATAGGAAAAGCAAAAGCCATACACACAAACAAAGCAAAACAAGGAATTAGTTCATTTCTTCCCATGGGCAGGCAGATGTTCAGCCATCTCCAGGAGAGCAGAGCTCCATCATGTGTAACAGTTACTTGGGAAGACAAATTCCATCACTCCAAATGTCCCCTCTTTCTCCTTCTTCCATCCACTTTATACACTGAACACGATGCCATATGGTATGTTGGGTCAGTTCAGGTCACCTGTCCTGGCTGTGTCTCCTCCCAGCTTCCCATGCACCCTCAAAAACCCTGCCAGCATGGCAATATGAAAAGCAGAGCAGGCCTTTGCCCTATGTAAGCCCCGCTTAGCAGTAATAAAAACCTCTCTATATTACCAACCCTGTGTTCAGCACAAATCCAAAACACAGCCCCATACTGGCCACTATGAAGAAAATTAACTCTATCCCAGTAAAAACCACCACAGTGAAAAAGCTGTTATTGAGCAGCACTTTATTCCACTGGCATGACTACTGCTGGGAGAATTTGGCTTTTCCTTGCTCCACATCAAACACACTTGTATTTGACATAATTTCTCACTATTCTTGCAGTGCCTCTTGATACCAGCTGAGCTGGTCCAGTGAAAAAGGAACTTTGCTTTCTTCTCTCATATACAGATGGACAAAGCAGCACCAAATACATGAAAATACATCAGTATAAGAAGAAAGCACTTTTGTAGTCAGTACACAATATTGCAGAAAGTTTTTATCAGGTTTTACATGAAGCTCTTTAAATGCCTCAATATCAAAAGGTAAAGTCTCTTTTCCTTCTCATAATGTTTCCTCTGTAAGCCCCAAAAGCATATTGAAGGCTTCTGGGCAATTCTGAATCCCCTTAATTGTTGTTTGGTTTTGTTTTTTTTTAAGAGCTCATATCCAACATGTGTGCCTGGTTAGTGTGAATTAAAAGCATATATTACGAAATATGCTATCATGCTTAAAGTGGCTACATTTTACTGGTTATAATTATTATAGACAAGAATATTTCTCCATGTCTATCCAGGAAGTTCAGATTTTACACCCAAAATAAGATTCAATGAATCAATAAGATTTCTTAAGTGTTTTTTTGGTCACATAATACAGATCACCATGTCCCTCTCAAAAAAATAACTCTTTTGAATTTTAGTTTCCTTAGAACAATAGTAACAGGAGAAATCATTACTTTGTGTAGAAAGAACATAGTAGCAGAAGGATATCCCAATTAAAGGTCAGGATGTGAAGTTTGCATGTTTACAGCAAGAACTCTTTGTGTTTTTGATGACAGCTGCAGTTGGGATCCAGTTAAGGCAGAGAGTTATATTCCATGATCAACATCATCCTTGATCAAACTAAGCAAACAAAATATCCTACAGTATTTGAGTATACCTTTGCTGAAGTATTATGTAATAGCTGTGATTTTAAAGTGTATTCTTTTACTTTGCCTTTGGGCAAGTTTTTAGCCTTCAGAGACATTTATATATTCTTTCACATACACTGTGTGAACAGTGGTAGGTGATGAAGGAGATTGCTCTCTGCTTTGCTCTTACTTCAGCCTGTCCTTAGGGCAAAGCTGACATCAGGTTAGTGGGAACTGGCAATTGCCTGGTTACTTAAAAAAAGAACCCAACCCTTTTAGCCTTTCCTAGAATTTAATTTCTAGAAATGTCTTTGATAGGCAAATAAACCAAAGAACACTAGGTTTTTTTCTAGAACAAAAGAAGTAACTCGTGGGTGCAGAGCTCTAACTTCAGCCATTTTCTTCCCAGCATTGCCTCCCAGATGTGATGGAGGCACTGGGCTTTGGTGAACACTGTAGCCTCTTTTACCAGACTGTAGGGGATGGTACTAAAAGACAGTTTAGCTTAAGGAATGCTCACACTATTCCCAAGTTCCAAGAAATCAACAAAAACCTAGGACAGCAACAGCTACCTATATAGCCTTTAAAGCCAATACCAAGAAAAGCCTGGCTTTACCTTCAAGAGTGTGGCAAGCTGGGGACTAAGCAATGATGTCTGAAGGACAGAAGCTTCCTGGATGCACTTTTCTTCTGTCTGATGGTGTGGAATTCCCACTCATGTGATTGTTACTGACAAAGCTCCAATAGCTGTGAAAAACAAACTCCCATGCTAGCTCATTCCCTAGTGTAGAGATCGATAATGTTCTGTGGAAACTAGAAGGAACTAGGGCTGCAACAAAAAGCCAGAGAAGTAAAAATTTCCTTTATTGGTAGCACATATTCATATCTGTGCCAGGGCGTTCTCCTGCTGCTGAAACCCCCGGTTCCACAAGGGGTGATCAACCCTCCTGAACAGCCACGATGCAAGGACAGTCAAACCCCTTGGCATACTTTATGGGCAGGACATCAAGCGCTGCAAATTCTTCTGGAGTGTGTATCATATCTGTTTTGCAGAGTGTAGTGCTAACAGACAGCATTCAGCATGTGAATCTCTCTCCTTTGGCAAAAATAGTTTATTGATTTTGTTCACATCAATGGGAATGAGAAGGGAGATTGGGATGCTTCCACTACATCTTTGGTAGCAAAAGGAAAGGAATAATGAAGGGAAAGAGAAGTGACTGAAGAGGAACAGGGCATGAAAAGGAAGGGAAACTGGTAAGAGGCAAAGAACAGAGAGATGACAACTACAGAAGTAGCGACAGTTCTGGAAAGGGAACCCTGTGACAAAATTTGTATTTGCTACTTCAATTAAGATTTCTTAGACCCTCAAAGACCTTTTAATGTCAAGCTTATCCTGGTATGGGTGAAACAAAAAATTTCCAAAAGTAGAACACCAGAATACACCTGCACTGCTTTGTCTCCAGGGGGTCTCCAAAGAAGTCCTTTCCTTCCTTACACTGATTGCCTGTGCCAGGATGTAAAGAAACAGATGAATGTGTGAATGAAATATGCATCAGGGCTACTGCTGGCCTCACAAAAAATGAAGTGAGTGTCCAGAATGAGGTGAGAGCCCGTTCCACCTTTGCTTTCTCCTTTCCACTTCATTCCTCGTATTTTCTGGATATTGTAAAGGATACCTAGGACATTTCAAAAGTAGTAGCCAGAAATGACCCATAATTACCAACCTAATAACACTGATGAATCTGTCAAGCCGCATAAGGAGCAGCCTACTTTTAGTCAGTTTGCTACGACTGCATGCTGCAAAAATCAGACTGAAGCTGATACTCCTCTCATCACTGTGTTTCTTAAAACTGCTGTTTCCATGGCAAATATACAGACTTGGCTTTCTACAATCACACTCTTTAATCACTTTTCTTGTAGATATGTATTTCATGGGAAAATAGATTTCTTCTCTGCTCCTTCGTCCCCATCTCTCAGGCAGCTCTGTCTGGAGTGAGAGTCATAGATCCCTTAAAGGGCAGTGAGAAGCCATTTGCTTCTCATTAAACAGAACGAACATTGCACAAGTTATGCAAAGAACAAGTCTTTATGGATCCAATCAAGATAAAGATCTGCTATAAAAAGCTATCTGCTATAAAAATCTGCTATAAAATCTGCATGTGTTTTCCTAAGACCATAGGAGTTCTGCTCAAGAGGTTTTATTTTTCTGCATTTTGCACTTCTGAGGCATCTCTGGGTTAATTTCATTTTTGTCATTTTATACAGAGACTTGCTTTTTCTGTTTTCTATCACTCAGGCCCCAGCGTTGCAAATGGTAATGTGCAGATAGCTGTGAAGTTCTTCCACTACTCATGAGCTATGGCCTGTTGCCAAACTCTGTCTGTGGCATTTGGAAAGGCTTAGTGGAATAGAAAACTAAGAGGGAAGGTGATAATACATCTTTAATACATTTCAATATACATAAATTTAAATTTAAGTTTGTCCATTATTCTGTCTCCTAATTTTTGCTGCTGTGCTTGAAATTTGTCCAGGGTTAGTTGAATACAGGACTAGAGCTTGTTACTGTTCAGAGGGTGGGTGTATGAACTGCACAGGAATAAATGTGTCAGTCTAATTTTTGTGGCGATCTTGGTCTGATAAGGGTGTTCTAGTTCAGTAGGGTGAGTCACTTGATTTGCCTGGTGTTTTGCAACTGGCATCTCTGTGGTTTCACGTGTATTGTATCAGGATGTGGTAGTGTCTTAATTTCACTGAGATACGACTCAGGTAAGTTGAGACACAGAACTCAATCAGTTAGCAGCACATTTCAGAAGAATCTGCAAAAGTATCTCTCTCTAGGGTGAAGCAGTGCTGTGGCAGTGAGTTTTTCTAACTGGATTTTTAAGCATATTTTTATGTAAGTAGGCTTGATAGAAGAGCTAAGGATGTGGAACACCTATACAAGAGATTAATTTGATTTACAACGACTGGCTGGAGTCAATTTCCAACACTGATTTTGATTTTCTTTTACAGAATTTACTTGATCATGTTGTTCTCCCTTTCCCCCTGATACCAAAATTGGCAGAAATATGACGGCTCAGAGACAGTTTTGAGTCTTTAAGTATCAAAGGTATTTATTTTGAGCAACGTTGGGGAATTAGGCAGCTCTCGCTGCACAAACTAGCTCTGAAGTTCCCAGTGAAAAGTCAAGTAATTCATACAGTTTTCATGAGTGATTACAACATCTTTGCATGCATATTCATCTAATTTTGCAATCTAATTTTCATATTCATAATAGGTGGAGTTTAGGCAGAGCTTGTGGTGGAGTCATTCTTTTGGGGAGTTTTCTGGTGGTCATTCCTGTTCTTCGGCCTCAGGAGGGTCATCTCTTCTGTTCTTCTTCGTCATGAACTTTTCAACTTTTCCTGATTACGTACTGGGAGCTTACGAAAACCCTCCCTTGATTCAGCTTGTTTATCTCCCCGGATGTCCATTCTATCTAATTCATGACTACTAAGTTGTCCTTTCTATTATCTTTTCATTAGTACAGAACATACATAGGCAGAGCTCTTGGAGCAGGGTACCACTTGTCTCTGCTACCCCTTGCATTAATGTTGCAATCCTCAGAGCGAGGGTCTGTAATATCTCCTCAGAACAGAATGCCAGCATCTCAGAACCCTTACTTGGTTTCACCCCTACTTAAAAAGATACTTGAGGATCTATGTTCCTTAAGACATTGTTTGAAGGTAGGGCAAATTATCTCCAGATGTGACCAGTGATGTTGTGTTTTAATTTTTCCAGTCAAAAAAATGGTGCTTAGCCATGGATTAGCCAGAAAGGTTATTCCAAACTAGCTGAAATTTACTCTTCAATGTAGCAAGAGTTTCAAAATTATCCTTTCCACCCAGACTTAAACTCTCACACTCAGCTACTGTGTGGATTGCTACTAAGTGGAGCCATATTTTGTTTTCTTGTAAACTTGGATAATATGTAAAACTAATCTATATTGAAAGCTCCTCAAAATCCTCTGATCTTGTAAAAGAAGGACGTTGCTCCAAGCTCTAGGAGTGAGCCCTCTGCTATTTACAAAGAAGCTTTTCCCATCATACGGAAAATAAATTTGAGAGACTTTTCTCTAGCTCATGCAATTAATTCTATTCCTAGAAAATGCAGTCTTGACGTGCCCTGGGAGAAAAACAAAAGGAGGGCAACATGAACCTCTGTGTGTAATCTTCTATTTGAGTAATTGTAGATTATTTGTAGTGACTAATCTTTCCCTTGGAAAAAAAAGCGAAGCAGGGTTGAGTAATCTGCGCTGCAATGGTTGCTGCAGCTGGGAGTTTAGAGTTAGACTGGAGCCTGAAGTGGCCTCATTTAGAAAATAATGAGCTTTGGGAATGAGTACTAAAATCTAAATATATGCTCATGTACAGTAGCCATGACACAATAAGTGCCAAATGAGTGCTGGGATTTGAAAGATCTCTCTTTCTTAGCTGTATCACTAAGAGGAAAACTGGAAGTTAAGACAGCATCAGAGTAGGTCGGATCAAGCAGTAAAGGCCACCAGCAAATGATTTCAAATTGAAGAGTTGGGAAACCTTGTACCAAGTGTGTAAGTATGATTTCTTACTTCTCAAACTACCTTCTTTTTTTGTTCACATTTCAGATGGAAAGCCTGGGAGAATGCCAGAAGAGGTTGATTTCTTTTTTTAAAAATAGAAATAATAATACAGTCTTACTTCAGCAAAATGTTTGGGGGAGTTTGGTGTATTTAGAAAATTCCCAAATTAATAAAATGTGTTTTTTGTCACCACACCAGTCACTACTGGTGAAAAGATGAAAGAGAAGAGAAAAGGAAAAGAAGCAAAGAAAATAACTGAGAAAAAGTTTTCAAAATAAAAATCAAAACCAAAGCAAACCAACCAACCAAAAAGTAAAATTGCTCCAATTCATAAGCTAAGGATTTTGATCTTGAAAGCTTTCTGTGAATCCCTTTCCCTCTATTCTGTCAGTTCTGCTACAGAGCAAGAATGGTGATGCATTGAGACTGATATATTCTATCCTATGTAGCTGAATGGTAGGACCTGCTGCCACCTCTTTTGGCCACTGAGGAATGTAAGACTGCAGTAGGACACCTAGGACATTGTTCCTACAGGAGCTACAGACCTGTCTGATCTGTTTTCTGAAGGGCCTTTAAATGCTCATGAAAAAACCAAGCAGCTTCCTAAGCCTAGCCAGGAAGGCACTAAGACATACTCAATCCCTCTGTATAATATTCAGGCATTGAAAAAGAACAGGAAAAGACATTTTCCAAGCATCAACTGTACTGTTCAAACTTGGCACTGGAGAAGAAAAGGGGCCCTGGGAGCACAACCACTTGAGTGCTCAACATGAATCTCTCTTAGACTGGATCTCTGGAAGTATTCAGAGTGAGCAAGGCCTGACCTTCTCTTCCAGCTTAAACCTTAAGCCACTATTTCCCTTGCTAGAGGGAACATGAAACATCTATTACAGAAAGCCCTGGTGTTTCGTTGGAAGTCATGTTGATGGACTATAAGCACCAGAATCTTTCAGAGACCTAGAAACAACAGAGCAGCCACTGATTTAACCAGTTGCATCTTGGCCTGGGACAGGAGTGACCTGGACTTCATATATTGTATTGCAGTGAATATCCCAGGTGAGAAAGGCCCAGTAACTTTTCTACATGTTTTTAATTTCTTCCAATCTCATTTTAACAGAGAGAGGAATCCTGTTCTACTCTTTTAATATCTACCAAATTTGTTTCTCCAGCTGATCCTAGTGCATGTAGAAATGTCTTTCCACTCCTGGGGAATGCTGGACCTCTGAGACCTTTGAGCACAGATTATTTCTATCTCCTCAAGCTCTTTCTGTCCATTCAGAGGAAGGCAAGTGATATAGATGCTGCTGCTCTATTCTCTGTTTACCAGAAAGCATTTCTGGAAGGTCTGGACTTGTTTCGGTTTCCTTGAAGCTTCATTTTAACTTTTGCATTGTAACAGTAATTAGCTAACGGTCAGGTAGCTATTACTGATCTTGTTTTATTGTTTGCTTAGCTCTGTATAATCGTGTGATGTGATATTTATTGTTATCTGTACTTACACATAGCAGTAGCAAGTAGTTTTCATGTGTAGAGTGGATTATCTGTGACCTCCCCAAAAAATGCACCATAGAGGACCACAGGCATGGGATCAAAGCAGGAGCTTTAAAACACAGGCAAAGGATCATATCAGCAAACCCGTGACTACGGACATCTCATCACTGGTCAGTTGTTATAAACAAGATACAAATAAGTTATCAAAGGAAAGCAACCCCTGCAGCTGCCTAAAACCAGTGCTAGTGGTAAGGGAAGAGAACAAAGAATTGGTATATAACATATGTTCAACTCACAAATGAGGCTGCAATATGGTATCACAGACCAAGGAAGAAAGAGCAGAGTGTAGATGCTGTTACCAAACACAGAAATGATCCCAACCACAGGTTCTTGGCTGAGAAAGGAGAATTAACAACTCCCTCTTCCCAGAGAGGAGATGCTGACTGTGATGTAACTCCCTGCCCATGGCCTGGAGCTATCAGCTTTCATACCCAGAGGGGCAGTGCAAGGGTGAGCATAATACCAGAAAAAGGGGTAGGTTCTAGGAAGTTTGTGTATATGCCATTTTTAACTGTATTTCATTTGAACTGTGTATCATTGAAATTGGACTAAAAATAGTCATTTCATTAAATGACTTAGTTTCGTAAAACTAAAAATAAGTTCTTGATTTTGCACTTAAGGTGTACTCCCCTTTTTGCTCATGAATTTGGAGTATAACGGTGGAGAGTTCAGGCAATTAAGTCTTTTATATGGATGCATAAAACGGGTAACAGTGCAGAGCAGAATCTGTACCGGGAGCAGCAGGGAAAATCCCACTGGTGTGTGTTGCAGTCCAGCACAAGCCTTGCCAGTAACCTGGGCCATTAACCAGGGGTGTTTCCAACTACTGGATGGGGAGTTTCAGTGGATTAATTTCAGTAAAAGGACTCACTGTCAATGACATGCAATTCTGGTGGAAATCCAAAGAAAATGTAACGGAACAGGGCAGGACAGGCTGTTCTCAGCTTCCTGTGAAGCTCCATGCTTCTATAAAATGGGTTGTACAGTCTGCTGGAAAATACAGGCTTCACAATTTTACGAGGCACAGTAAAATAAAATGATTGATGGCTTATTCCTGACTTTTTATGCAGCTTGAACTGAGCAAAACATTTTTCTGTCATGTGGTGTGTTAGGGCCCAAGATGAGTGCTTATATTTGTGTACAAGCTATGCTCACCCTCTGCAGTAATAAAATTTCCTCTATGGACCCCATTTCAATTTCTGCATGTTCTCCGTTGGTTTGCCACTGCTAGCTACATTTACTGAGTTTCAATCAGCCCTGATACATTTCTGAGTCAGAGGGGTGGAAAAAATAGCTTTACTTTAGGATGGTGTCTGTTGCTGTGCAAGAAAATATGCATATCTAAAGTAGCGGCTAAAGCCTTCCTAAAACCACTCAGGCAGGCATTGTAGGGTGTATAGAAGAATACCTGACTGAAGGTGAATCATGATGTTGAGTAACCCAGAGTGGCAGGCATGTAATAAATTTATTTAATACACAGAATCTGTGCATGCTCCCTTTACTGTTCTTCGGCATTTAGCTTCGCTCTTGTCCAGATCAGGTGTGGGGTGGCAGTGCAGCATGGCTCCCCCAGCCTGCATGCTGGATCTCTTACTTAGGGCCACTGGCAAACTGGTGGAGAGGCTGGGGGATGACTAGAGACCCCTAATTTGACCAGGTTGTGTTTCAACGGGGTTTTTTCCCCCATTCTGAGTGGTCAACTTTATGTTAGTAAAAGGAGAATGAACTATCCATTTACTCAAAAAAAAGTGGGAGGAGTCTCAGAAGTACAAGCTACCCTGTTTCAGTAGTATGTTTTCAAGGCATTTTTGAACTCTTACCCTCTTGCCATTCTTGCCTCTGCAAAATAGATATGAGGCTTTGAACATGGAAGGCCAGACAAAGGATGAAGAGAATGAAGGTCCAGTTACACCAGAGGTGTCAATACAATCAGAAAGACCAACCCCCTGTATTAAAAGCATTTTCAAGAGGAAGAAAAGATGGGTTATAGTTGTAGGCAATTCCCTTCCAAGGGGAACAGAGGGCCCAGCATGCTGACTGGGTCCAATGCATGGGGAGGTCCGCTTCTTCCCTGGAAACTTCCTAGCCTGGTGCAGCCCTCAAACTACTACCCATCACTGACCACCTAAGTAGGGGGCGATGAAGTGGCAACACATAGTCCAAGTGCAATCAAAAAGGACTTCAGGGCCTAGGGACATTTGGTAAGAGAATCTGGGGTTGTATTCTCCTCCATACTTCTAGTTGAAGGCAGTAAACAGGAGGAGTTGGAAACCATCATGCTGCTAGCAAGCTATGGACCTAGTTTCTATTACTGAATGGAAATGAGGATGAATCCCATGACTGGAGTGTGACTATTGATGGCTACAGGCTGTTCAGAAGAGACAGGGGAGGAAGGAGAGGTGGAGGGGTTGCCCTCTACATCAAGAGCTGGATTGAGCGTGAAGAGTTGTCTCTGAAAAACAGCCATGAGCAGGTCAAAAGCCTGTGGGTAAGAATCAGAGACAACAAAGGGAACCCTGTGGTTGATGTCTACTACAGATCACATGACCTGTTGACAAAGCCTTTTTTGCTCCAGCTACGGAAAGCATCGGACTTGCAAGCTCTTGTCCTGCTGGGGGACTTCAACCACCCTGACATCTGCTGGGAAAGTAGTATAGCAACCTGTAAGTAATCCAGGAGACTCCCTCCATGGCAGAGGAGTTGATGCTAGATGATCCTTAAGGTCTTATCCAACCCAAGCCCCTCTGTAACTCTATTATACTATATCAGTTGTTATATTCAGCAACATAAGAGGAGATCAATGACTTTTCTTAATCTGTTCTCTTCTTGCAAGATGCTCAGAAACATTTAAAGATACCTGAACGATACAGTCTTTAAGCACTTTTCCTGGTACAAATGTAATCTTAACACAAATTTATGGACAGTATAGTGAAGACAAAAATCTGAATCTACTCCCTTGCAGGTATAGATCTGAAGAAACTGCTAAGAATAGAGGAAGAAAAGAAGTTGGAGTAGAGATGAGCTGGAAGCAGAGTTTATAACTGAGAATATATTTGCTCTGTTTTTCTGTATTTTCTCATCTGATATGGTGACTGAGGTGAGTGTGGTCAGCTCTGGAGCTGAAGCTAGAAACATCAGCCCATGAGCAAATCTGAAACTTAAAAGCATTGGGAAAAGTAGGGAGAGGAGAAAACAAGTGCAGTCACCCTTTTTATAGTAAGCATTACAAATTCAGCCAAGGGTTTTCCAGCAACACCTAGCAGTCATTAAGCACTTGCCAAGCAAAATTTCCTTGGAATTTTGAGGAGAGTAATTTATCCTGCTGACAAAATAAAATTAAATAGTAGCCATTTCAAAAGGAATGTAATAGAAAATGTTTTGGAGTTTTGTTGGGTTTGGTTTTTTTCCCTCCTTTAAATCTTGCTGGCACATTTCAAATGGATTACAAATCCATTATTTTGTGACTTGATAGAGTATGTTTGAACTTGTACTCCAGAAAGGGTTAAGTTCTTGCTTTGATTGAGACCTTAACAAGTTTGAGACATAAATTTTAAAAGTACAGTTTAAGTAAGCCATTTTAATGGGATGACTTAGGGGGCTTGATTTTTCAGAAAAGGATTACTAGCACAGAAAATGCGCACATGATGCTGAAGGATGAAAACCTCACATCAGTAGTACAAGTAAGTTATATCCTCAACATGCATTCGTGATAGACTTCAAAGGAAACTCAGTATTATAACAGTTTAAAAGTCCTAGAGACAGTCATCTGTAGAAAATATATAAAATATGATCAGTAATGTCAGGAACTCTTGCCAACAAACTGAGCATTAAACATGTATGAAGACTGTGTTGCTCCTGTGCATACTTTAAGAGCATGCTGATATACACTGTTGAATTGAGGATTCTGAACTACCAGTATTCCTATACAAAGCAATTATTTCATATAGGCAGATCACCATAAAAATTTATTGGAATGTAAAAATTTTTAAGCCTTATGATATTGAAGGATATTGTGGACTACACAATATTTAGTGGGATTTTTACATGTATAATCATTGAGAATCTTACTGCTTTAATTGAATTTGAAGAGTTTAATTTTTTAGAAAAGCTAAAAAATCTGCAGTTCTCCACTGAAAACTACCATTCCTGGAGCTGTTAATATAGAATATGGTAGAATTTTTTTCTTAGGAGGACATTGAGGATCCATTATTAATTCTGCTTTGGTTACTGTTTACTTCTCAAGGAAATTATTTTTGAGACACATCTGTCTATCCTTATCCAAAGCTTGTTGGAGAAAATGGGGAACCTGCAACTGATCTCATCCATTTTGTAATCTTGTCTTCGGTGTTCAACAGCTTAAACAAGAAGTTTTCCTTTTTTGATTGGGGTAAATTTAAAAAAAACCTCAGAATTTGTCAGGAAAGCTGCTTGCTAGCTGACATTTTTAATTGCTGTGGGAAAACAGACACATACGAATTCTGTGTAATATTTGATTTCCAGCACAATTTTTCAATGAATATTCAGATTGGAAATGTATGTGGAAGAGAGAGGCACTTCAGATGAAGATGTTACTTGTGAGGTACACATACTGGTTGTTAAGGTAACAGAAGAAGGAACAAGCAGAAACCTTCATCGAAGCCTAATTCTCATTGAACTCAACACATTTTGGCTGACTAGAGAGTTCAGCATCTAAAAACTGGAAAGAACATAGCAAAAGGTCAAATACAGAGACATGTTAATCCTTTGGAGAAAACAGTTGATGAGTCTGCTCGAGTTATCGAACCTCTTCTTCAACCACATGAAATACTCTTCATGTCCTAGTATGCGAGTCTTGTACATTAAAAAGAGAGAGACAAGGTTGTAACTCACGAATTATAGCAGAGGATAGGAGAGCTAGTGACACAGCACAGCATCTCAGAGCTTAGAGCCTGGTAAACAAATGCAGTTGAGCTTCTAATGTTAATCACAGTTCACATGTTTGGAAGAAAGCCTGAAAGGTTGCAAACCACACTGAAAGACTATTCAACCATAACTAAGTCTATTGGTTTGTCTGGGATAGAGTCAAATTTCCTCATAGTAGCTGATATGGGCTGTGTTTTGGATTTGTACTGGAAACAGTGTTGGTAACACAGGAATGTTTTAGCTATTGCTGAGCAGCGCTTACACAATGTCAAGGCAATTTCTGCTCCTCACACCACCCCACCAGGGATGAGACTGAGGATGCACAAAAAGCTGGGAGGGGACACACCTGGAACAGCTGAACCCAACTGACCCAAGGGATATTCCATACCATATGGCATCATGCTCTGCAATAAAAGCCGAGGAAAGAAGAAGAAAGGGGGGGACATTTGCAGTTATGGCATTTATCCTTCCAAGTACTCATTACGTGTGACGGAGTCCTGCTTTCCTGGAAAATGGCTGAACACGTGCCTGTTGATGGGAGCTAGTGAATGAATTCCTTATTGTGCTTTTCTTGTATGTGCAGCTTTTGATTTAACTATTAAAGTGTCTTTATCTTAACCTGCAATTTTTTGTGCTTTTACCCTTCCAATTCTCTTCCCTATCCCACTGTGAGGGAGTAAGCAAGTGTCTGTGCAACAATGAGTTGCCCACAAAGGCTTGACTGTGACACTAAGGCAAAGCTTGGCAAGACTAACATGCAGGAGGCAAGCAAGCTGCAGTATTGATCTACTCTGTAAATGAGACTCACTAAGACACTTATAGAAGCTGCAGTGACATAGACAAGGTAACTTTTCCCCTAGCTAAGCCTGCAAATGTAGCATACCCTTGGCTGGAGAGGGGCCTTTTGTTTCCATGAACACTTACTCAGATTTAGAAACTGCATGTCACATTAGCAGGGCTGTATTTTGCTATAGAGCTTCCCAAAATGATCTCACTTTCTCCAGCAGACTGAGGTCTTCCTACATGTGCCTATGCAGACATGTCGTTGAGAGAAATATATTTGATCTTCACCTGATTCTCAGCTAGAAAGAATAAGCCTGTATTTGTGGACTTATACAGAGAGGATTTTATTGCAAGAAATATCTTTCTCTCTCCTTACAACTACAAAGGAATACTGCAACAGGATCCTGCTGTTCCATTGATTAAGACTATTCTGCTGTTTCTTCGAGGAATGCTAAATGCATTGGTCTCTTAGGAAGCCCAATTCTCTCAAGCAGCTCTGCCTCTGAAATCTGTAATCACAATAGCAGATTAAAAAACTCTCAGACTGTCCCATTAGCCCTTGGGCCAATGCTCCATGCTAAAATATGCAATTTTCTTTGTCAATGCTCAGACTATCACCGTCTTCAGTGTGAGATTTCAGTTCAATATCTGAGCTTTGTAATATCTCCAGATTTACAAGGACACAGCTGCTTCTGTCCAACAAAGCTCTGTCTGAACAGGCTGTGATACTTGAATTAACAAATGTTTCAGATCTCAGGGTAGCCTAAAGGGGTTGTATGAATGCTTACTTGCCCTCAGTAATCTCATTTGGGGTTCCCACTCCATACCCTCTGTGCAAGGGCCTAGGAGTCCTGTTTGACCTTGGTCTCAGGTCTGAAAGTTTTGCCTGAGCTCACCATGAGGGAGCAGCAGGAATGGGGGCTGCCCCACACAGCAGGGATAGGACAGTGTACAGGGTGGCTCCACCATGGTCAGGGAGCTTGCTGTTGGGCAGGACAGGGCTGATGACAGCAACTGGCTCCTGCCAGCCCAGGGACAACCAGCACAGCACAAGGGGACAACACTATCCTGAGTCACTCCCTCAAAGGGCTGGGATTAGGGTGAGGTAGAGTGGGGTCAAACAAGGCCAAAGGACAAATAAGGCCACTGAGTGCCTTCATGACCCTGAGAAACAGAGGGGCTCAGCTGCATATTGCCTATTTCTCTGCAAGTGATTTATCCAACTAGCTACTTTTATTGCCTAGAAGTCATAAAGGGTGTATTCTCAGCTTCATGATGAGTATTGTCCCATCTGTGATGTTGGGTCCCCATGAACCTAATGGCTGGAATATACAGAAAAAGGCATAAAAGCTGCTAACCAACTTAAGTAACCATAAGAAACATGTTACTAACATTTGATTTTATCATCTCCCTTCTGTATGTGTTAAAACCCATATCCTATCTCCCAAGCAGCCTTGATGCCATGAAAGTCAACTTTAATTCAAAGGAGGCTTTGAAGCTGGGACATCATAACGTAATGATATTATTCATAGCCTTGATCTTTTTATCAAGAAAAACCATGAAAATTTATATCAAAAAATATTGAAATAGTGTTCCCTCTGTAGGAAACTAAAATCAAAAGGAGAGATTGCATTTTAAGAGGGGATAAGGTTCTCTTTAGACTGAATTTATAATCTGAGCCACAGCAATTGGAAGGCATACTCTTGTACTAACGTTATCACTGCTCTAAGCTAAATGTCCCATTTATTGTGCATGCAGGAGACTGACCACAGCCAAGGTTAAGCAAACTAGGGTTAGACGAGAGGGAGCTATCAGGGTCTGGATGTTTCAGAAATGTAAACAATTTTGAACAGAGAAATTCTACCTGTTGAAACTAAATAAGTAATGAAAAAAATTGTAACATCAGCCTGCTACCAATCACTGTGATTTATTTTATATAAACATACATTTAATGAATACTTTCCACACATTCACATCTACAATAACTCTATTCTTCATCTAGTCCTTAAGAATAACCAAATTTTAATTCTTAATGGCTTTCCATATGCTATGAAGCATACAATCACTCAGCTTGGTGCCATCTTCAAATTTGCTGAGGATGCACTCAATCTCTCTCTATCACTAATGAAGAAATTAAATAACATTGGTTCCAGTATGGACCCTTGAGGGACACCACTTGTTACTGATGTCCCTTGGGACTCTGAGCCATTGACCACTACCATCTGGATGTGACTGTCCAACGACTTTGTTATCCACCTAAAGGTTTACTCATCAAATCCAACTCTCCTTAATTTAGAGAGAAGGATGTGGTGGAGGACTGTGTCAAAGGCCTTATAGAAGTCCAAATAAATGACATCTGTAACATTTCACTAGTCCCCTGATGTAGTCAGTCCATCATAGGAGGCCCCTAGGTTGGTCAGGCAGGACTCTTTCTTGGTGAAGCTTTGCTGGATGTCACGAATCACCTCCCTGTTCTTCATGTGCCTTAGCATAGTTTCTAGGAGGGTCTGTTCCGTGGTCATCCCAGGCACTGAGGTAAGACTGACAGGTCAGTAGTTCCTAGGCTCCTCCTTTCTACCCTTTTTGAAGATGGGTACTTTTCCCAGTCAGCTGGTACTTTGCCTAATTGCCATGACTTTTCAAATATCAGAGAGTGGCTTGGCAGCTATATCAGCCAATTCCCTCGGGATTCTGGGTTGCATCTCATCAGGTACCAAAAACTTGTGTACAATTAGATTCCTCAGGTGGCCATGAACCTGAGCTTTACTTATAGTGGGAGGGACTTTGCTGACACAGTCCCCATACTGCTGTCCATCCACTCAAGAGGTGTGGGAAGAGACGTTCCTATATCATCACCGAAAATTTTAGATCCTTTGGGATGTTTTACATAACATTTGAAGCTAGAAATACAAATAATCTTTAAAACTAACCCCTATTTCCTCTCTTAAGAGTGGTAAAATTAACTTAGACATATAAGAAGGGGTAATATTTTTGCAGAATTACAATACAATAGTGTGGTTTTTTACACTCTTGGAAATTAAATGCAGATGTAGTGAATCTATCATATGATGTAAGCACATTTTCTTCTACAGTTCAAATCCCCAATTTTTAGCAGCAAAATAGATCACAGTAGACCAAAATAAACCACAAAGAGACATTCCCTAATCGATATAAAATGAGCATTTGCTCATTCTGTAGCTGTGTACATTTGTACAACTTAAAAGAAAATGCAAGTGAGTCTACATTTCTAGAAAATACATTGATGATCCATTGTTTCATTGCTGGACAATGATATCCAAAACTGGTTTAGGCTATATGACAATATATTTTTTTACATTTATGATTGCATTAGGGGAGAGATTCACCTCAGTGCATTTACATTACTGATAGGGAGAGCTCTTTGAAGCAGACCTTCCACTCTGCCTGACTTACTGGTTGAATAACAGTCCAGTCACAGAGTATGAAAAGTTTTCCTTCCACTTATGGGTATTCTGTCCATGGGACCAAATTAGAGCATCTAAAACATGTCTGTTGCAAATTTATTCTAGATGCTTTGGATTATCCACTCTAGAACACCATACTGCTTACAAGTGTAGACCTGGCATAAGAAGACAGGGTCAGGGAGACCTTCTAGAAGCAGCAAGATAATTCAATCTCTTTTGTGGAGTGTTCAGGGAGAGAAGGTCCTATGGCAGGGCCACATAGCACCACCTGCAGCCAGAAGCCAACAGCTCACACAGCTTGTGGATTCTCACTGAAGAGCAGAGAGCAGCTCCCTGACCTCAGGTGAGCCTGAAGAATTTTCCAGTGACCAAAGAGGAATGTGCAGGGCTTGCTTGCTGCAACTCAGAGAGTTAATGAGCTAGTCTGGAAGCAAGAGCTGCTTCCAGGGATAAACTACTTTCATTTTTGGTTGGGCTAATCAGTTGGCCTGATCTAATTGGACTTCACTAGTAAATTTGGGTTATTTACCTAGATTTTACTCAGATCATACCTGGCTTTTTGAATGTTTTGATCTTCTTTATGGAAAGGGACAAGACAGATCCCCTTCAAAGCTTTGTCTGACTCAGCATTTCATACCAGGCCATGTGTAAAGTTAGTTCTGTGGTCCCTGCAAGGAATCAGTCTTTCACAGGGCTGGGCTAGATGGTAGCCCCACTCAGACAGGTAAAGTCATGTGGAGATCATTGAAGTCAAAAGCAGGTGAGGATGGTTTACAGTGATTACACACTAGATGTGTCAAAACTGCAAAACTGTAACGTGATGAGAAGATGCTGGATTGGAGCAATAGAGCTGACTTATGGAAAATGTTAAAGAGACTGGAAATGCTGTTCTTAGACTGAGATGGCTTAATGAAGTGTCAAGGTCTCATTTTCTCATTCATGCTGTTAGTCCTTCAGAGCACAGATGACCCCTGCAGAGTGAATGCTATTTTATTCATAATAGACAAAAGTAGTGGTGACTGAAACACAATCTTTTAAAATCACCAAATGGAAATATAGTATTCAACAATTCTTTAAGGTGCTCAGCACACTGATTTTAAGTGAAGAACATTAAAGTTCATTTAGGAAGCTGAATGTTCAATTTAAAAGTGTGTCATCAGTCACATTTCAAATTGAAACTCAAGCTTGCTGATGATGGGAATGCCTTTTTTCAGCAGAGCATTCCAACTACTCATAGAATAATGAAAGCTGCATTTGGCTCATGAATAACAAGGGGAAATTTTTTACGACTTCAATTTATGCCCATTTCAAGTAGTTCTGAAAGAGTATAGTATTTGGAGGGAGCTTCAGAAGTACCTAGTAACATGGTTATGAGGATGCCAGCAGAAAATATGCCACAGGTACAAAGAGTTTACTACTTGATTAGACATGAGCAGTAAATAATAATTACTAACACTTTATTGAAATATTGAAATTAGACCTTTATAAACAATTTATATACTAAACTGTTACCTGTAAGAGCCCTGATTAGGGACGATAGCAATCAGCTTCTGCTGCTGTAACTCCAGCAACTCTGTGCCTGATGGCTTGGAAATGAAGAAGATATGGGAGGGGTTCTGTGTAATGCACAAAAGGATGCATCAAGTTCAATGCATATTGACATAGACATTTTTGAGCAGTGGCATAACCAGGATTTTTTTAATTGAACAGCAAAGCAGATCAATCTCTCTCAGAGAAAATGCAGCAACAAAGGCAGCATCTTATGGTCTGTTATCCACGAGTCAAACACGTGTGGATCTTGGCTGCAATCAGCAGAGAAGATAACAGTGAAAGCTGAAGAGAAACAATCCACTCCATATTCAAAGTTCTCTGCTAAAATAGCTATAGGGATGTTAAATTCTCATTTCACAGGGCAGTTGGTACCTAGAAAAGCAGTGATCTGTGATTATTGCTTGCTGTGAACGGTTCACCTGTTTCATTCTCACGACTGCTTCTCAGATCCTTCATCTGTGCTTTATTTCCGTGTTTGTATTTTGTCATGAAACCAATATAATAAGCCCTTTTGAGCCAAGAATATTGGCTATGAAATGTCAAGCACAATGGGGTATTCATCAGCAGTTATGAGTTATGAGTGAAGTGAATGCAAAAATACATTTATAGGGGAAAAAACCCCACGCTTTTTATATTTTGAGTATTTCCTGCAGATTAGGACTGTGAGGAGCAGGCAAACTCCTGAAATACTGATTCTGCACAAGTTCTGCCTCTGTATTTCAGAACACAAAAGGAAGTCTGTATTTTGGCCTGGGGAAAAATGCAGTTGCAAAATATGAAAGCAGACCAGCCTATTGGGATCTTTTTTTCTGGAGATACATGGAACTGACTATTTGTTTTAAAAATGGAGATTTACCTGTTTCAGGCAAGATCATTTGGATTTCTTACAGAGAGCATATAGCAGGTGAATGACTACGGAGGGGTCTGAGCCACAACATTGGATATTGAATGCTTCTTCAAGTCTATTTTGATAAACTAAATCAGTAGCCTTGTTTTGGGGGAAAACTGGTTTTGTGCTGTTTGGGGCAACAATGCTGAAAATCTGGCCAATTGTTTAGCTGCTATGGGTGATGGACCTCACTCACCCAAGCATTAAAGTCTGAATATCTCTCGGTTTTACAGTGAGTTGCCTTAGAGGTAATGATGGTACAAACAGCCTGGGAAGCAAGCACTCCTACAGCTGGGACTTTGGAACTTATATCCTAATAGAAGTAGGCCACGATTGCTGTGACTCTGACCTTGCTGACTTGGGGGATTTAAAGTGATCTGGTCATCTAACAACTTGGAGGCTTTGGCAACTACACCACCTACTCTGACTTTTGCAAGTGCAATCTTGTTCCAGTATTCCCACAGCAAACTCCTGGAGAAATAATTTGCCTAGCACACTGTTTCTACCATGTCACATCTCTTTTTTGTGTGTTCTCACTGTCGCTTCTCTTCCCTGGACAAGACACCTGAAGGCTTCCTGTAGCCCATACTTCCCAAATCGACCACCTTCTGTCTGCTGCCAACATACCAGTTCTTGCCCCTCTTCTGACAGGTGCCTGTGGCATCTGACCACTAATGATTGTTTGAGAATATTTCATGCCCTCTACCTTACCAATCTTCATGCATGAAAAGTGATTCTCCAGAAATCTCTACTCAGCCCACTGACAACCTGCAATTTCTTTCTGGACAAACCCCTCATGGACATGCCTACACAAGTTTGACTTGAATTTGACTGTGGCCTTTAATTGTGACCACTCCCACCACGTTTGCTGCTTTGTCTTCCTTTTGTCCCTTACCTAACTATCTTGTCCCCTACTGAAGTGATCTTTCCAGTCTTTTTCTCCTGCCTCCTGGGCATCACTGCAAATGTGAATGCTTCAAATCGCTTGTGAATTGAAACAAATTGGAGAGCCTAACAGAAATTAAATGTTTCTAAGGTATAGTTTTTTTCAAGATCTGAGCTTGAGGCTGTAACTGGAATGGCAATTTAAATTAAATTAAATTTACAGGTACATTTATTTTGTGCATGATTATAAGGAAAAGTAATCTTTTCTTTTCTATTGCTTGTCAACATTGCCCAAGCCTGAGTATACATCCCTTTTAAAGAAATCTGAAATGTCTCCCCTGAGTCACTCTATGCCCTGCTTAGTGCTGCATATAGACAAATTTTAATAGCCCAGATGCTACCTCAAAATTAAGAGTTTTAGATCAAGACAAGTGCCTATATGTTTTGTGGTAATACAAACATCTACAAGGAGGTACAGGCCTGTTGGTTGGAAATTGCACTAAGATAACACTCTAGTAAGTGATTCCATGTAACAAATAATGAAGCCAAAGAAATCAGAAGTGCTAACAATATTCTCATATTGGTATTTCCTTTGTTATTTTTTGCTCCCCTGAGTCAATCTCTGGTTTAATGTCAGCATGAATGGGAGTTGGACTGGATCTGTAGTTGGTGTTACAAAAAAAGTGTTGGCAACTGATGACTGTGTCATGAGCTTTTGGTGACTGGAGTAGCACCAGCAAAAGGTATCTAAGGGACTGACTTGGCTTGGAAGCTTGCAAGCTGGAATCAGAGAAATGAGAAGAGAATCATGTGTTGTTTTTTCTGGAGA
This sequence comes from Pseudopipra pipra, assembly GCF_036250125.1. Classification (NCBI taxonomy): domain Eukaryota; kingdom Metazoa; phylum Chordata; class Aves; order Passeriformes; family Pipridae; genus Pseudopipra; species Pseudopipra pipra. The sequence goes on along the minus strand of NC_087552.1, from coordinate 21,013,603 downwards.
AGACTTTATGTTTTCCCTTTGGGTTAATGTGGAAAAAACCCCAAACAATCCCCAAGCTATGTAGTCTTTATGTACTTATTCCATATATTATTGTTTACATATTTTTTATTTGCACATGCTGAATGTTCAAAAAGAGAATCCCGTTTTTTGGTGCAGAGAATCTCCATTTAGAGATTCTCCACTTTGCCAGGAAAATGTTAGTGAATATCAGATACATGTAAGTTCTGTTTATTAAATGTATCAGACAACAGACTTTTAGCAATAAAGAAAACTTGGTCACGAGCAACATGAAAAACAAAAATTTGCAGTGTGAAGATGCACTTGTGTGTTTGGATTGTTCATATTTTTATCACCTCTAGATTATTAATACCTCTGATGCCAAAAGTGCAATCTGAATGAAAATGGTCACTTCTATTTTATGTGATTTCTATTTTATGTGATGCCTACTTTCCCTTAGAAAGTACAGAAAGAAGACAGTTTGATAGAATGAAGTATGCTCCTATTTGGGTTTTCCATTTGTTTAAACAGCTTTCTGGTGACTAACTTCAGTATCTAATTAAAGCTGCTGTGTTCCTGGTGTACCTCTCGAGAAATGCTGCCATTCAGGTAATTAATGTGCTGTGCCTGCACTGGCTCAGATACCTATATTTGCAGCAGGCTACTTTAGAGCATGCTGTCTTATCATTGACCTTGGAGAAATCTGGCGCTGACCTCTCACTCAAACAGACTTTGGGACAAGACAGGCATCAGACCTGACTCTGCGTGATGATTCCCACTTTTCTAGCATTAGCATTTTCAGTTATATGAGATGATGATAACATGTTGCATCACATGTGAGGAAGACGATTGTTTCTTTCACTTACAATCAACCCATCTGTGCTACGTAACAGGAAACATCCTAAAGAACAATCAGCACTGATTTTGCCAGGCACCCTTAGGTCACAGCCCCTTCTGACGTACTGGGTGTCTCTGAGTAGAAACATACTGCCAGATGGCCTCCTTGGCACTCAAGATGTTGCTTTTCATAGCACAGCTTCGCTTAAGGTTCCAGGTGAAACAGAGTTTCTTTGCCCTTCAGCACTGAATTCCTAGCCCAGACAGATTAATTAATTAATGAAATGTTACGGCTGCTTATGAAAGATGTGATAGGTCTGTAGCTTCATCCGTGACTGCAAGTAAAAGGGGTGAAGGTCTGGCAGGGTTTGTCTGTAACAGAGGTGGTATAAAGCTGTGAGACCCTTCTATCTGGTGACTAATGCCAAGATTAGTGTAACTGAGCTGACATCTACCAAATGAGAGACATACATCAATCTTCCTTAAATATATATATATGTATATGTACATGTGTGTGTACATACCTCCAATACGGTACTTCGGCATATATGTCTGTATCAATTAAAACATTTTTATATATATACACCTCGTAAATATTCTTTCACATATGTCTATGCAAATACATAGAATCATAGAACGGTTTGTGTGGAAAGAGACCTTAAAGATCATCTAGGTCTAATCCTATTGCCATGGGCAGAGACATAGTAGGAACATATACATTTACATACACTAATCCACCCAAAATGTCTGAGCTATGCCTGAACAGATTTCGAGGAGAAAATCTGCTTTACCTATGCTAAAATATTGTGGTGAACTTTTCTTATGAGAATGTTTTTATTGTTCATGTTTGAAAGAAGGAATTTGATGTTAAGCAACCTCAGTTGAGATATACATTATTATAGATATGTTTTCAGTTCTAGCCTAATTTGTTCAAATATTAAGACTTATGGAGTATTCTTGCCAGGATTTTGCCAGCAATGGAGAGCAGAGTAATACCACAGTAATTTGAACAGTCTGATTTAATTCCTTTCTTCTTATATAGGGTGATGATGACTGCATCTCAAAGGTCTGATGGTAGTTTGTCTAGTTCCCAACAGCGTACCACAAACTCATGAAATTTAGCATGGAGTGCAAGGCCCCCATGTTTCCAGACTTCAGGTGGAATTCCATCAACCCCAGCTGTCTTGCCAATTTTCACCTGCTGTATGACCTTAAGGGTTTCTCCTAAAGTGGGGGCAGTATCCAATTCATACTTTACCAGTTGTTGTGTGATGGACTGAATGGCTGAGTCTTGGACTACACGGTTGGTACTGAATAGAGTCTGAAAGTGTTCAGACCATTGATTCAGAATGGAGGTTTTATCTGTCAGAAGCGTTTGACCATCTGTGCTGAGTAGAGGACTTTGAGCTTGGTATGTAGGCCTGTATGCTGTTTTCAGGGCCTCATAGAATCCTCTGTGATCACCCGTGTCTGCGCATAATTGAGTTTTTTCAGCTAGACTGATCCACCACTTGTTCTGGATGTCACGGAGTTTCTGTTGGAGCTTGCTGCACGTAATGCAAAATGTTTTTCTTACGTGACAGGAGGGCAGTGCAAGGTGTGCTTGGTGGGTGGTTCTCTTCTTCCTCAACAATTCCTGGATCTCTTGATTGTTTTCATCGAACCAGTCCTTGTTATTCTTGAGGGAGAACCCTAAGGATTCTTCAGAGGACTGCAGGATGCTGTTTTTAATTTGGTGCCAGAGTGTTACGAGAGAGGTATCTGTAGAATCTGTGGAATGGTTATCAAGCCTAGTTTGAAGATTAGCCTGGAATTTGGCGAAATCTACTGCCACCACCTGCGACTCCTAGAACGCTTCCATCAACGCTGCCTCCGTACAATCCTAAACATCCACTGGTCAGATTATGTGACTAATACATCTGTTCTAGAACAAGCAGCAGTCACAAGTATTGAGGCCATGTTACTGAGAACACAGCTGTGCTGGGCAGGGCACGTCTCCAGGATGAAGGACCACCACCTCCCTAAGATCTTGCTTTATGGTGAACTTGCCACTGGCTGCCGCATGAGAGGAGCCCCGAAGAGAAGATACAAGGACTCCCTGAAACAACATCTCAGCCTTGGCCATATTGATCAACATAACTGGTCTACTCTGGCCTCCAATCGAGAGGTCTGGAGACACACCATCTATAATGCTGCTGATGCTTTTGAGAAAGCACGCAGGATCACTCTTGAGGAGAAAAGACAACGCAGAAATAATTGTGCCCTGCAGAATGTACCACCTAAGGAGTCTTTCTGCTGTGCCTTTTGCAACTGGACGTGCCTGTCTCATATTGGCCTTTTTAGCCACCGTGCTTGTAGAAAACGTGGGTAGAGCCCTCCCAAAATCTTGGTTCGCAAAGCCTAGCCATGATGATGAAGACTTATGGAAGAAGCCCTTCTTCTTCCACGGTTTCCACCCACACACTTTTTCCTTGGTTAGATCTCTGACGCATCCACCTGCGCTGGACATGTTCTGGCCTGAAGCTGAACAAGGCTTGACCTGTAATTTTCAGCTATGAGATGGTACATGCTGTGCTGCATGCAGACACGAGCTGAGAACAGGAAGGACTAGACAAGTTGTCTGATCTGACTATGTCAAACACAAGAGCTGGAACTGAGATTTCTGAGAAAGAACGTTATGTCAGATAGAAGCAGGTAAACCAGAAGCAGAGGAGAAGCAACAAGAGTAAAGGCTGGAGCTAGGTCTGCTCATGGAGCACTAGTTGATCTCTAAGGACCCTTTCAACACAAACTATTCTGTGAGTCTGTGCTCTCCATGTTCTGTTGTGATGCAAGAGTCTAGAAAAATGGTCTGAACTCCCAGTTGCCTCTGAGGTAGTCCACAGTTTTGTAAAAAATCCAAAGACTAAAATATGTTTGCATAAAAATTGCAGTTTCACACAATTAATGTATTTCTCAAATTAAGACCATTTTCAGATTATCTGCAATTGGTAGAAAGACTCTCCAGTGGAACGATCAGTGTTACCTGTTACCAAGAGCCTTTCCTAAGACAGCTTCCCTTCATACTGCAGCTTTGAGGTTTTCAAAGGTACCTTTTTTCTGAGTAACATCACCTATCAGTTCCGTAGTAACACAGGGAGCCTGTATGAGTCACTCTTTGAATAAACAGGAGAAAGCTGTCAATTTACTTGTGTTCAAGGGGAACACTTTTACAGTGTTTCCACATGAATAGTTTTATATTTGAATTTTTTAACCCAGAGAGAGTAAATTCTGCAACATTGTTCAATTGTCTATAATTCTTCTTTTCATATTAATAAAGTAGATGTACTTGATCACAAGCAACTAAACCAATAAGTTAGCCTGCAAGGCAAGATGAATTGAGGGAGTTTTTATTACTAATTAATTGATTTTTGCTCTAGATGCTCATGCAAAGTAAACAGTGTCATTAAATAAAGATTTGTTTTAAATGCAATCAGTGGGCAATCTGTTTGCTACTATCCCTTCTTCAGACAGGAAAGGCTTCAGGGGAGAACTTACTGTGATACTAATAGTACTGAAGAGACAACCTACAAAAAAAACCCCAACCAGCTGTTGTAGACAATGTGGTTTAAATAGAAACTGCCTTGCGGATACAATGCCAATTCTGTGTCATATTTAATTCTGTTTTCCACTTAAGTCCCATCCATTTTCAAAATGAAGAATTTCTTGTGTCAACATTTGTGCCCTACTTTTTTTCCTTGCTGTGCCTCTTAACCCTCTGATTTAGAATTTAACAGCTGCCTATTTTGAATACTACAGATGAAATTTTAAGCTTTACTTCTGCTGTGGCAACTGAATCCCTCTTGCCTTTACCTCTCTGTTCCTAGCTGCATGATTTTGTCAACAGACAGGCTGCTACTTTGTTTAACAGCGGAACATAATTCCTGCCTTTGATAAACATAAGGCAAAAAAAGAATCCTTGGAAAAGCTGGGAGTTGCAAACATCTGAGCTCTTCTTCGTAAAGTTTTGGAAGTAGAGCCATAAATGTATGAGGTTATTTATCATACTGGATTCTCTGTTATTGCTAATATAATAATATCCAGATTTATATCAGCATAATAAAAAGCAACATTTCATGCTCACAGTCACTTGCATGCCAGAAAAACAAAAGTCATCTTTAAATCTGGAAGATAATACTTACGTAAGGAGTGCAATATTCACTTTAATTCTAATTTAGGGTCTATGTTTACCGGCCAGGGTAGCAGAAAGTGACTGAAGGAATGGCTTTCAGTGAGCTAGTTTGCATACCTAAATTGCTAAGCCAGTTAACAAAATGTGGAAAGAATATGATTTTGATTAAATTTTATTTACTGCCTGAAACTGTACCTGTTTTCCTCTCCCCAAATTGGGAGAAAATAGTACCATACCTAGTTCTTGCACTACAAACTATGAATATGCTACACAGGATGAAGGAGATGAGTTACCTTACGTAATTTTTTTAAGGTTTTCTTGAGAGCAGAATTGTGAGGGAATGATTTATATTGTTACTCTGCACATTCTTAGACAAAGAAATAAAATCTGTTGTTTAATGCTTGGTTGATTAAAACTACCAGTGGAATGAAGCAAAAGAAAGTTGATCAAATGGTACAGAAATATTAAGGCTTATGAAGAAACCTGACAAGAGGAAGATGCTACACTTCGTGTTCAGAATGAAAATAAAACCAGGGATGCATGAGCAGTCTGCACAGGATGATGGATGAAAGATGCTCTTTGCAGCTCACAGCCTTGTATCTCTTCTATACCATGTTCTGTTTCTCCTTTCGGAGTGCAGTAAAACCCAAACTGTTTCTGTAGGTCTTGCAGGATTTGAATTGATGTACTGAAGCTGAAGGTCCATCTGTTCTAGTGCCTTGTCTCCTACTGGTCTTGGCTTTTCATGCCTAAATTCTGTTACTAAAATAGAGAAGTTTGATAGCTTTCGCTTTCTGGGGAGAAAGTGACTTCTATGCATCAGTTTAAGATTTGAGTGGCAGTGGACATGGACTGTGTGGTGGAGAATGCCAGGAGAGGTATAGGGGTCAGTCAAGTCTTGCTGTACTGGTCTCCATCTGGGATGAAAATTTTTGTGTGTCTACAATAGGCTCAAATTACACTTGTAAAACCAACACCTCCCGTGCTTAAAAATGAGCTAGGCTCATGGATCTTGTGAGGACAGTCACACTGAACTGCAGTCATTTAGGGTCAAAGACCTGGAAGTAGATGAAAAAGCAACTAGATGCTTGGGGAGATTTTCTATGGCTTTGGTGAAGTGAAACAGGGGGGTACAGCAGTCACCATCAACAGCTTCCTTACACTTCTCCTAAGATGTGGTCGCCCAGCCTTTGGAACGAGTGGTGGGTGTCCGGAGTCCCAGGGGGGTCCAAGTCGCCTGGTCTGCCTTTTACCTCTCGATCCTCCCCTGATCCGCGCCGATGGAACAAGTGCTCCCAGCTGATCACGCCTCTCACCTCACTGCCGCGGAGGATGTGAGCGGGTGGGCGTAGGGGGCTGGGTGGGGGGCGCAGCTTCTCCGCGCACACCCCGGCAGCGGGTGGGCCGGGAGGGAGCGCGGTAGGTGTCTCCGCGCCTCCGCCCCTCCCTTCCTCCTCCCTCTCTCCCGCGGCGCATCCTCCCGCCCCCCGCCCTCGCCTCTCCCCGGCACTCGTCGCCTGCGGGGCTGCTGCCGGGGGTGGTGCCAGCAGCGCCGGCCCGACCCCCCGCCTCGGGATGTTCTGAGCAGGGGCAGCTCCCCTCGGGCCGCTCCGCGCCTCGCCCGCCGCCTGCCCGTTCCCCCCGCCGCCCCTCGCCTGCTCGGAACGGGTCGGGTCGGTCGCCGGTGGCGGAGGATCCCGGCGGTGAGTGCGGGACAGGGCGGGGCGGCCGCCGGCCCCGGGGGCGGAGGGGGGGTCGGGGGCGCGGGGGCGCTCGGGCGTGGGGGGAGCGGCTCCGCTGCGCGTCGGTGCTGCCGGGACTGAGCTGTGTCTGTGGAGCCGTGCGGGATGCGCGTATGTGGGTATGAATATATAGATATAATTATATCTATATATGTAATATCTATCTATCTGTCTGTGTCTATCCACCTATCCATCCTTCCATCCATCCTTCCATCTATCCATCCGTCTATCCATCTATCTCTCTATCTGTCTGTCTGTCTCTCTCTCTCTCTCTCTCTGTATATATAGATAAATTTCCTGTTGAACGTCCTCGTGTGGGCACGGGGGAGGGAGGAGAAGCCGGGCGCCGTGGCCACCTTGTGCCGACGGCGTGTCCGCGGGAGCCCGTGGGTGCCCACACGGTCGCGCCGCCCTGCCCTGCTCGGTAGGTGCCTCTCTATGTGTATGTATGGATGTATGTATATGTATGTTTGCACATCTGTATGGGCACGGCGCCCTGCTCTCTCCTTCCCTCCCTCCCTCTGCAGGTGCCTGTGTGCTGTGTGACACACCCCGGTGCCGCACGCCCGCGGTCCCCAGGTGCCCCCGCACCTGTGGTCGCGGTGCTGCCCTGGGGGCGGGTTTGGGGACAACCTCGATGGAGGAGTCGGAGGGTCCCGCGGGCTGGGTCCTGCCTCCACCCCGTCTCTCTGTATAAAGCACCCCCCCTTCGCCATCCCCAGGGTGACAGGTACTGTAGGCAGTTTGGCTGGAGCACAAACACTGCCTTTCTTCACACGCTCGTCACGAGTTAGTAGAAAGCTGCGACAGCCCAGATGCCTTCCTAGACATCCATTCCTCCTACTCAGGCTCTGGCGAAGAAGAAAAGATAACAGGCAGCACTTCTGTCTGTGTGGGTGGAGGAAGAGAAAGGAATATTGATAATGTATTTGTTGAAGGGACACTAATTTTTGGTTTTAATTATTATTTTAGTGGTTTCAGTGTAGCGCTGTGCTGCATAGCTGCCACGGAACTCACTTGGTGGCTTTAGTTCAGTGCTTTTAAACCCCTGCGTTCTTCCTTCTGCTTTTTAGTAAAATCTTTTCTCGGTCCTGATGCATGCAAGGAACCCAGTCAGGAAAGCTCAATTTCCAGAAGAGGGACGTGGACTGTGTACAAAATGCTGAACAACTGGAAAAGCAGCATTTTCTATTTGCTCCAGTCCTTCTGGGTTGTAATGGCAATTTCCTACAACAAGTGAACATTTGTCATTCAGGAGGGATTTTGATTAATGTGGTTTGTTTTGCAGGTTGGTCTGTTTGTTTGGGGATTTTTAAGTTGCTGGTGTTTTTTTTAAGTTGTTGGGGTTTTTTCTCTGAATGAGAGGTGGAGTATCATTAAATGCAGGGCTAAATCCTGCGATCAGCACATGAACAGAACCATCCTTTGGAAAAAATGATGCCTTGTTAGACAAGGAAGGGACTCATATTAGTGAATCCATCTTCCAACCAGTACTGCATTATTGGCAACCTCTCTTAGGATTCTCTGGAAACAGGATCTCTGTTTCCTATAGCTACATAATATAGACATATAAATAATATAATTTTTAAGTAATTGTGTTCCCATTCAGTTGGAATAATTTTTTTTTCCCCTTTCTGGGATAAAAGACTTTAAAAATCTTATTGAAAGTGTACTGTCTTTTTTTTTTTTTTTTTTCTCTAGAGCTGTGTGAAGAAAGTCTTCAGCCATGGATGTGTTCATGAAAGGACTTTCCAAGGCAAAGGAGGGAGTCGTAGCAGCAGCAGAAAAAACCAAGCAGGGTGTGGCAGAGGCGGCAGGAAAGACAAAAGAGGGAGTCCTCTATGTGGGTAGGTGGGCAGCGGAGACCACAATGCTGGTTGGTGTACACAGACATTCACAGCTGGATCCTCATCAGACCTAGTATTCTAAAAAAAAAAAAACCCTAATCACTCATAGGAGACCATTGCAAAACAAACAAGAGGAGAGTTGTGACTCCTGAGCTCCAGTTCTTTGATGTTAGTTCTTATGTCACGTGCTGGCCATGTGTCACTGCTCTGTGGAGCCACATCTGTAACACCAGACTGAATGAGGTTGTATCATGGGAGGTGCCTTGCAGTACAGGTCACTGGCTGGTTATTCTATTCAAGAAGTTGGTACAGTAAAAATAAATTTAAAAAAATATAAAAGCTGAAGTGGAAGGTAATTTGACAGCATTCTATAGAACGTGGAGTTTAAATAGGATTTTAAGAGAAGACACTTGAGAGGTTAATTCAGGAATTGAGGATTAGACAGGCTGACTGATTGGCGTGTTGACAGTAATGTTTTGTGTGGCAAAGTGTCATGTCTTCGTCGTTTGAAGTTAACTTCATATTTTGTACTTACTATTGCAAATTCCTAGCATTTCCATGACTTCTCCAAGAAGAACAGCTACAGTTAATGGAGTAGGGCAGGTAGACCCCAAGGTAGCAAAGCAGTTATTAAGTGTCATTCTAGGACACAAAAGTCTTGCATAGAGGCAGGGATAAAATTCTTTTCAAATCCTAAATTGGTACTTTTATGCATGATAGCCATCTTTATTTTAGCAAGTATTGGGCTTTAGAGGACTGTCTTGTAAATGCTGCCATGAAAAATTCACAGAAAAATAACCTGCCAAGACTATAGGAGTAAGTGGTTATTTTTAAAAAAAGTAATTATGGATCTGTTTCTCTTATTTATCAAATAAAGTTAGTGCGTAATATAAAGGAGGGGAAAACATAGCCTTTTCTGTAGGTCCTTTCTATTTTGCTGATTTTGTAGCAGTTCAGCTCTGTAATGGATGCTGAGTGTGCCAAGGGAGATGTGCACACATAGCAGAGAGAAGTTAAACAGAGCTGAAAACCGGAGGCATTTTTTTTCAATGGGAGCACTGAGATCGCTGCAATTCCAGTGTCTTTTTAGGATTCCCTCCACCCTTGCAGGCTAGTGCCAGTTTGTGAGAAATTATTTCTGCTCCAGATAGTGTGGACTACTCATTTGGAATATACTTCTCTCATTTTGAGCCACAGCAAAGCTCAGTGCTCTTGCCAACAGGGATGGCAATTATTTTGAACACTAATTGTAAGATAAGTCTATTTTAAAATGAGCATCTGCTCATTTTCAAGATACCAAAACAGATGTTCTCTCACCGTAAATTGTGCTTGATGTTGGAGTCATTTTTCAGGGGTCAGGCTTTCTTTTATTTTGTTTTCTTGTGGTGCTGACCATGCTTCTGGGGTCATTGATTTCTTTGTATTGGAAACCTCCATTGTATGCTGAATTAATCTTTGTGTTTGACCTGTTCTCCAAACCGTAATAATATTTGAACCTAGTTCTGCTCCCAAAGGCAACAGATTTCCTGTTGACTTCAGAGACGCTTTTGCTGAGGTTGAAGTTTGGAGGGCAGGCTTGCTATTTTTTTCAAGAATAAATGACTGAGGACAGCAGAACTCTGAGCCATGATAGGGACTTGTGCATGTGACTGTAGTAATGGTGGATGATCGTTCTCGTGCCAGATGCCTCCTCCTTTTCAGAAGGAAGGAGCTGTATGCACACTTTGTTGTGCAGGTAAAAAAGCCTTTGGTTGGAAGCTGTCTCCAGGAGCTCTGGCAGCCTGTGTACAGTTGTGTGCTTGTCCATACCTGCAGGGTGTTTCAACAGGATCATGTAGGGTCAGGGGTAAATTGGGAGCTGGGTGTTTCTCTGTCTACTTCCCAGGCACACAGGAGAGGTGGCTCTTCTCCTGTGCAGCGTTAGCAAAGGCCAGTGTGATAATCTCTGGTTCTGTAGGCTGGTAATGGTTTCAGTGCAAAAGGTGGTGAAACCCCTTTAAGAGCAGAGGAGAGGAGCAGCACAATGCAGTAGACCTCCTGAAGATTTTCCCCTCCCTTTATCGTTGGGTTTTCAGGTTTGAGTTTCACAGCCAGATTATACTGTGAAAGCTGCCTGACATCTTGTAAAAAAGAACCTAACAGCACTGGGCTAAGAGGGACATGTTGGTGGTTTTTAGTTTCATAACATTCAGCCTTCAGTTACTGCTGGAGAATTAAGAAAATGCAAAGTCTTTGGTCCAGATCCCCTAGATGGTATGGTCTCTCACTTGAATGAGTGGAATTGAAGTAAATATGGAAAACATCTGGACCTTCCTGTCCAGGCTGCTGTTAACTATTATGTGAAAGATCATAACATAATTCTACCTGGTAAAGGATTAACTGGGAATCTGTTTTTTCCCTGTCTCCTTTTTCTTCCCTCAATCCATTGTCTTTATCCTCTTTTTAAGTACTCAAGATACTTTTCAATACAGTCTACAATGTGGTTTTATGCTTTCATGTATTGTTTTTTGAGGTTTCTTTCCTGCCAAATTCCTCTGCTGACAGGCTTCATCATTGGCCAGCTGAAATCAGTGGTCTGTCTTGACTCATACAAGTGCAGCATCAGAACCTTTCTTGATGTTAAACAAGGGCCTGATCATTGTTTAGAAAGGATGACTGAGGCTCAGCAGTCCTGTGCTGCTTGCGTTTGCTGTAAGTTTAAAACTGGGTCTCTCTAAATCCTTCAAGAGCTGTTGGTGTGAAGCAGTGAGGAAGTGAGTGGCAATACCCCCACTTGCTTTGAAACCAGGAGCTGAGAGTAAGAAGGATGCATTTGCATGCTCTTGGTGATGTAGTGTTCAAGATGTCCACTGAGCTTTTTATGTGCTACCAGTGAGCTGAAGATTTTGCTCAATTGACTCTTCAGTGCATGTTCAGTGCTCAGAAATGGAAGTTTCCAGTCCATTTCTGGTGTGTCATACACTAGCACAACAAAGGGATAATTCATCAGCTGCAGGGTTGCTAACAGATGAGTTGTTTACTACTCCCTGTGCTGGCACGTGGCCGTAGAGTAGAACAGTGCAGTCATGACCTATTTGGCAAGACCATCCAAATTCCTCTGCTGCACTCTCTTTTCATGAGGTTTCTTGTTTTCCTTTGATGGTAGAAAACCCAGCAGAGTAGTTGAGGGACTCAAGATCTGTCTGGTGGAATAATGGGCTTCAGGACTTGGAAGCAACCATTTTCCTTAGATGTTAATTTCTCCTTCCCCTAATTTGGGCTTATGTCTACCTGTCTTTAGCCAACTCTGATTAAGCAAGGTGAATAGTCTGTTGGTCTCTCAAATAGTCCAGAAATGAGTGTATTTCCAAACTGCTGATACACTCCTTCTTTCTGGCATAATGATAGTGATGATAATAAATTATGAAGAGAGTCTATGGTATTTTTTATAATTGCAAAAAGGCAGAAATTCTGTTTTGGCTTCTCCCTCGCCTCACACAAATGTGTACTATAGCTAGGAAAAAAAGCATTACCATGTACTACTATTGCTTCTAAGTAGTTTAGATCAGAGTTAGGTTTCTTGGTCTTTATATTATCCCTACTCTGATTCCTCTTGTTTTGCAGGATACATCAAACAAGACTATTGATGTTTTGGGAATGCCAGAATGAAAGACAGCTAATTTCTCTCAAATACAATGTGGACGACCAGCTTTCCTTCTTTGCCAGCCAGAAGTCACCCTACTGAATTAAGCTGTTGTTATTTATAGGCCTGTTCTGGCAGCTCCTAATGTACTTCTAGATGCTGTTGTAGCTAGGATGGCAGAAACAGCTACTTGCATGCAAAAATGTGCAGTAGTGGGGCAAGTAGTATTGAGCTCTAACATATGCTGTAAGATCTGGAACACCAACTAGCTGGTTGTTTGCCAATTAATGGATTTGGCTATACATATCCCTGTTCTGTATGGGTCTATGAGCCGAGTTTTCATTAAAGAAAAGCCTCTCTTCCACTAACAGAGAATGCAGAGCATTTCTTTATGAGTTGTGGTTATAGCAGTGTTATGTCAGGGCAAGTGAAGTAAGAATCAGCTTACATAGATCCTTCTGGAGCTGTATGCATTGCAGAGGTCCTCAGGGAGTTCTGTCATACCATCCATCTCTTACTGGCCTCAGGGAACCGAGTGCTTGATAATTCACAGGTTTCCATGTCTTTAATAGCTTGGCTTGCAGACTGCAAATTCAACAAGATGAATGAGATACTGACCAGGTTTAACAATGCATTTAAAAGCATATGCTTAATATTAGGTATTCCAATAGACTGTAAGCCTGCAATGGTGTTTAGTCTTTTTCTAGAAGTCAGTAGAACCGTCCAGCATGTGTTCACAGTGCCCTGCTTTTTCAGTCTCACAGTATCACAAGATTGAGAACCAAAGTCCTAAAACAAATCTTTAGACGTTAACACCTTGCATTTAATGAAATTTATGATTCTTCAATGGTAAATATTTTCAGTGAGAAAAAACCTTTTTTTAAAGAGAAAATTAAAATAAAGGGAGAAAATACTTCTCAGCTGTTTAACCTCATCATTAGCTTGCTGAAGGAACATGTCATTTTACTTGATGCAGTATTTTTTCCCTTTTATTTGTTGTGGATTATTATTTTGCTGTTGCTCATGGGTAACAGAGCCATTTCAATGCTGTACTCAAATAGTGTCATGAATAGATGGCTAAAGTTCCACAAATTGGCACTAGTAGCCAGTAGGACATGTTGATGAATGAACTTATATTTTATTTCAGTGTTTAATTGTATTATTATAACAGTAAGTTTCTTTCTTCTAATATTTTTCTGCTCGTACATTTTCCTCTAGTGTATTTCTACTTATATCAGTTTGTACATGATTTTTATAGGGTTAAGATAAAATTGTATCTATGTTAGAAGTGTAAAGTCAGAAGTATAAATTATAATGTCTCAAATACTGAATGACAGAGACAAAAAATTGCATTACAAATAAGGTAATTCTGTGTTGCAAATAAAGAAAAGTCATCCTATCTCTGGCAGACTAAGTAAGATGATTAACTAGGAGCCATAAACTCTGTCATTGTAATGCTTAATTGCACATTGTTAAGTGTCATAGTCCACAGATGGATACTAATCCCTGAAATGTAGCCAAATTCTAAAACCTGACAAGGACAAGTAGAGGTCTTGTAGGGAAAAAGGCATGGAGGTAGATTTTGAACAGTGGTATGTGCTAATTTGTTTCTCCTCCTGTTGAAAACACAAGCAATTCTTCCCTTTGATGCATCATGGTAAAGAGTTATGATCTTTTTTACATAGCTGTTCCAAAAATCGTTTTGGTCTTCAGGATGACAGTTACATTGCTTTCACAGGTCTTGTGTTATGACTCAATCTAGTACAAGTTCTAGGTTGCTGCCTGCAAATCATATATGAGCTGTCACATGTGCCTGTGACGACGAGGACACCAGATGCAAAAGACCTTGAGTTTGATTTCGGTGGCTTTTTCATATTTAAATCCTATCTACCATTTAAGGTTTCTCTTTTGTATTAATTTACGTCTAAATCTGGCTAGCACTACCAGCTCCCCATGATTTTAACCTCTAGGTCTTTCTGTAGTTCAGTAATGGCTGTCAACCCCTGCGAACTGAGATCTGGCCAAGTGTTGTAAAATGAAATTGTAACGATCTTCTGGGAACTGTGGCTCTGATCTTCTCCAAATGCATGCAAGAGCCTCCTTAGGATGTCAACATTAACATGGTTTCTGTGCAGGGTCATCCATGTGAGTTTGCAAACTCACATGAGAGGCTTAATACGGCTGTTAGGAAAATGGCAAGGAAATGAGTATGTACAAGAAATAAACTGCAGAAGTGTTTCCACTGTTACTCACCTTTCCACAGTCAATATATATCCATGCAGTTGTTCTTTATTGATAGTTTTACCTCTTCCCTTAGATTAAATTCCTCTTTAATTTCTTTTAATAACCTTAGAAAATACTGTGTGCAACTGTATGTAACCTATATATTAATCCCTCTTTATCATCTGCCTAGTCTTTACCAGTACTTAAGAATATGCACTTTCAACTGAATACTGTTCTTTTTTTAGGTTCCAGGACCAAAGAGGGAGTTGTTCATGGTGTCACAACAGGTAAGACAATTATCTCTCAATTTCAACTTCTTCTCTACATTTGATTAATCAACCATTTAGCTGTTAAAAATTCTTTTTGAGAGCACTACAGTTTACAAAAAATAGAAAAACATAGGAAAATTGAGAGAGCTGGTTGGGTGGGATGACTGAAGAGAAATGGCTTATAGGAAAGAAACAAATTTCAGAGCTTTGATCGAATGATTTGAATTTGTCACAGTTATGAGTGTTTTGAGATGGTTTTTAGAACTACCTAATCTCTCAGTAGCAAGAGTACTTTCAGACTTTGGAATTAATGCCAGGCATGTATGTTCACAATAGCATTTCTACACCAAAAAAGGAGTAAATTTGCATTTTAAATTGATTTGCAGGAATCGTTTTAGGTATGAACTGAAACCAGTAACAAATAATTTGTTTTAAGGGGCAAAATGAATGGAAGTCTTTGATATCTACAGAGTGCAGGAAAGCCTTAGCTGACCACAGTGCACTGAATAGAATGTGTAATTTTCTGCTGTAGAATATGAGGCTTCTGGAGATGTGAAGAAAATGCATGCTCAAGAATATTAATTTGTTTTTCCCCAAAGAAATGAGAAAACAAATAAGGTAGTAGAAAAGGATTTTTGTTCTTAGTGTACAGCCAATGTATCATTCACGTGTGCTCACATAAGCCAGTGCCAAAGATAAACAATGGTACATCAAAATGTCAGTACTTAATATCACAGCCCATATAAACGATGGAAAAGTCAGTCAAGAGTATTTCTAGTAACAAAACTGAAGAGAACATCTATGATAGTCCTTCAGAGTTGAGCCTCTGGCTAAGCATGCGTGCTGTTGTTATGAGGTTTGAAATCTCAGCCTGTTAGACCTCAATTAAGAGAAATAGTCAAAGGGATCGTTACTTTAACCAGTAGAGGATTGCAGTAGAATGAGATTTGAGGCACATATATCTAATATCATCACAGATGTGGGAACAACAACTGACAGCAGTTGCAAGCAAGTTAATAGAGGTGATGTACACCAAGCTGGGCTGTGGTAGAATCCAAGTCAAGGGCATTTGCACATGGATGAAACGTGCTGAAGCAATAGGACTCAAGTAGACTAGCTCAGTGGGGGACTTCTTTCCCATCTCCCAGAAGAAACTACTGATCTCAAATGCTGTGAGTATCTTTCTTTATCTGATTGCAATATGTGTAGTGAGACAGGAAATTTTAAGTAAATGAATAGAATTTTTGACAGGTTTGAAAAGATGGTAAATTTTATTCTGGAAGGAACAAAACAGACTCTAGAGCCAAACATAAGGAGAACACATCTGTTACATGCTGTGCCTATGAATAGAAAATTTGGAAAAGTTACTGTCAATTTTAGGCAAAACAGTGGTTGTTCCTCATGCACTTTATGAAATGGGTGTCACAAAGTGAAACACTGAAAGCTTGGGAGTAATGGGGTTTGTGCCACAGTTTGCTTCCTTCTGGCCTGTTCAACTGTTTGAGATGAGTTTGGCTGTTGAATGGAAATGTAAAATAAATAGGGGTTGAATTTCAGGTTGAAATATGACTGTGAGGAGACTTCAGGCAGAATCTAGAGAGCACGGTATCCAAAATGAAACAGTATGAACTTGGTACTATAAGAACAGAGAAATTTCTTGGGTCATATTTTAAGAATAAAAAATAATTGTAAGTCTATAAAGAGTTGTTCTGGCCAGCAGAGAAGGTAGATGAAAACAGATTTGGGTTCAGTGTAGTCATGCTAGGAGGTATAACATGAAGACACTGAGAAATGCCAGTGAAGTAGAAATCAAATCCCTTTAAATCAATGCTATTAAGGTTGATATAACAAAACTGCCCTTTAAGACACTTGTAAAGACCTACTTGTCTCTTTTCATAGGACTGGGAGTTCACAAGTTCTGGTTGTCTTAGCATATTAACTCCCCAGTGCATCAGGTGAAATAAATATTTTATTATGTAAATAAAAAAGGTTTGAGAGGTTGGAGACAATCAAATCCAAACTAGAATCACAGATCAAAACAAGTGTGTTCACAATTGTGCAGTTAGTCCTTTCTTACTGTCTGAGTTCCAAATCTTGCTAGTTTTGCTATTTTTGAATAGTTAGTGGTTTAAAACCCTGTGCTGGTGAGATAACTGTGAGCTGACACACCTCAAAGTGCTATAAAACTAAATACACTCTTTGGTCAATTACTTTCCAAACCCAGACATTCTTGACTGAGATGTTTCTTGCTTTAAATGTGACCTGATTGTACCAGGTTTAGTGGCATAAAGACACTGTGAAATGAGGATCCTAGGCTGTGCTTCACAGGAATATGGTGAGAGTGTTATTTGTGAAGTCACCCTTTCTCAGAACTTCTGAAGATGAAGCAGCTTTAATTATTGGTTTTATGGGGTGTTTGCTTGTGTTTAGAATTGCCTTCCTAATTAACATGTCTACTGGCCTTTGACTATAAATGCATAATTCATCTACCTTGCTTATCTCCCAGGGATAAATGTCCAGAAATAAACAGTATTAAAGATAAAATATTTACAGTTCATCTCCTGATATTCAAAATAAAGCACTATTTGTAAATAGATCAGGGAGAAAAAGCCCTTGGTTCTTCAACCATGTGTCTGTTTCCTGAAAATGAGTGAAGACACAATATCAAGTTATGAACCATAGTCAAGCATTTTGCTGAATTATTTTATCCAATCATTCTTGTTTTTCTTAACACAGTTAACACATTCCTGCTGTGTTTATTTTAACTCCATCAGGTATCTTACAGAAAAATTGCATAAATTAAAGGACCACCAATTTATGGCATCTTTGTAAATGAATTCTTCAAGTACTTAAGACTTATTGTCTGAAATAGATATTCAAAAATATATTTAGTGCAGTAAGAAGAAATTCAGAGAAATCCTGTAGTTTTCATCTACTTTTATTGTTCAAAGTTGAAAGCAACTAGTTATCATTTTGAATTAAGCCAAAGGTTTCACAATGATATTGTATGTTACCCAGGTGCCTATAATAAGTAGGGAAAAGAAAACTTCAATGCTAATATTTTTTGCACCGTGCTGTAGTAAGTATTTGAACTTCAAATTCAAAGTTAGCCTCGAGATGGTTGTTGTACATCGTCCCAGGGTCATTTAATGGAATGGACAGTCTCTGCATAGACAGAAGTAATCAGGCCAGATCACAGCAGAGCTCTGCAGAAGCTGATTTACCCTGTTTCTCAACACTGTGATGCAAAGCATGTATCAATTCTACAAAGACTTAAGGGCTTAAGATCATTAAACAACCTGGTATTCAGATTAATTTAATTAGTTGGAATCAACCCCCTACATTCTGAACTGATTTGTTTGTGCATAGTTAATGCTTTCCCCTGCTTACTACTTAATGAAGGCAATAAAATATGTGAGACTGGAAACCTATTTTGGTTTTTCTTCTCCTGTCACTGGGGTTTCAGAGCTGGATGGTCACCAGGCTGGAGCTAATTATCAGAGTCACTCTGGTGACTTCGATGATGTTTGGGTGCTCTGATTTCTGAAGCGGTGTATGAGAGATCTTTCATGGTAACTCCCGCGTCAGCTTTCTCATGCTATGTCTGTGTGCGGGTTTTGGCTGGGGTAGAGTTAGTTTTCTTCATAGTGGTTTCCTATGAGGAAAGGCGCTCCATCCCTCTGATCATCTTTGTGACCCTCCTCTGGACTCTGTCCAACAGGTCTATGTCCTTCCTGTGTCAGAGCCCTAGGGATAGACACAGCACTCCATGTGGGATATCACAAGAGGGGCAGAATCACCTCCCTTGACCTGCTGGTTACGCTTTTGATGCAGCCCAGGATGTCTCCCAAAAAATGAATGAGACAGAGGAAAATTGAAAAGCAATACTGATACGTACCCAAAACACATCTTTTTTTCGTTTTGTTTTTTTATATATATATTTTTTTGAGAATAGAATTTTTAAATCTACTTCTGCAAGATGCCACTCTAACATCTCTGTTTGAGGTTTCTTTTTGCTATTTGAATTAATATTGGAAGCAATAGAGAGTTTCTATCTCATAATGTTTCTCAGCTTGTTTCTGCAAGACTGCATGTACAATCAGGTCTTAACATTCTTTGCAAGATACACTGTGTCACTAGGACACACTTTAAGATACGTGTTTACAAAAACTAGTTACATGTAGAATTCAGAGCTTTTTGTAGTCTGTAGCTGGTAATAATCAAGTGGGGCATCTTAACAAATGTCTTTTTGCACTTACTAGTATTAAGTCAAACCTTCCCTGAGGGCAACATTTGCTTTACAGCAAAAACCACTTTTGGTTTTTTTTTTTTCTGGAAAAAACATGGCAGTAGAGTAGTGGATGTATGCAATAAAATTTCTTGAGAAGTTTTTAATCTCATTAGCATGTATGGTTATGGAACAGACTTTCTCTGTTTCTAGTTTCAGAAGATATATAGTCTGTTGTTGTCCTGCTCTGTAATGAAATCTCCTGACCATAGCAGAGATAATACTCATTTGGTTCCTAACTTTTCCCTTTCACTTAGAATGAGCATTAAATTATCGCCATCCTTTTTCTGTCAGCAGATATGTATTATTTGGGTCTTTAATAAAAATTGTATTGTTTATCTTTCTAGCTTTTTCCTAATTGTTGTTTTTAATGTCAATCATGGCAGTGTATTCTGCCTGCCCTGCGATATGGACGGCTGATACTCTTTATGCAAGAAATTAAAGAAATGTAATTTATCCACAGAAAGTCTAGTTTTTTTGCATGTGCTTCCCCCAAAAAAGACTCAAAAAGGGTGGCCTAACTGCCAAGCAGAATCCATCCTGTGCTCAAAAAGGATGCAAATAAAGCTATGAATGCATTTTATGGATCAGAGGGAATTTATCTTGGAGGAAAATATAGGATTAGTTAGAATTGCAAAAATATATGGGTGTTTTTGAAGAACAGTCCCTTGTTTAGATGAGTAAATTTGTTTTTTGCTGAAAATCTGGCTGCATAACTTTAAGGCATGAAGTCATTCCATTCCTTTTCTTAGTTCAAGCTGCTGTCAGAAAGAGCCCTTGGGAATGAATGAGCAGAAAGAATACAGTGATATTCTGAAAGGTAGAATGGCAACTGCTGATGTATATGTAGGCAAAATGAGTTATTGTTTCCCTGGGGCTTGGAAGTTAGCTATTAATCCAGTTTGCTTTGGCATCTTTGGCATTCAATCTTTTTGTAGATTACTATTTTATGTATCAGCATCAGGGTAAAAATCTCTAGAGAGTCTGCTAAAAGGTTGTATTTGAAATTCTCTGGTTGAGCATTGGTAGATCTGCTTTTTAATTAAATATATTCTAAAAAATGAAAATAAAAAGAATAATCAATGCTTTTGAGCCTAATGAAAGAAATCTTGTCTTCCATGCCCTGTACCATGTAGCAAGGTGTTTGGTGGACTAACTGGAATGGATTATCAAACTGGCATATATGACACAGTGAGTTGAACATAATAAGGGCCCTTAAATAATGACTTTTCTTTCCTAAAGTACAGCTAGACATGAATGAAAATGTCAAATATCTTTCACATGAAAGATACTGAGCCAAAAATAAGGGTTATTTTTACCTCTACTGCTCCAGTGTTCTCAGTTGGATAGTTTAATTTCTTAAGATCCACTTGGGGTACAGAAAATGTAATGGCCTTATGGCTTTTCATGATGTTGGACTGCCAGTGATAAAAAAAATTCTCTGAAAACCTTACAGCTCCCAGAGTCCTAATGTGTTTTTCCATCATCTGTTTCTCCTCAGTGGCTGAGAAGACCAAAGAGCAAGTGTCCAATGTTGGGGGAGCTGTGGTGACAGGAGTGACAGCGGTGGCCCAGAAGACAGTGGAAGGAGCAGGGAACATCGCTGCAGCCACTGGCTTGGTGAAGAAGGATCAGTTGGCCAAACAGGTTTGTTTATTTACAGTCTTTTCCAGGTGAAGAAGTGAGCAATGAGTGGTCTCCATGAACTGAGGGGCAGGTGGAGTGTTTTCTTTTCTGTCTGCCAGTGGATCATTTGTGTTACACTAAACAAATGAACAGCAAAAAAAATGTCTGCTGTTTATAGCTTGTAGTTTGAGTGATTTGAAGAATTTGGGAACTTGAATAGGATTAGGCATGAAACTTTACTATTCTGAAATGTCTTAGCAAATTTGTATCATGGTTTAAAGTGTGATCTAGTGATGATTCTGAACTCAGCAGCCTCTAGTGGAGGCCAGCCACTGTAGAATAACTGTTTAGTTAAATGAAAAGGTAACTGTTTTTCCCAATAACTCAGGATTAAAAAGCAACCTGCTAGTGCTGAAAGGTCAAACAGCAAATCTCAGGTTTAACAGCACAATTTGTGTCCACTGTAGCTGAAGATTGGTACAATTTGGTGTACCAATCCACTGACTGGTTAGACATATTACATCTAAAGTCAAGATCCAGCTGGAGAGTCTCTATCTTCCATTAATACAGCGACACTATCTCAAAAATGCCTCCAAGTATTCTGAACTCTTCAGATTAAATTTTCTCTAGCTCATCCTGTAAAGCACTCTGTAGGTGTTTTTATTCCAGCACCAAGGTGAACATAAGTATTTGCACAATATGAAGTGTTACTACATTTTTGTTGCTGATACACTGTGATTATGTTCTTCCACTTACACTAGGTGAAAAGTGACCCCAACTGGTGGGAGCAATGATTTCCGAAACGTGTACAGTGTTGTTTGGAGGCAAAAATAACCCAGAAGAGGCAAATACCTCCCTTTGTGCTGTTTTCTGTATGAACATTTAAGACTTAGAAAAAATAGGATTAGGAAGAATATTTGGTATTTGCATAAAGATACTGTGTCACAGATTTAGCATGAAGTTCTATTGTGCATGTTATTTCCAGTTGGCATCCAGAGAAGCTGTTAAAATTGAATCCTTAAAAACTTTTAGTTTTTTCCTTGTCTGTTATTGAAGTGTATTCCTATCTGTCTGACAAATCCTATTGGTGCTTTAGTATGGGGAGCAAAAAGGGATATTACATTGTAGTAGGCATTCATTTCATTGTGGTGGCTTGTTCTTGAAAACATCTCACAAGCAGTTTTATTCTCTTTCAAAGCAGTTTTCCTGGGGTTTTTTTTAGTAATTTTTTATTCAGCTTCGGGCAAAATGTTGCTTTTTATGTGGTCACAGTCCTTTGTAAAAGCTATGTTGAAGATTTGCAAAATTGAGTATCCAATGAACTGCCAGGGGATACATGAGTATGGCATGGCCACAGTAGTCTATGCCCTTAGTTCCTGCTAAAGCTCTTCTGTACACAGAGAATACTCATTTCTGTTCATAGCTCTTCAAACTCAGTGTAATAAGGATCATCACTGTAGTGATGCACTATTACCTACTTTAGTATTGAGCATAACTAATATTTTTTATGTCAATATACATATAGAGATCCTTATAAAGTATAAAGGAAGTCTTCTGATTTTCATTTAAATATGTTCTGCATATTGTTAAGCTTAAATATAAGTCGTGATGGCTCTAGCAGGATAAAATCACATCTGTGAAATGAAAGAACATCCAGAATGTACATGCATATTATTCCACGGCCCTATAAATAGCAACATTATTCTGAACTGGTGCTTTGTTCTTTAGATATGTAAAACCATTCATTTGATTCTTGATACCGGTATTTTTAGACTGAGATTCTCAGTCATCTCTACAGTATGGCCATGTAGCTGATTAGTATCTGCGGCTCCTAGTGGTCTGCCTTAGGTCTCTCTCTCTTTCTGGTTTTGCAAGGGATGAGTTATCATTAATATCAAAATTGAATCATGTGGTTTTGCATTCCTGTGCAGCTCAGAGGCATGAGATAGACTTATGCTTGGCTTTTCCAGGTAAAGTGACAGTTGGGTAGGCCAGTTGAGGGCATCCAGAATACCAGTGGGACACAGGTCTCTTGTAGGAAACAGAGTCTTTCTGAAATAACAGAAGGTGTCAACCAAGCATTCAATCAAAGTATCATTGTAACTTTGTGGTTTATCTCTGTAAGGTTATGTGACTTAAGGCCGTGGTATATCTAGTGTACTCTAAACTAGGAATAAGACCATGATTAGCAATAGCAAATTCATTCCCTGAGCTTCAGTGTGGCCAGCCAAATGCTTTTGGAAGGTTATTCTTCCTAGGGACATCTACTTGGAGTTTATAAACTCCATATAAAGCAAATGGCTGGGTATATCATGTGCAAGATGAACACTTTGCTTGCTTACACAGGGTAAGCCATTTGATTGAACAGGGAATTGCAAATGCAGCATACCATTGAAAGCAGATAGAACCATAATTGCAGACTGTTTTTCCACAGAAGGCATTAGACAATAATATGTTATTTTTAGTTAGCTTCTAAACGTGTGACAAATTATTTCTTCCAATTCACATGAACCCACGTAATCTAATCCAAATCCTCCAACTGAATGTAATAAACAGTGATCTCCTGAGGTCCCTTCCAATCTGAGTTATTCTGTGAACTGCTGTAAACTCAACCTCCATGCAAGTGAAGAGGTTTGCATATTTGCCATCAATTACAGAATCAAGGACTGTGAAATAAATACAGAATCATAGAACATCTCAAGTTGAAAGGGACTCCTAAATTATCATCAAGTCCAGCTCCCTGCTCCTTGCAGGGATTAGCTGCTTTAAAACATGTTTCTGGAAGCCCCCTGAACTGATGTCGTTGCTGGGATCTGTTACTAGTTGATCTGCTTGCCTGTGTGAAAGCTTGCAGTCTTGTGTGGTGACTGGCATTTTTCTTGTGCCATGATGGAAGTCTGGTTTTGACTTTCAACCAGTTGAAAACACTTGTAATTTTCTTTACCCGTGGATACGACACTGCTTACGCAAAGGAAATACTAAGCAACTTCTTGGAAAAATCCTTTCTTGAGAAGTTTGTCCAAGCTTACCTAGTGCAGCCTTTAATATTGGGGTGCTTTGGAGCATGAAGCAGAGGCTTAACCATCCGACTGAGGCCAGGCTGGAGGGCTGCTGTCACACCACACTGTCACCTACCTGCCCCGCAGCTGGTGTAAGCAGGCAGTGCAGAGTGACAGCTGAGACTAGTGAGAGACAGGGATGACTCTACAGTGCCCATCTGAGGGCTGCCCAGGGGATTTCTGCTGTGGCAGAGACTCACTGCTTAACACAGCAAGGGCAGTGGCGGTCAGTAGGATTGAATTAATTATAAAAGGGCTAGTGTACTGCTAGCAGTATTTTAATAAACAACATTTATTCTGTGCTTGTACATGTTTTATTTCTGTGTACAGTGTGAATGTGCTTCTAAATTAATGGAGTTAAAAAAAAAAAAAAAAGGAAAATTATTGATGATTGCATTTAATGGTTTTTTCCTGAGTTAAGAAAGCTGTAAAATCCAGATTTTACAATCTGAATATTCTGTTTTCAGCTCAGCATGAATGTATGGACCCAAATAGGCTGGAGGGGTACTGTAGTGTATAATACTGCCTGAGAACAAAACACAGATTACAAAGTTTATTGTTTTCAGATAGGTAATTAACAAATTAAAGTTCTTGACCTCACTAAATTCATGTAATTTGGTTCCCTAACATCTAAAGAATAAAACAGTTGGTAAGTTCTATGATTTCTATGGTGAATAATTTTATTTATACTAGCACCAAAATCCCCAGTCAAGCTAAAACCTCACAATTCTCTGCCTACCATGTCAGTATATAGTCAGATAGATTTCATGTGCTGTAGATTTACTGAAGTAAATAGAATAGCAGACCTTGTCCTTACCATATTTGGGGTCTATATGATCTGTATAGGTTGTGTTTGATATCTATATGTGCTAAATCCTTTTTCTTTTTAGTGTCTCTTAATTTAGCACGTTTACGGTAAATACCACTGTAAACACAAACATAAAACTACAGTAGCAGGTAATGTAGGTAGGTAATATACCTACAGAGCAGGTAATATAACTCATTGGTTTAATTACAAAGCTTTCAGAGAAAAAGACTTTTAAGTGTCAAGATTGCCAATTTAAGCATTAGGCATTTTCTTCTGTAGGGAATATTTCTTAACTAAGAGCCCTTGCTAATTGCATTTTATGTGAAAATTAATACAGAAGAATGAAAGCAATGTCAAGTTTGCAGTGTCTCCCCCTCCCTGCCCCCATGCATTTCCTGGCACTCCTTAGAATTTGAACACTGTCATAGCATAAACATTCAGTGCAGTGGATCCCAGGCATAGAGCATTTCTTGTGTTATTAATTTTCTTGCCCAGAATAGCTACTCTTATGAACGACCAAAACTTTCCGTGCACCATTAACCATTGTTTAGAGCCAGTGTGAATCCAGTCTGGGGAATCACCATAATCAAATATACAAATATGTAGGAGCCTTCTTCATCCTTTTTACAGGGAAGCTCCATGAGAATAAAGACATGATGAAACGCCCTTTAATTTTGATGAGAGGAGAGCGACTCCCTTTTGATTAAGACACCAAGCATCATAGTGTACTCCAGCCAGCTATTATTTGTTCATGTGGGAAATCTTATTAGTAGAAGGAAAGCAAACCCTGCAAGTGGCTCTGACAATTTGTCTTTCAGTGGCAGAATGAAGGTTTCTTTTTGTATTAAACACTGGTTTTTTTAAGTGCAAGTGAAACCTCTTCTTTCAAAGATTTCTGTTTTGTCTTATTGCAGACTAAGATTCCTGTGTTCCCAAAGAAGTTTTGATTACCACCTGTAGTTTAAAAACCCAAAAAGTTGAATATGAAATCTTTAAAGTGCAAGGTTTTGCACTTTATATTTTGAATTTTAGATCAGTTGAGAAACCTTTCTGTAGAAGTCTTATGGAGAAATAACCACAAACTTAGGATTGGCATTTGACTTTTACTGAAGTTATCTTGGGTATCAATCACAGAAATTTGAATACCAACGTTGGAGTCCCCAGTGCTGTTTTAATGTTCTCCTTGCTACTGCGTACAATATAAATGTCTGGCTTGATAGATGAAAAAGCTCCAACAGGCATTTTCTCATTTAGTCTCTTTCTATCCTCTGAGATCTATTTAGTGTATTATTTTATTTCCTGCTGTGCCATAATACTGACATGTCACATGAAAATTTTTGAAACTTTTATGTCTAATTTTTTAACGTACTTTTTTTTTGTAAATAAGATTCCAGACATGACAAAATTTGGATTTAGGTGGAACCATGTATTTTGATATGAGTATCCCCTGGTTTTCTGACCATCTTTACATTCAGTATACTGTACAGGATGCGTGACTGTTGAAGGATCACTGCTTCTCATCTTCTTTCCAGTCTGTAGATGAATCAATTAATCTTGAAAAGCTTATCTGAAAAACAAAAAAGGAAAAGTTAGGGAGCAGAGATATCCAATTTCCTTATTCAAAAGGGAATTAGGGATTTTTTTCCAGCTTTGCATTATATTTTATGCTATTTGCCAGCTATGTCCCAAAAGGTAAACAGACCCTAACTAAAAGCAGAACAGTACATGCAAGTTACATGAGACTTGAACTGTTGTTCTTTAGTTGGAGTAAGCAGGCTTATTCATCTCTGATAGCACTTAGTATGAGCAAAACATCAAGCCTAGCCTTGAATTAAGCAAAGAAACTTCAATAAGCTTTTGGTGCGCCAAATGCAGAAATAGCCTCCACCCTATCAACTTCTGGAGCTGATGCTTTTCTGTAGACACTGTAGAGCGAGCAGGCTGCAGGGGCTCAGCAACTTCTAATTTCTCTCCTCAACTACTTCTTGCTGTTTATGGCTCTAATGAAAGGTCACAGTAGAGAATGGATAAGTTTATGATAAAATATATGTAACCTAGATCCCTAACCAGCCTGCCAGGCAGCAATAGATCTAACCCTCTGCACTTGAGTCAAGTAGTGCCAGTTTCTGTCTTGCTGTGCAATGCAGAGAGGGTTGTTCAGGGTGGGCCTGACCATGGTTCTGATGTGACACTCTTGTCTGGTCTATGTTTGGAAATCATAGAATCATAGAATGGTTTGGGTTAGAGGGGACTTTAAAGATCATATAGTTCCAACACCCCTGGCATGGGCAGGGACACTGTTAACTAGACCAGGTTGCTCAGAGCTCCATCCAACCTGGCCTTGGAAGCTTGCACAGCGTGGTTTCTGGTAGGATGACTAGCAGTCAGTCAGTCTTCCTCATGGAAACCAAAGTGCTTTAGGTGGTGTATAGGAGAAGGCCTGCTCAAATAGTCACAACTAAACATCAGTCAGACAAGGCTTGCTTTCAAATTTCTATTTAAATCATAATGTGCAGAGCACATGGTATGAGGTAGATTTTTCTTTATCCCTTATGGTTTTATTTCTTGATCTCTGCATAATGTATGAGTGATTGCTGCAAAACAGAAAGGATATTTAACAGCTATTAGCACTCTTTCCTTTTTTAATTTATGTAGATAGATTGAGAATGGAAGAATATTCCCCATTAGAAGATCCACATTGCTCAGGACTGAATCACAGAAGACCCTCTTAAGGGAAAGCATTTGTTAGCTCTTTCTTAAAATTCATGAAGAAAGTGGGACTGTCAGTGAACTAACATATCTCTTTGATTGTGGTGTATTGTGGACTGGTTTATTTTGGTAGGGCTTTTTTTGCCAAGCTCAGAATTAATGATGGTGTATTGTATTAAAACATCTGTAACAAATCAATTCTGTAAAGCTAATCCATATTCTTTAAACAAGAAACTCTGGTTTATTATAAATCACAAGGCACCCATAGGTAGGTGATATTAAAGTTTTGAATCTGCTTTATGTACACAGTCAAATCTCCTCCTCATGACAATGCATGTATTTTTTTGATGGGAAAGCTCATGAATCATCCAGGTTGTGCAGAAGTATGACCATCAGTGGACTTGTGAAATTGCACTACGCTCCTGTATGAATGCTCTGTATTGGAATCAGAGTGACTTTGATTCAGTGATTTGAATTTATTAATGAAACAAATTACAATTACAGTTGAATCCACTTAATGCAGTTTCATTAATACAGTCCTGTTTCCCTTTTCTGTTTCCACATGGACAGATGTCACATATGTAGCTTAGTATATGTCGATAGTGCCTAACGGCACTGTGAAGAACAGTACAGAGTGCTTGAAGCAGACTCTAATGTTTACAAGCAATTTTATTTGATGAAATGTGCTAATGTTGCCTACAGGAAATAGGTGGATGAATAGGAAGGGCAGAGAAGTCACAAAGCCAACAAGGAAATACCGTGTTTTTCTTCTGCCTTTCTTTTTTATTTTATAAGATGTTCTTACCTGTCGCTTCCTTCTCAGCAGGTATGTGCATGTTCTGGTAGCACTTCTGGACATGAGTAGATTAATTTAATTTCACTTTGAACACCACCGTTTGAAATATTTAAAATCAGGATGGGCAAGATAGAAATGAATATGCACAGAAAATAACAATAATTGAGGAAAAACCAAATGGCAAAAGATCAGTGATTCCAGATAGGAGTGCCAGAGTTTCTGTGTTTGTTGAAGAGAGTGTTGAAATGCTGGTAGGATTTTGGTAGGTCAACTTGTGCTTGGCCTCCCTGATTGGCAGAGATAATTCCTTTCCTGCTGTGGAACATGTTGTCAGTACTTTTTCTCAGAAGGCAAAAAAGCAGTATATGAAGGAAGACCACATTCTCTCTGTCAAAGCATTTCCATGCATTCACGTCTGTGACTTAAGCAGAACTTGAGGGAAGAAAACTTGTGTGGTGTTACCGAAATACCCTGGGGGTTATTGCTCTTCATTAATTCAGGAACAGATATCAGTCTAATCTAAAGGTCTTGTGAGTTTTCCTGGTTTCCTAATGGCTTTCGTGCTGTGAGATAACATTTTAGTGCAGACTGATGTTCAGGGTCTACCTGCTGCCTTCCATACTTCTGACCATAATGTTTTCCTAATTACCTGTGGAGAAATTGAGTTAAGAAGCTTTTGAGTGGCATCACATTGTTCTTTGTTTTCTAGCAATTGCTCAACCACAGATTTATCTTTGACCCTGAAGAAATGAAGTACCCCCATCTTAAACCGAAAATGCCAATCTCCCTCAGTGTCCGAGAACAGGAATTGTTTGCCAGCTGATAGAAATGTGAACACATTCTCCATTAGGAATTGTTCATGTCATGATAATGAGATAATATCTGTAGTATCTACAGATAACAGAACACAATTTTTAATTTCTTTTTCTTTGACTTGTGAGGGAGAAACAAAAAGACACTCCCCATCCTTTTACCAGGAGGCTGCCCTCTGCATTTGTTATAAGGGTTTGCTTGTCTGCAGTCTGCTCTGTTTCATCCCTCTTCTTAACTTTGGTCTCCCTTCCACCTCCTATATCCTCCAACTCCAGTTTCCATTCTAACCAACCTATTACGCCCCCGTAATGCATTCCAGGCTGCTCTGAGATTGTATATATAGCCATTTCTTTATGGGATTCTCTCAGGCTAACTATGGGACCAGTTCTGTTTCATAGTGCCCCAGTCTCTCCTGTGTGTCCCTCTGTGGGGTTTCATGAAGTACTCACAGATTTTTTTTTTTTTCCCCTGCTCTAAATAATTACCAATCCTATGTTAAATGTTCAGGAAGGTGCTACTTGCAGAGAGGAATACTTGTAAGTTTATTTGGGGATTCATGATTCATATTCATGCCAATTATTCCCGTTCTTGCCTGCTGTTGTGTGAAAGATTCGACTGTTTCAGATGGGAAATAGTTTTATGTAACCCATGATAGTTGGGCAAACTTAATAGTGACATTTTTGCGCAACTTGAGGTAAAGGTTTTATAAGCTTGCAAACATTACTAGGTTACAATAACTATCTCCTTAGCATCTTCTGCCATGTTTCAGTGCTCCTTTATTTTGCTGCCAGGATGGAGTGTGTAGCCTTGGAAGGTAAGGAGCTTAAATGTGATTCATTCAGTGCCTATCTGGAAGTCATTATCTTCAGAGGATTTGTGATGGTAGCTGGTGTGACTTGCTGATGTTGTAAAAGCCCAACGCTGCAGCTGGCAGATTTTTTTTAGCTAGCAGTGAAAGTTTATGGTGCTGAAATGACATTTTGGCAAAGCACTGCAGTTTGTGTTTGTGTCTGCCAGTCTGTTCAGTGAAGCACTGCAGTGAGATGCTTAATAGGCATGAGTGGCAAATTGGGGTCCTGGATTGAAGTAATGATGAGGATTGTATAATCTTCAAGGATTGAAGTGTGGAGTAAATACCTCTCTATGGAGAAATAGATTAATCTGTGTTTTCAGAATGTCAGTCCAATGTCAACTCCCACAAAAACCCCCACCAAAACCCTGTAGGTTAAGAGGGAGAGGGAGGATGAAAGAAATAAGGCAGGATGCTTTTATTAGGACTACCTAATTATTGGCGGTCCTGTCATTACTGTTAGTAGAATGTAAGTTTATATCTGAGTACTTGTGATGATCGCCAAATACCAATGGCATATGATAGCATTTTGGTGGCAATTTTGGCCACTGATAAAACTTCCTAAACATATATATCCAGTAATAGGTAAAAGCTTGTACATAGCCTGTTTATATCTGGGACTTCTTCAAAGCTGCTAGCAAGTAACGAAGGAGATGACCCATTTTTTTCTACAGTAAACTGTTATTAAACTTTTTGGCTCTCACCTGCTTTCAGCTGTGTTAAATTTGTCCCTTAGAGGAAGTTGATAATTTTTCAGTTTTTAAGTTACTTGTCTAAGAATGTTTCATTATATATATGGACACTGGAATTTGTTACTGGAGAAAGCTACATGGAATGTCTCAGAAATGTATCTGAAAATTTAGATGGCAAATGTCTTTTTTGCCAGTCTAATGCAAAATATTCCCTGTGAGGAAACTGGAGGTGTAAGCTGCTAAAGTTGTCCTCAAAAAAAAACATCCTTTTTGAAAGAGTGAAGCAGGCAGAGAGCCTGCTTCTGAAATATATTTGACATATTGATTGCCCTCCATGCTTTTGGTGTTAGCTTTCAGAGCTGTTTCCTTTATTAGCACATACCCAGGAGGTTTGCCAGGCTTGGGTCAGAAAAGTCAAAATGAAGCTGAAGATGAGGAGATGCAGCCAGTAAAGAACTTCTTTTGCTGTGCTTAGGAGGTTAGCTATGAACAGAGAGAGAAGCTGTCTGTAACTGCCTCTCCTTTGGAAGCTCATAAAACAGGATTTGTGCCTTTGAAGCTGCTTAATCCCTCTGTCCCACCTCCCACTCCATCCTCTGTCAGCCATGCATATTTCTTCTCTGGGGCTGTGGGACAAAGCAAAGGCTCTAGGCTTTTTTTGGCTGACCTTTGCTATACCTTTTCATTGTGTAATGTAATTCTTTCTTTGTGTGCTATTATATGTAAAGAAGATATGTGGATTTATTTTTTTTTCTTTCTAATTCCCTGTGATGGTTTTAGGGAAAGATTCACTGTGGTCTAAACAGACATGCATTGCCCTGAAGCTGTATGAAAAATTCAATTAGGGTATCAGGGTCAGTGTCACTCATGAGAAATGTCTTCTTATCCTTAAAGACTGTATTTATAACAGGGAGTGTCCGAGCTGAAGAAGGGAAGCAGCAGTGGTTGAAACAAACTATCACATCTAAAGAAAACTATTTTTACAGCTAAAAATGCTGAATCTGCTTGGGGAAGGAAATTACAAGGGCAACTGAGCTGGGTTAGAGAGCATTTTTAAGACTTGAAGCTTCTCTTGATTTTATGTAAGCCTTTAGGAAGGACGCTGGAAGCTCTAAAACCTGTTAGCAGCTCTAGTATTAAGAACTGACTATGAGCTTCTGATTGCTTCTAATGCAAAGTGTTTGTAATTAATTAAGCTAATAATTTATAGTAAGTTAATACTTTAAAGATGTTGAAATGTGTGGTTTAATTCTAAGGATGTGTGCGTTGCTGGCCAGTTTGGTAGAATTTATATCCCTAATGCAGTTTATAGATGATAATATGTACATGAAGCACTTTTGCTTTGCCTAATGAATATACTTATGTCAATTTAAAATAATAACATTACACTAGTGGCATCAAACACTTCAGTTCATTACTTAACATCCAGCATATCTTAGGCATGTAAGAACTGCACTCAAAGATGCTTGTTTAACCCCTGTCTGACTTAGCTAGTACTTCATGTAGTTGATCTGAACAAATGATTCTTTTCAGATTCCTAGTAGCATCAGTTTTAATGGCTGGGTCATTTTAAATTTTTTGAATGTGATATGTCATCTTACAAATCCCTCAAAATATAACTGCCCAAGTTCAGATAGACATACTGTACGTAAATTGTTTTGTAGAGAGAGGTCAGAGATCAAACAGAGCTGGAGGCTGAATTAATTTCCCTCTCTGGAGAAAATTATTCTACCAGGTCAACAGTGAAGTCACTGGCAAGGTGATGTAAATGTGAATGTGTTTTGCACGGTTCCTCAGGTGGAAGAAAGATTTCCCCTCTCCTCCTCACCTGTATCATGGTCTTAGAAATTTATCTGAAGTGAATTTGTTGTGTTTAATGGTGCTGGACCAATGCATTTAGCAGCTAAATGCTCTTCCTGATCCACAGCATGGAGACACTGCCCTGTTATGAGCAGAAATTTAAAAGGCAGAGACAGGAGGGGTTAGTGATGGCTGTTGTGACAAGAGTGCAGCACAGGGTTATTAGACTAAGAGGTGGAAGATGGAAACTTTTAATAGGAACCTTATGTCAGTTGTTACCTTTTGTTAGCTTGGAAACAGCTTCTTGAAATGAGGGTAATTTTTTTCAAGTACCGTTATTTCCAATAGATTCCAGGTGTTTACTTTTTTAAAAAACGTAAGTAATAGCTATCCTAGTAGCTTTGAAGGAGGGCATGTGTTCACATACAGCTGACCTGATGTCTAAGCCAGAGTAGTGAACTTGCTTTTCACAGTCATCAGCATAATGTTTCCTTCGTAGTCTATTTTTGGAAGGGGTGGTGTGCTCATCATTCACAGGAAAGGTAACAAATTTAGCAGTGCTTCTTTCCACCTCCTACACACCATCTATGAGATGGAGTTTTTAAGTCTTAGCTGTCTCTGCAGTTTTTTCCCTGAGTTACATTTCAGAAATATGCTTTATAATGTGTCTGGTTGGGCTGCTGTAAATGCCAGCTGTTGTCCAAACTGAGAAATAGGAGGCTGGGAGAAGTAATGAAACCAATTTAAAAAGAAAAGCTTAGATGTTGCTTTGGAATCTATTTGTGGTAATATAAACACCTCAATGACAGCTGAGAGTAGTGGATTTGTTCATTTGTCTTTTCCCAGCTTCTGTTTTCCTGAGCTCAGTTGTATGCCTCTAGATTGTATGTGGTGCATAATGGGAAGGGAAGCAACTCAACAAGAGCCTTTGCTGGCCTCCTGAAGGAGAAGCAGGCTTGGCAATTCATCCTGGTATCCTCTAGTTAGCAAAAGTCTCTTTGTGGAGACAGAGCTGATGTAGGGGATGAGTTGGATTCAGGAAGGATGGAAAGACTGGGTAGAAAATATCTGATGATCAGGAATCAGAGGAAGGAGGAAAGAGTGGCCATGTATGAGAGAAGGCAGTTCTTGTATTCATCTAACATTCAAGCACCATGAGGAAACCTCTTAATCCTGTTTCCTTGGGGTTTGGGATGCTGGCACAGAACTCCCCCTCCAGAAATCTGTTTCTGCTGCTGGGAACAGGGAAGAAGGGCTAAATCTGTGATAGGGGATGTGCAATGGATTCGATCTTTCTCTTACACCCAGTTGCTCATTTTTTTGCCAGCAAAATAGTGTCTTGGAAGTCTAGCAGCTCTGGAATTTGAATATTTCAGCCTGATGTTTTGCCTTTTTGGTGAACATCAGTAATGAACATGAATCCCATGGGAGGAAAAAATTACATTTCAGATTCTTTTTTATAACCACTCTGCATCAGTCCTAATGTTGATCCCTTTGTTTGACTGTTTTGATTGACTGTTTTGAATATCACATCCTAGCGCTTACAATTGGAGTTTTTGAATGTTCTGCCTTAGTTTAGAAAAGCAGGGCTTTTGAGTGATTGTTTTTTCAGGGACACAGATTCAGCTGAGATTTCCAATTATCTGAAAGGACTTGTACGGAGTCCATCATGTCATGTCCTCCTCTTCTGCTTTCCTGTTCCACCTTTCAGTGCCTGAGGCATGTTTTAAGCTCTGTGCAAACCATCACATCAGTCTAAGTCTTCCTAGATTCTGTGTTTTGACATCTCACTAGCTCACCTAATTAGTACCCCTTACCCCAAGGAGAAAGAAAATTATCTTAACTGATCATATTCTGAGGATCTTGTATTTGAATGGGTTTATATGCATTAAAAAAGGAGAAAAATAATTTTTGAAGATTATTGAGTATAAGAAAAAGATACAGCCATGTGCTTTGTAGGTGCTTATTAATTATCCAAGTTTAAAAAAAAAATCTAAATACCTTCTAAAATTTCCAGTGAGTTAAAATCTGTTCTTACTTGGCATTAGGTTCATCTCTCCTTCAGGCACTCTTACAGATTGTGGAGGAGACCTGTCCTTTTGGTTTGCACAGGGTGCACAGTGTTTGACCAGCTATTTTATGAGTCTAGTGCAACATCATATTGTGCCATCACAGAACCATCACAGAATGGCTTAGGTTGGGAGAGACCTTAAAAATCATCTAGATACAACCCCTTTGCCATTATCCAACCTCCCTGCCATTATCTTCCCTCCTCCTTTGTCGTGATCTCTATAGCTGTTCTGAGGAAGTAAAGATGACCACCTTGTATTGGTAGACACTAATCTCCCCTTTACCAGGATAGCAGGAGGACTGACTGTCCGTCTGCCATTGGGCACAATACTGACACTCAGAGGAAGTGGCAACAATTTCAGCGAAGTGTAAAGAATTTACACAAAGTGTCTGTTATGTGCATACCAGAGTTGTACTCACTTCCTACCCCCAACCTCCCAGGTAGACTGATAGGAGATCAGAACTAGATTGATGCTTTTCTGCTTTTCTTACAAATCATCAATGTGCAATTCAAGATAGCTTTTTTATAACCTTAATGCTTAGCTTCATTTACGTAAATCTGTCGAAAGCTACCTTGCTTGCCAATGTGTAAACAGGTACAAGAATTTTATCCAAACTGTCTATGCAGTAGAAATTGAACATGGAACTTGGCTAGAAATCTCTTTATTAAAATATAGTGATTGTCCAAGGGAAGTAAGAGCTCAGGCTGACTTTTTGATTTTTCTTTACATTTAACTGAGTGTATCTGGCATTCAGGCAGAAAAAAACACCTGTCATAGCATTTACCAAACATTCTTTAGAAGGAAGAAAACTTGAAATAATTTGTATTTTTTGTTTTGACATGAACTGTCCACTGCTAGCAAAAATCACTTCAATGTAGCAGTTAAAATCATGACTGTTTTAAGCTACTGTATGTAGCATATTTCTGAAGAGCTTTTGTGTTACAATATCTCATCTACTATGTCTCTTATTGTAAGACTGTCATGAGATTTCAAATTGGATTGTTCTGGTTTTTTTAAATCTCTTCTGGAGGAGAGGGGGGAATTTGGCTGGCTCATCCCCAGACATTGTGGCCTGTCTTTGAAAACACCCAACTATGTGTTGATTGCTGGCTCTCTTTGTTAGAACACACCATGCTTTGACAAAATGTCATTCTGCGTGTGGCCACCATTTCAGAATGATTTGAGAAGTGGGAGCAAAGAAGTGCAGAAATACCAGTTATCTTTGCATTAGAGGAGCTGTCTTCCTAGCAGTGAGGCACTGCGTGAAGTTCCCTCACTTGTTTTGGATAACAAGTTAACTTGTTATAATAACTTATAATAACTTGTTAACAGAGGTTTGGAAGAGCTGCTAGTAGGATCCAAGTTATACAAGCTTAGGAGTGAGGGACTGGACTAAGAAGCTCCTCTTTTGACTGATGAATTGAATTGTCCCTCTCAAGAGGCACAGCTTGCTTCAGTTCCAAAATCAAAGGACAAGAGACCAGAGTCCAATTCTTGCATGCTCTGTGGTCTAGCATTGGAAAGAGTTGGGGTATGCATGCAAATCATTCACTGAAAAAACAGGCTTATGCTTGAGTGCATGCTTCTCATAATCATCTTTGTTCAGGAGTGTTAAACGGGCTTTCTTACACTAATGTTAAAGCTAACAGTGCATCAAAGGTAAGACTTCTATTTTTCAGCCACTCAATAGTGGCTTTGGTGAGCAGGTAAACTGAACTGCAGTGAGTGGGGCTACTCGAGAATATGGAAAAGTTTCAACATTTGACAGGTGATTGCAGGAAGAAAACCAAGCAGAAGTGAATGGGCATATTGATAACAAAATAATCTAAAGTACATACACAGGTATGTACCTAATTGGTGAGGTAGAACTCTACAGTATTTTAGCAATGATGGTATATAATTTCATAGTTGTTCTGATTAACAGTAGGCCTTCTCAGTTGTGTCTGCACATATATTGGCTACAAGGAGTGCATAGTTTCATTAGGTAAAGTCAGCCCTTGGGATATTTCCATGCATGCTTTGTTGTTTTGGTTTTGTTTTTTTTTTGCCTCTGTATTCAGAACAGTTGTGACTCATTTCTGTTTAGCTTTTGCTGTTGGAGCAGTGCTGCAGTGTTCAAATTTTTTATTAGTAATCTCAACCATCATTTGGTAAAGTTGTATATGAGAGAGAAATTATAGTAGTTGTCCTTGACAAAACAAAACAAACCCCTGAGAGTTTTGCCACTAGGCATATTGAATAATGATTAAAGTCTCTAGAGGGTGGAAATAAATGGGATGTGTAATTTTTCTGGCTTTAAAATTTGACATGAAAATATTTTGTTCTTCTTTGTTCCTTTTATTGTTCTTGCATAGCATCTGGAGTGTTGTCTTCTCTACTGTGGGGGTCAGCATTAGTCATCTGGGCGGATGCTCTTCCAGAGTCATCAAGCTGTAGGTGGATAACATCCAATAGTACAGAGCAGCAATAACATCATATTCTTGCCGTGTGAAATGGTTTTGGGGTCTGTTAAATTCATCCTTTATTCCTATTTGATACACCTCTTTGGCTGCATGAAGAAGGGCTGTTATAAGCCTGTCAACTGTCTGTTCTATCTTGTACTATTGTTTTTTTTTATCAATCTGGTGTGTCTTCTAGATTGGCAAGGTTTTAAAGAAAACAGAATTTATTAAGGACAAGAGGGTAAGGCTGGTAGAGTGGCAGCTAGCAGCAATTAAGTTTTCTTACTTCCTTTGACAGTTTTTATCTCCCTGTTTGTGCAGCCACTGACACTCTTTGAGGATGAGTACAGCAAAGAAGGATGAGGCAAGACAGGAAGGGATGATGTTGTCAGTCAAACCTACCCAACAGAAAACTTGTTCCATTTTCTTGGTGTATGCTTTCTATTCTTCTTTCTCTTCAAGATTTTTCTGATCTTTGAGTACTTAATTATGCCATATAAATAGTTTTGTTATTCAAGACTGTGCCGACTGAACATCTGAGCATCTGAGATAATTTGGTGCATGGCTGTATTTCTTACCAAATTATTTATTCCACTTCTTGATCATTAGTACTAGTATAATTGTGATATTAGTAAAAAGATAAGGAAGTACAAAAGCCAGGGAGCAGGATGTTCTTGTCAGAGGGAAACTTGTTCTTCAGCTGTGAATATACAAAATAATGTTCAGTCAAGCGTTGCAAAGAAGTGCATTGCAATTAAAAAAAAATCACAGATGTTAATTCTGCTATTGGACAGATCAGCCAGACCATGATGTGTTTGCTTTCCTGAAGTACCATCGAATCAATATGCATTTAGTCTTGTGTATGTGCCATGGTCAGCAACTCTTTTCCCTTATGAAATACCAGCATATTTCATACTCTGTACACAGACTTTTTAACTCTGAGGTAAGTAGTAATAATTTAGAATTATCCTGTCCTTTTTTATTGCTTTCTCCTCCACCTTTCCCAACCCATGTAGTTTGGTTCTTCATTGCCATAGTCCCTGAAATACAAGTAAGCTATTAGAGTCTTCTTCAGATTGCCAGAGAAGCAGGTTATTACTGCAAGGTGATGGGAGTTTTTGATTTGATACAAGATAGTGATCACAAGACTGGTGACCTTTGGGTTTTCGAGCAGTTACTTTATGAGGGCAGAGTGGTAGAACACCATACATTCTAGTTCTTGTCCTTCATGTCCATAACTGCAAAGAAAGCTGTTTATGTGGAAATGGAACAAAGGAAATTTTGTGGCTTCTGTGGAGTTTGGATTATTTGAAATTTTTTCAGTCTTATTACTGGTACTGCTCAAGGATGGAAGCATGTTTACAACAGGGAGACGTTCTGGAAGAATAGACCTGCAGCTATTAAAATATCAGTGGATGTGTGTGAAATTTCACACCAAAGTAATTACGCTTTTAATTTCAGGGAAAGAATTTTGCCTTGCTTATTTCTGCCATACCTTCTAGTGCATACTAATTCTTTTATCCTTGTGGTTTAAGTGTTATCTTAGTACTTGGGCTGTATTTGAAGTGTTTCCTACCAAAGCACATATGCAGTAGCATGAAATGTGATAGCAGTACCATTCTGTGCATGTTTTTCTTGACAGTGTCTTTCTTCTGTGTCACATTATTTAGACAGGATTGGCTCAAGTGCCACATATAAATGTCTATTTCTGTTTGAGAAAAGAGATGGGAAACTGAATTAAATGCTCAGTGCCAATTAATATTTAAAGATACAGTTAAAAAATATGTATTCAATCAACCTGAACTGGCAATACTTAGCTCAAATGTGGTTTGTTTTGGTCAGTCCAGACATAATAGATGTAGGTGCTGCAGAAAAAACTGGATTTGCATGGCTGTACTTCATTTTAGAAGATGGTGAGCACCATGAGTCCTAGTCAGCCTCTCAACATTGACTGCATCACCTTTGAGACCAGTCCTTGTGGAGACTGAATCATTTCACCCCTCACATGGCCGGGGAGGAGGATGCCTTCTGCCTTAATGGATTGCAGTGAGGGGGGATGCACACAGGCCATGTTGGCCTGAAGTTGGTGTGTTGATATTTTCCTTTGTGTGCTTCAAATCCTGGACCAGACCCCCCCAAAATCACATTCCCCAATCACAGGGACTGTCCTCTAAGCAGCCACAGTGCTTTCCTAAAATACAGTCTGAACTGTGAGTAGAGCATAGCATGTTTTTTAGTAATCTTTGGGTTAAGACCCCCATGATGGTTGTCTGAAGTCACACTGTACACATGAAGAGTATAGTTTGAGTGGATGGAGAAATACACCTCTCAAAGCTTTGTAGCTGTACTGCTCTGCTCGTTAGAATAGGATCCTCAAACATATAAACTGACAAAAGTCATTAGTCCTTACACTCTGAAAAGTATGTGGATTATTTCAAAGCACTTAAAAGCCAAATGTCACTTTTCATCTTCAGAGCAGATGCTTCTAATCTATTGGAAATGCAAGGCAGGAAGCTTGGATTTCTCTTGCTGTTTCTGAAGCAGAAGAATATAAGCTACATTAATTAGTCCTATTAGTAATGTTGATGTCAGAGGTGCTAACCTGAACTAGTCAATTGTCTGCCAAATGTGTATGTGTAAGCATCGATTCACTGCCTGAGTATTGATTTAGACACATACAGGTAGTGTTTAAATGGTTTATTGGAACATCCTATGGGGCTTTACCAGCAACTACTTACACTGGTTACTATACACCAGCACTCCTAAAGCATTTTAGAAACTGTACTGTCAACAGCTTCTGAACACTGAAAGAAATCTTAACGCCATCTGTCTAGTCAGGCACAGCCTAACCCTCATGAGTTGCTTGTCCTCTTAAATTTAAACTAATTAATTTTTTAGTTGGGTGATGACTGTCTTCAGCTTTTTTGATATTAAGTTTCTTATAGTAACAGGAAAACAAAGCTTGGTAGCATCTCTTTGAACAAGGTTTCTATTTAAAAGCTTCTAATACAAAGGCAAGGGAGAGTTGCACAGAGTGGCATGAAATTCAAACGTGGCACTGAGTTGAGCTGTTCAGACTCAGAGCTGCATCTTTGGATATTGCTGCTTTAGTGTTCAGCATTGGGACAGATTTGCAGTGTAGATTTAAATTGTTCATTGTGCTTCTTGAAGTTATAACCATCACTGGAATGTTTGAAGTTTCTTATGGTGTTAATATTATGTTGATTTTTGGAAGAAAAAAATGGGTTTTGGCCTTCTAGACTGTCATCTGAATTCAAAGGAAATGTTTTGTTTGAGTGAACAAGACTCAAATGGCTGGAACTTCAGTGTACATGTATTGCCATAGTCATATTTGTTTCTTGGGTCAGAAATGTCTAAAAATGTATGTCAGTTTGTCTGGGAATTATTCTGTGAAGCTACTGTTGGGTTTTTTTGCTTTGTTTTTTGGGTTTTGTTGGTTGGTTGGTTTTGGGGGTTTTTGTTGGTTGTTTGTGGGAGTTGGGTTTTTTTGGGTTTTTGGGGTTTTTAATCTTTTTTTTTTATTTTGGGGGTTTCTGTTTGTTTGTTTTATGTTTTGGGGTGTTTTTTTGGGTTGTCGTTGTTTTGTATGTGTGTGGGGGCTGTGTTGGGTTTAGTTTGTCTCTTTTCTGGGGTGAACCAGGTCAGACTAAAGGTATATTAAATTTGGGATGTGATAGCAGGCTGAGAAATCCCTCTGTCTAGAATGATGTTTTATAACATGAGACATGTTTCATACTCAGTAGGCAACTCTATCCTGTTGCTATAGAAGAGCACATGATTTAACTCCTAATTATAAACATGCAAATAGGTCATGGGAATGGCAGCAGTGAGCATTCAGCACTAAGGACAGAAAGAATTTTCCTCCTCAGAGAAAAAAAGAAGGGAATTTTGAAACTAAAACAAAAAAAATAGTGGTGGGTCTCCTGTAACTTGTCTACCCTCAGCAGGGGTATTTTTCTTACTTAATGATGGGTTCCTTGTGACTTCACTTGCCATTAGCTTGAGAAGACATTGATATTACAGTAAAAAAAAATCAGAAAAACATTTAAGGGCATTTATCTACAGGATTATTCACTTCGCAAGTGAATAAATAGTATTTACCTTCAAGGAGATATGGTAAGTATAAAGAAAAATAACAGCTGAATCAGTCCCTATCTTCTTGAGAACTTCCTTCCAAAATAACTGGAATCAATTGTATGGTGAAGATAATTGTGAAAGCCATAAGGCTGTTGGTTTTTTTTTTCAAATCCACAGAGGACGGAAGTGGCCTTTGACACATTCTGGATTCTTGTACTTTCCCTTCCACACGTGTAAGCTACATTGAACACATTGCTCTGTATAAGAGATCTGCCACTGGCCACTTTTTTTCTCTTCCTGGTGCCTATGGACTGAGAGAAAACTTTTCCATCTTCAAGGAGTCACATTGATTTCCTAGAAATACGAGTACTTGCTGCAACTATCAACTATCTATTCTCCCCACCTTGACAATGAGTGTTAGATGTTTTAGTCCTTTTGCTTATAAATGCATCAGATATATTAACCTAAAAAGAGTTATAAACATTGGTGTGGCATGGGAATCTCATCTCGAAGATGCAGGACATCCATGGCAGGGTCTCACTCTTCCCTTGCCAGCGGGGATTTGCAATTGAGGGAGTTCCTAACTCAGAGGTGTCAGTAGGCTATATGAAAAGCCCTGTGTTTCTCTGTGATACCTCTCAACTTGACCAGTGGTTACTTGAATCCATGTAACCCTCTGCAGCCAGTGTCCTACTGTAAGATTTTGATTGTGGCACTGGTGATTTTATTTAAAGTCCTTTAGTTTTCATCTGTGAAGACAGCTGATCTATCATTCCTAATCGTCTTTGTGCTGTTTAGCAGCTAAAGGTCATGTTGATGATCAAAAAAATATCAAATCTGAGCTCTTTCAGGTGCTCTTCATCGTGATATTTTTTGGCGTTAACTGAATTTCTGTTTTTATTTGCACTTCCCGAGAAATATCCACTTTGCAATAAAATGGGAAAGAAGAAGAAATCCTACTCTTTTATGAAACTTGTTCAATAGAGCTGTATTTTTCTTGTCTTAGACCGAATGATTATAAAGAAACTGGGGAATCAAAAAAAGGATAAGCTTTCCATCTTGGTGCTAGTAGCCATCTTTTTCCTGTAGTACATTTTCTCATTTCAAAACTTTATTATGCAGAAAAGAAATTTAAGCTGTTGTGTCCATAAATGATGTGTGAGCAGATTTCAATTTTCATTAATTTTCCCATTATTCAAAATTATTTGGCTGTTTCAGCCAATAAGTTGCTCTGTCTGTTTTTTGCAGTTTGTTATTTGTTCTGTGTGTTTGGTCACTGATCGCACAGAATGTTCTTGCTCTTGGATAGAAAGGCTTCCAAGCTCACAAAGCCTTTCTAAAGGAACTTTGCAAATAAATTACTGCATGCATATTTGCAGTGGCTTTTCATGTGTATGATAGTAGAATGCAAATAAGAGGAATGGTGAATGCAATTGAAATGGCTGTAAGAATTGTGTTCATATGAGTATCCTGGAATATTTTGCGATGGCTTAGTGTTACTGCATCTTCTCATGAATACTTTTAAAAATAGGTATTGTAAACACATTGTCTTCAAATTGTGGGTATATAGAGGTATTAGCTGGGTGCTGGTTTTGTAGCAAGACTTACTGAGATAATTTTGCTGGCCTTTAAACTGTTGTTGTTAGGTTTCTGACCTAACAGGTGGAGGTGAAGGGGAGATGTGGCATCTCTGAGCTGTCTTTGGGTCTTTCTGGTGTTGTGAACAGTAACAGTTATGCTTGGCTCACGTTTTCAAGACTTCCTGCTAGAAATAGTTGGGGGACAGGGGGGCTGTTAAGTGAAATTTTAAGCTTATGATCAAATTACTTGTGGGATAAATTCTGGAAGGTTTATGCTTGAGATTCAGTTTTTAGATTTTTGTTTTCCTGTTCTGCTGCCAGAAATCAGAATTTCTTCCACTTCATTACCACTTCTAAATCTGTGACTTGTATGCTGTGTTTTCTGTCACAGATCCTTAAGGAAGATATTTTTAAAAAATCCCTTTAGTAACTGATGAGACACTTGCCTTCAAACTGAAACGCTGTCATTTATTGTTACTCTTTCTTTTCAGTCTTTCACTTTCAATTCAAAAGGCCTTGTTTTTATTCAAATCAATTTGAATTAATTTTTAAAATAAGATTTTGACGTTCAACACCAGCTGCTTGATTAAAATCTAACTAGATTCATTTCACTGTGTGCCCTTAATACACTAATTTTGCAATTCTGAGCAAAAGAAGCAATCTTGTCAGACAAGATTTGCTCTGGTGTTTTGTTGCTCGTGATTCTGTTTCCCTCCAGGAGCAGGATTTTCAGCTGTGTGTAGTGTTGGCTGTTGCAGTCAGAGGAGTAAGTACTGATTTCCTCTCTGAGAGCAGCGTTAGTGCCTCTGGTGCAGTTCTCAAATTCCTACCCTGGCCTGCTCGTTTTTTTGTTCATGAAGCACCAGAGCACCATGTGACTGTCAGTGGTTGTCGCTTAGCTTTCATCAATGCTTATTTTGGACCACCCAAAGATCTAGTCAAGCATCTGTTTGGAAATTTGGTAGGAGAGTAACCAGTCTTTTAAAAAAACCCAGAGTATTTCACTTCTAGGAGTTCGGGTGGGGTTTTTTTTAGTTTGTTTATATAGGCTTGTACTGGTTATTTTACTCTCTCCTCCAAAACAACTGGAGGGAAGGTTTCCTTCAAATGGAATGCTCTTACCCTGTCTCTAAGG
This sequence comes from Pseudopipra pipra, assembly GCF_036250125.1. Lineage (NCBI taxonomy): Eukaryota > Metazoa > Chordata > Aves > Passeriformes > Pipridae > Pseudopipra > Pseudopipra pipra. The sequence goes on along the minus strand of NC_087552.1, from coordinate 20,970,128 downwards.
CTGTGAAAAAGAAATTGGAATAACATACCCATTTTAGCTTTTTAATGAAGCAGTTCTCTGCCATCAGCCTGTGCTTTCTGTACAATGGGGGCCTATTCTTGGCAGTGGAGAAGCAATTCAGTGAAGATTTATTTGCAGATAACTGCAATTTTGGCTATTTCCCTGTAAAGGAAACTTAAATTGCTGATTGTCCTGTTGTGTTAAAAAGCACCAACTAATTACTTTGTTTACATCTCAGCAGCAATGGAATAGGTGATGTCATTTTAGTATTAAAAATTAAGTCACTATCTAAGGCAATTGTTGAGTGACCCATAATTAGGATTCTAACTTCAGGGTGTTTAATTTGAGATTAATTAGAAGTGTCCTGAAATAGGTATTTTTAAAGTGCTTCCAATTGGGCTTCTCAATGTTACTAATGCTGAACCACTCTTAAATGAACACAAACTTGGCCAAAAAGTCCAAGAACAAAAGTTCCTCAAGTTGGTGATTAAAACCCTACACTCCACCCAAATGCGTGCCATAAATAAGTGACATACTCCTACCATGACAAAATTAGTTGAGGAGAAAAAAGACTCATGGTAAAACTTGTAAATGTCATCTTTGTTAGCATGGGACATGTAGGAGCCTTTTCTAAAAAGGAGGATTCAGTGCTCTCTGAATAGACGAGTACAGTATGTTAAGGCTCGTGAATAACATAGTAAATCTCAGTGTCTTGCATTATGCACTATGATGTTGGGAATGCTATTTTTCACTGTTTAATTTGCAAGATGTACTGTTCTACCAACTACAATGCAGCACACTGAAATTATTGATTCTTTGGGGAAAATGAAATTAAATGAAGTCATTGGTTTCATCTGTTTGGGACTTGAGAAAGCTGTGATTGTGTTGTGTTTGAAACAAACATGGTACAGAGTTATCTTAGAGTTTTGGGGACTCCAGATTCATAACAGCGTGGGTACAGCTTAGGACAGGTGAGACAGGAACTTTATTCACTGTGGTCCTAGTGAAAGAACACTGGGACAGTGTTCCCCACTCTCTAGTACTATCCTACCTCAGAAATGGGGAGTTGGAAACTATCACGGACTGTTAATAATTTTCTGTACCATTGCTTGAAGTTCAGCACCTTTTATGTTTCAATTAAGTTGTTCCCCATTAAAATAGAGTTTGATACATAATTCTGCAAGAAAGTAGTTATATTATGGTTCTTGGTGATTTCTTTGAATGACCTGCGAAAATCTAAGGAATTTGATTCAAACAGAATCAAGACAAATGGAGATTTAGGATGGGGATAGCAGGAAAATAGAAATTGGCCACAATGTGTCAGAAAACTTTTCTGTGAACATCCTGCTGGAAACTGATGGAAAAATCACAGCAGCACTAAAACCTCTGAGTACATGTTCTGCCAGCATCATCCTGCTGTGAACAACCTGAATTCAGCATCAATTACCTGGTAAAGCTTGGCTTTGGTGGTAATGCCCACCAAATGTCCCAAGGAAGAACGTGCAAATTGCAGGTGATATGCTTAGTTACACTTTGAGGACTCAACTTTCAGTTCCTGCTGGAAAAGAAAATAGACCCATATAGTCATCAGAGCAGAAGAGAAGCCAATAATGTTGCACAATCTCCACCTTAAGGCAGTGAACAGAGGTGCCAGGGATTACAGAAAGAATGACAGATAGTTCAGTTCCTGCAAGTAGTTGGTGGGTTATTTCTTTATGGATGAAAGCATGGGAGCTGAATGAATATCAGAGTTTGTAAGTTACACTAGGTGATGAGGGGATGCAGCCAATACAGATATACGCAGCTCGTGGCTAAGGTAATGATGGGAGCTGTGTACACTGTGGAAGCAATCTGTGTTATTCCAAAGAGGGACAGCATGTGAAAATAAATAGAAAAAATTAGTTCAACAGGCAAAAAAATAATAATAGTAGTGTCAGCATATAAAGTGATCAGCAAAGACCCAGGAGGATATCCAATGTGGAGAACATGGCTGAAAAACAATTTAAGGCTGCCTTTTTCTCAGAACAATCGATGTTTTGGGGGAGGAGAAATACTCATCTTGAGCAACATTATTTGGGTGATACACAAACTTTCACATGACTCCCACTGAAAACCTGTTTAAATGAGGAAAACTTTTTTTTTCTGTACATTCATGTCCCTTTTCCCTGATGAGGACTGGGAGGGAGCTTTGTGTGTGAGGCACATGCAGGTGGGTTTTCGTCATAGAAGACAAAGCCATTCACAGGGTGAAACTGGGAAAGATAGAACATGTGAAGGCTTTGTCAAAGCATCTTTAGTTGAATTGAAGTGTAGTTATGAAGCTGGTGAATTTTGGGCATATAATCATTAACAATTAGATGTTCTGTCCTTGGAAACAAGCAGTCAGAGAAACTGACAATAATGCAGGATAAGCTGCCTGGTGGCAGACAAGCATGTGGTCAAGAGAAACTCTGCAAAATGTGAGAAGTGACATTTGCAGCTGGTGACCCTATAGTGAACTGTGTGCATCCTTCCAGATGTCAGAGAAAATCAGAAATTATTATATTGTATTGTAATGTTAAAAATAAGTAATTTCCATGAATTGTTGTTCTGTTGGGAATAGGGATAGTGATATTCGGTTAAGGATTAATGTAGGAAGCAAGGAAGAAAATTCAAGGTTGGATGGATCAAGTGAAGCTTTTTCCAGGTTCTCTCAAGTACTAGTTGTAAATTAAATGGCTGATACTGAACACAAGCTGCTTCTGTAACAAAAAGGATCACTGAAACAACTTCCAGGAAAGATACCTTAAGGGCACATTGCTAGGCAAGATTATTTTTTAATTGTCTGGATGCATTTTGAGCTACTTTGAAATTTGGATCCATGGACAGAGGTTGCTAGAGAAGTAGGGGGAATGGTTCTGGTCTGTCATAAACTTCCTGCAGCTTTACATTTAATCACTGGAGATCTAATAAATCTGTTTCCTTACCTGCAGAGCTTGCAATATGTTTCTTATCTATGTAAAAAGTAAGAGCTTGGCATGATACTGTAAGCAAGTGGAAGACTTTTGAAGAGGTAAACATCAGCACAGTATTTAGTAAAGCATCAGTATTTAGTAAAGCAGTGCTAAAATTCATGTCTGACAGAGATGTATAGACTCCGTTTGATCTCACTTTAACTCCATGGCAGATCCTGAGCACCACTCTTCCTATGCAAGACAGGTTAGCCCTGGATATTTTGTGCTGGGTGATCTATTGGCCAGAAGGTAATTAAGTGAAGATGGATCCCCTCAATAACTGGGGCTTATAGGTAATATAGCTGCTGTCATAATGGTAACCCTAGGAAAAAGAAAAAATTAAAAATTGAAGCATTAGATGGAAATTATGGGAAGAGGAGTTGAACGTAAGGTGTTTGAAGCAGTCTTACTAACTTTGGGGTTTTGTTTTATTTCTTTCTTTATGGGTTTTAAGTAGTTGAGAGATCCCTTTTCTCACTTAATTCACATATTTCCCATCAGAAACTCTAGAGAAACAGAGTGGTCAAACTAAGGACTCAAGAGCTTCATCAAAGCTACCATGAGGCTTTTCCTTTCATTACACCATGGAAGTTGGATTAGTAATGATAGCTTTTGCTAGTTCATTCCTTTTTTCAGTGACCACTGTTAATAGCAGCTGTGGAATTCTGATCTGATTTTTAGTAGCTTAAAAAGATGGATTCCTGTATGTGTGAGACCTATGTCTGCTCTCCCCTTAACAGCTGTACTAGAAGCAGCAGCCAGAGATCAACCAAGCAGATCATTTTATGATCTGCACTGACAAATACATAAATAAAAATCTGGCCTGGGTTTCTGAATGGACTAACTAAATAGAGTATTCTTTGAGAAGTAGGTTTCTAAAAGCTGTCTTGTTTTGAATATTCAACCACCTCTGATAATTCATCCAAAAGAATTTCTTACAGGCAACTTACAAATCCTTGTCTCCGCTGCCTGAGTTGCTTGTAGTAGATAAACTGTAATGATATGTGTGGGCAATGCTTAGGCAGTTCTGCTTTACTTTGTGCTTAAATTATATTGCTAAATATAATATATACCTGATAAGGTTTCAAATTTTCCATTTCCAGTATATTTTACACATTTTGCCTGTGCTTTCTTAGTCCAGTGTAATATAGTAAGGAACTTCTGGGTTTGGTGCTGTAAGTTTTGTTTGACATATCAAATAAATGTTTTAATTTTCGTACTGCTGTTCTGTCGATTTCTTTATTTCCTTCTGTGAAGAAACACGTCTCGGTCCACCTGGCACTCAGGAAACCTCTGAGCACAAAACTGGGTATTAAAAAGGACAACAAAAAAAGGTTGTTACTTGGAAAATAGGCTGAGGATTGTCGCTTGTGTGGCAGGAAAGCACAAAATTCATTGAGTAGTTAGTGATCTCAGTTGCTTTAAATGTGGAGAAGGAATGGCCTTGTTTTATTGAGGCTGAAGTCTCGGCAGCAAAGGAGAGGAGGAGATGACTTTATAGGAAGTATTCAAATGTTCTGAAGTCCTGGTTTTTCACTTGTTCACTTGGGGGGAGAAAAAGCTGTGAAAGCAAGGAAATTACTAACTCACTGTTTCACATTGGAAAATATAGATAACAAAAGAAACCCTGAGAAATGCCTCACATGAATCACAGTGCCAGAAACACCAGGACTTGGTCACGTAAAGGACTGAGTGTATGCTTGGATTCAATCTTCTGTGTGGGTACAAGAACTCAAGTGTATGTATGTAGAAATCCTGAGTGGGATTAGGATGTCAGGGTGCTGTTGTTAAGTTTAGCTAGTGGATATTGTTAGTTTAATCTTTCTCGTGGTAACCCCAGTGCTTGGACTGAGTGAGGGTCCTGGGGATCATGGCAACATCATGTTCCTCCAAGTGGTGCAAGTCTCCTTGCACCACCTATCTAGGCTTGTGCCTATTTCTTCCTTAGCACACATGGCTTTAAAATAGCTTCTAACCTGGGAGCAAGTTCTCTATTTTCTGGCTATGACAGATACTGTTGGTAATACAGGTCTTGCATGAGTCAGATATTAGTCACAGAGCCTTCTGCAAAGATCCAGGCTGTAGCATGCAGAGAACAGAACACTTTTACGTAGTGCAGCCCCTAATTTCCACTTCAAACAGACGATCAGGATGATGGGGTTATTAAAGACTTTGGATCTTATTAAAGGCCAAGGTTGGGACTGAGGTTTTGGTTGACATCTATATAAGGGATGCAGGGGGGAGACAGCAGGGCATACAGGGTGCAATTCTCAAGTGGCAGCTACAAATAAAGGGACCCAAATCCTTCAGGTCTCAACTCAGCTGTGCTGAGTCAGATGAAAAACACCAATCAGCAGCATTGCTTGGGCTGCCCTGCTCCAGCTGCCAACCAAGGGTGTGCTGGTTCCTCTCCAGTGCCTACAGCACTTGTCATGAGCTTTGCTCTGGTGTCAGTGGGCAGTGGCAATGACATACTTTCTGTTTCAGAATAACACTTTATGTAAAAATAAAACCCATGTGAACCAGCTGAGTAACGTGTAATCGTGATAGTGTAAATTTGGCAGGAGAGTCAGAGTTTGCACTTGTTCTCTTAGATGCTCAGACGAGGAGAGAATGAGACTGTAATCGATATGGGGCTTGCTGTTTGAGTAATGCCTGACTTGCAAAGGCAGACAGTTCAATTAACTTGTCTGTCAAGAACTATGCCTATGTAAAAATGCAGCTTACAACAGCATTTTTCAGATAATCTGTGGTCATAGTTAAAACCAGATTTTTGAGAGATTCAGTATTCTACCCTGGATCTTAAGTCTGGTTATCCCTTTGGTACCCCTGTGGAAGCTGAGCTACTTTGAAAAATAGTCCTTGGAGTATACTTAATATCATAAAAATTTTAGTAGTGCAAATCTGTCTAAATAGTTTTAACTTGCTTTTCTGAGCTGCTGACTTGTACTAGTTTTCTCAGGCATCAGGTGGATTGGGTTTTTTTTTCATTTATTTTAAATAAAATGTAATTGTTTAACTTTAGATTGTGGGAGCTGAAAGCATAAGAAAAACACCCAATATCATCAGGAGGGTGACTAATGTTGGCAGCACTGGTGATGCTGATAGACATTAGAAGATAAAGGAGAGCAGATGGCGTATCATGATTTTTTGAGTGCTCTGCTTATTTTTGCCTCTCTAATGTAGTCCTTTGAAGAACATTACCTGAATTTTAAACCTTTTCCTTCTCTCACACAAAAAAAAAAAAAAAAAAAAAAAAAAAAGAAAAAAAAAGAGTGAGAGTAATCATAATGTTTTCAAAGCAGAGCCTGTATTATGGTCACATCTGGTACCCAGAATGCCTCTGCATGTCTACAAACATTTGTTTGCACTTGAAAGGCACTGCTTTGTATCAGCAGTTAGCATTTTATTTTCAACTTTTCTCTCCAAAATTTCCAAAAGAAAACAGAAATTGCAAGTAAACATGGCATACTCTTGACTTCAAAACCATGGCAAACCTCTGGGATTATTTTGCTTTCTAGCAGGGCAAAGCTCATCGCTCCACACTTCCGAGTGAACCTCAAGAAGCAGTCTGGGAAATGGAGAGGTTGTCAGGAAAGGGGCTGGGAGCTGATTCCTCCTGTGCAGTTTGTAAAGAACAAGCATCAAGAGGGCCTTTTTTAGCTTGTGAACTTTACAAACTTCAAAATAAGGCTCTTTCTCAGCAGTCACATGGCACTGAGAGTAAACAAGTAACTACACAGTCTAATAATCAATGAAAGGACAGAAATGTTGTTGGAGAAGTGCTGGCACATCTATACTCTCCTCAACCTGGCAAACACAGAATCAAATCTCTCACTGACTATATGGAAAGCTTGAACAGGTTCTGTATATATTGTGAAAGGTTGTGGTAGATATCTGAGGAAAGATTATATTTAGAAGGGAGACAGATATTGGTAGAGGTCTCTGAGGAACTTCATCCCAAATGTTAACAAAGCTTTTATAGTAAAAAAAAAAAACAAAAAAAGGTTGAGGAAGTTTTTCAATGTGTGCTATACTGGTAGAAGAACTGCATTGCAAGAGCTGGTGCTGGTGTAGACACATCAGTGTGGACAGACTGGTTTCATGATCCCAATATGTACAACTAATACAGCAAAACTTTCCAGTGGAAACTTATTATGGGTGACCTAACACTCAAACAAAGCAGGAGCTGGTGACTCCAGACTTCCCCATGCTTAGACTGTGCTTGTATAAAAGACCAGGGGTTCCTTGGTTTGGGATCCCTCCTCAGAGGCACCAGTTTGTTATTCAGTTACTGCACTGTGATTAAATTATTTTAAGGATCAGGATGTCTGAGAGTCTGCTATGGGAAACCAGGTGTGACTGTGTGACTGTGGGGTGTATAGCTGTGAAGGGGCCTCAGTCCCAGCTCAGGTGGTGCAAGTGTGACTTCAGAGTAGCTGTTGGATGGTATGGTCGAACAGAGAAGTTTCCTTAACAAGCAGCTGACTTTGTTAAGTTCCCATGTAGAAAGACAACTTTTAATTTGCTGTTGGTTAAATATGGGCTTTTGAACAGATTCCCCTGACTAAAGCAATGTATTGTGGAAGGGAATACAAAGGTTTTTTATTTGAACTAGAAAGCTCCTTTAGTATTTTAATGAGCACTCACTGTGCTGGGACACTTGAACACCCTACTGGATGGTTTACTGGTATTTCAAGTCTCTGGGTCAATTAAAATGTGGAATAGACGTGGTGAAGCAGCAGCATTAATGTTCCCCAAGCTGGAGTGTTGAGTGATGTTACAGGTTTGGTCAGTACTGCAGTTTGGTGATTTTCAACTACTGGGCCAGCATGCTGGAGGAATTGTGCTGACAGCCATCCAGCAATAAGCAGGGCTTGGAGCAAGGCAGGTGGTCCTTTGGGGATGTAGAGGAAAGAAGCTTCATCACTTCCAAAAGTCTGGCCCCTTGGGCTTGACATCTTCCCATGTAACGTTGTTCCTTACAACAGGTCAGTGCTGACTGGCCTTGGAGGACTGCTCTTACCCGAAGTGAGAAGCACAGTGAGAGGGGGACAGTGAGGTCCTCACTGAGGGCCAGAGGAGCTGCAACAACTCATGCGGCAACACATGGCTGCTGGGTTTGCAGTTAGTGATCCTAAAGTGCAAAAAAAAAAGAAAAATCTAAAGCAGAAGGGGAAACAAAATGTATTTCAGGCAGAAAAGCAAAGCCACCTGAGACATGAGCTCAGCTGGGCTGGGAGGGTTGTCAGCTGTGGGCTGCCCCTTGCTGCTGTGAGCTCAGGTCTCTGTTGTCTGACAGCAAAATATATTGCTCATGTGTAGCACATCTAAAAAAGTAGGTTGTTTTCTGTGTTTAACCACATCTGTGCTAGAAAGGTATTTCTTTTAGGCAGGCAAGAGGAGGAATGAACACTTCCTTTGGGTTAGCCACAGACACTTGTCCTGTGGAAGGAAATTGAGTGGTATTTCCAAGATACAAGTGCAAGGGAATTATCCACTTAGCCTGGTACATCCAGCCTTAGTTGTATTCTAGGCTTTTGTGGGTTCCATCTGCATCCACAGTCAGGGGAAAAGCTTTCCCCTTCCTTTGTGGAGAGAGCTATACATGAAGATCTGTGCCTTTGGCTTGACTGAAGCACACCTCTTTAGCTGAAGTTAACCAGCTCTCTGGGAATTAGTGCCCCTAAAGATACAAATAGTCTCAGTCATAAGCAATCTGTCATAGTAGATAAGTGGTCAGTCATGGGGTCCAAAGTCAACACAAGTGCTCTGATGTGCCAATTATGTGGTTGTAGATAACCCATATGTGGTATCTAATAAATATTTTAAGAAAGTGATATGTCAAGGAGTGGTACAGCCTTGATGTATTACTTACATATCTGTCAAGTTTCTGATAGATATCTGCTGTGTCTGTGCTCTAATCTTGGTATCAAATGGTACACTTGGCAATGTAAGAAGTTATAAGGGACAGTTATTCTGTTAGTCTCTGTGATGAAGCCTCTTACATTGTCTGAATGATTGACAGGTGTTTTGGCATTTTATAAGAGAGCAAACTGACAGGCTGACTGGTGAACATAAATTTACATCACTTATACACTGTTAGTTTTTGCTAACAGTGCACTCTGCCCTGGTGTTTATTTGTGCAAAACCTGTTTAATCTGGAGTAGGAGGCCATGTTAAGTTGGTAGTTAGTGTTAAGAAAAAAGGTCGTTTTTCAAATGGAACAAAATGAAGTTGCTACAGAAATAAGTAAGAAGCAGTTAATTGAAATTCAAGGAATGCAAAGAAGGAGCTGAGAATCTGATCTAGTGGTCTGGAATGCAGAAGAAATGGCCAACAGTCCATCAAAAGTCAGTGCCTCGTCTCCACGACCTGCAGTTCTTCTCAGTGGCTTTCTCATTCTCGTAACACAGAGAGAGCCTTTTTCAGAATATTTTGAGGGATTTTTTTTTTCTCTTCCCCTGAAGAATAAATCAATTTGCATTCATTATTTATTCTAGGGTTTTCATACTGTTGAACAAGCTGGTCGATGGTTTTCCTACAGGAAAGGTAGGCTGTGCTCTGGTGCAGGACTAATTCCCTGTGCAAGCCTATCGCTGGGAATGCACCAGCAGTGACCTGCTGGCCACTCACGCAATTTAACAATCATATTTTGAAGGCTGTAATTTTGGCTCATAGCAAATATCCAGGAAATACTCAACCCTGGGTTGAAAAAAAAAAAGGATTCTGACCATCAGGTATTTTCTGTGAAGTTACAAAGTCCTTGCTGAACTGCAGGGCCTGACCCACAAACTCCTTCCCTTTGTTTGTAATGCTGAAGCCTGAATTATTCATAGAGTGGGGACTCGGAGCAAACTGCAGAAGCCAGCGCACTTAAGGTGATTAATGAAAGTCTGAGCTGGTGCTTTACAATGTAGATGAGTCATTAGTATAACAGACACACTAACAAGCACGGAAGAGAGTTTGTGTGGGAGGGTGGAAGAGTCATCTCTGCTTAGGTTGCTACAGAGTTGAGCCGGAGCAACAGGTCTGGTTACATCTCAGTGCTCCCAGGTGCTTAATTTCATCTCACAAGTTAGAGACACATCCCCTCATACAATGTGATACATATTACAATATAAAACAATCACACATGCTTCAATGGGATTAACAGGTTCAAGTGCATTAGGGTGTTGCTGCTCTTGGGACCAGTGTCCTACGCCTTTGAAGAGGGTGGTGTTAATGCTGCGTTCAATGTGTTGAGTGTGTCTCCAGCCACTATTCTCAAGGCACTTAGTTTTGGAGGGGGACACGGTAATTAAAATTTACTTCATAGAAACCCCCACAATGTACATGTGTTCTGTGCATACAGGTTATGTAGCTTGTGGGGTTCACAGCCCTATCTTCTGTCTGTTTATATTGCTTCTGTCTTCTTTTTTTCATTAGTTTAGAAGGCAGATCGATGTTTTGTTTGAGGATTTTTTTTTTCCTCTGAAGAAAATGGTGGGCAAATGGTCATACTTTGTATTCACATGAAGGAAGTAGTACTAGATTTGAAACCAGTTAAACAATCCCGGAAGGAAAAAATTCCTTTCTTCCTGACTGCTATATATTTAACAGGCTGCTGCATGATCAAAGGTCCCTTTAGGATTTTAAAATGATGAGATAAGAACGAGTTTAAATTCTCTAACATTTGTGTTTGTGACAGCAAGAATGTGAGAAGCAATGTCAAATGCTTGAAGTCCGCCCACTCGTGCAGTGATCACTGAGTCATTTTACTGATAGAAGCCAACTCAGAATACTTCACCCCTTCTATAAATGTTGGACCAAACTCAGCTGGGAAATGGGAGCATCACCCACACAACACAAGCCACTAGACCATTTTTCTTTTGTACAGGGTAGTCAGCAGCAGTATTAAAAAAATAACTTCAGTGCTGAAGGGGTTCTGTTTCTGCAATGAATAGTCATTGGGGGAATATTGGCTTCTAAGTTTGCTTTGCCTTAAATCTTGGTTTCCACGGGGTTGTTGAAGACACTGGGCTTGAATGGTGTCTCTTTATATGTGAATCTTATGCTCCTATTGCAATGAGGGTACAGTAGAAGAGCTCACTTGTCAGTGATTTAATTTGGGAAATTACAGATGGATACATGCTGAGTCTGTCTATCTAACTTCCAAGATGTTGTACCTTATCATACTAAGTAGTTTGGGGTTTTGGCACTTGAAACACTTTGGATTTCTGAAGTTTGTTCTTGATTCACTACAGTGTTATGGTACTGTTCAACCTATGTAAAAGCTTTGACTTGAGTGCAACTAACTACTTGCTGAAGCATATGCTTGAAAATCTTTGCTGAGTCAGGGTTTAGATGGATTTAAATGTTTAAAAATAATTCAAGTTGAAGTAGATCAGCTTTTAAGCTTTCGTTAGTAATGGTATTTTAATCTTCTCTTATCAGATTGCTTACATATATGTTGTGGTTTAAGCCCAGCTGGCAACTAAGTACCACGCAGCCGCACAATATGGTATCCGTTTGTTGTCATCATTGCAAAGAATGTGTTGAACTCTTTTTCTGCAATAATACATTCAGAAAAATGCTTCTGAGTACTTGAGGTACTGGTTATTCTTCTGTAAATAGCTTTTTGAGGATGCTAGATGGTCCAAGGCACAACCTGGCAGAAGTGTCTTTTGTTTAGGTAAATGTAGCCCACTAAGCATCCACACTTTGCATATATTTGTTTGCAATGTTGCAGGTATAGCAAAGAGATTAATAACATTAGAGCAGTTAATTGTTGCACTTTCCGATGCCACTGCCTTTCTTGGATAATTCCTGACAGATGGGCAACTAAACTGGAGAATAGGGACCAGTTGGTTTGTTGCCTGCTCTTACAGAAATGATACACGTATAACAGAAATCACTGCCATTTTCACTGGCACTTCACTATTTCCTCATTGAATCTGCTTGTTGAACAATGCTTCTTATGAAATAGTAAAAACATTATCTGTCTTTATGCTACAAAACTACAAAAATTATCATACTTTAATGAGAGCCATTGAAACACCTCTACGCTGGGAATGCACAAATATTTGGCAGATAACTGAAACAAAATGATTTGGAAATGGTGATTAAAAGATGATGATGCAGCATACTGCTGAATTTCATTTAGTTTGTTTGATCATGTCAAGCTACATTTACTTTTAGCCTCATGTTCCACAGAAGTGTTTCCTAGTCTGTATCATTTCTAAAATGGCATTTGCATGTAAATTCACCAGCTGAGTGTCTAACTGATACTGCTCGAGCATTTCCTAACACTTGGACATCTGGCTATGGCAGTCTTGCAAGTGAGTTGTGTTCAGATCTGCATGGGTGATTCTCAAGATCTGGCTGTCCTTCTTATCTAAATGTTAACCAGGCAGCACATGTAGAGAAACATCTTTATGGCTGGTAGCAGATAGGTTTTTGTGTTGCTTTCAAACTGCAGGGAGTCATAAATACACATCTTTTTCTGAAGCATGGACTAATCCTGCCAGTCTTCTTGTATCATTCTCAGTTCTGAAAATACAAAGCACTATGATGGAGAAAATGTTTTATTGCTTTGGGCAGTGTATCGATGTTCAGGATCCGCAAATGTGGTTTGTAGGAGAAAAAACCGTACCAACTGTAATTGAACATGTGTTCTCTCCTCCTCTGTTTTAATCAAACATCCTTGTCTCTTATAGAATAAGCTTTGTTGGTAATCAAGTTTTGTTGGTAATCATTCTCTTTGGCATGACATACATGAAATTATTCTTCCTCAGCTTCATCTGAGCTTCTGTAAATCACATGTAGCTTACTGTTATGCCATGAATTTGAAGAAAAGTGGTTTGGTTTGGTTTTTCCTATTTATCCCCAAAGTACAGGGTATAATGAGTGCAATTACTAAGCTGTGTATCACTCAAAACTTCCTGACAGAATTGTGGTTTTACCTGCTGTTCTGGATGTTGGGAACAGAATAAATGTTTTTATCTCAACTACATTTTTTGTATGCTACCTCTCTGGTGTGTATACATTGTTTTTTCCTCTGGTATGCTTAAATATAAATGGGGCAGTGGCTGGAGTATAATTGAGTCCCCTCTCTCAAAGAGATATTTCCCTTTCATTGTATTCCCTGTGGCTGTGGGACTGACTGCTTTCCTGTGAATTGTAGCAATTCATGGTGATATCTTCACTGGGACTTAGGTGCATTCCTGGGTGCAGAGGGCAGCCCCTGCTTAGCTGGTTAAGTTCATACAGCTAATGTGATTAATAATAAGAAATGACCAGAGGAAAAGTGTCATTTTAACCATTCTGATAACTCACATTTGATGCTTCTTTGATCCTTTAAAAGCAGCTTTGCATTTTAATTTCAAATGGTTTAACAGAGTTTATTAATAGAAGGCTCCTTCTGGTAAAAACGGTGAAGTAACAATTCCCCTTTGAAGATTCATCTCTGGCTGAGATCATCATCATCGTCCCACACTGGTTCACATAGTTTTCTGACTTCAGGCACCACTGGGGCTTGCCCTCCTTTCCTCTTTCAGCAACATGATGAGCAGTATCTCTGCCCTACTTGACTCTGTTTCAAACACCAAGCAGCCACATCCCAACTCTAGCAAGACTTGCCTTGCATGCAGTTCTCATAAATGAGCACCAGAGACACAGGCTAGGGGATGCTCAACAGGTTTTTCCTAACTGTTTTGTATGGACAGAATAAGCTGGCTTACCCCAGAGAAGACTGAAATGAGTTAGGGTAATGGTTTTTCCAGTATCAAGCCCTTGCTACAGAGAGAAAGGAGACTGTGTCCACTGGGAACAGGACTAGAAATATCGTTGCTAAGTGGTAGTGAGAGAGATCAAAGTTAGACACCAGGAGAGATGCTAATGGTAACAGTAATTAAGTGCAGGAATAGATTGCCTGGGGATGCTGCCTGGGGATGCTGGGAATTTTTGTCACTTGAGGCTTTTAATGTGGCTTTTCCCAGACATCTGTTGGGAATGACTTGAAGAAAGCTGAACCTATCTAAAACAGAGATGTGACTTAGGTGACTCCTCAAAGGCCATCCAAACTTGCACTCTTATGATTTTCTATGTATGAAGTAGTAGTGAAGATTTTTATGGATCCCTTTTGGGATAGCAGCACATATCTGAAGAGAGGGTTATAAACACAGGCTGCTCTCAGACATACAGGTATTAAGTACAAAACTGGCTTAGTGGGGAGTAGAGTACATCAGGCTTTTACTGACGTAGAAGGAGCAGAATTTGGCCTGGGAAAGGCTGTGTTGCATTGAACTCCACTCTCATGCAGTGTGGATGATATCAGAGTTCAGTCTGTTGCTTTCCAGCATCTAAGGCAGAAGCAAAAAGCAAAGATAACAGTAACAGTGCTGGGGGAGGAGGGAAAGAAAACACAGATACTCAAGTATTATATATTTAGGTACTAGTCTTTTATGAGTCTCCTTGACTATTACACCTTACTAAGTAAACTTTATTAAATAATTCTTTTCACTTAGTTGAAGAGTTATTTCTTCTTCTATGGAAGAAGAATAAGCTGAAGAGATTCTTATGATGTTTGTGTTTCATGCCACTGGACTGTGAAGAAACCTTTCTCAATTCAAGTGAAAGCTCTGAATAGTTGTGTACTTGCTTCTAGATGAAGAGTGTCCCTTCAGGAACATAAATTTAAAATACAGGCTGACTCTCTAGTCTTTTGTAGTGTTTCATCTGCTGCTGAATAGATCAAAATCGCAGGAAATACATCTGAAACCCTTATAATTCAAATAATTGTTGCAAGTAGTTTTTTTAGAGCAAGTGCTTGTTTACTCCTCAGAAGAAATATATTTTAAAATTCCCCAGCTAGGTAAAATGTTATAGTAGGTTGGAGTTGAAGGAATGCTTTAGAGAAATGCTCACTGATAATAACCGAAGGGTAACCACTTCACTTACAGCACGTACTATCAATCAATCAATCAATCAATCAAAGCCTTTGAAGGTGACTGTCCTGCTACTAGATCACCTGTGAGCCCACCACTCAATGTGCTGGAGAGTAAAAGCAAAAGAGCCAATGCTGATTGCATTAGCTTCTCCCCTCATACTCTAGGAAATAGCAAAAGGGAGAGAAACCTGCCCTCTTTCCACTACCTGTAGAGAGATCTTCCCCTTTCTTTAAAAACTTCCTTGGGAATGAGTGAAGTTGCTTCCTTGCCCTGTGAATACAGTCACACGAGATGGGGTACAGAACGTGTGCTCTCTCGGGGACCATGTGTAATGGAGTGGGAACTCATGCTTTTTGTTGTGCTAGAGGATGGCTGGTCCAGCAGTTTTTTGTAGGGGACTTTTCCTAAGAGTAGGAGAAATAACTATGGTTCAGAGATTGCTGTTTTGGATAATACAGGATTGAATGAACTGTTTGCATAATTGGAGAATTTTTTTAGAGGAAACTTATTTTTATCCTTTAGTTTTGCCTTTAGGAAAGAGAACATATACTCATGGAGTCTATACAATAAATTCTGGAGTTCATCTGCACTAAAAATTTATGTAATGTTGATATTCAAACTGTTTTAAGTAAAGTATGGTAAAAAAACTTTGCAGCTTTAACTGGGACCATGCTGTTCAAAATCATCTTTATTGACTTAATGGAGCCAAATCTGAGCAAGGTTGCTCTTTTCTATGTTGACTGTCAAGCTGATGTGTACCACTCTTCTAGTTAATGTGATCTGTCAAGATCATGTGTCGTTATGTTAGTTTTAGTCAATGAAGGCAAAGCTCAGGTATCATCCTTGGAGATCGTTCCTGGTGATGGGTTCATACAGATTGAAGAATTCTCCATTACAGCAAGAGGACAGATGGGTTTAGCTAACCCCAGGATGCTTCTGACAGACATAGGGTCTGACCAGTTCCTTCGTCTTTCCTCTCTTTTCTAGGATGTGATCATTCCTGCTGTTCTCCTTTGGGATCTTCCAAAATCCCCAGCAAAGTGTGTTGTGTAGGTTGAATTCTGTATTCAGGAGAAGGCACTCTTGGGCTGGCTTAGACCAAGTAGGTTACCTCACAGGCCTTGTTAATATATGAGAGAATGGCTTGCCTATTTTGCAGTAACATGACATTTCTGGCTTATATTATTCTTTGGCTTTGTAATTATTTTCTGAGCACCATTTGCCCTTCATCTTTGACTTTGTGTGCCTAAGTGTCACACCTTTTCCTGTTGAAGTGCATGTTATTTATTTCAGTCACTTACTCAGTTTTGTTAATGTACCTTTGAATTATGTAGTAAGAATAGTAAAAATAAACTCAGGCTGTTTATTGTTCCTTCTTAATGCATAAGACCAAGCAAGCACATAAGTGCGGTCCTTGGTCCTTCTTCCAAATCCTTATTGAAATTAGTGGTGTCACTTGACTCAAGATTCCTGTGAAACTGCACTCTGAAACTTCAATTTTGAGAATCTAAATAACAAAATTTATAGTAGCTGTTGTTCAAGCAGATCCCTTACCCTAAAGTATTGTCATTACCTTGTTCAGGAGAATGTCAAGAGAGTCAGATCTGTGACCACATCCCTCTGACGTGATGTCCAGTTAGCATGTATCATTCCCACTATCTTGCAATTAGAAATTACTTCAGTCTTTCCAAATGATAAGCCCTAGTTTATTCTTTCCCTATCCGTGGAGTTTTCCATGTCACCATAGATTTCGGAGACCAAAAAGGATGAATCTGAGAGGACTGTGTGTTCTGGATGCACTTACATCCGTTACTGATGTCACATTGACTCATCCCCTGGGCAATCTCTTATTTTAAGTCACCTGTAATTAATGCACATGTCCGTCACTGTAGAACTCATATGACCTGCTGGTCTGGCCTGAGAAATGAGTGGCTTCTCCATGTAATCCCTATTTATCAGCAAATAGCAACATACCAGTAACTCTAATTTTATCAGCCTGGTTAATGCAAACACGAATCTGAGTTTCAGTAGAGTTGATTCCTCACAGAAATGTTCCTGTTTTACTCTGAACTGAGTCTCATCTTTGCAAGCAATACTAACTGGGGAATTTTAATGGAAGGGAAGAAAAAATGTACACAATCTGTGTTGTACTGAAATTTGTTTTTCAATGAATTTGAAACAGTTCATAAATTATTGTAAACAGAAAGTATTTCCAGCCATTTATAAACACCGATAAGGGCCTGTAACCACAGACACTCAGTCCTCACATTCATTCCTCTCCCTATAGGCTTCAGTCTTCTTCCTTTTCACTTTTGTCATTGCTAACTGAAAGGCATAAAACCGCAAATTAAAATGTAGCCTGTAGCACTTGCAGGAACTATCTTAGCCTTTCATTGGAATTGTGCTATTGAGGTGATATTTATTTGTTTAATTAAATGCCTCTTCTTTGTTTCATTTCTCCATTTAAGGAGAAGAAGGGCAATAGTCTTATTTCATTATTGGTACTCTAAATGAGTTGTGCACCGGAACAGCTAGTTTCCTTCACACATAATGCTTTCTCATCAGTTCCTTCGCTTAGGTGATCAGCTTAGGGATAATTAAAACAATTTACTTTATTTCTAGCTAGTGTGCAGATACATGTCTGTATCTCCAGAGTAAAACTGCTAGACTGATGATGATGCTTTGCCATTCACAGCTGAATCTTGGAGGCACTGACTATTGCAATGAGTGAGCAGGAGCTTTAAAGCATCCTAAGCTGACCTGGCAACTGAGTTATAACCAGTGAGCTCCATGAATTTAATGTCTTAGGACTAGGAAAGTAGATGAATTGAGGCCATTTTAGCATATCTTTGTTCTGCCTCTTGTTAGAATTGTTTGTTCAAGAGTTTTTCTCCCATCCAGATACATTGGGCTTTATGGTCAAAATACCTGTAAAAAATAAGTTACCAAATGATAAAAACAGTTATTTGTTCATTTTGGTCCAATATCCAGCCTCTGAGTGTCCTGGTGGAGTATGTTTGGTGGAGAAGGAGAAATACAAATTATTTTCTTTTCAAAGGGGAATTTTGAGCCCATTGGCACAATTGCTGTTCAGCTTGTAGCAAGAGGTGAATTTGTAGAGTAACCATAACAACTGCACTGAGGGTATAGAAAAGGAATCCCAAAATTTTTCTTTAAGCTCCACTGTGTAATGACTGACAGTTCCCAACAAAAGTTCTTACAGAGGGCATAATACCAAAATGAAATGGGTTTATTCAGGCTGGAGGGATATTGAGTTACCATTGAGTTACCACATATTGAGGCAGCCCTGCCGAATTATAGGTTTGGGATGCAATAACAGGCACAAGACCAATAGCTTTAGGGATAAACAGTTAATCTCTAAATAATGATATGGTGATAAAGACAGATTACTGGTGCAGTTATCCAGACTGTAACAACAGCATATTCAATAATTCACTAATACTGGGCTAGACTTAATATCTGGGCTCACAAAGATGTACAAGACCATGGCTGTCAGACAGGCAGGAAGCAAGGCTGACTTCTCTGAACAAGCTACTTGGATCAGTTGACAAACTCAGGAAATGTCAAATTCCCTGATGGGAATTCCATTTAGTTGTTGAGTCAGGAAAGCACTGTTTCCTTTTGTTCACCAGGCATCATATCCCACCTCTCAGCCAGTTCTGTCTGTGGTGTGCACAGAGCTTGCTAGTACAATATAAGGCAATCCCACCGTTACTCTAATATATCAGTACATGATAATTTTGCAAGATAATAATGCTTTGGATGTGTATTTTTTTATTTTGAGCTCTTGCTGGTGCCACCACCTCGTGTATACGAACAACAAATTGGACTGCGTTAAAATGACTTTGCATGGAACATTTTGTTGGGGGTCTTAAAGGACTTTCCAAAAGGGACTTCAAAGGTCTTTACACCAAGGTATACCAAAATTACCTTGTAAACCAGCATTTTCCCCATTCCAATTCACTGCTTTTTCCATAGTGCCTGTTATCTTGATTCACAGTTAGTCAGTAATTATAAGACACAAAATAAGACTGGCAAGTGATGTAGTGTGACCAGTGCTCATTGGGTTTATAATAATCTATTCTGTTGAAACTAACAATGACTTCTCATGTTGCATTAACTTTTTAGGTGTTTGAGACAAGCTTCACCTTGTTTTTATGTATATAATTGAATGTGAACAGTAGGGCTTTCTGTTAGAGAAAAGGTCCTCCCACAATATCTGCATGGAAAATTTCATAGAGGTCTCAAGAACAGACGGAAAATCAGCAATTGTGAAACAACGTGAATCCTAAAGTTTATGGGGGGAGCTTATCAGTGAGTATAAATATATGGTGGCAGTGGCGGTAGAGATTGAACCAGACTCTTCAGCATTGCCCAGTGATATGTCAGGAAGCAGTGGGCACTGATTGAAATATAGGAAAGTCCATTTATATGTAAGAAAAAGGCTTTTTTCGCTGGGTGAGGTTATCCAGCAAGATTATGGAGTCTCCATTTGTGGGAATGGTCAAAATCTGATCAGGCATGGCCCTGAGCAAGCTGCTCAAGGTGGACTAGACAATTTCTGGAGGTGTCTTCTGACCTCTGTGATTAGTGGCTTCCAGGGTGATCACCTCTTGGCAGGATAAATGTTTTAAGAGCTGACAGTTTGGTAGCCTGGTTTATTTATCTCAGAATATGGAATCACTGCAGAAGGAATTAGTCTCCAGTAATCATGAGAATTTGCATGACTCTAAGACTCTTTCAGTATTCATAATGGAAGGAAAACACGTTACTAGTCAGGGAGATAGTGGATTGTAATGCTTAGATCAGCTGCTAAATTACAATTAAAATGTTTCCTTTTGAAGTTGCTTTTTTCTGTGGCTTGAGACATATTTTCTTTCTGGTGGCAATAACTTTGCATTCCAGCACACATCACTGAGAGGACAGAAGGCACACTCCTGAAGTGCCATCACTACATGGTGCTGACATAGGAGCAGTACCATGGGCAGACCATTTGGTCTGTTTTCCATGTGTGGAAGATCCCAAACAGTCTCTCCCCTTCCACTAAGAGTGTTATGAGGCAGGAAAGAGAGTGAAGGGAAAGAATGAGGTATGATTTTCACCAAAAACACTGAAATAAGAGAAACCTATCCGGTGACATTTTCCTGGTAAAAGAAATAGTCCTGAAGTTTTGTCAAAGACTCTGTATTTTAACAGGTCTTCATTTTAACCGGGTCTTCAGGAGGACTTCTTCATTAGTTTCATTACTATTTTATTGCAAAAGTGGGTCATTTCACACTGTTGTGCACAGAGCTTAGCAGGATTCATTCCCATAGTAAAGGAGGAGGAGTCAACATTTTGGAGCCATAACAGCACCTTCATCTCTGAGAGTCTTTAGTTAAGCTTTTCAGATCATCTAATAGAAACCTTTCCCTCTGGAAATGACCTTCTGTGTGGTCTAAGAGAGGTTGCTGCTTCTAGAGAAAAATGTGTCTTTCATACTAAGACAAGAATTGGTCTGTTGGGTGGTTTTCCTCTTCCATAACTGAGTTAGGATATGGAATTATTGATCATGAGAACATAAAATTGCATTTCTTTGTTTTAAAGGAGGTAAATTATGATATAAGATGTACCTTAGATGGCTCTCTGTTACTGTGGGTGTTTGTTTGCTTTTGTGATATCCTGAAATTAAAAAAATGGTACTTCAGAAGTAGAGAGCACCACCATTAAAAATTATGTGGTCACCTGTGCTCTACATTTAAATGTAATAGATGTGACCTTGAGTAATATCATCCTCATCTGAACTGCAGTGACATCAACATGGATGAGGGTGTTTATGTTACTATTTGCAGCTGGACAAAGGTGATAAACCTATCCCAGGCAAAGAGTTCCCTTGGTGGTTTGGTACAGCTTTTAATTTGCTTCATTTGAAAAAATAATGGTGGTGTGATTGATGTTGTATTTTTCTAGTGCTGCTGATTGTTTTATTTGAAGCTGTAGAGGAATCTCCATCCTGAACTTGCTGAAGGAACTTGGGAAGATGATAAGTTCAGTCTTTTAGGCATTGTGTCTTTGTAATCCTGATGGACAGTCCAGATCCATGGCAGAGGTTCCTAACAGACAGCAAACAAACTTTGAAGCTCTTATTTGAAATTCGACTGGCAAGTCTCTTTCTTTGTCGTTACTAATGGTCCTGGCAGTTTCACTTGCCATCTGTTTTCCTGCTACAGATAACATTAAGCTGCATACTTTCTTTCTTTCTTGTGAAACCCCAACTGTTCTTGTGCACATTTTTACTGGATTGTAAGCTGTTCCTTAATGATTGGGAGAAGCAGAAATTAAATTATATTTTGGATTAAACAGGAGAGTAGGAGGCTGGAGGTTTAGTTCCTTAGAGCTGATACGTTAGATCAAGTGCACAGTAACGGCTTTAAAATTTGCATCATGCACACTATTTGACTATTTCAGTCATAGCTGGTAGGGATTGATGCTACTTCTCATAAGAGTAAATAGGCATAAATACCCTTAAAAAATTTATTTAGAAGCTAGGTTAAATAAAAATGAAGATCAGGTCATCTGAGGAGCTCAAGTGTTTTGATAAGCTGAGGCAGAACTGTAATTGGGCCTAGTTTTTCTGATAATTTCATACTTGAAAAATTACCTTTCATTTTCACCTTCAAAAATTACCTTTTACTTGAAAAATTATCTTTCAATTACCTTTTGAAAACCCCAAATTATTGGCAGTTCTGGGAGACAAAGGTACCTATTAGATACCTAAATAAAGGTATTTGCAAACTTATTTGTTGGCGTCCCTTGGCTCTTTGGAATTTGTGTTACCTATACCATAGAGCAATGCAGGATGTTGACTCAGAGCAGGCACACCCATGGAGAGTACTTGCCAGAATAGTTATTAGGTATTGACTCCACATGTACTGTAGTGTTTACCTCTAAAGGAAAAAACTTATCTGGCTCCACTGAGAAGCAATGGGACCAGATATCTTCATATTTGACCTTCTAAAGTCTGAAATAAGAGCTAGAGAGAAGAATCCATGTTATGGAAATAAATTCTGCACATCATAGACTTTGATGATAAGGGTAAAAAATACATGTACCCACATATGCATCAGAAAAGGTGACATCCAAGGAAGAACAGGATTACTATCTGGCAGATAAAGTCACAATCTGGGGAGGTGCAGAAAATGAGGAACAGAGCATTATAACTATGGTCACCTGGTTAAACCACAGAGGGAGCCAATACATGGCAAATGGTGAACTTGTGTATTATACTTTATTTTGTGTTAAACTTGCAGAGGTGAGTTTCAGGTTTAGCTTCTCTTACCCTCATTTTGTCTGTATCCTAAATTTAATTTAGCACCGCTATCCTTTAAATTGTAGACTTTGAAGAATTACCTCATTAGTCTGGTTTGTGACTTACTTAATTTTGTATTTCTGTCTACTCTACCAGCCTGCAGGTGGTTTTTTTAAGTGAATTTCTTCCTGAGTGTCTGTGATTGTGTTTTAGTGCATTTCTGTCTAGACCGACAGCTGGTATAAATCAGCATGATCACAATAGTTCCACTGAGATACTCTGCCTGTTTTCATATCAATTTTCTTACAGTTCAGGATGAACTCCAGCAGTTTTTGCTCTGCCAGAACTCATGTTTCTTCTCTGTGAACTTCTGTAGTAACAGCTACAACTGAAATGTGGGTTTTTTTCCTTTGTGCTTGTTTCAGATGGTAAATAGTATCTATAGTTCTAGGACAATAATAAGTTTGGTTTAATAATCTTACTCAGCAAATTATTCCTTACACCATTGCAATCCCATTAATTCTAAGAGGCTCTTATTAAAATTGCTTTATAAAATAGAAGTGCTTCTGTAATAAAGAAAAAAAATGAAAGAAGCTGAGTGACAGGTATTATATTATACCATGTATCATATACTAATAGTGCATAGAATAACATGCTGGTTGACATAGGAAAGAATGTAGAGGTATGACCCTTAGAGGAAAAAAGCATTTCCCAGTACAATTGGATTCTAAAAGTGAAGAAAAAAACCAGCATGCAGTAATCTAAGTCATAATAGCTTTCCCTTTTTTGGCCACTTTGCAATATATTTTGAAGCCAAAACATTAAAATAAATATTTATGAGGGTGTGGATATGTCTATAATATTAAAAAATAGATAATTGAATTATGATTTCATTTGTGTGTCTTGGTACTATCCAATTCTGGCCTGCAGGCACTTTTATGTACCTGTGACTGTATTGCCCCAAGCAGTTAAACAGGAATTAACGTGATAACTTAATGTGATGCTTAAACAGTTTGCATAGGACTTTGTTTCCCAGGTCAGTTTCTTAAGACCCAAAAATCTTGTTTTGGTTTGCTTCCTGTCTTGACCAAGGCATTTTCTGTGGGATTAAAATATTTTCCAAAGGTATTCAGCAAGTTGATAGTGGTACTGTTCTTTTGTTAGGATTGACTTCATGATCTGTCCATGGCAAGAGAGAAATGGAATCTCAGCTATTCAAAGAGATGATAGTAGTCGTTCCCACAGATTCCCCTGTGGAACATGGAGAAGTTCCCTCTGGAACTAATGTCCTCTAGCTCTTCACAACCCCTGGCAATCTGACAACCAAAGGACAGGCCAAGAAATCTGAGAGGGAGGAAATAACGCGCTTTGGCCTAGGTGGGGAAGCAAGCAGTTACTGTCACTTTTCTTTCCCTATTTTAAATGTAGAATGAAGAAGGTTTCCTACAGGAGGGAATGGTGAATAATTCAGATGTTCCTGTGGATCCTGAGAACGAGGCTTACGAAATGCCTCCAGAGGTAAATCTGTTGTGGTGTTTGCAGCGAATGCATGTAAGAGAAGGGCACGGGAGGAGGCTGCATGCGTGAGTTACAAGAGCCCAGCACACACTGATGCTGTGAGCTGCAAGGGCACAGCAGAACTGTGGTCTCTTTGGCCAAGGTCTGCCAGAGGTGTAGTGCTGGGAATCAGAAAATTAATTGCTATTTTTGTTATTAAGGGAGTTAAATGGGAAAATACTGTGCGTGTTTCAAAACACTTGATCCTGGGTTTCTGACTAATGCACAGTAACCTTGTATCTTTTTCGTATGTTTAAAAGCAAATGCAGGACAAACTGCATCTTGATAGATTGTTTTAATAGCTTGGCCACTTACCAGTCCATCATGCTTTGTAAAACACGATCTTAAGTTAATGCAATTATGGGAGTAAATTATTTTGTTGGTTTTTATGAACCAGCTATCTAAAATATTACTACAATATCTGGCATGATGCATGAGTAGTTGGAGTAGCAGTTTTATGGTAGCGCAGATAATTAGACTGAAAATGAGAGGTATAAAAAATTTAGGCCATGATCCAGTAAAAGACTTAAAGGCACATTTGAGCATAACATCTTGAATATCAGTGAAATTTTGGATACTGCTAATGCGTCTATAGTTAAAGACTCCTTTAAATGATTGAGCGACTTGTATGAGAGTCCGCAGCACCTGGTGTGCTGCTCAACCCGGAGGTTGTTCTCCTCCATCTGCAAGTGAATTTTCAGGGTGGCCTCATGAGTTCCTGGCAATATCAGCTGAATTACGTGTTAGTCATTGTAAAAGTGAGAATTAGTTCTCTTCTAAGTACCATATCTTGTAAGGTACAGGATCTGGAAAATGTGACAAAATACAAATAAATGTCAAGATCCTGATCAAATGAGAATCCATACTATTTTGGCATTGAATCCACCAGGACTAGAATAAACAGTGAAAGTAGGATGTATTTATCTAAAATATTAGCAGTGTATTTCCGCTCTCCCCATTAGGAAGAGTATCAAGACTATGAACCTGAAGCATGAGAGTCCTTTTCTTCCTTTTATCACCTGAGATCTACTAACTACTAAAGACGTCCCATCCTGTACAAGTGCTGAGTTCCAATGTGCCCAGTCGTAAAATTTTTTTACAGTTTTTACGGTGTATTTTGAAGTCTTCCATCAGCAATGATTGGAGTATCTGTGACCGCATCCACCTTGTTTCAGCATTTCCCTCCTGCTGAAATGAAACCGGTTGGCAGGGTCATTGTTGTGCTGTGGATATTGTGGCTTCAAGTTTAAAAGTTAAAAAAGAAAATCTTAAGTAAAAACACCTAAGTGTCTAATGCTTATTTCTAATTCTGTACATGTTTTGTTGATAGGCTGTCAGTAATTTGATATTGTTTATGATACAGTTTTTATTTGTTTCCTATGACTATTCTTTCTGTGCAGAGATGACTTATTGTGAGAGCTTTATATATATGTGTATGTATTATACATATAAAAAAAAGTAATTGAGCATGAACTATGCACCTATAAATATTAGCTGTTGAAATTTTATTGTTTTGTGATGTGTTTTATTAACTTGTGTCTGTAAATAATGGTGTTCAACTGAAGCAAATAAAACATAACCCATTAAAAACAAATTTCTAAATTAGTGATGATTCCTAACACCACCTTTCTATTCCAAAAGGCCCTGTTAAAGCCTTCAGACTTGTTGCTTCTTGTAAAGGAACTGGAGGAATAAAACCAGCAAATGGCAGCCCAGTCTGTGCCTAAAAAAACCATGGTGAAGAATGAGAGCATCAGGGCTGCTACCTCAGCTGGAGTAAATTGTTGACCAAATAGATTAACTTGTAAGGCTAATAAACTTTCTGTTGTAAGGACAACCTGAAAGTGAATGAAGTCATTAATAACAGGCTGCAGCAGATTATCAGGAAATCATGAGGCCTTTGAAGAATTACTGTTTCGAGGTTGTTAAAGTGCTGGGGTATACAGTGATGGATTAGTTGCAGTGAATTTGTCTTGTATAAAGTTCCAGTTAGAAAAAGTGCAGTCTACTGTCTGTTTTTAGAAAGATTAATTTTCAGTTATTATGTTGCCTGGGCATTTTTCCATATAGAAAAAAGATTTAAATGTGAGATGTTTTTACTTTTATCTTGTTTTATTATTTATTTTGGATCTAATGTTACCTCTAACCTGAAGTAGTTTTGTATTTAAGGTTCACTAGTCTTGAGTGGTCTGGTTAACAGGTAAGTATCATTGTCTGGCTTTCTAAATGGGAAACTTAGGCACAACCACATAGTGCATATCCCTGGTATTGCACAAAAAGAGGACCAAAGCCCTGGAGGCTGAACTCTCCAACTTGTTCTTGAATTGAGTTCCTTTCTGGCTTTCTGCAACCTCCCTGGTATTAGCATGCCCAATGTGGAACAGATCTTTCCAAGTATGAACCCATCCCAGCTGTATACAGTGAGAGTTGATGGTGTAATAAATATAAATAAAATACTGTGAACTAAAATCACATGGACACACTGGTTTCTCTATGCTTAGAAAACCAGTGCTTCAATTTCCTATGTCACCCCCCAGTCCCAACCCTGTATTTCTAAGGAATTTCATTTATTTCAGAAGAATTTCTGTATCTTTTTCAAAGCAATTAAAATTCCCTTTAATTGTTTCAAACAACTTGCAGGCATTTTCATCAATAGTTTAGTTGCTTAATGGAGCCCAAAGTCCTGTGATCTTTAGCAAAAATCTTCCATGATAGCCTGCAACAACCCACTAACAGTTTGCAGTCTCCTTCAGAGGTGGTGCATCAAAAGAATTTCTTGACTTGGATGCCTCTACTGTTAAAAATCAATGCCTCAGTGACAAATCTATTGATTGTATCCCTGGAAAGTCAGGATAGAACACAATGTAAGATACTGCTTTTATAATTATTAATGTTGTTTTAGGATCTTTCTATTCTAGGAGAAGGATTTGGGAAGAAAAGCCCAGTGCTGTAGTGTGATTTTTTCCCCAGCATGGCAGCAGGGACTCATCCACTAAAAGCAACAACTGAGACCAGTCTCATGCTTAATACTTCAGAAAATAGCTCTGGAAATAGTAGCCTAAGTAGAATATGTATTTCTGTTGTTCATCTTCTCTTCCACAGCCCTCTAGGTCTTAATTGCTCTATTCTTTGTTAGGGGATCAAATTAAACTGGTTGTTCACATGTTGCAAATAAGTCATGCACTTCTTAAATAAGCTATGGGGAGCAGTATGCCATAAAGAACAGCAACAAGAATAAATCTGCTCCTGAGACTGGTCCATTGTCTGAAAATTTAAGAGTTAATTAATTTCTTTCGTTGGTTAACATCAGATCATTTAGAGTTTTTAGGTAATTTAAAATGTACTATAAGTGATCAGTTTAGTTAGTTCTTGTGCCTCTTGCAAACGTGCCCTCAGATGGCCCCAAAAGTCCATGGGACCCCTGGTTACTATGGCAGCACAGTGTGATGCATTGTTCTGGTAACATGCTGCATTTTAATTAGATTCCTGTAAGGGCTGTCAGACCATCCTTTCCAGGTAAACTAAGTGCCATTTTGTCTTGCTTTCTGCAGTGATATTGTCTTACTTTTTGAGATGAATACTGACGTGTGGATTGCAAATGTCAGAACTGTGTCGGCTGCTAAAGCTGAACTAAATAGATACTGCTGCATTCGGATTTTTTAAAGTGTCTACTCTGGGAATTAGAAAATGTTTAGATAAAATTTGTTTAAACAATGTCTGCCAGAGAGGAATATAACTTGGAGCTCTTTTTTTCTTAAGAACTTGGATTTTAACTTAAATCAAAAGCAGTCTTCTATTCTTATATAAATAGCTAATAATGAGCCTCAGCATATCCTAGTACTCCAGGGGAAAAACACATGTGGCTTTTTTGTTCCAGTTTGACAACTTTAATTGGTCTTATAATGGTTCCTAATTAAACACCTTGTAATAATATTTTTATTACTGTAAATCATAGTGTTAATACTTGTGTTACATGCATACATACATATAATGACTTTCAAGTAATTTCGTTTCCGTGCCAAGACTTTCCTTCATTCCCTCAAGACAGCTGTAGACAAGTTAAGGTAAATTGCAATGTCATAAGCTCAAAGAAAAGTAACATGCCTGCATCTCTTCAGGAAGCACTGATTTTATTCATCCTGGCTTTCATAGCTTGGGCAGCCCAGACTCAGGGATTCTCATATATGAAGAATCAAACATGGACAGTGGATCCATTAGCTGCAGCAAACTCAGAGTAGAGACTTCTGCCTCCAAGAGCTGTGAGACTGGAAGATTCAGGGCTGTCCATTTAATGACTGAAATTATTCCAGGAACACAACAGAAGACAGGTACAGAATGGCTTCCTACACATATTCATAAAATCTTACTATACCAAGCATACATATATATATATATATTTGGTGTATATATATATATATATATATATACCAAATAGAACTTCTTAATTGCCTCTAAGATTTGATGCAAAGTTTACTGAAATCTGTGGAAAGATTCCTGCTGGCTTCAGATGGGTGTTTTAGGACACCTATAGCTCCAGTATACATTAGATCTTCTCATAAAAAATTCCATGTGACAATCTGTACTGATGTGATGAGTTTCCAGTTCTTTTCTTTATCCTTTTTAGGGATAAAATAACTGCTGAAATCCTGGATTCTAGAGTTTCCTAAGGCACTGGCTGTACAGTACTTAAATCAGATAGGTGGTATGCAATGGGGGTGATGCTTCAGGGCTCTGAGCCCTAACTTGATGAAAATAAAGAGAGGTGTTTTTGTTGACTTACATGGATTTGGATGATTCCTAGTGCCTCTCTTAAGTCTGAACAGAACTAAGACAGCAGAGATCAGGTGATCAAAGGTAATTTACAGAATATCTAAGAGTAGCAAAAGTAGCAGAAAAACAAAGATATCATAATAGTCCCACAGATAAGTCTTTACCAGACTTTTGCAGCATAGCTGTGGTCTTATATACTGGCAGAATACCATACCTCAAATGTTGGGTTTGAATAGAGTGGTTGCCCCTAGGTGTTGCAACCTTAGAGGTAATTACTCCTTCAGGTAACAGATATTTATTCATATATTAATCCAAAGTAACTCTTTGTGTTCTGCTCTGAAATACCTTATGAGGTAAGTGGGAAAAGACAGATGGTTCCCTGACACTGGTTTTGGGTTCCAGTGACTTTAACTAAATTATCTGATACTTTTTTGCCCCTAGCTTGAGGCTGTTAATATTACTGGGAAAGACTCTAATAATGAGCTTCACAACGTATCATTGTTCTGCTTGGATATACGGAGGTCTGAAATAATAGCATCACTTTTCACATAAGCAGACCTGCCCTTGAGTTAAGGTAACCAAAAGCAAAGGAGATCTTAGCCTTTAGTGTCTCCGTGATGCATTTTTAATGGAAAATATTATCTGTTTAAATGCAGACATAAATAACTTTTCTCCAGCCTGCCTGACATTTAATGTGTAACTCAGAAGGTTCCTCTGATACAAAAAAGACTGGCAGATGGAGAAACAGCAGGTGGAACCTCAGATGAGACAGCCAGGAGGTAGCAAACTAGGTCAGATGAGATTTCTTCCATGTTGGAATCAATGCTTTCACAAATGCTTCCTCCAGTGGATGAATAAAAGTGGGGTTTTGGCATTTTCCATTAATATTCACATCTCTGAACAGGTCAGACTCTATCAGCAACTGATACATCTATGGGCCATATTTCTGTGGGAAAGGCAGAAACGTCTGAGATTACAAGGTGCTTTTTCCAGCATAGGAGAACAAGAGGCCAAAGCACGTATGAATTTCTGATGATTAACTTGAGATTTAACAAGGAGAATGTTTTTAGGAAAAGGCAACTGCTGGGATACCTCAACTTCTTTCCTTTTTCTTTCTGCTCACCCCTCTCACATTTATTTCTTTCTCTCCACTGATCTGCTAAATTCTCAGAGGGTTAGCTCTTACCCTGTACCCACTGCTACGAGTGTCCATTTCATTGCAAAATTTTACTCTAGATATGTCTAG
Source organism: Pseudopipra pipra (assembly GCF_036250125.1). NCBI lineage: Eukaryota > Metazoa > Chordata > Aves > Passeriformes > Pipridae > Pseudopipra > Pseudopipra pipra. The sequence continues at coordinate 20,940,323 of NC_087552.1, read as the reverse complement.
TACATTGTGATGAGGCTGCAAGCACGCCTGGAGAGCTGGGGTTTTTAGTCTTTGATCTTCCCTCTGAAAAAAGGAAGACGGCTCATCTCCTCCTTGGTGTGCTCTGTCACTGCAGCCAAGGCATTGCCCCTGAAGTGGAGAGGCACAGTGCCTGTTCAAGGAGCACCGAGGAAGAGGTTGGAGAAGCAAAACAGACATGAGAGCCATGCTGAGAATTGGCTGGCATTCATCCTGCCTCCCTCCCCTGGGCACTGCTTCTGGTGTCAGAGGCTAATGATAGAAAATAGCCCATGGCTTTACAATTCTGCCAGGGACTGGCACCTCGAGGAGCCAGGTAAATTCAGGGACTCTCCATGAGGCAGAATTCCTGTGCTGTTTGAGGAGAATTGGCTTTTATCTTGAATTCCCTTTTCTATTTTTCTGCCACCAGAAGTCCTCTATACCAAGAAAATAAAAGCAATTGACCAAGTAGTGTACTAGATTAATAAGTAAAGAACTAAGTATGAAAGCTGATTTTATCAGTCTCCTGTATAGAAGAGGGAACTGCACAATGCCCTTGGGACTGTATCCTCTGCTGTTTGTTCAGGTGTTTTATTCATGTGAATTTCAGTTGCACAATTTCGTGAAGCCTTGCAAAAATAGCAAAGACAGTCATCTAATGTTAGCACTTGATAGGATAGCATCCTGCTGAATTGGTTGCATTGCCTACTTATCAACCCCAAAAAAATCTCAAAAGGAGCAGCCTTAGCAAAAGGACATAACAGTGCTGTTGAGTAAAGGAGGAAAACATGTTAATGGTGAAAATGTAAAGGGTAGTAATTTACAAATGATACATAATAAGGCCAAAAAGATATTAAATCTGTGATCTCAAACCACTAAGTGGCAACTTTCCTTGGCAAAGAAAGGTGACAGCATCTCCCACAAAACACTTGAAACAAAATTCCTCCTATTTATTCAGCCCCCTCATTCTGAAATTGAGTTTCCAGATCTGTCCCAGATTTGCAGCTAGAGAGTGATATATTTCATTTGAATAATTGCATGTTCTTAGATGTGAAATAAATGGACTTCTGAAAGCCTTCAATTTTCAATCTCAGTTTTATGAAACCTCAACAAATTCAAATACAATGATAATTTCAGTCTGTTGTAGTCTGTGCAAAGTAGGCAGTTGCAGTGCACTAAAGTGACAGCTCTCCTCTACTAACTTATTTCAGGTGAGTTTTTCCTGCTTTAATTGTTCAGAATGTATGGGCATTGTCATTAAGTACCATAAAGTGATACTATTTTAATAATTGTCTTTGGAGGTAAGGAGGATTATCCTAAATTCAAGGAATCCATTTTTAAGGCACTTAATATAAATACTAGGTAACATATTTGAAGCTGCCAAATTCAAGCCTTACAACTAACTGGCCAAATCTGCAGTAGCGGAGTTTTGCAGGTGTAACCCCATAAAACTCTACAAATCCATATGTGGCTTATCTTACCTACAGTGCAGGACATTATTTGGTCCCTTACAGCAAAATACACTGTATAATAAAGATGCAGTGTTGCTACTACACTTCTGGACTAGGTGTTCTTGATGATACAGCTACATCAGTCAAGAATCGTGTTTTTTCTCACCCATGTTGTGTTTATGCTCTTTTAGGGGCTGAAGCCCTTGTCACAGGCCAGTTCCACTTATTATCCACATGATAATAAAAGCACTCCACCCAGAAACCCTGGCATTTCCTAGTTACACAATGGATTTCTTGGCAAGCCTTCTGCTCCTAAGAACTGCATGGCTTTTCTGAACCCAACTGCCAGTGGAACATTGGCTCCTATGTGACCACAAACAAGTTCTTTATGTGAACTGTAGACCATCATGTAAACAATCGTGTTAAGTCAGGGTAGTCTGTCTCTCTCTCATAAGGAGATAAGCTGTGTTGCTTAAATAAAGGGAATTATCCTGAGCTTGACTATACAGCTGAATAGATGAATGTTGCCAAGAGCAGCTCTGCCCTGGAGCAGCTCTGTGACAAGGCAGCTCTGGGCTGGCTAATGCAAGTCAGTCTAGAAATGAGAGCAAAAGTGCTCCCTCGCTCAGGAGGGTGGGTAGCTCTGAAAGGTGAGAATTGATGGTGAAAGGAGTGCACTTTGGGGAGAAACAGCATTTAACATGTTGATAAATCACCCATCTGTTTTCTTTCTTTAATCAGTTTGTCTTGTCTTACCTGTTACAAGGTTGTTGGAGAAAAGGTCATTTTCTGTTCCATGACTGCTCAGTCCCTTGTACAACAGGACCTCAAATGTTACTGAAACTTAAGTGGAATATAAGGATAATACTGTTAACCTGGAGGTTGGTTATACAGAGTGAGGTGTGTTGCCTCTGGAGACCCTTTGGAAATCCGCAGGAGAATGGTATGGGTGGTGTGGGAGTGGAGTTCAGCTCTCAACCACCATGGGCTACTTCAGCTCTTTGTAAACTATTGACTGAGTTCCTGCCAGGCTTCTCATTACACAAAACACAAGTGCTGTCGTGGAAAAAAAAGTTTGAGTTTACTCAACAGCAAAGAATTTTGGCGCTGCTTAAAATTCTGTGCCTGTGCCTTGCCAGCTCTGCCTCCAGGTTAGTGCCTGAACCAGCTCCACCTCCACCTGGCTGACCGGGATGTAATTTCCAGAGAAGATGCTATCTTAAAAGTGAGATTTACTTTATCTCATCACAGAAACTCAAAATGGAAGGAAAGAAAGAAAAGTGTGTGCCTTCACTGTTTCAAAAAGCAGATACTTTCTAGAGGTAAGTGGGAATTGCTTTACGATTTCTTCAATACCTGCAGAAGCAGTGCAGCCAGTGTAGGGCTGTGTCTTCTGCTTTTTGTGTCTGTGATGGGCATGAAGGGTTATGATTAGAAAATTAAATCAGTGGGCAAGTTCAGATCCCACAACACTGCAGCATAGCAAGGGCTGTAATGAAAGATATAGAGGCAGACTTTAATTCAAATTCCACTAATTGCTTATGGTGTTGTGGTACAAAAATCACTCCAGCTCAGTTTATGACCCCACTGTAAAACAGAAATAGCTGTGCTTGCAAAGTGCTTGCAAATCTGAGAGGTGTTATTACTGCTAATTCTGAAGCTACTTTGACTCCCTTTAATAATATGGATGCAATACAGCAGAAGAACATAAAGAACTGGAAATTAATTTGTAGCTAGTTGCCACAGCTTGATGTTGCTTTTCCTCTTCCTTCTTCTGTCAAACTTTTTATGTCTTTTACCAAGGCTGAATGGCTCTTGTGACTTTAGGAAACACAGGACGAGATCAAAACAGCTGAGCTGGAAGGTGTAAAAGAATGAGGTTGCAGGCTCCCCTGAGTCATGCAGGTATTTGTATTAAAATGACCAAGCCATACTGTTGATAGATGGCTGACTTTTAAAAAAAGAAAACATTACCATGAGGGGTTTTTTTACCCGTTTATGGTTCTACTGGTGGAAAAGAGCAACAGGAGGTTTTATCCTCCAACTTCTTAATTTAAATTGAAAGCAAAGAATGGGCTCAATGAGATGTAAAATGCAAGCAAGTCTTTAATTTTCTCATTAAATAAACTTAAACATGAATGTTCACATGGATATCGTTGATTTGCACGACATCAGTTTGCAGCTGAGGCACCTGAAGATTAATGTGTGTATATCTTCCCTGGCTGGGGTCATGCCACAGCCACATGCTGACCCCAAGACTGAGGTCCATCCTGCAATGACACCTGCACTAGAGGAGAACTATGACTTGCTCTGATCAGCTCTGAGTTTGTTGATTGGGGTACTGTGTGCCCAAGTGTTAGGAGTTGGAGTGCATCCTTCCTACATGTTTTTTTTCTTCAGGGTTCTTCACACACTGTTTCCAAAGCAACGTTGCCAAAGAATAGTTTGTTTTCTCCGTTAACTTTTGTCCTTGTCTTTCTGCTGATCTTACAGTGTTCAGTTACAAAGCCAAAGACGTGTTGACTGTCAGGTCATAACCTTGCATGTCTCTGATGCCCTGTGGATTCTCTTTAGAGACATAATGTACAGAAAATGCAGGGATAGTACAATTGGCCATGTGCTGATTTAAAAAAAATAATCTGCTTTTTCTTGTTTTTATTTTCCATTTATGCTGTTTCTAAACTAAATGATTATGAACATATCCATTTTTGTGTGCACATTGCTACATAGTAAGTAGGCAGCTTGGCCATCTGAAGGGAAATAGAGCAACAGAGATAGAGAATGGAAATGAGCATTGCAGTGGCTTCTCCACAGTTATCTTTCTGTATTGGTGATTCCAGTTATGTATCACAGTGTAGTGAGTTTGGATTTGCAGAGCCAAGAGGGAACCTTGGAATAAGTGGTCCAGGTGAGAACCAGGTGTGAGCAGGCTCTAGAGAAGCAAAATCCATTTTTAACTGTAGGGACAATTAAACAGCAGACCTCAGAGTCCAGATTTAATTAATTGCTCATTGCAGTACAAGTAGTTTATTTCGTGCTTGTCAGTCTGATTTTCGTTTTTCAGAAAGGGGACTGGAGTCACCTTGCTATTGCTTTTGAATCCAAATTTGCACAGTACTTTGCTATTCAAAAATCCAAAAATAAGTGATTTCCTCTTCCTGCTTCAGATTTCTGCCTTTGGGCTTCAGATTTCTGCCTCTCTCTTTGCTGATGCTTATCAGGTTTACCTTCAAAAGTAACTTGCTACGATTTTTGTGGGTACTCAAGGCTTTACCTATCACTTGAGAAAAGCTTGCTGAAGCACAGAGGGACCTATCGCTTTCCTATTGCCATTCACTTAGGTTCACACAGTGGTGTATTTCCAGTGCCATTTTTAATTATATTTGTTGTAAGAAAATCAGTATTTGTGACTGTCATGTACAGTTTGTTGGCCAGCTTGCTGGTATCATTTCTGTAGTTTTTTTGTGAGACTGTAAATTCTCTGGACAGGTCTGCAGCCTGTTTCAGATCTCACTTTCACAGTCATTACATAACCATGAAATCCCAGGTCCTTCAGTTGTTATTTGTTGTTGATGCTAGGAGGGCATCCTCAGGCCCTAGACATGATTGGGCCAGGAGCTTTAAAATACCAGACTGGAGAAACAAAGCTGACAAAGAATGTAAATGCATTGGCTTCTATTTACAAAGCTGAAAGGGAGATTAGTTTTTGGTGGCTTTTTAGAACATCTGGCATATCCCCAGTGCCATGCAAATAAACAACAATATTGCAGGGAAAGGCTGTGAAATACTTTTGTTTTAAATGCCAGCAGTCCCCTATTTGCCACAAATTACATCTGCCGGGGGGTGAGGAAGATTGTTTTTCAGAGTCAGTTGGAAAAAAACCTGGCTTGCAGACTGACTTGCTAGGGATTGAGTACTGACCCTCCAATGCATTTTCTGATGAAAAAGTGGGGAAACTGTAGAGTACTGTTGGTGGCCGAACATCAGGTGTCAGGATAAGCCAGCACTCACCATGCTCCTCCCTTCGTTAGGATGCCACCACAGGGTCATGGCCAAGCGTTTCCCTTCCTAAGCTGTAGGATCACACTTTACCTCTTTAACACGGGAACAAGGGTGCTCTGATGGGGATCTCTGCTGAAGGGGTGCGATTGGAAAACATCATCTCACCCCTGCACTGCAGACATCAAGCAGAGGTGCAAGGCAGACAGCACGGCGCAACTTCATTTTTTCCTGCTAAGTGAGATTTTGGCAAAATTCCCTCTGTCCTGTGAGGGATTTAAATTTGAATGGAATTCCTTAAGATTTTTCATGTTACTTTTGGCACTACATACTCTAGTAAGATCTTTTCAGTATTTCTACCTTGCAGTAAGAAACTGTCTTAAAACTGTGTGTTATTAGAGGGATAGCAGTATCTTAGTCCTGTCTTCCCCCTTCTGCCTCATCACCCCAGCAAATTCTGGTCTGTAGATTTATCATTCCTATTATTTTAGATTAATGATGCCCCCCAACTTCTGAGTGTAACCTTATTGTGGAGTATCTTGAAAACCACCATCATCTTTCAGGGCCCATGTCTGAATATACTTTAAAAACCCTACTAAGAATGTTATTCATATGGCATCATTTATATACTGTTTTTGAATTGATTCTTCTTAAAAAGGACTTAAAAAATCCCCACCAAACCCCTCTTATCTGATTTGTAGCACTAATATGCCTGGTTTTTCTTTTCTTAAACATGATTTGCCATTCAGGCCATCAGACAAGGAGCTGAGGAGCAGATAAATCTGTTTAGATCTGAGGTTTTTTGAACACGTGATTCACCAAATGATAGTATGCTGTTTATATTCCAGTTATTCTAGTGATTAAATGGTATCAAATTAATTCCAAGTCAGGCTCTCAGTGAGGCAAGGCAGTGCATATGAATCACAGTGCCTGCTCATCTCTGCCTTACTGGTGCTGCTTCTGCTTCCCTATTTCTTCTTCCTTTGCCACATGTGCATGTGCAGCCTGAAATGTCTTGTGCAGCTGAAGAGCTTGATGAAGCTTGGGGAGTTTCCAAGTCAGGGCTTTAAATCATGTGCTGGTGGACACACCGAACTACAAATATCAAGTTACAGACAGGTGCAACCTTTTGTCCGAGTATTTTTCCAGGAAGTCAGGGTTACTGTGCTAACACCTGAAATGCTTCACCTCTGTTTTTAAATAGCAGCTTTTTTGTGGACACTCTTAAAAATCAGACTTCACAAGTTTTTAGCTCTAGATGTGTCAGGACACAAGTCAGTGTAAGGGACATGATTAGTAAGATTTTCTTGGCTTGCCCTTTAATTTGGGAGGAAGTTCTTGTCTTTGCAGCCTGTCCGATGCTTATGTGCAGTCACGCCACAGAGGCTGCTCTTGACTTTTAAATTACTATTGATTAGAAATCGTGATCCTTTTGTCACTTGTAGTCTGTAACTCAGAGAGAAAACAGCATCTGCTAGAATGGAAGAAAACAGGCATGTTCTGTTTTAGCAGCTTTAAAACCAGTCATTTAACTTTGATATCTCAAATATATCTCATTTCGTATTAGTGAGTTCATATTTCTTCCATCAGCTCTGACTTTGAGCAAGCCTCTTCCCTGTCACACTCACCTTGGACTACCTCCATGGTCATTTTAAAGGAGACACAGGGTGTGTGCTTTTAGAGGGGGACGCATTTGATTTTGAATCTGAGTTTTTAATTTATTCTTTCAGCAAGTTAAAAACCCAGTGGCAAGTCCTAAGGAAAGTGTGGGGGTGAAGCCAGCTCTTTCTCCCCCAGTTTCTGGAAAAACTATAGAGATGCCCAGCAAGGGGCATCTCCCAGTCTGTCATTTTCACACCGAAAGTCTCCTTTTTTTTTTTTTATCTCTACTTGTGCACTCCCAGTTTCCCGTTTTACCCACCCTCGAGATCAAGGCAACCTCAGGAAACTCCAGTATTTGCTGATACTTCTCACTATTCAGCTGTAGCGTATAGGAATTGACTTTAGATTTTGCACCAACTGTCCAAAGGCTGGGAAAAAGGAGACATGCAGAGAGGATGGTGGTGAAGCTGAGTGAGGAGAACATAAATGCTGAAGAGAAAGAGCTGTTGTCAGGAGAAGGAGAACAGAGCTGCTTCCTTTCCTGCCCTTAGTTGCTGGCTGGTGTGCTTGTGTGCTTGAAAATCGGGATCTTCCATCTCAGAACAGACTGTCACTACCATGTTTAGACAAAGGAAAATAAGTGGCTGCTTGATGGCAATAAAATTGACGGAAGCAGGCTGGACTCAAGCTGATGCCCAGTGTAAAAAAGCGTACTGCAATTATGCCATGCCATTTGTTTCTAACACACCTGCTGCTGTTTGTTGTTTATTTGTTTAATATTCCTTTATTTGTACATTGCACCACCCTTCTCCATTCTTTGCCAAAATTCTATTGCTAATGATTAACTGCATGTGGCACTCCTGCAGTGAGGTGCTCAGTGCTGGGTTATATCGTGCAGTGCTATAGCAAAACAGCAACAGAGAAAATTCAAGCCTAGAAAAGCAATAATTTGTTACAGTAGAAACGAGCACAGAATGAGTCACACCACTGACAGATTGTGACATGCAACCAATCTATTAGAGGTTTGCTTTTCTGCAAGATTTTTCTCCCTCTCTCTGTTCCAGATGTGCTTTTCATAAAGGCTTCACAGAATGCACAGACAAATATTTCCTATCTTGGAACTTTCTGTCTATCTATCAAAGCTTTTTAAAAAAGACCCTAAACCTGGAAATTTGTAAATGTGTGAAGGGGTAGCAGGGCCTTTCTTCTGTCTTATGATGCTTTGACATTGTTAGTAGAGGATGAATGTTAACAGCAAGTATTTGGGACTGTAAAATATAGCCTGGAGGTGTACCTACCTGGTCTGTGAAAGGTTATTTGTGTTAGCCAAGTTTTTCCAGGAAGAGATGTATGTCATCATCAGTTTCCTTGGACTTTAGGGCATTTGCTCATTGCCAAGATATGAAAATTTAGATTAAGGCAGCACCTAGAGGTGCATCTTTGCTCCCTGATTCATACTGTAAGTACTAGGTCAATCATCCTTTACCTCTTAATGGTAAGCAGTCTTCCTAAAGAGCAGGATATTGAAACCTGCTAATGCTTTTCTTAGGACTGAAGGCTCTGTGATTTACTGTGGGGGTGACTGCGCACTGGAACAGATTGTCCACAGAGGTTGTGGAGTCTCAGTCTCTGGAAATATTCAGGAACTGTCTGGATGCCACCCTCTGCAATGTGCTCTAGGGAGCACTGCTCTAGCAGGGAAGTTGGGCCAGATGACCCCACTGGTGGTCCCTTCCAACCTTTCCCATTCTGAGATTCTGTGATTTAGAAGCCTTGATTATCTCCCTGTCCACAGAATAGTTCTTCTGTCTTCATAACAGCGCTGTGCAAACAGGCAAAAGGCAGGAATGCACTTGTAGAAACTGTGACAAAGTACTGCCTTCTCCATAGATGAATGGTGGGTATCTTACATGATTAGTCAGTCTTTTAAATCCAAAGTACAGCTATATTTTGCACTGTGGGCTGGGGGGAGGCTGAAGAATGAGACTGAACTCTTCATTACTAATCCTTATGTGCAAACAGTTTGTGAAGCTCAGAAGGAGTTGCTAAGAAAAGAGTATGAAATAATATTTGAATATTGACAGTGACAAGGGCTGCATAATCTTTGGACACTCCCTCAGCCCTGAGTTATTCCTTAAAGGAAAAGCAGCTCAAGAAAATGGTATATGTTCAATTCTGTCCGTATAGATGTAGACACAATATTGAGAAACTTAATCAAATCTTTGCAAGAGAGGAAGAATGGGTTCTGTTTAAGTTTGGTGTTCATCTACTTGCCCTAGTGCTTTGTCTGGAGGAGGCAGGCTTGAAGACTTTAATTAGAAATAATAGGTAAGATTACATACTTCTCAACTGTGCACCAGAATCGTAGTAAGTTGTGTTTCTCAGTGGGCAAATGCAGTGTATTTTTTTCCCTCAAGTGAGGGAACAGTGTAGCGACAGTGCTGGAGGTGGGACCTCCAGGAACTCGCTCATCAGTTTTATCATGAAGAAAGCAAGGAAAGGGGCAAAGATGAAGCCTGGTAAAGATCCTACAGAAAGTGGGTTTGAGGCATTTCTTTTCAGTGATATAAACAGTTACAAAAATGAGCACAATAGAAAAGATCAAGGATGTGACAGGATCTCTGAGAGCTCTTTCATCAGAAACTTGACTTAATGGCATTGATGGCTGGAAAGAAGGAGCTCCAAACATCTGCTGTACAGTGAGTTCAAAGAAGATGAGGAGGTGAAGAAGCAGCAGCAGAGGTGGGCCCTGGCATGAAGTCATAAGCAACACAGAGACAGAGCTGAAATACTTGCTTTTAAAGCTCCACCTTCCAAAAGGGCTCAGCTTTCTAATTAGGAAGCGGCATGTGGGACTTACTGCTTCCACAGAGCTGTTAATGGTATCTTGTGTTGTGTTTGTTTTTTTAAAAAAAATACTTATTGCAATTGCCAGCCTCACCTTACTGTCTCGAGAGGGAATTAAGGCAACACTCGCTCTGGCAGACACAGCTGGTGCTTCAGACAGGGCTCACAGGAAAGGAAGCTGTTTTGGCTTAAGCTGTTTCATCTGCAACCACTTTGCTTTCCAACAGAGACCTTGGGTGCACAGTATTTAAAACTTAGGTGCATTATTAATAATAACAGAGTATAAAAGAAGATGAAGCAATCTTTAAGTACACCCTGGTTATATGTTCCATGAAATGGGCCTTTGGCACACAGTCACCTCTCAGGAAGCTGCCTGCTCTTAAAGCACTGGCAGATTTCCGTGCACAGCGCAGTGGGGGTTTTTATATCAGCCTTAAAATGGGATATTTGGTATCCCGAAAGCAGTAGTTATATCTGCAGCCTGTGCTTTCAGCTGCCTTTCTGTCTTTCACTAGGAGGTGGCACAGTCTTGGGTGAGGTCACCTGCATCTCTCCTGCTGAAATGGTTTCTGGAGAGCTGGAGACACAGGTACAGTTCTGTCTGTCGCTGCCTACAAGGCCAGGGAATTGATTCAATCTGCCAGAACTTTGGATATGGTGCGGTATTTTTCCTGAAAAGTGTTTTTCAACTGCAGATAAAAACATGTAAGAATTGGAGGTTGAAAAATATTCCTAATGGGGAGGAAGAAAGGTGTAACTGTTGGTAGTTATTTGTATTTTGACTCTCAAAATAGCTTGATCTCTGCACCACATACAGGTATATCACTAGAGGGGAAGTTTTGAGGCGGGTAATGAGTTTTGGAGCTCGGGTAGTGGAAGAGCTGGAGAAGTGCAGTATGAGCAGAACACTGCTACATGGGCCAGGCAGTGTTTCCACTTAAAAGCACAAATAGGAAAGTATTAATAAAACTAAGATCAATTGATACATTCAATAAAAACAGTATCTACAAAACTGCAACTAATGCTTTTGCAAGGACTCAGAATATTTGGAAGTCCTTAGACTTTCCAGTCTAACTTGGAGAGAAACTGCTGGGAAAGAAGTGCCATACAGGGCACTGCTGCCATAATATTTCTGTAGTGACTAGATGGTACCAGAATGTTTCTAGCATTATATGAGCTGAGGTCAAGTTTCTTTGGTGCTCATCTGAATTAAAAAAAATTGTCACTTATTTCTAGTGCCAAAAGAAATGCAACTTTATTCCCCCATACATAGATATTCAGATGATAGTTCCTTTATTTTCCTGAAGGGAAGGTATCATAATGGTAAAGAGTTTTGGTTTTGTTTTTAATTATCTTTGTTTTCTCATTGCCTCCATAAAATTCATTATTTTTCCCCAGCTGTTTATGTCTCCCTTCTGAAGACACATGCTGTTTATGGGTGCACTATTGTTCTCCCCCTTAATACATTTTTAGCATTATTTCCAGTTTCAACTAACAAGTTCGTTTTTATCTCAAGCTGGAGAGTTGCAATAAAAATTTGCCATTTAATGCTTCACAATTGAAAATCTTCTGATAGAGCTTTTCATGTCTCAGGTCCAAACTGGGTTCCAGTTTGTTAAAAGAACTCAATTCTGGCTATTGCCTTGTCAATACAATACAGATTTCTTAGTGTTGTACCCAGTGCTTGACAATGTCTGGGCTGGAATTCAGTTTAGAAAAGGTGGAAACGAATGTCTTCTATCCTTTCAGGTCAGGTGTGCAGCCCTTTCACAATCTACTGGTCACTATATTACATTTCCAACTTGTGTGGCATCCTGAAAATATGGGAAACAAAGAACGATGTGATTAGCCCAACTATTGGAATGCTGCCTATTGAATATAAATGGTAAATTAGCTTTCCAGACAAAACCTCTCTGAAGTAGAGTCTGCTGCTCAAACCACTGGCATGATGCTCCTCTTTAACTCATGTAGTGCTCTGTCTTGTCACTGGTATTTCTTCTTTCTGGATCTGTTTTTCTCTAAAGTTGTTTTCTGAGAAAGAGATCTTAATCAGTTGAAATGTGTGGAATAGTAGTATCAGTCTTTTCCTTTCTTTTCATTTTAAAATATATATATTTTGCCTTCTTTTTTTTTAAATTAAGATTCAATCATTTAGCAGCAGTTTGTTCATGATGCTCAGCTTCAGTTATTTTGGAAATGCTTGAGTTTTTCTATGAAAAAAGTCTATTATGATTTTTAACCATCTCTTTGTGTTATATCAAGTTCCTTATATACTGATTTGATAGGTTAAAGGGGACTTAAATTACAATCTTCCCTCCACATACATAAATTGCACTTCTAGTTCTATTGAACAGAATTCATAAGTATTTATTTATTTTTTTTAAAATAGACATATTACATATAGAATGTCAAGTATCCATAGGCTTCAATTCTACTACTGTGTGAAATTATGGGAAATGTGTATGGCCTTAGGAGTAACACTTCAAAGAAAATGCAACAATCATTGCAATGCACGTGCTGCAGAACGATGCAATTATGGTGCTGAGAAAAAGGTGCATATTGCAATCTTCAAATATATGTCTATTAAATTAGATTAGTCGTAATACACTCATGGTCACTGCTGGTTAACTTATGAATCAGTGTATTCTCATTAACAACAATGATATTTTGTTCTGTGCCAATAATTGCTGCTAATGGGTATTTCCTTGTTTTGTCCTGGGTGAAAAATATTCCTAGTAAATGACCCTTAAATACTTAGAAAATTCAGAGCAATAAAATGAGAAACTCACTTGCCTACCACTCTTCTAATACAATGAAAATTTTCCAGAGGAGCCTACAGTGTTTAGATACCTGCCATACTTCGTACTGCAATTTGTTTATTTTACTCCAGGTAACTCTTCAATCTCCTTCTAGTGTTTTAGACACAACTCCAAGCCCAACATGAAGTGATGGAGTGTGCCTCTAAGGGAGCTTGCAGCAGTGCAAAGAACTGATTTTATTGATGATGGTGTTTTTAAACAGAAAATGACAAGTTGCTTTGAATAATCCATTTTTTCCCTACCTGCAGTGGAAACGTTTTCTATTTGTAAAATCTGTTATTTGTGCTCTGTAAACCTTTATTCTACTGAAAAATTTCCATAACCTCTGGGGTTTAAATTAATATTAATGTATTTCTGTGTACTGTCCTCGGGGAAAGAAAAGTACAAATTGTTACTGGGATGTGAATAGAGATGTATGTCATTCATTAGGCATCTGTTTTTAAAATCAAGCTGCTCACCTGGGGGCCTACACCTGGGGGCTCTTGACTGTGTGCACCAGGCTTCTACCTAGATCAAGACTGGGAGTTGGTGTATGGATACTGTTTATGTGTGCCTTTTCTTGCACTCTACTCTTCAAATCTCTGGATGACCAGCCTGCTCCTTTGGCCTGCTTGTGTCTGTGTCATCTGGGCAATCTAGAAAGAGTATATGTTTTGAATCCATTGCTTTGAGTGGGGGTTCTTGTGCCTCAGTGTGTGTTTCAAGGTGGGGGAATATCTTCACTGCTTGCTCATCCTGAAATGGGAATCCGCCCCAGAAATGTGTCTTCAGGCGATGATGGATGCAGTATTTCAAAAGGCAGTGTACTGCCTAGGATTTAGACAACAAAGATGTCTTTGTCCCTAAAGGTTGGTCTTTCCACCAGAAAAATGTCAGAATTATATTCTCAGTTATAATTTTGAGGGAAAATCAGCACAAGAACATATAAGCACAAAAAATAATTGCCCCAAACCACTAGAATCTTTTGTGTATGAAAAATTAATCACCCCTGCTGGGGAATAACTCCTGGTACATGTGAGGAAATTTCCAGTAGCTGTGAGAATAGAGTAGCAAAAACACAAACCAGCAGAGATCTCTTAGGTATGAACACAGCAGAAGGACTTCAGAGAAGGTGATCCCATGAGAAATTGTGGATGCCGGTTTCTGTCAGCAGATGAAAGCAAACCGTCTCAGGAGATGGAATGCTTTGTGGGGAAAGGAAAGCAAAAGTATTTCTGTCCCCTCTTACTCATACCCTTTCTGAACAAACGCTGTCATTTCCTGGGCCTCTCCATCACCCTTCTATTAAGTTTGTCCACAAATTTCGTTATTTTGCTCCTTCTCTGATCCACAGAGGTAGATGATCTATGACTACATTCAGTTACCCTGTCAACTCACATATCTCCAAAAGCCAGAATCAGCCTCAGAGTTTGGAAAGACTCAGAACCTGGGGGATCTGCCACCCTCCCTTAGGTGTAATAGAAATGCATAGGCAGACTTGGGCATGGGGATACACATTCTGGTTTGAAGCTACCAGATGGTAACATGGTGATGAAAGGAAATGCATAGATCATCTTGCTCTTCTACATAGATGCATCCCTGCCTTGGCTGGTGTATTAATTTTCAATGAAAAACAGCACCTTTTTTGTCTTTTGGCATTTAAATTGTTTATCTTTATGTAGTATAGTACAACTTTTATTTTCAAACCAGAAATGGAAGTGGCATTGTTTCTCTTAAGACAGCAAGCTTGTGCTTTTAAAAGACTTTAGATTAGTAACTCTGTTTATCCACCTTCTTTTTGCTTGCTTCATTTTTCTTCTTCCCATCCTTTTTGTAGGTATGCTTTTGGAAATGTCATTATTGGAGGCAAGGATCAGTGCAAATACTAATGTACTTATATTTCCTGATGCCTGCTCAAGCAAGGCTTTCTTCTTTTCTGTCTTTGAAGAAATCCTATTTATTTTAGTAATTAATTTTAGGCTCATTTCCTTTATGCCATTCCCAATTATTGGCTGCTGTTCAGGAGGGTGTATGTACGTGGCTTGAGGCCAGCTGTGCCCATCAGGGGCATATGCATGAAGGAACTCCACCCACCCATGTGGGTTCTCAACAGGGAAAGCAGGAATGAGCTATGGGAAGATCTAGAGAGCACATCTAATTATGGGGCTGTTCAGCACTAACTGTGCTGCCTGTCTGTGCTGCATCATGAAAGCCCTTGTTTGAAGGTTTCCTGTCCTGCCCTTCACTACTGCAGGCTGATGTTTTCTGCTGGATTACCTGCTTTGAAATGCAGCGTGGCCTCACCTCTCCGGAGCCCCGTGGAGATAGGCTGTGGGATGCATCCTATAAAGCAGGCAGCAAAACCCCAGCTGTGACTGTAAATGTCACAATAGGGGTTGGGAAAGATGTTAAACATCAGGCTTCAGGTCTTAAGCCAGTCTCTAGTTGCCTGGGATCAAGATGGGGTGACAAACATTTTTGCATCTTGCAATCTGGTCCTGGCCTTGCTGTGCTGAGATGGAAAGGTGGTCTCTGCACATCTGAGCAGCACAGAGCAATTTCCATAGCAACATGGTCAGCTTGTGTTTTAATTCTTAGTGTTAATGATGTTATTAATTGAAGAGTGGCGGTGTATATGGGTTTCAGCCTAAAGTTTCAAAATTCTCTTGTGCTAGGTGCTGTACAGTCATAAATAAACATTTCATGCCTAAAATGCTTTCTAATAGCTCCTTTGGGGTATTGTACTGGTAAGTGACACCTATATTTACTTATTGCTTTTGTTTATTTCCAAGATACTTTTTGAAGAGCCACATGCTACACTATTACCGGGAATCAGGTAATGGTGGATGTTTAATTTTCACAGTGCTTGAAGGTAAATCTGTGTTACCACATGCTGTTGTATCATAACACTGGGAAAAGGAAGGAATACATTGTGCGAGCCTCTGTGCACAGTTAAGGAAAATGTTCAATAAGTTCATGATCACCTGGTTTCATTTACTGAACCTCAATGGATGTTATGTAATATATTAAATGTCACATGTAAACATAGCTGCAGAACTTTTCTTCAGGAACTCAAGGTTTTGTCTCTCTCCTGGAAAGCTGGATGCTCAATGTGTCTCTAAGGAAAGGGGGGGTGTTACAGAGCTTGGTGATGCTTCCCTTGGAGGTGCTTGTCACCTCCCTGCTGAGAAGCATTCCTGCTCTCTGCCTACAGCAGACACTGGCACTCTGGATAATTGTTGCCTGGTTAAGGTTTCTCATACTTCAGGTTTTGAAAAATATGTTGATGCGACATTTGTGGAAAGGCCTCAAATCCACTTGATATTTCAGTTCTGGCATAGGCCTGGATTTGGCTTTGGAGTGGCATTGGTGAATGTCGCTAATTCCAATGGAGGGGAAAAATTAAATTATGTCAGTACTAATATAATTACATCTGTCATCTGCTTAGAAGTTCAGGTATTACAAAATATAAATGACTTGTACCTGTATCACTGATCCCTGTTCTTAACCTATCAATCACATTTGGGGCTTTCACTGAATCATACGTAATTATATGTATGAGGAAGGGATGTTCTTATGCAGAGATCTTTAAGCAAAGAGTTCAGAGTTCAGCTGTCTCCAGGAGGATACAACATCTTTGCACATCCCGTGTCTTGGCCCAGAAATGAGCATGGACAACATCATGGTTGCCCTAAGTGGCTGTCACAGATGGGGAGAGATGGCATAAGGTACCTTCAAACATTTTTCCAGACAAACCTGGCACAGTGCTGCCCCTGCTAACTTAACTGACATGGATGAAGGCTAGAGCTAGGTGTGTGGGAGGTGTTGTGTGGCACCCTATTTACAATACAGTAACTTTCTTCTACTGCCAACAGAATTTCTTCTATGTACCCAAAGTACATGGGTCTTTGTGAAACAAAAGAATATAGATATTAAACAAGAATTTACAAATATCCTTGCTTCCCAGGGTAAAGAGTTTGGTGGCTTTTTCGATAGAATAAGGTGTCAAGAGTATTTTTTCCTGTTCTCCAGCTTTTATATAGAGACTACAAACTCCCACTAGTATGTGTGGCATGACAGGAAGAATTGTTGCATTAGCAAAGAACTGCTGACCAAAAATTGAGTTAGCGTAAGCAAAACTCTGCTAGGTGTTTCCAAGACAGCAGCTTTCCCAATCGTTTCCTATGCTGCAGGCAAATCTTCACAATGCAGTTTATCTGTGGAACAGGAGAGAGGCCATTGCTGCCTTCTGCCCCTCAGACAGGATTCCTGAAAAAGCAAAAGACATTCATGCCTGATCCCTGTGTTTGTCCTTTATATTCATCAAGGTGGGCCTTTGGAGGACTGCTAGCATACCCTTATTAGTGTAGGACTCCGGGGAGAAGGCGTGTTAGAAGGATGAAGAAGAGTGGGATGGGAAACTGTTTCATGCAGATGTCAAATGTCTGCTGATCAGTGGTCCCTTAGTGGTCACAGGTTAGAAAAAGCTGAGATTGCTCTGACTTACTGCCAGGGCCAGGACAGGAGCCAGTGTGGCTGAAAGCTTACCCTGGAGACTGTTACTACATTTTTGCTAAGACGCTCTTTAGTCAGGATCAGATCTAGCCCCTGCACCTTCCCCTGGAGAACAATGCAGGGAAACCTTGCCAAGGAGGTATTAGCCAAGGGGATGGAGGAGCAGAAATAAGAAACAGTGCAGTGCAGGTTAATGTAAGTGCTTTTAATCCACAAACCTCCTGTCAGCATTAATCATTTCCATCTATAACACGTGCCGCTGTTGCTGTCAGAGTTGATCCTCGTCCAGCTGGCTGTTGCAACATTGCACAAGATGCCAGACCTTCCCAGAAGCCAGGATTGTTAATGCCATGAATCACCCAGCCTCAGCTGGCTTACACGCTGGGCTTTGTTTCAGGGACCTTTGTGTCTGCCCAGTCTCTCTTGCTCACCTTGAGAAGTGCAGCAGGGTTTGCACTGTCACACTTACCCTTTTTCCTGTGCAGTGTTTATCTTTATGCTTCTAACATATTTGATTTCTTAGTTGTTTTGCTGTTTTAATTGGCATCTGTAGCAAATCCATGTGAATGCTACAGGAATACAGGAATGCTTGTTTCCATTTGCGAATAAATTTGCATCTCTTGCATCTGTGTTATTTAATTTCCGGGGCTAAGGGACACTGCCTTTTATTCTGTGTTTATGAAGCACTGGAGCTCTGTGCAATGAGGTGTCCGGGCCCTTGAAGTTGAATGGCAACTCCGAGGTCCCCTGGGGCCTGAACCACCATGGTCCCAGGGGGAGCGTTTCCTGGCTGAACTCAGTGTGAGCAGCCATCCAATTTTATCTCCTTTTTGGTGCCAGGGGAGGGAGACCTCACAGGCAGGGAAAACATGCACAACCCTGCTCTGCTTGGGACCGTGGCTCTACTCTCCAAAGTTCTTCCTGAATGGTTGCTGCTGTCAGGGAACTGTGGGCAGGGTCCAGGTCAGAAGGGAAAATAAAATCCGTGCCCCAGTCCATCATCAGCAGGTATAAGGATGGTCCCCACTCCTGGAGCTGAACTTGGGCTTCTTCTCAGGGTCTGGACAGTGACAAGAGCTCTTCCTGTACTACCCTGGCTATGACTCAGGCTATGCCACCAAGTTCACCACTGTTTGAGCTTAATGCTCTGGTACTTCCATGTACACTCCTGAAGGGCACCCAGTCTGGATTAGGATATCCAGGAATGGAGACTTGCTTGCTTTCATTCACAATGTGCTTCAGTGATTAATCACTGTCATGATGAAAAGTTGTGTGTTACACCTAGTTTTAATTTCTCTGGCTTCAGCTTCCATCAAGTGATCCAAGTTACTCTTTTCCTTGCTAGATTAAAAGGGACTTCGGGACTTTCTTGTTTCCCCTCCAGGGAATTACTTGTACATTGTAATTACATTACCTTTCAGTCTTCATTTTTAAAATCACCAAAGAGATTTTTCTCCTTAAGCTTTTCATCTGCAAGGTGTATTCTTGGTTCCTCAGGTCTTTGTGAAAACTCTTTTCTGCATCTTTTTTTAATCTTTGCAAAGGAACTAGTGATACTTAGCTCAATGTCATTGTCATATGTTCTTTCTGCAGCAGGACAGTATGACACTGAAAGCTCAAGGTGGGCTTTCTGGATGTTGTGGCATAGCCTTCCCTGAGTTGCTGGTCCAGGATGGATTTTGTCATCTCCTAAGTTTGTTCTGTAGTCTGTGTGTTGAGATACAGTGCTTTGTACTGAAACCTATCAAAATGAAAATTTCATGTCCAGGCCCAGCTTCTCATATTGTCTCTGTCGTTCTCTATGTCTGCTTGTCTGTCTCAAAGTTTTCATTCTACTCATCTTTGTCATTTGAAAATTTGATCGTTGGAGTTTTTAAAAGTACTTCTGGATGACAAGTGAAAACAATTGTATCAGAGTTGTATCAGATCTAATATACTTCCATGAAAAAAGAATCTCTAGAAAAAATGTGATTTCAATTATGATTGTTTAATAAATTTGTGTCTGTCAGTCTGTCAATTCAAATTCATTTCTATGAGCCATTTTTTATCTCAACATACTGTAAAGATTAATTGAGCATTTCAGCAAGGTCTATGTATACTACAATACATTACACTACACTGCATACCTGCAGTTTTCTTTATTAAACAAACCATACATCCTCAAGGATGTTTTACCTTTTACATACATCCTTTTACCAAGGATGTTAACACCTCTTGATGGTGTTAATTACATCCTTCACTGACTGTCACTTGAATCTTTTATTAATCTCCCCATGATTTTATTTGAAACTGATGTTAATTTCTCTGGGTCATCTTCCTTTTTCTTCTTGAATTTTTCAGATGAGAACAATGCACTAACTGTGCATGACAACACTAATGTATATAATATTTTTTTTTAAATTTCTTTCCTGTGCTGTCATATCCCCAGGTATAGTTACACTACTCACATAAGTGGTAAAGACATGAGATGATTTCTCGCTTGTCCTGAAAACAGGTAAAAATGAACACGGTTGCCTGATAGCAAAACAATAAATGCTTGTTTGTTTGTTTTAAAACTACATCTGCTTGAGAAAGTTCACTCCATTTTGTTTAGGAGCAGAAAGAAAATTAAACTCTTCATCAACTAGATGCCTGATTCTGGCATTTTTTTGTATGCTCATATTGTTTTCTTCAGTAGTTCTTTGACAGAAGTTGTCAGGAAGACAATATTGGCCGGGAAAAAAAACAACTAGGGACATCAGGGCTAGCAATAGCTGGCCCTAATTTATGGGAAGAAAAAAAAAAAGTACTCTTTTCATTTTAAATTAGGGATGTTTTTGCAGATGAAAGTACATGCATTTTAGCAGTTTTCTCTTTCTTCTGGTGACCAAAAGGATTAGTTTTTTAACCTTAGATTTAAGAACCTGTAACATTATTTTTGTATGAAGCTTTGCACTGCCTATTGATTTTGTTGCCACTGAAGTCTCCGCTGACGTTGGGCTGCTACTGACTCAGGGTCATGTCATGTGCCAGCAAATACAGTCTAATCAGATTGTGGTTCATTTGGGACTGAGCAGGGGTTTCAAAACTTCTTTCCCTCAACTCTCCTCTTTTTTTGTATAACTGGTGAAAAGCTATTAGTACTGAAACTGTTTAATTTGTTCTGGTCCAGCTCTTCGGCTTTGAGTTGTTGTAATTGCGTTTGAGAATTGAAGTCTCTCGTGCTTGTATTAATATGATTTTTCACTTTGTTTTTTATTCCTGACAAGCTGGTACATGCAGAAAAAACTAGATCATAGTACTAAAAGTATAGTCTGAAGTTTACAGAACAAGGGTGATGTAATTTGTAACTAGCCTACCTCTTTCTGTTTATTTCCTAAGAGTGACTATAACTTGAAAACTGTTTGTAGCGTCACTGCCATGCAAATGAACCAACTAGAGAAATGAAAAATTCCCAAATGATGAGAAAGTATGTAAAAATATGCTGAAGGTGTGCATTTAGGTTCTGGAATTTAATTCTCTACTTTTCCTTTTTCCCCTGGTCTGACTGATTCCGTGTTTGGGTATACTCTGTACAGTGAGGATACTCTTACTCTGAGCCAAAGCCCATCAGAGTCCATTCTCAATTCCTCGGGTGATGTCCTGTTTTCCTCCAAACAGCATTAAAGGTTGGTAAAAGTCTCAGATGTGAATAGAAATTTACTTCCTCTGCAGATCAGGAAAATATTCAGTGTACCTACTGCATGTGAGAGACTTACTGAGTTTTCATGCCCCCTCCACAACCCTCCTTTTCATTCTGGAAATACTCAGTTTGCAATAAACTGGAAAAAGTTCACAGGTCTTTGGGCCGAGAGCACTCCAAAACTTCTTGGATCCAACATATCTCAATATTCAAGAGGAATGTCTTTGCTCCCTCTGTCATCTGGATTCATCTTCTGGTGTTTTACAGTTCTTAACTGAATGATCCAAATTAATATGAGTCTGAGAAAGAATGTGAGGCTGCTTAATGCCTGGGAATAAAAGAAAATCCATGAGGTAGAGAGACAACTGGAAAAAAAAAAAAAAAGATAAAATAACCATTGCCTTGGCTTGTACTTTATCTCAGTGCTACCAGCTCTTTTTCTACTCAGATTAGGCAGGCTGCATGTTGACACAGCCTAGACTGCATGCTTTTACATGAAAAAGCAGCATTTTAATTAAATACACTTGCTTCTTTTTTCAGTGACAAGCCTGATGCAGTTTACAGTGTTATTCATTCTATTTAAAACCGAGTTTCTTATCTTTTTTCCCAAACTAAGAGCTTTCATTCTCAAATTCATAATTTTCTTTATCTGCAGTGTTTGCCTTGGTTGACAAGAACAGTGTCATATTAAGGTTCCTTAATTTCCCTTAAAAATTATAAGTCTGGTGACTTTTCACTTCAACCATTGCAGTGAGGAGCAGTCCAGTCTTCCCCTTCCCCTTCCTCTTCCCTTTCCCTTTCTCCCCCCCTACCCCTCTCCTCTTTTCTCTTTTCTCTTTTCTCTTTTCTCTTTTCTCTTTTCTCTTTTCTCTTTTCTCTTTTCTCTTTTCTCTTTTCTCTTTTCTCCTCCTCTCCTCCTCTCCCTCTCCTCTCCTTTCCTTCCTCCTCTTCTGCAATGCTTTCCTTTTTCTTTCCTTTTTTTCCTTTTTTTTTTTTTCTTTTCTCCAATCCTTTCTGTTTGGGCTCACCGATTAGCAATATTTTTCAAGTGGAAAGACCAGTCCTGTTTGCCACACAGACGGGTTGTTGATTAGCAAGTCACAGTGAACAAACTGTAGAGTAATTCTGGCCCCACTGAAGTGAGTTTGTGGTGATGCCATTTGTACCATATTTTCCCCCTTCAGGGTCTCCACTGGATGGAGGTGTCTCCAAGGGTCTTTGCAAGACATACATTGCCATAACGACTGTGATTTCCATCTGTTGTCAAATGCAACCAAACTACTTGAGGTAAACGAGAAAAGCTGCAATGGATGTCTTCAGTTGTTCAAAGCTCCGTTCACCAGTGCTTTATTTTTCCAGTTACATTCACGTTGGACATAACCATTCATTTGAAAAGAATATTTATTCTCAGCTGATGTTGGCATGAGTGGAGTTCTGTGTGAGTCTGCAAGGGCTCACAACATCCCTAGCTGCAAGCATCATTCCTCCAGCCAACTCTCCATATCATTAGCATTAGAAATCCTGAAGGAAAGATCTTCTCAGACAGAAACCAATCTGTTATATTTTTCTTCTGCAGTGAGCTCAAGCCCAGATCTCTAGGACAAGCCCAAAACAAACTTTCCTGAAGAACAGCTTTTAAAATTAATCCTCCAAACTATTACAAATTTGATTGCAGTAGTATGTAGCACTTAAATATGAGGATTCATCTTCAGCCTAAAGTATATACACTATGTAGTAAATTTAACTAATTAAGTCTCATCAAAATATTACAAATTGCAAACATCTTAGGAAAGACTATTATAATTATATTGGACTCAGATGTTCAATTAAACTATTAATAGTAATAATGAAATGGGAGAAAAGTACCCCACCCTAAAACCTCTTCTGTATTCCATAATGTTAGTAAGTAAAGATTTAGCCAGCAAGTTGAAACACAGGCAGAATGTTTATGTTCTTCTGTAAATTCCAGCCTTTTAGCTACTGCTTAAGGATTAACATATGAGAGCAATGTCTTTTTTGATTAATTCTCTTTAAATTATGTTAATTGTTTCTAGGAAACATTTTAATATGAGTGATATTAGGAGTTTCCCTCTCTGCCTTTTGTCCTGAAGTAGCAAGCCCAAAGATCACTCTCAGCTGTGCAAAGGCTTTTGAGAAAAACATTTTGCAGGCTATCTAACAGCCAGGGTAACTTGAACTGCCAGGATTAATTTTTCTTGGAAAATCTGGAGTAAACGCATTGCAAACTTTTTGGTTAATATATGTTTACTTCTGGGCTTAAAAGTAAATCTGATCCCAAAACAGTACTCATGAATCATAGTCCATGGACATCTGGTCCAACAAGGAGGCAAGGCTGAGCAAAAATACGTTTGCAATTTCTCTCCTTACCTCTAATGTATATAATTTACCAAATGTTTACTAGAATTTTAGTGGATCTAGTAAATCATGCCAAAGATGCCTATGGAACTAATTTTGTAAAGCAATTGGAGAAGAATATTTCACTTAGTCCTTTATTGCATCAGTACTCAAAATAACATCTCCAAATTGCCATAAAAATATGGAGGAAATCATCACCAAAGGCAATGGGTGATGTTCATGCTGGAATCAACCTCTTGCTCAGGGGCCCAGGCACCTACTTGTCACAAGGGTGCTACATCCCAGCATGGCTCACTTGCTCCAGTATCTCTGAGCAATACTGGTGGTGTTCATACGTGGCTGTTGCACCAGACACCTTCTCTAGTGACTTGTATTTGTTTGGGGGCACTTCACTGTCAGAAACATCTCTAGAGAAGGGATTGTTGTCAGGCGCTTTAGTTAAGTGCTTAAGAAAGGCTGTTTTCCGAGTATAAGCAGTAGGAACCTCTTGTTGATCAGAGGAAGGGTGTGCTATCCTTTCTTAGGTTGCAAGATTTCCCATCTGGTAAGGAGAGATTGAGCACCACGATGTGTACTGGAGCAGTCTCAGCCATTTCACAAGAAAGGCCAGTTCCTAGTCCCACTCTCACCACCTGTTAAGTGAGCCTAAACTTTGAGACTTTGAGATCTGGATTTTCAGGGTTTCTTTCTTACTATTTCAGCTTTCAGTTAAAGAGGAGATGGGACAGTAGTATCCAGCTGGATGCAGAAGAAGATCTGTCATTCTGCATATGTCACTGTTTTTGGTTTTAATTTGGTTTCATGATTTGATAGGCAGCCCGGTCTGCTTAGGCTCAGTGCATAATTGCGTTGTCTGTGAGGACTGCACTGAATGACACCATCCTAGAAATTGTTTAAGTGGCTGTAATCCAACTTCCCAGGACCTCTGGAGTCTTTTCTGACAAGTTATTGTTCTACACACTGAACTGAACAAAGCTAGCCTTTGGTTAAGAGCCCTACTGATACCTTGTATCTGAAATATATCTGGAAAACACTGGTCATACCTCTGGGAGTGGGCTTTTTTCCAGCTCTTTTGAAGCACAGGTGCCCTGGTCTTGCAGCTGGCCAGATTCTGCCTGCTGGGGAGAGTAGTTTTGCAGAGCTGCTGGAGAATACACAAGAGGACAGCAAGTGAAAATCACACTGCCTCTCTGTTTTCTCTCTGAAACAGAAACTATTTTGCCAGTCTTGGAAAAGTATTTCCATCATATAGCTGCTGTTTAGAGGATGAAGGTTAGCCTGCTAAGCTGCCCAGAGAGCAAAAAGAAAAAAAAGGTAGGTGCCAGGGATGGTGGGAGAGGAACTCTACTCCAGATGCCTGCTTGACCTCATACAAAGAACTTGTACTTTAAATGGCAAAATAATACTTAGCTTACACATCATTCGGATAGAGAGAGAATGCCCACCAGCAGGTTTGCGGAATGTTGCTTGGGAACACAGGAAGGAACACAATTCCCCAGTAACCTTTGCTCCTGTGGTGCCAGTTTTCATTGAGGTACAAGTGAGCAGAAAGGTGAAATTCTTTAGGAATAAGGCACGATGCAGAAAAAACAAGGAAAGCTGCAGCATGCCAGGTGGCAAGCCCTGTAGAAGTCTGCCAAACTGACCTCTTCATAAGGGAAAACTAGCACCCATTGATGTAAATTCATTCTCTTCCTTCTTTGCTTTGCTAAAGGTTGCTGAAGGTGGTGGTTTTTAAATTCATACATTATTTGAGTGAAAACAGTGATGTATTAGAGCTGGAGTTTTTTCTACTCCCACTTGACACATTGTTTTAAAGATTCCTGATGTTGTGATTCTTTCTTGTGCAGATGTTAAGGCTGCCGTTACTTTATGCTGTTGGAACTAAAGCAAGCTCCAATACAGCTATACCCAGCATCCATGTTATTGTTTAATCCACCAGCAGAAAAGCAGTGAGAACTGTCTTCAAATAACTTTTATTCTAGAGAGTAGTACCACACGGAGATCACTTAACAGCCAGGGTCCGCAGTTTATGAGACATTATTTGATTCCTGTAATTTGATTTCTTCTATTTCAGGCAGAAATCTATGAACCAGAAATCAAAGAAAATTTTATTTCAGAAGCACCTGAATGCAATATATTTGAAGCAAAATATTTCCCTCATTTGGCAGCTGCTGCAGGAGACCATAATATTCCTGTTGCCAGCCACAAGGTCTGTGGAGCAGCGTGGAACCCCTGAGTATGTCTGCCCCCTGGAGATCCCTGCTGTACAAGTCACTTCAGAGCAGCCCAAAACTTCCAGCTCCTCCATCCCAGCTCTCTCACAGAAACACTGGCATTACTAACAGCCCTGTGTCCAGCTCTTTCAGGATGTTACTCTAGAAGCTGGAAGCAGAGTGGGGTCAGGTTCTGAACCTTCAGTTCATTAAGTAGGTACCCAGGAACCCAGAATAGTATTCAAGAAATCAAAATCTCGAAGTAACTGGACTAGAGTGAAATGTCAGACTTACATTCTGCGTTACTCGTTGTAGGGTTTCTGTACATAGCATTTTAAATTATTCAGATTGAAACAGAATATGGGTGCCAAAAATGGGGAATGTTTATGCAGTCTTAGACATATCAGGCATAGCTTTTCATTTGAACTGAGATTTATGAAACAAACCAGTTACCTGCAAACATGACACAGTAGTGTTGATTCCTCTGAATAGTTTCAACTCATGCCTAGCAGGGTTGACTTTGATTTAAAAGGTAATTCTGAAGAATGATTTGATTTGGATTTTCCTTTCAGTAGCTTGTCTGCAGGTGTCTGATGAAAATATTCCTGAGGTAAATGTTACTACTCACACAGTCCCTGTATTCTCACTGCAAATTATTCACCTTCTGTGTATTGTAGAGGGTGGTAAAAAAACATTGGAAATTATATGAACATTTTTCTTATAATATCATTGTATATCTAATTCCTCTCTTCCTGATGACGTTTTCTGATGTGTAAAGTGACTGGATCTTTTCCAGGCCGTTCCATACAGCTTAGAGATATCCTTCCAGCAACTCATTACTGAGTTACAATAAGCATGATAGACTGATTAGGCTAATAGTTGGCTTGGATTATAACTTACAGGCTTTCCTACTTTAATTTGAATGCATATAATACGGAGAGTAACAACCACACAATTACACAGATTCTTTCTTAGAAATTGCCCAGCAGGGATGGATGATCCCCATTCAAATTTTCCGTTGAAAATTACAAATATATCAGAACTGCAGTTTTAGTTTCTTTTTTCTGTTTTGGTTTTTTTTTTCCCCACAGCTGAGTAATATGTCTGTAGGCCTTGGGAACATTCGTGTGTCTCTGAACTTACCTTTTTTTGCGTATGTTAAGAGTTTGGCTACAGAGCCAAGCTGAGTTTACGCTACACAATAAGACTCAGAGATATGACAGTACTGATCTCTGTTGATGTCAAGAAAAGTCCTGAAAATGCCATAGGACTGAATTCTGAATAATTGGGGGGCATTCATATAGTTTCAGAAATTTCAAGATAAAATCATAGTCTTAAGGATAAGTAAGAACTTTACTGGCTTAATGCTTAAAACTGCTGGATATTCTCTTTCTTCAGATGCTGCTGCTTGAATATTTATATTTTCTTTTTCAGACTAGAATGTTCGTAAGCCAGCTAGCAAGCCAGCTTAGATGGATTTAACCTGCAACAATGTCTTTCACATATTTGTCATTTCATAGCTCAGGACATATTTTTTATCTTCATCTTCTGGTAGTTTTCATTTTGCTTTTAGGCACAAGTGAATAAACAGTCTTCCAGTAGAAAATCTGATGAGCCTGATACATTCTAGGGAGGAACTTGAACATCTAGTCTTGAATTACCTGCATGGTCTCATCTATATATGCTTTCCCAGATGAGCTTGGTTTATGCTTCTAAGCTATCAGTGCAGAATAGATATTGCCAAGAAACTAATCAATAATCTACTGGGGGATGGCACATCCCCCCTTTTCTGTTCCTTATATACAGCCTGTAATTTCTGTGATGTGTCCTTCTCTGATGTTCACCACACAGTATCTAATTTTATCTTTTCAACAGTTACCTGGTTGCTGGTTTTCAGTTGCTCTGAAAAGACTAAGTACTTTCTTCTCTCTCCTGGGACACTTTTACTTATTTTTTATCTTTTCAAGCTCCTCAATGCAGTCCTGCTCTGGCTATTTCTGTTACATTTCAGTCATGGGAATGCTGAAAATCTGGGGTTGGTTCTCAGGTTGTACCAAGAGTGTGTTGTGACAAGGGTGTTCATCAGATGCAAATGAGGCTCACAGAATAAGTTCTCTTCGCCTCTTCTGGGATTTCCAGGCTCTGGAAACATCTTACTAGTGGTCTACACAGGGGGTCTAGAGACAAAAGATGCACCAGGCTTATGCACCAGACCAACCGCTTTGATATCACAATATCACAAGCCTATATATAGCTGAATCTTGGTTTTAAGCCCAGTTGCTCTTAGAAGAATGACAGCTGTTCAACTGCAGGTAAGATAAAAATTGACAGACAGGTCTGAACTTTTTGGGGTGACTCTTCCTTTTGTTTAGGCATATGAAACTCATTTCTTTAAGGTAAAATAAACTCGGGAAATTTAGTCCTCTACACAACATATACCAGTGTAGTGCTTTAGGCAATCTAATGTCCATTTCTAAGTCAGAAATTTATAGATTTAAAGACCTACACAGGAGATTACAGCTTGAGGAGGTAAAATGTTGCTGTGGTCTGTGTTTTCATGCTCCATGATGGCATTTACAGCACCTAGGAGCTGGATGTTCCTGCTGCTGTCCCAGGTACTGACATGGATAAATTTCAGGAGTTCAAGCATACTCCTGGGTTCTTACTAGTTACTTTCATGTTGACCTACAGAACAGCTTGTGCTTGCTCTTAAGTGAGCTGTAATTGGGAATGTAGTGCTGTTTGTAGATTTGACAGATAGTGGATTTGTCTCCCTCCTTCTCCGCCTGTTTAGTGAAACCTAAAATCTCAGCATCTAATGCAATACTCTCTGCTCATTCTTCTTTTAACTCTCTAAGATTTCAAGGTAGGTACAAGTTTCCCATCGTGGCAGCTTCTAGATTTAATGAATACTACCAGCACAGATTAAGGCATCATGAAGGGAAACCCAGACACACACTGAAAATATAAATTCTCTGTCATGCTAATGTTCTTTCTCCCGGTGATGTCCTTTTCTTTCCCCACCCGCACCTCAAACTCCCACTCTGTAGAGGCTTCTTTTGTGCATGATTAGTCACTGCTTCTTCCTGCCAAAATAAACCTACCTACATTTTTCTTGTTATCATGTCTGAGAGTGCCCTGAAAAATCTCTGACTTCCTTTGTTTGAGCAGTTCATCCCTTCTCATTTCTTTACTTCTTTCCTTCCTCTTTGCCATTAGACGGTGTACACTATAGGGTGTGAGAGGCCAGGAGAGATCTGTAAAAATTGTATGTGTGCTTTCAATCAACTGTTTACTAATGGTAGGTAAAATTTTTGGAGAGCTGTGCTCAATATTAAACCATTTCAGGGTAGCTTTAGAAATTGTGCATCTTTTGTGAATTTTGCTTTGCAGAGCTATATTCAGCAAAACTGAGATGGCTAATGAAAACATTTCATCCTGATACTCTGAAATTTCACCAATCATGTGGTTTTGAAGGCAACTTGCAGTTGTGAAAGTACTGTGGAGCCATGCTGCTTTACAGAATGCAAGAAAAAAAAAGGCCCATATTTAACTTAGATAAGATTTTCTTTCAAATATGAAAACTTGTTCTTACCTCCCTCCCAAGAAACAGATTTGAGTGTTCAAACTGAATTGCAAAGAGTTGTTGGGATGTAAGTAGATAGAAAGGATGGACACTGGTAATAATACAGCTACAGTAGTCTCAGTGATGGACTCCAGAAAATGAATTGTGTTCTCAGAAGATAGAGATGGAATCTGCATTAACATTTTTAAATTCATGCATCTTTTTCTCTGATAGCGCTTGCAGAGCTAGGTCTTCCAAACTTAGGGAATATGATCTGAGGTGACTGAGCCTTTTATATAAACACACACTGAAAGTCTCCTTATGGTGGAGGAAAGGTGGCCCAACACACAACCTAAGCAGCTCCTCTGAGAGCACTGGAGATTTCTGATTGTTGCAAGTCACTTCAAGATGACTGAATGTAACAGCAGCTTTGCTTCAAAGGAATTCTTAGGCATAAATTTTCTTGCTGTCACATTTCAGCTGGCCTAAAGGGCTACACAGAATCATAAACTATCCCAAGTTGGAAGGGACTGACAAAGATCGTTGAGTCCAGCTCCTGGCCTGGCACAAGACCATCCCCAAAAATCACACCATGTGCCTCAGAGTATTGTCTAAACACTTCTTGAACTCTGTCAGGCTTGGTGCTATGACCACTTCCCTGGGAAGCCTGTTCGAGTGCCTCACCGCCCTCAGGGTGATGAACCTTTTCCTTATATCCAACCTAAACCTCCCCTGACACAGTTTCATGCCATTCCCTAAGGTCCTACTACTGGTCACCAAAAAGAAGAGATCAGTGCCTGCCCCTCCTCTGCTCCTTGTGGGGAAGCTGTACCTAGTCAAGGTAAATATTCAGACAGGGTGTGTGCAGGAAAAATTGCTGAATTTTGTCTGGTTATGTTTTAGAAATAGATTGGAAAATAAAGTGAGAGGCATCAAGAATAAATCTTGTACCTTTCTGAATGGGATCTGTAAGGTCTCACAGTGGTGAGAGATTTACCCAACTGAATACAGCTGTGGGGAAAGGGGGAGCTAAGTAAGGAACTATCTGACATGATCCGGTATTTAAGCATCAGAGGCATGTGCAGACCTAGACAGGTACATCACTGCAAAATAAGAAAGATATTAAGCTATTAGAGAGTATCCAAAGGTAGGCAACAAAAGGCCTTGAGGGGAAGCCATATGAGGAACAGCTGAGGTTACTTGGTCTGTTCAGCCTGGAGGAGACATGGCAGTCTACAATTTCTTCATGGGTGGAAGAGAAGGGGCAGGCACTGATCTCTTCTTTCTGGTGATCAGTGACAGGGAATGGCCTGAAGTTGTATCAGGGGAGGTTTAGGTTGAATATTAAGAAAAGGTTCTTCACCCAGAGGGTGGCTGGGCACTGGAACAGGCTCCCAGGGAAGTGGTCACAGCACCAAGCCTGACAGGGTTCAAGAAGCATTTGGATGATACTCTCAGGCCCATGGCATGACTCTTGGGGATGGTCCTGTGCAGAGCTAAGAGTTGGACTCGATGAGAATTGTCAGTCCCTTCCAACGTGGCATATTCTGTGATTCCGTGTGATTCTGGATCTCGCAGTGTGGGAATCTGCCGGGAGCACTCGGTTTCACTGACCGTGCATCGCCATCTGGTGACTGGCCGGGGAGAGGAGCCCTCAAACCTCGCCTTTGCCACCTTGGTCCCTGACAGGGCGCACCCTCCGCTCTGCTGCCCCCTCCGCCAACACGAGCCCCTCGTCGAGCTCAGCAGCCGGGCCCGCCGTTCCCCTTCTGCCGTGGCTGCAGCCGCGGGGGAGCGAGAGCTGGTGGGAAATGCCACTAAAATGCCGCTGACAACTTTCCAAAGAGGATTAAAAGTATTAGCTCTGGCCTAGGGGATGATGGTCCTGGGCTCAAAACTGGTTCTGTGTTTGCTGCCCTGTCCTCTCAATTTTAGGATCTTTTTCCTCTGTCAGCTTTGAAGGTGATCTTCCCCACATTCATTCTGTGTCATCAAATCTAGTTTTTCTCTTAAAATGTAGGGAAAAGTGGAGCTGGTAAGCTGGCATGTGTAAACAAATATTCATTTAAACACTTGGTGAAGCATTGCTTAAAAATTGGGACAAACTATTCCCTTATTTTCATCTATATATTCAGCATTTGTATAAAAAGACATAAATAAGAAACTAACTGAAATTAAGAAAAATTACATCATTCTGCTCATGTATCACAGATGACACACACTATGCTGAAAGAGAGACAGATCCCAAGTGAATTGAGGCAATCTGACTGCAAGATGCTCAGTCTAACAAGGGTAGGTGACTCATTCTGACTACCAAAAAGACTCAGAATATTTTTTCTTTTTTTCAGAAATAAGAAGACAAACAAGCAAACTATAAAAAGCAGCCCAAGTATGTTGAAATAAAGAAATCAGTCAAGCTTTGGGATGTCTAAAGGAATCACTAGAACCAGCAAACACTCCTGAGATTGTGGAGAAATGGAAAAAAGACTTAAGATCTTACATATAGCAACTGAATGAACTGATTATTTTTGCGAAGAGTATCTATCTTTGAGAATGAAAGAAGAACTCTTTGAGGGATAAAGTTACTACCTCTAAGAAGCACAATGACAGGTGTAAAATGTATTTATACCTTGACTAATGATTTTATCTAAATAAAGAAGAGTATGAAACTCCCAGTGTTAATTGCACTTCAATTTGAGAATATTAATCACACTAATTAGAAAATCAGCATGTCATATTAACAAATAGCAACATGTTTTTAAAATATAACAATATTTTTATATTTTATATTAATTTTATATCAGTCTGTATTATATTAAGTAAATAATAATTTTAAAAATTGGTTTAAACCCCAGAAAAATTTACATATGGTAAAGTTAGATATGGCTGCAGATGTTTAGCTGGAAGGATTTCCTGAAAGTCTAACATTAGCAAATCTCTCTTTTAACCTGTCTGAAAGTCCTGTAAACACCTGTCAGTACAATGCTCAGTGTACCCACTGCAGAACAAGCTTAGAATAATGGTTAGTGTTTCATACACCCTTTGGGAAATCAGAACAAAGGAAACCTGTTTGCAGCATCTGTAAAAGCACAAGACTACAACAGAAGACAGTTGTATTGTGAAGAAATAAACAGAAAAAGAACTTTTGGAGGTGATTAGTTCTAGACTTGAATGAACTAAGAAGAAACCATTATCTGCGAACAACACTATTGCTTGAAAGAGGGATGCATTTTTTCATTGCCTGGAGGCACAAACAGTGCCTTATTGGTGATTAAAAATCTGGTTATATAAATAAAAATTATTATAGAAGGAGCAATGAAGGCAGAGCCATGGCTTTTCAAGAAATCTACGTAATACTATAATTTCTACATGTGCTGCTTAATTTTGTAAGTCCTTCATTATTTTAATGGCAGTTGGTGAACTCAATACATAAAAGTAACAAAAAGCAAAATTATTTTTCATTCCATAAATTGCAAGTCTTAGAGGCTCTCCTGGAAAGCACTCACTATATACCAGACAGTGATCAGTAATCAGAGTATTAAATTTCAAAAAAGTATAACTACAAAATAGCATCTGTTGAAAAAAAAAAAGAAAAAAGAGCTTTAAGGACTACCCTGTCCTGTATTTCTGTTTACAATCCTAGTTTTTATAACTAATTGGAGACTACTTCTTTTTTTCACCATACAGAAGAAGATAAGAAAAATGGCTTCTGTAAGATAGCTTGGTGATTAAAGGTGAGTGGGATGAACCCTGTCCATGATGACGAGTGAATGTGCTAAGTGAATGGATGATCACAGCTTCAGGGAGGCTCCAGGGAGCCAGGTGAAGGTCACCAGCAAATCACAGCTTGTCATGCACTATGGTGATTTTCTCAAGATCTGTCTCCAAACATTATAGAGGTTTAGTAGTTAAAAAAAAAAAAAAGGGAAAAAAAAGAAAAAAGGGGGAAAACCCACCAAACTCCTGCATGTAGTTTATTTAGCAAGTTAATTCATATAAACAGTTGAGCACTAGACTCAGCAAAACAATATTGCTGCCTCTTACTTCAGCTTAAGCTGGTAAGGCTGCAGTTATATTCCATCTCATTTTGTTATTAAGACAGCATCTAGGTCAGCTCCCTAAAATGTAGGAGTTAGTTGTTCAGTCTGAAACCATCTTCTGGGGCCCCCATCTAATGAATGTCCTTCTCATTTCTTGGTTTTACTGACACTCAAGCTGTCGCTGAAGCATCCATGCACATTTACATCCCAACTCCTCCAGGAGAGGATACAGTGATTGCACACAGAAAGACACTTTCTGCTCTAAATGGTAGCCACAGCCTGTCATTTTCAGGTGGCTTTGGCTGCTCAATTGCCCAGTCATCATGAGCCTATCAGTGTCAGGGGAGTTGCATTCCTTGGGCAGAGCCAGAAGTGCTCTCCTAGACCCCTTGATGTTCTCTATGTTGCCTTCTCAGCTCTTTTCATTTCACAGCTCTACTTTAGGTGTAATTGAGTTTTACTCTCTTACTGCTGGAAGACCAAGGAATGGAAAAGACACAGCAAAATCAGAACAAAACAGCTGTTCAGGAATGAGACTAGAAAGTTCCTTTTCTCTTCCTTTCTTTTCAGTTGTCTCCTAACAGCGGCTTCTACTAGGAAAGGTTTCAAGAAGAAAAACACCGGCCTGCACAAAAAGCTACTACTGTGAAAATACATGCAACTTAAAAAATCTCATTTTAACGGGTGGAGAAACTGTCATGCAGGCTGTTCATAGACCCATGACGAGCTATTTTGCTGTTGTCAGATTATTTACTCATGGTAGTTTTCTTCTGCAAAGACCAAAAGTACATTATTGCATGACCGTGCCATGGTGTGGCACAGGGCTTGGAACAGGGTGTGCAACCCTTACTTGGAAAAGCAGTATTGCTGACAGACAACAACTGGTGGATTATATGGCTTTAAAAAGTCTGTGCAGATTACCACATTTAGGAAGGCTGTAGTGTCTCTGAACTCAAATCTTCCTCACCTTTGGGCTAATACAAGTATTTGTGCAGTCAGATGACAGGCAAGACTCCGGGAGCTGAAAAATAGCCTTGCCAAAACCAATAAAGAGATTTATTTTCCAACCTGCTCAGTACTGCACAACATTCACAGAAAAGCTGCTATTAGCACAAGGAGGGGGTGTGGAAACAAACAACTGTGGAGAAGGGCAGGACTGCCTCTTTCGATGGCTGTGCTTGCTTAGGAAGGCTGAAAGTGTCCTTTGAAGTACAGCCAAAGGCTAGTCATCTAAAAATGTTTGAGTCACTGCACAGCCCAGCTTGATTCCCTCTCCTTTGGAAAACACAACTCAGGCTGTCAGTGCTGTTAGGAAATCTAAAATTTGGAATGTTTCCCCCATCTGGATACTTACTTTGGAAGGTAACCTTGAGTAAATTTTTGAGGTAGCCTTGAGTGAATTTTGGGAGAAAACAATCAGACTGGGTAACATGCCACCACTGTTGGTATTCAAGTCTTTGTCAGCTTAGCACACAGAGAAACGAGATCCTTGAGAGGTTCAGCTTTGCTTGCCAGGGAGCACATGATGGGAACATCATGATTTGCTTTCGTCAACTTGCTCTTAAGGCCACGAAATCTTGACTCATTTCTCTTGCTGGAATATTTAGGACAGGGTTACATGAATATTTCCTCATTGAAGAGAAGGAACTGAGACAGACATTGGGCTGCTCTGATGCCAAGGACTTCATGAAATACTTTTGAGAAAGCTGTGACTTTGTGTCAATAATGCAGAGATACTGTAAATATGAAAGAGTTGATGTTTTTATCTCAAATGTACTGGTGGGATAAAAGCTTATAGCTTCCTTTAAATAAGCAGGTAATTTATCTTGCTTAGACTGTAGAAGTGTATATCTGCAGACAGATCTTTAAAGAGTGTCACCTTTAATGACTGCCCATCACCTTGTCTGTCTGACCTGAGAGATGATCAGTATGAAAGGAAAACTACACTACCAGCAAGGGTTTATTTTATGACTTTGTGACTGACCAAAAGTTTCTGTTGAAGTTAATCTGTTTTATTTTGTAATAAGTATCAGCAATGAGCAAAGCAAAAAACGACTGACACTAACTGGACCGTGTCTAACCTGGTGGTCAGCAAGATACAGTAGACCACTTCAGAAACATTGCCAGAGATGTGGAGCCGCTGCCTGATATACAGCAAACTGCAGTGGCACCAGCAGCAGCAATAGCAGCTGTCGTACAAACACTGACAAGGTCCAAAACAGGCTGTAGACATTTGTAATAAAATAGTGTGGAATAAAGAGATAAAGGAAACCTTGTAAAATCAGAACAAACTGTTCAAAGGAAAGCAGTACCTGCAAGGAGGTAATCCTAGCAGGAAAAAAAATCAAGGGCATTCTAACTTTGCAGCAAAGATGTTCTTGTTTCAAGAGAGGAGGCAAAATCCTTTGTGTGTGAAGCATGTTGGAAAGGTTTTGACAAAAAGTGTGAAAGAAAAAGGCTGTTTAACTTGAGCTAGTGAATAGGGAGAAGACTTAAGAGATCAGTATTCATTAGCTACCATTATCAAGGGTAAAGTATGATCAGAAGTGACAGTTACACAACTTATAATCACCCACCAGTTGAACTGTGGTAATTCAAAGTTGATGGGCATCATGATCAATGGAAAATAAAGCAAATACAAAGACAATGAGACAAGACAGAAGTAAGTTCACCTTCATAAGATTAAGCCTGAGCTGTATCCTCAGGTACCAACTAATCAAGATTGATGTTTAATATTCTAATCCAATAGTGATGACTTTTCTGTTACCTTGAGAATTTATGGTTCGTTCGTCTGAATAAATAAAAGCTTGCAAATCTGAAGATAAGGCATGATTTAAACTCAGAGCTTCTCTCCAAACATGTGTTCTCAGTAAAAAGCAAAAATTCAAACTAAATTTATGTTCAGGGCCTGATTTGTCACTTGACTCTTCCAGCATGTTCCAGGCATCAATCAAAATACAAGACCTTCTGTCATCTTCAAAACAACCTGTTTAAAAGCTCTACAAAATACCAAAGGTAACATAACTTTAATGAAAAATGAAATATATGCTCTACTGCTGCTGGATGAAATGGTTGGTGGTGAAGAGAGAAAAGGGCTCTTTCTGCCTTCTGATCATCTCGCAGGAGGATGTATTTCATAGATGGAGACTTTTCAAGAGCTTTCGACTTCACATATATATGTGACATCTAAGAAGCCAGAAAAATGCTGGACTGTGAATGCAGAATAAAAAAGAAACATCCATCAGATGAGATATATGCATAGCTCTGGACTCATACCTCATCATTTTTCAGCTAGGTTAGTCACTGCTAAGTACAACGCCAGTTACCTCACACATGTTCAGTCAAGCCCCTACTGTGTCCTCAGAGCACTTTACAGTTTTGGGCTGCTCTTGGCTTAATCTGAACTTCTTTAAAAACATGTTAGAAAAAGTGTTTTTGTTCGTCTGTATACCTGGAGAAATATAGGCAAGAGTCCCCCTGGTATCCAGAAGAGTGCAACAGGATGTGCCTGAGACACAGGCTGCAGAACAGCATCAGAACACAGCATCTCACCTCACCAATGCTTCCCTTGACAGGAGCAAAGGGAATTGTTCAGTCATTACGGAAAGGGTCAGAGCAGGCTAAGCTGGGAAAACTATAAAATGTGAAGCTATATAAAATCGAGTGTGATAGATGTAAGTATTAATTAGGAGTTAATTACCTTCTGTTACTGATTCACAGGTGTTCTGAGCCTCAGAAAATCAGACATGAATTTGTAAGGTAAGGACAATGGCATTTTCACTTTGTTGCAGAACATGTGTTTCTGTCCATTGTAGTTTAGTCAAGTAGTTTAATTCATGCACTTTATTTCTTGGAAGAGAGACCTAGGGAAAACAAAATGTTACTACACTGAAGGGGTACCACCAGTTCCACTTTGTGACTTATGTGACTGGTGCATGTGGTCAGTCTAAGATTACACAGAGAAATGAAGTGTGGAGGCTTTTATTTGTCTCTTTTGTTTGAATGCATGTATTTTCATGTAAAATCAGAAGAAATTCCAGCACAGGAAGAGAGGCTGGGCAACTAGTAATGTGAGTTTATAGATCTAGAGATCCAGTCACTTGATGCTACAACTGCCCAGGACAAACCATTTTTTACCATAGTGGTAGCAAAACCTGTTTTAATACTGCTTCAGTGGGCTATCCTCATGCTCCTGTTGGAAGACTATTCCAGGAGCTCGGTCCCAGCATTGAACCCTCAAAATATCCAAGTGAAACTCATTTTTCACTGATTGGTACCTGTTTGATTTGCTGCAAGTACAGTCTAGTAGTTTAAACAGTGTTCTCCATTTGCAGTAGGTTCCATTCTGAGGACAAATCCTAGTTTTCATTCTGTTAGGTAAATAAGCTGTGCTCTTTCAGGTTTTTTTCCTCATAAGTTGCCTGCAGGCATTTCTTGGTGTATAAACCATTCTTCATACAATTGCTAGATGCAGAATTGTAAAGAATGTTTTCTTTTCATCTTTGAAGGAGCGACCTACTGCTTCTCAGCCATTTTAAGAAAAATATATTTCCAAATACATGTTCAGAAGACTGCAGTGAAACAAAAAGACGTGGGTATAACTAGAAATAGTTTCTGGTTTTGTTTCTGTGTAGAAAACCACTGTCCTGTGCTTCAGCAGCACTACTGTACTTGACTGCCAGCCACATGTGCTGGTGACAAACTTGTGACACCCTGCTGGAGTTGATGATGTCTATTCTGATGTGATGCCTGATTCATTTTTAATCCACAGAAAAACAGAAGTGCTTTTTTAATTGCTTTCCATTATTCAGAAGGAAGAAACAAAAGAGCAAGCTCATTTAGTACCTCTCTATATTTGTACTATGCCAGACTACTCCACAGCAGGTCCCTTGAGCTTTCTGAAGATGTAATTTTGTTCAAAGTACATGAAGTCAAGCATTTGGGCTACCAGGTCTGACAATGGTAAGTGGCAGAACGCTGTATGACTCAAATTAAAAGCAATCAGTCTGGGATATAGACTCAGACCTTCCTTGCTTTTCTCCATTTCATGCTTCCACAATTTTTGATATGGTCTTGTACTCAAGCTGTGACTTATCACCACTCCATTGTAGTTGGATCAACAGGAGGGTGTTACTTGTGGGTTTTGTCATTGCTTGAAAAACAGGAGGGAATGCAGGAAAACCTAGGCATTTTCCTTTTTTAATGTATTTTGATTAAGGAATAAAGGTTATAGAGGTCCTTCTAACCTTAAAATAAATAGCTGGGGGGAAAAATAATTAAAAAAAAAAGAGAACTCTTTAAATGCTTGAGCAAGCGAAAAGTAAGGAACTAAGTTCGTGTTTGGAAGTAAATATATCATGTAAATAGATCTGTTTAACTATGAGAGTTAAATTCTATTTTTAACATGGAAGTTAGCTACCTCTTAAGCAAATTATATTCCCAGGCAGAAGGTATGTCACAAATGTAAAACTAACAAAGTGCAATTTACATTTTGAAGTGATAACATGAAAGAAAAATTGCATTTCAATGGCTTATTCAACCTTTGTCAGATCTTTTGTAGCTCCGCAGATAGCGTCAATGTAACACCATTATTTCCTGTAAATGTGCTATTTTCCTCTGCAGTTATTACGCAGAGTTCACCAGAGTGCAACAAAATGATCTGAATATGCCTATTGCAGACAGTGTTTTATTCCACCTTGAACTGCTCGCTGGGTATAGATGGAAAAGTGTGCTCACAGTAAATATTGAGCTTCTGTAATTTTCCAGAAAACCCAGTAACTCCCTTTGTTTAACATACACTAAAATATGTGTCAAGCAGAGCAAAGAAAACCATTCCAACCTTTCTGCTTTGAGGAACAGTTACAAAATCTTTGACCATCTGTATACGGGGAGAGGATTCCTAACCTGAACTCTTGGTTGGAAGGAGATTGGCAATATGGGGAAAACCAGGATGATGCCAGCAAGAATTTCACACCAATCTGCTTGAAAATAGAACTTACATTTTATTACAAATGTATCTGCTTATTCTCTTTATATATTAAAATTTAGTAATAATATTTTGATTGCTATTTATTTTAGTAAAAAAGAAGAAAGCTTGCAGTAGGGGGATATTAAAAAGGATATTAGAAGATTATAGAATAATGATAAAGTAAATATTGTTGCTGCTCAGGCAGATATTAACCATGCAAAGGAAATTGGAAACAAGTCTTGTGGAGGAAAAAAAAAGAAAAGAAATGGGACAGTGATGTAGAGAGAATAGAATGTCAGCACTGTTTGCATCAGTTTTCAGTGAAGATTGCAGGAGAGGCTGCTCTGACCTATAGAAATAAATAGCTGAGCATTAAAACCAGGTAAAAAAAGATTCTGCAGGTTAAAAAGGTTCTACAGGTTCAAAAAGACAGAGCAAAACAGGATATTCTCCATCCCAGAGCTCTGGCTCAAGGTGTAAAAAATGTAATTTTTTACTTTAAATAAACATGAAATTGAGGTGTCATAAATACCATGACCGTCAAATAACAAATGAATAGCTTTTTTTATGGGAAAAATTAAAAAAATGAGTTTCATAAACAATGCATCCTGTCATCTGATATCAGAATGCACAAAATTCCAAAACCTGACAGAGAAAGGTATATGGCAGATTGAAGCAAATTAACCTCCAGATCCATGAGACATAGGCTTTTTTTTTAAAGACGAGAAAGTAGAACAGTTTTCATCTACTTACACGTAAGCACAGTAATTGATTTCATATCACCAGAAAAAAGTACAATTTAAACTGAGGGAGGCAAGATTTAATAAAAAAATACAAAGCGGATAAAAAGCTGCGCAAAGGGCACATGGGAGTGGCCAGTCAGGAGAGAGCTGGCTGGGGGAGGTGACGAGGAGCAGGTTTGGGGGCGATGTCTGTGGGCCTTTATGGTTGTGCAGATGAGCTTCTATCACATAACCTAACAATTATTACTAAGCAATTGATACTGCATGATGTGGACTGTATTTGTGTATTCCCGATGCTCAGTGTACATACGCACTCCTGCAGTACATGGCATGTATGGCATCTACAGTAGCAGTGCCATGACTGGCCACATGCATTCTCTTCAAGGGAAACACACAGCTCAGTGGGACTTGCTGAGTCCAGAGCAAATACCAAGCTGAACAGCCAATCTCAAGCTCAGAGTTACTTTTTGAGCTCCCTGGAGAAGCTGAGGAAGGTGAACAGCCTCTGTCTCAAGACACTCTGAAGCAGAGCAGGCCAGCACTGTCACCAGAACATTCAGTTGGATACATTACTGGGTCCACACTCAGCATTTAAAGAAGGCTCTGACTGAGCTGCTCAGTTATTAGCATCTTTGTATGATTGCTGCCCCTTAGCAAAATGAGACATATCTCTCCAGATGTTGTCACTTTTTCACACATTACAAGAAAGCATGAGATTTCTATTTATCAATTCACTTAGCTGAACAAGACTATTCCAGTGAATGGCAAATAAACAGATAGAACATAACAGAGAGTGTTTTGTAAAGCTATTATGACTAAGCTTGGATTTTAAGAAATGTAAAAGCGAAAAAAGACAGACCAGTAATTCCATCTAAATGACTGGCCT
The DNA here is from genome assembly GCF_036250125.1 of Pseudopipra pipra. Lineage (NCBI taxonomy): Eukaryota > Metazoa > Chordata > Aves > Passeriformes > Pipridae > Pseudopipra > Pseudopipra pipra. The sequence continues at coordinate 20,899,656 of NC_087552.1, read as the reverse complement.
AATTTCTAGTCTAAAAATCTATTTTAACTCCGTGTAATCACAATATTGCGTTGATTAGCTCACTGGAATGTAATCTTCTTAGTGGTTCACAAGGCTGCATTTAATCTAGATGATTATGATTAGTGCATCTCTGAGCAGTTAGTTCTGTATTGTTGTGGCTCCTAATGATCTGACTGTGCATTAAAATCCACCAAATAAAAGTTACTACCTAACTTATTGTTATTTGTTCTAATGTTCTGCACACACTAGTCATTTTTCCTTTATTTGAAGTCTTATGTAAACTTGCTAACAAGCCACCAAACACCTTGTAGCATATGCTTTCTCTATGTCAGCATCTATTTGCAGTCTTCATAGTTAACAACAAACAAATAAACAAACAAACAGGTTTTCTTCCCATGGATACTAGTGTAGCTTGTTCCTACATTGTCACTTTGTTGATTACCTGTTTGGTAAAGGGTGCCTGACTTAGTAGCTTCACAGCTCTATTTGCAGCAAGAAATTACATCTGCAAGACAGGCTTTGCAGTGATTTCATTTTCTTTCAGTACTGGATTAGTTCTTATATTAATCCCTATTAAGACAAGTAATTGTTTGTAGAGATCAGCTTTAATAGCAATGCTAAGGTTTTCACTCTGCCTTTGCCTATGTATAGAAAGTCACTCAGCTGTGAAAGATTACATTTCCATCTGAGGACTTGTGCCAAGAGAAAAGGAAGGTCATCCCTTGCGAAGGGACAACAGAAGCACTTCCTGCAGCAATTGCTGGTTTGCTACAGGAGTTAAAAGGCAGGACAATGGAGCTATGGCTGGTTAGGAAATAGGAAATGTGGGACAAAAGAACAATTTTAGCTTGGTTTTATGGAGGTTGTAACCTCACTGAAGCCACTATAATCACACCAGGACTGAGTTGGGCCACGCTGTCTTCAAAGAAACAAGCTGTATCTAGGAAGAATAAAAAGTGTATTTGGTACAGCCTTTTGAAAGTGCATTAGCTGAACAGTGACATCTTTTGCCATCCCTCTTTCCAGCACATAACACCACAGAAAGCTGTGAGAGTGCAATGTGTCCATCTTTCTGCTGCCCTCCTCACTACTTCTCTGTTTTAATTTCCCGTATCAGGGAAAGAAATACTCGCCTCTACCCTACACAGAAGAGGCTCAGCATTGCAGATGTCTATGAGGGGGTAATAGTGTTGTAAATCTAGAGCTGTGCAGTGCAAATCAGAGATGCTTGTACACATTTTCTAGGTGTTTATTGCCTGTGTGTTTTAGGCTGCATTTGCTGTGGCAGTTCCCAAAGCCGGAAGAAAGGGAAAGGACCTGTGGAGATGTTTTCAACCTCAAGATCCACCTCCAGCTACCAGTGTGAGATGGCCTAAATTGCTCAGCATTTTCTCACATCTCAGGGGAATCTTGGTTACAAAATGCTGCCAGAGTGATGCGAGGTGCACACTCTGGTCTCTTGCCAAAATGAGGCATTTCTTAGCAGCACTCAAACTGCCCAGCTATTGTGTGTCAACATATACCTTCACTTGGCACCACCAAGATGACTTGTGCTCCTGTGCATGGTAGCTATGTGACATTAAAGTGCATTTCAGGTGCTCAGACTTTTTTCCGTCCATCAGATTGAGCTTGACCAAGAAGTCAACAAGTGTTACAGCTGTTGATAAAATGGTATAAACCTAGAATTGGAACTAAAGGACATAAAATTGCTTGAATTTACTGCTTTTAATTATTTTTTTTAGTTAAAACAGGTGTCTTATACTAACAGGGGAATAACAATTTCTTAATATCTGTGTGAGGCACCTCGGGCTATTTTTACTTCTAACTTATAGCCACATTGGTGATGGGAATAAGCAGCCAAACCCAGCTCCCATCTCTGGGCCAGGCTGTGTAGATAGACAGTGAAAATACAGAAAAAATACTATCTTCTTTCCCCATGAGTGAGGACACTTAGATCAAATGCAGTATTACAACATTAGCTATTCGCTGCCTCTGAGGACACAGTTTCATGATAACCTTACTGAACCAGAGGTTCTCGCTGCCTTAGGGGCAGCTTCAGATGTGAGCAGACAACCCAGAGGCTGGAAGAAGGAGATTCTGCTGCGCAGAGAAACAGCAAGTGGACACAACAGTAACAGTAATAAAGTTGTTGAACAACAAATCACAGAGTGGCTGAAGCTAGAAGGGACACATGGAGGTCATCTGGTCCAGTCCTCCCCGCTCAAGCAGGGCCACCCAGAGCAGGCTGCCTGGGATCACATCCAGGTAGTTTTTGAAAATCTTCAGTGATGGAGACCACAACCTGTGGGCAAACTGTGCCCGTGCTCAGTGACTATCACACCAATAAAAGCTGTCAAACTCAGCTTCTATGTACTGGGTTAGATATTTAACTGGAACTATCCTTGCAGTTGATGTAGTCTGCAGTCCATGCTTCTGCTCTCTACTGGAAATTACCTTGCTCTCTCATGCATTTCAGAATCCTTTCAAGATTCTGAATCTGCCATTCCCTCTAGTCTTATGAGCAGCCTGGCTGACAAGATGAATGGATGTTTTCAGAGTGGAAGAAAACCTCTATGTTTTTTTCCCTCTTCCTACATGTCTTTGAAAAAAGCCCCAAAAGTCACGATCCAAACCCCGGGTGGCACACTGTGGTGCCACCTGGGGAAATCAGTGTACCAGACACTCGGCTTATGCCAACTTCCAATGGTGCCACCAGCAAGTAAAAGGACAACAGTGTATGACCGTACTGCAGCTCCCATATTCTCTTTCCAAGCACGCTCCACGGGAGAAGGCATATCAAATAAATCAAAACCTCTGTTTTCATTTATTGCCCTATGACAGCCCCACCACAGAAGTGCTGTGTGTTTGCAGGCACCCTGGGGAGCAGAGGTGTGCTCTGTACGTGCCTCCGTGCACTGTGACTTTCCACTGCAGCTCACTGTGCATCTCCAGACAAACAGCTCCATAAAGGAGCTGGGGAAAGTCTGCTTGCAGCAAATGTACAGCTATGAGCACGTCTCTCCACTCTGATTAAATGCCTGCTTTTTATTCATGGCTCCTTCCTCTCTGATAAACATCAGAAACAGCCTAATTATGTTTTTCTCACTACTCAACTCGTGTTCATTAATCTTATCTACACGTATCTCCACATAATACCATAGAGACTTGGAGTCAGATTTTTCAAAGGCTTTTAAGCACCTCATACATGATGATTTCTATCAACTGTGACATGGACAATTTCTATAAATTCTTGTTTTCGCCGATCTGTGTAAGGAAAGCTGGTAGCTTAGAAAAACATTACACAAATCATCTGAGTAGAAGTAAGATAGAGAATGGAAAGTCTGGTTGTTTGTGGGTTTTCAGATTTCCAAATTAAGTTTCATACTTGACAGGAAAATAGCTCTGAAACCGAGTCGATTTAAACAGTTTGTATTCCTCTATATCACAGTAAATTGCTGAATAAAACACCTAAAACTGAATTCTTATGAAATGTTGGCTATTGTGAAAAGTGGCATGTTACATTATTGTCAAAATTCTTTCCCTCTCAGTGTTTTGCCAAATTAACACAATTTCACAAAGTGCAGTTTCACAAAACCACATTTTTTAAGGGAAATTAAGATCCTGATCACAGCACAGCCTTACCTGCCTGAACTAATGTTTTGCATCAGCTGAGCATGTCCATGGATTCTTTTCTGGGGTTCTAATGAAAACATGACCTAAGTCATCTCTCTGGAATTGTTTGAAAGTTTCAGCTCCAGTCCTGTAAATAACAGGTTCAGACTAAAATATAAGGAAGAAATATTTTATCATGAGGGTGGTGAAACAGTGGAACTGGTTATCCAGAGAGGTGATAAATGCCCCATTCCTGGAAACATGCAAGGTTAGACTGGATAGATCTCTGAGCAGCCTGATCTAGTTGAAGCTGTCCCTGCTCATTGTGGGATGGTTGCACTAGATGACCTTGAAAAGTCCTCTCCCAACTGTTCCATGATTCTACATGCTCCACAGATACATGACTGAAAGAGAAACGATAGATCTTCTCTCAAGTGTGGCTGTCAAGATGATGAATATCCTCAGTTACAGAAATGAAGAGAATCACATAGACAAGCTGCTGCAAAGTTCTTTTGCCTGCCAGGAGAGGTTTTCCTAAGGTTTTCCTTAGTTTATATTTGATGTTATACTGGAAATCTGCTCCAGGAAGGGAAATTAGTATCACCAAAGGATAATATTTAGTAGTGTGGAGTACTGAAAATCCTGCTACCAGGTGGAAAAATTAAATAAATAAATATGTATTATTTGTAAAGTGAGACCATGAACAAGGAAAAAACAAGTGCATCAAATACCACTAAAGCACTGAATATGGTGAAAATTTTCAGAGTTACCATTAACATTATATTCCATGACCTGATAATAAATCTGATTGTTTTCACCTACTTATAACAATTTCAGATTATTTTCTAACTTTTGAGACAGTTGCAAGACTGTCAACAGACCTCTGTATTTAAAGTGACTTTCAATTTCTTCAGGATAATCATTGCTAATGCATAGGATGTGAGTTCACACTGAAATCTAATTTCTGTGTAAAGAGGACCATTTGATCTTTTGACACATGTATCCAGACAATGGAGATGTTTAAAAATAGGACTGAGGAAAGTTCTCATGCCGTGACTGTGAGACGTGATTTCCTCTTGCCATGTAAATATTTCTGAGGTTTCTGGTTCAGCATGAGGTTGTAAATGTTCAGAAATGCTTTGGATAGTGTTTGTAGACCTGTTCAATGCAATAGGAATTTTCTAACTGAAGCAAAACAGGGATGAGGCTGCATTACTATAGAAGCTTCTCCCAGCAGCTTGGATAAAGCATAGCCCAGGAGTAGCAGCTACAGGGAAGCATGCCTTGGCTTCGTTCTCTCAAGGAATTTCACAAATGCTATGGTCTAGTGGAGGTGGTCAGAAAAGAGGGAGATCTCCTGAAATGCCTTTAATAATGGGAAGCACATCCTGAAATGAATGATTCTGACAGTTTGATGGTTCTTATGTCACTTCTACTGCAGAGATTTCAGTAGTAAAATCTCTGCCATTTCTATGATCTTGGCTAATAGGAGTATTCATTCAAATGGCAACAGCATGTCAGAGCTTTGAAATGGCTCAGTGATTCTCAGCAGCTGAGGCAAGGAAGCAAACTGTGTGCGTGTATCTGGATTTGCTTTATTACTTCTTATAACTGCTGTGGGGGAAAAAAGACAAATATTTTAAAGACAAATATTTTTATGTCACCTTTAAAAAATGCTGTTTAGAAACAGCTTAAAACATAGCTGCTGATTTCAATCGTTCATTTTTCCTGACTTCATTCACAGGGTTACAAGCCTGCTAGAAGACCAATGGTACCTTATGGGAGTGAACTTGGTGTAATGGATGCCTCTATTAAAATGGTACTGGCAAGACTGAGGCCCCTGAGAAACTCAAAGCCAAAAGGGCTGAAATGCTACAAATTATCAGTTAGTACAGCTGAGGCTGTTTTCAAATACATTGTTTTGTTGGAGTTTTTGTTTGTTTTTTTCTTCATCCACAGGACAGTGGATGTGGGGTGGTTTTTTTAGGATTTTATTTATTATTTTTTAAAGTTTTTAGCATCCTGCAAAAAAACCAGGCACACAGTTTGTAGCTATGTGCATGCTTCAGTGTTGAGGTAAAATGTGCATGTAATAGAGAGTGGCATTTTTATAATAATTACGTCAAATTACATAAACTGACAACTGTCACAGCAATTTCCTGAAAATTTGATGCAGTGATGGGTGTAAGTCAGGGTGTCTTTCTCTTGAAAATTTATATTTGAAAATTATTCATCTATAATCCTGCTCCGTGCTGCTGTTATGAACTACATGCAATGCTGATCAATTGCTGTTAATTGACAGTGTAGCATGCCACATTCACCACAGAGTTACCAGTGCAGAGGCATCAGGTTGGTAGCAGCCCAAATAAGCAGATACTTTACACAGCCTTTGTCAGGAAACCAATAGACAATTTAATTTAAATGGACCCCAAGCAATATTATGACCCTGACTTCTGCTTCATCTCAGAACCATCTGCCCAAGCCTCTGTGTTTGGCAAGCTGTCACAAGTGTCCAGGCTCTCCAATTCCAGGCTGTGGCTGATGTGGTGCCACTGGGGAGAGGAACTTGTGTGACCCATGACTGATTTTGTTCACTTACAGAGGCTGTGAGCTCATACCTCACACCTCAGTGCTAGAAGCCTTAAAAGCTGAATTATGTGCTCAAGTAATATAATTACAGTGCCTTGTGCAGTAAGTCAGAAAGCAGGAAGCAAATTACATGCACACAAAACTCAGAAGATCATTATCATGCACAAAATATAGGTAGGACATGATGCCAGTATGCTGGCAAGACTGCACATGCTATTCAAATATAGCATTAAATCCAGATTCAGTACTACATGTGGCAAAGCTCTTTGGCAAAGATTAGATGTGGACATTGGAAGGTTTTTTTATCTCCAGGTTTAACTCCCAAGTCCCAGATCAGGAGAAGACACTGGGAGGATACCAACATGATACAGCTGAAGTCCCAGGGAAGTTTGCTACCAAGGCAGAGAATTGCCTGATGGGAAAATGAAGTGCTGCAAGTCCTAGTTTGTTGCCTTATGCAGTGACCTCAGTGACTGAACTGACAGCTGACAACTGTGCCTCTCGTTTTGGCCCTTTACAGAGATTCCTAAAATGACATTGTAGCAGAGGTGTAAAATCAGAAGTAAAAGAACTACCCTTGAAATTTGCTGGCATAATCAGTCAATTAATGATTAAAATGCCGTGTGCTTGGGCCAGTGCAGTGTCCTATGTCAGTGAAAAAGCTTACATGTTCTTAAACTGATCTTCAGATGAGCCTTCTATCTTCTGAGTAGCCTCCTGGTGCATCCACAACACTCACAGCACCAAAGAAAAAAAAAGAAAAAATAAAAGGCAACAGTATCATGTGGATTCTGACCTGCAGGGAAAGAAATCCAGGAAAACCTCCAGAGTTTAATGAGGACTTGGTGCTTGTTATTTTTTCATTTGGGGTTTTGCAGTGTTTTTCATAACCAATCTTGGATCAGCAAAGGTGAGTAGATTGACACAAGTGTGTAAAAATTTTAAACTGTCTCTCCAATGGGTAACTCAGATAGAGTTACAGAAGTAGGATGGGGAAGTGGATTTAGCTTGTATAGTTTAATGTAGAGCAAGTAGAAAGGAGGGGGAAAACTGACAGTAAATAAAGCCTCTGGAGGAGGCAGGTGAATGTGGATTGCCACAGCCATTGGCTGAGGACTCAGGATATGAAAGTGAGTGACAGAGCACAAAATCCAGAGATGGTAACCAGATGTGAATTATTTTGCTTTATAAAAAGAGATGCCATTCAGTCTGTAGATGCATCTCAATGAGAAGTAGGAATGAAAATCTGTCTTAAAATGCCTTGTGAGAATGCACAGAATAGTTGGATATTTTATACTAATCTGTCTTTCTTGCTGATGTCTGTAAATACTGAGCTTCGTTCTTTGAATTCCTATTTGTTCTGTTCTGGCATTATTATCTCTCCATCATTACCAACAAATGTGGAGTAAGCCATCTGGAAAAAAACAAAAACATATTCTAAATTATGTTTCTCTCTCTACTGTCATGTGAGTATTAACTCAGATAAATGAATTTAAGCTATTCCTGGGTCCGTTATCAATCTGCTATAGAGAATGACAGTAAATTACTCTCTATCCTTTTTAAAAACATTTTAAGATGTATGTAGTGAGAGCACCAAACAGTAATTCACCCTTCTGAGGGATAATACCAGTCTTTGCAGCACCTGTTCTCCCACTTTATCTGTGAGTCAGAACTGCAGCTTGCCACAGCTTTTCCCAATGATCTACAGAGAGAGGTGTTCTGGGGAAAATGCTTTTTAGTCATTGTGAAGTAGATCATATTTTGTCTGTCAGCTCTTCAGAACTGGTATGAATTTCTTTCACTGCCTGCCAAATTTATTTTAATGCTGACCACACATAGATATTAACTGCAGCTTGCCTGCATGTTTTTGCTCAGATGAAGCACATCATTCAATGAGATTCCACAGATACAACTTTGAAAAGTAATGTTCCATGATTTAGCTGATAATTCTGGTAGAGAAAATGGAAAGGATTGTATCTCATTCAGTTTTAGAAACAGGAACTCTGCACAGCTTGGAAAAGTAAGGGAGTAATACTGTAGTCATCAGATATAAACATGTGACAAACCTGCTGACTGAGAAAAACCTGGTTTGAGACACTTGGGTCTTAGTTTGGATGAGCATTTGGGATGCCACTTATTTGAATTGTGTGCCGAATTTTGGGAGTTTTTTTACAGGTCCTTCAGAGAGGTTATTTTTCATCAGCATCGTGTTTATTGACACACGTCTAGATTTCCTGACAAGATACCAGTCAACCTTCAAAATTGAAAGTGAACATACTTCCCTACAATGAACAGATTTCTTTCCCCATTTATTTGCCTTCTGTTCCTACTTCTGATATATATCTCTTCCATACATATTCTCATTTTAGATGTATATATAAAGATAGTATATATAGAGATTATAATTTCTTAATGACATATATGCATATACCTTGTGTATACATTCCCCCAGTGTAATGCTACACTGACTCGGAAATTGTACAACGTGGCCTATGGTTCAAATTCTAGCAAAACTATAAGAACTGAGAAGAAAGTAAAAATTGTAAACCTAAGACATGCCATTCCCTTTCCTTATATCTCTTGACTTTTCTGCATTTTAAAGGGCTTCCAGGGCCCTGCACAATAAATTTTACATAGGTTCTGACATGAACTTTCCTGTAAGAAGTCACCAACCTTGTAGCAGTTTGCTCATTAGAGATCAAAGCAAGGGAAGATGTTGTGAGAGTTTTTTATGAGCCCTATCTGCCCTCTCTCTATAGATCTTGCCAAAAGGGCATTCATCATTTAAGTTAATGCAGAAATAGATAAATTGCTAAAAACTACTAATTTTCAACACTAACAGAAATCAGCATCATCTTTTGCAAGCTTGTGTCTAACTTATTTACACCTTAAATGTTCAGGCCTAACAGAGCTCTACTCTTTCTAAGTGTAGAATACCACTTCTGCTATTCCTTTACATGATACTCAGTCCCTTGGTGGATGTGTCCACAGGACAAACTACTTTCTGGCCTTACTTTTGCAGCAATATGATGACAGCAACATTTAGTCCCTTCCTTTTGTCAGGGAAAGCAAAGTTAAATAAAGAAATCAAACCCCCTTCACAAGTCAAAGTGAAATTCCAAGTAAACTAGTAGAGAGTGCTTAGTGAATAAAAAACCACACATGATTTCAGTCATGACCATATATAGCATAAAAATGCAGAGTTAAAAAACAAATCAGAAATTAAATCATTCCGTATAACTAAGTTACCAGGTCCTGGGTCCTCTGATATCTAAATCAAAGGCTAATGCAACAGGGCCATGAGACACCCTTTGCACCCCAAGAGTGTCCTTCAGGCTGTCCTTTCTATTGAAAGAGGTTGCAGGGGTACACATGCTTGCATGAATGCGCTTTCTACCTGCAGTTTGTCTGATGTGTCTCCAGCTCCCACAGGTCAGATCTCCTCCAGGTGCCCTGGAGGGGTTGGATCATCCAACTGACAGCTCACATCCTAACTCTTTCACCCGTTCACATGAATAGGCTGAGACTAAATCTCAGCAGCTGGATATTATTTTACTGGTGTAATCATTAGATCCAGCTCCAAACTGAAGTTAGTGAAGGTGTCCTATCACTGTAGTGCCTTTGGATAAGCTTCTCATTTGAAGGCAGAAGGTGGCAGCAGTCTTTGAATGTATGGGCTTGCTAGTGAGCATGTTTTATAGAGCACTTCTATTCTCTCCGACACATGAACAGTGGGCTGAATATACCAATTTTTTTTTAGTTGCTGGCAAAAGGTCAGTAGCTATTCTTTTTCATTTAATGGAAAGAAAGCATGAAAAACCATTATGATTTAGCCCTTCTATCTCTGCACTAGATTAATTATAGCTAAAATTATCAAATCCTCAAGTTCACAGGCAGCATTCACTTTAAGGAGAAATCATTTCTCTTTCTTGTTGCTTTTTGTATGCAGTTGTGCTAACCAACATTTTTAACAAAGTTGTTTTGGTTTTTTTTATAACAGCAGCATGTAATAGTGAGAAAACTATGTGAAGCTGTGTCAATTCAGTACAAGATGAAAGGTCCAGGTTTTCGAAGGGGAATTATTGAAAATGCAAATAGTTGTGTCTAATGTAGTTCTTCAGGTGCTAAGCCTCCAAGATTTTTGGCAACTTCTGAAGATACTGAATAGTACTCATTTATTTTTTTTAATTGGCTGAGGAGAGCAGGAATGACTTTGTAGGCAACTGGCCGCTGCATTCCCACTGGGGTGGGATGAGAAGGACATATTCTGCAATTGGATTCCTTGTTGATGCAGAGTTGCTAAGAAACATGATTCATTCCTGGCACTGTAACTTGCTGTCACCATGTAATTCCTATGTCCTGCCTAATGCCTGAATAAGTAACGAACATCGTGAGTCTTTCTGTCTGATGACTGTGCAATTATCATATACAAAATGCAACAGCAAGAAAAGTTAAGACAATTCTGCTACAGGGTGAGATAGGGAAATATGCAAAGTGAAACTGCCTCAAGAAGGGGGAGGAAATGAAGTTGAGCTTCTGGCATCCTGGGCTATTAAGTCAGTAGCTGAAAGAACAATGCGTTGCAGTAGCATCATCATACTGCCTTCATATAAACCTCGCCTTGTCAGAATATATGCCAGTTTGAACTCCAAAGACCTGAGAGATGGAAATGAAACATCTAGTTGTGGATTTGGGGCACCTCACTGCTTGGCTCTTCAGAATCTACTGCACTGAGATTTTATGGGTTAGAACCCTCTTCTGCAGAAACCTTACATACCTCCAGGAGGTGTGTGGTAAACAAGCAGGAAAAATGAAGTGTTAACTTTTCAACTTTACATTGGGCTTCTAGGCAGTGCTAAAGTTTCTAAAGGCTTTTGTAGATATAGTCCTTCATTAAATATTATTAATGTATTATAAATGGGGTTTAAATTAATATTTGAATAATAGACATATTATTATAATTGATTTGGGGAAACTACAGCCCTTAATACTAAATGCTGTCTGCCACTGTGTGTAATATTAAGGTCTTCACATTAGTACCTCACCTCTACCTAACTTAGGAGGGTGTGAAAAAAATTTCTTTAATTTGGTATTGTTAAAACAAGGTTACCAAACAAGAAAAATAAATACATGTATTTTTCTAATTAAACAAGTAAGGCAATCTCTTCTTAATTTAAAAAAAATATCAAAGGAAAAGCTCACAGTCAATAATTCTACCCTGGGAGAAAAGAGAGGCAGAGATTAATAAGAAATTCTGTTAGTACATGCCTGTGTATATGAGTGTAATTACCTCCCCTAATAAAACTGGACAAAATTATGTATTTCTGCACACAGTAGACAGAAAAAAAATATGTTTCGCTTATTCAACTAAATTTTCTAGGGCAGTAAATTAGTACAGTCCTCAATAATATCTGAGTAATATTTCACATAATCTATTTTATCTTTTCCTTCCATAATATTTATTCTTGCATATTTCCCTGCATATTGTGTAAATGTGTATATCAGGTCTATTTGTATATTTTCCTATACAGAATCAGAGGAAAGAGGCACATTTCCAATTATCCAATCCTGTTATAAAGGGTACCACTTTTTTGGCCTTGTTGAGATGGCAAAAATGCACTGTGTGTGTGAATTCTCCTTTTATGCTATTCTTACAGTTTCCTGCTTCTCAAATAGCTATGGGATGAATCTGAACATAAAGTGAAAGAGAAGATCATCATAGTGCAGGACAATTTATTACCTGAATGTGTGTACTAAGTTTGCTGTGCCAGTAAGGAATAGGAACGTCATTTCTGCATCAGGTCTTGCAGGACTCCTGCATCCCCTGGGGATGCAGAGGATCTAGCCAGGTTAGTATAAATAAATCAAGCTTTTTTAACTGTGTTGTGGTTTCAGGGTAAAAAAATCAACTGTAGTGTCTCTTTATTTCCATGGAATGTGTCCACAGAGTTCAAGACCAGGCAGTCACCTTCCTCTTCCAGCATGAGCTGGCTACCAGGAATGATGCTGATTCATTCCCTGCTGAGCACAAAGACATGCTGTACAGATACCAGGATACAGATCTGAAGCATGTCCCATAGAGCAATTACCGTCCGTGGCAGGGAGATATACTTTCTCTTCACTTCATGTTTGACCCTTGTTGATATTTCTCAGTCCAGCGTGAATTTAGTACCATGTTAGTGAAATATGAGGAGCACAGCTGAATTAAATCTGTTCCAATTCTTTGCACCAGCCACTCTCTTTTCAGCAGGATATTCGTAATGAATGCAAACACAGAAAACAGGATGACAGCCATGACCACCTTTTGAGTCAAACATGCTCGGATTTTACTACCTTTCCAATCTGTCTCCTTCCTGCCCAAGGAAAAGAGAAACATTGGAAATATTTTCCTATGTGTTGGTCTGCTTGAAAGAATTTTGTTTTCTGCAGTGCTCACAGAATGTTGTGAGCACTTTCCCCCCAGATAATGGACCTGAAAGCTGCTGAGCACTGACTGCTGTGCAGCAAAGCACATGTGCAGGTAAGTTTAAACATGCATCTAAGTGTTTTGCAGGATCAAGGATGGAGTTTATCAGCATTTTGCTGTATAAAGGATAACAAAGTACCAAGTCCAGCGAAGGAACATTGAAAATTCAGATTTAGGACGTTCACTCAAAAACAGGCAAAGGAATTGGATTTTGGTCAGGAGATTGTACAAGACATTGAGATGCAGATGGTTGATCTATGCATGAGAAGCAGTCAAAGGTGTTTTCCCAGAGAACAGGAAGGGGTTTTTCTGAGAGCTAATGGCAAAGAAAACCGCTCTTGAGGTTTGCACCTCTTTCTACAGCATTGCAGGTGTTCGTGGCAGAGCACAGTACCGAAGTCTCAACCAACTTGGATGAAACAGGAGCTGCAATTTACTGATATTTTTAAGAGCTAAAGGTTTTCCAAATGTGTGAGCACCCATTGAGACCACCAGAAAGGGAAGCATGAGCTTTCCATCCTTCTTCATTAAAAGATTTAAGCACCTCAGAGCTCTTAAAAAAACCCGCTCTATTCTCTTTCTCCTTTTCTAGTTCTCTTACTTTCAAACCCACCTGATGCTATCAATAAATAATTCTATTATGAGTACATAGGAATGGCTGTCATCCACAATTTTGGCATTTTACACGTTCCTTTCATGGACTTTTCGCTAACTCTTGCTAGAACAAGAGCTGAGACAGAAATAGATAATAAACTCTGACTGTAGAAATTTCCTGGCAAACCACTGCACATTCTATAAATTCTTGTTGAACTGTAGGGATCAAAATTAATTCAGGAATACAAACTAGCTACTTACTTTATACTCTTGGAATTTATTCACTTGCTCCAAAAGCCTGATTAGGAACCAAGGCTGTCATTTCAGGACACTGGAAGGATCAAATATATGGTGAAAATAATTAATTTTGAAGTGTGTGACCTGAAAAGAATTGCATGGTATATATACTCATATTTAACATTTAGTTTTACATTCATTTCTTCTACGTGCTAATGCATACAAATTATGACTGACTTCTAAGGCTGTAAGTCAAAAGCAGACAACCTAATAAATTATCCATCTGGTCTTCTAGGTGCCAACCTAAGTAGTAATAATAATAATAATAATAATAATAATAACAATAATGTAATAATAATAGCACTGAACTAAAAGGCAATCTCTAAAAATCATTGCATTTCACAGGCTTGTAAGAATATGCTACCTAAGATAAGTTAAATGTAAATGGAAGTCACCAAAAAATTTCTACTGTAGCATGTAGGAACAGCACATCATCAAAAAAAAACTGAATTAAAATAATCTATCCATATGTTCATCAGTAAAAGGAACAGAAGATGAGATGTCTACATTATTTGAAGTGGCATGCTTTATCCACACTGGTGGATGGCAGGTGGTGGCAGGTATCCCTGCACAAGAATTATAATGAAATCAGTGTACATCTTTTTCATTTCATCAGAACTTGTCTGTTAACCTAAAATACTAGCCAGGACAAACCAAAGGTAAAAACCTGCCTAAACCAACAATTTTCTTTGAAGTGTGGAAAACCAGCAACAGCAGTTTTCCGTGTTCCTGGGTATAGCAATAAAATTGTGTGAAATACCAGGAGAGCGGAGGACTTTCGTTCCACATAGATGATTTAAATATTGGCAGAATACAACTTGGTTGCTCTTTGTCACTTTTCCTGCAGGTTCACAGGCTTGTTCGTTCTGGATCCTGTGCACAGCCTGTTGTTACCCTCACACACAGCTGTCAAGGGAAATTACTCCCCTAACATAGTTTCTTGCTACTCTTGTTGTACTGAGTGTTGTGCAGTTCAGTGGCAAAACTCCAGTGGTCAAGATGTTACTGGAGCACAGTCAGAGTTCAGGTTGCAGAAGTTAATATTGGGCTAAATACCTGTCAATAATCGCTGCCCAACCCAAGAAACAGAAAGCGTGGAGATGTTGATATTCTGGCAAATACCCTTTCTGGTTTTCCTAAATAGAGACATTTAAATGGGTGCTGATATCACTTTCCTAGACAACTAGGATCTTGCTCATTCCAGGATGTCTTATCTGGTATGTCCTGATATATGAATACTAATATATAAATACAAGCATACTAGTATATGTCTCTAATATACTTGCACCGTTAAACAGTCTTTTATGACATTTGATGAGGTCACATTTTCTGAAGATTCTTGCATTATTCTTAAAAGAGACTTCAAAAACTCTTTTAAATGTCTTCCATCGAAACATGTGTTTGCTCAGGTCTACATTTATCCAGTACTGTCCAGCCATCATATGATTAAGAAGACTTCAAAATGCCTCACAGGAACAGTTTCATAGCCCTGAACTTTAGGCTTAACTACATCCATTCTGAAATGTGTTAAAAGAGTGCCTTTAAGACCTTAAATTAGCTTTTCAGCATCTAAAGGGGGCCTACAAGAGAGCTGGAGAGGGATTTTTTACAAGGGCATGTAGTGTCAGAACAAGAGGGAATGGCTTAAACTGAAAAAGAGTAGGTTTAGATTATATATTAGGAAGAAATTCTTTATTGTGAGAGTGGTGAGGCATTGGAACAAGTTGCCCAGAGAAACTGTGAATGTCCCATCCCTCAAAGTGTTTAATCCAGGTTAGGTAGGGCTTTGAACAACCTGGTCTAGTGAAAGGTGTCCCTGCCTATGGCAGGAGGGTTGGAACTAGGTGATCTTTAAGGTCCCTTCCAACCCAAACTATTCTGTGGTTCTGTGATTCTGTGAATTTGGAGGCATACTTCATGATTAATGTTTGCAAAGGTGTTAGCAGCAGCTCTATAAGCTGAGCACTCAGAGGCACTATCAACAAAATAAGAAAGCACCAGAGAGCAAAGCCTGGTCTTTCCAGTCTAGCCTTTCCC
Organism: Pseudopipra pipra; assembly: GCF_036250125.1. Lineage (NCBI taxonomy): Eukaryota > Metazoa > Chordata > Aves > Passeriformes > Pipridae > Pseudopipra > Pseudopipra pipra. Next base: position 20,884,061 of record NC_087552.1, on the reverse strand, counting down.
ACTGCTATTCTAGTATTTTAATTCATCATCAGGAGTCCATCATAACCTCTTCTCTTTCCTCTGAGAATAGTTACCAAGAGAATGCTCCTTAATATAAACTGGAAACTATCTCTCATCTAAGAGTGTTTACCTTAGAGATAATATAATGATGAACAGTAAAACAAATGCAGTTTGAAATGCTGCAAGTACCCTTGGATAGGAGGAAAGCAGCTGATATTAATGATGCTCTTTGTACAGCACCATTTCTCAGAGACTCCAATCCCTAATTGACTTCAAGAAAGTGTACATTTACACAGATCAAGAGAAGAGTACTGTGGTACAGATTTATCCTTGCTTCCTGCATTGATCAACCAGCTTGTGATGATTTGGACCTCAAGCTGACTGAGAGTGAAAAAAAATTGTTATAAAATTACATTTAAAAATTCCTTTTCTTGATTTTCAACTGCTCATGCAATTCTTTAAATAGGCAAAAATAAGCTCACCCAATTTTTAAAAATCTTGACTTAAATGTTTGAACACTGATGTTCTGATTTCACTTTCCCGGTCTGTGGTGTGAAATTACCACAGATATGTAGAAGCTCTGTTGTTTGAGAGGAAATGAAATGCATTAGGAAGAGTAAGAGGGACTTCTCTTAGACCTTAATTTCTTAGTCAGCAGCATTAGCTTAGCTTGGTCTGATAATGGCTAAGAAGACCTTACTGTAGTTACAGTAAAAGAAATGTAGAAAAATTAAACACGCCTGTCCTATTGTATATTCACTATAGCTCGTGCATTCCCAATATCAAAAGACTTAACACTCTAGATCAGCATTTTGGAAGTGCTAAATGGAGTTCATTTGACTTCTTCATTTCAGTTAGGTCTGATATACCATTTTTTTCTTGAAAGTCAACCACATAATTAGTAAACTCATTCCTGGTGGCCAGATGCATTAATAAAGCCTTCTCTGAGGGGCAGAACAGAGCTACTGTTCCACTCAGTTTCAACTACCCGTTGGTGGGAAGAGGCACATTGGAGCTGTGAAAAGATGGCTTGGCCACAGAGCTGGTAGAGCCTCAAGCACTGCAGTGAAAGTAAGCTGCAACTTACTTAAAACCTTTTTAGGCAAACATCCTGAAACCTTCCATTCTCACTATGCTTATCGTGTCAACAGAAATGGCAAAACTGGTATCTAATCCTGGTGGGACAGTGCTGCAGACCAGTGGCTGTGTTCCCCACTGGGAAGGCTGACCAGCTTCTCCATTACTGAGTGGGAGAGGAAGGGAACATTGTTCTTGGGAGACCTTAATGCTACACCTGAAAAGTGTGCGAGCATTTTTACTTTTCCTCCAAAGTTTGGGAAACTATGGCAGCAACTGATGAAAAGCCAAAATAATTAACTGGGTTTCAGTGAAGGTTGCAGTGACTGGTGGTGCTGTCAAGTGGGTAGGGTTTCCAGGTTCACAGTGCTGGTCTTTTTTTGGTAGTCTAGTCTTTTTGCTGGCCTCTATCCTGTGCTGTTGGGATTGTGAGAGCCTGGGCTGAGGATGGCTCTGTCTTAGGTCTTGTTCTTGTCTGTATTTTCTGTAACAGAGATAATACATATCACATTTTCAAACAAAACCAGTCTGGAAAGATTTGCAAATGGTGTTTAGAGGATCTCATTAGCAGGTCAAAATTATGCCGCAGCCTGAAAAGACATGATGCTATTCAACAAAAAGAGGTGATTATTCCCATCTAGGCAGAAGTTACCACTAGCATATAGCACTGGGTATAGTTGGAGCATGGGGCCAGTTTTACATTGCAAGACAAATGCAAGACACAGTGAAACTGGTACAGCTGTTCCTGACCTGAGGCTGGAGGTGGGTCAGCTCTTTCAGACCAGATTTCCTTTGCTTCTGATGCCTTAGGATTTTTAGGATTTTTAGCTTTTTGTAGATTTGTAAGTAGCCATGTAGTAAATATAGATTTTTAGTATAATTGTATTGTCTCTCACATTTTAGAATAGTAATTAACACTTACCAAAACCTATTCCCCACTTAGTATCAAATTTTCTAAATTCTTTAGGCTTGTTTAGGCTCCTTTCAAGGCATGACTATGGTAAATACATCTTGTTTAAGAACGTGTGCACCCCAGGCCAGGACAACAAGATACCACATAGTCAAAGCAACCTTCAAGCCTGGAACCCTGAGAGGGGTTCTTGGATCGGACCATAAATTGTGGAACCCCTGGATACAAGCACATGCCTTTGTACTCCATGAGCCAGAAGGCCTTAATTAAAAGAGCTGCTCTCTATTTTATCTGTACTAAATTTGCCTGGTGAGTTTTTTCTTCTGATTTTAGGCAACACTTCCAATGTCAACTCTTAGCAACAAGAGAAAGTGTAACGTATAGCAAGGAGAAGCCTGTTTGCATTTTCCCCCAAGGTGGCTAAATGGGCCTATAAGCTGACACAGACACATGACTTTAGCTCTGGGCTGAATTCCAACTTATTAGCTCTCCTGAAGACTAAATTTCTGACCAGGATACAGGCACAGTATCCCCACAGACATTAGTGAGAGCAGCATAAGCATACTCAAGGGCAAAAGATAGACCTCCTGCTTTAGTACTTCCTCTAGTTTTTGTTACCCATAAAATTCCAAGGAACATGTTCATGTTAGAAGAAGAAAGAACAAATGGAATAAAGGTAATTCAATGGCTAAAACAAAAGTGCTCCTAATCCTATCTCTCTGTAGCACCTGCTGCCAGCAGCAGCTGTAGGAGCTGGAGCTAGAATTTAAAGTTATATGAGTAATTCAAACAATTTATGTGCCAAAATTCATATTACTAAAATATATCCTTAGGGATGTTTCAAAAGCATAAATTACATTTACAATTAATGCAAGAGAAAAAAAAACAAATCAGGGGGTTGAGTTTTGGGTTTGGTGTTTTTTCCTTTATAAAGACCTTTATAATTGTGGATAAATTGGATAAATTTGCCTGCAATGAGGGAATGCATCAGGGTGATTTTTTTAACCTTCACAAAACGATTTGTCATCAGACACTGAGTGAAACAACTGTGAAACAACAAGCAAAAACTGGTAGTGCTGAGTGAGAGGTGAATCTCACTTGGCATTTTATCTGACCCTCACAACAATATATCTAAGTGATCCACATTCTTTAATACATTTATACTCCTAATGAACCTTTAAGATAAAAGACAATCTCTCTGTCTTATGGAAATGTACTACAGCATAGTTAAGATATCTCTCACATTTACTAGACAGGAGTCTGCTCTGGATTTACTCATTATATCGTCCTAATAACTTGATAAACTGGGTATACCCACCCTAATTAAAGCATTCCTTCTGCAAAGAATTACTCAGGCATCACTGAAAGGCAGAATTGCATGGAAAATCATATGACTAAGAAATAAACTGCTTTTTTACATCACTGAACTCTCATTGCTCTGCTATGCCTGTAAAAAGCAACACTTTGGCTTTGCAGACCAAAAATACCATGCCTTTTTCTTGCTAATGGTAAAATCATAGGAAAGGGGAAAATCTGCCTTTATAACATCAGCCTTTTGTTCGTCCTATGAGAACTGTGACCACCAAATACAGTTCAAGCAAGAGCGTTAGAATAGAGCATAGCATCTATTCTATTACCAGAGGACAAATATTTTCATGTAAACTCTAGTTGCGCACAATCCCCTGCAAAGTCACCAGAACAGAATCTGCTACAAGCAGATTTTCTATTTTACAGTGACACCTGCAGTGTTGAGAGGAAAGTGCCACTAGCAAGAGCAGTGCTGTTCAGTTGTTTTGTATTAAGACACATGCTGATTAGCTTTCAGGGCAGCCTGTGAAGAAGCACAACACGATGTCAGGCTTGGAAGACATTTTCCAAAGAGGACAGGTCCACCACAAGCTCATCTATAGGCTTGATTAAGAGCAGGGGTTGATTAGCTGGTGTTACTAAGGAAGCCAGGATTTTTACTCCCCACTCACTGTGGTGGGGGAAATCACATCTCCTTTTGAAGCAGTGGTAGCTTCCAAGACTTATTTGGATTTCAGCCTTCAGATATTTAGAGTCACAGAATCACATAATGGGTAAGGTTGGAAGAGACCATCTAGTTCAACCTCTCTGCTCAAGCAGTGTCCTCTAGAGCACAGCCTAACCAAATTGAGCCCTGACTTCTGATGTGCGGGTGCTGGCAGCTCTTGTTATAAAGCAAAACCAGGACTGAGTTTGTTTCTGAAGTTTATTGCCAAGTCTGTGGCAAACTGCTCCTCTCCACAGACAGGTATGATTCAAAACATGTTTGTATATTTTCCCCCAGTTACAACTGTGCCATTCATATTGAAACTACTGAGCTGCTGGGGGAAATCTCATAAGATAAATGCAGCTGCTGCTAAAAGAAATGGTTCATGCTGTATTCTCACTAATACTATATTTGGTTGTATTTTCCGGTCTTTAACCATCAATGTGACCAGTAACAGATAAACAACTCTTAAAAAGATTCAGGTGTATGCAACAGTAGCCAGACTTCAGTAACTCACAGATATTTAAAGGTACAGACTGCTACTAGTAATGACGAGTTCCTCCAAGATAAGGGAATGTTCCTTGGAAGAAGATATGTAAACAAAATTTCTTGCATGTTCAAAAAGGAGTGGGGCTTCCCAGAAGGAACTGATGACCACATTTCATGCTTGTTAAAATGTATGCCTAAAGACTTTTGCTTACATATATATCTTAATGAGCTTTCTGTGCAGAGAGGTAGAAATATATGGACCTATATATTGGACTAGGAAAGAGGATTTTTTTTTACCTCTAGTTTTGATATTCCTCTTGGAAGTGGACGAATGAGACAAGGCTTGAAAGATAAAGACTGGAAGTGAGTAAACCTAAGATAGAACCTTATATAGCTACAAAACACTAAAGAAATAAACATATATTTGCAGAGATTTGCTTTCACTACTTCCATGTTCCTGTTTCTGATGGAAGGGCAATCCAAGGCACATGGAGGTGTCTCAGGTGAAGCATGCTACAATTTATGGAAAACAAAAGTTCCACCCTCATCTCTGCAACTGCACCGATGCCTTGGGAAAATTGTAGATCTATGTATGGGCACAGACATTTTTTTTTCCTCTGCTCACCTCCAACTAAGGGATGTTTTTCTTTTACACTGCCTGTGCTGCACCTTTAAGGTCTTAATCCATCACTGGAAAGTCCTGTTTGGTGCAGTGATCCAGTGCCCTGTATGCAGAGACGCTCATGACAGAGGAGCCTCACCGTTCCCAGCTGTCTGCAAAGGATCCACATGTCATGCTAGTTTTTCATCTGCCAAACAGACTGATTTACATGAATACAAAGAGAGCATATGGTAAGAGAACAGCTACAAGGTAATCCTGTTAAAAGATGTACTCTTTCTGGGGAAAGCTGGATTGTTCCAACTGAGAAGCTAAGCCTGCTCTTGTTAGTGGGAGTAAGTTCTGGCCCATTTCTCTTTTGTTATTCCCCTACATGTTGTTTGTGTTCAGCCACAGTCTATAGGGGGAAGAGGGTTTGGAGCCATGACTAAGCGATACTTGGGAGTGTGTCTGTACAATTATATTCCAACCATGTTATTTGATTTAAGTACCAGACCTGTGTTAAGGGAAAACATGGGTATGCCTCTACTAGAGGGCCACAATCCAGTACATGATGACAACTGAAATAGAGAGATAACAATCCTAAAATCCTCTGGAGAGATCAGTACATCAAAACAGATGTTTCAGGCCACAACATGCAATTTACATTGTGCAGCTGCCCAAATTTCTCTCAAGGGGCAGTCTTGTTCTTTAATCTTCATGTTGTTGCTTTATTCCTTCCTGTGATTTTCTTCTACAAGGCAAGTCACAAAGCAGTAGAGACTCATATAATCCAATGGAGGTTTGACTGAGGGGATAGGTCATAGATGGGGATTTGGGAAGCTTGGCCATGATTCCGGGCTTTACTGGCAAGCTTTTCATTGCATTGGATAATGCCTTTTTCACTGCTGCTTGCTCCTCCTTTATCTCCATTGCCTGTTCAGCCTGAAAGCCCTAGAATTAAATGATGTCTTGCATGTTTGTACAACCCTCATCATGCTGCAGCCCTTATCTCCATGTTGTGCAATTCTCTACTGACCATAGTGTTCATTGCTTGCCTGCAAGAACTTTCTGAGAGCATTTTGGACAAATGCCTACTTCTATAAGGTGTTAAAGGGCCTGGTTTAATAGTACTTTGTAAGAATTTTCCCGGGTTTCCTACAGAAAAAATATAGCAATTCTTGTCTAAAATTCGATCACCATTCAAAACTGTACTCTAAGTAGGGCAGCATCCACGTGTCCTGCAATTAGGTCTGTCTGATGATTCAGACCATACATTTTATGTGTGACTGAAAGAATGAATCCCTTAACCTTTTTACATTGACCAATCAGCCAGAAATCTTTCCCACCTTATGTCTCCACTGCTATAACTTCCATAGGCTATCCCCTACATGACCACTGACATGTGTTGTCTTTGACTATTCTATTTTGCATTATTATCATCATCATCATTATTATTACTTTCTTTATAATATTCCACATTTACCCAGATACTTTTACACATTTTAAATTCTTATTCTGTCATATACAGTCCCTCTATTCCATATATTGTTCTTTCACAGAACATAAGGTAATTTTGATAAATATATCATATATCAAAATGTATATATATTTATTATCCTTATCTACTAATTTGACTTTCAAGTCAGTGGTGCCATTTCTTACCAGGCATTGACTGAACCTGCTTTTCTAGTCTACTCTAGTGAATAAGTACAACTGTCTTTGGCTTGGGGAAGGCAGGAATAGCTACAGTCGGAGGATCTGTATCACCTTTTTCAGGTCTGAATTCAGCTGAATGTGTATAAACCATCAACCCTTTCATTCTGAAATGATAGTGGTTGGACTACTTGCCTAATCTAGTCCTTTATAACTTAGAGCATGCTCTGTTTTATTCTGTATATCTCAGATACTACAGAATTAGAATAAAATGCAAAACCTTTGCAAGTGCTTAAGCAGTGTGTAGCTTATTCCCAGAAACAATTATTTCTGTGGAGGCTGAGGTGTGTTACCAGGCAGTTTGAGAGGACAAGGGACAAAGGACAAAACAAATCATTCATTCTGAGTACATTGTGGAAGTCCAAGAAGGAAAGAAAATGCAGTAAAAGCTCATTTCACCCCTGCATGCTGTATGTTCCTACATGCTCAAGACATGGATAAAAAGACAGATGGGAAGTGACTGACTTCTAAGAGTTGCTCGGCAAGCTAATGACAGTCAGAAACAGACCTTGGCCCAGTGCCCAGGAAACACAGGCACAGCGGGGCTGTCTGCACCTCAAGAGCATGCCTGTGAGACCCCGACCTTAGTTGCAGGAGAAAGTAAATTCCTTCTGATTCTGAAAGATCATCTTCTTTTTTGAAAGTGTGACATGGAAGACCTCTCTAGATTTGCTGTGAACTTGGTAATCAAACAGAGAAGCAGATAGTGCATCAGTGTGTCACTGGTGCAGTGACACATAGACTAAAAATTCAAGATCATCAACAGTGAAGCAAAGGTAAAGCTGTTTCTTTGTTCCATAAATATCAAACAAGATATAACCTCTGAAGAGTTTTTCCATTCTGGTCTAACGGAAGGTGACCCTGCCCATGGCAGGAGGTTTGGAGCTAGATGATCTTTAAGGTCTCTTCCAAACAAAACCATTCTATGGTTCTGTGATTCCATAATCTTTCATTTCAGAATTACTTTTTTTCCAAAACATGGACAATTCAGGTTCAGCCATGTATTTGTTTCTATAACAAGAATGCCTGCAATTTATCAAATAAAGATGCCATCAGTGATCTTCAGTTGATGCAGATCAGTACAACTCCATTGAAGTTCTGGGAGTTCATGTCAGGAAAGAAAGGGCGCTGCTTATTTTGGTTTGTCCCATAGCTACAACAGAGCTGAGATTTCTAAATTGTTGCACCACAGGAGACCAGACAACTTCAAGCTGCTACTGTTAGTTTTTCTTGTGAAATCTAAACCTGCTTAATAATATTCCCCTTGATATTTAACTTCTGGAGACACTATGTCTGAGGTCACCAGCTGAAGAGCCAAGCGTAAGGACAATTTTTCTTTGTTACCTTGGGACTTCCATTTTCAGCATTTCAGCCTCTAATAACAAAGTAAATATTTTCAATACCAGTAGTCAAGAAAGTTTAAAACTTTCAGTAAAGCCCACTTAATCTTCCAGTAAATACCATTTCAAGTGAGAGATGATGTTTTAAATTCTTTCTTATTTTATTTGCACCAACTGTCCCTAGCTCACTATCAGCTAGAGCTTGCTAAAGCTTGCAGCTGGTATCCTTTGAAAATTTCTCAGAAAGCAGAGTAAAGCTTTCCAAGGGGTCCCCCGAACACCTGCTAATTTAAAAGCACATAATGATACATTGTTAATGGATTACTTCCTGTAGCAATAACACTTTTCACTCTTTTTTTGTTTGTTTGTTTGGGGGTTTCTTTGTTTTTGTTTCCAAACAGTGCGGCATGATGGCTGACAACAAACATCACACTCTGAAGTCACTTAATAGCAGTCACCTCCTGCCAGAAGAGACCGAGCAGCAGACATCAAAAGTGGAGAAAAGTCAAAAAGAAAGTAAGCTGTAGAAGCAACATATGATCATTTAAAACTGAAGAGAACCTGGGAAATTCCTTTATTTTTTCCCAGAGGAAAAAGGACAGACTTCGTTTTTTCTATTAATTTATGGCTCACCTCTCTGATGGTCAGAATCACATAGGGATTAGGATGCATAAAGGAATTTTGGAGGGCTGAGAGCACAGCGTTACTCAGGTAATGCAAAGGAAAGCCATAAGCAACCCATCAGCTCTGGATGGTTTTCAGTCAGAGGAGACAGACATGTACCAGGACAGGTATATTGGGCAGGATAGAGCTGAGGATGTCAGGGTGAGCTGGCCAGTTCATGGGGTAATCGAAGCCTGAGGTGTTGTTGAGCAGGAAAGGAATGAAGGCAATATTTTGCATCAACATTTTTAAAGATTAAATAATCATTTTCAGTCAATAGCAACATTCAACCACCAGATACTCTGTACCTCTGTTTGTAGGCCACCGCTTCCATTTCATGGTAATTAGAATTAGTGTGTTCTGTAATTACCTCAAAACAAAAGCCATGAAGTCCATCTCTGCCTGTAAGTCACTGGTAGCTGAACATTACAGAGGTCTTCTTTGTGATGCTGTATATGACAAAGCAAAAAAAAAAAGGTTAAGCCCTTGTTTCACGTAGTAACAGGTATCTATGTCAGCAGCAGCCTGGTATTTTGGTAGAGGTGTGCCCTTGTTGCTGTGAATCACACTTGGATGTAAACTGAAGCAGTAAAGAAAACCATGGTCATCACACTAAAACAGTTAAGGCAGCACATTTTTAAAGACATTTAGTAGAACTCCAGCAAATGTGCTGTGTTGGAACAGGAACACCAGACACAGGGACTGCCAGAAGTGTTTTTGGCCCAGGAGCGAGTTCGCTGCTTGGCTTCACCAGCAGTGACCGTGAGCCAGGAGCTATTTGGAGAGACACAGGAAAATGTCTCTCAAATTCCTCTAGATGGCACAGCATCTTGACAAATCTGGAAATGAAGGTGCTTGGCAGACAGCAGGAGCCAGACAGCCTCCACTTGTCTCCTGAGAATGGCTTTTCCTGCTGAATTGTGGCTAATTGTTCTAATTCCACTGTTAGAATGGAGCTCTTTCTTAAAGCAAGGTAGGCTTTTGTGCCCAAAGTCTTGCCTTCCCCATCAGCCTCCCAGGGCACCTGGGCTTTGTCAGCTCTGGGCACCCATGCAGGGATGCAGCACATCCCACTGGAGGTTATGCCTTATGTAAGATCTGGAAAAGATAAAGATGGAAATTCTTCTTTCTCTGTAGCATGCTATGCTCAGGGTTTAGCAATGCGCTGCTGTTCAATTGAATCCCTTGCTCTCTAATAACGGAAATTTTTTCCATGAGAAAAGAGTTTTCATAAAGCCACTAAGTGGCATTGCTGGCCTGTAACAGTAGATCTGAGAGAGACACACAGAATGGTTTCTGCAGAGCTACAAACCACGTTGCTCCTTGAGTTACTAGAGGAAAGCAGTCTGACCAAGCACATCCAGCTTTCAGTAACAGGACCTCTCCCGTGCCAAATTCACTTGCAATGGTTTACTCATCTGTTGAGTCCCATCTCTTTCTTCTGAAGCTTCTGTCTCATTTTTAGGAGTGGATCATGAATTGCTTTAACTCTCACATTGTGAGGAGAGAAGAGCTGTGTCTTTTTAATCCCAATTGAGGATGGATCCTGACACCAGAATTTCTTGGAGTTTTTACTAACCCTGGCTGGTACATCTGCTGCTCAATCCCAGTAAACAAGCAACTTCTTTTATCTCCTAGAAAAGTCAGTCTGTTCCTAATTAAGCAGTTAGCAATTATATATTTGCCCCCAGAAAACTCCCCACCAGGCTCTCTGCCTTCCCAAATATTCTGTTCACATTTAAAAACACAGTAACATGGGGGCAGGATCTAGTCCATACAGAACTAAATTATGCCCACACTGACACAGAGCACAGGAGATTTACAGAAGGCTTGAGATATACACCAAAGGGGAAAGTACATTTCCCTTGACCACACAGCACTCATCAAAAGATAATGAATATACAAATGACTTTTGACATGCACAGAAAGTTGTAGGCCCAGATTGCACTATCCATACTCAAGCAGCATTTCCCCCCTCAAAGTCACCTTGGCCACTTTGTTGGTCCAGGAACATGCATAAATACAAATAAGCAAAGTGTTCTTCACCAAGGTCACTGCTGTGACATCTTTAACATGCAAAAGATCATTTCTAGAACACCTTGCTTGAAGCATATAGGGGATCTTAATGCAAAGTATTTTTAGATGTAATATTTCTCAAGGCGCAATAACTCTGGAATCAAAACCAAGCAGAGGTTGTTAATTCATGATTGCGCTGGCTTCCTTGTGAGTGGCAGCTTGTTAAGGTAGAGAGACTTTATGCATGAGCTGAAGTGTGAACCAAGATCATCATGCTGATTGTTTCTAGCTTACACTGTTCGCTTTTTTTGCACTAGCAGTGCTGCTATACTAGCACAAAGAAAATAAAGAAATACATGGTAGGCAGGAGAACAGTGACTAACCAAAGAGTCTGTTTACTTTGAGTGGTTGCAGTGTTTGAAGACCCTCAAGTTTTATTGCACATAGTTCTCCCTCTGGATCAAAATCATATTACCATTTGTGTTTACAGCTTGTAAGCTAAAGCAGTCATGTATTTTCCTGTATGGTCTATTGCTGTCTGGTTGTAGAGAGCTCCATCTGCTGCAGCTTTTTCCTTACACCATATAATGATGGTGTATTAATAATCAGAAAGCAGCTATGATCTGTCATTCCAGGCACCACCTGTTTTCAATCACATATAGTGAGATTTTGTTTAAAATAAGTAATTTAAATACTCATCTTTGAGCTCTGCACCCACCAAAGTCCTTTCTCTTTGACCTTCTTTCTCAAGGTGCCTAAAAAAGAAGGAAGATCTTCTAGTACTTAAAGGAGGCTTATTAAAAAGAGGAGAGTGACTTTTTACGTGGGCAGATAGTGCCAGGACAAGGCAGAACAATTTTAAACTAGATGAGGAGAGATTTAGATTAGGTGTTAGGAGGAAATTCATAACTGTGAGGGTGATGAGACACTGGAGCAGGTTGCCCAGAGAAGTCGTGAATGCCCCATTCCTGGAAGTGTTCAAGGCCAGGTTGGATGGGGCTTTGAGCAACCGGGTCGAGTGGAACACATCCCTGCCCATGGCAGCAGGGTTGGAACTAGATGATCTTTAAGGTCCCTTCCAAACCAACCATTCTCTGATTCTATGATTTCTGCATCAGGATTTTCAGCAAAACTACACCAGCCTTATTAGCAGCAGAGAGGTTTTTGAGGAAAAGCGTATGTGTTTGCAAAGTTTAACTATGTCATCCTCCTATTGTGTATGCTCCTGCTTTCTGTACAGTATCCCCAGTAATTCTGAGAAGTGAGGAACATCGTGACTTCACTGGCATGATTTGTTTTGCATCCATAATTGCCCAGGCTGCATGTACGAAGTTGGTCCTATGGCTTTGGAGAGTTCAGCCTGCCGCCTCTCTGGGTTATTAGAGGGACTCGAGGATTTACAAACACTACTGTCAGAAAGCTTTGCACCTGTTATTGTCGTAAGTAACAGCTCATGTCACCCAGGCAGGCCAGCAAACACTGCAGCAGCCATGTCATGGACTGAATCAGCCCATGTCAGGCTCTGGTGAGCAAACAGATGGTTTTCAAGCCTCATTTATCCCTACTTGCTAGTCTTCCACTATGCACAGCTCAGAGAGATCATACAGCTGGCACTCAGTGGTTTTATTCAGAAAGGAGCTAAGCACAGTGACACAGCACTGTGTCTTCCCTCTGCTTCCATTCTGAAGAAAGTGGGCATCAAGAAAGCTCTGTACCTGTCAGGGTTAAGTCATTAATGCCATTTACCTGGAAGGGCTAAGTCACTAATGCTTGTAAAAACAGTGGAAAGGAAAACAAGGTGGACATATCCATACTGCTCTGGCATAATTTTAACTAGAAAGAAAGTGATGCTAAACTGTTGAAAATGTTACTAGCAAAGCAGTTGAGAAGGGGGGTGTCTATTTTGTGTATCACCTCATTCTTGCCCGATCTTTAGCAGTACCATAATAAAATGGATGAATAATTAAAACTATGTCCCAATACACAATTATAATTTAAATCCTATGCTAATCCTAGCAGTACACTCTCTTGTACCTGAGAGGAAAGGGCGGGAATAAAAACCAGACCTGGCTCCAAGCTAAACAAGTGTCTCCTCTGGAAAGGTAATTAACAGCTGGTCTCCATGGAGCCTGTATCACAAAATCAATAGAGGTCAGTTCTGATTTGCCTTGTTCTTCTTTACTTTGTGCTGCTTTCACTGTTTATAAAAATGTTTGTAGGTTTGGCTGTTGGACTCTCATTGGAAAAATGAGGCTAAGAGGGTTGTGTCCACTGAGGTGCATGAAATCATGTAAGTTTGCCTTGTTCACAGAGGTTTTGACAAATCTTAATTTCAGGATTTCACTCTACCTGCACTTTCCTGAGCTTCTTATGGCAAGCTGGCATTTTTATCTTCTTGTGCCATTACAGAAGCCATATCAGAATTCTGACTTTCCATTGATTTTATACTCAGTAATATGACTCAGGACTTTTTTTAAGACTACTGTGATAGCAGCTGTCCTAAACACAAGAAAATTTAGGAATAAAACCAGTGTTAAAGTGGAAGATGGAGCTGTTTCTATAGTTGTGCACACAGATGAGGCTCCCTCTAGGATCATCTGGAAAGGCTTTAGAAACCTGGAGTGAATTCAAAGAATCACAAATAATTAAACAAATAATTAATTTATCAAAATGGAGAGAGGAGATGGACATTTACTGAAATGGGGATATCCTTGCAAGAGAGGAATTGCACAAGAAGGTTAACATACTCTCTGTCAAATGAGCGTTCAACCCAGATCAGACGGTCTTCTAGAAGTCTTATCACGGATAACATAAAACCTGTTTGGCCTCCTGCAGAAATCTCTGGATAACGCTCTGACCGGTGTCACGAAGCATGTTAGACTAGGAGAATACGGTGTTTTATTCTGACCTTAAATCACATGAGCATTTGATTTTCTAGCTGCCTGGTATGGTCAGCATGGCTCACAGCTCTCTTTTTATATATCTTCAGAAAAAATAAGACTCTGTCTCAGATACCTTGCACTAAGTTCACAAAGGACTCAGAAATTAAGTCTGACTTCCCATGCCTTTCCAGATCAGCTAATGATCTAGATCTTGTTCCCTTTCTCGCTACCCTTTTTTTGGTTTTTCTCATTTACCCTGACCTTCAGAGCTGTAATAAGAAGGAACCTGAAAGTGGAATATGTTCCCTTATCTGTTGGCTCTATCCCAAGATACAGCAGAGCTGCCTGGGAACACAGGCTTTATGTGGTACCAGGGTGTTAAATATTTATTATATAATGTGTAACCTACACACCTTCTTTCCTTCACATCCCCCTTTCCACCTTTTTTTCACCCCTAATAAACTTGCTTGGCTACAAACAGGAAATCGTAACTTAAAGCAAACCCTGCTGCTCTTCGTGTAATTGGCAGGGAACAAACTGTTGTCAATAACAAACCAGAAGGATATCAGGAGGACTTTTTTTTTCACATAAGCAGTGTACAGTGCACAGGACTTTTTTCCTATGGATTCTGTATCAGTTTTTCCCCTTACCATTTACAATAAAATGAGGAAATGAGATTAAAATTTCACTACTGAAAGCACACTGGCCATTTAGGTTATACTTTGTTTAGTAGTGCTTCATGTTTACTTTGCCGATATAACCTTTCCAGATATTATCCCCTTCTGGTACGATAAATAAATATTATCTTTAAAATAGAAGCTTTACATCACTGCATACGTAATAGGTCTGAAAACATGGACACTTTGTAATCACTATATAGCCATTTGTAGGTATTGAGCTGCCTGTCAAATTGTGAGCTTTCATATGTGCAGAAAGATAAAGAGTGAGATGAAGAATGAGAACTTGTTGACCCAAATGCTCTCTGTAAAACCACCATCTGCAAGGACTGCGAGGAACGAAAGTTCTCTAAAGGAAATGTTGGATTTCTCTTTGAAGTTCACATACTTTTTGATCTTATTTCTGCTCTCAAAATAAAAAAAAATTTAAAAAAGAACAATTCCAGAAACAATAGAGAAAGCAAGTGCACCTATTTCTAGACATATTTTTAGCTTTTTGAGGAAAAAATAGCAGCTGATCCAAGCTGGTCATGAATAACAATTTCTAGGTCAGGGTCCAACCTGCCACCATACTAGAGAACACTGGAAGCTGAGACTAAGTCTCACAAGGACAAATCAGTTGTCTCCTTTTACCACTTACCCTTGATTCCAGGGGTTTCCATCCCAGCACTGTCAGTCAGGGGGTTTAATTTTGAGAAATAGAAAATATCAACAAATTAGACCACATGTCTTCTGAAGTCAGTAAAAAAAGATACTTAAATAAGTCAGTGCAGCCAAGTTCTCACAATGAAAAAAATTAGTTGAAATGGCCACTCCTCTTTCATCTCTGTAAATCATGGAGGATTTTTATAAGTTCATCTCCAAGCATGCAATTCTGCAAGATCTGAAAGCTTTTCTATGTTCTCAGATGACTTCTTTAGCTCTTAATAATAGGCAAGTGTATCTTACAGAATTAGAGGCACAACACTAGAACAGTCACAACCCTCTGTTTTGCAGTGCAAGTATCTTTGGCTAAGCAGGTGGTGGCTTCCAAAGGTACTGAGTATATAGCTAATTTTTCTCACTTTGCTGGCCAAACTGGCAAATGACTATTGATATGAAAGAATATTAGCAAGAAATTTAGCCTAACAGAAAGGCTGAGCCAAGTGATCTGCAGAGAAAAGTTTTTATATTTATTCTTGCTTGCCATGACAAGGAGCTACTCCCTATACTTTAACTGTATGAAGTAATAAAATGAATTTTCATGTAATGGAAAGGATATCTTCTTTTCTACTGAAATTACTCTCTCTACTCTTTTCCTGGTGCAATAGTCATTTGTGTTCTGTTTCACACCAAGCTCTAAGCTCTAAGCTCTCCTTTAGAAGAGGCAGGAGCATAAGCTGAAAATATTCTTATGCTATCCCCACCATTGAATGAATTTCCACTGTCCTTCCCACACCAAGAGCACCCATAGGACCAGGGGCTGAGGAGCATCCCTGAATCCAGCAGGGCCAAGATGGGGTCTCTGCTGGTCTCAGGAGCCCCAGCCAAACCCTATGAATCCAGCTAGAAGGCAAACTGAATTTTAATTTCTCTTTTTTTTGCTGTGTCATCTTTCATAGCACAGCAGGGCCTCAGGAGGAAGGTGCTGTCCCTAGGAGAAGAGCAAACCTCCTCCCAACCCTGTTGTGAAATGCTGGCAGAGGAACAGCTGAACACCTGAAATCTTCAAGACTTCAGAGACTTGAAATAAGGATCTAAATTGTTAGATTTTCACCAGTTTGAAAAAAAAATTATTTAATTTTAATTGCTGTTTACTAGGGTTAAATTTAAGACAGTCTCCTAAGAGTTTTCAGCAGAAGACTAATAAAAACAGAGGAGGACAATTAAGGAAGGGTTTCATTTCTTTTTTTTTTTTTTCGAGGGCGGGGAATTGGTGGGATTTCTTTAGCCACTGAAAGGCTACAGTGTTCCTCAGGCTGAAGGTGTAGGGATGAGAAAAAACCAAAGAAACAGGCAAGAAGTCATTGACTTCTGAAATGTGAAGTGTTTGGCTGCAACATTGGTTTCAGGTACTACTCTCATTGAGATGCCAAGCAAAACTGTAGCTGACAGGGGTAAAACCTAGTTCTGTTTATTACTCTAAGAAGTCATTTAAAAAGTCAATTTTTTTAATCCTGTTATTTTGAAAGAATAGTCTTTGATCCAGGCCACAGAGTAGTTTCTCCACTTGATTTTGGGATGTCACTGCTGCCATGCAAACAGGCATAGCAAAGGGCGTATTTCCTGATAGGATGTTCCTGAGCTTTTAAAGAAAAGGCCTCAAACTTTACAACAGAATCTGCATGACCCACACAAAGTTCCACCAAAAAAAAGACCAGCTTCCACTTTAGGGTTTCTTTCTTCAGCATCTGTTAATCTAACACACAGTGTTGTTAAAGGCTATTACAACCGAATTTGCCTGTTTGTGGCAGAAGGGAGAAAGATTCACCTGAAGGCAAAATCCAATTAGGGAACTGGAACAGGGAAGCAGGGAGGAGGGGCTTCATTCAGATGGTTCCTAAGCTGCCTCCATTTCTACCTTTTTCTAGCAGTGGGAGCACAATGAGAAGCACCCACTTAGTTGTTTTCAGGGCAGCAGCTAATTGGCTACTAGTTTGAATTTATCTACCATTCTTCCTCTGTTCCATTGTACCTGCTTTGCTGAGCTGGTCTTGTTATGCAACATCAGGGGTGCACATCAAAGTCTAATTGTATTTTCTTTTCTCTCCCTTCTCATAAGCATTGATGAAGCTTCTTGAAGGTGAGTTGACATATTACAGTCAATTATAGAATTGTCCTAAATGGAATGTTTATTTTTTGTATGTCTTTTCCAAGAAGCTCATGCAGCAGGGATTGAAACTGCACTTAGCGAAAGGCAAAGGACAGTGCTAAAGCCTCTGGCCAGTGTCTTAGAGAATGAATCCAATCTCTGTCTGATAGCCACTATCAAACACAGTGGAAAATCCCTGCAATCAAAGTTTTGGATGAATATGTATGCAGAAAAAGACTTTAATTTGGTGACACTTTCTGTAATTTTAATTGATTAGTGCTAGATTATTGTTACATGGACACTGGAGTTGCAGAGATCCTTGTTATATTCAGTTTCTGAGAGTTAAAAAACAAATAGCATTTCTTGGGCCTTTGGTTGTTATTAACCAGGCCCTTAAAAATTGATCTCTTTTGAACTTGGACAATATTACTCCATTTTCAAGTTACCTTAACTCAGGAGGGAGATGATGACAACTTCTAAGGAGACACTGCTTCAAGTCTTTTTATACTTTCCAAGGACTGCTCTTAACAATACCCATTTGATAGAAACTGCCTTTGAGTGGGGAGGTTTGGTTTAATACAGACAAAAAGAGGGCAACAGTTTAGCATCATATAATAACAAAGAAACACAGCAGCTCTGGAATGTGCAGTTTGAGATTTAAGCACCTCTTCCATCCCTTCTGGAACTTTCTGAACAAAGCACTCTGTGTTTTGCCAAGCCTTTTTGTTATGTATGTGCTACGTCACCATGCTCCTTGGAAACTTGACTGCAGTCCTCTCTCCCCTATCACAAAGCAATTGTTGCATTCCTTACCATAGGATCACAGCAGACATTTTCAGTAAGAATGGGGTGAGGGACCTTCCCTTTTTAGGGCAGATTTATTCACAGGTAGTGTAACTCTATGAAATGTATGACCTGAGAATCTCTCAGGCCACCTTTTCAGCTGTTCATAGGGTGAATAGTGTTTGGAACGCTTCAGCTTTAATATTTAGGAAACTACTTTGATTAAGATTGCCTTTCACACAGCTGAAAAAGGTCCATTTAAAATAGGAACCATTACAGACTACTTAAAATAATGCATTTGAAGGATAGTTCCAGAGAGAGTGAGAGGGAATAAGAGATCCAACTTACCAAAATTAAATTACAGGATATGAACAACAAAGGAGAAATCTTGCACTAGGAAGCCAGCAACAGTCAGAAAGCTCTGTACTGAGCAGCGATGATGAAGATGAAACAAGAGCTAATGATGTGTATGTGCCTACTATAGCATCTCAACAACAGGGATCACTGGACAAGGAAACTTAAAGTTCAAAGTACATATGCCTTATGACCCATCAAACACTGAATTTTGCTTTTTTTAAAAAAATTTGTATACAGACAGGACTAAGTTATATTGCTATGACCTGGCTTAACTTTGAAGCCTTCACTTTCTCTACTAATTTCCCTCTTTCGATGAGGACAACATCCTGTGTTGCATGATGATCAAATGATAACAACTTTAGGAGAAAAAGGCAGCCCAAGGCAGATTTACAATCTTGTCTGTATCCTTATAGACAAGTTGGGGGGTTATGCAAGGAGGGGAGATTAGTCACAGGCCATAGCTCACAATGTATTGCATTTACTTTTCATGCCAAGGTCTGGTAGTGATGTTGGATATGGAAATACTTTCACTAGTATTGATGAGGCTTGGCATCACGAGACCAGCAGGCAGCAGCCGGGTAATTTCCAGCAAAAACTCTTACACATCCTCTGCTTTGTCACACACTGTGTCTGTCACACACTGCCTTTCTCTCTTGGAGTAGTGGCCATTCTTCCCGAGGGAGACTTGCACGTAGGCTATTGTGGAGGTTATGCTTTTATGGCCAGTTCTTGTTCAGTCCCATGAATGTAATGGAACCCTGATATGTTTGCATGTGGCATGGGGATCTTGCAGCTCATGTTGGGTGCCTGTGCAGTAAAGTCCCTATTCTGCAGAGAAACAGGAAAGTCCTGCTGCAGGGGTACTCCATTTGGATAAGAAAGATGCAATACATTAAGCTAATCAAATGAAATCAGGTGTCCATGTGACTAGGGAAGATGAAGATCATGAGAATTGTGACATAGAGTGTTTTTAAAGTGGGGGGTTTTGCGGAGGGGAGGGAGAGAAATGTAGGTTAAATAAAACTTATGTGCTTTGAGTCTTTTGGATTACTGAAAGGCAGTATAGCAGAGAACTTGAATTGGGAACTTTAAGGTGTCAGGTCTTAAATATGCCACCTAAAGGGTTTCTACTATTCTAAACCACAGTGCATTTTGCCAATGGATTTATAGATGTTTAAATTTTTGTTTTTAAATATATTGGTGAACAAATCCCACCCCTTGGTTACTATGAAAAAGGAATATTTTGTTCCTTCAGTCTCAAGTTTCTCTGTTACAGAATGCACCTTCCTGCTCTGTTTAGGTGAGGTTGAAAGAGCTCAGTGCTGCAGCATTCAACATTGACCAAAGGGTCCTTCCCGAGGCTGGAACTTGCCAGAGCTGTCTGCAGTGTTACTCTGTAGTGTCAGACCGCATTCCCTTCTGGAACGAGGACAGCTCGATCCTTCAGTTACAAAGCTGCTACTGATGACCTGTTGGAGATTAACTCTGCCAGTACATAGACTGCCCAGTGCTGGAGACTGCTGTTACTTCAAATCCTAGAGCAGGGTGACTGACTGCATTTTCTCGCAATGAAAACTAAGATGCTGTTTCCTTTAGGACAGGGAGATCTGAACTCCTCATTACATGCAGCAAACTGAGAGAGTTAAAGACATACAGGGTTCTTCAAAAGAAATGTATCATGGCCAGTCAGTACAGTCAGATGATTATGTGACATTTTATATATCAGTAAACCTTGATGCCCAGTGGTATTAATGGCTGCTCTTTCTAGGTCTGTTCTCTCTAGGGAATGGCAACCAGCCATGAGGTGTCCAATTTTTACTCACAGGTAAGGATCCACATGTTGTCATCCTTTCTGCTTTGTGGGAGGGGGAACGGGGCAGAGGGGGAGCTGCTCAACTCAGTTGGCTAATGTGGGATGCTACAGGCAGCTGGCTTGAAGCACAGACCTTGCCATGGAGATCCAAAAAATTCCTTCTTGGTTGTGTACGCAGAGGGAGAAACCCTTGCCAAGAGGGCACTGGCAGATCTGTGGGTCCCTTATTATCCTAGGAGTGATGAACTGATTCCAGATACTCCAAGTCCTACTGGCCTGGTGCCAAAAGAGCAGCAAACTCAAATCCTTTCCTCCCAATACGGGTTGTGGTTTCCTTTCTTCCAGATTCTGTGAAATGAACAACTGTTTTTGTCAACCCACTGCAGCCATCTCTTCTACAGTCAGTGCCTCCCTGTTGCCCTTGAGACTGCCAGGGCTTGCCCAACCTGCAGGACAGAACTAACTTATGATGACTATCATCTGGTTTACGTATGAGTACTTCTGTTTCTGAAATACAGACTCAGATGGATTTGGAGGGTTAGGTCTTAGAGGGACTTTTTTCTTCATGTATATAGTTCTTGTTGTTTACAATTCCATTTTTCCTGAATTTAGTTATAAATAAAGTCTTAATTGATTTAAATACCACAAGTCTCTGCTCATCTATGTTGGACTCTGCTGAGACTTCTTTTAACAGGTGGAAATAACAGCCTTTTTTGGATCAGTCAAAAGCACTTATTCTTTTCATCACACTGAAGTCATTGATTTGGGCAGGGGAAATGCTAAAGGCATAAGCTTTGTAGTTCCTGTGGCCAGGGTGTGTTTTATGGGGAAAAGGAAACAGGCACTGCTTGGGGCATGAGGGTTTCTATTTCTTGGGACAGACTCAGATAGATATTTTGGTGCAAATGTCCTGATTTAGGTGCCCTGAAGATTGAAAGAGCAGCAGGTTGTGCATACATCCGAAGAAAACTATCTTCTTTCAGAATAACTTCTACGTATCTAGACACCTTGTTTATAGTCTGAGCTGCTCCTTGTTATGCCCATAGTTATGATGTTCCACTGATGACTGCCAGCTGATGACAGGAGCACTGCCAGCTTCTATGAAGCTCTGCCCCTTCTAAAAAGCCTGTAAACTTAAGGGCAGTTGCAAGAATACAGCAGTGCAAAGTGCTGTGTTCAACATTTAGCTTCCAAAATAGAAGAGACTTTAAGTAGTGAGGTAAAGACATAAAGCAACCGCCGGGGAGCGCACCACCACCATGATCATTACCATCGCTGTCATCTTCATCACCCACCACCATTTACCTTTCCCACTGCAGTGTAACTGCAGCTTTCATGGGGCACATATTGTTTGCTCCTTGTTTAGAAAGTAAATTCACGTTGAAGTTTATGCGATATTGCCCTGAATAGGACCAAGGCAGTATGTTTGTTAGAGCCTGACTGAAAGAGTATTCAAATTAACGGGCACTCTTCAGTTGACTTTCAGGGGCATGCAGTTGGGTGGTGCATGTAGTATAAGGAGCATCCTCAGCTACTGCTACTTAAAGTCGCTGCAGGTACCTGAAGTCAATTGGGCTGTGCCAGCTTGTTCCAATAAATTCTTCTCTTTGTGTGGAGATACAAGAATAAAATGCCTTACACATAGAGAGAGCCTGTAAGGGCACATGGGAAAATACTGGAACTGTGAGAAGACAGTAAATGATTTCAACAATATTTCATGGGGAAATAGAAAATAATACCTCCAGCTGATTACTTTCAAGCAATTGCATGCTGGCCTCTGAAAAGGTGTGATATTATTCTTTGAAGTCCTGTGCTAGTGCTGTTACACTCACTATACACACAGGAAGTATTAGAATAGACATTTGAGAGAGTAGTTTAAAATTGGCTAACTCTAAGTTTTTCTATAAATTTTAAGAAGTTTCTCCCTTTATCTGGAGTTAACATCTTTTCAAAATTCAGATATTCATATATAAATAATTGTTTAACATCCTATCATTCCTACTGAGAAAAAGTCA
Organism: Pseudopipra pipra; assembly: GCF_036250125.1. Classification (NCBI taxonomy): domain Eukaryota; kingdom Metazoa; phylum Chordata; class Aves; order Passeriformes; family Pipridae; genus Pseudopipra; species Pseudopipra pipra. The sequence goes on along the minus strand of NC_087552.1, from coordinate 20,861,920 downwards.
AGTCACTTTGCATGAAAACTGTATCTGCTAAGTGGTAATCAAACCCAGCCCATATTTCACTCAAGGCAGCATCATGCATTTTGGGTATTCACCCAAATGATAGCCTAATGATAGCCTAACACACCCACTTCACCCAACCAGGTGCTTCATCCTTGTGAGACTCTTACTCAGGTAAAGCACCTATTGAAATTAAAAAAAAAAATACCTCTAGGAATTTCTGGGAATCTGCAGGGCTTTCTAAGACAGGCTCAAAACTCATTCCAGTGACTATGAGGGACACATGCACAGTCATGAATAGATGACTTGGGATCACAGAGCCTGATGTAGGACAGTGGTGGCTTTCCTCTGTCTGTCAGGGAAAGTGATGCTCTGCACTTTTGCTGGCACCACTAGCGCTGAGTCTATGGGAAGAGCTACATCTTCTAACGTGGCCCAATTAATCACACATTCAGTGATAAGTTCCTGAATGCCAGCAGGATGAAAAAAGTGCATAAACAAAGCAGTCTGACACCTGCCTTACTGCTCTTTGTATTAGCAAACCAGTGTAACTTGGGGTCAGAGCAGATTACAGCAGGGAGAGCCACAAGAGCATCAATGACTTCTTCTCTTGCCCATGCAAACTACGCAGGCACAGCTTGGTTCCGATACTGACACGCTGGTCTAAATACACCTTACAAGGATTTCTTTAGCTTCCCAACTGTCACATGAGTGGCATCCCATGGTGAGGAGCTGGCAGAGGAAACTGAGGCAGATGGCTTCTCAGACCCTTCCTCATCCAAAGGGCTCCAAGTTGTTGTGCTTCTTTGGAAATCTGTCTGTATTTCCATCCCCCAGCAGGGAATAAAGAAGAGTATGACATCTACCACTTTATTCTCCCATGTCTGTGTCCCATGACAGCTCAAGTCTAAGGGCAAAGCACTTTCCTTTATCCCCTCCAAAAGGGAAATGTGTGCTCAGGCCTCCTTCAGCACCAATGTGTCTTGTTTCCATCTCACACCTTCCCACTCACTTTCCTCCGGTCTTTCCACTGCTTTTCCAGCTTTGTATAAACACTTCAAAACCTGTCTTATCTCCATACACCAAGTGCACAGCGATGCCAGGACTGGCCAGAGTTAACAGCAGGAAGTTTCGAGTCCTGCACCAGATGGCTGAGAGAGTCTAGCAGCTCCTAACAGTGGGGGAAGCAGAGGAGTGACAGCCTGACATGGCAATAAGGAAATATTTTTTTGCTCCACAGCACACTTGTCTCAGCATTTGCAGAGTTGCCAGGCCATACGGTATGCTGTCAGGAGAACCAAGCTGCAGGGAGGGAAGCGGGAAGTAACCCTTCAAACTACGGGCTGGCTTCCTGCAGGGAATTTTTACTTCTTTTCTTCCCATTGCCTGCCTTGTTTTAATGCTGGCTGCGGTTGAAGCAAGGGCTTTATGAAGGAACATTGCTGGTTCTTTCTGTATATTACTGAGATAAAGAGTGGTAGAATTAAGTGACTGAAAATAAACTCTGGGTTTTTTTGGTTCCTCTTTTTATTTTATTATGGTTTACTTTGGAGTTGGGGTATGTTTCTGATTGCTAGGAAATGGGCTTGCTCAGGGCAGTCATTTTTTTACCTTCCATTAGAACAGCTGCCAAAAGGGAGTAGCTGCTTATACCCTCTTTTTATTCAGCCTTCAGAGTCCTTAAACTGCTCCATCTCCTGCTTGATGAGACAAACTGCAGCTTGTCCACATTGCTTGAGAGTGACCTGAAATATATTTGAGCAGACCATGGTATTCTGGAGGCACTTCCTCCCCACACCACAAAGCCACCTTAAAACATTGACCCTTTGTGTTCTTGGGCTGCAGAAACATAGGAAAGGTGTGTGCACACTGTAGAACGTATAGAAAACTGAACTAGGTGGGATTCTTGCTGGCAACTCCTTAGCCGCAGAAGCTCCGTGCTTCTGGTTACATGGCACCAACCAAGCAGGGTGGGGGACTTGGCACTGTCTGAGCTGAGCTGCTGGACGCTGCTTGTTCAGGGCAACCTGGCTGTCTCCCTCCCCTCTCTACTGCAACGATGTAGCATGGATGTACCTTTGGAGGTTGCTCCTAACTTCAAGTGTTTAAAGTCACATCAGACATAGAGAAGGAGAAGGAGAATTTGCCTGCCTCTGCAGCTAATCTGGCTGCAGCTGGGTGAGGCTGTGTCTCAGCCTGCTGCAGAGCTAGAAACAAAAAGTCAGGCTCCAAAGTCCTGGCTGGTCACTGCACTCGACCAGAAAGATGAAGAACATTGAGAATGCCAAAGCTTTACTTCACAAGACTGCTGGCAAAGACTGTACAACACAGAAATGGACTCCCAGTAGGTTCATAAGCAAATAATGCCATAAAATGAAAGTTATTCTTTCCTACAGCAGAGCCGATGAATCTGACAATGCATGTAACCAGATTTAATTTAGGCTTCGAAGTAAACTAGCATTTAGAGCAATTTGTATGTATTTTTTAATTGGTTTTGCAACCCTAATGTGGACTGAGCACAGATTCACCAGCATTTCAAATAAACAGGCTCTCTGCCCCAAGACAAATTCGCCAAAGTGACTGAGACCTACATAATTCAACCGATGTGCTAGGAGAACTGGAGATGTGTTCAGCTCAGGATGTGCAGTGCTGCGGCAATAACATTAGTGGTTCCAAGCTGAAAAGGTAAACAAAATGACGAAACACTTTAGGATGAGCATTAATCAAAACCTCAGGGAACCTGGGGCAGGTTCAGAGAAGGATTCATGCTCTGTATGTTAGACCCCTTCTGTCAGCCTTGGCACTGCTCCCATATAGCCATATTGTGCTATTACAGCTCCTCTAACAAGGGATGTATGTCATGTAAGCACAGCCAGGAAGAACACTGCTCCCTCCCCAAATAATCATGCTCCCTCCCCAAAAATTCATGATTTTCCTTTAAAGCTTGCCACTACATTCCTGTCTCCAGTGTGTAAGTGCCTTTTATGCCAAGCCTCACCAGTTCAGGATTGATTTTCCACCATTCCAGCCCCCATACTACCAGGATTCCTCAGCCTGCGAAACGTAATTATGCTAAGATAACTATTCCCAGAGGGAATGCCTTCAGTCCCTGACTGTGTAGTGCAGGCAGTATGGGAGGCTCAGTGTACTGGCTGAGTAAGCATTCTCTTGGCTTGAAAAGATCTACTTCTACATGGTAGAGAGGCCAGGAAAAACCAAAGACGTGTAGCTCCACAGAAGTTATAGAAGCAAATGCAGTGTTCACAAACTCTAAAAACTTTTGGACAGGCAGTGGTTCCCCTACATATCTAACAAGAACAAAGGATATTTGTCTATCTTGAAACCACTTGCTTTTCTTCACCTTTCAGCATTTTGCCAGACAACTAGAGAACTTAAACAGTGTCATTTGAAAGAGGAAATTGAATCAGACCACCTTGCAAACACAGAACAGGTGGAGCAAATAGCACATGCTCAGACTGTAACCTAGGTTAGGTTTACATTTGCATTTACAGCTGAAAACTCAACAGTTGTCCCTAAGCCATTCATGCACAGAAGAAAACAAAATGCCATCAAATACAGTATTTTCTAGGAAGCACTTACTCACATTTATTTTAAAAACAGTCTTTAAAAATGGAAACACCATAAGAATGTGAAACACAGGATATGGGGAGCTAATGCTTATTTGACATTGAAAGTGTAATTACTGTTATTTTTCTCTAGGTATTTATTACATGTTTGAAAGAATTTGTTTGCTTCTCCTTAAGTCATTGCAAAAACAAACAAGCAAAATTGGTGCTGCTATTGCGGTAACAAATATAAACAAATAAAAATACCTCATCTCATTTTAGTTAGCTAAATGAAGTTTGTGGTTAATTGTTTTTCTAATGACTTTGGACCTAAGGATGATAGTGTTGGTGGAAGGAAGGAAATCATACAGTAGATGACTGCTGTTTAAATTATTATAATGCTTGTAGCAGCAAAAAGAGCTTATCCTGTAATAGGTATACCCAAAATATGATGAGAAGGAAAAACACAGCTCTGAATGTGCTTGTCCTGCTTGCATTAGGGGTTGTGGTTGTGGCACACCGAGGTGAACTCAGGCCTTTTGCAAATGGTCCTGCTCTGTCTGGTTTTAAAGACACAGGCTGAGACATAGGGTCCTCCAGACCTGCCTGGGCATCGTGGTGAGCTGATCCGTGAGCAAAGACATCTCTCTGGGTGTGTTGTAACATCAGCAGGAGCAGGGCAATGGCAGGGCACCCTCTTGCTCTCACCAAGGCCCTGAGAATAATCACAACAGACTCTGGGAGACTCAGGTCAGTTTTGGGGAGAAGGAATTATGGCCATATTATTCCACTGATACTTTTTATTCCCATCTCCAGCCCACCACCCTCATGGTCTGCTGTCCTAGGCTATCTTTTATCAGGTTTCGTCTGTCTAACTGGGATCACATCAAGCTATGGACTTAAGCCCAACTCCTTCTGATGTGTGAAGAACTGATTACTGCTATTAGTTTGTATCATACCACATGCAGCCCCCAGCTGGAAACCAAATCCCTTTTCTGCCGAGAGTTAACTAAATGAAAATGTGCTCACTTTTCCTGCATATTCGGTTTGAAACTACCTGGTCTCCTTTTGAGTGGAGTGGTTATATTTGCTGGAACGTACAAAGGGTAAGAACAATAAAAAAATAAGTGTATCAAGTCTTTGCTGCCATTTCTTACTCAGAGGTTGAGGTTGGTGCAATGTATGTGCTAAGGGGAAGGGAGAGCAGAACGGCAGTGAGGGTACACTGCAGTATTCATAAACTGCTATTTTTGTGTATATAGTCCCAAGCTCTGTGGGCATCTATACCCTTGTTTCATACTGCACTTTGAGATGCACAAGGTTATCCTTTAACACATCCAAGATAATAAGAGAAGGTCTAGAGTCCTTCTGACTGAGCTAGAGTCAGAGATATTCATTGCCAGAAGCAATAAGAACAAGATGGCCTTAAATTCTGCTGCTTGGCCCTAGTCATTCTCACAGTGGAAGCTGTTCTTTTGCTTTTTGGCCCCCTGCCCATAAAAACTAAACATGCAATTAATGTTAAAAGGGAAATGGGATCAAACCAAGATCTTTTTCTGTGTGAGTCTTTAGGATTGAAAGGTTTTTCTTCTTTGTAATAGACTCTGGTGCAAAGCCAAAATAATAAATGCCACTGATGTGGAGCACAAATTTAAGCCTTATACCTGACAAAGCTGTTAAAAAACTAATATGCCCTTTCTTCTATCCCTCATAATTCCTAGAGATGGGAAGCTGGCAACAGGGTTCATTCATAGCCTATAAAGACTGGATCCCCTCTTGCATTGTGTCTGTGATGTGTGTCTTTAACATCCACTGCCTTATTTTCATCTTTAACATCATGTTTTAATGTATTGCTTGTCAGTGCCAGGGTTATGGAGTTCCTGCAGGTGAATGCTACCAAGTGTTATGTATTTCAGCACTGATCTATTTTCACTTTAAAACATGAAAAAGGGATGCTGCCTGCTAGCTTTTGGGGGGGGGGGGGGGGGGGGGGAAGCCAATGACATTAAACCTAATATGACTGCAAACATTCCACAGTTTCCTTCAGAAATCACAATCAGACACGCTATTGTTGTTTCTGTTTCATTTGCCCACAGTGATACAGGTCATCACAAAACACCTTCACATTCTTTGGGCTAAAGGAGTGCAAATACAATAGAAACAAAACACCAAATCACCCATTTCATTCCTTTCCCCGATGCCCCTGAAAACCTACCAGTTGAAGTTACATCCAGCCACAGTGTGGATGTCTGGCTCTGGCCCAGCTGTGCCAAAGGAGGGCGAAGAGCCAGCCAGGGTGGCAGAGAGCTCGTGCAGGGGTACAGAGGGATGTGTGTCTGCACCTCCCCACCTGGCTGCTCGCCAAGAATCTGGTTGCTGCAGAGGGTGCACTCTGGCTGTGCCTGAGGCTGCCTCCTCTTGACCTGCAGCACAGCAAAGCTGGTCTAAAGAGTGCCCCTGGCCTGGAGCTGCCCTACAGCTCAGTCTCACTGGCACAGTGTCAGCTGAGAGAGGGCAGGGGGGTGCATGCGCTAAGACTGTAAAGGGTCATAACAATAATCCAGGCACCTCACAATTTGCATAACTAGTTTTTCTGAGGTCCTCTCTATCCATGTTTGGTACCTAGAAAAATCTATCTATGGACCAGCAGCCTGGTTAAGGCATAATTTTACTCATTTGGTTAAACAGTTGTGTCTGGCTATGAAACTGGTTTGTTTTAAACTAGTTTGGCTGGAATTAATTAAGACTAATTTTGAAAGAACTCTCAATCGTAAAACAGATTTTAAAATGCCACAACCACATGCAAACTCTCAATCCAGTTCAAGTTCATTTAGCTGGCATTTCTACAGCTATGGCATCAAGGATCATGCAACCACAGCCTAGGAATCAATTTGTGTTTTAAATAAATAGATTTAGGCCTTTTTCTCAAGATTACCTTGTAAGGTATTCGTGTAAAAGGCAAATTGCCAATCAAGAGGCCAGTTCTGAAAGCAGGCAGGCAAACCCCAGCAGTGATATGGTGTTAACTGCACAGGTAAAGCATGTAGATACATCTTGTTTTCCAAGTCAAAGTGCATGTGCTCTTTGCTAAAGATTTCCTACAGCAAGTTAATAGAGAGAGTCAAAGAAGGCGTGTTATTTTCTTTCCTCTTTTCATCTTTGTTTGGGCGTTGAAATACTAACCATCTCTGTAGGCAACTGAAGAGTTTTTAGCAAAACAATTTTTGCAAAGGTCTTTTCGTCACCAAAATTCACCATTTCAAAACCAAATTTTATTAACATGCAATATTTTAAAATTTTGATTAAACTCAGGAAACATCAAAAGTTTCTCCTTTTCATGAATAAATAAGAATGCTCAAAAGCACAGAAAATTTGCAGTTTCCATTAAAAATTGTTACGAAGACTTAAGGAGCAAGAAACCACGTAAGAGCAGGGAAGAGGGAAATTTCAGCATATTGCATGCAGTTACAGTTCTAATGCCACAAGGCTTAGATTGGAAACTGTAAAAATATGCTCAGGTTAGAAACCCATTTCAATTTTCTCTTTTAATGCTGTGCTTGGCAGTGTAAGGGCCTGAAATCGTGACAGATTAGGCACTTTGGCAGGTTTTTAAAATGTCTAGGAGACAGATTTGCCTGGTTCCACCCACCTTAATAGACACTGGCAATCCTTGAGGCAGCTTTTATAGTTTTGCATTAGTCTTTTCTCTGTCTCTCTAAACAAATACAGCACGTGGCTGCCATTGCAGGGGAAGATGAAGTAAATAACAAACACAGAGTGTCAAAAGTGGTCAAAAGTGAAGGTGATCTTGAAGCCCTGTAATACTTTGCCAGGAGTAACCAAGAAAAGGGCTGAAGTGGGATGCTTGATGGAGGCAGCAAAGACTTGGAACAGCTTCAAGATATGCAGCACAGAGGGCAGTGGGGAGAAGAGCTTTGTCAGGTAGGGACACCATGAGCTAATCACCCTGGAAAAGAGAACGAAGGACCTGATGCTGTAGAGGAACACCGTGGGTAAGAAGATGGGTCGTGCCTGGTGCTGGTACATCTAAAGGTTAAAAAAATTTTCACTGAGTCTTCAAGCAGCAGCTGGGACTTAAAGAAGAACTACATTCTTTTAAGTAAGGATGGCAAAGGGGATAAAAGAGTGGTGGTGTTTACATTGCTCTTGAACCAAGCAGACTGTTGAAATGTGCAGGCTGTCTCTCTGCTGCCTGCAGTGGCTCCTCCTCCACATCTCCATGGACAGAACCACCTGCCTTCTCTGTCAGTGGGAGAGTCTGGCTGTTAAAAATGATGCTTCTCAAAGTGTATTTAAAGGAATTTATCTGCATGTATTAAAATCACTGTGTTGCAAAATGTTCTGTGCTTCTACCACAAATTATATTTTTTAAATAGTTATAGGTCAGAATATTGTGCTATTTTTTGCTGATGCTTTTTGAAGACTGCTACAATACAGAGCTCATAAAGAATGACATTTTTGCACTTAGTGCCATTAGCTTGTATGCAGAAAGGCCAATTATGAAGGCCACATACATTTTGTCTTGTTAGGAATGAAAACAGAATGTACCAAATAATGCTACTGATTGTAAAATGAAAAAATATGCCCCTTTTGCAAAATGATAGCTCAGCTTATGCAAATGAAATATGAAGAAGGCAACAAATCTTGAGTTACATTTAGGAACTAAGCAAGACAAAGAGATATGTTGTTTGCACTAAAAGCTTAATGAAATTGCCATTTCCTTCCTCTGCACAGCATGCAGACGTAGTACTGAGCAATTAACTTGATATCTTTGGATTACTCCCAAACTATATTTGACTTCATTACAAACTCACAGAGGACTGACTGCTTCTGCCTCCACTGATACCAGGGTGTGAAGCCAGACCCTACACTAATCATGTGAATCACAGAGAGGTCTTTCTAGGATCTTGTATTGCTAGTGTGTTCTGAAGTTGTAATCTTCTACTTCTCACAAGTTACCTGCTTCATGGCTTAACCCACACACAGTTCTCTCTCTGGTGGGAAAGGAGCAGGTCAGCTTTGCTAGGAAATAATTCCTTCAGAAGAGATGGCACTTTAGACTTCTCTGGCTATGAGGTATATATGGGGTTTATATGACATGTCAGCCCTGGAATATGTGTAGGAGTTTGGGAACCAAATATTAAAGTTCTTCTGGAGCAATAACTTACTACACAAAATGAAAAACACTCCATTCACACATACTGAGACAATAGCTGTTCCAAGATCAAAAAGGCCCTGGTGGTTCAGTCATCACAGCTACCTGATTTGAATCAGGCCTGTTAAAAGCTAGAGGTTCCAGTGGCCTATATGCCACCAAATGATACAACCACAGGACACAGAGCCCACCTTGCTTGTGATCCCTGTGGTCAGGGAAGTGTTGGTTGACACAGCATGACAGAACTCCAGCTGAGGAGCAATACAGACCAACTACCAAATAGCAAAGGAGGTGAACAAACATAGTCAGTTTTTAATTTGACAGTGGAAGAGCTGGGTCTCTTGCACCATAGAGTGATCTCAGATTTGAGATTTCCCTTTGTTTAAAGGGAAAGCTGTCTCTGTTTCTGTCTGCTATTTTTATTGGCTTTGTTTTGTTCCAAAAAGCACTCTGTCATTAAAAGCCCATAGCTTTGTTGCATGTGCAACAGATAGTATGCCTGAAGATTCAGAAGACCAGAAAAATAGTCCATGTCCAAGGAACATCCCACTGAAATAAGAAACGAAGTTCAAAAAACAGGTGAAAACAAAGCTTGTTTAGAGATAATTGCTGTGGGAAAAGTAGCCTACACTGGTACCCTGTGAGGAAAGCCGAGTATCTGATTTGAACAATTTTCAGAAACCATGGTCCCACGATATGGCTTAAAGGGCTTGCTTTGCTGAGAACTTCTGTTTAATCTTTATAGAGAGGGACACTCCATTAAAGACATTACTCTGTTTTCTCTAAGCTTAAATCAGAGGAAAATCTAATTATGTTTGGACTGTCTTCTGAGCAAGATACATCCTGAATTAAATAAAGATGGCAGACCCCGTCCCAGGACAGGCCACAAAATACTTGCCAGAGTACCAGATATACTTTCAGGTCATTTAATGTTGTTAGACACCACATCAGTAATTATTGGATCAGAACCACCTTTTGGGGAGGGTGTGTGTGTGTGTGTGTGTGGAGGGGGAAGGGATGGGTCGAAGCTGACAGAGGTGGGGTGGCATTGTGTCCCTCATGGCAGGCCCTGGAGCCCACATGGGACAGCCCCAGAGTAGCTGTCAGTCACAAACAGCCTGGGAAAACTATAACACACCACAGCTCCTGGAGCCCCTAACCCAGCTCAGACTGGTAGGGACAGTGAGAACCTTGCCCCTAACCCTGCTTTGGAACCCCGGAGTGGCTGGTGGGTCAGAGACCCCCCCCCCGGGGGGGTTAGTCAGAGGGACCAGAGCAAATAAAAACAAGGGCATGTGTTTGTCTCGTGTTGCGGCTCTGCCATCGGACTTGTGAGACCTGGTCTTCCACAAGGTTCTAGTGGTAGCTATGTAATCTGTCTCTCCCTCTTTCTTCTCCTCTCCTGTTGCTCCCTCTCCTTCTCTTTCTTTGCTCCTGCCTTGATGCTTTGGGTGGCTTGGAGCTGGAGGGATTGGATTTTGACTTGAATGTTGTGGAGTAGTATGTGCCGGGTCAGTATTGTGGTGGAACATTTTGTCTAGCTTTTTGTGGTGCCCTTGGAACTTTTGCCAAGTTCCCTTATTTTCTCCCCTAAATTAATAGAAGTACCTCTTGGGAATAAGTCTGTGACTTATTCTCTTAATGCTCTTTAATGCCTCTTAATCTCAAAGTATTAAAGAACCTTATATATATTTTAAAGTAAGACTCCTGGCTGAGCCTGTGAGCAAGCAGCTCTGGGGCTGGTCAGTTTGTCCAGCATTTGTGTTCATGCTTTAGCACAATCTGAAAAGTGCTGTGTAAGTCACCCAAAAAATTCTCATAAAAGAAGGCAGATGCTTACTGATGGCCATGGCAAAATTCTTGAAAGAAGAGATCTTAGTGCTGAACAAGGTGTCTCAATGCAGGAAAGGGCAGTGCCGAGCAGAGCAATGGGTGCTGCGTGACAGGTTACATTGCCAGTGAGACACCTGGTGTATTTTGTTCAGTTGCCTTACTGAAGAGGCTGAGTGTTTTATATATGCCCTGGTGCATTTCAAGGAGTGATTGTAAAGATGTTGAAGCTGTATTTATCTGTAAGCATTGTAGCAGATTGAAAATGCAGCAGCAGGAGGTATTTGAATATTTCTACTGCTGCAGAAAAAATGTTGGATGCACTACACCGGCATTTCTGATTAACCTTGGAGCTAATTGATGGGGGAGTCAGTGAGGTTGACAGTCTGAGCATTGTGAACAGCACAGACTGAATCAGGGGAGCTATCTTAGGACACCCTAGTTTCACACAGAGGTAACAAGAAGAGTCTGGTGCCTGTCGTGCAGCTCAGAGAACCTGCATGAGTTGTCACCTCACCTGGTGAGTGGGCAACCAACCTGGCATGTGCAAAGGGTAGCTCAGTGTCTCACAAGCAAGGGCTACCTGATAGGCAGTGTTAGAAAGTGGCTTGCCCTACATTTGTATACAAAATGTAAACATATGTATGCATGTTTTTCAGTCAGTGCTGTACATTAATACACCCAAAAATGGCTTTCTCTTCCACACCATGTCCATGGTTTCTTTTAACCTATGAGCCATTCATGTCAGGTGTTGTCTCATACACTTGCCATCTGAGGGTTATTTGAACACAGATTAGAACAACTACTCAGGGTTGTGCTGCCGGATGTTGTTGATTTTTGAAATCTTGCCTTGATGCCCAAACCAAGTTTTTAGTTCCTTTCATCAAAAATACCTCTTTCCATTCTGAGAGCAAGGCAAGGCTAATCATTATCATTATCCTGTAATGGAGTGATAAAACCCAGTGACACACACAAAGCAGCTGTCACAGCTTCTCTCAGGCAGCCCATCAGCCCTGTCTATTTTTTTACAACAGTTTTAATGACAGTGATGTGCTGATGTCAGGGACAGGAAGGGCTGTAGGAGGGGCAGAGCGTCACTTAGTTTGTACTGTTGCCCAAGGCAACTGAGTGTGCACAGACCTTTGCAAGCTGCATGAAAATACATTATTTTCATGGCTCTTGTCTTGCTTAATTATCACTTCAGCAAGATAATTTCATTTCTTTTTTTCTTCCCATCTCTGCTTATTCTTTATAAAGACCTTTCTTGAAGTAGAAAAGGTCAACTATGAAAAAAGTCATAGCAAAACCCAATGCTAAATAAAGGTTAGATGATTTCATTTGACTCCTGTGTAAACAGCAATTGTGTTTTCTTCTTTGTGATTTATTAACGAGGGAACTGACAGAAACATCTATATTTAGAATCTGTGAAAAATTTGATTAGAATGGGTTCTTGAGACTTATTATTTGCATGAGTAAGCCTGATGTTTGGCAGAAGGACTGCCCCAATGCTGCAGAATGCCTCTGCTTTGCTTATGAAGCTCTATACAGCTTTCATCCATGTGAACATGTATATCCAAAAAGGTACATGGTGCAGAGTCAAGCAGGACACCTTCTGAAGTCAGTAAACCAAAGGGTTAATCCAACCAGAGCAACTTTTAAGGAGATATAAGCTCTGTACTTGCTGGAAGAGGACATTAAAAATCGCTTTACCTCTGTTCTTTAACATCTGATAAATGCAAATTTTTACAATGGACTATATCCTCCATTTTATTCCTAGGAGCAACTGCAGCTCCTCCAGACCTAAACTGACATGAGTTATAAAAAAATATACATTTAAGTGGCTAGAATGTAAAAACGGAAAGGAACTTTATTTGATGCTCTGAAAGCACAGAGGCACGCCCTGGAAAAAAAATAAAGCTAAAGCTGAGATGCTGAAATCTTTAGGTCTTCTGTTCGTTGTTTTCACCTTCGTCTTCCAGTCAGTGAGCATGTGAAGTTGTGAGAGTCCCTTGCATCTCCCTGTGTGTGTTTAATGATATGATACTTACTCCAGGTGTCATATTACCCTCCTTTTGGTCTATTCAACTGAACAGTATGGAGCTCAGATGGTCTGTCACTTTTCCAAAATGTTTGCAAAATAAAGCCTCTTGGATAAAGGTGCTATAAAACAATAATGTAAAGAAGAAGCACAGGGGGTTGAAGGAGAAAGACCTGCAGAAACAGAGAAGGGCTAAAGGGAGGCTTAAGTTATAAAACAGGAGGAGTAAGGCAGAGTCATTTCAGTTGCAACAGGCTGAATATTGTTGATGAGTACCAGAAAGCCAGACAGTTTTCACAACAGGCTTTTGCCTTTTCCTGTCTATTTGTATGCAACACATCACACGTTCAAGCTGGTGGAGAAAGTGACCTTACACAAGGGAAAGCGAGAGTGAGCCCAACTGCTGTGCTGCTCCAGGGCAGCCAATCCACAGCTGATGCCTTGTTGCTAAATTAAGCAACAGGCCAGGGTCTGAAGCAGACATGGACTCAGGGCCTCATAAATCAAATTTCCCTGCAGCAATAGAAGCTTACAGGGAAAAAGCAAACAGTGCTCTTGCAAACCCATTCATGCATTTCCAGACTGGCCTTTTTTTTTTTCCCTTTTTTTTTTCTTGGCCATTTCTGAACAGTTCAGAGCTATTAGTAAATAAATGTTGCAACAGATTTTTGCTACGTGATAATAGACCTCTTATACTATTACTGAAATATTTACTGAAACTAAACAGTACTATGTGTGCAAAATTTAAATCTTATCTGCAGAAAAACTGAAACAGAAGCAGTATAAATATTGGATCCTAATTATCCTTAATTGCAAAAGCTTTGAACTAAAAAAGAATTGAATCCTTCCACTTGCTGGGCTTGATTTAGCACTTCATTAGTCAGATCTTGCACCAGTTACAGTGCTACTTTGGAATTCAGCTGGAGTAGCACAGCAGTGAATAACAGGCATGCTTTACAGATGTACTGCTTGTGGAATGGGAGATTTTAGGGCTTCTAAGGTTAATGTCTAGAGGGCTGCCAACCTGAAGTTCCTCTCAAGGGAAGAGTCTAAAAGCTTTCACTTTTGTGGGTAAAATTTTAATTGTATGTTCAAGTTACCAAGTTGTCCTGCAGGGATGCCTGACCCATTTGAAGTTCTCAGCTGGAAAAGCTTTGGTGAATTCTGTAAAGACACTTGCCTTCCAGTGGCAGTCCAATGAAAAGTAGGCAGGGCCCTGGAGCCATCTGCCTGATCTCTGCAGGAAACTTCCTCATTTTTCCTGTTCAGCTGCTCTGTGACACATTATCATACTACCTATGCAGCAGCAGAGAATGAGGTTTCATTGGTAAAGCCTCATGCAAATAGGGAATAAGGAATGTTGTATGCCAAATGAGTTTACAGTATCCATCACAAGTTATTCTCTTATACGGGACCACTCAGCCTCTCTAAGACAAACTGTTTTCTAGGTCCACCATTTTTTGTAAGTTCCCTGCTTCATTGGTGACCACTATGTGGTGAGATACATGAAAATACTTCTTAAATCTTTCTAACCTTTAAAAAGTCACTCTTCCTTTTGAATTAAACCTTGGAGTATGATGTCTTATTGCAAGAAGGGCAGGATTTTGTTTATAGAAACTGAAAGGCCCACTTCTTGTTTCTGAAGCAGAACTGAGAAACAATTGCTTTTCATATCAGCATTTAAAAGAGAAGCAGTAGAGGAGTGCTGGGACCTTATCCATGGCTTAAGTACAATTTCACAACAGCTTGGGCCTAGACTATGATCCGGAGGTTTCACTCCTCTTCCCTTGAGGTGGTAAGTGGTCCCTAAGCAGTTGTGATGAGATGGTTTGGAGAGCTGATATTGATAAAATTAGTAATTTGGAGAGCTATACTTTTTGCCTGCATTAGCTGTTTGTTCCAGCTCACGGTGGAAGCAAGGGAGTGTTTGTGCTGCTCTGGGGAGAGGCAGGAGACTGCAGCTGGGTGGAAGAGGTAGGCACGACTATAGCCACTGCAAACTGCCCTGAAACTACACTCCTGCACATGCTTTTGGCAGCCCTCAAGCAAAGACATTGTCAGGGGGCCCACTGCTGAAGGATGAGGCCAAATGTCACGGAGCAAACTCAATCATAAATGGAGTAAGTAACAATAGGATGATTGCATCCAAAGTGCTGTTGGGCATGGACCTGAAGCATCCTACCTGCCACCCAGCCAAGCCCAGGAATTTCTTGTCAAAGTGCTAGCCAGAACTGATAAAATAATGAAGTACATAAAGGCACGATGCTCTGGTCTAGCAGGTTACATCAGCATAGCCCCTGGACCCTCCAGGAGCTTGAACTTTGCTAGATCAGCATTAGTTCTCCAAAAAAACCATCATCCAGCTGCATGCTCCATATTGTATGAGCCCTCTGGGTTGCATGAGGATCAGAAAATCCATATAAAGGCAAAAAAACATATTAGGTGACTGCCTTTTTTCCCCTGTTGAATTCCCCCCTGCACCTTTATTTCATGTATCCAAAATGGCTGTCCTTGCTCCTGCCTCATACAGGAAAGGAAAAGTCCTGGAGGACACAGGGCTAAGTCGAGCTAAGTCTGAGCTCTGTGGCTATAGATAGTGAGCTCATTGTTATCCTCTGTGGAAAGACAATTAAAATGAGTCAGTAAATAGCACATGCAGCACAATAGAAAAATCCACACACTGCTGACTTATACGGAAAAGCAACATGTTGGTTACTCTACAAACACACTACCTCTCTTTTGAATGAGAGACTTGAAATTAACTCATTTGTCTCCATTCACTACACAATTTTCTTTAACTTCTAAAGAGTTAGTAAGTTAAAGCTGGCACAGTCAGGCTCAGCACATGAGAGGCTCTGCTGTATTTTCTGGAAGTTTAAACATTTGAAAAACATATGGACTTTAATGTTGTTGTAAGACATTCTAATGATTGAGGTTTTTTCAGGGGTTGAGGTGCTGCCTTTTTTCATTAGGGACTCGGTTCTGCTCTTTCTGGAATATTACAAAACTCCAAGTTTCAGAGAAGGAGCTGACTTGGTTTTATCTCTCCTTACCATGAGGTGCATCTTGCATCTATTCGCTTGGATACTCTTCCTTTAAACAAAGGTAACCTGTGCCAAGCAGTTAAAAAACTTTAAAAAAATTTGAACTTCAGCTTTGGCCCAGTGTAGGGCAGTATATCTAGCCTAATTCCATAAAGACTCATTCATCTTATAAGATCATCCCTGATGTCAGGGACTTCTGAGTCTGTAGCATTAAAGGTGCCAAATCCTTCACGGATTTTAGGTCATATACACCATTTTCTTCGAAAAACAAAGAACAACATTACTTCAGGCACTGCTTGAAATGTGTAGTCCCAAGATCTGCTCCCTGCCTTCATCTTAAGTCCTGATAAACACTGTGGTGCCACTTAACAGAGATATGCAGTAGCATGGGGCAAACAGGCAAGCACAGAGAGTGCAAATTTGCCTGTGCCCTGCCATTGCAATGGCCCATATCCGTGAGGTGGAAGGGACTGTCCCTGAAGACAGCATGGTTAATCTCTGCAGTTCTGCAATACAACTGAACACAGGAAGGAATATTGCTTTCATTTCTCTAGCCTCTTCTCATCAACATTGGTAAATATATAGTTTTTTCTTTTCAGCTCACTTTTAACTTCACTAAATGAGACTAAAAAGAATCTGCCTCTGACTGTGCTGAGTCCCTTCTTAGCAATGCCACTGAGATCAGAGAAGCATTACCAACCATTAAGCTAGAGTGAGATCACAATGGGATCCAGCTTTGATTACAGTTTTTAATAAAAAGTCTAAACTCTTTGATGGATTCTTTAATGCTTTAGGGATATTATTTTTTCTTCTATTCCCCACCCCTATTTCAAGAGAGTCATTCAGTGCATTGATGATATCCAATTTATTCTTCTAGTTGTGACTAATATCCTCAGTTAGCAGTATAAATTGTACTGGTTGCCCTTGG
Source organism: Pseudopipra pipra (assembly GCF_036250125.1). Taxonomy (NCBI): domain Eukaryota; kingdom Metazoa; phylum Chordata; class Aves; order Passeriformes; family Pipridae; genus Pseudopipra; species Pseudopipra pipra. The sequence goes on along the minus strand of NC_087552.1, from coordinate 20,845,341 downwards.
CAGAATTCTCAACAATTCTCCTGCTGCCTATTGAAGTGGTTTCATAAATAGACACACTTCATTAATATACACTTTTTAGAAGACCAATTGAATTTTTCCAATATATCCCTCAGCAGCCATTGAATTATTTAGCTGCTGGTGGATATGTGCAAGCTCATGGGCAGCGATGCTGAAGAGTCATCAGTGTCTAAGGGAAAGTACAGGACGTGCTCTGCTTTATGGGTTGGTTGAGATGCTTCCAAAGGCCACACTTTAAAGAACACAGGCAAAATAGGAAGTTCTTGTCAGCATCATCTTGCTGTGACAGTGATGCTTGCTTGTTGGTCAAAAGACTTGTCAAAATCATCCAATGAGAATATATTGGGACAGCAAAAGGTAAACATAGGCTGAAAAAGAAAGGAACAGCAGAAAATCTTCTGCAAAAGGTATAGATTGCACCGTGACCTTTGATAGAAGCCATAGCAACCCAAGACTTCCTTGGCAATATTCTGCAATGATGATAAATTCAGTGCTCACTTCACACACAGGTAATTGGCATAACTAGAAATAAATGCAGATAATTGATACAGGAGGGAAAAAAAAGAGAACCAGTAAAGAGAAACAGTAAGAAAACTCCCAGCGCTCAAGACAGGGACCTAGTTCAAAGATAAGCAAGATAGTCACTACATTAAAACTAGCATAGACAAATGCATGTCTGAGTCTCACAGGAATGAATGAAGAAGTTCATGACACAGACTTATCATTAACAGAAAAGAGCCACTTTAACAAGTAAGGGCTCTTTAACAACTAAGCACAAGGGCTCTTAGCATGATCTCATGTGGAGTCCCAACAAGTGTTTTCAAGGAACTCATAAATGGACTTGTGACACTTCCTGCTGTAACTTCTTTTTTTCACCTCCCCATCTGCCTATTTCACTCCTTTACCACAGCTTTCTGTATGTAGAATGAAGTCATAGAATCATAGATCATAGAATCGATTGGGTTGGAAAAGACCTCCGAGATCATCGAGTCCAACCCTTGGTCCAAATCCAGTCCATTTACTAGATCATGGCACTCAGTGCCACGTCCAATCTGCGTTTAAAAATCTCCAGGGATGGTGAATCCACCATCTCTCTGGGCAGCCCATTCCAATGCCTGATCACTCTCTCTGTAAAGAATTTTCTCCTGATATCCAACTTAAATTTCCCCTGGCGGAGCTTAAGCCTGTGCCCCCTTGTCCTATTGCTGAGTGCCTGAGAGAAGAGACCAACCCCCACCTGGCTAGAACTTCCCTTCAGGTAGTTATAGACGGTGATGAGGTCACCTCTGAGCCTCCTCTTCTCCAGGCTAAACAACCCCAGCTCCCTCAGCCTCTCCCCATAGGACTTATGCTCCAGTCCCTTCACCAGCCTTGTTGCTCTTCTCTGGACCCGCTCCAGCACCTCAATATCCTTCCTGAACTGAGGGGCCCAGAACTGAACACAATGCCAATAAATGTTTCCTTGAATGCCTGAGGCTTCAAAGATTTTTATTAAAATCACAATAAAGATGGCCTTAAGCATCACATACTTCGCTCTCTCAGACCTGAGGATGGCAATTCCTGTAGGGAAGAATGGGTCACAGGAAGAAGTAGCTCTCGGTCTCTCAACAAGGTTTTCCAGGGCTCATTTAGAATATCTCCTAGCAGCCTGCCATTTATTCTAGTGCAAAGAATGTATGAATTCTTTGTATGCATATGCATAATAGAAAATCGTTAATGTGTACAGGAAGATAATCCTATGGCCATTAGTATCAATAGCAAACTCATTTATCTTATTATAAAAAGAAGACTTACCAATACTGACTGTCTTCATTAATTACTAAAGTTATTGTTTATTTTTGTCTGTGTTAATGTTTGATGCCATGCTGAGCTCAAAAAAAGTTACACAGGAGCAGAGTTTCTTCCTAAGGATCTGCAAAGGATGAGGCTTTATTATTGACTGTAGTGTCAAAATGGCTGTACACTGTTACAGGCTGCTGTCTTTGGGTCCACTAGTACAAGCCACTTGAAGACTAGTCACAGTCAAATTTGCTATGCTGAAGAGAGTTCTCAGGCTGCTATGTCAATGAGCAATATGACCCTTTCCAGAGAGGAGCAGAAAAATGTGAAGTAGCTGCATGCTCTTACAAAACTGGGGACATTCCAGTGGAAAAAAATCTCTGTTGTGACTCCTGAAACTGGATATTGGTGTCTCCTGGAAGCAGGGTACTTCTGCATTTACAAGTAGGTTAAAAGGAAGTAGAGCAAATCTGTAATGACTGCAGCTGCAAATAACATTACCACATACAAATCAATTTTTCAATTACACTGAGATATTAGCAAAGAATTCACTGCCTTATAATATTCTGTTTGGAATAGTAAGCCATTCTCTAGTAAATTTTAATGCCACAAGCCTCTCAAACATCACAATGTTCTGTGGAGTATATGGCTTTTATGGCAGTTATGTCAAAGTCAAGTGAAAAACAGCAGAGTCTTATCCATCCTTTGCAATCTGGCAGTTAATATACTATAGATTTATGGAGATTATTATAGTTTGACTTACATCTCTCTGACACATAAGGTTGTCTCATAGCTGAGTTTTTCTATATGAGTCCCTTAACTACAAGAATGTTTCCCAGAGAGCAACACAGTAAATCTTTTAGTTGGGAAATGGATACATGATAAGAATGTCAAGTCATATTTATGCCTTCCCCCCCCAATGAGGACATGTGATTTATACTTGGGCAAAGAGCTGATCTAAAAAGGCTCCTACAAATTTAAAATTTTTGTTATTTCAGTGTCATAAAAGCATGATATTTTGCTGGAAGTAAGAAACATGCATTTTCTGAATATTACAAAAAGGTAACACTGAGAGAGAGTTAATTAATTTACAATTGGTTTTGAAAGCCCAGGAATTTTTTCTGACTGGACTTCCGTGTGTCTTCCCAGGATCCAGCCTGGCTCATGTCACTACCTTGTTCCCTGCTATTTACAACTCTCAGTACCCAGTAAAAGGAGGGCAGTTTCATATTTACTTTGTGGCAGCCACCTGCTTCACCTCTCAGGGTTTTTACAGCAACCAGGAGGCCTCTTTATCTGGCAGTGCCATCCTGTGAGTCCCCAGGACACCCACTTAGCCCAGAGTTTTCAGCTTCAGCCCATTATGACAGCTTTATGACTGCTGAGGATTGCTGTGTCTTGCCATACCTTTCAGATCAGCTTTAAGGCTTTCCCTTTTGGTAAAGGCAAATCTTACTCCTCATAAATTGCCAGAGATTCATTGATTTCTGTTTACTGATAATGACTGCTTCTTACAGTATTACCACCACTTGGCCTCACTTTGATTAGGATGGCTCAGAGCACTCTGGCGGGAAAAACAGGTACAGTTTGCTTATTCAAATCCAACGTGGTTATATCTTGGGGAATGGGCATTAAAACAAAATAGGGAGGTCCAGCTCCTTTGAAGCAACCAGTCACACAAGCATGAGGATGTAAGCATGGAAAACCTTAGCCTAGGTTATCTATTTCTGTGTATATGTTTGTGTATATAACCACAGAAAGCATTGGCCATAATAGCCGAGAACTTTTCAGTTTTTCATCTATGATATGGAAGCAATAGAGGAAAGAGGATTTTTATTTGCCTTACACTCTCACCACTTTGGCATCCTGTTCAGTGACCGCATCCAGGATCTCACACCAGCTGAATCTGATGATGAGCAGGAAGGCAGGACTAGTCCCAGGCCTCTGATTTTGGAGTTATCCCATCAGGATGCCATCACAGGAGGGAAAAAATGGCAAGTGAGTCATAACGATTTAAAACAAATAAGAAAAATATGAGAGGGTGAAAGGTGCAATCACATGAGGGCTGAGGTCATTCCGTCATTCCCAATGAGAGCATGGAGAAATGTGATCCAGTGGAGACCTGTCTTTGTGTTTAATACAGGTGTAAGAGGAAATAGAGGATTTTGTGGCCATTATAGAGGTAGAAGACTGGGAGAATTGACAACTGGATTGGGGGAAATTACTAGGCTGTCCAGAGAGTTTTGTCAGGCAGGAAACAGTTCTGTGCTATTTGACAAGGGAACACAGTGTCAGTATGTATCCCATAATACTCAACAGCTGCTTCACCAGAGCACAGCAGGACAGACTTTGTCATGCTTGTTCTGCTGTCTTGGCAAATGGGTGACTTCCCTTTGCAAAGCCCCAGGGCATAAGGCTGCTAACAGGGCTGCTGTTAGAAATGTCAAAAAGATTTTCTCAATATAAAACCCAAACCATGCCACTCTTGTAGCCCTTTGATTTTAACATTTCTATTTCCTGGAAGATAGTAGACATTAGCACCTTAGGATTCACAGGTAAGGAGATCAGTCGACCTTTCACAGGAGGAATGGGGAAAAAGAAACTCCTCTGATGGGACAGAGATGCACGAGATCCTCAGCCTGAGCTGTCTTGCTTCTTCCATGCGTGCCTTGTGGGAAGCCCTAGAGAACCTGCCAAATTCTCCTATCCATTAAATACCATTTTGTATATGATACAGGTTTCAGGTAGTTTCTATTCCCAAATATCAAACCTGCAGATTTTGTAAAAAGTTGACTGATGATATGAGCATCACTGGTTTTCCTGCCTCTTGCTGTTTCCCACAACAACAGCTCTGAAAAAGCAAACCTACACTGAATCCTCTCTGTCAGCTCCGGTGATCACAGTACTCAAGCATGTCCTACTCCACTGCAAGCTTGGCAAAGAAGAAAAACATCTCTGAAAACCTGGCAGCCCTGTTTTACAGAGAGCTATCTCCTTTGCTCCAAATAGCTCCCAATTCTGTTATTCTTGAGCAACTATCCTGTAAAGTAGAAAACCAACACCCTAAGGGTTCGACTAACATCGTGAAGGAGATCTATGATCATGCTCAAATGGATAGAAAATAATGTCAGAATCCAGTGCCCTAACCGCTGCACCATTTATATCTTTCTCATATAGCACTTGAGCTAGCCTTAGTCATTTGTTAGCCTACAACAGATTCATAGCCAAAAGCACAATGAGACATTTGGAGTCCTCCAGCTCCAAAACACTCACATTTCTGTGCCAATTGGGAATATTCTGGTAACTAATCTCTAGACTGTAGTGAGGCCCACAAGTGTATCTTTAAGAAAGTTTTTCTAAAATATTCAGCCTCTCAGATACTCATCCAGGTAATTTGTTTCTACCTTACAGTTTTGGATGGGGGGGTTCTGCTCTTAATGTGGTGGTGGTTCAGTGTTGTTGACGGTGCCAGCAAGTGCCTTTGGCTACACACATGGCATTGAACTTAACACCGTTTAGCTACACAGAGTAGCATGTCTTCAACTAAGAATGGCAAATAACAATAGGAAGGGAATAAATGAAAGACAGACCCATGCTTGCATATTCTAGATAGTGTATTTTCTAAAATATCACATCTTTCTGGAATTTGAGGAGTTTTCATCACTATCAGTACAATGCTTCCTGAGACCAATATAACACAACTTACACATAGTGGGGTTTTTTTTTCTTTTCTTTTCTTTTCTTTTCTTTTCTTTTCTTTTCTTTTCTTTTCTTTTCTTTTCTTTTCTTTTCTTTTCTTTTCTTTTCTTTTCTTTTCTTTTCTTTTCTTTTCTTTTCTTTTCTTTTCTTTTCTTTTCTTCTCTTCTCTTCTCTTCTCTTCTCTTCTCTTCTCTTCTCTTCTCTTCTCTTCTCTTCTCTTCTCTTCTCTTCTCTTCTCTTTTCTATTTTCTTTTCTTTTTTCTTCCCTTCCCTTCCCAAACCTTTCCTTCCCAAACCTTCCCAAACCTTCCCAAACCTTCCCTTTCCTTTCCTTTCCTGAAATTTCCTTTCCTTTCCTGAAATTACCTTTCCTGAAATTTCCTTTCCTGAATTTTCCTTTCCTTTCCTGAAATTTCCTTTTCTCTTTTCTCTTTTCTGTGTTTTTTTTTTTGTTTGGTTGGTTTTGGTTGGGTTTTTTGGTGGTTTTTTGGTGGGGTTTTTTTGTTTGTTTTTTTTTGTTGTTGTTGTTGTTGTTATTTGTGGTTTTTGGTTTGGTTTGTTTTTTTTTTTTTTGTCAGGTATAACATAAGAATTAACGTTTTTTTCCTTACCTCTACACCATGGGCAATAAAGTGAAGTTGTCTGCTCAGCTATAGTGCCTGACTTTATTTCATAAAGGCAATGCTTTTTTTTTCTTGTGCTGTTGCTACTTGAAATATGCCTGAAATGCTTAACTGAACTTTCACAAAAATTAGTCTTACCTCTGCTATTTGAAGAAGAGAGATGTTACAATTCTTACTTCATCTGGTAAACTACACTGTAAAGTGCATTTGTATTCATGGCCAGGTAAGAGGATTAACATCTGTTGAGGAAAGCTTTGATACTGTCTTCAAAAGGTTAGAACATCTTCACTAGTAGAAGGTGCCTCATTCTAATAATTCTAGAGGGAAAGGACAGAGGAAGTGACTGGACATGGTCAGGCAAATGACATGTTGGGACAGAACTGCAAGAGGAGAGGTTACTTAAGGTTGGCCTGTGGAACTGAGAAGTTCTGCAATTTAGCCCTGATGTTGGATAAAAGAGAGATGCTACTCTGAGCACCTCACTTTGAGTTGTCTTGAATGTGTTGACATGTCTAAAATATTGGAGAGAAGTGCCTTGCTTTCTCTTTTTCTGTTGTTCCAATCTTGGCACAACAGTATTTAAACTGAACTTTCACAGGATGGAAAAATTCCACAGCACACACCAAACATCACAGCTAACTTTTCACCTAGTAAATGGGTAGTCCCAGTACCAGGAAGTACAGGAAGGCTCACTGCTGGATTGCAGTTTAGCTTTGCAAATTGCCTCAATTGCACGTTCATTCATTCAGGCTGCCCAGGGCAGTGGTGGAGCCACTGTCCCTGGAGGTATTTGAAAGACGTGTAGATGTGGCACTTAGGGATATGGTTTAGTGGTGGGCTTGGCAGTGATGGGTTAATGGTTGGACTCAATGATCTTAAATGTCTTTACCAACCTAATAGATTATATGATTCTAACAAGAAATAACAAGTCTTAGTGGTTTTTAAAATAATCACCTTCTTGAGCCAAGCTAAACTCACAGACCATCAGTTTCTGAGTTCGGAATGCTGCTAATTAATCAAAGTCTCTGTCATAAAGCAATGTGACATTAAATTCCTGTTAGATATAGACAGAAAAATTACTTTCTTTTTCCATGCTGAAAACCATTCAAATATCTTATCAGTATGCAAGCTAATATAAAATTATTAGAATTAATTTCAGCTATTTATCCCTGCCCTTTTCCCTGGTTAACAGGAGTCGGAAGATTTTTTAGCTCAAAGACAAGGTCAAGTTCTTCTGAAATTATACAAAGGGGATGTTGACTTTAAAGGGATAGTAAAACATTTATTCATCTGCCATCTGTGACTTATTCTGTGATTTTTGCCTTGTCCACGAAATCAGTAATCACCTAGAGACTTCAGTGTCAGTTGTGTTGAGCTAAAAGACAATTTTTTGACAACATATTTCCTCAGCAATGACATAAAAATATCTTCTTACTCCATGGCTGTGAAACAGGAATCTTCCAAATCTCCCCATAAATCACTGAACCTTGACTAATTCATATTTTGGAGGGATGTCCCAAACTCCAGAGGAAAAACACCTTTAAATAACAATCAGACTAAGCATCTTGTGATAACCATGCTGCTGCCCCTAATGCAATCCACCTACAGCCAGAATGGACATGTGTTTTCCTAGAACTTGAATGGGAAACAGTGATGGTCTGAGCTCCAGAAAGCCTATGCCAAAATGCTTTCCTTAGGTTCATAGGTCAGAAAAATAGTGACATCATATAGAATGGACCCCCTATACATCCCAGTGGATCGGTTCAGTCCTGGCTTGAATGATTCACGTACTTCATGCTAATGACAGTGTTTGAATGATCCCTGTAGCTAGGAAGGAGTATAAAAGGAGAATAACCAAGAAAGAGCAGAAAATCAGCCTAGCAGAAAGAGGTACAAGGACAAAGACGAAGGGAGAAACTCTCAGGTAAACCTTGTCCATTTGCATGAAACTAAGCCAGTGTGAGCTCTGTGGTGAAGCCTCTCCTGGAAGACCCCAGAGGGAAGGTGCAGTTGTGTCCATTTGGGCAGCCCTCTGAATGGGGCTGGCTGAGTCTGAAGATGAAGGTGTCCAGTGTGAATGGACTGAGCTGTTTACAGCATTGCATGAAAGCTCAAACAGAAAGTAACCCTGACAAACAGAGGACAGGGCCTGACCTGCTTTAAATTGAGAAACTGTAGTGGTTTGATCAAGTGGAGATAATTACTTCTGTGGTAAGAAAAGGAGCAAAAAAAGACAAAACAGACTTTTTAAAAAGACCAAGCTCAGCTTCTAGAAACAGCTACCCTGAACACAACTGAGCTACAGCTAAACCTTTTCAGGCAAAGATATAATTTCTTTGTATTCAGATAAAAGAACAGCTTTTACCTGTTTCTGATACTAGTAATGTTATTAGAACCTTGGCTGGGCAGGTGATGTAATAGATGAATGAAAAAGCAAAAATCTGTAAAGATTTGACTTCCTTATTTTAGATAAAACAACATAATAGATAGACGACTGATAGATACATTCTGATGACAGATACAACAACACAAAGAATGGCCAAGAGGAAGTAAATCAGATACTTTTATACAGAATTCAGGAATAATGTACACACAGGCAAACTCAAAGACGATAACCAGGAATGTTGTTTCACAAAGCAACAGTTGCACCACAGATAGTTCAGACCATATGTCAGCAGGATTCTGATGAAAATTAGCGAATATATGCAGGAAACAGAAACACCTGATGTTTTATTTTATCAGCTGCATGGAATTACTGTAAGGCTTTCTGTTCCAACGCAGCACTTACACGTTTAGAGATCATATTAACAAGTGATTTCAATCCAGACTTTTTTTTCTTTTGGGGCATATAGTTCTACACTGACCTATGATATATATAGTTATTCTTGGGGGTTTTTTACATTCTTTATATTTAAGCAAAAGCCTCTGCTCATCTTCAGTTCTTTTTATCTCTACTCTCTACTGTTCATGGTACTTATTCTTCATGCTTATGCCTATCCATCATTTATCTACTCACCTTGCAGCATCTATTACATTTGCTTTTCGTCTCACCTGCTGTATGAATCAGCATAAAGATCCATGTTGTAGGGAAGGCAGCTGTAAGCCATAAACAAGTTTGGTAGTGGTCCAGAGAATGGTTCTTTTGGTACCATGAGAAGTTTCTGTCTTGTGCAACAAAATGCACAGGTATGAAAGTAGCTGCAGTAGCCCTGTCAAAGGATGTTCCTCTCTGGAATAACACTTCGTACAGCCAAGGAAGTAGGCAGAACTAGACTTACAACCAGAACAGTTTCTTAAACTCAGTGAAAATGTACAACTGTAAGTGGTCCCATGTCACAGAACTGCATTGGAAGAGTCTTTCATTTACCTTCAGCACCCATAACCACTCCTGAAAAGAATCCCTGATTGATTTTCTTTTTTCCTGAAACTCTAAAAATGTCAAAGGCTTTTGATATATACATAATGCAAGTAGAGATGGAGCTCTGAATTCAGAGACCCCATGTATCTGACACTGCATTAGCTTAATTTATTGTTCACACTAGGCAGCGGTTGTCTGAGCAGATAGATTTTCCAGTCGTATTGTTTGACATCATTAGAGCTGAATATGCACCAGAATACCATGTGGTGACTACGTAATAAATCAGCTCATTATGTCTATAATCATTATGATTATGGGTTGTTCCAGGTCTCGGTATTGTTGACATAAAAGGAGGTAAACAGTATAAATTACTGACTCATCAAATCGCCTATTTTAATTTGTTGAGAAGGGAGGTTATTTTTCTGTGTGGCCTGTTTCACATGTAGAAACACAGTAATGAATACACAGAATATGTATTAAATGGGAATAGCAGAATGAGAAATTAATCATACCCAATTGTACTTCATAGAGTCTAAGGGTGAAAACATAATGTCACAGCACATTGACCAAAGGTTCCGATCATAACAAAGGAATCACAGAATCACAGACTACTAGAGGCTAGAAGGGATCTCTGCAGGTCATCTGGTCCAACTCCCCTGTTCAAGCAGGGCCACCTAGATCAAGTTGCCTGGGACCATATCCAAATGGCTTTGGAATACCTCCAAGGATGAAGACTCCACAGCCTCTCTGGGCAAGTGTCAGTACTTGGTCACCATCACAGCAAAGTTGCCTTTCAGTTCTTCTCTGCCCATCTCTCCAAGCTGCCAAGGTCCTTCTGAAGGGCTGCACAGCCCTCTTGAGGTATCAGCAACTCCTCCCAGCTTTGTGTCATCAGCAACATTGCTGAGGAGGGACTCTGTCTCTTCATCCAATATACTGATGAACAACTTAAAGAAAGACTGGACCCACTATTAACTCTTGGGGAACACCACTGGTTACAGGCCTTCAACTAGACTCTGTGCCACCAATCATGTCCTTGCTGCCATAATCATTTGAGGATAATTGAGGGTAACCTTGCAATGACATCAGCCAAGTCTACAAGTTGTGAGTGCATCCCACTGGGGTTTGTGGACTTGTGTATATCCACTCTGCTTAAGTATTGTCTAATTTGATCCTTGTCCACAATACTAGGTCTTCCTTGCTACAGAGATCCCCTGTTCTCAGGGACCTGGGATTTCTGAAGGCCAGTCTTGCTAATAAAGACTGAGGTGAAAGTATTCTTACCACCTTTTCCGTGTCCCGTGCAAAGAGGTCCCCCATCTCATTCACCAATGGGTCCACATTTTCACTAGTCTTTCGTTACCTATGTGTCCATAGAAGCCCTTCTTGTTGTCTTTGACATTCCTAGACAGATTAAACTCCAGTTGGGCTTTATCTTTCTTAACTTCACCCCTGGATTCTCTGGTGATGTATCCATATTCGTCTCAGGTTACCTGTCCTTGCTTTATCTCTCTGTATGCTTTCTTTTTTTCTCTGAGATTGTCCAGGAGCTCCTTGATCATTCATGCAGAAATTTTGCATGACTTCCTCCTCACTGGGATAGACTGCTCCTGAGCTTGCAGGTGGTGATGCTTCAATATTAACCAGCTTTCTTGGGCCCCTCTTCCCTCTAGGGCTTTATTCTATGGGACTCCAGCAACCAGACCCTTGGCAAGGCCAAAGTCTGCTCTCCTGACATCCAGGGTTGTAAGGGTGCTTTTTACCTTTTTACCCTCCTGCCTCCCTTCAGGATCCCAAGCTCCACCATCTGATTGTCACTGCTGCCTTTGACTTTCAGATCCTCAGTGAGCCTCTCCTTGTTGGTGAATATGAAGTCCACCAAACACCTCTTCTCTTTGGCTTCTCTATCACTTGGGTGAAGAAGTTGATGCATTCCAAGAACCTCCAGGATTGCCTATGCCCTTCTGTGCTGTCCCTTCTGTATGTATTGGGGTGGTTTAAGGTCCCCGTGAGGACCTTTACAGCAGTCAGAAGCAAAAGCTCTCGAGAGGTGCATGGTGAGGGTCAAAGACATTTTCACAATGCTGTAAAAATTCACTTTCTTACATATTTTTAGCTGAAATTTGACACAGATGCCTGAGGTTCAGCAGCTAGCTTATGGATTCTTAGGGTTTTAGAACCACTGTGAAACAGCAAAACACTCCAAATAGTATGCCCTCACAATGGCATACTATTTGATCCATGAAGTTTTCTTCATATCCCTTTTATTAGTAGCTTTATAAAGACAATAATGTTTAAGGGAAACATTCTTAAGGGAACTATGACCAACAGAACCTATAATTTCTAGCCATAAACTGTGTTATCAGCCTCAGTCTAATGATCCAGGAGGGTTATTACTGTGGCTAAACAGCACATCCATTTGTGAGATGCCCAGTACAGCCCATTAGGTGTGTGAGAGGTTAAGAGAGAGGGATGCTGTGCAACACGTGGAACGAATATTTACTCTGCTCTGCTGGTTATACATAAAGTGCATGATCACAAAACACACGCATCAAGTCACCCTGTGTATGGTATGGTTTTCTTCCTCGATACATTTGTCTCTAATGATACAGCTGTCAACTGCAACTATCATACCAGAGGACTTGCACCTTTTTTGGCTCAGCTCCCAGTCCCAAAGAAACATATTCATCCAGTCACTCACTTGTTTTTCACATTAATGGGAAGTGTCTTCACAAAAGTATAAATGTTAAATGACTGTATTCACAAATTTGCTCTTCGTTGCCCTTTTCAACTCAACCTTGAACTGGGAAAAGTTATTCTTAATTTACTTTTTGAAGTATTCTTAACTGCTTTTCCTAAAGAAGACATGAAAGATGCTGTATTAAAAAAAAAAAAAAAGATTTCTACACTATTTAAATTCAGTATTACTGTCAGTAAAACTCAAAATATCAAAATATATTGAGATATATGGCAGGAGCAGGGCAATAGCAACAGGACTAATCCACACCAACATAAATTTGCCTATCACTGCTGAAGTAAACTAAACTACACTAGTTTAGGCCAACTGCACATCTCACTATGTTATGCCACTACCACTATTTTTTTCAGCTATGGTAAAGAATTTACTTTCTTTTAGCCAAATAGTGATATAGTTTGAAGATGGAATTTTAAAATACTCTACAAGAGTCTTCAAAGACACGGCAGAAGTGTGGTTGTCATTCTGATGGTTGATTGTACTCTGGCAGCTCCTAAAAAATCCAGGCTCCTGTTGCCCTGAGCTCTGGTCTAACACATATTGAAAAACAAAACCCTCTGCAGTTAAATTTATGTTTTTATCTCAGTCAATACTAGCAAGTTAAAAAGGCTGTATTCTTTATTATTCTTAATATTATTGAGACCTACACATACACTTAACTTTAAGCATGTTCTGTTGACTTTATTTAAAGTGCTAAATTGGGTGCTTAAAGCTAAGCAACCATCTATGTGCTGCCCTCTATATGAATGCTTTCTGTGTTAAGACCTACAAAAAGTTGACATAAAATAAATGCATATAGTTGGAGATGGAAGCAGAAAAAAGGAAGGAAAAATAGTACATTGGCCATGACTCACAAGTGATTGAGTTAAAAATTCAGATAAATCAGAATAATCTAAATTTCTGGTTTGCATTGATATGGTGACACATTGATGTGTTGAGATGTGATCTCTGCATTTGGAAACTAAAGCATCCATGCCCTATTGGGCATGGGAAAAAATTATTAGTTGCGCTGTATTCCAGTCATATTATTGCCTTCTTTCCTCTTGGATTTCCTTGTCCATTAGATGACAACAAGTAGACCCAGTGCTCAGATATGACTGCTGAGAGTAGCATGGGGATTTTCAGTAATGCTATACAGCAGAAGAAAGTTTTACCTGAACAGAGCAGGAAAACATTTGGGCACTACTTTTGAGGTGCATGGGCATGGAGGGGCTTGGAGCAAAATGCTCCCAATTCCTATCTTTTTTGTCTCAATGACAGTTGTTCCTTTCCCACAAGTTCTGGGGCTGAGTCCTCCACATGCTCTGAAGGTGCTTCAAAACCCTAAAATCATCATCATCATCATGGCTATAATAACCCTAAAATAGCCCATAGAAAAGCTTCCTCGTCTTTCCAGCTGAATGTATATGGCTCTTATTGCTGCGACTTTCAAGACTGGATTGTCAACCACCTCTCTTACAAGCACTTGAAAATCCTACCATGTTTCCACTTCAATTAATTTCAAAGTTGGTTTCCACAGAAGAGGAAAGCATTAGCTGTAAATACTAAAGCAGCTGAAATTAGCAAATGGTTTCAGAGACAAATAAGGTCTGCCTGGAAAGAAGCCTGAATCTCACCTTTCTCTGGCAAGTTATTTCATCCTGGACAGGGAAGGTTGCTGTTGAAAGGAATAGCTTTAGTATTTTTCAGTGACTTGGACATTGTCGGAAAGATGAAGAAAGGAAAAGATGGCTGTAGGGTGTTAAAGTTACGTTAAAGGACACCAGAAGCTTGGCTAGCTTGTAGAATTAATTAGCTGAATGCCAAGACTGTTATTTTATATCTCAGGCAAAGGGTGTATTATTAAGAGAAGGGGTCTCTCTTAAGAATCCAGATAAGGAATGTCATCTTTAGGAAAGCTTATGAAAACAACAGTAACTGTAGCTATCCCTTGCTGAGCAGCCCCTGAGGTCCCACAAAGTCCTTGCAGCAGCAAGGTCTGTAAGTGCTGATGGCTACCTCTTCATAAAAGTACAATTGCTGACAAAAGGAAATTGCATCATTTAGCCTTTCTCCTTCTTTATCAAAAAACGGGAAGTTCCACTGTAATAATGTCAATGGTAGCAGGATTAATTCTAGGAAGTTTGGCAATGTTTCTTTAAAAATAGGTCATTTAGCAGAATAATGAAAAGGAGTTGAATGCTGACTGCCAACCTGACCTTGTCTTCCAGATTCAGACATGAGCAGTGTAAAGACCAGGCTCTATTTAGCCCTCCAGAACAACCAAAAAAAAGCAGCAAGACAGTGAAGAGAACAAACTAAAAAGCTATAGGAAGCCTTGGATGCGCTAGTGCTGTAAATCTTTTCCTGATAAAGTTTGATGCTCTCTCCACTCCTCTCCTTCCAGTGAGGTTCGCTCATGCTTGGGATGTTCAGGCTCTTAAGAGTACTGCTGATTTGGGTTTGTCACATGTAAAAAAAATGGTTATTGTCCATGAATATTGAAAATGTCACTTAAATTTTCCATGGTTAGATAACTGCCAAAAAGCCACATTCAGGAATGTCTATTACATAAATACATGCTGATCTTAGTGGCCACTGTTAGGCAAGAAATTACATATGCTATGGTAGGAAATGTAAGATGTTTTTCATAATCACTTAACCCATGAGTTGAAGAGATTTAGGATCAATAACTGATCTAGAGGGTGTTTGGCAAAGAAGTGAATAAAGCATGGGTCCATGCATATGGATCAAGGGAATATGATCCATTGATATCTACAACGATTAGAGATAAAAGTTATTAGGTCCCCTAGTCAACTGTTCTTTTTTCCCCCTCAATCTCTTCCATATTGCAACAGAATTATCACAGCTTGTCCTGTAGCTCTTTGAAATCCTGCTCCTAATTATCCCTAAATGATGGCAGAAGTGTTAAAATCTTCCCAGTTGAAAACCTGTACTTGACTTGACTCTCCGGGCACTGCAGAACCATTTCCTGTGATTGCAGCAGGGAGAGATAAAATTCCACTGTGGTGGGAATAAACCGAAATTAGATCAAAGATTTCCAGATAATTAAAGAGTTCCAAGCCAAAATATCTTTTGCTGCTTGGATCTACTTTTTTCTTTTTTTTTTCTGCAGGCAAACAGGGCATTGCTTCATACAGGAAGCCAAATTTGCCTATCAAAACCAACAATCCGAACTGAAAGCGTGACAAGGGCTGATGCGTTATTTGCATACACTGCAATTCCCCACGCAAACCTGTACCACCCGGCAGGCAGAGGGCTCGGGAGGTGCCTCGCTGGCTGGCTGTGAGCACGCTTCCTCCGCGGACACATGCAAGACCAACACAGGTGGACGGAATTGGTGGAATTGGGATGTGAGGTTCTAGCTCCTCTGCCGTGAAGCAGCTCAAGCTCGTAGTTTTGGTTGAGGAGCTGGAGAGAAGCGGTTGGTGGAGGAGGCAACGCCGAGCGAGCCCGGGGCTCCGGCGGGATTGCCGAGCCCTCCTGGGGGGCTGCCGAAGTCCCCCTGCCCAGCCCCTGCTGCAGGACAGGAGCCGGCAGCTCCCGGGTTATAAAAGCCAGGCGAGGCCTGGGGTGGGGCTGGCGTCAGTGGGAAATGTCTCCCTGGAAGCAGGTACGTGTCCGCGCCCTCCGCGTTTGGGAGGGCTCGGGGCGGGGTGGGGGCTCTGAGCGCGGCCGGGGTGTGCTGCGGTCCCCTCCCCGGGGACCGGGGGCTGCCCGCGGGAGCTGCTCCGCTCTCCCTGCAGCCGCGAGGGGAGCCCGGCGCCGCAGCCCCGGCGCTCCCCGCCTCCCCGAGCCGGCCAGGAGCCGCAGCTCCCCGGGCGGCGGCGGAGCCTGGCCGGGGCCGGGCTGCCCGAGCCTCTTGTCGTAGTGGGCACGAACCGCCTCTCTCCTGCCCCCGCGGCGGGAAGGGCCGCTCAAGTGCAGCCCTCCTCGCTCCCGCCCTCCTGCCGCCGCCGCCGCACACCCCGAGGAAGGGCTTGTTTTCCTGCCCGGATGATGGATTTCTCCGCAAGGTCATCCCTGTCCGCGGCGGCGGTGCGCCCGCGGCTCCCCAGACGCCGCCGCGGAGGTAAGGGGTGGAGGGATCGTGAGCACTTACACACACACGCGCACAGCGAGTGTACTCGGCGCCGGAGAGGATCGGGGTGGGTGCGTGGGCAGGTGCCCAGGGCGAGGCGGGGGGACTGCCCCGCCCTGCCCGCCGCGGGGTGCCGGGCGGACCGAGCTGTGCCCGGGCAGCGCAGCCCGAGGGCCGAGTCATGCCCCGCTCCCCAGCGGGTGAGGGACGGCCGGGCCGGGCCAACGCCGAGGGCGTCTCTTTTTGCCTCTGCTCGTTTATACTGGCGCTTGGAAGCGGCTTTGACTCCCGCGTGGTCTGGGAGCGCGGAAAACTTAAGGAAAAAAAAAATAAAAAGGAAGGAAAAATGATCAGGTGCCCCCCACCACCGCCGGGACGGGCCGGAGGGATGCGCGGCGCGGTCGCCACGGCAACGTGCCCGTGGTGTCGCAGCGCGGAAGGTGCCCCAGAGGCAACCCCAATCCCCCGCCTTCGGCCGCCCGGGCGAGGGGGCGTCCCCGGGGCCCTCCCCGGGGCGAGGTCGGGTGGATGGAGCGGTGCGGGGGTGCCGATGTGCCCCCGGGCGGGGGTCTGCGTGGCCCAGGGCTCCCCAGGGGGCTGTGGGGGCGCCGGGCCGGGAGGGGGAGGATGGTCCGAGCTGGGATGTCGCGGTCAAGTAGCATCGCACCGTGAGCTCTGGCCGGGTGATGCCCCCCGTGTGAGAGCCTCGCCGTCCGCCTGGATCGGGGCCTTGTGGCTGGGAACGGATCCTTCACGGGCCTTTTCTTTATCCTGCTGAAGTTGGTGACAAAACTACTGATGGTCTTGCCAGCTCCTGGTCTGTTTTGTGGTGTTCTCATTCAGCCTGTGTTTTGTGCCCCATACAGGCCATGGCTTTGTTAGTGCTTTATTCCATCATTCTCCTTTTTTGCTCAAGATAACAATGCTGGTGGTGGATTTATTAGACTCATATGATCCTGTAGTCTAACCTCTTCCATAATATAAAGCACTATAAGGGTTATTCCCCAGTGATTCCAAGGTCTGGCCCACCAGCCTCTTTAAACAGTTTTGATTGAGTGACTTCCAATGATTGGAGTTGACTACATTCCTGGATAATTGGCTCCAGTTGTTAATCTCTTTGTTAAACGGTTACATCTCTTTTCTACTTTGAACTTTTCTGACTTCATCTTCCAGCTACTGGATCTTGTCTTGTCTGTCAGATTAAATAGCTATCTAGTTTCAGATCATCTCTGTCTGCTCAAGTGTTTAAGGGCAGTAATTAAATAGCTACTTAATGTTGTCTCTGAGATAAATAGACCTGACTCCTTTGGTCTCTCCCTGGAATGCAGATGCTCCCCAGGAGAAATGTCTGGGCTGGTCTTCTCTGAGCCCCCACCACTGTCCTTGTTGGCCACCGAGTGCTGCACTGTGGATTCCAGAAAGGCTCTTGTTAATGTCACGTGTGGAGATAATAACCTCGTGCTCAGTATTCCCCTGTCTATTCACCCAACGGTACAAACTTTCCTTTCCCACGACTACATGGTGGGAACTGCTGTTCTGTTAGTTACAGGCAGTGATCCTTGCGTTTCCTTCTGAGCCAGGGTTTTCTCAGAAGCTGGTTGTCTGTCCTGTAAGGCGCATTTAGATTAAATCTTCCTACATGTATAACTTTGGATCTGCCTATATTAAAGAGGTTTTTTCCCTCTTCCTGTCACTTCAGTTCTAGGGAATCTGCAGCTTGGGAATCACAAGAGACCTCTGGTGTCCTCTAGAAGTCAAAAGAATTTCTTTTCTTGGGACCTTCATCCTAAAAAGTCTGTCTTCTTCTTGGTAGTGCTCTAGGTGACCCTAAAGTTATTTGAAATTTACTGGAGGAGAAGTTATACCTAGTAATATACAAACTGCAAACTGAAAGTGCCCACTACAGTGACTTATTTTTGTAACTGCTTTTGTTCAGCTGTGCCTCCAAGTGTTGGAGAGAAAGAGAATTGCTTTCCTGTCTTGGAGAGCTGTAAATACCACTACTGGGTATAATGTCTAGGCTAACACATACAGTTTCATTATGTTGCAAGTCTTGAGCTTGAATGTTGTGAGTTTTACTTGGTCTGAAGTATGCTTAAGCCTGGATTTATAGCTCTCTCTAGAAAGAACAGTATCTGAAAGTACAGGCCAGACGTAGGTGGTTTTGACAGGATATTGTCAGTTGTTCCAGTAGCGTGTAGCATCTCCATGAAAGGATGAGATTTAGTAGTCTGAAAGCACCTGCTGTGGGAGATAATATAAAATAAAGTTCTTTGAAATGGACTCTTTGGGTTGGGACTTTTTTGTTTCTGGGGATGGTGTGTTAGTAACTACCTTGATTTACCCTGTCTACAAACTTAGTGCACGGTGAGGGAGGGTGATGTAAGGTCCAAAAGTTAAAGACCTGTACATGCAGACCATCCCATGCAGTAAGTGACATGATGATGCTTATAAGTAAGGTTGGTTTGCATGAATTAAGGTACCAGGTTTCAGCCTTTAGAATGATCTAATTGTCTTCAAAGTGCTAGAATTCAGGAAAGTATATTCTGATTGTGTAATGACTTAAATGTCAGGACAATGAGGATTCTTGAATTTCATGAGGATTTTTTCATTACAAGTCCTGAAAATGTCTCTTTAGAAGATTTCCCTAAGTATAAATAGTGGTAGACTCTTAAAAGGTCTGAAAAGTCATTACAGAGCTCAGATATCACATCTGATTGAATAAAGTACCACTGAGCTCTAGAATTATGGTGAATTTTCTACAGTCTGGTGTCAGCATCTTAGGAATTGTTTATACAATTGTATATATGAAATTTTGAGATGTTATTACCTGAGAGGTAATACCCTCACCCATTCAAACTCAGCTTCTGTGCCCCAAATTAGGGGATATCTGAGTTTTTTCAACATAGGCTTCCTCTTCTCAAGGTCACACCTTGTCTTCAATTCCTTTCACAATCAGAAGAGCATTTGTATGTTTCTATAGGGTGGCTGGTCCCAAAAGTTATAAATTTCTAAGTTATGATGTCTGCCCAGGGTTAGCCCAGCATTAAGATTAGTGGCTGTTAATTAATCCTACAGGACCAGGACAGACAAACAGACAGAAGATAGTATTTTTGAGTCTCAGACTTGCTGAAGTCTCTCCAGAAAGTGCTAGGTTAGAGTTAGATTTCTTTAGCAAAATGTGTTGGCAGTAGTAAACCTTGTCAGATTTGGGTCCTGCAGCTGTTACTGCCACCTTTATTTTTAACAATATAAACTCTCTCTGTCAGACACAGCCAGAGCTAAGGAGAACAACATCCTGCCTCCAGTTTGTGAAATCGTCACTGATGTGGGAGTACAAGCAAGCTGCTTCCAGTCTCACAGCTACAGAGCGACATTTCGTAACTCATGATTGCGCTTCTAGCAGCGCATCACTTCTTAATTTATAACTCCCACATTAAAGGCAGAGTTGGGATATAGGCTAAATCTGATGCCTTTGTGGATTTAAGAGCAATCCTGGATTAAGAGCTGACATTATCTAAGGGTATGTAACAACTTCATAGCTGATAAAACTTTCATAACTGCTGCACAGTGTTATGAACTGGTTCTATTAGTGCAAAATTCTTTAAAATTAGTTGTGTTGCTACTGGCAGTATTTTCATATTATTATGGCAGGTTAGCAATGTAACAAAAGCCTCCTATAGTTGTTTCTGTATTAACCTTGGATATGAATTGGGTGCCCTCATTGTAAGCCGCAGTCCTACATGACAGGATGTCTAAACTGATCCCATATTTGGTCTTACACATTGGATCATTTAGGTAAACATAACCTTTTTGAGAGAACAAAAAAAGAAAGACTGGTAATTTTACTGGGGGAAAACAATTTCTGGACATGTTCTGAATGAAATTAAATTACTGTCCAGTAGGAAAACCTTTTGAGAGCATATCTGAGTATAGTTAACTTTTGCAAATAGTAAAAATAGTAAAGGTCTACATATATCTCTTTTATTATATACATGGACTTTGAACTTGGTAACAGTTCTATAGAAACAAAGGCTGGTGCCGATTAAAAATTTAATCACACGTGATCAGTTACTTATTAATGTTGAGCGATTTGTCTCTTGGGAGTCCAGGGCTAAGAGTTCGCATTTGTAAACTGGCAGCAGATCCTAGAGGGTAGAGGTGTCAGCATGCTGCTGAATAAGTAGGGAAAAATTGCAATGCCAACACTTGGAACTCCATGTGGGGTGTGGAGGAGAGAGGTGAAGGGAAAGGTGGGCACCAAATGACCAGAAATCAGCCTTAATACCATTTTGCCCCTATTTGTCCTCTGTCAGTGGACACATGTACATGAGGAAAGTAATTAAGTCGAGGGAAGAATGCCAACAATCACAAATATTACAATGAGTTGTGGTAGGGTGCTGCAGGTGTGTCCACAGTGGGCAGATATTGAATTCTTTCCCCTGCCCCCCATTTCTGACTCCATGATCCTGTGTAACAAAACTTGGTGGCAGGTATGGAAGCTATTACGACAACCAATATCAACCAGACATCCAGGAAGGTACAGTTATATATTGAATGATCCAGGAAAAAGAGTGTATCTGTTATATCTGTGACTGTGTTAGCAACACCCATTACTTCTACTGTTTATTTTACTGTATTTATTATACATTAGTAAAATGTTGTACTGACAGTTGCGTTTGCTTGTTTCTTTGCCTGTTTTCCTCCATCTGACAGTAGTTTTCTTAGAACAAGAGAGAATTAATCGAGGGGGAGACAGACACCCCAGTGCTTTGTTAAACTATTAGCATCTGTGCTATCAGCATCTCTACGTAATATTAGTATCTGTATCTAACATAGGGGAGACCAGCTCTGAGCTGAGACAAAAAGCTTGTATCACTTGGCAAATGATAACAATTCATTTCCCAAGCTAAGTTATATCATTCGTGTCTAGCTTTGGATAAGAAATATTCTGCTGAGGGAGTGGAGAAAAAGTTTTTTAGAAGAGGATCAAAGGAAGAATGTATTCTGAGATATTTATCATCTCTGCCTCAATGCAACCCTCACAGTCACTACTTAGGAAACAAACTCAACTATGATAAAATAGATATGAAGCACTTTGCTAGATAGGAATCTTCACTGTGGTCTGGTGACCTTCTGATCCAGGGAGCAGCAGTATTGCTATGTCTGAAATTATTCATATTGTCTATGGATTGATCAGAGTTACACAGGAATAACTTATGCCCTCTCATTTGTGTGCCTGTACATTAATGCACACACAAATGGGGGGAAGAGCAGAGTTTCCTGAAGCATTGGTAGTCTGGCAAATTCCGGCAAGAGCTAATAAAGCTATCTCAGTGCTTCAATCAGCTACAACTACGTATTTTTTCAACTAAAGCATAGATTAGGACTGAAGTAACTAGTGTAGGAAAGGTTGCTTGAAGATTGCCTGCAACCAGAAGTATTGTTATTGTTTGAAAAAAGTATATACCAAACATAAGCAGAATGTAGTGACGAAACGTTCAGGCAGATCTTACTATTTGCCCTCTTTCTGAGCTTTTTTTTCTTCTAAATGGACAAGGTGTTTCTAAAAATTTGAGAAGTAATATTTGCTTGAATTCTCTCTGTGACATCTGTATCTTGAGATTCTGCTGTAGCTCAGTGGTGGTAATGAATATTGTCAGCTCTTCAAAATCATCATGCAATTATCACCAGTTGGCACTTTGTCCTGAAAAAGAGGATGGCTTTCTTTATGCCCATGTGGCTTTCTTCTTCTTTTTGAGAAAGTTGAACAAATATTGGCTATTGTGATCGGCATCCCAGATTGCATTCTAGCTGTGAAAATCTCTTTCCCAGTGATGCTAATGTGCAAACAAACAAAAATCTCAGTTTTTTAGAATGGAATTCAAAAAAAGAAAAAAGGTAAAATGAAACAAGGAGCTGTGCAATTATTTTTACTGCTTTTCATGCAAGAACCCTAACAAATTCAAATAGAGGGCATGAATACTATGCTACATTATGACTAATCTTAAAAGTATACTGTAAAAAGCAATGGCTTATCTCAAGTGATGACAGTGAAGTCAGTGAAGAATTAATTCAGAAATTTTTCAGTGACTCCAGGACCCCTTTTTACATGCAAGACTATACCTGCTGCTCCATGCTATAATCACTAGAAAGCTAAGAAAATCAGTCAAGATGTTATCATGGAAACAGCAGGAATTTCCAACACAGGATAACGAAGGTTCTGATGTTTACCTTACGTTTGATAAACAGGAGTCGATTCATTAACATTTATGTAGGAAAAAAAAATTATGTGGTTAGGCATAAGTTTCAGATGGATGGGTTTTTCCTTTCCTGGGTGAAACAGAGAAGGAAAAGAACAGTAGACTGGTTACTAATCTGATTTTACATGGGTTTGGGAAGAGATGAGTGTTCCTGTTGGTAGCAGGTAGAGCTGCTGTGTGGTTTCTCTGGTCAGGGAAGGATGATGTCTGGCAGCTTTGGGGTGAGCATAGTCCCTTAACTGAAAGCCAGCCTGACTGAAAAGGATTTTCTACTCACAGGCAGTCATTTTGTCATAGTAAAGAAACTGTAAAACATTTTGAAGTCCTGGAGTGGTGAAGGTGTGCTGCCAGTGAGATCTTAGTTCACAAAGTAGCTTGTCTGCTCAGTGCTCAGGGAACAGTCCCTCCCCTTCCATAGGGCTCCAGGACTCTGACTGTGGAGTTTTGCCAAAGACAGGATCAAACAACAGAGTAAATCTGGAAAATTGGTATAATGGACTAGATAAGAAAGCTTCTAGTGAAGAAGATGATATGGACAGGGCACTTGCATTTTAGCAAGCTCCCATTTTCTTAGACTGCTGGAGCTACAATTCAGAGCAGCTTTTAGGATGGCCTTTGGGCACAGAGAAATGTATTAGATATCACCAGGTCCCAACTTCATAAAGCAGAGAGATGTAAAAGTCCTATAAATCTTCCCAGCTCAGCTCTCCTAGAAGCAGTCTGGCTGTTGGAGTTAGCTAGTCCTTTGGCTAGAAAATGTTGAAGGATAATCACCCCTTAGTATTTAATAAACTAAAGAGTCACTTTCATTCATGTCCCTCTCCTTCCTCTGAAACATCAGTTTCATGAAAAACTTCACGCAGTTGAAAGATTAAGCTTGAGATGAATCATTAGGAAAATTATTAAATATAATAAGCTTGCTAGGGAGTGTGGTAAGAGGTAGAAGTAATGTGATAAAATACTTGTCAGACAGATGATGCTCTTGAGAAGAGCTGTATGGAAACAAGATGACAGAATTATTCTACTCTGAAAGGCTGGTATTTCACAACTCTTTATGATACTGCAGCATACCACAACATCTCCATATTTATTAAAATATGTTAATCCTGCCCTTGAGGTTAATAATTTGGGAATATCTGTTAAAAGCCAGTAAAGAGGCTATGAAGGTTTGCATGAGTTCAAGAACCCAGATTTCTGCTCAAGCTAAACAGTAGCCTTACAAGATCTCCCATTTCAGTACTGTATAAAAATAACATAGTTTTTGTTCAGTCCATAGGGACAGGTATCCGAATTACAAATTCAGCTATGGTTTGACAATTCTTAGTTGCAGCACCAAAGGCATTTTCACAGAAAGGGCAAGTGGTATTTCAAAGAGTCATCTCAAGTCCATGGTATGGCAGAATAAAGTGGCCAGCCTTTCGGGTCCCTGCCTGCTGTCTAGTTCTTCAAATAAACCTGTTCATGCCATAAGCACAAGCATTAGTGGCTGCAAATGTGCTTTCACCTACCTCAGCCAAGAGCTGATTAGACTTGGAAGACCATACCAGCATGTGATGACTTTGGGTCAGGACTGTGCAGAATTTGTGCTGTTTATCTCATGCCTGAGAACATAGGGTTCATCAGCTAAATTCAGCCTGTAGTTTTGGCCATGCGCTAATTGTGCAAAAAATGCATGAGGATGCATTGCAGACTATGACTGAGGAATAAAAGCTGTTCATTCATTTTGGAGCTTTCAAGTCAAGCAAGCTCCATCAGGAGATGCAGACAAAAGTTTTAACAAATGGGTATTACAAAAGGATTAGCTTCATTAATTTAGTTGCTTGTGCTTTTGGCACTCGGGAATTAATCCAGCCTTTATTGATTGTTTGAGTCTCAATTAGCTTGATGGAAGGGGAAGGGACAAGCAGCTTCCTCCTGCATTTGGCAAGCACAGAAACTAACAGAGATAGTCTTGCCTTTGGTGAGAAGAGGGGTCTTTAACTCCTTTCTGGGTTCAGTGTTCACATCAACTTAAAGGGAACAATCCAAACCTCAAGTCATGGGGCGACAGTGCAATAAATATCCTGTAAGGCCTGGGAGCCTTCCCTCACAAATACTCATCTATTAAATGGTCTGTTTGAGAATTGCTTGCAGCTGGACCGTGCTTGGCCATTATCAGAGAGACATGTGCAGATGATATTGGGAAATAGGAGAACAGTATTTATCCAGTTCAAAGGATGCTCTTAATATGAAGGGCCTCAGGGGAATATTGCTTGGAAAACATATTTTCATAATAAAATGACCTATTTTAGAATTACAGTTTTCCATGCTGGAGGGGACAGGAAGGTGGGAGGAGGCTTGCCAAAGAAATGGATAATAAGCACACTCACACTTGCTCTGAATGAGAAGATGCATGGACTGTTATATTTTTATATATACATATAAAATATATTAATAAGATAGCACCCTGTTTTGTTTTGGGTTTTTTTGGGGGGGTTTGTTTCTTTGTTTTTTGGGGTGTTTTTTGTGTGGGTTTTTTGTTTAGTTGTTGTTTAGTTTTGTGGGGGGTTTTGTGTGTGTGTTTTTCTTTGGTTTTTTTTGTTTGTTTGTGGGGGTTTTTTTGTTTTGGGGGGTTTTTTGGTGGGTTTTTTTGGGGTTTTTTTAGCTAGATTACTGCATGCAGGCTATTTGTTTGTGTCTGCTGTATCCAGATTGGCATGCCTGCAGGAATGTGAGCAGAGCTTCCTACTAGCAGCCAACTCAAACATGCGGATGACAAGGAGAAAATCCACAAAATGTCTGAGCCACTCCTTGAAAAGCTTTAGGAGAAGAAAAGTGAAGTAAAAGGACAACAAAGCTAATAATAGTTTTAAGTATCTACCAAGAAAACAAGCTTCGATTACATTACATTTATAATACTATGATCCCTAGTAATGAGCTCCATAAAAGAAGTGTTATTTGCTGTTACTCATCACTTCCATCTGTATGGATGCTCCAACACAACCCATGTGGTGTTGTTCCTCCATGAGCAGAGCCTGCCTTCTGGTGATTAATGAATCCCACCTACTCAGCCTCAGTTTGTCTCATATTTGTCTGTTGAAACTTTTCTTCTTTTTCAGTGTGATTTATAATCTCAATTTCAGCAATCAAATGAGTCTTTAATGACCACAAGTTCAACTAGTTGGCAATCAAAGCCACACCTGTTATTCTAAAAATCACATCGGAGTCTGTAGCTAACATGCTGCTCAGAAAAAGAAACTTAATTAGATAGGTGAAATTTGACCTTGAAGTTAAAGGCTGTAATTCCTTTGATGCAAACCCCTTTAATGAACCTGCTGTAGTTCATTTGAGGTATAAATTTGGCCTTTTACCAGAGGTATATAACCAGAGTTATTAAATTAATATGAAACTGTTCCAAACACCATAGTTGCCATTCTGACAGGAAGCCAAACAACATCATCCTTTCAGTCATCCTATCTTAGCTGATTCATAGTGAATGTAGAGCAGATGAGGTAAAAATGAATGGACATAATATTCAGCTGTGATACTTCAGCCAGCCAGTGACGTGCACTTTGAAATCCTTGTCCTCTACAGTCTTTAGTGATGGTCCTGAAATACTATTGGCTTGAACAGTGAACAGAGCAATGGTGCACCCTAAACAGCAGATGATGATAATGAACTCTCAAGAGTAAAAAGTTTAAGTGTACCAAGACTCCTGCAAATCTGGAACCCATATCCATTGTGCTGGATGCAGTGTGCTGAGCAGAAGGTTCCAAACCCAAAGTTTCCTATGCAATGGTTTGTTGCAGTAGCTTTCTATCATTGAACTTAAGAAAGACTATAGTGGTAGAAAATTTGCAGAGAAAAAGACACTGAGCAGGTCTTGTGACACACCTTCTGAGTTCTGTGTCTGGTTTCAGAAAGGACTGTTCTGATTGCTTCCTGCAGTTTTCCTCATGCTTCTTTGAACCTTTTTCTGGCTAGGTTAATGGTTCAGCATCTCATATCTTGAATGGAAACATGTGTGTAAAAGTGCCTGTTTTGTAGCAGACCATATGATGGCTCTCACTAAGCTTTTGCACCATGGAGTTAAAGACACGATTAGAAGTGGTTTGGGTTAGACCTATTAGCTTAGTTTTGGAGAGTATTTTGAAGAAGAAATGCATATGACAATATATATTCCCCCTTGAATTAATGCAGTATTTTTCCATCTCTCCCCTCTTGAAGGCTTTGTGTGTTGCCTGTGAAATTTCATCCATGGGCTCTTGAGCTGACCTCTGTGACCAGAATTTAGCTGGGATAAATCTCTTGTAGTCACCTGGTCCTGATTTTAACTGCTTCACTCTTGACTGTTGAAATGGTTAATTGGTTATATACACTTCCTGATTAATTCTGCCTTTCTTGAGAGGGTTTCCTGTTTCTGACTGAAAAGGGGGCAGGCTTTATGCACGTACACATTTGTTTTTAGTTAAGTCTATTTAGTCTGTTTGTTTTCCTTTCTTTTTTTTTCCTTTTATTTACTAATACACAGAAAAATACTTTCTGTATGATCACAGAGCAGCTTTCCGCATAGTGTTTGGTCAAGCATTAAAAGAAAGAGACCTAATAGATTACCAAAAAAAAATGGGGAAAAATACTCTTCAGAGGCTTAGAAAGACAGAACAATGCTCACAATGTTCAAATTGAGCATGCAACATGAGGTAGCAAGATATAGGAACATGGTCAACACCACAAATATTTAAGCAGTGTTAAAAATGTCTTTCAAAAATGATGCTATACCATGGTGCAAAAGATTATTTTAAAACATCCATTTATGAACAGTTTCCTGGCCTTGAGCTATATGAAGCTGTGAAATGGTCTGGCAAGGAGCACACAGTAAGAGGCAGATGGGAAATCAGTGCTGGAGGAGCATTCAAGCCTAGGTCCAGGAGGCAGAGGGCCAAAAATTTCTCTATCACAAGAACCAACCAACTTACTTTCTCCTACACATCCTCATTTGTTTTCTGAAAGAGCAGGTCTCCCCTTCACCCTTTATCTTCTCCTGCCTTCTTACCTGGATAGAATTCAATCAGCAGTTGTAGAGATCTGTCAGCCTCATAAATGGAATGAAGTTACTGAGTTCACATGGGAGAAGGTTGGTGTCCCCAAGGTCAGCATTAACACTCTAGTTTTGTGGGAGAAACTGAGGCATGCTAACCTTGAAATTCAACAACTGAGCCATTTCACCTAGTTGCTCTCCAGAGAGAAGGCCAGCTGGCTAATGAATTTCCAGATGTTGCAGTTTTTCCCTTAAAATAAAAGCCCCCACACATGAGGGGAGAAAATGTGTTTTCTATCCTCCTGGGCAAGGAAAAAGATGAGAGTTTTGAAGTGGTAATAGGGGATTTTCCAGCCCATCTGCAGTACTAACCAGACATCTGTCTCTCTCAAACCACCTCCCATGGCAGTCTGCATTTGCAAAAATGTTTTTCTCCTGCTGACTTTGAGTAGAACAAACCCAACAGTTTCCCTGTGGCTGCCCACACCTGTGGTTTAAGGTTGTTAATAAATAGATTAGGAAGAGGAGTGAAGAGAGCTGAGAGAATGAAAATCAGGCTATGGTAATTACCTGGACTGTGCTGACCAGCAGCTGAGCAGGGATGAAGGTGCAGGCTTGTCACCTTACTGACAGCCAAGTTGCTTGGAGTGTGGCCTGGGCATTTGATCATATGGTTATACAATGAATACTTGATAAATTGCTCTTACTGTCATAGCTCTGTAGCCTGGACTTACTTGGTCCTCTGGTGCAATCTGCCTCTGTCCACATACTTCTTCCATTTTTTCTTGGTTGCCTCTGAGTCCCCTTGCTTAAGCACTCAGGCTACAGGGTTATAGGAAAGGTCTTTCAGAACAAGTTGCAAGACTTGCTCTCTACAAGAGAAGCAACTCATCTGTAAGAAGAAGAAAAGACAATTGAGTAGAGTTGCTTGCTCAGTATCTCATTGACTGCTGCCCTGTTTAGACAGTTTAGACTTCTCGCTTGTCTTACATTCATATCCCATCTGATCCCATGCCCTGCCTGAGCTTTCTGAAGAGCAAGAGCATTAACAGAGCCATTTCCAAAAGTGCTTATCTCCTCGTATGAACACTTGTGGATCTGCGGTGTTTGCAGGTACTTTTCTTGGGTGGATGGCCTTCCTAGTCTGTAACATCCTTTGCTTATTCAGCTTTAAGGTGGTGGCTTTGTGGGTTTTGGGTTTTTTCTTTGCAAATGCTAGCAGTAGCATATTCTTTGCACTTGTTTGGTTTTCTGGATTTTGCTTTAACAGAGGTACCAGTCTGCTTTCCCTCTTCATAGATTCAGGACTTGCTATATGGCAATCTAGCAGAGGGAAACACCCATTTGAATATTTTTCTAGTGTTGTTGCAGAGCTGGATTGCTAAAGCCAGATTCCAGTGCTCATGATTACACAGGTTTTAGTAGTAGATGATGAGATGTAAGAGATGGGTGTTCTGTAGTTAAATCATTGGCATTAGACACTGACTGTTGCATAGTTTTCTCTGTGATCTTCAGCTGTGTTAGCTTCTAAGGAAGAGGCAGAAAATGTACCGGTTCCTACCTCTGTTCGCTATCTTGCCTGCTTAAGCGATGAATGTTTAGTATCTCTATGCTTACATGTGGCATCCAACAATACATCAGAGTATGTCAGAGCCTTCTGGCGTTTCTTGGATAAGAACAG
Organism: Pseudopipra pipra; assembly: GCF_036250125.1. Lineage (NCBI taxonomy): Eukaryota > Metazoa > Chordata > Aves > Passeriformes > Pipridae > Pseudopipra > Pseudopipra pipra. The sequence goes on along the minus strand of NC_087552.1, from coordinate 20,816,067 downwards.
GAATAAAAGAAATTGTGTTTTCAAAAATATTGAACAACTTTTGAATTCTACTGGCTTTACTGGTATTTCTGATTATTCAGCACTTCTGAGCATCAGACTTCTTTGATTTCAGTGCCTGGCTTTAATCACCCAGATTAGGCTAGATGACTATCTTTATGTTAGCATATATCAAAGTGTATATGTATGTGTATGTCTGCCTGCAATCATGTAAGTATGCATACTTTGTGATAATATAAATTGTATCCATAAATAGGATGTCAATAAAAATAAATTGTGGTAGGAAGCCTCTGTGCATTCACAGCTGTCAGATGACTGGTTGAAGTATCTAGTACTTATCTTCAAGAAGGTCTTGTGTGAAAATAAACCATCTTGTCTGGATTTTCATGCTGGCTCCAAGGTTGCATGTGTTTTCTTGCTCTTTCAAGTATGCCTCTGTGCATGAGGCATTGATGTTCAATGCGAGTCCAGTAATTAAACGCTAAGCTGTGAATGATCCTTTTTCACACCCTGCCAGCTTCCACTCCAGCTGACTTAGAAACAAGGACAAAGCTGTCACACAGCCCTGCTTGCTCACAGCTGTCCTCTAGCAAGGTATAACCTGACCTCAGCTCACTTCTAAGATTTGCAGATTAAATATACTTGCAGCTCAAGCAAGGGCAGCTAAAACTGCTCCAAAGAGGAGTAAAGAGTGTAGCCTGATGGGAGGTGCTGGGCTTTTGGTGATAAACTCAGTGATTCCTTGGGGCTGCCAAATCTCTGAATGCTTGAGGGCATGTTTTGCTTGCTGTGTGTAGCTTGAGAAGCTGGAAGGTGAGCTGGAGGGATAGCTGCCATGGTGAGTGCCAGTCACGCTGCCTGTGGGGATGTCTGGTTTGGGCTTGGCCAGGTGGTCGAGGCAGCCAGCTTCAGTAAAGCTGAGACTGTTAAACTCAGATGTGATATATCTTGTTTGAGCTGTCATTTTAATTAATGCTAATTATAGTCATTAACCAATTTGGCAATCATCCTGAAGGACAGTAGTTCAAGTCAATGTTTTTTACCACTGCCTCTATCACAGTGTGCTTCAGTTGCTTCAGTCACCTGATAAATGTATATGTAAATATGCCTGTCTTTAATGTAGAAGAAATGAGGAGAAGAGGTATGCTCAGCAATAGGGTCAGTGTAAATCTTAAACTCTAGCTCCCTTTGACAGGAGTGAGAATGTCACATTAGCCTGATATAAGCCATCATGACCTTGCAGAGTTCCAGGGTACAGACCAGAGTGTACATCTGGCATGGATAAGGCAGAGGTCCAGGGTATGCATATAGTTGTGCCATGCTGCAACAGGCAAAGCTTTGGCTTATGACACCTCCAGTAAGTGACTCCCAATACTATTATTAGCTTTGAGAGGGTTTACAGAACAAGACATGCTGTGTCTCTATTTCCAGCATGTTTTATTGAACTAGTCTCCAGATTTTGCATTGCTATATCTTAAATATTGTCTGTCTTGGGGGAGTGTTTCTGGGTTCATTTTGGTTCTGACACAGATGGGACTTCCCAGGTCTCAGATGCTAAATAAGGATTTGTTTTAAGAGCACTGAGATTTTTAAGAATTCAGAAGCAGAGAATGTAATTATCCTTAAGCCTGTGAAAATCATATTTAAAGCATAGTGTAAAATGCTGCAGACAGTTGGGTACCTTAGCCCCCCCTTGTTGGGGCTGGAAGGATAGAAGCACATTGAATCTATGGATAAAAATGCAGGTTTTGAATAAGCCATTGTTAGGAAACAATTCTAACAGAAGTGAGGATGGTTCCTGCGATTGTTAGTGTTGAGTGATTTTTATATGCCTGGGCTGCCTGCAAGGGCAACTCTAAAAAGCCATTGCTATCAGACACCTGTGGGATAGACTGCAAATAATGAATTGTTCCTAAAATAAGCTGTCATACAGCACAGCTGTTGGTGTTTTTCTTTGCTGCAGGAAAGTGGAGGTGTCGAGAGAGTGACTTGGTGACTGAGTTGGCTTCTTCACCCCGAGGAAGCACTGCAGTCTCTCTGTTCAAGCACATGTAAGTGATGGATGGAGAAGACTTAAGAGGCTCTCTTTATCCTGAGGAGCTCTCTGGCTGTATAGCGAATTTCAGGACTCCAAGTTAGGGATGTAAAGTTTGAGGGGTTGATTTTTACCACCACTGAGTTGGTGTCACTGCCAGCACCTCCTTTTACTTAAGCCGAGAGCCAGAATAGCAGGTTGCTCTCAATTTTACCTGGTCAGATCTGCCACAGTGGCAGTCACTGTCATATAGAGGGTTTCTCAGATGTGTCTTTCAACACCTTCTGTGAGCACTGGGTGGAGACCAAAGAAGACATGCTGTGGTTTATAGGTGTAATATTTTACAAAAATGTTCATATCTAGCATTGACCTTCATTAGAGCCAGGTGGCTAGAAGCCCTCACATGCCTACAGTGCTTTGTACACCATCAGGCTGTTCCATCATTTCTGAATATAAAGAACAATGGTGTCACTGATTATCTGCAGTACATGACGTGTTGGTTTTCCTGGCTTTGCAAGGTGCCATTTAGGGTGTGTCATCCTATCCCTGCTCAGTTAGCACATCCCACTTTCCTCATGCCCCGCATGCAGTACTTCATCAGTCAAAAAAATAATGAATGAGGCACTGATCTCTGGTTTCGTCCAATTCCAGCAGGGTCAATATTCAACCAAATAAAGTATATAGCCTCAAGTGAAAAAAAAAAAGAAGAGTCTGAGACTGAGGTGGCAGTTTTCCATGTAATGGTCTCACTGAAGTCATACTGAAAGCTTGAGTGGCTGAGGTGAGCAGGTTAGAGGCCTTAGCTGATCATACAGGTTTGAGTCATTGCCCTCAAAAGAGCGTTTACCAGCATTGTAAAGATACCATAGAATTGCTCCGATTTTTATCCCTGAACAGCGAAGGCCTCCAACCTGCAGCCATTTGGTTTCCTGCAGAGCCTCAATACATCAGACAGAAAGTGGCCCAGCACATGGTGCTTCCTCTCGTGTTTTTTTGAGAAGGTGTTTAGCAGGAGGCGGTTTACTAAGGAGATTATTTTGTTCTTTTTGCTGCTCTTATGTCAATGACAGACAACAGCAGAGCAAAGTGACAACGTGAAAAAGCAGGAAGCAACTGCTGAGGTGGCAGCAGGAAGAAGGCAAGATATTTTTAACTGTTGGGGTTTTTTTTTCTAAAAAAAAAAAAGCCACAGTTTCAGCTGCCAGCCTTTATTCACATTAGTTGTGTTTTCTGATAGCCAGGAGACAAGAGTAGACGTGGTGAGATCATCATCATGCCTTTCTTAGGTTAATCACACAGCATGGCAAATTTCTGTTACAGTAATGACTGGTTAGGCACTACATCCTTCTTCCCTAATTACATGCCATTTGGAGTAGTTCTTTTCCGTTAGGATAACGCCTGTAAATGACAATGGATATGTCCTTTGCCAGGTGCCTGTTATGTAAAGATCTCTTCCCTTCTCTAATACTAAGCCCAGCATCTTCATTAAAATGATATATGAGGAGAACTTAATTTTCTCAGACAGCACATGAGAGTTAAACATTATCATTGGGTTTTACTTTATGCAAAAGACATTGATCCTGCTATCAGCTCTTCAAAGGCAAAACTTCCTCACTTGCAAGGTTGGTTTTAAAACAAGAAGTACTGCTACAATACATTTCTTTGGGCACTGATAATATGATTATTCAGCAGCAAATCAGGCCTAATTATCTAGGCTAGCAGCACCTCTGCTGGGGATGCTTCAGCCATGAGATGAGTATTTGTATTCAGTGCACTGGGGGAATGCTCTTAAGGAGGTCATAATGAAATTCAGGAACCTTCCTTTTGAGGATCTGAAAGCATGTTAGAAGTATATAACATCCTTTGTCCCTAGAGCCATCCTTTCCAAGACACACCTACTCAGCAGTAGTTACATTCTCCTGACCACAGAAATGTGATTTTGGCCTTGGTCCAGCTTACAAGAGATGGATGTCCACGTAAACCTTATCATCCTGGTTGTTGCTAGTTATCCGAGAGTCATAGCAGAAAAAGCAAGAACTGCATGGGCACTAAGCCAGCATTATGCTTTCATCCCTAAAGATGATCACTCTGCTTTATAATGAAGTCACGTCGGCATTGCTGTTTAGGAAAAAGGTATGTATTGTTGGCTACTGTTAAACTGCTCTCACAAAAAACAGGGCTTTTGTTTGTCAGCTGTCAACATTCAAAAGCTTTCAGCTGCATGAAATGCGTTAATGAGGGGTTAGATTTCACCATACTTTTATCAGACAGGAGAAGATAGCAGGATAGATAAGGAGTGAATTCCCACTTGGTCTGCTAGAAATTCTGTTGCTTTCAACATCAAACATGAAAATGGTGTTTGAAAGCCTCCTGTTCACATCCCTCAAACATCATGTCTTGTTTTTACTCAGTAGTAAGCTGGAAAAAAATACTGTGGCAGTGAGCTATGTTAAATGGAGTCACCTGATGTGGACAGCAGGTTGCTGCTTTCCTCTTGTGTGCTTGTGTCAGGGATGTGGCATGCAGATGTTCCTCCTGAAACATGGCTTACCCTTGAAGTCAGGCTGTGTTTCCTTAAAAATGACTTCCAGTGTCAGATATTGAAATAAGAAAAACCCGTTGATAAAAAATGAGGCTAAACATAATTACATGCAATTAAAAAAAAAAAGTAAAATAAATATCTGTGTGGGTTTTACCTGCATGTCACATCCCCTCCTTGGTGGCCTAGGATATGAGGAAGGAATGTCACTGTAGCTTATGCAGCTGTTAAATGTAGCTGCTGGTCAGTGTAGTTGTTCTTTGATTTAGCTGTTTTCATAAAGCCATTTATCCTTCCCTTTCACCTTGGAGGAGAAAGACTGACGGGCTCTTGGCGGTGTTCTGCAGCAAACCCAGTGTTCAGCAGGGACTTTTGCATACTTACACAGCTTGCTGAAGAAAGCCTTTTTACCGGGTGCTGTAGCCCTGGGAGGAGTTGTGCCTGTCTTTGCTGCCCAGGGCCTCTGTCTGCCAGCAGGGAGGATGCTTGGGAGCATGGGCTGAGTGGGGGAGTAGAGGGGCAGGATGGGGATGGGGGTCAGAGGAAGGGATGGTATGGGGAGAAGGGTGTGGAGGTGGTGCACGTTCAGGCTGTTATCCAGCCCTCCTGTAGTTCCTTCCCATGCCACTGCCCTTTGACCATGTGGGGGGCTCTTTTGAGAGATTCTAGAGGCTATGATTATGTGAGGATCTGCGCTTCTCCTGGAAAAGGCTTTTAATCTGTGAGAAAGAAGTGAACTTTGAAGGCTTAAACCTTCAATGGCAACAGATGATACCACAATTCTTAATTTAAACCAAGATTTTCAATCTCCTTTCTAAATGTTGGCTTCTAGCAATCTTCTCAATACTATATTTTCTCCCACTTCTAAATACCATACTTTCATGCTTTAAAGTGTTGGAGCACAAGGCAACGCCACTTTTCCTTCTGGAAACCTGGAAGAGTTTCGCAAAATCAGGGTGCACCCATAAATTCGTAACCACTTGGTCCTTACTCCCACACAAACAAGATGCTCTTGCAGCATGTCCACAGCCATGGCCACAGGACAGTGACATCTTCAGCAGAGCCAGCCCAGCTTTTGTGCTGGGGAATGTCTGAGAGAAAGCCCCTGGTGAGACTGCAGTAGCTGTATGCATCAGGGTACAGAAAAGGATAATGTGATCCCTTCCAATACAGTGACTTGCTGACAGAGATTAAAAGCAAAATGCAACCAGGCAAGAAGTTTACATGCATGCTGAAGAATTACATTGTGGTGTTGCTAACGGTGCACGGGCTCCCACCAGGGCTTTGGGAACAGATGCTGGAGTTGGATGTGGGGGTTGCTGCTTGTCTCCTGGCCAGGGCGAGATGGGTGCTGCCCACAGGGAACAGATGGGGACACGGGCTAGAACATGCTGTATCAGAGCAGAGCTGTACTTCCTTTTTAGATGGACATCTTTCTAATTGTAGGGTAACTGCCAGCAGGATGGTAGCACTGAATCATGCTTGATCACCACACAGTTTTTGTTCTGTGTGCCTGCCTATTAAAAGCCCATTGCAGATACTCTCATACATCTGTCCCTGAGCAACTGCTGAGGTACACATGTGTCCTTGGACCATTTTGAAGTGTCAGGGCAAGGTTCTACTCAAGGTCATGTGCCCAGACTCTCAGCACCATCCTGCACTCCCAAGCCATGGGACTTGGACTGGTTTGCACCCTTTTGTCTGAAGCTGGAGCAGAAATGTGCCCCAAGTCTGGTTCGGCTCTGCTTGGGTGCACTCTTTGTATACCAGTCTAAAGCTGCTTAGGCCAGCACTGACTTCGGGCAATCCTGAGGTTATGGTAGGGATGGAGTGACTGATGCTTGCTTCCAAACTAGGATAAGCACTGCAGTACCAAAATTATAGCTAGACAATCCCCTGTGCTCACTGCTAAGTACCTGAGAGCACTTGAGAGATCTGGTTTTGGAGAGGCTCTTCTACAGCCTGCTGGACACTGCACTTTCTGGACTCTAAGGAATTAAGAGTCTAGGGAGCACAGAGAGCATATATTTAAAGAGAGCATGTACCTGCAGAAACAAAATCCACCAATAGTATCTGCATGCTTCAGTGAGAAAATACTGTAAATATTAGATTTTAAAATGTATTTACTATTAATCAGAAATGCGTTTGCATCTAGTTCAGTAGACTATGTTGTTCACAGTAAGGTTACTGTGGCCTCTTTTCAGGGTGTATTTAAGGTTTGTCAGAAGCTGAAAGAAATGAAAGAAGGTGCAGAGCAGTTTGCTTTGCTTTGGATTAGTCCCAGAAGCCACTGTACCATTTGGTAGGACTAGCTTTACCCATTTTTTCATCTGCAGGTTTTGGGCAACAGGTTAAGCTGAGCTTTGTCCTTCTAAAGGGGAGTTCCCGTGCTCTGCATTCTGAAGCATGAAGATGCAAGATGAGAGGAGTCAACAACCAGAAAAATATGTTTCTTCAGCATGTACAAAATATTGCTAGGCAAATCTTCAGTAGCTGTCAGGCTGATTGGCAGCCATCTCCTTTTGGCAGAAAATGGCAGTGCATCTTGCCCTTGATTTCTCACATGATTTTCCTTGGTTTATTACCGTTACAAAGCAGGGACAAGCACTTATCCCTGTTTTTCTTTTGGACTTATTTCCCATTTTTCACTCCACTGTTTCCATTATTCATTGTGTCTTGACACCTTAGTGAGCAGACTGGCTAGGCAGTGGGAGTTGAGTGTCAGCATTCGGGAGAAAGAGCTGTGAGACCCAGTGAGGAGCCGCTGCACCCTGGGAGCCCTGTGGAGCTGAGTTTTCCTCAGGGCTGTTCATGTGGCTCAGTTGGTAGTTCCAGCTGATCTAGTATTGTGGCGTCACATGTGATTCAAAAGTGCTTCTAGGGCAGGTGCTGGGAAGGGTTTTAGGAGGGACTGTGGGGTTCGGTTTGGTGGTGTTTGCTTTAACATTAAAATGAGCGGCCCAGACTTCCACTGAACAAGCTTGTACAAATAAAGGTCCTTTTCTCATAGGGCATGCATTGCACAGCATTTTACATAGGCCAGATATGCTAAGAAGGTTCATAAATAGATGTGCATTCATTTCCAAAGGTGATTAAAGTGTGTCCTTCCGTTTGGAAAATCCTTAAACTCCTGATGGACAGCAGCAGGAAGGCCGTACAGAGGATCTGTGTCTGTATGTGTGCTAGGGCTTTGGGCTGGGTGGAGCCTTAAAGTGGATCTGATGTTTTTCTAAAATAAACTTCCCTACCCCAAAAAAGTAACAAGAAAAACTGAAAAGCTTTTCAAATAAACCCCCACACACCTAGAGTTAAAAAAAATCACAAATGAGGAATTTAATTTTTAATATAGTGAAAAATAAAAATAAGCAGATGAGGGTTGCAGAGGCTCCTGAGCTGCATGAGACTGCCTGGTCCTCTCCAGTCCTCCTGAAATTCTTCCTGTCACCCTTGGCGCCTGGCTGGATGCTCCCTGCAGGGACTGCACATCTCAATTCCTTCTCAGCTTCCTCTCCAACATTTGTCCCATGGCCCATTGAGCTGAGCTTCTCCTAGAGAGGTGTGACTAACCCCACCAGACATTTAAGGGAATGTAATAGTGAATGCACAAATAAGATAGACAATACATCACGTCTTTCCCTGTTCTTGTCCTCGGGGCAGTTGTGATAGAGCCAAACAAGGCTTTCGGTATGGTCAAATTATTGAGTGGGGCCGTAACTCAAGGTAGCCTTGAGCACAGATGCTGCAGCGAATGTGCTCAGACACCAGGATGATGGGATCAGCTGATGAGCAGAGTCAAGGTGTGTTGTAGTTTAAGGCAGCAGAAAAGCATGAAGAAGCAATAGGAAAAGGTAAATCACTAAAAAGGGCAGAGAACCCCTTATTGCACTAAAAGCAGTCTAGCAATAGGCTGTTGTCCATCTGTGCTGAGTAAAGTCCTGTCAATTCACTGGATAGCAAGGAAGTAAACAGCTATTTAGCAGTATATGCTGAAGTGTTACAGAAGTTCTGCTGAGTCAGCAGAGGCCAGTCAAAAGCAAGCCACCACATACAACCTGCTTTGCTTAATGTCTGCACAGAAGGTCCTGCAGCCCTGTGGTGTTGCACTTGTTGCTTCTGCTGTCCACCTCCCTGTCTGTCTCTGGAACTGGTTCATGCTGTGTTTGCAGGTCTGTCCCTCAATAACAAGTGCAGTCCCCAGGTGTAGAAGGCAAAGTGGGACTTCAGGCACCATATCCTTGAAATGCCAGCCCCGTCTCTGCTGGGAACCGCAGGTATGCAAGGTATCTGTGGGCATCCCCTGCCGCCTCTTGCTCCCCTGTGGTCACAGTGTGATAGTCTATCTCCTGTCAGCATCCCAAAGCACACTGGAAGATGGAAGCTCTGCATCTTGTATCTTACCTCTTCAGGCAACCTCTTTTGTATTTTAATGAATATGTCCTTGGTTTGTGCTGCCCTTTATTTGTACTGCCAGTTTTCAATCCCACAGATAATTAGGAGAAAATAACCCATAAAGCAAATTTTTCACAAATAAAAAGAATAACAAACACCCTTTGACATTAAAAAAAGAAAGTTACAGCATTTACAGAGAACAACTTAATGATGTGGGGAAAAAAACCCACTGGGTACAGAATTAGAAGGACACACATGCATATTTATGTTTAAAATTTAAAGAAGTGTGCTTTGTGCTTTTTATATTCAGTGGTCTAATATGAGTTTGGCTGAGCCATTATCTTTTTTCTCAGATCAAGAAATGAGAATGGAGACTGAATTCTCAGTTCAGCAAATGTTTATCTCTGTCCTTAACCAGTGTGGTTGCATAATGATTTTTGTGATGCTCTGAGAGATCATATAAGATTAGAACTGTTAAGAGCAAATGCTCGGCTCTTCTATTTGCAGAGACAAGTTGTGAAGAGAGGACTCCAACAGTGGGGGGCTCAAAAAATAGAAACCTAATGAGAATAGAGTTGGGGAAGGAGTGCTTGATTAGTTTGGGAGCTTCTTTTTAATTGCTTTTATTTTTACAGTTGAGGGCAGGTGGAGATGCTGGTAGTCTTATTTGTGCTTTTGCACATTTTCACATTTTTTTCAAGAGGGAATGGGAGGCAGAGTCTTATGTAGGAATTTCCTGCAAATTTATGGGTTTGTATTATGAAGCATGCAGACTTTCTCATAAGCAGCAAGAGGAAAAATTTTAGTGTTGTTTAATTGGGGGTTGGGTGTTACTGAAATAACTAGGAGTTTCTTTACATTGTCAGCATTGAGTTGCCTGGAAACTTCTTGGTTTGGGAGTTAGTGGTGTTTCTGCGTTTTTTTACAGCACATAAAAAAGACCTACTCAGTCACAAGAGTCTGTGAAGGTCTGCTGGCCATGCAGGGACCCTCCCAGACCATATAAGCCAAACACAGACATTGTCAAAGGTAGAAACCTCTTGTTGCAAAAGGTACAGAATAATTCTTTGTTGAGATGAGAGTGACACACTCAGGCAGGCTAATTTGGCCTGCAAGAATAAGGGGAAGGAGAACTGTGTTGGTGTAGCAAATCTGTTCTTATTACTAAAAATTGATTTTGACCTTTGTGAAGATACTAATTTCACCTCCTAATAACAGAAAATTTTGGATGATTGCTTCAGGTCTGGTACAAGACTTGAAAAATTCATCAGCGATCTTGATTTGTTTTGACATGTTTTTTGGCCTACTACTGAGTTTTTTATTTCTGTTTCTCCTAAGTATTTGCTTGCAGGCAGTGTTGCTTGTTTGTTTGAATCCTCACTGTCTTGGCAGTTGAACAGTGTTGCCCAAAGGTCCCAGCATTGTTCTTCATTCCTATATAACAGGACTCAAATAATAAAAATGAGACAATAATCATAAATGAGATCTCAATAACAGAAATACCTTTCCAATTCTATAATCTGTTGGGTTTGCTTGTTGTTCTCTTTCTTAAGACTTACCTTTCTTTCTGATTTTTATTTATTCTTCAGTAAGAACATTATCAAAAATTACTGTGTTTATTTAGACTACTACAGTGCCTTTGGCTCCTGTCATTAGGATGGTTTAGTGAGGAGTCTAGGAAATAGCTCCCATGACTTTGACAACAGTCTTTATAAAAACCTTATTCTCATAAACTGACTCATTTTCAGAGTCATTCTAGGAAGTAGAATCACCCATGTCCCCAGCCTGTGTTCAAGGGTCAAGCAAAATGTCTGATCTATGCTCTGTTGTCCCACATCCGAGAATAGGTCCAGGTGGATTTTCTGGGGCAGAATTTTCTCTGTTGACGTCATATGTCAAGGGCTCTGTAGCGGAATCTCTTTTAACTAGCACATGAAGCACATGTTTAAATGTGTGTTTCAGGTGATGCTGAGGAAGAGCCACTAAACAGATGGGGAGAATTCATGCAGGGGTTCAGAGTAGAACTAGTTAATTTAATTGACAAACTAGGAATTATTCCCCTGTTGAGAGGGTATGAGTTAAAAGATGGTGCTCCAGGTTCTGTATAGTGAAGAACTGAACAGATTTTCTCTGAAATCTTTATTTCTTCTGAAACTGCTAAGTACATCTCATCCTAAAAATATGGATTGGTTTTGTTCCATTATTTGTTTAATTGTTCTGGATCTAAAAAATAGAAAAGATATGTGACCTGCCTAGTGGTATGTACTGGTTTGGTTTGCATCAATATTTGGAAAAGGAGAGAAGACAGTAACAGAATTAGACAAAAAGATTCCCGAAGCCATCTGCTCCTCTCCTTGCAGACATTAGATGTTTATAGTACAACAGTAGAACATGGAATGGCTCTCCTTTCCTTCAGGACTACGTTGGCTGTCTGTAAAGTGAGCACATAATAGAGTGAATATGTCTTGTAGGCAGCCACAAACTCCCACTGATTTCCAGTCTGGTTTACATACTTCTCAAAAATCTTAGCAATCCTTAGCCTTCCTGGAAAGCCACTGTGGGATGATCCTGAGCTGCTGTCACAGATTATAGCTAAGGAACTCAGGATCCTTCAGGGGCAGGATCACAGTTTCTCGGGACTGGCTTAACCCAGCAGACTGTATATCTGTGGTTGGACAGAGCCCAAAAAGACAGCATAAAAATAATAAATTATTAATATCTGGAAGATGTAAAGCTTAATTAATAAGTAATAAGTTGCAGCACTTTTCTTTTCTTAGAAATATAGACTGGCTGTATTTTTTAAATTTTCCTTTCATTGAACATGTTTCTTCTGTTGCTCTTTCTAAGTATCCTAAGGTGCTGAAACTTAGGATTAATTTTACAAAAACTAAGAAAGTTATACTGCTGCCATTCAGGCTGAGAAAGAGAAGGAGAGATGTTTTCTGAAAAGAGCTTTTGTTGATTTTGCTAGTAGGGAGGGAGGGTCTGGAACAGCTGAGTGATTGCACAGCTGCTTCCAGCAGCGTCTCCCTAGAAATGTAGCAAAGGAGATCCTACTGTGTGCCTGCAGAGATGGAGGCACACAAAAAGGTACGGTAATTTTCCTGGCATCATCCCTCTGGTTAACAAAACTAAATGTTGAGAGTGTCTCCCAAGTCTCATACTTTTGTTTTCCTGGCAGCATAAGACAGGGAAAACTTTTTAGACAAGCACATGTAGCCTGCAGTTTAAAAGAAGAGTGGGTTGGGATTTTATCACTGGCCACCACCACTCTGCTGACACTGACAGGGATCCAGTCCTTGACCTCTAACAGAATCCAAGTTGGGCTAAGCCCCTCTGGAATGCCCAGCCAACAGGCACATTTGGAGATCACCTCCTATTTGAAGCGATGGTTTCTCTGCAGTCCTGGCAGGATTTCAACCTCGATAACTCTGCTGCACCTGCTTAAAATCCCTCCCTCATGTTTCCCTGGGTATGGCATGGGCCCCTCCTGTTCTGCAGTGCTTCAGTGTTCCCCTTCCAGTTTCATACCACCTGCTCCTAAATTGATTTCTAGATCACTTGTACCTCCATTTATTAATCGAGCTGGCTTCCTTGTAATTATTTCAAAGGATCTAAGCGTGAAAGCAGTAAGTGCGTGCACAACCCTTGTGCTGTTCTGTGCAGTAGCTTCTCTTGTTGTTTATCTGCATCACCCAGCAGGTTGTGATCCTTGCATATTCCTTTTACAGTGAGGCTTGGGTTCATCCACGTTAGTCTCAATTGACCTGTTGCCCCCTGTGACCATGTCCTTGTTGGTAATGGAGCTAGAAGGGCTATTATTAAGAAGAAGGGGGGTACTGGTGCTTATTGCAGGTGTGGGATCCACTCAGGTCCAGGGGTGGAAATCAGGTCTGTTCTTCACATAGGTGCAACAGGCAAGGTAGGGCCTTTCCTTCCATGTGTGGCTTGTTAGAGAATGTTATCACAGTGAGTTTATTTTGTGACCTCAAACACCTCTACAAAGTCTGTACCTCTTCTTTAAATTTCTTTTTTTTTCCTCCCTCTTGGTATGTCATTGTTTTCAGTAATGTATTGACAGCAGAGCAGCTGTTTTTGCTTTGTCTCTAATATTGGTTTCTCCATCCAGACTTCAGAACTGGGAGATCATTAAAATCTGTCTTTTCCATGACTTTTAGGCAGTCGGGTGCTTTACTTTCCCCTTTGCCTGCAAGTATTTCTTTTTGTGCTGTAAAATCAATTTGTTCTGTGTGCTTTTACTTAAATCTGACTGCTGCTAACACTGTGTTTGTTTCATTAACAGGTTAGCTTCACAGGAAACCCGTCACCAACAGCGAGAAAACTCCAAGGACAAGTTGAACGCAAACGACATCTCGGAGACAGTCCATGGGGACTGTACCAGATCCTCTGAGATCTGCCAAGCTTTCCGTGGTCTCAGCTTCTGCAGAGGAGGAGCACCTGGGAGACCTGCAGTCTGCTAAGCACCAGCCCCAACTACCCAGTGGCCAGAGGACCAGCAATGGCTTCCCTTGCACACCGTCCAGCTCAGCTGCAGTTTGCTTGTCTGACCTGAAATGCGCAGGTGCTGCCGGCACTCAGGGGTGTGAGCAGTGCCACAAGGACAATGAGAGCCGGCAGGAAGCCTTTCCTCCTGGGCTCGCCAGCACAGCTGCAGAGGGGCATCCTGCAGCTGTAAATCCTGCTGGTTGCTCCCAGCCAGTGGGCAGTGGAACACCAGCAGCACCAGCCCTTCCTGCAGCAGGAGCCCTCTTGGCGGGGCAAGGGCCAGAGATGATGCCAGCCCCCCAGAGCTCCCGGCAGTTTGTGCAAGGCAGCCAGGTGAAAACGAGCTCCCTGACGCAAATAGATGACTCTGCCTTGAAACCTCAGGGGACCAATGATCAGCCGGCACTTGAGGTGTTAAATTATTCTTCCCCAGGTGATCCTGTCAGGGGTGATGAATCCTGTCATACTTCTCAGGCAAACCTTCTGCAAAGAGGGGAAAAAGGCAGGGGAGCAGAAAAAAATGGTTCCGCTGCATGTCAGTCAGCCTTGCCAGCAAGGCAAACCGAAGCTGACCTGGGGAGAGACCCACAGACCAGTTTGGAGGCGAAGAGCGGGCCTGCAGACAAGGCACAGTTGCAGCCCACAGATAAAGCTGAAGCGGCACAGAGCAACAAGGCACCAGCCCAGTTTAGCCACAGGAGTCCACATCCTGTACACAACACAGACCCCAGGCCAGGAAGTCCAGGTCCCACCCAGCTCTCCAAATTCAGAGAAACAGGTACAATGACGGTTCAGCCAGAGAGCAGCTCTTTGACTCAGGAAGCTGTAAGTAGGACATGGCGAGATGCTGAGGTTCAGGCTGTGGCTACTGTGGAGAGCAAATCTGCTTCCACCAGTCCCAGCATCCTTGTTGCCTTCTTGAAAGGAAATCCTCCTCCAGAGGAGAAGGAAGAACTGCACATAATTTACCAAGGAGGTATGGGGCTGAGCCAGGCTGAACGTACTGACAATTTATCCCCACCACAAAAGTCCCCGTGTTCTCCTGGTATCACATCAAAATCGACTGTTGTGGCTGTGACTGCTTCAGCCCAGACCCAGCCTGTCAAACTGCCTGGGGTGCCGTCTGACATGGTGTCTCCAGTGTCAGCAGATAATGCAAAACCTGTTGTCCCCTTCTCCCCTGCAGCTGTTACCTCCCAAGGGACACCTGTGGGTAATGCTGGAACGATCGGTGAAGCCCATGATGGCAAGGATGCTGCTCAGCTGCCAGTGGATGCTCCAGTCTCACCAAAGCCTGTCCCAGTCGAGCAGCTTGCTCTTGACTCCAGTAATCAAACTCCATCACAGTCTGGGACTGGCACTGATGAACCAAGCAACACTTCCCCTGATGCTGTCCCAGGAACCAAGAACAACGGGCGAGATCTTGTCCGTGTTGCAGGAAGCAGCCCGTTAGCTTTACTCTGTAGCACAGACAGTGAAGTCAAGCAGAAGGAGGTCCCAGCTAGCTCTGAGCAAAAGCCTGTGCAAAGTAAGGGTGCAGGTCAAGGGGAGGCCATTCCTTATCAATCTGTGGTAAAACCAAAGGAAGAAAACTCAATGGTGCTTGATCCTAAAGGAGGGATGAATGTTAGCAGCCAGCCTGCCACTGTCCATGTAAAGGCGTGCTTGGAGGATGTAGGTGAGAAGAGCAGAGGCCAGGGAGACACTGGCCAGTCTCAGACAGCCAGCAGCCAGAACCTGCAGGCAGGACTGACACCTAAGTTGAGTGGGAGTTCTCCAGGTCTTGCCCATCCTGTGGCAGCATCTGCAGCTCTCCAGCAGCAAGGCTTCCAGGCCAGGGAGTCCAGACACGAGCTTCACACAGCAGCAATTCCTGCTTCAGCTCAGGCCTTGCCAAACCTGGGGGAAAACAAAAAGCAGCACACCCCAGCCATGGAGGCAAAAGTGCAAGTGAAGCAGTCCAAACACATCAGGGATGTTGTTTGGGACGAGCAGGGAATGACATGGGAAGTTTACGGTGCTTCCCTTGATCCAGAATCCCTGGGAATTGCCATCCAGAACCACTTACAGAGACAAATACGGGAACATGAGAAACTGATCCGGGCCCAGAACAGTCAGACACGGAAATCCATTTCCTCGGATACATCTTCAAATAAAAAACTGAAAGGGAGGCAGCACAACATGTTCCAGTCCATGCTGCAGAATTTTAGGCGTCCTAACTGCTGTGTCCGACCTGCTCCCTCTTCTGTGTTAGACTGACGTGGTTTGCAGGGGTGCCTGGATCTCTGCAGTGGTAGAGAGAATCCCTCTCCTCAAGTCCTGCTGTTCGGTTGTGTTACTGAGGTTGTGATGCAGCAACAGTGGAAAATTATTCCCCTTTGTTTTCTGACTAGCCACATCTCCATCATGCCATTATTATTGTCACAGCTGGTGTATTCCCACATTATGCCCCCTTCCCGACTACTGTCAGATGAAAAGCTAGGCACTTAGCAAAAGCACAAATTTCAATTGCCACCTTGTTGCAGGGAGAGCAGCACCTTCTGTTAAAGTAGGAAGCAGAGAGATTATCAGAATTATTATGGGAATTATTTGTGTGCATCATGAGGTCTTATACAAAGGGGTGGACTGGGGGAAGCTGAGGGAGGTGGAACTAAGGTTTAACAGCTGTCAAGATCTAAAACAAGACAACTTTCCTGGTGTGTAAGTTACCTACGCTGAGGCAAATCCATGAACAGGCTATGGACATTGATCACTGAGCAGTCTCACTTCTGCTGATACTGTGGGTCACTGTTTTCAGGTTAGCCCCAGGGAGACAGGTCTTCCCTTCTTGTTGAAATGGAGAATGAGGAAAAGAGTGAGGATCAAGACTGAAGGACCGTCTCTTTGGGAGAAGCTAAATCAATGGGATTTTGGTGGCCAGAAGGGGAGGTGAAAGAGGGGCTTTTTGTCCCCCGCATCAGCCATGCTTAAGGTATAAGCAGGTGAGGCACAGGAGAGCACATTGGTAAATGTACCTGCATCCAGTGGGATGGTGCCTGCTGGGGTGTTCCTGCCAAGTCTTTCAAAAGCAGTGAGCCATTCTGGCTCCTCAGCTGGGGTGGGAAGCCCCTGCTCCCCGCCTCCCACGGTGCTGAGCACCTCTCCTCTAAATCACTCTTTAAAGTGATGTGGATCTTTCTTCTCTTTCCAGAGATGTTCTCCCATACGAGCAGGCTGTCCTGTCCATGAGCCTCCATGTCTAGTGTGGGTCTTTTTCCCTTTTAAGTCCTTAGCCAACTCTACTTTTTCAGTATTTTGGTGCTTTTCTTGCTGCCTTTCATAAAACCAATACCATTTATTTAGCCCGTGTGTGTTTTGTTTTACCTAACTCTCTATATTATAAACCATTATATTGTTAACTTGAAAAATTTACTTTATAGCAGTACTGAAATCTTGAGACAATCTTTACTGTATTTCTGACGTTAGAAAAGTTATAGAAACTGCTAATAAAAAGTAGCTTAGTGACTGTTTCTCCAGAATTGTGATATACAATAATGTCTCAAATGTATGTTGGTCACATTTCTCAACATAATATTTTTCAGCCTGGGAAATATGTTTCCCACTAGCTTTTTATTCTGTCCACTAGAGTTCTTAATGGGAGGCTGGGGAACTCCTGCAGTTTGTAGGAAATTTAGTTATCAATCCTGCAAAGCACTGAGGATTTGGATGCTGTAATCCTGCAGAGTACAAGAGTTAAATAGGAGTTACTTTTATTCCATTAAAGATTTTTCGTGAATCATGATGATAATTTTTTTTTCCGTCTGTAGTACCACATGCCTGACTTACTCTGTAGATCTTACAACTTACTCTAAATCTTACAGGTTTACACAGTGTAAATGAGTATTAATGGGGTTTTTTTTGTTTTTTTTCTGTGAAGTGAACCTGAGGTAGTCCCCTTTTATTTAGGAGGTCAGATTTCTTGAGTATATCAACTGGCAACCCTTCATAGTAGCTGTTTTGGGGCAATTTTTCCCCAACAGAAGAGTAAAATACTGTAATATACAATATTTTAACTCAGTTCAATGAAAGGTGTTACCTCTAGGCATAGTACTGAATTGACTCCCAGTTTTCCTCTGGTGCATATCTGGGGGCTTTATGTCACGTCTTCGTTCAATTTCTGTATGTTATTTCAAGTCCTCTCCCACTTGTGATGCTGAATTGCTCATTCTGAAACACCACATTAGAGAGTGTCTTCCCACCTCTGCCTACCAGGAGGAAAGTCTCCAGCCTTTTTTCTGTTAGTACTGCTCTTTCCATCCCCTTCCTAGCAGTGTCTGAGATGTGAGTTTCATGTGAAATTTTGTGTGGCATTAATATTGGCAGTATCATTAGGTCAGGTTAGTTGACAAGTTCAGTGTCTCTTCCCACATTGTGTTCATGTCAGCCCTGACAAGGTTCCCTGAGCTGTCTGTGTTTTTTGCTGTCTCCTGTCCAGGTCCAAGGCTTTGTGCTGCTCCTTTTGCCTCCCTTCTGCCCCTTCCCTCACTAGCTGTTGCCCAGCCTGTCTTCTTGTGAAACCGTGTCCCTTGGCTCAGCTTGCGTCCCTCTCTCTGCTGTCCCCCTTCCTGTAGCGCTGTGAGCCAGCTTACTCTGAACTGTCCCTTTTTATCCTCAGTCTGAATATACAAATGGATTGTCATATTTTTTTCCAGAGGAGAATAAATGGCTATCGCGCATTCACCAATTTCTATGAACTTTATCCTTTAGCTTAAGCTCTGCAAAATATTTCCAGCGTATGGGTGGCTTTATTGAGACCAAACTGGGCTTGGCAATGAATGACCAGGGTGCTGGGCCAGCACTGGAATTAATTCTTCTTTGTGAGGAAGAGGAGATCTCCCCTGGTTCCCTGCAGCTTCTTTCAGCTGCGTTTTCACTAGCCAGTCCACCCACACCTCTCTTCCCCACGCCAAATGACCTTTCTTCTAGGAAAATTTCACCAATGCATATGTACCGCAAAGCGCTGATGGACAGCTTACTAAGTGGATGCATCTGAACAACTGCATGGGCATAACTGAAAAAAATGTAGTGTTCAGCACATATTCTGGGAAAATACCAGTGCAAAGACGCAAAGTGTCCGTGACACTGTCTGGTGAGGGCAGAAGTCCTGCAGACGTGTGTTTGAAGTCAAGCAAT
The DNA here is from genome assembly GCF_036250125.1 of Pseudopipra pipra. NCBI lineage: Eukaryota > Metazoa > Chordata > Aves > Passeriformes > Pipridae > Pseudopipra > Pseudopipra pipra. Next base: position 20,797,429 of record NC_087552.1, on the reverse strand, counting down.
AAAGTGCCAAAAAGCCAACACACACAAATGAGTCGATAATCACCAGCACATCTCATGGAAACTATTTTAGGTTTTGACTCTGCCTTGCTAGGGCAGACTGTAGGCAAGCTGCTAGTTTTAACACTGGTGATTTATGCTTACTCCTCCATACAGTGTCTAGATGAAAATATGAATCCTCATGTGGATGACACACGTTTCACCAGCAGCAAAACAGAACCATGTTTTGAGTAGCAATTAGCAAATATTATGCATGTGAGTGGGCTTGTAGCAGCCAAGAAAGACTGTTCTTGGTGTCTTCATTTGTCAAAAATGAAAGTGTGCCTGGAGTAGTGGTATGGCAGAGAGTAGGGGCAGATGATCTGTGTGCCACCACCCCATTCCTTTTCTCTACCCAGTGACTCAGAATCACATTGCTGATGGTTGGATGGTTAAAAACCAAGGAAATCCATTTGGGCTAATAAAAAGAGGGTTCAAAACACAAAATACTTTGTCATTTCCAAGAGTAAATCTATATGGAAAAAAAAAGGAGAAAAATACCTGTGTCGCAGCTTAGCCAGCTGAAGTAACTTTTAAATTCATTTTTTTGCAAGATGAGAAATTTTGGGAAACAAGCTTACTGTCAGGAAACTATTTCCTGTTGGTTGCATTTATAAAGGCAGTGAATGAGAACGGAATATTTACTTCTAGTTTCACTTCAGGAGCTTTCCACTAGGAAAAGATGAGAATAAACACATTTCAGTGTTACCAATACAAAACCTGAGTTAAAAGAGTATGTTGGTGCAGGCAATTTACAGTATAGTCCTGGATTTCATGTGAGGCTGTGACATGTCTATGTGCACTTGGTTGGTATCAGCCAGCTTTGTGTTGCTTTGGGCACAAGTTCTGAAGTTCTTCCTCATTTCTACTGACTTGGTTTGGAGAAAAAAAGAGTGGGGAAATAGCTGAATAGACAAGAAGGGGAATATCTGTCTTCTTCGTTTCAGAGGAAAAAAACCTTCTTTTGAATATACAAGAAGGAATTGCTGAGAAACATGGGAAGGGAGCGACCAAAACTCATGTAAAATAAAGTTGATGTAGGTGCTTCACAAGGAATTCCCATTCCTGTGTGTGTGAAGCCAGTGTTTTGCTTAAGTTCTGCCCATTTCTTCATTCTGACCTCACACATTTTTCATATTGTTGGTGGTATCCCGTGGCTTTTAGGAAAATTAACATTTCCAAAGGCTGTATATTTTGCTAGTATTTATAGATATATCCAAATTTGATCAAATAAAACCTCTAGGCAAACAACCTCAGTTTATTACTGCTACCGCAATTGTAAAATGCACTGTTTGGAGAAGCATATTCAAGGGATTCAGAAAAGGTGAATGTATGCTCTAAAGATAAACACTAGCTTTTCTCTTGAATTTCATTACTATGGTGAAGTGTTAAAGGTAAAAGTGGAAATCCAAATGAAGATCAGTGTTGAAGGAAAATTCAAAGTGGCTGCCGCTGGTTTTCAGTTTGGAAACTTGATGGAATATACCATTCCAGTGTTTCATTACTTAGCTCAGTGTATGCAAGGTTTATGTGAAAGTACAAATTTTATTAGCTTGTTAGCTCCATTATCTTGTTCTGTGTCTATCCTTCTACACCTTTTAAAAGTTAATGCAAAATGTTACCAAGACAGAGTAAATCTTTCACAGACAGCTTATGGGAAAAGCTGCTCTGAAAGAGACAACTGATTGTCAGACTCCGTGGGCTTAAAAACTTACAGCTACAGTTTTAGTAACCAACCTCAGCTGTTTGGGTTTTTTTGGTGTCTCTGTAATGCCTCTATGAGTGATCAGTATTTTCAGTTGTCCGAAAGATGTGCACATAGATCCTTATCCAAATACTGCACACTACCAAGTATCTCTGGGATCACTGGCTGCTGCAGTGGTTCATGGACCTGAAGGTCAGGTCTTGAACCTTGAACTGGCTGCAGTGTTCTCTTAGGGGCCTAAATTATCCCACTTGAGTTAGTGTAGATGTTTAAAAGAATGAAGTATTACAGCTGAATTGAGCCAAACTGAAATTACTATCATCTGGGTTTTTTTTTTAAACTCTTGAGATTTACTGGGTTTTTCTGCTTTTTGATTTTCTGAGCAGCCCTTCCTTCCTCGAATTTATAATGTGGATTTTGCATCAAAACCTGGCAAAGAAGATCTTGCAAAGTGAAACATACCTTTCACCATTCAGGCTGCTTTAAAGAAAAAATAATGTTACTACTGAGCCAAATCACACAGAGAGGAAATATTTTTTCCTCTAGGATAATGTTTGCTGTAGGTAAGCTTTTGTGTACATGTGTCCCTGTTTAAAAGGGGAGTACATGTGTGCAGGTCTCCATGCATCACTCATGCTCTAATATGACTTTTTCTGTTTGCCCTTCTGATTGAATGCTGGAGGCTTAGCATTTTCTACAACCTTGAGGCAAGTTTAAATCACTCTGCAATACAGAAACAAGGATTTTCTCCTTATCTGGTCTCTCAAAAACAGACTATGGGTGACAGCAAGCATTGGAGTTCATTAGAAGTAGAATCACATCAACTGAGCCCCATTTGAAATAATAGACCATGAGTTTTTGCTAGTTTTCTGCTTAGACTGACACTCTTTTGAGTAGAAATAAATGACATCTGCCAGCAAAGTTTCCAGAGGTTGTCTGCTGCAGAATATGAGTCTCTCAGATGCTTCTCAGCAGCTCTGCTACAACTGGTGACCCTTCTGCTGCAGTGTCCTCCTGACAGCACTTCCCTTAGCCCAGTTCACAGTCAATAATTTCAAGTACATCAAAGGCAAGTTTAGACACTGCCCTGAGGAATTTCCATAAAATGGAAGAGAAAGATCCCTATGTTTGTGGCACATAAAATCACATCTGAGTTGTGAAATAAAGGTCTCAGTGGCACACTGAAAAATACTGGGAGTTTCTACACAGAGTTAAAGGGAGGGAGCATAGCTGGACTTTTAATTCCAAAAAACTATGGCCATGGATCAGTCAGCAGCAGAAGAAAACTAACTTTGGGGCTTCTAACAACAAATAATATTATTGTGGCGTTATTCATTTTATAGTTACACTGATTGAACGTGATGTACTGTACAAAATAAAGCTAGTATTAGGCTTCCAGGTGTACCGTGGCATTCATTTGAGACATACCAACAGAAGTTTGCATGTGAAGAAGTCTTACAGTGATACTAAAGCAATGTTACCCACTTGATTGAGTCCCTTAGGAATTTAATGTTTTGCTGTTTTACATCTGGTTTCCATGCTGAGTACAATAAAATGAGCACTGTCTTAATTACTCTGGGTCTCTGTTTGTAGGCTGACATGGGAAAAGAAAGGACTTTTAAGGGTGGACCTTCTGGCTAAATCTGTGGATGTCTGTAGGTCAAAGCCACTATGAAAGGCTTTCTGAATTCAGGCCTGAGACCTGGCACCTTGCAAAGCTCAGCATAGTGGAAGCTGAAGAAGAGACCTGTCTGCTTCCTTCTGTGTAAGTGCAGTTGCCTTTGCACAGCTGTCTATGAGCACAGGCTTTTCTGCATCAGCTGCTACTCTACCCTTCTGCATGAATTCGCTCAGCCTTTCAGCAGTCCATTGCCACACAACAACACATTACTCATTCAGCTCAGCAACCCAGGAACCGAGGTGGAAAAGGCAGTGTTTTAACCCTGCTGTGTCACTGCTGTAGCAAATTGTCACCACCATCCACCAGCACACAACACACATAAAGCTGAGAGCATCAGCATCACAGTAATCATTTTCCTCCCCTAAAAAAGAGAAAGTTTTACCTCAGAGTACAAAAGAGCATAAGATAACTGTGGCAGTAATGTATTTGGATCCAGCAGTGTTACAGGTATGGTATTTCCATGTACCTGACCTTTACTAGAGGGCAGGAAGACCCCACCTCGGCACACACTTTCCTATGGTGAGGGGAGAGGAGCAGAACAGAGAGATAATGTGGTTGCATGGTGCCTCTGCTATAAGTGAATTTCTGTCTGCTCACCCCGAGCTGGAGTCTCTCCCCCAAAAAGAGTTATTTCCTTCACTGTGTTTCTGTACTTATGTCTTGGCTGCAAGGGCTCAGGGTGCTTCAACTAACTGCCCATTCCTTTGTGCAGTTGCAGAGGGTATTTTATTAATGAGCTTTGCTGGGTTCCTTGTCAGGTTCAGGTTCCTGCATGCTAGTGGCTGCCAAACATTAGTCCTGAACCCAAATTTCCAGGAGCAAGGTGCTTCCCTGCAATACCTGGATTCATTCAGCTGTGTGCCACAATTGGCAAGGTCTCTTTGTAGGCCAGAAAGCTGAGGTCTCCCTTTTGTACTTCATCCCTGTAGTCTTGCTGCAGAAAGGAAAAAGTCTAAAGATCCCTTCCCCCTAAGGGACTGATGGAGCAGAAAAAGGACCAGTGCAGAAGATAAGCTATCATTCTATCAAACCAATAATAACCAGTGCACATTTTTTATCTGATGCAGATTTTGTATCATATAATGTGGCAGTTTCAGGGAGATAGTGCCTTCATATATAAAGAATAAGTCTGGCTTCTTGTTCATACATCAGCTGATTTACTGAGGATGTGAGCTTTACAACCAGCAGCACTACATCCTGGGGTATCTGCTTCGCTTCTTTAACCTGCTAAAGAAACCGCCATACCTTTAGGGATTCAATTGACATCAAAATGACTCTGCTAGGTGAGTGCTTCCACTCACAATAGGCAGTATTGTGAATGGAAAAGTTAAAATTTCCTCATCAAATTTCAAATGGCTGACTCCTTTGAGAACCATGAATGACCAGTTTGGCTAGCCAATGTTTTAAAGCATAGGCACTTAAATCTGCAGTTTAGTATTTAGACAAATATGACCTCATTTGTGAGAAGTGTAGGGTGCTCTTATCTCTTGTTGAGGTCAGATCATGGAGACCTATGGATGCTTGACATCTCCACTGTTAATGAGATACCTATACCCAGTGCCATAGTAAGTAAGTCATTGTAGGCAACTCTGAGTTGTAATGATAGTGCACACAACCTACAAAAAGCTGCCAGTGCAGATTAGGAAATGCTAATTGTATGGTGGTTGTATGGATAGTCAGCAGAACTAGGGAAGTGATCATCCCCCTGTACTCGGCATTGGTGAGGCTGCACCTTGGGTACTGTGTAATGACTTCAAAAAGGACATTGAGGTGCTGGAGCGTGTCCAGTGAAGGGCAATAAGGCTCGTGAAAGGTCTGGAAAAGGTGTCATGAAAAACAGCTGAGGGAGCTGGGTTTGTTCAGTCTAAAGAAGGGGAGGCTCAGGGAGGACCTCATTGGTCCTCTACAACTACCTGAAAGGAGGTTGTAGTGAGGGGGGGGCAGTCTTTTCTGCTGTGCTTGCAGTGAGGGGACCAGACGAAATGGCCTTAAGGTGTGACGGTGGAGATTAAGGAAAAAAAAGGTTAGGGTTAGGTTAGGGTTAGCTTAGAAAAAGCTTTTTTCACTGTTAGGGTGGTCAGGCAGTGGAATAGGTGGCGCAGGGAGGTGGTGGAGTCACCATCCCTGGAGGTGTTTAAGAGGCATCTGGATCTGGCACTGTGTGAAATGGTTTAGTGGTTTAGGGGTTACAGTGGTAGTGCTGGGTGGACGGTTGGATGATGATCTTAAAGGTCTCCTCCAACCATGATGATTCTGTGGTTCTATGATATGCCCCATTGCTGGTCATATTTCAGCAGTATCTATAGGAGTGCTTGCACACCTCTTCCTAAAGTGTCCTTTGCACTTACAATAGACAAATTAAGTGGGATCAGCAGCTTGGAAGAGCGGGTGCCAGCCTACAAAAGAATTCGCCTTTGCTGTGCCATCTTTGTGATGAATTAACTTTAAAAAAAAAAAGTTTTCTAATAGCCTGCTGTGGACTGCAGCACAAGGAAGGGATTTGGGTCATTCATGCTGAGGTTCTGCCTTAATTCCATAATTCTTTTTATTTCTTTTCCTAATTAGAAACCTGCTCATGGCAGTGCTTTTTCTCTAAATCCACTTACATAACATCAGTGAGCTGAGCAGTTAAGGACATTTTTCTCACGGGCTGGTGCAAAACATGCTGGCAGCTAGAGCACAACCACTCGGCACCCACCTTTTCCTCGGCGCCTGGTAGAAAATGGCTGGTGTGCAGGAATGTCTGCTGGGTTCTGCAGAGCCCCCACATCTGTGCTGAGCCAGGAACCACTGGACTGTGTCACCCTGGCCTCAAGAAGCAGGAGGGACGAGGTCTGCCTGGGAACCGGCAGAGGTGAGGCCATCCATGAAGCTACTCCTCCTGGGATTTGGGAGTTCCTCATGTTTCTTCCCTCAAGATTTGTGTCTCTTCCTTTTTCAAGGATAGTTACTGATCTACTGATTAATGAGAGAAATTGCCTAGGTTTACTAAGTCTCAAGCTAGGGAAAAGCTTCTAGGGAGATGCTGTCTCCATGCATTGTTACTTACTTACTCTTCTGAAACTCCTGGGCTCCCCTTAGGTTTTGGACACTTTGAGTGCCTGCCCTGTAGACAGAGGCTGGTGGACAGGTTTCTCTGTTTTTTCCTGGCTGCAGGAGAGAAGAAATGGGGAATAAATAGGGCTGATGGTTGCTCAGGTCATGTCCAAATATCTCCCTGCACCCAGCATTAACTTCTTCAGCTATTTAAAGGAGAAACACTGGCTAAGAAAGCTGAGAACTGTACAGCAGCTTAAGTACGACCCTGTAATGAGTCCTGCAAACTATACGAGGCAAATGCAAATGCAAAATATGCTCCAATTTTGGTTCATTACATGAAATACTCTTTATTACACATTTATCTCTTTCCCTTCACTGACATGGCTCTGATGCTAACATATTTCTCTGCTGGGAAAGTTTTCCTGGTATACACCCTAACTTCCCTGCTGCACAGCTTATGCTACAACAGACTATAGCACCCATCTTCTTTCAGAGAAGAATAATGCACTTACTGTAACTGAGGCTCTCTGCAAAGCACTATCCTCTGCATTGTCATCTTGGGCTTTATTTTCCTAGGAGCTGACAGTGCGCTCTCTCCTCCCAAACTCACCCACCTTTTCAGCTTGGCTCAGTTGATGATGGACAGTTGAAGAATGAAGCAGTTGGTCGCTCACTCTCATTTGCTCTTCACTTTTTGGATGTTGCCATGATTGATACTGGCAACCGTTTTGTGTTTCCTAACGTGCATTCCCATCCTTTGGGGACATGTCCTGAGATCATTAAACTGAGTGCAAACACAGTCAGTACATGGCTTCTGCTTCCTGGGCTGGATGTGGGTGAGTACCCTCTTCCCCATCTGTCATTCATGTCTCTGCCCTTGCAAAGCCAAAGACAGGTTCTCTGGCCTGTTCCCCTGTGGCAGCACAGGTGGAGCAGAAAGTAGTCATATTTTCTCCACAGGATATTTCCCTGAGATGGCACACTTTCCACAGGCACAGAGCTGCAGTAACGATCTCATAATGTCCACTCCTTTGCTTGCAGGGAGAAAAGCTGTAAATCTGTGCTTTTTTTTTTTTTTTTTTTTTTGGTACATTTTCTTTCTAGCCTGGCTCACATACTGGCTGGAATAGCTACTGCAAACTAATTGATGGCACTGTAAAGAGAGCCTACCTAATTGAAGGTAGTCCCTAAATGGTCCTAATTTCTGCCAAAACAGAAACTGGAGCTTTTTAGAACCAACCCCTGACAAAAGGAGAGGTATATGGTATAGCTTAACAGCTTTTTTGATAGCTACACATATGGAGGTTGTGTCCAGCTTCAGCATAGCTGATCTTTTCTGTCTCCAATGCAAGCTGAAAAAGAAAAAAACTGACATCAAAGCCTCCCTGTACCAGGGCACACTCCTCTGTTCTATTTGTCTAAGCACATATAGTGGCACAGTGTACACATTGCTCTTTCCTGGCAGTCTGCTCTGATCACACACTTTTCTAACACTTAGAGGCATTCAATACCAGCTCCAGAAGAGCTTTCATACTTCTCTAACTTGTTTGGCAAGTTCTGCTTGAATAAATTATCTGAGTCTTTCAGTGCTGTGGCTTATTTCCTTAAAAGGTCATATGCCCAACCAAAACAAAAAAAAAATCCTACATTTCCAAATGCTGGGAGGAAAAAGACATTTGGTGTCCCTGTCTGAGAATGCAGCATGTGCAACAAACAAGTGGGAAGAACACCACAGTGCAGAGCTTTGCTTTGATAGTGAAGAGAAAGGTCTGTAGAGGAAGGGATGGGCTAGTTTAAATGCTCCTTTTCCAGGGATGCTCCACACCTTTCCAGATGAATAAACTATATTTTGAAAAGGCATTTCAGCACTGTTACAAGAGTTCAGTTTGGCTTTCAAAAATCAAGTGATTGACATGTTTTCCCAAGTGCTGCAATGTGGATGAAAATGAGCTCATTAAAAGAAAAATACTCATTTAGATGAAAAGTCTCTGAGCAGCTTTCCTGTAAGACCGGTTTCTAACCAGTGGTCTTGGCAGGTTGAACCTTGCAGGGAGGACAGTGAGAAAGGAGGCTCCCTTCTCTCGCCACCTTTGCAAACACCAGGTGTATTGGTGATGTGCATTAAGCTCAGGAGGCAGTAGAGGCTCTGACAGGTGGGAAGAGGGCAGAGGCACAAGTGCTCTTCGTTACTTAAGCTCAGTGAGCTGGAGCCAAGAGCCTAAAGGCATTTGATGAAGATGCAGCAAGTTGTAACAGACACCTAGGTATAACACTGGGTAAGGGTCCTTTCTCAGGAGAGATAGGAAAGCCTCCAGTGACAGCTTGAGAAGACTGTTTATCCTGCAGAATAGCTAAGGCAATTAGGGAAGCTGCAGGTAAGATGCAACATGGAGTTCTTGCTTATTGTGGTGCCTTTATTCAAGGTTGGTTCCAAAGCGTTGTGAAATTTAAATCGGTCAAGTGGAGGGGATGGAGGCCTGGGTTGAGAGGAAGGACTCAGGGTTGGGGTATTGCACTACACGGAGTGTGTGATGTTATTAATGCATAGCAAGGAACAGGTACAGCTTTGTGGAGAGGTTTTGATTCTCAGCAGAGAAATAAGGTGGTTTGAGATGCTTCGATGAACTTATGGTTCCCACTTTGTAAGTCAAGAGTAAGAACAGATAGAGTTAGATCCAAAGAAAAGAAGGGCAAAAGAGCTAAGGCTGCAGCAGGTGTGCCTGTACTCCCACCAGCCAGGGCAGCCCAAGGGGTGCAAAATGGCACAACTGTGTGGACTTACCAGAGAGACACACAAAACTCTGTAAGGCCAGGCTTTCCTCTGGAAGTTTTAGTGTTTCCCTCTCTTTTTCTTGCCATGAGACACATAGCTGCAAAAAGAAATAAGAAGTCCCTGGTAGATTGCTTACCCTAAGTTTTCATTGGTTTTAGTGGGAGAAAAATATGTTGACTGAGGTCTGATAAATAGAAAAGGCAGATATAGATTGATTGTGTAACCTACTGGAGTAATAGAGAAACATGACACAAAAGCTTTTTCATGTATGAAAAAATATTGTCAGCACTTTTTTAGCCTTAGAACTCCAAAGAAGAATGAAAATGTGCTCTGGTATTTTGGATGTTCTTGGCAAGTTATGTGGGATTGCCATGTATTTCAAGTGAGATATCTTTTAAATAGAGGGAAATTATTGAGTCCTCTGTCGTGTAGCTCTCATGCCAGCCCTGCCTTCCTTGTTTACCAGGGACCAAGCATTGCCTGCAGGTATACACAGCACACATTGATTTTAATGTCACGCTAACACACTGCACACAAACACCGTGACAGTTCTCAGGAGCAGCACTAGCCATGGTTCCACATGGATATTTAACTCTTTCTCACACTGTGCCTTTGGCATGCAGGGCCTGAAGTGGATCTGACCTTGCAGAGTCTCTGTTTCTGCTCAGTGGGGGGAAAAAAATAAAAATCTGAAGTTTATCTGTCCAAGCTGCAAAGATTATCTTGAAATTGTGTCTTCAGCATCGATGCAGCTGTATGCCTTAAACCTGCAGGTAGCTCTAAATCATTTCTTGCAGTGCAAATTAATATCTGACTGAAGAATCAATTCTAAAGCAGTAAAAGACTGTTGGCAATAATTGTGCACAGAATTGGGTCCTTCCCTGCTGCTAGCTGTGGTGTAGCATAGAAAAGCTGGGAAGAGTGAAGGTCATTTTTACTGCATTGTTTGAGCAAAAGGGTAAGCCTCTATGCTTTGCTTCTAAGTGAAGCAAATAATATATTTTTCTCTCCTAACTTTTAATGAGCTGTCAAAGCTTGACAGACATCTAGAGGAAGCAGCTGATCTTGGCAGGATTCTTGCACTGCAAAGTTAATTGTCCCCTCTGGAGACAGTGACCGTCTCTATGTCTATACAGCTATCCAATGCCTTATATTCTCCTTGATAAACTGTTTTGGCTAACTGTAGACTAAACTGTATTTTAAACCCAGGGGAATCAGAAGTGTCACATAAAGTAAAATTTTCATGTTACAAGTAGCAAAACATCACACCCTGGTAAATGTTTTTTTTAGCAAAGGAAATGCCTTCACCCTTCATAGTGCCTGCTGCCATGGCCTGGGGCTGGCACATTCAGTGTCTCAGCTCTCCCTTTTCCTGAGATGACCTTTTTGAAGAATTCTCTAAATGGATGACCCTGTATTAAGGAAACCAAAGGGAAGCATCTACCCAGCACAACTTCTGAGATTGTGGTGACAAAGTGATTGTTTACAGCCTGTTCCTCACAAGAACAGCAAATATACAGTGAAGAGGGCAACTGTGTTGGGCCAAGGTTTAGTTTCCACATCTCATTCCAGTGAGTAGTGCTGTCTCTGCCTACTGAACTATCAAGAGAGGGGTTAGACTCATGACTGTGTCACTTTGTATAAATTGCCATCAAAATGTCCAACCTGTCAATTGTGGAGGCAACTTTAACTCTTACTTACGTAGATGACACTTTTATTGTAGGCTATCCCAAAGCCATTGGGCAACAGGGAATCTTGGGCACTGCTGCATAGGTAGGTTTCAGCTGGTGATCTAGGCACCTTAGCACTGGTATTTAAAGCCTTGGCCTTAATGTCTGAGAGAGAGAGAGGCTTAATCTTCTAATTACCTGCCATATTTAGAGAAAGTCTTTCCTTCCATGTCGCTTGTAACAGAGGGTGCAAGCATTTGTTCCTCTAGTCTAAGAGAACATTTTTCTCTAGGATATGCTGATTTTCTGCTGAGAAGCAGAAAATGCTGCAGTCACACTACAGGATGCTTTATAGTTTCTGTACTGAGCCCAAGCATTAAACCCCTCTTCCCTTCAATGTGCAAAGTGCTCAGGTTTGGGTTTTTTAAAGCCACCCAGCTGGTCATCAGCTTATGGCCTGGACAGGGTGTGATGTATGGAGGCCATAGTGAGACAGTGCTGGCTGACAAGTATCAAACAGTGTCAGTAGCAGAGTCTACTAATGTTCTCCAACTAAATCACTTAGGACTGTTTCATGCAAGACGAGTAAGCTTCAGCTCAGTCAGCTGGGTGCAAAAATTAGTTAACATGTTTCTCTGGCATATAATAGACAATCTGTTCGGGTAACAAGGAGGGTCTCTTCTGATGATAAAACCTGCAGAAGACCTGTTCATCATTGGGGTTTTCCATGTCAAAGGACATAATCTTGCAGAAAAATAATGCCTTCCAGAAGCTGAGTTTACTCACCTCCCACAGGGCTCAACAGGAAGCAAAGGTCTCCAGGCTGGTCTCCAGTAAGTGGAGGCTGGCAGCCTTTGCATCCCTTTGCTAAGCAGACAAAATTAGTGGAGAAGATTTGCTAATTAAATGCATTAAATAATGCTGCTTCCTGGAAGAATTTGTAAATCAATGCTTGTCTGTCCATCTGCCCAAGCACCTGCCATACAAACCTGCAGTAGCATCACTAACAGACCAATGACACATCACAGTGCTGCCCATGGCACTTCTCCATCTCTCATGTTATGTAGGGACACTTCACAGCATGCCCTCTGCAGAAGGGTGAATAAGGCACAGCATCCACACCATTTTCTCTGTGCAGCCAGGGCTGCCCTCAGGCAGTACATGCTTTGGTTACTCTTCAATGCCACCTCTGAAGTCCTGTGATTACTACTTACAGTCGTACCTGGATCAAAGGAAGGGAGGCAGCCAAGGCTTTTTTTGATGGAGGGTGAGGTTGTGGGAAGCCCACTGGAGCAAATGTCCTTTACCTTTATGTTGGGCTTTGGGCCAAACTGTCCCTGCAAGATGGACACAGCCTGGTAGCTGGCCAGCAGCCAGCTCTGCCTGTGACCTTCACCTCACCCCAGAGGCCACAGCTTCCTCTTGTCCAGACCAAGTATAATGTTATATTAATGCTATCTTCTTCCTAGGATCACATGCAGGGGTTGTAGAGAAAGGATTTCTCTTTGGCTTAATCCCACCCTACCCTACCTTTTCAGTAAGAATTTCCTCTGGAAGTCTTACCACTCCTTAGGCTTAAGCATTGATCAGACTAAAGAAATTCCTGAGCTGTGGGGCCTCCAGGAGAATCTTGGGCACCAGAGCACAGCATTGCTCAGCAGGGAGATTCTTACTAGGAAACAAAATTAAAAGCTTTAATTTCCTTCTGAAAGGCAGAGGGAATCTGCATTTACCTATTCTTTCAGCATCCTAGTTGGCTTTTAGTTCAGCCAGCCCCTGGACTGCAATCACCAGTGCTCTGGGCATTGCAATTGACTCGGACGACTGCCCTGGAATGTAATGAGACTGCAGTGTATTGAGAATAATAATGCCCATCATACCCCTCAGCTGCACTGCATTGTTCTTTCATATAAAAGGGCAGGGACTCTGGTTTATGTACCTTCCTCTAAAGAGACATATTGGGTCTGATTGATGTTAGATTTAAAAACAATTCAAAGCATAGCTGTTAAACATACATGGAAAAAATCACCTCTTTCTTCCTGTTCTAATCAATGGACTGTCCGCAAATGCATCTGCAGCTTCTTATGTTGGTGTTTAGTTGATTAAAGATTTGTATCTGAATCAAGCCCCAAGGGCCAGATTATCAGCTGGAGTTAATGAACATAGTGCTATTGACTGCAACAAAGCCATCAGTCACTTAATAGCTGCTGCTGAACTAACTTTGAATCTGAATAACTCCATACACCTAAAATCTGAATCTGACTTGCACAACTCGCTGTCCTGTAGATAGTGAGACTGAACTTTGCACATTTTGGGGAGGTTACACATACTACACTGTTACTTTTTGAGGTTTAACTTAACTGAGCTTTTGTCAGAAATTCAATGTTCAGAGTTGACAGAGCACAGTTTATTGACTATTTTTTTACCTCCTAGTCCCAAATCGTTTTGTTTTGCTGTTCTGTTTTGTTCCAGCCCTCCTGGGACTGCAGACTCACAGGGGAGGGAAACTATCCCAAGCTGTACAGTGCCTGGTGTCAAAGGGCTCTCGCCTCCTGAATGGCTTTCTTGCTGTTACCTGAATATGGAGTCACTGAACACTTGTGAGAGGCTGACGAGGCTGTTAATGCTACCTGTAGGGGATTCAGCCCCTCCACTGAAGTGCCCTTGATTTAGTTAGTAATTTGCTTGTCATAGTGTTTATATTCAGAAGTGACTGAGGGGGAAAGTGCTCTTGTTTGCTGTAGCTGTTCCCACATCTGCATATAATCTTCCCAACCCCAGCTGGCGGAATGAGAGCCTGGTCTCTGAGTTCCCCCTAATCCCTGCAACCTCATGGGGGTTTCCTTCCTTGCCACATGTAGGGCCTGAAAACACTGCTGTGGCCCCATGGCTGTGCCACAGATCCTGTTGCTTCCCCTCTGCTTTGGGAAATGCTGCAGTCCCACCTGCAGGCCTGATGGCAGTTTTGTGTCTGGTTGATATGTGTACTTCTTTGTCTAAAGCCAGTGCAACAATGTGTCTCTACCAGGAAGGCACAGGAAGTATCTCATAGCTACTATATATATCTGGGGTTGCTAACAACACTAAACAGAAGGTTTGGGGGGTTGCTAATCACCATCAAGTGACCTTTTAATCCCATTCCCATGAATTTGTATTAGGTTAATTTTTCAGCTGGCAGTGCGTGGCCGTGGGTGAGCACACTGCAACTCCAGCAGTGCTTTGAGGACAGCTCCTTCTGTTCACCAAGTGTCATCAGGGGGTTCATTGCATGCTGCTGTAGTGAAAGTCTATGGTAATAGGCATTTCACATTCCAGATTTCATGGGTCTGTTCAAGCAGAGATGGTTTGGGAGGCAGAGAGCATCTGCAAATTCAAGCTTATCTCTGAAGATGTGTCTGAGAGATAACGATGATCAATAGCATAATAGCTAATAACAGCTTGAGGCATCTGGGCTGATAGGAAACAGCCTGGCCGTGGAGGCGGAGCTGGCATAGCCTGTATAGTCACTTGAAACAGATGGGGGAGTGGGGCAAATATTCAGTTTACATCAATGTGGCTTTTGTGTCTGTGAATGCAACAGTGATCAGGAGATGCTAAAGCTATAATCTTCTCTCCTGGGTATTTTTACATGGAACTTGAGATATAGGGAATAACAGGCTCTACTGGCAGCCCTAAACCCTGAGGGGATGAGTGCTCAAAGTCTGAATGTTAAAGCAATCAGAGGATTGTGCACGTGGAAGCAAGAGAACTCATCTGGCAAAGTCACCCTTGTTTCAAGGGCAAGCGTTTCTTTGCACTTCTTTCAGTATCTCCTAGTTTCTCTCTTCTGATTTCTAAAGCTTTCTGTCTTTTGCTGAGGGTCTTCAGCTTGCTGGAGAGAAAGTGGCTGTGGTCTGTGATAGTGTGTGGAAGAGTGTTTCTGTGGCTGAACTATATTGCCATGCTGCAGCAACCATTACTTGATCATCAATGTCCATTTTTTGCAGTTTCTTTAAATGAGAAGGAAAAAGTGCCCTGCTGCCTTAGCTGTAAGCAATATCTTCAGTTCTCCTTAGATTTACTAACTGCACCTTACGTTGGTTTAAGGCATTAATAGCATATCTTTAACCTACCTCAGATATATCCATATTCAGGGATATATAAGGAGAACAGAAGTTCAGTGAATCTTGACAGGTCATTGTGGATTAGGTTTTTTTTGTTTGTTTGGTTTGGTTTGTTTGTTGTTGGTTTGGGTTTTTTTAATGGAGAAGCTGAAACTGTTTAGTGTTGGGTTTAAAGCGTGAGAGTCTCCTCCACACCATTCCGTGCAATTAATTAATTGAGTTATCCCAGTGCTTTAATATCTAGTTAGATTCTCTTTTGCTGAACCTTTTTAAAGGATGTCTTGCAGTGAGACTGTATTACTAAAGTAATAATTTTGAGGAGGGCAAAAGTAACAGTAAGGCCATCATTTTCACCAGGCAGTGTTTCACTATGCTGAAACTGAGGTCTCAAACAACTACATTTAGATTAATTTGTAATATTACTCTTTCTGGTAGATGGGGCCTGAAAAGACCAGAAATGGATACAAGAGGGGTGACCCAACCATTTTTCTTGGATACCATCAGACCACTGCAAAATCCTGGCCTTTTTGAAATCACTGGCAAAATTTCCACAGATACTGGAAGTTGTTTTTTTCTTGGTGAACATGCAGAATGTTCACCTGCAGAAAATAAACTTCAGAAACAAGTTTGTGCCAGCTGGAGGCCCAGCTGAAAACCAGGATACCTTGTAAGTGGCATTCTATAGGGACAGTCTTCAGGTGTCTGTCCTGTTGGGTTTGCAGGACGAGCTGGTGGGCAGCAACACATCATCTGGGTAACATTCCTCCAGCAGCAGGCTTCCCTGTAGGAAGCCTTTGGCACAAGTTCAGAACATTTGAGGTCCAGAGCAAAAAGCCATCACTGTGGTCCTTGAGGACCCCTCAAACAGCCCGATGTCCAGCATGAAGCTCAGACTGGGGCAACAGCCCCAACTAACAAATAAGGGGTTATTCTGGTGACTGGGCATGTTGTGAAGTGCTTGTCTGTAGATGGGTCGTGCACACATCCCCTCTTGCAACTGGGACAGTGGGATCACTGTTGAATCAAGAAGGCTATCTGCTGTTCACTCCATCCTCTATCTTCACTACAACCTTCCAGACAGCACTGGGCAGGTCACCAGTGGAATTTTCCCTCTTAGTGTTAATTTCTTGAAACATGTATTTAAACCATTGGGAACACAGATGCTACTTTTCATGCATTGTTTCTAGCAAAGTGAATGTGTGACCCCAGCTAAAAACTGCATGGCTAAGCTAACTGGGACCAATATTCATGGATTAGCCCTAATCTCCTCTTTGCCCCCTGTGCCTTCCTAGGCAGGCATGCCTGTATACATAATTTCAATGGGAAGAGCATCCTTCAGACTACACTATCCTTCCTATTTGGATAAAGCTTCTACAGAACAGTGAAAGGAGCTGTGTCAAGGGGATATAAATAGACAACCTTTCTAATTGAAAACATGTCTGTCATCTTTAAAATAACAGCACTGAAAAACAGTCCAGGGATATGTGTGACAGATGCAATAGTGGACAGGCAGTGCTGATAGATGACTCCTGTGCTATCTATTACAGGGTATCTGGAGTGCCTTTGAAACTAGGAAAATATTTTATTCTGATAGAAGAACCCAGAGCACAGTTAAAAATCCCTTTGATTTGAACACAGTACATTTTCATTACAAACAGAGCTCAGACCTTATCTATTATCACCAAATCAGATTCTTCACTCCTTCCTGACAATTTAGGTTTCACTATTGACACGATTCTCCTAAATCTTTTCATCATTTCCAAGTCTTGTCCAAGAAGCATGTTAAAACATATTTAGCTCTAATGCAAAGCTATGCAGAACTTAGAAGTCCTTTTACTTTCATTTGAACTAGACAGCATGTTAGCAATAGAATATATGTGATAGCAATAGAATCTCTTACACAAACCAAGTAGACAGAAATTCCTTGGTTTCTTACTGCAAGAAGTATGATTTGGCTACAGAATACAAATGCTACCAAACCAATGAGTCCAGGAAAACATTGAATAGCTGGTAGGTGGTTAAAAACTCTTCTTTCTAGTTATGGGCAAATGAGTTACAGAAACAAGATATCCAGAACTGCTGAAATTTTCTACAAGTGTTGCTTTGTGGTGCTTCAATTTTCCCTTCACTCCTGGAAACAAGCTATGCTATTCCAGCAGCATTTTGAGGCAACATTTTAACTTCATTAAATACTGTCATTTTTTACATGTACATTCCCAGCACTTTTATACTGAGCTCTTCCTAGTTACCCTGCCACAGAGACGCTGCCTACAGTGCACTGAAGTGTAAACACCTTCATTGCTGATTTTTAAACATCTGGCATTTAAAATTCTGAAGTGATTGATGCAAAAGCTTCTCCAAGGTTATAGAGATTCTGCTCACTCCCCACTTGTTGCCTGTTTTTTTCACATAATATCAATACCTGAGAGCAGCTGTGGGAGGTCAGTATCATCCAAACCTGGTATTTTGGCCCTTGGTTTGGCTGTCAAAGAGGCAAAAATTACTGTGATTTAATGTTTGATGCATATGCTCTTGCAGGCAAAAATGGTAATAAATCAGCATTGATAAGAAGAGATACAATAGCTGTGTAGAGATCAACTTCATGGTTCAGTGGAAAGTGTGACCAGCATGTATATAAAATAATAATCTGAGCTATTTGTGTACTGTTTTCCATTGAGTTACTTTGTGTCAGTACTATCCCAAATATTTAAAACATCACCAGAAATGCCATGATCTTCATGACAGCACATGTAAACTAATTATCTCTGTTTTCTTAATTTTATGCCTCTAGGATTTTTGACCATAGCTAAGTGATTCAGAAACTTGTAATTAGGAGATGGTAAAATACAGTATGTAACAGCATAGCCACTTTGAACATTTCAAATCCTGTCAAATAATCAAAAACAGGTTTGTGTTCTGTGAAAGAGCAACACATGTGCTCTGTAACACTTTTCCAAATTCTCCTTCAATCAGTGTAGCAAACTTTGGTCCTACTCTTCTTTCTATAGAAATGACCAGCTGAAAATTAGGTAAAAACTTTCTAGGACAAATCAACAAGGAGAAAAAAAAAGCCACTGAGGGTATTTTTGTACTGAGCAGAAATTTTGCTGGTTTCCTCTCATGAGCCTCGGTAGTGCTCTCATTTAAGTACTTGTTGGGTTGCTTCACTCACACTGTTAACTCATGACATGCAAAGTTAGAAAACAGGTTTTCTGTTGCTGGACTGACTCCACAAAAGTCTGCTACATCAAACCCAGGCTCTGTCTAGCCCTGCTTAGCTGTGATTCAGCTCCTGCTCTGTGTTGTCAGCAGAGTCAGGCTACAATACATTTGGTTAATGAGCACGTTTGTGTGCCAGTTGCAAGCATCGTGATTCAAGTTGGGCTCACACTGGCCCTTCCTTTTGTTCTGGTTTGTTTCCATTGCTGAGAATGCAGAAGGAAAAAGAAAAAAAAAAACAACAACCAACCAACCAAAAAAAAAAAGACCCAAAAAACCCCAAAACAACAACAACAACAACAAAAACCAGAAACAACAAAACAAAAACCACAAAACCTTGGCAGAAATTTTCCAAGATTTTCACCTCTTTTGAACTAAGTGGAAAATGAGGACAATGCTCAGCAGTGTTCATAACTATAAATATCTTCTAAAGTGAAAGGTAGCTTAAAACTGCAACTAAGGTTTTGGCCTGAAAACTCCAAAGCCTGAGAACCAATTTTACTGACTTCTGTCTCAACAGTGCTTGAGATTCCAAACAAGAAACCAATGGTGTCAGTACTGAATAAAATCTCCTTCTTGTAGGATAGTTATATACAGTGTTGAGTGAGAGTTGCTGTTTATAGTATCTATTTTCTGTCGTTGTAGTATAGCAAAATCATGAGCAACTCTGCAGTAAATAGTGGTGGACCATCCCTGTGTTAGCTCCTAATGGGAAAATAAGGCTGTTCTTATGGTTCTCTTGTGACTGGTTTTTCTGTATACCTGTTAGCAATATTTTTTATTTTTGCCTTTGCCTGGGAAAGTTCCTAGTTTTGATTCTTGGAGAAGCAAATATTGATTCAAGTAATTTGTTGCTAATGCAGGGCTTGCCTGGGTACTGGCTTGATGCTTCTGCTTTGGGAAGGTTTGCTGCAAATTTTAGCACTCACAATAATAGTGTATGCATGTACTTAGTAGACTATAGATAATGGAGTCATTTAGGTTAGAAAACACTCTTAAGATCATAGAGTCCAACTGTAACCATAGTATTTCCTAGTCCACCTCTAAACCATGAAAATGTTAGAATTAAGGACTGAACTGAATGGGTATGACTGGCATTAGGCTGAGATGAGTTTGAGGATAGTCATTAAAGTCCATCAAATACTAATACTCAGTTCTTTTCCATAGCAACCTTCCTTGTTTTCTTTCCCACAATTCTGGGCAGCTTCATCAGCTTAATACTTCCCCTGGATGGTGAAGGAGGTCAGCAAATCTCCAAGGTCTGCAGAAAGCTGACAATTAGTCAGACCTGGAGAACTCAGTCTTTGCTTGACCAACAGAGACAATATTTCTAAGAGCACTTCCGGCTTCCCAGCATCTTGGTGTTAATATGACTCAGCCTGCACTAGAGAAACCATAAGTATTCCAGGAGTTTCACTGGCATTTTCTGCAAGTTTGAAATGCATTTGCTGTTTTTGTGTCAAAAGAGGAAACTAGAGAGCACCCCTTAGCACAGCTGACTACAGAAAGGACTTTTGCAGGAGACCAGCTGTGTTTTTAAAGCGTTCCTGGAACCTTGAAGGCAGAAGATAAAAAGAGAAAGGAAACTGGATATAACTGTTGTGCTAGGCTGTACTTTTTCTTTAGACAATTTAAACCTTAATAAGTACTGTCCGTTTAGATTGTGATGTAAACACAGCAGCATTGGCAGCTTTGGAAAAGACATAGTAAAGATGTAGCTAGAAGGTTAGCTCTTCCAAAATCACCACTTGCAGGATAATGGGCTTTTACTGCCTTCAGCTTGAGTATATTGCAATGACCATTATTTCATGATTGAGCTGAATAAGGCAGCTATACTGCTGTACTTTAAAAGTTATATTTTACCCACCAGGAAAAGTAAAATGAAAAATCTTAATGTAAATCTGAATTTAGCACTGTGTCTGTGGCAGCTGCTGCTGGATTATCTGAGAACAAATGGGACTAAACATTTTTGGTCAAAACAATGATTTATCACAAGGCAAATTTTCAAAGCCAGTTTGCAATCCATAGATTCATCTTTGGGATATCTTTTGCACCACAAAAGGCATCAAACAATACAAAATACGAATGATAGAGTTGTTTGGGTGTTTTATAATGTGATTAAGCATGAACTTAAGCATATTAGAAGCTGATGAAACAAGGCAATTACTTCTTTCCCTTGAGTAAAGCTGCCCCTCACTTTTATAAATTGCTCAGTCAATCACAAATAAGTACTTTTTCAAATTTTGTTAAAGAGCTTTCTATTCATACTTTGTGAATTTTTTTTCCTTTCCTCTAGATGCAGTTCATACAGCCATTTACTGGTTGGGTGTGAAAGGTGAATCTGGAGTTCATCCAGACCAACCCCCAAGCTCAAAGCAGAGTCATCTAGAGCAGGTTTCTCAAGGCCATGACCAGTTGAGTTTTGAATATCTTCAATGAAGGAGATGTCGCAACCTCTCTGGGAAACCAGTGCCACTTTTACCACCCTCACAGGAAGGAAAAAAATAGAATATGTTTAATTTTATGTTTGAATGGGATTTTGTGTACTTCCATTTGTAGCCATTGTCTCTTGTCCTGTCACTAGATAGCACTGAGAAGGGCTCAGTTTTCTCTATCCCTTCCCCCCATATCTGATATTTTTGCACATTGACGAGATCCTCCCTCAGCTGTCTCTTTACGAGGCTGTACTGTCCTAGTTCTCAGTTTCTCCTTGTATGACAGATGGTCCAGTCCCTTAATAATCTTCTGGCCCATTCTCTGGTTTCTCTCCATTAAATCCATATCTTCCTTGTACGAGGAGCCCAGGACTGGACTCAGCACTCCATGTGTGTCTCACGAGCACTAGAGGAAGTATCACTTTCTGCTGGCAATGCTCCTCCTAATGCCCCCCCAAGAAGCTGGTGGTCTACCATGTCACAAGGGCACATTGATAGCTTATGGTCAACTTGGTGTCCACCAGGATCACCAAGTCCTTTGCTGTAAAGCTGCTTTACAAACAGTTGGCCTCCACAAGGTACTGAGATGTAGGGTTGTTGTTCCCCAGATGCAGGAGTTTGCAGTTGGCCTTCTTGAACTGCATGAGGTTTAGGTCAGCCCATTTCTCCTGGCTTTCTCTTCTCACCTATTGAGGTCCCCCTGGATGGCAGCACAGCCCCCCTGAGTATCAGCCACTCCTCTCAGTTTTGTGTCATCAGCAAACTGGCTGAGGGTAGACTCCACCCCATCATCAAAATCATTAATGAAGATGTCTAACAGTACTGACATCGGCATACTCTCCTTGGGTACACCACTAGTGAATGGCCTCCAGCTGGGATTCATGCCACAACTGGATTTCATGATCATGACTCCGAGTCTGGCAGTTCAGACAGTTTTCAGTCTACTGTCCATTTATTTAACTTGTACTTCATCAGCTTGTCTAAGAGGATGTTATGGGAAATAGAATTGAAAGCCTACTACAGTCCATTGAACAAATAAGCAACATCCTTTTCTTTCCCCTCACCAGTCATCTCATTATTATCAGGTTGGTCAGGCTTGACCCTTCAGAAATCCTGCTGACTACTCTATCATCTTGTCCTTTGTGTGTTTAGAAATTACTTCCTCTATCACCTTCCTGGGGATCAAAGTGAGGGATACTACCTTGTACTTCGGATCCTCTTTCTTGTCCTTCTTGAAGACAGAAGTGTCCTTTTTTCCATCGTCAGAAATCTCCCCTGAGCAACACAACCAAAGATCACCAAGACTGGCCTGTTGTGCTACCTGCTAGCTCATTCAGCACTTGTGGGTGCATCCCATCAGAGCCCATGGAATTAATGTATGTCCAATTTGTTTAAATATCCCCAAACCTGCTCCTTTCCCACCAAGGCTGTGTCTTCCTTGCTCCAGTTTTGCAGGTGTCAGGGACCTTGGATTGCTTAAGGGTGGTCTTAACTGTGAAGACTGAGACAAAAGAGACTCTCTGTACCTCAGGCTCCTGTGTGTCCTTTGTCACCAGATCCTCTTCCCCTTGCTAAATTATGTTGCCAAGTGATATCCCTCCTGCAGGCTTATTTTTTTGAAAGAAAACATGTAGAGTAATCCCATGAATATCACTTGAGCAATTTGTATTGTCATTCAGCTGTTGTGCAGCAGTACAGCAAAGCATGTGAATTATCCTTTTGCTGTCAATAGCGTTGCTCATGTGTCCAAAATTAAGCACGTATTTAAAAGCTTTGGGAAATGGGCCTTTAATTTCCATCAATGTGAAATGCTTGAAACACAATCTGCTGCTATTTAAATCTTGCCTGAGACATCTACAGAGTACAAAATTGTACACATTCAAAGATCAATTTAAAGAATTGCTGCTAGCAAAGGAAAATGATAGAAAATAATGGTGATTATTGAGGTGGACCGGGAGCTGGACCAGACTGCTGTTCTCATGCTTTGTATGTGTTTTGCAGAGCTGGATGTGTGTGTTTGGATGCATTTGGAAAAGGGCTGTATATAGCCTGAAACATGGATCTCAAAACACATAAGACTTAAGATATGTAGGAAAACTTAAACTCATCACGGCTCTGAGCACCTCTTTTCCACAGATAGGGAGTTGCCTCTCCTATGAGCACTGATACTTTTAGCTATAGAAATTCCAGTCTTGGTTTTATGGGACCTCAGATGTTTTCCACAAAGCTTGGTAACACAAAGCACACTGCTGAGTGTCTTGCTGAGTCAGCCAGTTCAGCATCCTTGGGGACACTTTGCTGTGTGTGTTGGCCCATTTCTTTGTCAGCATCTCTGCTAGGATGCATGGATCTTGATTGTAATGCGAACTTTGTACAGGGTACAAAAGGAGTTAGCTAGTTCCTCTAAATGTGACTGATCTGGAGTCAGAAATTAGTGGTTTCAACTTCGTCATACTGATGATGTAATTTAATTTTTTGAGGTGGAGGAGTTGCCTTTTTAAATTGTTTCCGGCAAGAGCTGTGCCTTTGCACTGCCTCTGCCCCACTGGGAACCATAGCTTTTGACTAATCTGCTACTTTGAGACTAATAACTGTCAATTATTGTAATGGGACCAAGATCACAAGTCCCTATGCTGAAAAGCAGCAGAGCAGCTACCATGTGCCAACAGGGTAATCAGTGCTGGCTTTTCCCAAGAGGTTACAGAGATGACAGCCTGACCTCAAGTTGTTAAGGGCTCTCATGTAAAACTGAGAGATTAGTTTGATTTAAATTAGCACTGCCAGATTCCAACCTGGCTGTTTGCACCCTTCTTCCTGAAATTATCTCTCAAGTCTCAGTGAGACTTGGTGTAACGAGGTTCTTTGCCACTTACAATCACTCTGCTATCTTCTTCTGTCTTCTCTCTGGAGGAGGGCTGTGTTGACACACAGAAGAGTGGCTGCGCTGAGGTTGAACATAAACTGATGTAAAAATGCAGGTTTTAAATTTTTGCAAGTGTCTTGAGGTTGCTTGAGATGAAGAACATGAGGAAACACAAGCATTTAACATTGTTTATCTAGGGATACTTTTACTTGATTAACATATGCATTAATAGTGCTATCAATAGCACCATCTACTGCCTTCAGGATAGCAGGACACAAGATCTGTGTTATAATTTATAGCAGAGATGACTAATGAAATGAGAAAAGGGCACCTAAAGAGGTTTTTCTTCTCATCTCCTGGCAGCAGCGATGCTGGAGAGCCACTGCATCCACCTCTGCTCTCACTGCAGGCAATCTGCTCAGAGTCTGTATGGCAAATCTCTTGTCAGTGCTCTGCACATCTGTTTCAAAGCTATTGGGGCCCTCTTTTCAGATGCATGTCACCAAAGCATCCCATATAAGTTCGTAACAAATACCAGACATATTCTTTCTTCCAGCACTTTGCCTAGTCTTCTCCACTTGCCTTTGTTAGTCCTTATGCCAATCTGGGGGCCAGTATCACCTTCTCTTCCTTGTTGCCAATCCATTCCATCTGCCTCTTTGCAAAACCATCAAAACATGATTTCCTTTCTCCCTCTGACATCAAGATATGGGCTGTGGATCTTCTGAACCTGGGTCTAAGTCAGGCAAGGTAATACAGATGAAGAGACATAGATCTCTTCAAGCATGTAACCTCTTCATCAGCTGACCCAAACTATAATCATGAGCTCATAAAAACCATTGTGCATTTTATAAACCATACAATTTACATGTTTAAATAGGAGGCTATAACAATCCACACTTTGAAGAGCTGCCTGAACATCAGGACATGACAAGGTCCCTGTCCTTTGCACAGGTCAGATTAATGCCAATATGCCTACTAGGCAATCTGTAATTTCTTTTCCCCTCCCAGGGTTCCATAAGACTTTGGACCCCTTGGCTCTGCAGAGTCACAATCCCTTATCTAGTTCAAGAAAAGGCAGTTTTGTCCTGAAATGAGTATTATGAAGGTCCGTGGATGCTCCAGCCCCATCCCCAAATTTTGGAAAGCAACCACCTTATTATTCACTCTAGCTTTACCCTCATGCTAAAAGGAACAAACTTTTCTTGTTCCTCTGTTTGGCCTTTTTTTGGTGTTCCAGGACAGGATGTCTCACTTATAAATCTAATTTTTTTAAAAGAGAATATCAATTTCTCATGCTGCTGCTAGTTGCTCTCCAGCATTCACAGAGCCACTGCTCTGGTCCAGGGAACTGAAAGATTTTTAAAAAAAATCATAGGCAAGGAAACAGAATAATCACAAGTGGCCAGCATCGACATGGGAATGAGTACCGGGAAAAAAGCAGTTGTTTCCAGTACTGCAGAGCCAAGGACACCTGAGGTATGGACATGGATTTTAAGGGGGAGACACTGGTGTCCACAAAGGAGTAAGCCTACAGGCCTACCAACCCTGCAGGAAGCATGAAAATTACCTATTTCCTCTACCTCAGCCAAGCATAGGAACTTAATGTCTCTAGGACTCTCTAGACTCTGGCAGAAACAAATGACTGGGTTCAGCAGCAACTGTGGTTAGAGCAAGGGCTGGGCTGGGATGAACAGAGGGATTGTTCCCTTGTGTTCCTCTGACTGAATCTTCTGCAGGAAATATGCCAGCCTGATTGTCCAGCACAAGGCTTAGGGTGAGATACTCAGTAACAGAAATGAAAACACTACTCATGTGGTAAATTGGGGTTCTCTGAAGAAAAATACTGTATCATTAAGGGCTGTATATTGATGCATCTGCCTTTGGGGTCAAGTTAAAGCTGTACAGACAGCCCGTGTTACAGTTCCTCCTCAGTTCTGAGTGATGCAGATTAAACAGTGCTCTTTTGCAGTAGAATTTGGGGGGTTGTATAAATGTATGCCACAAGGAAGTCAGTAAGTGACAGCAGTTTAAAGATCTCTCAACAGAAAAGTAAAAGAAGAAAAAGCAAATTGAAGCAAAACCACCAAACAGTTGAAGAACATACCAGTTCTGTCTGGATTTAAAGATTAGACATAGATAATATCAAACAGGAGGAAAAAAAATCAGGTGCTTACAAGACACTCAGCACCATGTCTGAATATAAATTATGAAGCTGACTTAAAAACTGAGGTGCTTCTGTTGGCTGTTACTAACTGTAATAGCAGTCAGATGGGGTAGCAGTGATGGTGTGAACAAGCACCTTAGTCCTCAGGTGTTCTACTTGTACTCATCAATTAATTGGTTAACCTATGATTCAACATGTCCAAACCACTGACAAGTGCTTGTGAAGTATTTCAGCACTGCTGAAGCACTTGGGCATTCACTGCAGGCAACAGGAGGAAATTTTGCAATTGAGTAGCTCCTGGGCTGGGCAAGACCTCACCTCCCCTGCTTCCCTGTGCCACACCATCCTTTCCTCCCCATTGGCATACAGAGGGTATTTTTCAGGTCAGTACCTTTCTCCAGTCCCCCTGCTGCTGTCTTCTGAGGTCCTTAATCACAAATGCATCTAATTGGAGTTATTCTGGGACTTGTTATCCTTCATGTCATTATTTTGACTTCTCATGAATCAGGGTGGCTTGATAAAGGGGATTTCCTCCCTGTGGCCCTGAGCTGGCAGGCAGAGCCCTGGTACTGCTCTCCTCAGTAGAGGGTTTTCTTTCAGTGCCCTGATGGGTGCCTGTTTCTGTCCATTGCCAACCTCTGTAAAAAGCAATTGACAGCAAAGGTCAGCTTGGATTGCTGCACGGCAAACTCCAGGCCCCTTCTTCACCTGTGCTACTGGACAGGTGAAAATGTCATCAGTCCATTGGCAATGATCTGTGAGTTTTCTCTGAGATTCCTGTGCTGATACTGAAGAGTGCCCTTTTTTTGCACATGACTCAGAATAGTGGGAAAGGAAGAAGTTGCTTGGGTAGGGAAAGAATAGAAAATAGATTGGGCAAACAGATGAGGTTGAATGGATGAGATGTGTGCCATCATGTGTTGTGTTCCGTAATCCAGAGTGAAAGCAATTATTAGCAAGTACTCACAGCAGAATATGAGTTATGAAAATTACCTTGCTGTTGTTTTCTCCTCTTCTGAATCCTGACTCTAAGGCATCTCATGAAGACCGATCCCAAGAGGTTGAGTGCACAGAGAGTTCCTTCAGTGAGTAGTGCACATCAATGCTGTATTCCCTGCTGTTATGTACCTCTGTATGCTGTGTACTTCTGGGAGCAGAATTCTTTGGAGAATCTAAACTCCCTTGTAATTCCAGCACTGTCTTTGAAAATTTCTCTAATGCTACAAGCAAGGGTACTCTTTGCTAACTCAGAGTGCTAAGTCAAAATGTCAGAAGGGCATTTGTGGTCCTGTCTTTGACTGCCCATGGTTTTGGGGTGTCCTTGATGATAAGCATCCCCTGGGGGGCCAGAGCCACGGGTGTCTATTGTTTTGGGTATTCACAGGGCATACTCTTTCCTTACTGTTTGCCCCCCCAGTTGCAAATGAAGCATAGGGAGGCCTTGCCAAAAGGGCACTGCAGGATCTATCTATATCTTTACTGTGAAGTGGGGATTGTGCTCCTTTCCTGTCATGGTGAATATAACTATTCAAGGAAACTGGACTTTATAATTGTTTCATCTACATGCAAGCTATGTTGTTTTCACTGACCTTCCCAATTGTCTGCATGACCCTTATTACCCCTATGGTCTGTGAAATATAAACACAATTATCTGTGCATGGAGACTTTCCCATTTCCACTCAGGACAGGTACAGCAAGTGGCAGTGATCCCCACCGCTTTATGGTCCCTTTTATAGGCAAGGGTGCTGTGACTCCAAATCATTAGGCGCTGTGTGGGAGAGACACAGTAAAAATTACCTTACAGCCTCTGAGCTGGCAAAGACACCAAATCAGTTGTCAGCTATAGCAGGAAAAGAAGGTTATGGGAAAAATAAAACAAAACAAAAAAAACCAACCCAAGAGTAAATCAGAGCAATCAGTCATGTCTGAGTGAGATCTGTGCACATCCTTTTTTTTTTCTGGCCAGGCTTTGACAAGCTGGAGGAGAGCTGCTGTCTCCACTGCTTCCCCACAGAAACTCCCAAGCATGGAGAATCCTCTTTCTTTCTGCAGCAGGAAGCATATTGTGTATGTGTATATGCATGCGGGCATGGGGGTTTTTTTTGACTAGCTGACACTGCAAAGAAGCTGGGTTACAAACCAAAATTATGCATTGTACTTGGAACTCCTGAGCTGTGGGCAGTGTGAGATCATGAAATGAATGTGGCTGAGCATCCCCCGTGCATCTTGCTGATAATCAAGCTTTTAAAAAGCTTTGTGAAAGAGCTGAGCTGAATTCTCTAACTCAAGCTTGTTGAATGGCATTTCCCAATACACTTGTAGGTGGCAAAAATGTGGAAAACCTGACAAAGGATTAATCTTCTCCAGGAAGAAAATTTGTTATTCCAGATGTATAAGATATACAGAGCTCTGCATGACTCACAGGATGAGTGAGCAGGCAAGTAGGAGAGAAGGGTTCTGCTGCAGTGGATAAAACTTGATTTCTTCTTAAATAGAACAATTTTGTATTGGAATCTTTAAAATAAATCCAAACTTTTCAATCCCATTTTTTTCTCCTCTTGGAATGGAATTTTTCAAATAATTACGTGGTGTTTTTTATTGTGGCCTGTGTTCCTGACATACCTCCTGTTTCATCTAGACAACCCATGGCTAGTTAACTGAAAATGATAATTTATTGTTATTTATTATTTTACCCTTTCATTCAGCAGTATTCTGTTAAGACATTTTGCATTGCAAAGTTGTGTTTGAGTTTTCTATGGTCACATTCATCACACGGTTTACATCTTTGCAGCGCTCCCTTCTCCAGCCTAGCCACTGTCTGAGTGTGTCAGAGTCACTCACTGCCCTCTCGTCTCACAGACAGCCCATGGAAAGGCGAGATGGCGAGATGGATGAACTCTCTACTTCCCTTGCCTGGTCATCCCTTATTTGTCTATCTCACCAAGGGTCTTTGACACTGAAGAAACAAGGAGTGGAGGCTATTGCCCAAGGGGTTTGCATCTAAGCAGATGTTAGAGCTGGGGCTTCTTGAAAATTTCCAGATGAAAAACAACTTATTGACTAAATGAGCATGTTTGTGGAATGTGTCTGCTTCCCGTGGATAAGTCTCTTTGGCTGAAAAAGGGAAAGTCCCAAACTCAAAAAGATTTCAGTTTGGAAACTCAGTTTCTGTAAAACAGTGTGACCCAGAATTGCCATGTCATGTGGCTTTCCCTATCAAGTCTGCCCTTGGACCACAGATGGGGAAAAAAATTTACTGGGTTCCTGGAACTGCTTCCTGCTGCAACAATGTTCCCATTACATAATCCATCTTCAGACCATTTAGGTTTCTGGCCTTTACTCCTCCATACAAAAGGCTACTCCAGCACTTGACCAGGTTTTAAA
This sequence comes from Pseudopipra pipra, assembly GCF_036250125.1. Classification (NCBI taxonomy): domain Eukaryota; kingdom Metazoa; phylum Chordata; class Aves; order Passeriformes; family Pipridae; genus Pseudopipra; species Pseudopipra pipra. The sequence goes on along the minus strand of NC_087552.1, from coordinate 20,768,354 downwards.
TATTTGTATTCTACCCTAAAATTATTCACAAGCCACAGAAGCCAGTTTGACTTTTTCCAAATTTGTTCCATACAACTCTCTCCTCTCTCTGGCGTCTCCTATACTGTAGCAGCAAGCAATCATATTTGTTTCCAGTCTTTGTTTTCCAACATCAAGCTGAATTTTCTCCTCTCTATTTGATCCTGCTAGTTCTTTTCTGCACTTGTCTTCATTTAAATTAACCTCTTATGAAGCAGGACTGAACGCAGTACTGCAGGTGAGCTTATGCCAATACCTCAAACAGCAGAACTGATCTTTCTTTGATTCAGCTGGAAACACACAGATCCTAGTATTTTCATCACAGTTCATTATTAGGCTACAGCTAAAGCAGATCTTGGCCTTTCTGCTAAAGAAGAGGGTAGGAACAGGGATCATCTGGCCAGAATGTGAGTGCGCTGTGGTGGGGCAATTTCAGACTTGAAATAATAGTTTTTCAGCCAAATGGTGTGTGCTAACATTTTACAAAAAAAAAAAAAAAAAAAAAAAAAAAAATCTGAAGAAAACTTTTTTTTCCTGCTAAGACTCTGCTGAGCTCTAGATCTCTCCTTGGTACTAGCTTTCAGGATGCTGAACAAACAGTAAAGAAGTCTGTAAAACCCAGACAAAGACAAATTTACAAAATCTGGTGTGACTGAGTTTTGCTTGGCTTCAGGATGCACAATTTCCAAGCAAAACAGGTTTGTTTACAGGTTGCTTTCTGAAGACTGTTTGAGCTGGCTTCAGCTGGGATTGCTGACTTTTATGGTAAATCAACTTGTCAAATGCCATTCACTCACAAAGTAATTATTTTACACATTTGGTAAATGCCTGATAAATTAAAAATATAACTAAAAAAACTTGTAGGGCAATGACAGCCACCACAAGATGTTCCTTCTTATCCTCTGCAGAGCATCTGGGGGGCCACAATATGGCCTCAGAGATTTAACACACAGGATGACATTTGCTCTCCTCATGGGCAATGACAAACCCCTCATAGACCAGAGATTCCTAAAGCAGAGTCAGATTAAATGCAAGTGTTATACGTTTGCACCACAGAGCTTAAGTGGAAGTTCCCTCATGAGTGGTTTGTCTCCAGTGTCCAAATCCTGTCATGTAGGCTTCTCTGCTCATACAAATTAATGGGTAGGATCCTTTCCCTGCATCAGATGTGGCTCTCTCCAGTCTGGTACTCAGAGCCTTTATTTGTTATTTTCACAGACTTGTATTGTCAAGGCAACAAAATACTAAATGTACAGAAGTTTTATTTAGGCCCAGCCTACATATTTCTCTTCTATTGATCACACTTCATTTTACCCTGCAATAAGGGACGTGTGATTTCTGTTACCTGTGAGATTAAGCTCACACACATAAAAAATGAAATTTCCAGGAGGAAAAAAATTAACCTGGTCTGCTGCATGTAGTTGGTCACCGAAAGATGAACATTTTTGATATGTAATATTGGAGATATTTCCTTTACCAAAATATGATAGCAAAAAAAACCCCAAAAACATTTATTGTCCTCAAACGTTTTTCTTCTCTTTCCTATTTATGTCCCTGGGGAATCCTGGAAACTCTTGCCTACTTTCTGACAATTGCCTGGAGTGACTGGAACTCTTGATATAGGAGCATCCCAAACACTGGGCTGTGTTGCAACCTTTTCACAAAGTTTAGCCCAGATTCAAGAGCTTGGATCCTCTTTTCAATTGACTTAAGCCTAAATCTTAGGCTAAGGCTGCCATGTGTTAACTGAGCTCACACAATGTTGCCCAGTTCACAGCCAGATTCCAGTGGGGTCTCAATCTGTCTAAATCTAAGGTTCTGGACTGCTCTGGGTACAGAGAAGTAGCCAGACATAGAGGCTGGATTGTGCTGGTGTTCTAGGCCAGGAAACACAGGCTGAAATTTTTGAGGGTTTTTGCATAGGATAGATATCCCATTAATATCCTTAGAAGTGTGTCTGAACATCTTTGGAATTGTGTTGACATCCCACTAATATCCTCAGAATTGTGTCTGAACAGCAGCACAAGCTCCCACACTCTTGTCCCATGGGGATTCTAGATATCTTTAAGCATGCTGCAGTCCTGCCAGCTGCTGCCTGGATTTGCCTGGTTCTAAAAATGTGTGCAGGTTTCACCAAGCATAATTTTTAAAACCATGTAGCTCACTGTGGAATAGAATAAAAATGCTATTCTCTTTTCTTTTACAGATGTTGTTCTTTAACAATTTAATTGCTAAGGTTGAGTGACAACCTGAGGTGGGGGCTGAGATGGGAAGAGAAAGAAGGGATGAACATTTCTTATTTGCTTGTAAAGCTCGTTACTATTCTCACAGGGTTTCCAACGAAGTCTTTTTATTCTACTGTAGGCTTGTTATGTTTTTTGGCACTCTGATCTTCTCGTGTCTCCATATTTCAACTGCTTCCTGTGTTTCTGAGTTCATTATAAAATGCCTTAGTAGCTGATATTGGGTAAAAAACACAACTATAACTTTTGGAACACAGCATGCTGCTCTTCCTTGCTCTAAGTTGGAGGACCACATACATCACCCAGCCTAAGCACTAACCACACTGAAATATGTCTGTCTCAGAAGTGGGGTAGGTGTATTAAAATGTGTGTGCTCAAAGTCAGACACCCACAAACAACGAGCATATTGAGACTGGCAGGGCAGCACTGTGCCCACGGTACAGTTCTTCTGGCAGTGCTTTTCTGGTTTTCTTGCTTGGTTTTGACTAATAGATCTGATCCGAAACTTACCAGCAGTCCATGAAATTAAATGAAATTTAGGTTTCCCCTGGTAAGATGGGATTGAACTATGGCAAGCAGATTTCTTTAATTGGTTGGCACAATGCTGGGATGGAGACACTTTCTACACCAAGCAAAACTCTTTGGAATGCAGTTTTGCTGAGATTTTAGCAAGAGGACATGCCTTATGCATCCCTGCTGCTTGGTTCATTGAGAAACCGAGGGTTACCCTCGGCCACAAAGCGTAATTTCCTTTTGCTGCCTTGCACCCATCCCCTTTTGCCACAAGATGGAGATGTAAGCCCGAGTTTAGGCCAGGTATGAAAATGCTGCTTTCCCTCCAGGAATGAATCTCTATGATCCTTGCCCACTCAGGGACCTCCTTTTATTGCTATTGTTTGGAGCCTGCATACTGGCAAGATACATTAATTTTTAAACAATTTTCTATTATTGAGGGATGTTTGGGTCTGAAAAAAGAATGTTTCTTACCTTTGTTGAAATTAAAACATCTCTGTAATGTAGTTTGCCTCAAACCATTTGAGCTGCTTGCAACTCCAAGTCTAATTTTAAAACATTGCAGCAACAGTAAGAGACAAACCTCTCTCTAAAAATACCTGTGTGTCACTAAGTAGAGATTAGTGTGCTAATGATTAGTCAGACAATAGCTGACTATTGATTTAGTCAGCTAAATCATTTCTACAGTTATACAACCTGCTTTATTTTTGGTTTTTAACTTCAAGAGTCATCAAATACCCACAAAGGTTCTGTCCCAATTGGCCAAGGGAAGAAATTCAGGCTAAAACGTGGCCCGGGCAGGTCCTTGCCCTGCAGATCTGATGTTTAGCTGGCAGTGGTGGTAGCTTGGCTGAAATGATTAACAGGCTCCGTTTCATAACACAGCAATGGGCAGCCTCTGAAAGGTTTTGGTAGAAAATACATCACACACATATTTATTTTCTGTAAGTTACTGTAGTGAAGCCTCCCATTCCTTCTGAGCTAAAGGCAAGTGTTTAGCAGGCTCAGCCCTTCATTTAGCCAGCATTTACTTAGGCCTTGCACACATATAGGGGTGATGAAAGGGGCCTGAGCACACAAAATCCCATCTTTCATCATCCATGTTATGAGGTGATACATCCTTTCATCACCAGTTTGGGACAACTGCTGTCTTTGTGAATAGCTGTAATCGCTCTCACTGGTTTGCTCCAGGATGTGGGAGGCCTAAAGAGACCAAACACTGCAGCACTTAGATGAAATTTGTGTTTAGAGTTACCTGGAGGGGAAGGAAGGCAAAATAGGTGAGTGAGGAGAGGAAGAAAATGAAACTTCAAGTACCAGAAGCCATAAACCTTAAAAAAAAAAATCTCTCCCACCCTGAAACTATTATATCAAAATGTAGGTACTGGACATTTTTCATTGTTGACCTACAATAAAAAATAATTTATTTATAAATCCTTTCTCCTATTTATCACCACTGATTATTTCTGTACTTTCTTTTGCAGTGCTATTCATATGATGAAGTACTCATCATTCAGAGTGTTCTGTTGTCAGAGGAGTCACATGTAGTAATGAATGCCCCCAACAAATATTGACTTTTTCTAAAGGAAAAAATAAAATGGGTTGTCATAGGTAATGTTGAGCAGCAGAACATTATTCAAGGGCTGGTAAAAATCAAAATTGTGTTTCAAGAACAACAATTTGGTTTTTTACTTTATTTTACTTTCATATAAGATTTCTCTTTCTCCTACATCCTCCCCTGCCTTGAAGGGCAAAGGTGCTGTGAAGACATTAAAAATTCAACCTGCCGTTTCTGTGGGGTTTACATTGGAAAAGAGTCACACAACAAATCCCTGCTCCATCTTTCAGCAAAAGAGCGCTCAAAAATGCTGGTTTAATTTTCTGTCCTCCATCTGCTGCCCAGTGGATTTTGGTGTTTCTTCATTTGGACAACACAATGAAGGGAAAATGAGATAGTTTCTAGTCCCTTCGCTGTCTGATTTTCAGGTGGAAGTGCAAGGTAGACACGTATTTTTTCACAAAAACAACAAAACCCTCCAAAATTAATACTAGTTTTACATATTTAAGATGTTTAATCCACTTACAAGAACAACATCCTGGGGAAAGTCATCCTTATTCTGACTCCAAAACCCAGTATATTTTGATCTAGTGCCACTGAAGGGCAGGCATTACCATTAAGAAGCAATGGTCCACAGAAAACTGATCAAATTGCAGCTGCCAGGTGAGAAGGCACATTTTACCTGGCGAAGGTAGTTTGTTTGAATATTTGTTTATTTTGTGTCCTCCAGCACTGGTTACCCAGGAGACCAGGATACAGGACCGTGCTGCTAGCCCCAACTATTGGCAGGCTGAGCCTAAGTGCTGGTGTGTCTTTGCTCCCCTCTTTCTTTGCAACAAAGGCGTAGGCTGCATTACAGAGAAGTAAAATCCTCAGGAGCAGTCTGGCTGTCAGACAGCTTGCATTGCATTTAGGCAGAAATTGTGTAACATGCTTTATGCTTTTACTCTCCCACATAAGTTTAACAACCATGGTGGTTTTTACTATGGCTTCATGAAGGCATAGCAATTTGCCCAGGCAAAAATTGATTGCTTTGTTGTAGTTTTGATATGGGGAGATGAGAGATTTCTCTGTTGTGCTACAAGCCAGAAGCTGCTGTGGCAGCAGCAGCTCCTGCTCTTGGTATTCTATTGCTGTTTTAAAAATCCAGTTTTTCCTAGATCATAACCTAAATTATCACACAGTCTTACGATACTACTGTTATTACAGGAAAATTGCTGAGATCACCAAATCTGCAAATGTCAATTTACATAGATATGTTTAAATTTGCAATTAGGTATGCCTGAAGAAACTTGGTATTATTTGAAATAATTTTATAATTAGTATGACTGCCTCCATCTCATTGATTCAGTAGGCTGGTAACCCTGCTGCTTAAACTATACATTAATTTGGACTCAGGTATTTGATAGCTATTTATTTTTCCTTGGTTCCTTACCATTATAGCTGTATTTCAGAGTCTAAGCAGTTCAGTAATACTTCAATACCTCACATAGACGTCTTGATTGAAGTAAATCACATGCTTTTTATTGCATGCCTTTTAATTTTCTTTAAAAAAAGGTGTCTTGTCACTGCTTTTTGGATGAGAAGTTCTGGTTAGCTACTTGATGCAGACAAACCTGTCAGCCAGATCATAGAATTACAGAATAGCCCAGGTTGGAAAGCACCTCTAGATCATCTAGTTTTAATCCCCCTGCCATGGACAGGGACACCTTCCACTAGACCAGGTTGCTCAGAGCTCCACCCAACCTGGACCTAAACACTGTATGCAGCCTGTTCCAGCGCATCACCACCCCCACAGTAAAGAGTTTTTTCCTAATATGTAATCTAAACCTACTCTAACGTGTTAGTTTGGCAATTTTGAGCTGCTCTTGCATGTTTCTTGATTTCTTGATTTGTCTCCTTCTGTCACCTGCAGCTGCCAGGTCTTACACTATGCAGGTCACTCGAGTATGCCCCATGCTTAGCTAGGCTGGCCTTCTCGTGAGTGCCCTGGAAGGTCACAGCAAATATCCCACAGCTGGCTACCTAGGCTAAACAGGAGGAAACAGTCATGTTCAAGGATTCCAGAGCTGGCAGTAGACACTTCTTTCACTTCTTTTCACCCTGCTTTTATGTGAGCTGTTATGAAATGAGTGCTGAATTCTGATGTTACAATGGAAATGATGAATAATAGTCAGGTTAAGCAGCGTATGGTATCACAGAGACAAAGGCATTACTCACAGAAATGGTGTGAGGCAGTTCCTTTGAACTTCTAACACTATCCCAGCTGTTCTTTCCCTCCGGGAATGTTGTTTCAACATCTGAGGTTAAATGCCTTATTTGTAAACAAGTGGAAGGGGAAAAAAAATATTTTTCTTCCTCTATTGATTCATTGCATGATTTTATTAGCCTGTCCTTTGCAATGTTTTTACATTAGCTTTTAGCAGTTATGTGGAATTAGAGAGTAAATGATGGAGGTGTGTATCTCAGGTAGAGAATATATTCTCTTGGCTCCCCTAAAAAGACAGGCATGCTAAAAAGCCATCGAGCTATTCTTGCACACAGATGATAACAGAATAGTTGAGAACTAAAGGAAACAACTGTGTGGCCCAAGGAAGGTAGGCATGATATGTCACAAAAGCTAGGGATACACAACTGGTGGGTCTCACAGACTTTTCATCAGTCTTTCACAATGCATTTGCTCTGATTTGAGCTCTCGTGGCTCTAGACATAGTTTATGACAAGTTGCATAAATATGCATGCATCCTGCAGTTGTTCTGTTCATGCAGTATAAAATTCCTCAGGAGTAGAAAAGGGAAGAGACAGCTGTTTGATGCAACACCTTAGCCAGAAAAAATGAAATAGCATTTCAGAGGTACAGAGGTATGCTTTTCTATTGTTGGGTTTTGGGAGTTTTCTGTTTCTCTGTGATAGGTGTGGCTGCTTCTGATTTTTTGTTTTCTAAGGGTTTTCTGAATTGCTTAAAGGAAAACAGTGAAGGTTTCCTGAGTAGGGTGCAACCTACAGTCAAATACCACAGAAGGTCTTGGCTGATTTCTGTGGTGCCAGAATACTGCTGTTCCCCATTCATCACACCTTTCTTTTGAATCGTCATCCTGAAGGGTGGTGGTTCAGTAAAGGGAGGAGAAGAACATCAGGATATATGGAAACACGTCCCTCTGGGAAGGGTGAAAGGCGCAAGAAGGAATGTATTTACTCCTAGGCTGGGGTTAGGAAAAGTTCAGGTGAATCTTACTCTGCCCTGCACAGGGGTCATTGGCCCTGTGGGGTGCTGATGAGGAAAAGTTGTGAGGGGACAAAGGCATTGAGGAAGTTTCAGTCTGGTTTTGATTCTTCTGCCACACAGGAGATGAGTATGCTGGTCTTCAGCTCTCTCAAGACTTTAAGCAAGTCCAGAAGTGTCTTTATTAACCCAGAGAAAAGTTACCAGCACATCATAGCCCCAAGTGCTCCAGTGACTTAGCAGAAGCGTGACTTTCAAGGCTCTGATTAAGAGATGGTAATGCTTGTCTTCTGGTCTTGGTTTTTATAGGATGTTCCTGCTACCTCTCAACGTATATTGATGAAACCTTAACACCGTAGCTTCTGTTTACTGTGGGTTCATGTCTGAACTCTTCACTCACAAGTGAAGTCTCCAGAGAGCTGCAGTTTCTCATCATTCCCTCTCTGGCTTACAGCTTGAAGCATGCCATTGGTTTTCATGGTGAAGCTGCAATTAGGACTAAGAAGAAAAGACCAATCTGTGATCTATGTGAAAAGTACATTAGAGGCTTACAGTAAAGAGGAGGATGGAGGAGGCTGTTACATCAATTCACTTTAAGAGTCCTAAAGTGAAATTAAAACACCAAAATTAACTATCACTAAGTCTAACTTTCTGTTGTACAAGTGCCAACTTGAAAATTAGTCATTTTGGGTTAGACTGCCTTAGAGAGGAAAACAAAAACTGAGCATGAAGGAGATTGTGATTACAGTTCTTAATAAAATAGAAATTGTGCATGAGAACTCAGATCTGCAGGTAGCATTTTCCTCATCTAGAAGGTTTGATAAAATTTTCTTTTTCCTTCTGTTTACTCTATTTGGACAGACTTCCTTTTGTCCATGTACCAGAAGCGGGTATTTCTGAGAGACGCTTTCCAAAGACCTTTGCTCCTATCCCAATGCTAAGGCCCTGCCGAGCAGTGCTTACATCTGATACAGAAATAAAAATGTGGGTGCTTTTCTTCCACAAACAAACAAACAAAAGTCGAACATTTGAAACACCAGAACTCTACAGTTCTGTTTTGAAATGCACTTTTAATTTCTAGGACAAACACTGCTTCCAGGCTGCGGCGACCGGGAGAAGGGCGACGGGGGAGCGAATTCTTCTTCCCACCACCACCATGCCGTGACTGCCGGCAGGCGCTAGATGTGAAGAGTGTCCTGCCCTCCACTTTTTGCTTTAACTTTTCACTTCTTTCACCAACGTATCCCTAGATGGACACTCACAGGGGGGACGGGGGCTACGCTTGCACTGCTTCACACCTTCCAAACTCAGGCCACGCGTTGCCCCGCGCCGTGCTCCGCAGGGCCCCTGGCAGTGCCATGGCGCAGGAAGGTTTGTTTTCCCTGGCTGCCCGGCTGCGATTCCTCCCGCAGCCCCGCTAACGTTACCGGGCTGAACGCGGCGTCGCGGAGACCCTTCCAGCGGCGGCCCGGCTGTGCCCGAGCCCGGGCTCGCACACGGGCCGAGCGGCTCCTCTCCCTCCCCGCCCGGCACCGGGCTCCGAGCGGCAGCTCCCGGCCCGGGCCCTCGGCGATGCCCAGGGACCGCCCGGTGCAGCCGCCGGGCCCGTGGCCCGGCCGCCATGACCCGGGGAGGCTCCAGGAGGCAGAGCCGCCCCCGCCGAGCCCTCCCGGCCGCTCCGGAGGGAGGCGGGGGAACGACCCCGCTCCCCACGCGGGCCGCGGGGCGGGCCGGGGCGGCGGGCGGCACCTCGGGGCCGCGGCTCTCGCCGGGAGGGGCCCGCCGGGAGCAGCGAGGGCGGGCGGCCGGGGCGGAGCGGGAGCCGAGATGGGGGCCGGGGCGCTGGCCGTACGCGTGAGTAGGGGCTGGCGGCGGGACGGGCTCGGGGACGGGGCGGCGCTGCCGGGGGAGCGGCTGCGGAGCGCGGCCAGGGAGCAGGGGGATGGATGGCGGCTGGAGGAGCCTCCGCCCGCCCGCCCCGCCGGGGTCCGTCGCGGGGCCGGGGGAGGAGAGCCCGGCCTGGGCCCTGCGCCTTCTGCTCGTCCCGAGCGCTCCCCTCCTCTCCCTTCCCTCCCTCTCGGCAGCTCTCTCGTTTGGGAGAGGTGAAGATTAATAAAGACAATTCCAGCCGGTCTTATTCCCCCCCCCCATTATTTAAGCCAGAGAGCAACTGCGCTGCCGTGTTCCCCGCGTTAAAGTTCCTAGATGAGCTGTAAAAGTGCGTCCCTGTGGCGTATAAATAGCTTTTCTCCATGTGTCTGGGCGGCACTTTTTGGCGGCATCGTGCAGGGATGATTTAAGTTACTTTCCCAGTCTTGTGATCACTAACAGTGGCATTAATGTTTGGACACGGTTTCACAGTGTAAAGTCGGATCCTCCATCTATAAGGCAACGTAACACTGAACTCTTTGTTTCAGAGCTGTTTTGAGGGGATGATTTTATTTTGATTTTGGTTAGATGTGTATTCTGGATAACCGCGTAATTTTTTGTTCTCTAGTTAGCGCAGCCTCTCCAGGTCGTGAAACAAGCTCGAAAATTTTCTCAGTTCCCATGTTTCCAGAAACATGGGAAACGTCTGTTGGCTCTTATGGAAATTTAAATAGTGAGTTTCCCCAAGTAAGTCCAGCTCAGTTATTCAGGTTTTCGAATGCTGAAACAGGCTGGAAATGCTGTAACTGAGCAAGATTGTGAGGCTAATTGAAGGCCTTAATTGGAAAAGCTCTCTGAGCATCACAGCTGCTCAGAAACTGCTCAAAGGATTTTTGCTGTCTTCTGAATTTAACCTAGGCTAGACGATTTTTCCCTTGGCGTGTATCTGCCTGGAATAAAAATCATTTATTATTCATTAATCTTGAATGGGAACATGTCTCTTTGAAAGAAATGTGGTATTTTAATGTTGGTCAGATTTTAGTTCAAACACTAGTAAGTGTACTGTTTATCATAAATATTTATAAGGTGGTCACAATAATGCAATGTTGCAATTCTGTTTCACAAATAGTGAAACATATTTATGATGTTTATATAAACAATGTCTCTTGTAAATATCAGGTGTGTTGCATAGGACCTGGGACTGTAGAACACACATGTGCTTCAAATAGCTGTGTTTAATGGAAAAAGCACAGCAAAGTGGGTGAACTGCCGTATCATTTTATGTCTGAAAGAAGGGCAGTCATGTTTAATACAGCACCGATGCAGATGTTCATGTAGCTTACAGGCTACAGTAAAAATATGGACTCACAACTGAAGAGATTTTAAAGTTTTTTTAAAATAAAACAGGTATACCATGCTAAAATCTGTCTTAATACAATAAAATGCCAAGACTTAGTCAAGAGTCTGAGCACATTTTTGTGTTACCATACAGTATTCTCTATGTTTCTACTAGCGATTTGTTAATGAAACACAGTAGGAATAAATTCATTTTCAAGCACCATGCAAGTGGTGGACAAAGAGCTCGAACTCTGTGGTAGCAGTGGCCCCCACTTCTGCAGTGTGATCACGACTGTGATGGGTGATGCTGCTGCTCTGCCTTGAACGGTCTTTCCAAATGTCATGCTGTAGGCTGATTTAGATTTCTGCCTATTATGGATCCTATAAATTTATCATGTGTTATTTTATTCCTCTGGGTTTTGTTGACTGTATTCCTGTGTTTTCCCTGCCACTGCAACTCAAAACTTTTGAGAACATTGTGCCTCTAGAAGAACCTATCGGATTAAGGGTTTATTGTGGAGTTGTTTTTCTACCCCCCTTATTATGTGTGATTAGATTACATAGTCCGTTTCTAAGCTTAAAACCTCAGTAATTAAATTTCAGACTTAGCAGATACTAAACATAACGTAAAATCTTTCAAAAGGGTCCATCTCACCTGACGGTGGCCAAAATGAATCCCTAATGAATAGCATTTGGAAGAAGGGTGTAGTAAACCTTCCCCAGAGTACTCTCCCTGACAGGCATCCTGGAGACAAGCTGAACTAATGGTGGTGTGTTGGGATTCTTTGTGTTTGTCCGGTTGCTTTTGTAATCCATGTGAACTTCATGAGTTACAGGAGCAGTCTCCTGTGACTCCTAGTTACTTGTTATTCTAGTAGAAAGCTTGCCTATAAAAGTCTTTCTCTGTTAACTACAGACTACCTACACGCTTTTCTTGTTCCTTTTCCAGTTTCTTTCTTTGTTAATTTTTCTTTTCCTACTTCACAGATATTTTTCCTGTAGATTAAAAGAAAGTAAGACCAAAACCTTATTCTGGAGTGTAAAAGCCAGTTTTGATATGTGTGCTTAATGTTGTGACTGTGCAACCTTCTACAGGAAATGTGACTAATCCACTTTTTTTTCCTCCTTTAAGCAAAGCAAAACGGCTGTGAGATTGAAGGAGGACATGAAAAAGATAGCTGTGCTTCCACTGAACAAGCAGAGGGACTCAACTTGTCCAAAGGTGTTTGGCGTGAGTCTTCTGGAGCTCCAGCAGCAGGGACTGAGCAAAAACGGTATCCCAATAGTTGTGTGGAATATAGTCGAGTACCTCACTCAACATGGTAAGCTTAGTGGAATCACTTTTGCTTAGTTGCACTCTTTATGTAAGACTCTTCAATGGGAAGATATGTCTCTTTTTGTGGTACTAACCACAGACAAAGAATATTACTGCATATAGTTTGCTTCCTTTTTTCTTTTTTCCTGCTTTGATGCTGAATTTACTTTTTAATATGTTTATAAAGGTAAACTACAGTGTTAAGTAGCAACACACTCTCATAAACAAGATGTTCAGTTTATAAATAGAATGTATTCCGTTTGTGAAGGTTTGTATTGTTTTCTAGTTGCAAAACATTTGTCTTTAACACTTTTTGACAGTGAGAAGATGTAGGTATCTATACAGAGGTATTCACAGATACTCCCCCTCTACTCCCCCCCAGTCAGAGAACATTACTGAAAAGGAGTTCATGTTCTTACTGGTTTTCAGATAGATTCTAGTTATGAATCCCCTCAAGGAGGTAGGTGTTCAATTCTTAGCTCCTCTTTGCACTCATTTAATGGGACTTTACTTCTTGTTGTTGAAATAAATCTTGCAGAAATCTAGAGCACCACTGATGCACAGATGTATTCTGTGGCGCTTGGTCAGCAATGAAAAAGGTTTTGTGGAGATAATTTCATCTTGTAAGAAGTTGCATCTGGTTTTACCCTAAGGTTTTTCTTCTACCTACTCAGTAATGATAATCCAATTGCAGAGCCTTAGATTCCATGACAGTATCTTGATAGATCCTCAGAAGCTGATAGATGCAATCATGGCTTGAAAGTTAGCTTGGATTAGGGTACAGTGCAAATTTAAAACGTGGTCCTACCTTTACACAGCAGCATCTTGCTTGATCTATTTCAATTTACCTTAAAGTGGTTTGCTAGAACACTGAAAGAGCAAGGATGGAAAAAGTTTTGCATCAGTTAGGATTTAATCAAAACCAGAAGCTGACAAACGCTCTTGACTGCAAGTTGTGGGCTGCACTCTGTGTTCCATAAAAAGATCAGAATCCCACACAACTGTGTCCCAAATATGGACTAAACAAGCCAAGTTTTCTACTCTGCAGCTAGATTAGCTGGGCTTCTGAATGCCAAGTTGATTATCCAGCCCCAATAAAGATACAATCCATTCTCCTTCTCAAAAGCTCAAGCTAGATCTCAAAGACATTCTCTTACATGGGAAGAAGTTCTTCAAATGAGCGTCCTGTGCCTGTATAAGGTTTGTTTTGTGAATTAATGGCAAAGTTAACTGTGAAGACGTTTTTAACAGAGGGCCAGAGAACCAGTCTGAGCTGACTGTTGGGCAGATACATCCTTGAACTAAGTTTGCATTAAGCTGCCTATTTCCAAATTTATAGATGAAGTGAAATTTCCCTCTTCTGTATTTAGTACTGTCTGATTGCTGTTATCAGGATGTTCTAGCCTCTCTTTATTTCTATAAATGACTGAGGAAGAGGAAAGGAAGTTTGATCTATATTCTTTGCTCACTCAGTGCTGCAAAAATGAAAATCATGATTGAGATGAGGTGTCTTCTGCCCTCGAGATGGCAGCACAGCATGCCACATAAAAATGGATTTCATTGTGAATACAGGAAAACAAATTCTGTCAGCACTATTTCATAGTAGTCGAGTAAAATGTTTGAGTGCTTGTCCATTTTTTTCCCCTTACTTAGAGCCATTTGTCTTCTGGTCCAATAAAAGATTATTTTTCTCTACAAACTCTGCTGCATTAGAATTGACTTCTTGGACTGGAAACATTCTGTTAAGATTGCTGTTTCATGATGTCTAGTCTGAACTGATAAAAACCATATATATTTTGATCCTTTTAGTGTTATATTTCTGAAGAAGAACAAGCAGGAATATAGACAGTATTAGAAAAGGCAGAATGTTTGTGGTGAAAGTGTTCTAGAGGAAAATTAATTTACTGAGTTCAGTTTTAGGCTCTTCACAGGAGGTTATGAATCTCAACAAATGCCTAGAAAATGATGTTAGATATAGTATGATTTGTCTGGCTTGCTCTGTCAAAGCCTCCTTCTTTCTACATCTCCTTCACTAGGTGTGAGTTGTCTAACCTGTGGTGATCGATACCGTTTCTTTTCATTGTGAAATACTTTGGTCTTTGTGCTGTCCAAAATACATATTTGCTCACTGAGATTTCTTACTATCATAAAGTTGCAGTACTCATAATGGAGTTACTGCTGCAGTCAGCATATGTTCAGATGTTTTTGCTTCACGATGGTCACGCGTAAGAACCTGTTACCCTGAAACGTGAAGCTGGCAGTAGTCACATGTGTGAGTTTGGCAGAGTCCTGCTCAAGATAATGGGCTACTTGCAAAAATGAAACAACAGAACTGTTTTATAGAGTCCTTTGTGGGATCCTTTTCTCTTGAAATATACCAATACAAAATGTGTCTGTCTGAATTGGTTTCTCCGTGAGGTTACAGCAATGCCACTGAGTTTTGTGGGTTCTCAAAAGAGTATCCCAGGCCTCAAGATCTTGTCACTAGTATTCGTTATTTTTCCTAATCCAACTACTTGACTAGAGGGGGTTTCTGGGGGCAAAGTAGTACTTTTTTTAAACTGTGGTGTATTAATTGCTCTCTTTTATATTACTACATGTATATTATTCACACTAAATATCTGTTTCATCGTGTCACTGGGATGTCTTAGTTCTGATCAGTCTTACCTGCAATATATAATTACAGGTATGACGCAGGAAGGTCTCTTCAGAGTAAATGGCAGCATGAAAATGGTGGAGCAGTTGCGTCTGCAGTACGAACGTGGAGAAGAAGTGGAACTTGTTAAAGATGGTGATGTGTACTCAGCAGCCAGTCTGTTGAAATTATTTTTGAGAGAGTTGCCAGATGGGATTATCACGTCTGCCTTACATCCCAGATTCATTCAGCTTTACCAGGGTAAGTGAAGAGGTAAAATATCAGTCCTTCAATGCACTTTCTTTCTGGATTACTGGTTTCTTGGTTTACCTACTTTGTTTCTCATTTCCTTTGACTTTAGCTCTTACCTGCTCCCAGATGTGCAATTCTTACAAGAGGCAGAAAAATGCTTCTTATGTGCTTGTAAAGTCTGGACTATTTATGATTTTCTTATCCAGTTGTATCTGCTGAATATAAACTGAAATGATCAGCTGGTTTCTTTGAGCAAACTTGTAGACAACAGCTGCTGTCTATGTAGGACAGAGTTTTGATTCTGTTTGCTGGGGTGGTTTCTGGCAGTTTCATTGTAATGGACTCTGAAAAGTTACAACTTCATCTGCTAATCAAATTGGGCCAAAACCATACATTGTCGAAGTTTCTGCTTCTCTCTATGTAATGTCCCATCAAAAAAGGAAACAGTTTGCAAGTAGCAGCAGACTTTATCTTTTGTTGTAGCACACAACCTGGAAGACTTCTTTCTTTCTTTCTTTTCACACCCCTCACCCACCTTCAAGTGGTGGATCAACCATAGGACAGAACACCACCTCTTTTGTGGAAAGTTGAGAGATCATTTAACAGAGAGTTGTGTAAGTTTAAATCTAATTCATCTGTCTGTAATACATTTCTTCTCTGGTGATGTTATGTTGAATAAGGGGTGGTTGGCCGTGTTCTTGACCGTGTGGGTCAGTGGCAGTTCTCTCTTGCTGCAGGCAGTCGATACTTCTTTATGTTTTCCTAAGAAGCTGCAAAATGGGTGGGTAAATATTACTAGAGATTTGCTTGCCTTACTGTAAAGAGCATATGTGATGCATGATGCAGAGAAGGAACACGTGCTCTGACATGCATCCCTAGTGGAAGATGGTGCAAAGTTCTCACACACTCCCTTCCACTTTTCTTGCCTTCAGAGGAGAGGAAGTTTAGCCATTTCCCGGAGGAGGGAGAACACTACCATGTGTTTTCTTTCTTTTGTGTTTTGGGCTGTACAGAGTGTTGATGGTGCACTGGAGAAGAACTTTGTTCTTTACCTTGAGTGCAGACATTTCAGCTGTAATAAGGTTATATGTGAGCTGTGTAAAATACCTTCCCTATTTAGTAAAGTTTTCTGGTGCCCAAGGATAGTGTTCAGGAAGTGTCGTGTAAGAAGGTGCTGTTCTTTTAGAAAGTCCCTTTTTTTCTTGTCATTGTTGTGGTTTCTTTGGGGTCTTTTAGATTTCACCAGTTCTGACTTATGAGCTGTATCTAATTATGTTCTTTCTCATAAATCACAGTTTAGGTGTAAATTTAGTATAAGTCACACCTTAGCTGTTCTACATCCCCACAAAGGTCATATTGGTGTATTGTGCCAGGAACTACTGATGTGCTTTGTGAACAGTGGTGTTTGTGGTGTTTGTGGAAAGTTTAGTCTGTTCCTGCTTCCCACAAGAAATGCAAAATCCTCCCAGTACTTTCTAGGCAAATGAGATGGATATTCTCACTTAGCAGATTTACCCACTAAACTTTCTTGTTTCTAAATAAAGTTAGTGGTGTAACCTATGAACCCAGTTCTGCAAAAGTCCATCCAACTGTGACGTGTCTTCATAGCTAAGCTTGCCTGTATTGCACAAGAAGCTTCAGTTTAGTCCCATTATAATTTTTGATTAGGGCAAAGAAGTGCCAGGTGGCTGTTATGGCAAGGGAAAGACTTCTGTAAAGCTTGACTAAAACTGAGGAGTTTTTCATGCCCTAGAAAATACAGCATAGATGAGTAGCTATGTGACTGGTGACTTTCATCGTGTTCAGATTAGCTTAAGTGGTAAGTGGGCATTTGTTTACAGTTAAATGATCAACCAGCTGTGCAGGATTGGAGGAGTTATCTGTTCACTTATCAAAGTATGTGCAAGGGTATTTGTTGCAAAATGGTACCAAGAGAGTGTGTGCCTGGGCATTCTTTTTGTAAACTATGAAGAGAGAGGTTGAACTGTTTCTGACCCAACAGGTTATTAAAAAATAACTTTGAATCTGAAGCCACCTCACTGCATGTCTACAGTGAAGGCAAATAGAAGCTCCGTTACAGCCTCTGGATTCCCTTCTGTTGAAGCTTTGCATGGGATATGCTTTTTTGGAATTATGTTGGAATTAGTTTGGAATATTTTCACGGATTGATATCAGCATGTTCTAAGCCAGCTGAGATCTTGACATGAGAATAACACATAGTTAGATTACTTACTATAAAAATTGTTAGAGAGTGATTTCTCTGGTTAAAAATAACTGGACTGAAAATTACAGATTTTACCTGTAGCTGTAACCCTTCTCAATTCCAGGTATAGTCTTTGTTACCAAACCAAAGAGGAAATAATCTGCCCTTTTATGAAAGAGAGAACCTGTCCTTTTAGTAGTTCAGGAAGTCCATGCAGCTGGTTTAGCATTGCTGCCTGCAGCCTGTGCAGTGTCATGTGAAACAGAGCTCTGCATGCTGCCCCCAAATCCTAAAGCACTGCTGTTTATATAAATATTCAGCATATTGCCAAGACTATGCATTTCCAGAAAACATAATGTGTATGTCCAAAGGCCATTTGTTGTGTCCTGACATTCTCTCTCTGCCCTTGTTAAAGAACAGTGGCAGTGGGAGCTGAGAAGGGGACCCTGAAGTGGGGGGGAGCTGAAGTGGGACCCTCTGTAAAGGATGTTGATCAGAGATGTGTGTAGCAAGTGCAGACCAGGGACACACTGGTGTTGGCCGGTCTCCTCAAAGCACTTGTCAAATATGAAGGCTGCTCCTTGCAGGGAGTCCTGGGGTAAAAAAATGTCCGTCACAATCTCTTTTGTGACTGAGGCTTCACTGCAGAGCAGAGCTATGCCTGCCCATGCAAAATGGGCTGTGCTTACAGAAACCTCAGACAGAAGAAATCAGCAGCTCCCATAAGCAATCCCTGCCTGAGCTTGTTTATTCCTTCTGGCTTTTCATTCCTTATCTTCTACATCACAGTCACTGACTCTTAAGGCATTTGTACATACTGGGAACTGTACGTGCAGCTCTTACTCCTTTCACAGGTCACTTGCTTTTAATAAAGACAGGTTGCTAGTGTACTTTTCCTTTTTATCATACAGAAAGCTTTTCCCTCATGCAAGTTTATTTTTTGTTGCTGCCATTGCAGGGATACAGTGAAATGTGGATTCCTGTCTTCCTTTGGTACAGTTGAATTAAGTTGATGCTGTTTCATCACTCTGGCTACTTGACGTTTCTCCATAGTAGAGAAGTTATATTTTTCAGGGGCAGCAGCTATATGTGACTTTTATTTCACATACCTCCTCCTGCTCACAACCTGCCATGTCTGGCAAGGTTTTGTCTGATGCCTGTGAACAGCCCTGCTAGTTTCAGCAAGAGGGATGGGAGGAGGTGGAAGGGAATGAGCAGCTCCCTTCTGTATCAACAGGTCAGTTTACGGAACGCTTAGTAGCCGGCAGCTGTTTGACTTACATGAACAAGCAGAACCAAAAATACAGCTTGTGTTGGGCGATTTTAGAGGTCAAATTTCAATCTGAACAGTGACTGTGAAAATGAATACATGAGAGCTGACCTTTTAACCATGGTAACTGCAGCAGTGCACCAAATCAGATTCACGAGATATCTGTGGTTCTCCAGGCTCTTGTGACATGATTTTAATCTTTTCCTTTGGCTTTTAGTGTTATGTTAGTGTTATAAGGGCTAGTTCCAAACTAGAGAAATAACTTCTGTTTTGCGCACGGAGATGATGTTTGTTAAGCAGTAAAACCTCTTGTAATTGGATTTTTTTATGCAGATGATGACACTCAGCAGAGCCGCAAAAGAAGTGAGAGTGCTCTTCTCCAGTGTGTTGGAATGAGGCATAAATAAGCACTGCAAAGTGCCATAATGATAGAGAGCAAGGGGTCTCAAGTTGGATTGTGATGACAGCCTTCTTATGATAAGGACTTACAATATTTCTGCTACTGATGGCAACGAGGCGTGACTTTTTTTCCCTCTGTGGCAGGATCGTGTCTGAAGCAGATTGTCTCTTGGCAGAGAGAGACTGGAGCCCCGCTTCCCCTAGATTGTGGAGGTGGAAAGAAATGCTTTGATTCCTCCGACAGTCCAGTGGGTGCCATGGTACTGCAGTGTACAACCTGCTGCCTCTCTGCCAAAGATTAACTTCCTCGGGCACATTGATAGCTGCTGACAGATGCAAGCTTTTCTGTCTGCCCTCCAATCTGGGAGTATGCGAGGCAGCTGAAAGCTGTGGTAGCATGACACTAAGCAGGAGCCTCTCCTTCGTCTCATGGCACAGATAGTTGGCTAGGGCATGGCACCCTGGTGATATGGTTTCAGCACTTCCAGGCTGGAGTTGTTTGGGGTCAGACCATCTGAGACATGAACAAAACTATTACACACACCTGTTTGCAGGCATCCATACCTTTAGTGCTGTTCAGGCAGCAGGTTCTGCAGGGGGAAGGAGATGAAGAGAGATGAATTTGGGAATTAGATTGTGTCTGTAGCATGTCAAAGAAATTCAGTATGTTCAGAAATAGGATGAACTATTGGAAAATATGTCCCTCTTGTTGTGATATGTGGGTGTATACTGAAATTAAATGAGACTTGAAAACACACTCGCAGATGTGTCTGTGCCTCCTACAATGTTGAGGCTCCTGTTTCTAGTTAATTAACATTTTTAGAGAGACTGCCTGTCCTTTTCACTTATCTCCTTGACTTGTTCCTCAGTAGTGAGTCCCTAGTTCAGCTTTGAGGTACCACTCTGGCTTTGCTGGCTTCCTTGGTCCTCTGCCTGTGTTATGCTGTGTTCTGTGTCCTCCAGTTGCTGAGGCTGGACATGGCCTGAGGCTTCTGGTTTTGTTCCCTTTCTCAGCCTACCCACTATTTCATCCTTGGTTTCAAGCCCGTCCAAGCTTCTTGTGCAGGCCTTTACTGAGATGCCATCTATTGCACATGACTTTTGGAAGGCTCCCAGAATAAAAAAGATGCCTTGAGAGCACCTTCCTCCTAGCCTTCATTCTTCTTTTACTTCTTTCTCCTTCTCTGGTTAGTACTAGCTGAGTAAACCTTACTGAATGACTTTGAAACAAACTGAAAAATTGTCTAGCAGGTGGTCAAAGGAGGAGGATTGCTCCAAGGAATTGATCATTGTTATGACTGAAGACTATTTTTGCTCTCTAATAAGTTGAAAAGCTGCTTTATTTGAAGAAATGATCATGGATTGCAGAGGTACACTTGTATACAAAGTGCATGGAATACTGTGTATGCATGTCATTGCCTAAATTCACCACGAGCTGTAATAGGATTTTTTTTTTAAATAAAGCTGAAATCCATGAAATGTCAGCAGCAGGAGAATTAACAAAGTGGTTTTGATTTTTGGACTGTATTGGAAGAAAAACTTGAGTTCCTTCCCTTGTTTTCACTGGAAAAGGAAGAAATAGGAAAGCTGTATTTTCTTTCTCCCATTTCACAAGGACAAGGAATTTCATGGCTCAGTAAATGGGGTTTGCTGCCTCATGTTGCTGAGTGTCTGTGTCCTTCAATTAGGGGTAATTTTTCAAGATCTTAGATCTAATATCTGTCTCTGTACTTGAAAGTACAGAAGCGAACAAAGGTTTGGCTGTGCCCAGCGATAAACATCTGCGGTGTTGATTTGCACCACATAACATATTGTGGTTAATGAACAAGGACATCCCACCTACCAAATACAGCTGAGGCCATGAGCCTGATAGCCTTATTTGTTGTCAGAGTGCAAACCTGTGTTTGGAATCTTTTGTGGCTGTTATTAGCGTCTTTCTACTTTGGAAGGGATGAAAAATCCTTCAGTAAATGGAAAAGTACCTGTCAATCTAAAGCCCCAGTGGAAGACTCAGAGAGGCAATTAGTTCTCAAGGGCATTTCCTAATTAGATGGTGGGGTGATGGTGGTGGAAGAGGTGCATTTTTTCTGAGAGATGACTTTGGCTTTCCTTATCATAACTTCGAGCAATTTGTAGTAGAAAACACTCTGTGCTAGTTGCTTTGTTATCTAAAGAGAAGTATGTTAGGAGGTGAATTTTAATGTTCTGGCTATGCGGAAATTAGTTGGTTTTGTTTTTCTTTAAGCTTAATAGAAAGATAATTAGTAATCGAGTCAGAGACTGTACAGTCCACTTTGATCAGTGCAAATACAAATGCACCTAAATTCCTTATTGTTATTCCATGTGATACAGCCTTCAGAAGCATCCTGAAATTTTACTGCAGAAATAAAATAATAAATCAGATTTCTTACTCTTACCAAACTGATTGATAGCAATGAAGTCATGACTGTTTTATATTCTATACAGCTCCAAAAAATTTTGAAAGAAATGCTTGAAATAAACAAGCAAGATTTTTTTCTCATCTGCTTCATGCATATTTGATATTTGAGTTCTCTGAAGGAGCTAATTTCTTAGCTGTACAAGAAAAGGATATAATTAATCAGTTGGTTGAAATGTTTGGTCCTGTAATTTGACTGGCATTTTAAACTTTGGTGTGCTGTCATGAAAGAATTCCTTATCAAGTTGGTGGTACCAAAACAGGTACATAAAAATGAATTCACCATGCGTATAAAACTTAAAAAGGCTTCTCTCACCATATATAGTAGTATGCATGTCATATAAAGCAGGGATTGTAAGCTTGGAAGCAGATGAAATCTGTCAAGTTCAACTGTATGAAGTGGCAAGTATGTATATAGAAAACTCATTTGTTTCTGAAACTATACATAGGATAAATCCTGTTTATTAGCCACAGAAAATGACTGATTATAAACCAGAAATAACATTGCAACTTACTGGTTGAGTTATCAGGAGTCACCTTCAGGTATTTTTATACAGACTACTAATTTTCACTCCTAACCACTTTACAAAGCACTGTACTCCTGGAATACTGTTCAATCCAGCCCTGGAATATTTCTGGGAAATGAAAAGTAAAAACAAAGATGAAACTTGCGAAGTGTTTATACATATTTTAATCTGTGTTCAAAGATTTTTGTTTTCCCCTCCTTTTTTTCCCCTCTGAAATGTTGGGGAAATGTAAAATGTTATTTTTTCCTGCAGCTGCACTGGTTGTTTTTCTGCCAGTCTTCTCTTCATGCAGGCAACAGAAGCAGCAACTATTTGCTCAACTGCTTCTGATGCAGACTCCTCTGTTACATCTGCTTGACTGAAAACAAATCTTGAAGACTGAGCAAGATTTGGTTTTGATTGAATGCTGGGTGAATCTCCTTGCTAAGGATCATAAGGATCATCCTCTGAATGAAAAAACACCTTGTTACCCTAAGCATGGGGAGGATGTCTGTATTCCCGTGGTAAGCCAGCAGCTACTTTGGGACAAGGCAGCCTGTTACAGAGAACAGAGAAGGTCAGCATTTAGCACGAGCTCACTTCGACTCTGTGGAATAAAGACATCCTTCCAACCACTAGAAGTGCTTTTAAACCTCACAGTACATCTCTAAGGAAAAAGCTATTATGCAACAATGGTCTTAAAGCATTGACACCAGCAACCCATAAGGCTGATAAAAAAAGGAAAAAAGTGCTAGTAATGCACAGATGGCCTTGTGTTAATGGACATTGCTTATAATTAGATTGGTGAGGAAAACCTTTAGGGCCTGAGGTCTCGTGTCTGAAAATGCTGTTGCAAAGTCCTTGGGGTTTTTGTGCATATGTGAAAGTTTCAGTGACATTTCATTTTGGTGAAGAGTAGAAATTAATATTTCCAAGCATTAAGGCATCCTGTTTTGGTATAAAGGGAAATCAATGCTGATTTGTTTTCAAAACTTTGCTTTTGTTAACATGCAAACCTCAAGATTGTGGTGGAAATTGGACACTTTTTGGGAAGTGTGTTTTTGGAGTAGAAGAGGGGAGCAAAGAATTTTG
This sequence comes from Pseudopipra pipra, assembly GCF_036250125.1. NCBI lineage: Eukaryota > Metazoa > Chordata > Aves > Passeriformes > Pipridae > Pseudopipra > Pseudopipra pipra. The sequence goes on along the minus strand of NC_087552.1, from coordinate 20,745,483 downwards.
CACGCGAGTTCAATTCCAGCAGCAGAACACAACTATGCAGAAGCTCTGTGTGAGGCCAAGCTTGTGTTCACCACCTGGGTCTGTACAGCATCTGTGAAGTTCATAAAATTTTTGCTTTAAAACAGAAAAACGACAAAAAACCTGCATAAAAGAAAATTGACCTTAGTCATACTTGGATAGTACTCAGTTTAGTATGGGAAACTTTTACCCAAACCTAAATTCTAGAAGATTGTACAGTATAACAAGGCTGCAACATTAGGCAAAGTTTTAGCTCATTTTAGAGTGTAACAGTGCCATGAACAGCCTTTTTTCTTAAGCAAGATGCCTCACGTAAGATTTTGTAGAGTTGTCCCTCTGACAAAAGATACAAAATCAAGTTTTTCATAAAATGTACCCCCAGAAAGTACCGTCTGCATTTCAGAAGACTCCTTTGTTTACTGTTCTTGCTTTCTTATTTTTCAAAGTTTTCATGGGAAGGAAAACTATGAGTATGAGAAGGGTGTGGGAAGTAGGGATGACATCCAGAAGAAGCATGGAATCAGGAGATTTGGTGGAACTGGAGTTAGAGTAGATTTAGCTATGTACTGGGTGGGAATAAACATGCTCTGAAGCTGTTAGCTGACTGTTAGTAACTGCTCAATCTGCTCAGGAAAAAGATTACAAGATAAAGGTAAGCATGAAATGGTGCCAGTGGTGGGCTCAGGAGAAAGTTGTGCATTGCCCTGAGGAAAACTGAGGGGTTTGGAGGATTCTCTGTCTCTGAACAGAAGCAGGATTGAATTTTAGCTCCTGCTGCTGGCCCATGTAAGTAAATTGGTGGCAATGGAGAAAACCGTACAGATACGTTTTTTCTTCTCTTGTTTTTCCTAGACACAAGAAACGACATGCAGAAGGAAAGTTACTTGAAAGAACTCCTTAAAGAACTGCCTGAGGCTCATTACTGCCTGTTGAAGTACCTGTGCCAGTTCCTGATAAAGGTTGCTGAACATCATGTGGAGAACAGGATGAACCTTTGCAACCTTGCCACTGTATTTGGGCCAAACTGCTTTCAGTAAGTTGGGGTTTTTACTTTTCCCCATATGCTGACAGGGAGTGTAATGGAGCAGATGGTCAGAAATGTAGCTCAGGTGATCAGATGGAGGCAACGACTGGGGCTCTGTGTTAAATTTTAGTGCTAAAGCTATTGTTTGAGCTGAATGGGAGTTGAGTTGCTCTTCCATTTCCTCTTGCTGTTTTGCTAAACTTTTGATCAGTTTTGTGTTGCTGCGTTGGTAGCAGAGCATAACAACGAAAGGCCTTCAGGCTGTTTAAGTGCCTTTATGAGAACAAGGAGATTTGTGCTCATACAGGTTTCTTCCTTTGCCCTCTGTTAATACGAATTTGTCTCTGCAGAAAGCTTTGACAGAGGATGGCTGGGGGAAAAGGACTCCTGTGTAGCACCCAGATGCTGTATAATTTCTAGAGATGGATACTGAATTCTGTATGCAAATTTGGCCTTGTGTTCTGGTGTCTGTCCTCAGATGCCAATGATTCTGAGTTCTTTGTCCCTCTAGTATATTCAGAAGCTGCTCTGGAACTTCTGGGGGTCCCCTGGTTTCTTGAGACTCCTTACTGGACTCAGTAGTTTTACTGGGTTCTTTCACTGGGCACAGTTCCTAGGTGCTTGTGCTGAAGATGTGTTTTATGTGCTAGTGAAGCTTGCAGCAGTAGCAAGAATAGTTATTTCCAGGTGCAAGAACACACTTGAGTGAAAAGGTTCCTGTTGAGTCCCTGGTGTGATGCAGTGCTGCATTAGCACCTTCACCCCCGTCTTGTCTGCAGTGAACCCACTTCGGGATCTTAGATGTGGGAAGCACGTAGGGAGTTCAGTTCAGTCATCAGTCTTGGAAGATGCGCGGTATCTCCAAGAAGAGACAAGTGTCTCGATGTTGGATTTGTACTGATCTTTGTAAAATTTCACTTGGGAATAATACTGAGTTGCCTAGTAAGACTTAGATTAGATTAAGTGCCTAATGAGACTATCTATCTCCCCAGGCTTCCTCCATAGCCAGTGGAAAGTAGATTTCTTTAAAGATAAGAACTGAAACGGGGTTCCTTGTAATATATTGAACCAGTTCCACATACTTAGGCTAGATGCTGCCTTCTGGGTTTTTAAGGAACATATATTTTCCATTGATTAGGAAGAGAACATGCAGAAAGGAGACATTTAAACTAAAGTTTGTCTTAGAGACTACACTGCTGCCTTATCTTAAGATGTTGCTGGTGGATGATCAAGGTGAGTTTCCGGATTAAAGCATTTACTGTGTTAGTGCAAAAAGATAAAGTATATTTTGAAAATAATTGTTTTCCTCTCCAAAAGAAAGAATACTCAAAAGACAGTAGTGTGTGTGGGAATGCATGGATATGAGAGTTACTGGAAGCACAACATTGCAAACTTCTGACAAGGAAAAGCAAAATAATTTTTTTAAATTGTCTTTTTATGTGCACTTTGGGAATTCCTGTCTAAATGTATTGGTAGAGTTAAGAGCAAACAAAATAAATTAGAAGAATTTGAGTTCAATGGCGAAATCTCTATGACTCAAGCTCCCAAGTGGCTGTTAAAATAATTTTTAGTTTACTCATCACTTCTTTCAAGAAAGTTTGAAAATCAGCTCTGCATAGTTTTTGGTGTAGAATGCAGAGAGTTGCAGTTTGGAATTGCAGTCGGCGTTTCTAATATTAAATGAAAACATACATCGTAAAAGCTGTGTAGTTTTTGCCCCAACTGATCTCTGCTCCTAAGATGGCATAGAAAACATGTAATGGTTTTTATAAGGTACAAGGGCTGTACCTTACAAAGGTAAAGGGTGGAATCACATCATTCCATTGCAGAAGACTGAGAAAGGCAGAGTTCACTGGAGGTGAAAACCCAAGGGCTCTTGAAGCCATTTATGAGTGTAACCAGCCCAGCAGTTGTGACACATGTTGAAATAAATGCTCATGTGGCAAAAGAGGCAGTGAAAGGAAGGCTTGACACTTAACAAATGAGTAATGCATTGTTTAAAGACCCGAATAGGTCAGAATTATGCATGTAGATTTTATTTAAGCTAAGTTTCACGATGTGTTAATTCAACTGTGTATTTCATCAGGTCTTGGTCTGTTCAACATAGTTTGCGATTGTGGTCCAGACACAAAGATTGTGAGGAACAGTTCAAATACCCTTTTATCCTGTCTTAATGGATGCAGTCTTAAATTGCTGGAACTGTGACCATCTGTATCAACAAAGATTTGATAGGGTGAGGAGAGAACTTGCAGCACTAAACTTTGGGCGTTGGGTTTGGCCAGCTGGTTGGCCAAGCTTCCAGAGAGAGATCCTCAGAACGCAGCTCAGAGCTCTGGAGTAGGGCTGCCTGAAGTCTGCTTGGCAAGGGCTGTCTGGCTACTGGCTGCAGGCAGCCCCAGGAGAGGGTAGCTGCAGAAATTAAATATCAGCAGGCGGCTGAAGCGAACACTCCTCTTGCTTTGCGTTGTTTGTTCCAAGCAGTGTACGGGGTGTTTCTCCGCGACAAGGAGAGAAGGCTTAGCATTCAGCTTGTCAGAAATTACACTGCTTAAGCAGGAAGATCTGAGATTTTTCTGTCACAAATTCACACTCGTGTCTAAAATTAATGTTGGAGTCTGTGTAGTTAAGTCACAGTGTCAGAGAAGATGAAGCCCATCTGCTGATAGCGAAGGATTACTTTTTGTGAGGTATTTTTAGTGACATTTTAGCTATTTAAGCATATTATCTCCTACTGCATAACTGAAACTGTTTAACTGTTGAATAAATCATGCATAAATAAATCTTGCTGTTTGGTCACTTTCCAGACATTTAGACTTCATTTTAATTCTCTTAATTTCATTCTGTTTCTCTATGTCATGTAGAAAAACATGTAATGTAATGATATCTGATTTCCTAAACTTTCAGCCCTTACTGCTTTTATCTTACCCACTGCTTCCCCTGCTTCCCTACTTGCTGTTTGACAGACTGCACTGCTGCTTTTCTGATAAAAGGTTATCTTGTACTTTCTGTATTTCTAATGAACAGAAGAAGGGAAAAAATGGCTATTTGCATTCCTTGTAATGAAGTGGGATGTAAGATATAGGAAGATGTAAAGGGCAAGGTCAAACAACTCAGAAGATTTGAGATTTAATTCACTGTTTTCTTCCAACTTGGATTGTTCAAATTTATTGTGATGGAAGGCAAAGGTCAAGTATATTGAGAAATACAGCCCTTGAAGAACAACAAGCATGAAGGAACAAAAAAAGTTGTCTTTTCTGTCGCTGGGGTAATCTGTGTAGAGTATTAACACTTGCAGTGTGGTTACTGCTAGAGGAAGTTATTGTCCATTGACCTAAATTTCAGCCTCGGTAGAGACACAGCTTTAGTTATGGCCTGCTGTGTGGTCTCTTCTCAACTCTCTCAGCTTGTGCTGGAAAGGAGAGGACCCGCTGAGTTTTCCCTCCTCTTCTCTGCTCTCTTGGAGCTGGGTATCAGAGGGGCTGCTGCACTCGTCCTGTCCTTTGGTTGGGATTGTAAGATATGAGATCTACCAGTTAGAGTAAGCAGAGGATCCATTTGCACCCATTTTTTGCAGCAGTCTCTCAAAGAATGGTCTGAACGTGTGCCCTCCATCTTTCAAGCCCTCATTAACTTGCTTGTGCTTCATTCCAGCAGAGATTAAGCATGTTGTGAGGGATTGCTCCATCCCCCCAAAAGTGGCTGGCAAATGCAGGTAACCAGTTAAAGATAGAGTTAGATGCAGTTATTTACGTATGATGAGTACGTAACAGAAATTACCTGAAGGGTTGCACAAGAAAGTATTAGGTATGGAGGAAAAGTGTATTGTCTTTAGATACAGAGAAAATGGTAGATCTTCTGTAGGGTAGCTGTTGGTATTTCAGAGATGCTGAACTTGTAAGAATTAAAATCTAGTCTGAAGTTATGCATGACTGTCTTACCTTGGTTTCTAGCAGCCTTGGAGCCTACAGAGATGGGGTATATGAAGCTGAAGTGAAAGCAGAGGGGCTGAACTAGAACTCCTCAGTGCATAATATTGGCCTTTGAAACATTATATGAATGGGCTTTGTTTTCAGGAAGTGCATCAGTCTTAAAAACAACTGTGCATCCAGGATCGGGGTCAAACTGAGTACTGAAAATTGTTGTTTAAACATTGACTATTGCATATTGGAGCATGCAACCATAACCTTTCTTGCAGGGTTTATGTAGATTTTAAATACTACATTTTCCAGCAGGGTAAAGGAATTGTTTTCCGCAAGAATTCAGTATGCTACACCCTACGATGCCAGTTTAAAGCATCAAACATAATATAGGAAGGCCATAAATGTTCTCATGCATAATCATATTAAATACTTATGAGTGCTTGCCTCCTCTTTGGAAATTGTGTAAGGAACTATATTGCCAAGGCTTTCTGAGATATATTTTTGTCTTTTCTTCTGTTTCTTTTCTGTTGTGTACTTAGTTTTGTCATCTGGGGCCCATTGAATGACCTTTATGTAAAATAAACTGAAGATTGCTAAAGATGTATTGCTCTCTTCATAAGTGGAGGGGTGTTCTGGCCAAATTCCATCTCAAGCCTTCTGTTCTCATAGTGAACGCCCACTCCTTTAAATTTGTCTTTTATCATCTGTCCTGTGTCAGGTGTTATAATATTTTCTATTTCATCTCTTGAATGAAATAGTGATTATTTCAATAGGAAATGCTCTGTTGTTTTGGTTTTGCGTTGGGTGTTTTTGTTTTTTTGTTTTTTTGCTGTAAAAGCTCCATTAAAGTCAGTTACTGCTGTGGGTTGAAAATGTTTGTCCTTCAATCTTAACTGAGGATTGGCAATAAAGCATACACCCAGAATTTAAGTGGAGGACCAGTTTCAAAGGAAAAACTACAATTGAATATCCTGAGTTGGAAGGGTTCCATGAGGATCATGGAGTTCAACTCCTGTCTCTACACAGGGCAACCTAAAAATTAAACCGTGTGTCTAAGTATGTTGTCCAAATGCTTCTTGAGCACCAGCAGCCTTGGGAGCATGACCACTTCCTTGGGAGCCTTGTTTCAGTGCTCAGCCACCCTCTTAGTGAAGAACTTTTTCCTGATATGCACAAAACGAAATGGTGTTTTAGTTCAGCAATACAGCTGAAATGCAATTACAAGGGGTGTTTTTGAAGAGCTGCTGCTTAGAAATGTTTGGAGGTGAGAACAATGTACTTTGAGAGTGGATGTTAGGCTGTGGGCTGCCCTTTGTCCCCCTTTGTGTAGGTTTCACTCTTTAAGATGCCTACTCTCACTGTAACTTTGTGATAAAAAATGGAACTTTTGCTGAAGCTAAAGATATTGCATATAAATGAAGACAGTCTACTCTATCTGCTCTGTGTTACCTGTGTTACCTGAAGTTTGCATTATGCATCTGCTGCAAATAATGCTTAGGCACCTGAGTCTGATACAGAAAATTATCCAAAACCAGATTTTAACAGGCAGGCAGGTAGATGCCTCAAAATCGACTCTCCAGTACCTCAGAAACTAAAATGCTTCTTTAAAATCTCGGTAGTGTCATCTGTCATTTCATTTCATCCAGACTGGTGAGACATAAGCCTGTAAATGCTGCAGAGCATGTAAATGAGTCATACAGACGGAGATGAACACCTGTCTCAGGTTAGCTAGCGTTGCTTTATCTTTGGGTACCTGTTAGGCTCCGATCTTGCACTATAGTCTGCAGACATGAATATGGGCCTGTTTTCAGATGCACCAGTTTGTGGTCCAGTGTGTTAGGACAAATCACTTTCATCAGCTGAAGTACAGGGATGAGTTGTGGCCACGAGGTCGTGTCTGTTACAGACACAGTAATGTCTGTCTAGAGGGACAGAATAGACTGTCTGAAGTTTTAACTTCTAAATGTTACAGCAGGTCTGCTCTCAAAGTCTTCAGTTGCACTTGTTGAGGGACTCATGGGCATCTGAGGTACTAACAAAAATGTTTTGTGAGGGCTGGAGAAACAAAAAACCCATGAAGTGTTCCCTGTCCTTTGAGTCCCTTCATTTCTGGTTGGATTCCCTAGGAGAATGGTAAGGTGACTTTGTGGAGCTCCTCTACAAAAGGTACTGTACAAACAGCAGAAGTAGGAGTCAGAGGATATACCCTGCAGTGGTTGTAAAGTAGGATTACAGTGCTGTCATTCCATGCAAGCTTCTTCTGCAAAGCCGCTTAGGGAAATGGTAATATGCATGTCAGACAGGGTAGGGTCAAACACTATTGGGAATTCCTAACGAGGTGGACCCTTTCACATGGAAATCTCTGCTTCTCAGTTGTGACAGGGAGCTGTCAGCAGTTGTTGCCTGGGGAAATCAGTTCAGTGATCTCAGTTCAGTTTATTACAGACAGATAACAACATCCCAAGTCCTCCTGGCCCCTGTTTCTGCTTGAAGCAAATTTCCCAGGTGTGGTGGATGACGACAGAGCCTTGTAGTGATACCTGTCTCGTGTCAGATGCAGAAATGTTGGTGTGTGTTACTGCATCACTCTCAGTAGAGTCTGGAGATTTGCTGTCTCATAAGCCTACTCTGCATTTAGCCTGTTACAGCTTGTTTACAGAGATTCTGATGTAAATTCATTTAATGCATGAAATGTAAGTAATTCTTTCACAGTGAGTTAATCTGACCCTATGTCACTTTAGTTCTGGGTAAGAGTTGTGACACAGAGCCTTGAATGTGGCTTAACCCATTTAAGACTAGCTTTCCTGAGCATCACTATGGAAAGAGACATGCACATGGTCCGGGAGAACACAAGGAACATGTGAGCATGCATCTGCATGGACAGGAGCTGCATGGAGCTGCAGGGGTGGGCCAGGGGCCAGGCATGCTGTTAGGACATTGTGCAGAAGTGTGAAATACTACTGAGTGTCATATTTTGAATTGAAGAGCTAATAACTTGATCCTATTCCCCGTTAATATTTTCACTTTCAGCACTACTGCTTTTTCAGCTTTTAAGTGGCTTCATCAGTAATTTGGATCTTGAATATCCTGTAAAACTTTTGGTATTAATGCACCTTTGCCTTTCGCCCTGCTTAACTGAGTCAGATGCTGTTAATGCTGGTGCCTGGTTTAGAAAAACTGTGTTTTTTCCAAATAATTAATATGTACTGAGCCACTGTGCTTTGCACACAGATTGTTCAGAGCGCCTTCTGGGAAGGACGAGGTGTCCAAGGAATCAGGAGGGGATGGTAGAGAATTTGCTTCTTGCTCTGCCTATGCTATGTATCTGTCCATGACTTTGCAAGCTACTTCTCAGTGGGAGTTTTCCAGCTCAAATCACTAAGATAGACCTGAATTTATCAACAGTTTTTCTTCTAGAAATAACCACAGAAATTGCCTGTTTATGCTTCCCTTCTAGAAAACGTGTTTCTGGTAGTGAAGCTCATGTTTCTGGTGCTACTACTGAAGTGGTTCCTACATCTGTGGCTATAAGGGGATCAAGTCCCGCTATTCAGGATTTTGTATCTGGAGTAAATTGTGTGCCTAACTCTCTAAGCAACACAGTTGTAATGCCTAATTAACATGAAAATAGATATAAAAGGACCATGACTATGAGCACAGTTTTGCTGTGATGTTTTAACAGGATCCTCACAAAAGAACTTGTAAAATTTGCAAGGAGTAGGATGTGCATCAGGAAGGTGGTGAGAGAATACTTTCTCAAAGGACTGGGTTTTTCTAGTCAGTTGAAGTGGCATTTGTAGATACAAACTTTTCAGACTAAGAAGAGCTAAAGTAAGATACTATTTTTTTACATAAATTTTCAGAAAAATCTAGCTAGACTGGTGGATCATGCACTGTGGCAACAGATGGAGTTTAATTTGTATAAATAGGCAGGGTGGTGCATGCTCATAATATAAACTTCATATCTTCAGCTCAGCATATATTTATTGCAAGAAAAATGTCACCATGGAGAGCTCAAAGAGTATAATAGTCCTTACCGTGATGGAAGTCTAATAAACAGCAATTAAATGAAAAATAAATTAGAAATTTTGTAAAATATGCCTGTTTAAGTGGCAGAGAGATGGCAGTGAATAAAATATAGTACATTGCCTTTAAAATAAATCAAGCCATACTGCTTTGCTTAGTTACATTCAGAGAGAGGTGTTAAAAACGACTAAAGGCATGAGCTTTAGCCTTGTGTTCTGCATATCTCTCCATACATGTACAGAATTGTTCGGAATAAGATGTTAGACTTTTCACAGATTTGATTTAGTAAAGTTTAACTGACAAGGTAATGTGGGGAAGGGAGGGCAAGAAAGCCATGGAATTATTCAGAAACGAAATACTGTTTCTATGCTTTCTGGAAACTTTGTAGACTGGCCTGTTTTGCAATCAGAGATTTTTGATGTTAGCTGTTCCTGGTAGGGGAGTGTTGGCTGTAGTTCCCAGCAGATGCAGTTTAGAGAAAGGTTCTGCTATCTGGAGTCTTTATTTTGACTTGTGCTCTAGTACATTTCTAGTCCTTTTCCTGGAAATGAGGTTCACAGGGATGCCAGGCTTCTTGTTGTACTCTATTTTGGAGAAACAAATCAGGAAGGTAAGAGTCAGGATTTGCCTGAACTAGCAAGCAAGCAAGCTCTGCACTATACCAACTGTGAAGCACATCATGTAGCATGGAAAGAGGGGTTTCCTTAAATCAGGATTGTTGCATGGACCTATTAGTAACATGCACTTTTCTTCAGGCCAGTTAGTAAGTTTTAGTGAATGTGACATTCTTTGAGTTGAATTGACCTGAGTATACATGCACATCTGTCAATACCAGTTGTCCTATTTGTTCTTTATTTAGTTGGAGGCCAGGTTCCACCCTGATGAAATCAGTCAATCAGCTGAGACTGACACATTTTTTACAGTTGCCAATGTTCTACAGTGTAAAATAATACTATCCTTTAAAATTCAGGTCCTACTACTCTAGCATGTATTAAATGTTGAAATGATAGCGGTAAAGATTCTCTTCTGGAGTTTACAAAGATGTGTTCTGCTGTAGTGGGATCCTCTCCCTGTTGACATATGGATGTACTACAGAGAATAAAGTATTGAGAAGGATCAGCAGCATGCAGCCCTTACAAAAAAGCACTTTTTGATGGCAAATTTCTGGGAGCATCTGCTTTCAGAGTCTTCTTGTTGAAATGCACAGCTGGCACCAATAAACTGCAGTTGCAGTTTTACAGTAGGTAATTATTTATAAATTTTAATTTGCTGATTGTAGTAAACAATGATTTGCTTTCAAGTTACATCCCTGTAAAATAGCTCAGATGGCATTTGTTTAGCTTTTGGGGGTTTGGGTTATGTTTTCCTCTCGTATAACCGCTAGTTGTCCTCAGCCAAAAGATACTTGAAACTTTATTTTGTTTCTGGTTTTTGCTCCTCTGCTTCTTCCCTTTAAATCTTTTGTGTTTCTTTACTCCTGGTCTGCAGTCTGCCGCTTTATAAGGTCCTTAGAAAATTTACATCCATGCAGCCACTTTGTGGCTTATTGAGAGTGTGTCTGCTGGAAGTACTGTACAATAAGAAATACTGGATGATTGGAGAAGTATTTTGAATGCTGAAGAAGATTCTTCAGAGATTTCACTTTGCATTTAAACAGAATTTAAGTCGGTTTTGGGCAGCAAAGTCCAATAGAAAGTTTAGAAAGCCTATATTCCAGCAGATGATCGTTAGAAGCTTCAGCAAATTGTATCCCCTGTTTTGGGTAATATTTTTTTTTTACTACATGAGAGAGTTGTGTGAAACACATAAGGAGGGCAAAGGAGCATAGACTGGAATACAACGCTTCTTCCAAATCAGTATCTTATGATTTCTGTGTGCCTTTAGGGTCTGTGGCAAGCAATTCCTGGTTGCAAAGGGGCCTGTTTCAAGAAACCAAGAAGCTGCTTCTTCAGCAGCCACGTAGTTGGTTATTCTCCCAGAAAGTGGAAGTAAGGAACCACTTCTTGTATTAGTCTCGTAGGCTGTTCTGCAGAAGGCACCCTCCATCTCCGTGTTTTAAAAAGCCCTTTGAGTTATGAGCCTACTTTTGAAAGAAATGCCAACTCAAACATTAGATTAGAAAATGTTATGTACAGCATTGGGTCATCTGAATGCAGAGATCTTGCTTCACTTTTAGTGTTTTGCTTAGAATGTGGGTATTCTTAATTTTTTCACTCATCCTGTGATAACCTTTGAGGTTATCACAAACCAGAGCATCTAAATGCCTCATGCTGTCTGTTGCAGTCATGAAACCGAATTTATAGCAGGGTTGGTGGTACCCCATTTGGTGGTTGTCTCAATTAGATCTCTACCTAGATTTTTTGGAGTGGGTAGTTTGGCCAACAGGTTGAGTATTTTATATCAATAAGGATAGTTGTTACCAACATAGGCACAATCCTCCTTTCCAAGATGGAGTTTCCTGTGCCTGCTAGCCAGCCTGTATCCACAACTGAAATGTTATAGAGACTCTGTGCAGGAACTCTTGTATGTTGAGTCCCTATAACACTCTGCTTTATCTTCTGTCCAATTTTAGTGTGCCCTCTGGATTTGAAGGTATAAAAGAACAGGAGATCTGCAACAAGATAATGACAAAAATGCTGGAAAATTACAATACCTTGTTTGAACTGGAAGGCTTGGAGAAGGATGAAGAAAAGCCTGTATGTGAAGAGCTAGCAAGAATAATTTTGGTAAAAGTGAGTATCTCCAATATTTCATTTTCTTACAGCAATTTCATAATTCAGGCTTATTGCAGGCTTCAAAACATAAATGTTTAGATAAGTGGGAGACAGGCACTGTTGTAATAGTGTTCTGTGTTATTGATTGGTATGCAGTTTACAAATTGATTCTGCTGATAGGCTAATTTTCATTACTAGTCTGGAAGTTCATTCTATTAAACATCTTTATGCTTTGTTAGCTGCGCACTGTTATTTGTTTAAAAAATATATTCACTAAAATTTAAATGTTTTTAAATGAGGAGGCAGAATAATTCTAGGAAGTGTTCAAGGTTTCTGACATGGTGATCATTTATGGTGTACTTCAGTGATTATGAACTTCCATACTGTAGGGCAGTATGAGGTCTCTAGCCTTTGCCACTATGAAGTCTACTTGTCTCAAACATGTACCTGAGTTTAAAAGTCGTATGTTCTGACTCAGAATGGCCATTCCTGAGAGCACTTGAAGAGAAGCATTACATAAAAGTTACTATTCAAAGAAAGTACATTGGAGCTCTTAAAGAAAAGTTATATAATTTGGAGGTAGAGTGGCTGGTAGCCTTCCACTGTCTTCCTTAATTTATGTTACGGAAGTCACAGTAACTTTTGGGTAATGGAAATGGTCTGCCTGGCCATTTGATGTTTAGCAGCGGATGGTCACTTCAGCAACAAAACCAGGTAAAGAACATATTTCTAAAAAATGAACACAGAAGAAAGGCTTCAGATATACCTCCTCCTTCAGGCCTCTCCCAGTTGCAAAAGTCAAGGTAGTCTTTCACTTCTAAAGACTTATTGGTAATTGGAAATGCACCAAGGTGGAAATCTGTGAGATTTCCCACAGCTGTTCAGAGATATGAGCTATCAAAGTACATGGTGATAACCAGAATTACTTTAACAAAATATCCTAAAAGGTATAGTTACCAATATGAGATGGAAAGTGTTGCCCATCTCTTTGCCTCAGGAGACAGGTGATTGCCTGAGAGGAATAAGCTGTGCCTGAACACAAGGGCTTGCACTGTGTTTGCATCTTTGCATCTTGTTGATATTTTCAAAATTCAGTTGGCAGTCAGCTGCAAAAATGTGACCTTGTTCCTTGCCCATCTAACATGGGTGGGAAGTTTTCTAGTTAAATCAATGCAAATACTCAAACACAAGAAATACAATCGTCTAACTTCATGTAGTGAAGATACTAAGAAGTTTTTGTTGAAATTTGTCAGGTGGTGCTACTAAAGGACGCTTTTTACCATTCTCAAAGGTTACATTTTTTGTATCCTAGCAGATACCCCCTATCCTTGCCAGTTTGTATAATAGAGATGGTGCACTTGAAGAGAAATCCAAGTGGTTACAAATGAGATTCAGCAGAGAAAAGTGATTGCCAGTTTGCTAATTTATGAGCCATTACATACAATAGAAGCCAGCTGGTGTCTCTGTCATAAAAGAACAAATGCCTCAGAGAATTATTTGGCCTGACTTGTGTCATAGTGTCCAGCAAATAACAAACCATTTGTAAGCAAAGTTGCTACTTCTGGAAAAGCCATTGATACATCTACAGGTAACTGGATAGGAATTTGCCAAGTAATCCTGTTGAAAGCAGTGAAAAATGTAGGATGTTCAGGACAATGCTCTCATAAACTGAGACCCTGTTGATTTTAAGGGTGTTGCATTCAAATATGAACCATGATGGGATGGGAGAGCAGATGGCAAGGAAAGTGAGGAAAAGTAGGATCTGTCCTTTACCGAACTCAGCTACATTTATCTAAATGGCTTGTTTAGCTTTTATGTTGTGATCAGCAAGAGGGTGAGGAGAGATTTAGATAACCTCACTCACTCCCTCGTGGGGTATTCTGTCATTCCTTCCCACAAATCACTTACTTGCCAGCGTTTCACCCTGAGTCACTACACTGCTACCTTTCCTATAATTGCCTTCACTCTCACTCCTTTCTCACTTTTCCATGTTGACATTTTTCTCTGAATTCCCACAGCCCTGTCCCACTATTCTTGCTGTACTCAAACTTGATAGCCCTTTGTTCCCAGTCCAGGGAAAAGGCTGGCAGTCTGTAGTGAAGTGCAAAAGCTCCAGCACTCTTGGTACACAGCCTTCCATCACCTCCAGTCACTCTGTACACTTGCGGTAGCCCCTCCACAGCTTGTATTTCCTTGCCATCCTCTCTTTTACGTTCTTGACTGTGGAGATAACTTTTTCTCTAGGTTAGTACAGTGGCTTCGGTAATGTGACCTGCCTTATGTGTTCTTCTAGGTGGATAGTTTGGGGCTAGGGCTTATTGAGACACTTCTCCTAGACAAGCATGAATTCCTCCTTTCAGTTGGAATGCTGGTGTTATCCTTACCCAAAGGTAAGGTTCCCAAAATGGGGATGGAGGTACTTATAGGAAGAAATCAGTTTTTACATTGTGTTAAGAGTTTAACCTCATGATGGTCAAAACCATCAGTGCTGATCCAGGTGTTTCTTGACTAAGAGTTTGGAAAGAGCATCTTAAGCATGAAAATTCATACACGAGGATAAGAATGCCAAAAATTTGCAGAAGGACTAACTTGAATCAAAATTTGAAGCACAATGACAGTGGTTTAAAAAATAAGGAAAGATATCAAAAAGTACATTGAACAATGTACTTCTCTCCTTGCTCTAGTATGCTTTTCTAGCTTACTGCATTGCAAAATTAGTCCTGCTTTTTCTTATCTCTTTTTTATTCCTTCATACCTTTACTTTGGTGCTGAAATTTCAACTGGAAAAACAGGAACCCACCTTTAATTAGTGTCTGAAGATATTGTAGGAATATTATTTCTCCCTGTAGTCTTGGGCTGTTCTTGAGGTGGCTTAAATGCCTGTTGCTTCACATCATCCATTCCTAATAACCTTTTTTGAAGTCTACATCAACCCTAAATCGTTAATTTAGAGCAAATACCCAAAAATAGGGAGCTAGTGGCTCATGCTATTCCATCCCAAGATGGGAATGTTGTCGCAGTCATCTTCCCAGACTTGCATGACTCCTGACACTTCATGGTCTGGATATCTTAAGATTTTTCCACACTTTGGTTAGAAAATCAGTGGATTTTTAAAAGCAAGAAATACCGCTCTTTTAAAATGAAAACACAAATATGTGGTTCATTAGATAAAGTCATGAAAGCATCAAGCTTCTCTTGGACCAGTCTGTTGGAAAGGAAAAACAGCTCCAGTGGAGCAAGTTGCATCTTGTCTACTATGTTAGTCATAACTGTGGGGAATCCACAATGCTACAGACTTCTAGAAGGATCAAGTGCATTTCAATCAGGTACAGACTGCGGCAGCTTAAAGAAAATATGTGTTAAGGAGGCCAAAAGTTAATAAATGTTACAGATGGGAAAAAGAGACATGATTCTGTAGGGCTACTGGTAGTTGAACTACCATTCTTGCTGCATATGTGCACTGAGGAGGCACAGGAACACCTTCATCCCGGTTATATTCCTTCTTTCAAAGGCTGCTCAGTCACTGGGAAAGACAAGTTGTGCTGGGTAAAAGGATTTCTTAGCTTGCTTTCTCAGTGGATCTTATTTCAGAAAGTAAGGGAGCTGGAATTCTCCGCA
Source organism: Pseudopipra pipra (assembly GCF_036250125.1). NCBI lineage: Eukaryota > Metazoa > Chordata > Aves > Passeriformes > Pipridae > Pseudopipra > Pseudopipra pipra. The sequence continues at coordinate 20,730,163 of NC_087552.1, read as the reverse complement.
AATTGTGTTCCAGTACCTGCTTTGTTCTCAGGGCTGTTAAACCTGCTCTTGCTCATTGCTCAGGCATATGGTAGTATTATAATTAGAAATGATGGGGAGTGTTTCTTTGGAAACATCTACATTTAAAAAAAAAAGTAGAATTTTAACAAAATAAAAAATTTATCTTAGAAGAGTTTCTGTTTCAATGGGAAGTTGAACTGTCAGGTTCCTGATGCCTTGTCTGGAAGGATTTCGTTAGGTTTTCATTCCACCTAATAGAATGAGATCCATATGATCATCCAGGTTGGTGGCCAGCAGGCAGAAGTATTCTTCAGAATTGTATATATGTTTGTATATGTATTTGGAAATTCCTTATCGTAAATGAATTATGGGGTTTGATTTAGTATTTTTTTTAATTCCTGAATAAGTTGGACTTACAGGTCTCATTTGCAGCCAGCCATTACTACAATCCTTAATGCTTTTATCCAAGCTTCACTTTAATTTCCTAACCCACTGAACGATGTGTAAGACTCTCAGTCTGTTGATCAATAAGCTCTGCTAGTTAGAGAGAAATGGGTGAAGTGGGTTGAATGTTCTGAATATGTGTTCGCTTTGCGTTCACATTTTCAGGATCATAAATAGCTGGTTTTTACTGGGCAGTGTTGTGTGTGAACAGTTAATCTTCTGACAATATGTCTGCACTGCTGTGCATTTTCACATTGTAAGTGTCAGGGTATTATCATAAAAGATAGTTTAAATTTTGCTTTGGAACAGAATTCCTAGTGTGTATCGATACAGTCCTGATAGATTTTTGTGGCACTAAACTGAGTGACAGCTCATGTAATGAAAGATTAGTCAGTCTTGAGTTGCAGTATTTCCAGTTTTATAACATTCTTGAATAAACAGGTTTACAAAACCTACAGGAACAACAAATAATAATTTTGAATGAGGACCTTTCATTTACAAACGTCTTAAATTGCTGATGGAACTGCAGCTGCATATAGTCCTATGTTTTATAGCTAGCCAGTGGTGTATTGTTACTACTAGAATTAAATGGGATCTTGGAATAATAGTGATTAGGCTTCTCTAATGATCAAAGATAGGCAGCGAAGAAGATTTTTATTTAGTTCAAGTGACAAGGGAAATCTGGGCAGGCAAACTATTATGAGACTCGCTCTTGAGAGATTTCTGGAGTTATCCTTTCCCCTGGTTTCAAGTGAAATGTAATTTTCAATAGCATGTGTTTTAGCTCAGTAATGTCTTCAGATAAAATGTACAACCTATTACCTAGTCATGCAGGCTTACAAGATTTTTTTTTTTTATTGTTTTTCCACCTTTTCAGTCTTATGCCTTCTTGACAGAGCACCTAGTTCTAAGAACCAATCAGCTCAGAGCACATAAGTGTTTGCACTGAAACGCAAGCGCTGGCATGATGAGGATATAATGCTGTTCCTGGTTTGATTATATTTTTAGGACAGGAATGCAAAAGGCTTTTCTCTTTCTTGCCGTGCTGCGTTGTAGAATATGTAGCCCTGTTCACCTCATGCAGAAAAGAAAGCAAGTACATTTAGAAAATTAATATTGTAACATTGGAATTGAATTAAAAATCGAACTTATGAAGTCAAGTAAAAATTATAAATGTACAATTTTATCATTGTCAGTATATTGTAGGCACATACTGATGACCTCTGAACAGACAGATTTCAATCACTAAAGAGCTACAGAAATTGGTCTATTGCTGGTTTTTGCAAAAACCAATAGTTTCAAAACAACCCTTTAGATGCAACTAACTTCTTACATTTCTATCCTGTTTGTTTCCAGTCTTCTAATGAAAGTTGCCACTTCAGTTGAGAGGATTAGTTGGCAGATTAGTTCTTCGTACTTTAAATGGCAGCAAAAGCTCACACACTGTGTTCTGCGAGCCTGCTGTTAGATTTCTAACAGGGAGGCAGTCCACTGCATGTAGGTGAACCTGCTGGTGCTTGGTGGATGCAAAGTGTGTAGTGCCCAACCCGATCAGTCAAAACCCCTAAGTGCATTTTTTTTATGTCAGCTCCAGCTGACTTGGGCTGCACTATCTGAAAGTGGACTGCTTGCTTGCTCTTTCCGATTGAACACTCAGAGCAGATCACTCAGCCCATGGTAGGACTTGAACCTCTCATTCCCGAGGAGATGTAGGAAAAGTAAGGTCGTCAAAGAGTTCTCCATATTGGTTTGACTGTGCTCCCTTTGCAGTCAGTTGTAAAGCTCCACCTCCATGGAAAGCCACAATGTTTCAGCTTATTTCCCCAGATGAGTAAAGCAAGACTTCCCTTCATAGATGTTTCTTTCCTTTCCTCAGCTGTTTTCACCTTAACATGAGGACCTGATCCCCTGACAAGATCTGAGAGAAGTTGCTGAGAACTCCCCAACTCCATGACTGAGTGGGCTCCCTCAAAATAAGTCCTCCTTCCCTGTCACCTCAGAGCTCTGGCCCCATGGTTACACACTCAGCAACACACAAGAGCAATCCCTCATTTACGTCAGGAAAAAAGGCATCCGTTTCTAATCTATGTTACACTGCCCTGGCTAAGCCTACAAGGTCTAGATAGTTTCCTTTATTCTTCTTTCATGTCTGGGACCATTTTAGCATCGTGTTAATGGTTGGCTTTCAGTACTGGATTAATTCTTTCCCATCAGCAAACAGCAGGAACTGATCTATTTTGGAAATCCTTTCTGAAGATCTCAACAAACATTTCTGTTTTGTGCAAGTATCCCCTTATTTGGGCAGGTCACACAAGTTTGCTCCTGCCTGGGCTAGGGAGCCCCGAAGGGTGGGAGTGGGTTCACATGGGAGATGTGGAGATGGGTGGGAAGTACATGAGGAGAAGGAGCACCTGTGGAAGTCTGTCTGCCATTTTCTATTTAGTATTTCTTCAACTAGAATTCGCTTTGCAGTTGTCCACCAGTGAGCAGATGGGCATGTTTATAGTAAGGGTATATAGTGATTCAGACAAAATGACATTTTAAGATGTGAGCTGACAGGAAATGAGCAATATGAGATTTGTAGGTGAAAGTTTATAAGCCTCCAAACCCTTCACCTATAGCAGATGCAGTCTGGAGTGAGGAGGATGGTTGTGTTTATGCTGTGATTCAGAAAGACAAGCGAAAAAAACCCTGAACAATTCTCGTGTAATTTTGAAAGAGCTTTCCAAAGAGCGCTGCTGTTTTTGACAATTCTGTATATGTATTATTAAAACAGAATGTTTCTGCTCTTGAAATTCATTAAAGCATTCCCAAGATTATAAATCTGTCACTTGTGGTGTTACTAAATGCAATCCTGAATATTTACACAAATATGTTGATGCTAAACTCTATAAAGTAATAAATTATTATGCCAATACTTCTTTAGCTAGAATTTCACCAGTAATATTTTCATTTTAACACATCATGAGAATAAGTTTGCCAAGGTTTAGGACATCTAAAGGAAACACAGACACATAACAAATGTCTTTCTCCTGCTGTCCATATTTCTAGTATACTATAAATTTTTTGAATACAGCTGACTAATTTTGCAGTTGAGATGCTTAGGAGCTTTGTTTTTTTCTCTCTCACAGTTTTTTCTTGAAACAAATGCTCATTGATATTATCATAGTCCCTTGATAATACCACATAGCTAAAATATAGAGATAATAAGATCCATATGTGTATGTATGGCCTGGTCTGTACTTGCACATGTTTTATTTGAAATGTGTTCATTTATTGTCTGTTATTGATTTGGATTTATTTGGGGTTTGTTTGTTTTGTTTTGTTTTGGGTTTTTTGTTGGGTTTGTTTGGGGTTTTTTTTGGGAGGGTGAGGTGATGCAACATTGTGATTTAGCACTTGGGAGCAGTCCATCTCAGCCAGAACAACATCCTGTTTTAAAAGGGAACCATGAAAGTCAGCACGAAGAAATGAGGTACAGTAAAATAAACATGTCAGTCTCTGCACTAGCCAGCTGTTTCTGAGCATCCTTGCTATACCAATGGGGAAAAAAGGAGGTTAGCAAGAGGATGAGAATTTTTCTACTAAGACAAATCTCTCAATTCCTGCTGTTTAGATTCCCCAGTATTTATTATGTTTCTCATTAATTAGTCATTCAGTTAATCAGGTTACACAGAATGATCAGCATTATTCCCTCTGTTTAGATCAGTAATCAGTGCTGTCTTTGTAACAAGGACACATTGCAGGCAGTTGGAACTGATCCAAAGTGAAGAAGTGTAAGACATTTTTCAGCCTGTGGCATTTAATTCTCGCTGACCTCTGCCATTAGCTTCATCTGTAGTACTTTGAAGGTGGGAGCTTCAAAAGGAGCCAGAACTAAATTAATTCTTTTGCCCTTATTAAGAGCAGTGAAATGCTCATTGACTTCAGTATAAGTCCAATGCATTTTTGAAAAGCCCTCCTGTGAGTACTGTGAAGATCACAGTTTGTCCAGGAGAAGGTGATTGGTACACCCTGCTGAGCCTGTAACATTTCTGATGTCCCAAAACTTACTTGTCATAAAGTGGGCTCAGGGCAGTCTAAGAGAACGGGAGCATGTGATGCAAGGGGCACAAGGGGCCAGACACTCTTAATGTGTCTGAATATGTGTGCTCTTGAAAATCTGATATATCCAGTAGATCCCAGCAGCATTTGACCTGAATTGGAAGCAGTGAACATCTCAGTTTCACTGTTAAGAAAGGGGCCTGTTCTCTGTGTGCTGGGAATCTTACACTAGTAACTAGAACAATATAGAGATACTCAGGACTTCCTAATTTACTGCAAATCAGATATACCTTTTAAAAGTAACATTGCTGAATTCCATGTGTGAAGAACTTTTTTGCTTGTGAATATTTTGATTTTTAGATCTGAAATGCAATTTAGCTTTTCCAAGGCTGAGTTTAAGCAGCTGTAATGTGAGATGCAGGTCTGGAGAGCCTGGATTTCTCCCATAGCTAGATCTGCTTTTTCTGTTTTATGAATAACATTACAGTAAATAGATGAGTCAGACTCCAATTTTCAAAATTGCAAGGTAGAATAAAATGTTCCCCTGGAACTGCTCTGAGCTCTGTTGTTACTGAATACATGCACATACGCACACACACACACAGAGTTAGGTAAACCCAGCAAGAGAGCAATTGGCTTGTGTCACTTTGTAAATGTTTGATTTGTTTTTTTGATTTTAAGTTCTGCTGCAGGCCCCTTATTTGTACCTCAGCCATGAGAAGCTGAGGTGTGGTCATTATACCACTGCATGACACCTTAACCCTGCCATAGGATGATGGCAGCTGGTTTTGACTGGGGTTAATTTTCTTCATAGTAGCTAGTATGGGGTGATTTGGATTTCTACTGCAAACACTGTTGATAATTTGGGGATGGTTTTATTCCAAATTGTGGGGATGGGCATGGAAGGTGAATAGTTTCCCTCAGTGAGGTCTTTGTAACCTTTTACAAATTCTGGAATTGTTTGATCCCGGCATTGTCAGTTCAAATTTTGCAGCATTCAGTAGCCAGTCCTTCTGGGTGGCTGAAGACAGATTTTCCTCTTCCTCCAAGAAAATACCATGATATTCCACAGATGGAGCTGGGAGCATTGGGGTATATTGCAGGATTATTACTATGTTTGTCATTTCCTTTTCTATATTCCAGTCCTCTCTAAAAATAATGGATTTCCACATTTCTCTCTTGCTTACGTATAACAATTCATGACCTTTGTGTGTATTTTATGACCATAAGTGCAGTAGGTTAAGGTTGTACTGATGCAAAACAGAATAACCTTTAGCTATTTATTAAGAGATATGGTCTCAGGTAAAAGGTCATATATATAAATAGTCTTGGGAGAACAAAAGGAAATGAAAGATGAACTGAATAGGGTATTAGTTTTATATTGAAAAGCAGTGATGCGTTTTTTTTGCAAACTATGAGATTTTGCTTTTTATCACTTTTGTCTGAAACAGCTTTGCTGAATTCTGGTTATTAAAGTATAGTGTAAATGATGGCAAGGTAAAATAGCAGATAGGAAGAAGCTGACCTGGTATCTGTGTGCTAAAAACAAGCAAGGCAAAATCCCCATATATAAATACTAGCTGTTTCAATCTTCATTACATGGTTTGTATGTCAGCTTTACTGACATTGTTCCCCCTTCTAACAAGGATGTTTTCATTCCCTTCTGGGTATAAAATGGAAAGTATACCTAATAGATTTTTTTTTTTCCAATTTCTGTTCACATTAAATCATTTTCTGTATTTTTCCTGAAGGTACATGTACCACTGCATGGTGACTGTGAACTGATACCTGAATAACAATTAGTTATTCCATCCAGTTAACATGCATGAAAATACCTGTGACCATATGAATTAGAAAATGCCTTTGAAGATCCCCATGCCATTGGCTATACAGTTTTGTCTTAGAAATAATAGGTTATTTGATACTTCGTGTGTCTTTCAGAGCCTTAATCAGCCATGAGCTATTTTGCATGATCACAGAGGGGAGAGATTCCATATTGTCTTCATCTTGTGAGTAGGAGAAGCTCTGCTGTGGCTCTTTTGGTTCTTCATTGGCACCCTTGACAGCACTGCTTCGTATCACACCTGCACTGCTGTGCTGCAGGGAACTTAGTACAGGAGACAGCATATTCCCCCTCCAACATCAAATGAAGGAGGAACTCTTAAATTCACTGTTTCTTTTGAACTGCTCCATGCACAACCCTGTTGTGCACTTTTGTTGTAGCCTTGGGAAAATTTGCAGGTGTGACCCTGGTGACACCCACCTGAAGCAAAGGCTGCACTGCGCTGTTTCATGGGGTGCTGCTGAGCGAAATGGAATATTCCCTCCTCTGTGGTGTACAGCTGCTGACCCAGTAAAGAGTCAGCTGTTGCAGTCTGTCTCCATGCAATCAGCTAATGCATCATTTCTGCAGTTATTCGCAGCATGGAATCCACTGAATAATCCTCTTAACGATTGCTCATCATACATAAGAGTGGCTGTACTGGCTCAGACTTGGGATCCATCTAGCCCAGTGTCCTGCCTCCCACACTGCCCATAAGCAGATGTCCAGGGAGGAGTGAGGATAGGCAGCAAGGTGTTTCCTTCTTTTTTTCTACCAGTTGGTGACTATTCTTGGAGGTTTTCCTGCTCTTGAAATGGTTTGTGTATTCAGTGATATACAGAGTAATTGTCTTGTGTCTCTCTTGCATGTGTGTAAGTTTTTTGCTTCCAACATGTCATCTGGAAAAGTGTGCCACAAATTGTTTCCTCTCACGTGAAGAACTGACTCCTTTTGTTTGTTAAAAACATGGCTTTTACTAGTGACACTTGAAGGTCGCCTGATTTTTTTCCCCCTTTTTTTTCCTTTTTTTCCTTTTTTTTTTTTTTTTAATTTTTTTAGCTGAAGGGGATAGTGAACAATCCATCTTCTCTCTACCACCCATAACCCCTATAAGCTACCATGGTGGTTGTTTGTTTTTTTTTCCTAATGAAAAATTACTCTTGGTATTTGCAACCCTAATCACTGCACTGACAACAACTGTTTTTTCTGTCAAAGTCCCTGCATGAAGTCAGTAAGCAGTCACGTGTAATAGCTTTCCTCTTTTGGGGCACAAGGCCAAGTACTCTAATGCATTAAATTGGATGACATTTTGGTGAAGTCAGTGGGGCATGTTCTTTATTGTAGAAGAGAATCTGACTCCTTGTTTCTGTAAAAAATCTAATTTGTGCTTTAGTTAAAATAAGTTTCACATTGATTAAGTTCAAGTTTATTTTAATTAATGGACTAAATGTCTTCTACATATTAATAGCTAAAAATAGATTCAAGGCTTTCTTAGCAACATTTAAAACTTGAACTGAGAACCCCACAGGCCAGTTTCCTTTGATTATGCAGTTTGTGAGACCAGAAAGAGATTAATTACTGAATCAAGTAGGAAAGAGAGGATGAGCACAGCAGTAATAATGAGATTGTTCCAAAGACATCTTGGAATATCAAATTATCAACAAATAAGTTTATTGTTGTCATTAAAATACAGCGCAATGTATAGCCATTGTTTTTAGTAACTATTTTTCCCTAATTTCTTATTTAAGCAATCATAATCAGATGCATTTAAAGGCTTGTATTACAGTGTGGTAGCATGCTACAAATACAAAAGACTGTAAATTGACTGTGCAGTTCTGGCACTACAGTTGACTGAGGCTGAAACTTGACAGTTTTTATGCCCATTCAACAATTTGCTGAAAAGGATAAAAGCAAGAGCAGTATTCTGTTCCGTTTTGAATTTTGCATCCAAGACAGATAACAGTGTAGGATGCAAGTATGCTGTTTAAATCCCTCTTACTTAATAATGGCAATGGATAAAGGAACCAGTGTAGTTTATTCTATTTGAAGAAAAAGTATAATGAATAACTAAAGCTTAACTACTGTAGCAAGTATTTTCTCATTCCACTGAAACGTACAAAAACATTTTCAAGGTTCTCACATAGAGTCAGTAGTGCTAACTATTCAGGATGTGGTAGGCAATGTCTTTTACTGCTAGGTTCTTTCTCAGTCTTTTCTGCTGATGTTAGTCATCTCCCTAAAATTAATTCAAGCACGTAATTGAAAATAAATATGTAATTGAATACTCTCACCCTTCCACAGATAATCCCGGTCGGTCAGTCTGTCTGAAGAGATGAACATAAAGACATTTAGTCTCTCCTTTAAGGATGCCTTTGACCTATGGTGTTTCTTTATTCATGCAGGATAAAGTGAGAAGCTCTGGAGTAGTCAACCTTTATATTAGTGTCAGCGCTTCGTGGTGTGAAAGGATTATGCTCTTGAAGAATAAATAGGTCGAAGAGTATTCTAGGGATGTTCTAATCTTTCCTAATCATTGAGGTCTCCATAGTTAATTGGTTTAAAGCTTTTATTGAGGTGAAGTCTCATGCATTGTAAAATCTGCATTTTGTATGGCTTGTGAAGAATCTGCCAGAGAGAGATTCTTTACCAATGAAGTTTTTTTACTTTCTGAAGGAAGATGACCTGTTTCTTGGGTCTGTATAAACCACCCAATCTAGATATAAGAATGCTGGGCTGGGATTTGAATGAAGCGAGTTCTTTTCTGGTTTTGGGGGGAATGGACAAGTCGGCTGTTCTTTTTAATGGTTTTTGATAATTGTTAGCATTTGTAGCAGAGTATTACCTAAGAATCTTATTTGAGGATCAAGAAGCCCTGCTATGTTTAACCTAGAGTTAAAAGATTGTCTAAGGCATGCCCAAGGAAGCTTACAGACTTCTTGAGCTGTTTGAGCGTAGTTTTGGTATGATGGTAATACATCTTGTGGAAAATAACAGTTCATTATTTAGCATGGGCCAATGGAAGTTGTTGTTATTATACTGTAAGGTTAGGAAGATCTTCAAGTCTCTAAATTTGCCACATTTGCAGATGTAGGAGATGACTAGAAGTTTTGCTTTATGGACTATTTGCCAATAAATACTGCTTGTCAAAGTTAGGAAATTAAATGTTCTCTGGCTTTCCCTGTGATCTTGTCAATTCTTGTGTGAAAATCATTAAAGAAACTTAGTTCAAAACCTGGGATTTGGCAGTGTCCTGTACAGATGCTGACTATTTACTTTGGCCCAAGTACTCTTGATAGTAGAAAGTTTTCCTTAGGGGCTTGATGGTGGGACTTGATGCCATCATGAGCAGGTATTCTAGTTTGGGCAGGTTTTGGGGAGTATGAGATGGAGAGGTGGTCACTGGCAGCTGTTGACAGTAAGCTGGGCTTAGGTAATTCTTCAGATACAAACGGTAACAGTGATTGTTGAACACACACAGTTGAGCAAAACAAAGCTTGTTTGTTTTGTATCCAGTATGCTGTACTAGAGGTTGTTGGGGTTTTTTTCCACATGGGAATGAAAAGTATGCAATTGCTAATAAGCCTTACTCCTTAGAGCATTCTCTGGAGATCTGTAATGGTTAGAAGAGTGATGCTGAGGTAGTATTTCTGCATGGGATGCATGCTAGTTATTTTGTGGCTTCAGGTTCATTTATCCCAGTTGTGTAGTAGCTATGTCACTGGTTGTAAAGGAAATCAGGCTTTAAAGCACAACAGATTTCATCCCACAGTTTCACAGATTTCACAAGCAGTGCTAAAAATCTCAAGGAATTCTCAAGCTTCAGTAATTCAGAGATGCACAGAAATGCATATAGGTAATTGTGTAATAATACTATTTTTTATCCAAGTACAAAGGTTGGTGTAATTGCATAATCTTCCTTAACAGAAACACAGACAGAAAAGTGCTCTTTAAGACTTTGCAAATGTGACTTGACTACATTTTGTCATTTCTAGTACTCTATGTGGAATACAAGTGCCTGACTTTCACCGGCATTTGAAAATTATGACTTAGTTTTATTGTTTGAATCCCAGTAGCAGACAGTGTTCTGAGAGTAACAGTGTCAGATTTCTGAAGATGTACAGTTATTTAATCTATGCTAATAGAATTAGGATTTAGTATAACTATAATCAAAAATATCTTGACTTTTTTTTTTTGATCTACAAGTTCACAGGATGTTTAGAAAAACAAAATATATTCCAAAATATGCTTAGTCACTGAAGTATGACATATTATTGAAAATGAGCACATATTCTTTCTACTTCTTGGATTTTAAAGGGTAACATCAAACAGATTGCCAGTCCTTCAAGAGCTAATATGCAAGAACAAAACATTGACAACAGTGGATTCTCAGCTTGAACTGTGTTTGAGATTCTCATTTTGCTTTGTTTGCTGTAAGTTTTCCAAGTAGCCTAGGAACTCGGGCAGCCTGAGAATGTGACTGTTACACCTGCTTGATATTTTCTAGTAGCTTTTGTCTTTCAGCTTGCATCTTTTGTTTTAATGGTGGTGAGTTCTTCCCCTTGTCTTAATTAACATAAAGATATGCTGTACAGTTAAAAGAAAACAGCTAGTTTATAGGAAGAGTGGTATAATCTTATAGTAATGTTTGCCTTGTAAAAACCAGCATGAATTGAAAGATAATAGGGAATGAACAGGAGATTTGCAAGTGTTGGAATAAACTGTAAATAAAATCTTTTCATAGAGAACCAGAAAAATACACTTGTATGCACTCTGCCCAGTGTAAATAAGATCTCTTGCCAGAGCCTGTATTGAGCAGACTTCTGAAGGTTAATGTTTAATAGGTTCTTAGCTAGTGCTGCTTGCCGTGTTCTCAGTATGTGGATCTCTGCTCCCTTGGAAGCATTATTTTATGCAAACTAAATTAATTTCTATACTAAAACACATCAACCTACATGTGCTGTTGCAGAATCCATGATGGAACAGTAAATAGTTGTTATCCAAGGGTTTTCTGCTTTTAGTTCACAGACTTTTGTTCTCATTTTTCATCTCTATTCAACATATTAGAAGCAATTATTGTACTGCCTGATTCCTGCAATCCCTGACTGTTGCATGCTTATATTAATAGCATTCAGTCAGTGGCAAGCCTGGCCCTACGTTAATTGCAGGAATGTTGATTTCTAACTTTTGCTAGCAAATGACAGAAGAATCTGATCTAACACACCTACATGACTCATTAGAGTCATTTGTCTGCAGTGACTTGTACTTATAATTGGAGGTGTAGTTATAATGAAGATACAGGTCCACAAAAATGGGAGATAGAAAACACCTATGAGATCACCTGGAAGATTCTGTTAGAGTACAGGATGTATTTTAAATTCTTTTCTAGTTCTGAGGTGAATGATCCAAGAAGAGGATCATTCCTGTCCTTTTTTTGCTGGATTGTTGCGTGATCTAGTGGAATTTCTAGTGGAGTCTCAGCCTATCTGTATTACCCAGTGTTGATTCAGAGGGCCATAAAAATGTGCTAGTTGAGCTTGGGCACATTTAGTGCCGCTTTATTGGTATGCCTGAGAGTGCTGCTTCACCTCTGTTCAGAATTCCTAAGGCCTGAACCTGCTTTTTTTACAGTTTGTAAACAGCATTCTTTATTGCTGAGAAGAAAAAGGGATTGAAGGGTGGGTAGCTGGAGTCAGCCTTTACAGTCATCTTTTCAGTTGTTCAGGTTCCCTTCGTAATGATTTGGCCATATGGTATTGCAGGACAGGAGAAATTTTCCTTGAAGGTTTTGTCTGCACTTCATAGGATATAGCACAGTTCGGGCCAGTGCCAGCAGTGTCTTTTAGGCAGCAAATTCTTTCATTACTGTGTAATTCACTGTCATGCTGTGAACAGGAGAAGTACCATACATGGAGAAAGACAGATTTCTCAGCAGCTTGTTTGAACTTTCCAACCTACTTACATGGACTTCAGTGGAGCAGCTCTGAATTTTGGCACATCTGCACATTTTTCTAAGGAAGAAATCCTTTGGCAAAGACTTGTTTACACTTCAAACAATTAGCCAACAGGAGGAATGGAAGAATGTGATGGGTGCTATACTGGCTTACCTCTGTTCTCTTGCTTTTGATGGTCTCATTAACATTTGCCCTTAAACAGCATAGCACACAGTTACAGAGCATTTGCTTTAAGATTCCTTCACTGGGGGTGACATTTATTTTAAGAATATATTGAAATATCGAATGATGCCCATTGTAACTATGGTAACCTACCATAATTTTTATTGCTCTTGGTATTGTTCTGACTGGGCAGGTGAATATGGACATGAGCAGAAAGTCTATAGGAAACTGAAAACAGGAATCATCACCATAGTCAGCCTTTTAAGTTCATTTGTATGTCTGTCCTCTGGTTGTGATCATCTGGCCATATTTGTGCTTCTTACTCGTGATACATCTTCTGTTCAAACTCGGAGAGTCCAAAGAAACCAAGGGAAGGAAAGGCAGAAGTTACTCCCAGAGGAGCAGTGTCCCAGCAGTGTGAGAGGTTGGTGCAATGTATCTGCTTATGAAACCAGTCTTGGGACTCATTGCCAAAGTTTCAGGTGGTAATTTGAGGCAGTACGATGCCTGATATCTCATCAGCACCTCTGTGCTTGATACTGGTTAAAAATACTGAAGATATTAAAAATACTGAAGATATTAAAAATAAAATTTTTAATTTTATTAAAAATTAAAAATACTGAAGAAGAGCCATGAGTATGGAGCAAAGGCCATAGGAAAGACTCTTGCCAATTGCTGTGGCCAAGCAGTGGTAGATCCATGTTTCCAGTCTCCATATGTGAAACAGAAATGCAAGGGGAAAAAAGGTTAACGCCATTTACAGTCCACTAAGTGGTTTTACTTATAATGCTGTTTTGTCCTTGCTTTATACTGGATGGTGATGTTGATACATGCATAAGATTAATTCCACAGCATAAGAGAATATACAGCCATTCTGCTGTGTTAAGTGCGTTGCCTCAGACTACAGACACAGGAGCTGAAGAGTGGGAGTTTGAGATCCCTGGAGTTCAAAAATGAATTTGTGAGTGACTTTGCAAGAGTATGTGGAAGCAGGCTTATACATGGGGCAGATTTAGTTTACCAGCAGTTCATATGATGACGTGATTACATAAATTTAAAAGAGGAAATTGAAAAAAAAAAAACAAAAACCAAACCCAAAGGTTAGAGTCTTTCTCAGTGCAGTGACACAAAAACAGTACATGCCAAACCATAAGCTGATGGAAATCTCTAGGAAGGAGTGCAAGAGAGGATTATTTCATATTGCCCTGAAAAACATATGCATAAGGAATTTAGTATTACCTCAAGAAGGAGGAGGTATTTTTGTTATTTTGTAATTTTCCCTGTATATTACTTTGAAACTATGCACTGTATCTCTCCAATGTGAAGGCATACATGCTTGTTTTGGTTTTGAGTTTTTTATTTAGCCCATCAAGGAGTTCTCAACGTGCTTTTTGCTGGGATTCTTCATTGATGGCTGTATTTGCCAAATCAGACTTAAACATTTAATTCCAATTTGCAGTGAACTGGCTGTGCACTCAGCTGTGGGATGCTGTTCTCTGCTGCACCTGCAGACCCCCAGTTTGCAAAGTCTGCATCAATCCCAGTCTTTCTTCTTGGATGAAGCTCTCTTCACCCCAATTCAGAACACTGTCTGCACTAGGCATCCTTTGGCAAATAGATGCCACCCAGCAGTCGGCGATCGCTGGGAGCTGGTTGTATCTTCTGGCTTGAGGCCCATACATCTTGTCACTTTTGGCCTACATCCCATGCACACTGCACGCCTGCAGCGTTTTGGCAAAGCTGCTTGTCAAGCTGCAGAGGGCAGAAGGCTGAAGGGATTCCCTTAGGCAAATGTGTCTGGTTTCCTGCAGAAGAAGGGCCTTAGGATGTTGCTGGTTCACTCTAACAGCCTCCTGTTGTGCATGTACCATGGAGAGTCCCAGATTTGAAGATAATCTTAGTATTGGGTTGTTTTCTTGAATTTGAATGTTTTTAGGACAGTATAGCTTTGGGCTCAGACTACATCTTTCTGGAGTGTACAATTTTTATGTTTAGCCTTCAGGGAAAATTTGGAATTTCTTCACAGAATGTGCTTTGACTGGCTTATAACAGACATGATTTTAACATTGGGAAAGTTTACTGAAACAAATTTATGGGATTCACAGCCAGTGACAAGGAAGGTATCTCTGGAAATGCAGTATCTGCATAGCTGTGTTGAATTTCGTAGGCTTTCTGAGAGCATTTGCTGGCTTCTTATCTCTGGAATCATGCAACATTTGCAAAGCTTTTAGGTGTGTGTTTACTTTCAAGCATTTAAGCAGTTCTGCTGTTTGCAGTGGCTTCTGTCAAATATGGAGGCTGTGGTGATGTTTCTTGAACTCTGTCAGGCTTGGTGCTGTGACCACTTCCCTGGGAAGCCTGTTCCAGTGCCCAGCCACTCTCTGGGTGAAGAACCTTTTCCCAATATCCAGCCTAAAGCTCCCCTGACAGTTTCATGCCATTCCCTTGGGTCCTGTCACCACACAGAAAAGATCAGTGCCTGCCCTTTCCGCTTCCCCTCATGAAGAAGTTGTAGACTGTCCTAAGGTTTCCCCTCAGTCTCCTCTTTTCCAGGCTGAACAGACCAAGTGCCCTCAGCTGCTCCTCATACGGCTTCCCCTTAAGGCCCTTCACCATCTTCATTGCCCTCCTTTAGATGCTCTCTAACAGCTTAATATCTTTCTTATATTGCAATGCCCAAAACTGCACACAGTATTCAAGTTGAGGCTGCCCCAGTGCAGAGCAGAGCAGGAGAATTGCCTCCATTGACTGACTGGCGATACTTTCCCTGGTGCCCCCCCAGACATGGTTGGCCCTCCTGCCAGGGCACTGCTGACTCAGATACAACTTGGCACCCACCAGGACCCTCGGGTCCCTTTCCATGGCGCTGCTTTCCAGCATTTCATTCCCCAGTCTGTACAAACATCTGGGGTTGCCCCATCCCAGGTGCAGAATCCAGCACTTCCCCTTGTTGAACTTCATATGGTTGGTGATTGCTCAGCCCTCTAATTTGTCAAGGTCTCTCTGCAGAGCCTCTCTGCCCTCGAAGGAGTCAGCAGCTCCTCACAATTCAGTGTCTTTGGCACTCTTAGTATTCCTTCCAGTCCTGCATCCAGGTCATTTATGAAGATGTTGAAGAGCACAGGGCCCAAAGTAGAGGAGCCCTGTGGAGCCCCACTGGTGACAAGTCGCCAGTCTGATGTCACCCCATTCACTATTACCCTCTGTGCTCAACCCTTGAGCCAATTGCTCACCCACCACATGATGGGTGTCCAGTTGTGTGCTGGACAGTTTGTCCAAAAGGATCCTGTGAGAGACAGTATCAAAAGCTTTACTAAAATTCAAAAGGATTACATCAACTGTCTTCCCTTGATCAACTAGGTGGGTTACCTTTGTCATAAAAGGAAATTAAGTTTGACAAGCAGGACTAGGATGTGGTTTAAAGGAAGATAATACTCAACTCTTTGAATCTGAAGAGTCTTGTCGTCTTTAAGGCACCTAAATTTGAATAAAACATCAGAACTTCATTGAACTTTAAAGCTTCATACATGTTAGGATTGCATCAAATTTATAACTTTGATATCTGAGTAGGGCAGAGTACAGAGGAGGTGTTTTAGTGATCCAGTGCCTAAAAATACAAGTAGAGTAAGAGAAATCCAAATTTGGCAGTGGCAGCTGCACATATTGTAAGGATGACCGCATTTATCGTGACTTTATGATTTCAGTGTGGCAGTTAATCAAGGAAGGATTTCAGGCTTCGTTCTGAGTATGGAAGAGAGCTGGTAACTGAATTATTTTGCAAGTATGTGTTGACTTTCTGGTAAACCTGGTAAGGATTACAATCTAAGGATTGATCTTTGTCTCCCGGTGTCAGTAATTTAAGATAATGAGGCATCTTTAGTTTGAGGAGAACTTCACAACTGTAATATGTCTCTGTGGTTTTAAAATCAATATTGTAGGTGGTAGGCGAAGTGATGAATCAAGGAATGGAATCTATGTTTTGGCAAGTATTTAAGCATAAGCGCATTTTAGTAAGACAGCAGCCTTGCTAAAGACAGCTGTTCTCTTGCTTTAAGCTTAGTCCAGGCTTAAGGTCTTAGAATCATAGAATGTTTGGGGTTGCAAGGGACCTGTAAAGGCCATCTAGTCCAACCTCCCTGCAATGAGTAGGGACACCTTCAATTACATGAGGTTAATCAGAGCCCTGTTCAACCTGATCCTGAATGTTTCCAGGGATGAAGCATCCACCACATCTCTGGGTGACCTGTTCTAGTGTTTTACCACCATGATTTTAAAAAATTTCTTACATATATCTAGTCTGAATCTACCTACTTTATCATAATATGCCCTTGTAAAAAGTCCCTCTCTGGCTTTCTTATAAGCCCCCTTTTAGGTACTGGAAAGTTGGCGTAAGGTCTCCCTGGAACTGTCTCTTCTCCAGGCTGAACAACCCCCACTCTCTCAGCCTTTCCTCATAATAGAGATGTTACATCCCTCTGATCATTTTTGTGGCCCTTCTCTGGACCAGCTTGAACAGATCCATGTTTTTCTTGTGCTAAGGACTCCAGAAGTGAAGGCAGCATTCCAGGTGGGGTCCCACCAGAGCAGAGAGGCAGAACCACCTCTTTTGACCTACTGGTCATGTTTCTTTTGATGCAGCCCAGGACACGACTGGCTTTCTGGGTTGCAAGTGCACATCGATGGGTCTCGTCCAGCCTCTCATCCACCAGCACCCCCAAGTCCTTCTCAGCGGGGCTGTTACCAGTGTGTTCATCCCTCAACCTGTATTGGTACCAGGGGTTGCCCTGATCCGGATGCAGCACCTTGCACTTGGCCTTGTTAAACCTCGTGAGATTCCCATGGACCCACTTCTCAACCTTGTCCAGATCTCTCTGGATGGCATCCCGTTCTTCAGGTGTGTCCACGGGACACATGGGAATAATATAAGAAGTGTGAGATGAATGTAACTGAAAAATCTTCCTGTAGAGCTACTCCTGCCTTTGGGCCTGAAAGATATCTGGTACTCACAGCTGCAGGAGATTCATCCCATCCAGATTCATCCCAGAAGTTGAAGAAGAATGGTGGCAAAGCTGGTGTTGTGTGAGAACTGGTTGCACTATGAAGTTTTGGAGAACAACAAAAGTACAGCATAAATATGTGTTCTATTCACTGAATAACTTGAAGGGCATTGCTGTCTCAGCAGGAATTTCCACCTGATTCTCTGGGACAATTCAGGATGACCTAAACCCTCTGGGAAAAGTTAGCATCTCCAAACAAGGCCTGGTGTAATTCACTGTCATTGTTTTTACCATTAACTAACTTTGGTAGAGAGCTTACAGCTGTGTGTGTGTGTGGTTAGAAATCTCATTGAAATACCTAGTGGTTTTAAATGGAGTGAATGAATTATATTTGTTTCAAGAGGTATCAGTGGCCAAATACCAATCCTGGTTAACTTTGGCAGATGTCTCATTCCCTGGTTATTTTACTGAACAGAACTGGTCGAATCAGGTTGGTTAGCTGTCAGGAAAGAGCTGGCTAATGGTCTCCCTTTCTTAGTCATTCATGAAGCAGAGGTAGTGCTGATCAGTGGATACATTGACATGTAAGCTTCGTGCTGATAGTTAGCCAAAATGAGACTAGAGTGAGAAAGAAAGCAGCATTCCAGATTTCCCTGCATCGCTCAGCCACACTTAGATTTTTGAAAAGAAATGTGCCTTTTGCTATTCTGTGGAATATTTATATTGATATAGACAACTTGTAAGTTGAAAGAGCCCTAGGATGACAAACTCTTCAAAAAGTGATTTGGAGCTCTTTGTTTTGGTGGACAACCCTAAGAATTCCATTTGTGTATCAAAAAAGTTTTTGAGTGAGATTTCTCTCTCCTCTAGAAGAGTAATATGCTCATGGAACATTAAAGCATATACAGCACATTCTTCTTTTTAACTACCTCATGGGTTTTTTTATGACAACCTTATGGAAATATCTTTATTATCCTTTCAATTGTAACATTTAAATGTAAACTTGCAGCTAGTTTCTTTCTAAAGTTGTGCATTTACACTTCATAATTACTTACTCAAATGGGTATGAATTGTCTAGTTATTTACATATTTATGCTTGGCTTGGGATATTGGAAGTTTTTCTTTTTCCTCCTTGAGAACACGAGTGATGTACTCAGATTTCTGAGGATGACCTGTACCAAGGATCTGTGTCTTTACACCATGTTGATTCATATGCACAGGGCTCTCCAGACTCATCTTGGTGTGGAGCAGTCCCTGTTCTTCAAAAACAAAGAAAGGTTAGTCACCACACCATGTCATATCTTTAGAATACATGGCGTGTTTATCTTTGATCTTTGAACCCAGGAACTCCCTATACCTCACAGGAAGATGAAACATCTCTGTGATGCACGCAGTCACTTATGAAGAATCTTGGTGGTGGTATTGTGTGGGATGATGCCACCTTGACTGGTCAGCTTGTGCCTCTAGGGGAAAGGTTTTCTTGCACTTTCTTCAACACTCATCATGACGTATGTTTATAGCGGTCATAAAACTGACTAGTCTCTATTAAGACTGCAAACATAGTTTCTTGCATCTGAACTTTGAAACAACAAAACTTGAAAGCCAAATGCAGGATATAATGTCTAATATTTCCCTGTGGTTTTTCTACTCTTTGTGTTTTGATTATCCTTTATTGTGCCGGTCCCTTTGATTGTCAGTAGCACCTGATACTATTTTACTTGTATTTAGCTGGAATGAAGGTGTATTTGAAATTACGGAGTAGGACATTTCAGCAGAGCCTATGCTTTCAGTGGCCAGAGCCTGTAGTTATAATGTAACAGCCCACAATATACTTGGTTGAGGCTGAGTCTGATCTCTGTCAAATGTAGTTTGGGATTAAGCTACAACAAAAAATTTTAAGGAAACAAAAATCAAATTATTTTTCTTCAACAAAAACATCTCTATTCTCTAGGCTTGTCCTTGGATTTATTGGTGTCATCTTCCAAAGTGAAGCTTTTCATGTATTTACAAAGATGTATAGATTACTGTTCAGCAGGCCGTAATGGTTAGATTGTGCCTGGGACAAAGTGCTGCTTTGACAGATGCCACACCATATAAGGCATCTCAGTATGCAGCAATTCATACATTCAGTTCATTTGCTGGATAGATAAGATTGTCAAAGGGGAAATTAGAAAATCTCTAGAGTGGTTGAAGTTGAAGGGACCTCTGACGGTGATCTTGTCCAAACCTCCTGCTCAAACTCGTCTAGAGCAAGTTACACAGGGCTGTGTCCAGATGGATTTTGGATATTTCCTCAGATGGAGACTCCTCCAAAACCTCCCTGGCCAGTCTGTGCCAGTGCTTTGCCACCCTCACAGTGAAAAAGTTTCCTGATGTTCAGAGGGAACCTCCTGTGTTCCAATTTGTGCCCATTGCCTGCTGTCGTGACACTGGGCACCATTGAAAAGACTCTTGGCTCCGTTGTATTTACACAGTCTCTTCTCTCTTCTATCATCTAGCAGCTAAATGTGCTTGTCTTCCCAGAATCATCTTGAAAATGCTTAACCTATAGCATTTTTGTCCTCACTTTGTAAGGTAATGTTCTCAAGCTTAATTGCATGAAATTTATGCACGTGCATGAACAAAGAAGTCTGCAAAAAAATTTTCAGTTGAGAACTCTACCTCTCAAAAAAGCATTTCAGCTGCCTCTCACAGTAGTTCTTTAATCTCCTTTGTGAGGAATTCAACTTACAGAAGTTTTTGCCTACCCACAGGCATATCTTCATCTCAGTGGCACCGCAGCGAAGTGCTGCTGTTATGGTAGTTGTGAAGATGCCTTTTTCACAGGGTCGGTAAAAACTGTGGAAGGAGATAGCAAACATTGTTCCTCCCTATTGTTGATAAGGATTGAAGACACAATACTTAAACAAAAATGTTTATTTAACTTTTAATGCATATGAGTTCAAGGAATATTTTTTTCTACATAGAATCACGGAAAATCTTGAGTTGGAAGGGACCCATAAGGTTCATTGTGTCCAACTCCCTGCTCCTCACTGTATTTTGGTAGTGATGCAACTGAAAGCAGTTTTATACAGAAAGTAAGTCTATGTAAATTCAATTCAGGTATTACTTGCAGACTGTATGGCTAAAGAAATAACTACAGTGCTATGATGTTGTTTTCCAAAGCTGTCAAAATGCTAGCTTATAGACCATCAGGAACAGCAGACGGACAACATCAGTTCCTTCCGCTTCTTGGGGATTTTGAAGCGCCCTAAAAAACACAGTGGTAATCCTAAATGTGAATGTGATCTTTCAAACAGAATTTTCTTGCAGAACTTGTATGTGATTAGCATGCCTTTTATTGTAAGTGCCTGCATGCAAGTGATCTTTTACTGCCAGAAAATGAGAATTGAAGACTGAACGAATTTCTTTTTTCCTTTTAGAGCAGGAGAATAATAAACAGATTTTTTTATAGAATTCCCTAGTACAAGGAGCTTCTGTAAATCATGTGTAAAGTGTAAAGTTCATGAACAATTTGCACAGAAGGATTCTGATAATGCTGTTCAGCAGATGTTGCCTGTTTGCTAGCACTTCTTCTTTTGTAAGGCAGATTCTGCAGTACCTGGTAGCAAAATTATTAGCTTTGTTAATGTGTTCTTGAAATCAGGATGCACGTGGTAGAGTAGGGGTGGAAAAGCTGGTGTCCTTCTGTTTTCCAGGCTTCAGTGACTGTTGTTATATGTACTACATCGTAGAAGTTGTCTGCTTTGCTTACACCCACATGTGCTCTGTAAAGTAATGATGGAACAATGTGTAGGATATGTTCTAGTTTAGAGGTTTGTGCTTATGTACAGTCACCATTTTTGTTACTCTGGTGAAGAGCTTTTGTGATGTGCATGACATCAGCTCTAGCGGCTCATGGTGAAGTAGCACCAAAAGGCTATGGTAAGAGGTGATCTGCTAGAGGATAGGAAGGCTCTGCAGAGGGATCTGGACAGGCTGGATGGGTGGGCCAAGACCAGTTGTATGATGTTCAACAAGGCAAAGTGCCCGGTCCTGCACGTGGATCACAACAGCCCCAGGCAGTGCTACAGGCTGGCAAAGAGTGGCTGGAAAGCTGTCCAGCAGAAAAGGACTTGGGCTGCTGATCAACAGCCACTAAACATGAGCCAGCAGGTGGCCAAGAAGGCCAGTGGCATCCTGGCTTGTATCAGAAATAGTGTGGCCAGCAGGACCAGGGCAGTGACTGTCCCTTGTACTTTGTACTGAGGCAACACCTCGAGTGCTGTGTCCGGTTCTTGGCCTCTCACCACAAAAAAGACATTGAGGTGCTGGAGCAAGTCCAGTGAAGGGCAATGGAGCTGGTGAAGGGTCTGGAGTTCAAGTCTGATGAGGAGCGGCTCAGGGAGCTGGGGATATTTAGACTGGAGAAAAGGAGGCTGAGGTGAGATCTTTACAACTATCTGGATGGAGGTTATAGTGAGGTGGGGATTGGTCTCTTCTCTCCAGTAACAAGCAATAGGATAAGAGGAAGTGGCCTTGAGTTGTGCCACTGGAGGTTTTAGTTAGATATTAGGAAAAATTTCTTCACTGGAAGGGTTATCAAGCATTGGAACAGGCTACCCTGGGAAGTGATTAAATCACCATCCCTGGAGATATTTAAAAGATGTGTAGATGTGGCATTTAGGGAAATGTTTTAGTGGTGGACTTGGCAGTGTTAAAGTAATGGTTGGACTGATGATCTTAGAGGTCTTTCCCAACCTAAACAATTCTATGATTCTGTGTCCCTGTGCAAGCATGGCAGACAACAGTCATCTCCAGCTGCAGCAAAGCTAAAATGGCTGACTGCAAGTTTCAGTGGCAAAAAAAGGGCTTAACAGCCCCTTCCATCAGAATTCAGTGAGTCAGTGCCTCCAGATCCCAGGCCCTGATGCCTCCTGTTGCGCTTCTTTCCTGTAATGCTCCCTGTCTCCCCTCCTCCCTGTATACATGGTCTTCCCCTTTTAAATCACATCACTGCTGCTGTTCTGTAGCAGCTGAGAGGCACGGCCTGGTGTCCATGTGATGTGTGGCCAGTTCCCGTGATGCCAACAGCCAGAGACTGCTGCAGGTGTTGGGCTAACAGAGTATTGCTGTATGACTGGAAGCCAGCAGTGGTACAAAGGTAAGATCCTGACTATGGGCAAAATGCCCATTGACGTCAGTGAAGGCGGGATCTCGCCAAGAGCATGCAGTCCAGAGGCTGAAGCTGGAAAGCTCTCTCAACATATCTCTCTGGTTTCCCTTTGATGCTGAGACACATTTTATTTTTCATTTTATTCTCTTCAGAGCTCAGTAAGAAGCAGCTTTCTGTCCCGTGAAACTTTTCAACACACACAAAGCATTTGAAAACAACTGTGAGTGGAACAAAGCACTAGGAACAGAAGTATAATGAAAAATTTTACAAAGAATCTTAGGGTAAGCCAGGTACAAAAAGGGTTTAGGAGTACAGGAATTCCAATTTACTGTCCAACGTATTTGTAATAACTACAGCAGATAGCAGAACTGGTAAACAAATGGATAATTAAAGTCATTAGGAGCCATCAGCATTATTTCTGGCAAATTCTCACAATTCAAAAACAAGGGAAAGATTGTCGCCATATCTAAAATAGAAGGGTGTGGTTTTTTAATTTTAATCAATGTGTAACAATGTTGTGAAACTCCCAGCCATAGGATCTTGCAAAGGCTAAAAACAGAAGTGAACACAAGAGAAAACTGAATTTAATCACAAAGGTTAGATTCAATGTTTGCTGATAAAACACAGTGAACCAGGTGCAATGGCCAAGTCAAGGAAAGGTCCTGTACCACAGAATTCCAAATCTGGGGCAGTGCATGAAGGACAGACCCCTGAACATGCTCCTCTTCTCCCCTAGGCATTTTTTATCTGCCACTGATCCTGGACAGCTGTCTGATGAAGCACTGTCTCTTATACTCTGTATGCTTCCCTGATGGGTCAGAGCAAGAGCCCTGGCCTTACTGTAGATGGATTCGATGATGCTTGGAAACTTTGCTTGTATTTAGAGAGCCCAGTTTCCAACTCTGTGTTCTGTCTGCCTCAGCAAAGAGCACCAATCCAGAATGTTTTCATCCTTCTTAAGAAATTTTTTTCCAGGGCATGTGTTGATATCAATTGCCATTAAAAAGGGTGTGAAGGGGGCTGAGAAGAGGTATATAACTGCTTTTACCATCACCAGTCATGTCAAGAAGCAAATTCAATGCAAACTTTTTTAATCTCTCTCTTGTGATGCAGAAAATAAGTATTTATTTAACTTAACCTTTCTTTTCTTAATGTCACTCTTGCCCCCGCTCTTTCAATAGACACACCTTTAGTTTTCTTTAAATAGCCTTTATCAAGCAGAATGTTTGATTTATATGTATATTATAATATTGTTTTGCACCTTGTCTTATTCTTTGCAGCTTGTGCACTGGTATGGAATGTCTTTCTGTTACAGATTATCTGAAAAGGCTGCTCTGGCCTTTCTTCCTTTCACATTTCTCTCCTTGCTTCCATAGATGACCAAGTCCACAGTGGAACGATCCAACCAAATGTGCCTAGTGCCACAACCCGGCCGGTCAGATGGAATACCTCGGGTCAGCCTCCAATTAACAGATAGTGGTTCACGTGGGAAGGAGATGGACTTAACAGATGAAGTCTCCTTCACTAACAGTGATGTGTTTTTCTCCAGGTTAGTGTTCCTTTTTTGTCTTTGTGTTTGTCTCCTTGTTTGTTTTGTAACTACACCTTCAGCTCTGGGCTTTTTGAACACTTACAAAATATGCTGGGGTCTAAGGCAAATTAATGTGCCTATTCCTGTTCGATCTACGCACTCCAGTGCCAGCTGTGTGCTTTGGTTTGCCTTTCCAACATTAAATGTCAAGCTTTTGAAGGTAGGATGCTTGGTGAAGGAGTGCAGATGGACAGGACTGATCTATGATCAGGCACTAGAAATTACAATGAGCACAAGATGTAACTGCAATGTCAGGTGTCTCCTCTGAGTAATCAAGCGTATTTGATCTGCCCAGGTTAAGTGTTAACAGATGGCTGACTTCATTCTCACTCTCAGTCCAAAAGGAAGGGGGGTTTTAGGGGGGTTTCTCTTTCTGGCAAGAACAATGCTAGTACTACTATTGTTCAGACAAAACAGAATAAAGAATATATAGAGAATATCTGTAAGATTATCTGTCTGAATTAATCTATGAGAGTCTACTGGTTTAAATAATCTACAAAGGTATCTATCTTAAAAGAGTATTTTGAGTTTTGATTGCTGGCACATTGTTGATTAGGTGAACAGGTAATGTGCAGTTTGCTTTCTTGTAAAGTCCTTCCCTGAACATCAGGCTGAACCAGGATCTTTTTGTTCTTCTCAGGATATTGAATTGAGTCTGTCATTCTCTCTCCTCTTGTGTCTAGTGCAGCACATGGGGGATTCAGGTTACTGTGGGAAATTGCAGTGTGCTACTGAAATAAGGAGTTGGCCTAATGTGGGAAATGGTGCTATTTTACATGTCATGAAACACAACACCGCAGTGTCTCAGCACACCAATAGGAACACAAAGCAGAGGCAGTGCTGCCAGACACATAACTGACTTCACTGTGTTAGCAGGAGATGTGTGCTATTCTCAGCACTAGCACTCAATTTACAAGTTAGCAAATCATGCGTTGACACCAGATTTTGATTCGTAGTGATGATGGTGAAGCCCTTGCAGGCACACGTGCTCTCTAAGTTCTAGCTGCATTAGCTATGTATTTACTCTCCCCGAACTTCCTCCAAAGCTCCTGCAGCCAGAACACATCATGTTTGTTTACATGGCTTCATTAATCCAGCTCCTTTTGACTGAGATGAGTTAGGAAACAATTACCAGAGCAGGTCATCTAGCAAAACTGAGAAGGCAGTATAGTTCTACCAGCTAAACAGGGCCAGGCAGGTGGGGCTGGGTCAGAAGCTACAGCCTCTTGTGTTGGTATGCTGGAGCTTGGCAGAGAGTGTGCCCCTGCCTGTATTCTGCTGTGTGTTGCAGGGTGTAAGGGGAAATGAAGTGCTCCAGGGCTGAAACAAAGGACTGCAGAGTCCTGTGTCTGGGAAGGTGTGTGTTGACTGATGTACTTCATGAGGTACCCCAAAAACTGCTGTTCTCTTAGGAGAACATTCCCCAAAAGGTGTCATTATTTGCTGTAGGAATTCATACTTTCTTGTCAATGTGTAATTGCTTAGAAGAGTACAAATATGGAACAGTTGGGCCAATACCGGCACAGGACATTAAGCACCAAATGAGATATGTTTGTAATTAGGCAGAATCTTAATCTTCGTGCGTAGGCCTTGGAGTGAAAGATGTCTGCATCTCTAATTTTATCTGGAAAATTAATAAACTGTAGAAATTAATTCTCTTGTATTCCCATTTTGTTCAATAATGCCCTAGTTTTCTGTCCTCTATCACACTTCTGTACTTATTTACCTAATTGGGTTGAATATCCACACCGCTCTTTGTGTCCGTGATCTGCTGCTGCTGGAGGAAGAGCAGGTAGTGTTTGTTGTTTCCTACCCAGCTTCAGGATGACAGGTTCTTGGGCAGGACGGAATGGAGACAAGGCCTTGGAACACCCCTAAGAGGAAAAGCAGAGAGACATAACACATGTGAAGTGTCTGTGCAACAGGCAGAAACTCCTATTCCCTGGCATTAATGTAGTGCTCTGATATATCAAGAGAGTTTTTAAACATGCTTTTGGCAGCCTTGGGTCACTCTTGTGTAATTTAAGTCCACAATGAGGTATTACCTGGTTTTATTTCAGTGCAAGGCTATTATTAGAGTTTCCACCTTTTTTGGCAGGACTCTGGCATCTGACCTAGATTATAAAGTGCTTTGCAAACACACTGCTATTCTTGTTGGGATGTTTTGTGTCACAAGGTACTAATAGTTCTTAAATAAATGTTATCATTAATTATATGTAATTATCAGGTATGTTTTAGTGAAATTGCTTGCTGTGTCCGCTCAGCTATGATATGATCTTTGGTAGAAAAGAATAAAGGTTGTTCTTGGCAGTGATAATTATTTGCTGCTTCATGAAAACAACTGGTTTGTTCCCTTTCCATGCTCAGATACCATGATATGGGTGGATTAGAAGAGGATGAAGGGTTACACATAACAGTAGATGCAGAACTCCATCTTTAGCAGCTTCACAAGTGTTTAAAAGTGAAGAAATAACCACACACACTAAGCCTGTAAGGCCCCCTCTAGCAAGGACTGCAATCTTCAATGTTTAATAAATTTTCAATCAGTTTCATTTGGCACTGGAACAGAGGCCTTCAGGGAGAAAATGAGAGACTTCTGGTTGATTAGTAATTTTTAAGACTATTTGAAATACCTCTTAGTATGTGTCTTCGTACAGTTTTCCTTAAAATGAAGATTTGTATATTAAGTAGCAACTACGGTTGTGACTGT
Source organism: Pseudopipra pipra (assembly GCF_036250125.1). Lineage (NCBI taxonomy): Eukaryota > Metazoa > Chordata > Aves > Passeriformes > Pipridae > Pseudopipra > Pseudopipra pipra. Next base: position 20,703,287 of record NC_087552.1, on the reverse strand, counting down.
GTCTTCTAGATTAATTTACCTTTTTTTTTTTAAATATTGAAAGTCATGTTATGCCTCCTTCCAGGTATGTTATTCCTCATTGCAGGATTTTTTTAAGGTGCTGATGTCATTTGAAATATACAATGTATCAGTTGCAGCCAAAACATTGGAGAGCATAAATTCTGTATCACCCTCTGTTCTCAACAGTTATCCTAAGAAAATGTTATTTGTAAAGTTGATACATTCTTTTTTTCTAACCAAAATAGGTGGATTAACTCTATGTACCCAAAATCCCCAGTAGCACTTAATGTATGTGTTCTTTTGAAAACTGCCTCATTTGTCATAATTGTGTGCAAGGACAAACTGCTAATTATGCAGTAGCAGAAAAGCACACCTGTAATGCAGCTCTCGATTAAATCCAAAACCAGTGGAGAATGAAAGAAAGGAAGCAGCAGGAGAGGAGAGACTGGTCCTCTGAGAGAAGGATGGAAGTCTTTAGGCAATATGCAGCCTGTTATATACTTCTGTGAGTCTCATCTTGTTTTTACAAGAGCTCCTGTGCAGAGCTTCAGAGCAGGGCAGCCAAACTTCCAGACCCTGGGAACCACACACATACTTTTATCTTTACCTGGTTGAGAACCACAAGACTCACACTGCAGACCTCAGGAGCTGGGGAAGGCAGCAGCTTTGGGACTAGGGTGTGGGCTTGAGGGAATGGGGCTCCCTGGGGCGTTATCAGACCTTCAGTGAGAAGATATTAGAGTGGGCTTGCAGCTCTGTGAACCTCAGAGTCCCTGTTTGGGTCCCTCTTTCTTTCTACTATCTACAAGGAAAAGTCTGCTCAAAACTGGTTCAGAAGGGCATACACAATTGTGGTAGGAACTGGTGTGATTTTGAATGTGTTTAGAGGTACTAAAACTTCAAATAACTGCTTAAATCACAGATTCAAATGGATTTTACTTTAGGGGTAGGATATGTTATGATTTAAGTGGATACAAAGGTAGGAGGGCCTCTTGCAAGCAATGCTCTCAGCCTTTCGTGCTAAACTTCATGTACATCACCATCCTGGAACTTTTGCCCAGGAAAGGGCACTGAAATTCGCTTTACTGTTGTGTATGTCTGTTCCAGCACTTGCTGGAGCTGCATCTCTCTGCAATCCTTGTACTGTTTTGAAGGAGGAACCCTCAGTGGGAGAGCACGCTGCTGTTTGAAGTGCTGTAGGCTCTGTGCGTGGAAATATCCACTAAAGGAGTGGGGCTGGGCCCCCGTCCTTGCTAGTAGTGGTCGGGGGCTGAGGAATGGGTGTGTGTATGGCAGCCAGACTGTGAAAAACATTCTGCAGTTCCTAAGAGCCAAAGCTTAGAGCAACCACAGCAGTTGTTCAGTAAGCCAGCCATTGCCTTCTGTATTTTGTAGCCTTGCCTTTGTGTGCCAAAGATCATAAATTCCTGTTTGTGACTGCCATCACAGCTGCAATGAGATCTGCCAGCACAGATACCCCGTGCTGCCTTTCTAACACGTGCATGTTCTCAAGGAGAAGGTTTGTTTACATCAACCTTTTGTTCACAAAGATCCTTATATCTGACCTATGTCCTGAAAATAAAGGCATCATGTGCCTAGTAGCATAGTAACCTCCCTAAATTAAGGGGTGTGTTAATGTACCCTGCTGTGCTCTCTTCTTAATGACACTGCATATTTTCACTGTTAGTTGTTGAGGTATGAAAACACATATATTTGTACACTGAGAAGTTTGTGTTTACTGTAAATGCTTTCCCTGTTTGTTGGCTTTCCTTTTAGCAGCTGCGGTTTAAAACTTACCATTATTCTCTGGCACATGCTAAGAACTTGGGTGCCTATTGCCAGAACAAATCAAACAGGGGGGCTAGTGTTGTTTGCTTAGCTGACTATTTTTGTTTAGGTTTGGGGTTTTTTTGTTTTTGAAGTCTGTCGTGCCAGTACATTCAGTCCCTATCCAAAGTAATAATTTGCCTTACCACTCAGGAGTCTGGCTGCCAGGTTTACATAAGGGATTGCAGCCAGGCAGCTGGCAGGGCTGCCCTCCAACAGCCATGGATTCTTCAAGAAAACGTTTCAGGAAAGGGGTCAAGGTCTGGAATGAGGCTGATGGAGAGGTAGCGAGCGCAGTTGCCTTTCGCATCATTCAGAGTGCAACACCTCTGGCAGGCCCTGCTCTGAGCCCTCAGAGAGGACTTTTTATGTAAGGTGTTGTTGCTGTTTATCCCTTTGTCTCTTTAGGTTGTGTTGAGTTAGTTTTTCCAAGCTGACTCATTTAACTTTGAGAGTACATTTGTCTCCACCCTTCTATGCAATCAATTCCCTTCTTTCTTGCATTGTGGAATGCTGGCAGCAGGAACTGCCTTACATAATGAGTTGTTAAGAAAAGCATTCAGTTTTCTAAAAACATAGACACAAACCCCTGTGATTTATGTGTCTCTCCAAAGCAGGTGACTGTGAATGGCAAATCAGGGTGTGGTCTGAGCTCTTTCTGGGTTCTTCTACCATCTATAGCCAAGGTGTAATGACAGTCACAGAAAGATATAATTATGTAGATTTTTCTCATGCAAGTCACCTATGTGTGTACTTTTCCAAGCATTTGCCCTCTCTCTTCCACTCTGCACAGGTTAATCCTTTAAATTAGGCTTTGTCCATTACACTACTGTAACTTTGGTGTATACTTCTATGCATCCTATCTTTGCCTCTCCTTGCAAGATTTACATGGTGACAAATTATGGCTTGTGGGATGGAGAACATTTTGAGTCTGATGCCCTGACCTGTGCCACAGAAGTAGAGGTTCATTTTGGAAGCAACAGGAATCAGATATGAAACAAAGATCTGGTGACTATTAGAGGTAGAAAGCATATATGCACTTTATTGTCATAATGTGCATATGGAAACAGAAGTTCTGCTTTCAGTCCATTAGCCAAGTATATTAGCTTTTTCTGTTTCCTGGGACAGCATCCAGCAGCCTTAGAAATCAGAAAGTTAAGTTCCCAGTAATTGAGTAATAGAGCTGAAAAAAAAAAAACTACTCCCTTTCTGTACCTCAGGCATTGCCCTTTCAGTTAGAAAGATTCTTTATTTTTCCATCTTGTTCATTTCTTCTTTTGTATCTGCTTTTGCTGTGAGGAGAAAGTCCCTACATCTCATTAGGCCGGTGGCTTTCTGATACCAGCTGGGCCAGATAATAGTTTTTTCTGAGAATATCAAGTGCAAATATCTGTACTATTTTGAAGTCATTTTTAAACAAAGGGATCAGTGACTTCTCATTGGAAAACATACAGTGAAGAATTTAAGCCAGCCTTGGAAATCTTTGTGGTTTTAATATTTGTGTTTACAAAAACCAAGACACCCATCACTAACCTGTCTTACTAGCAACTAGGGAAGAGGCAGAGCCTCTGCACTGTAATTTGACTTATTTTTACTGCAGTGAGTAGTTCCCTCTCCCATAACTTCCTTAGCCTGTCTCCCGAAGTGCCTGGTGCATTGTTCAGATGAGGAGGTTCAGCGTAGTGTGCCTTGTTTCCGGTAGCTTTGCAGAGCAAGCAGTTTTCTACCACCTGAAGCTGTGAGGTTCTCCTTCCTCTTCGCTTCCCAGAGGGGACCTGGCCCTGTGTCCTTCAGGAAGATCAGTGGGCAGAGGTCACCGGGTTCTCAGCAGGCTTGTTTGCTGCTGCAATTTCCCGGTTCAGGCTGAAAGAGCTGTGCATTTGGACATTGTGTTCAGCACGTTGCAGCGTAGGCTGATGGAGTTCAGCTGTGACTTCCCATGACACACATGTATATTTTTAATCAAAGTAGTCAGCTGGCTGTCTAATAAGAAAGCGCTGAGGATGGCATGGCAGGGTTGTTATTCACTGCTCTTGCTTGCATCGGTTTGTCTCTGAGCTCTCATTTTATCTGTTGTGAGAGTATGATCCCAACCCAACCAGCAAAGCTGGGTGCACGAAGCCCTAGGACTGACCTGAGAGGGCTGTATTCCTTTCAAATGTAGTCAGGTTTTAATAGGTCTGGTCAGAATTGCCTTTTCGCCAGGATCTCCCTTGCTTCCATGGCAGATGCATCTTCCAGCTCTGGACAGAGACATGTAGTTAACTCTCAGCTCGCTCTTCTTTTAGTGTCTCCCAGGCGGAGTCAACCTCTCCCGTCGAGTGATCTTTTCCCACCAGCTCTCCCAGGAGCCAGGCCAGCCACTGGGGCACTTGTGCAAAGGGAGGACTCCTTGCAGTCACGTCATTAGCTGAAGAAGAGGAGCTATTTCTAGAGGGTTTTTTCCAGAGGGTAACTCCGCCAGACTGCCTCCCTTGCCAACACAGACGGCAGTTTATCTTTCAGTGTTGTAGAAAGCTGCGTGCAGCAAACATGAATTGGGTGGCCTGTTCCTCCACTTTCCTCAGCCTCTTCTCATATCCTTATTTTTCATAAGACTAAGGGTAAACTACAGGTATTTCATTTGAAGGCGCTTTAGGAAGCAGGGAACAGGGAGGGTTCAGAGGCATGGAGTTCAAAGGATAGTAGTTTTGTAGAGGATTGGAAGGATGTTTTTGGAAGATGGGAAAGTGTGAAAACAGTGACATTTTTGGTAGGAAATAAAAATAATGCAGGAAGTACCAGAGGCTCATTTTAATTTTTTAGAATTTTTTTACTAGCAAATAAATGCTTTTTCTTTAGTGTTTTCTATTACAGATGTTTTCATTGGTCTGAAACAGCTGGATTTTTAAAGGGTTTTTGTGCAGACTGATAGAAATAACAGCTTGGAGGACTGGGAGAAATTTCACTGGACATTAACATTTAGAAATTTCATTAGATTAACAGAGCTTTGGAGAAAGCCTGCTTTGGAAATAACTTGCACCCTACCAGACTCCTGCTTGTTTGCTTGCTCTCCCATGCTCTGGCACTTTAACTAACTAGTGCAAATGAAAAACCTAGTGACCTTGTCACTCAGCATGCTTTACCCTGTTCCCACAGCAGATTAGCTGTCACAGCCATTCATCACTTGTTGCTTTCCCAGGAAACCCTTTAGGAACCTACTCCCAATCCTCTCCCTTCTCCAGGATGGAGGCCAAGAAATAATTTCTGGGCTATCCCATGGGGCGAGAGTCCTTTGGAATAAGTTAAAGCTGCTGACAGGCGGGTGTGGCACTGCTTGCAAAGGACACTGCTGCTTAATGAAGAGCAGCCACAGCAGCCAATCCAGGTCTCCAGAGAGTTTGGGGTGTCCCTTGCAATGAGAAATGAACTAGTGTGCTTATCTGTTGGCTGAGATCAGGAGTGCTGAGAACCTGAGCCTCTGAGAAGCTTTCAGCTTAATCTTTATTTTTCTCTTATTCTAGCAAGTTTAAGAAACAATTCTGGAATATGTTTCCTCCTTAAGAGATTTTAATTAGCTTTGTTTAAAAGGTAATTTGGCCTCTAAATTACAGGAAGTGCAAAAGCCCAGTATATTCTCCATGGATATGCCAACAAGGCTTGCATTTCTATGCCAATGCAAAAAATAAAAGGGATAAAATTAAGTCAGCTGAGAAAAACCTACTTGTCTCTTGGACAAGAGGAGTATCATTTAAGAAAATGAGTAAGAAAATTCTGTAAATTCTATCTGGGCAGTTCACCTAAGGCTTGGTGTTCCTAAACAGAAGCAACTGTTAAGTTGTAAGATCATTAAAAATTCATCATCATCTTTGATGAATTGCATCAGGAGTTAATTATTCTCATCATTTAAAAATGTCTCATTTCTAGGCATAATTTGCCTATCTTTGACTCCCAACCATTGGGTCTTGGTCGGTTTGTGAGTTCTAGGTCAAATATTAATGTTTTCTGCATGCATAGACTTTTATTTGAAAAACACTAAACATGTGGTTTTAGTTTTTGTGTTTCCTTTGTGGGTTGTCTCTGAGAACTCTTCAGTTTCTCACAAGTTGCTTGAGAATGGGAATTGCTGAACTGATCATAGTCTTCTGTAGCAACCACCCCAGTAGGAAATACAAACATTGTACACCTTTTCCACACAATATCCATGTTGATACCTCCTAAGACGATGATAATTTCTTCAGCCACGCAGTCACTCAGAGCTTATATAGAAGTGCTGGTTTGGCATGATGTTGTATCCCCCAGTAGGACCCATCATCTTGCACATAGTTCCCAGATTTTGCTCTTACATGGCTTTACTGAAACTTCTAATGCTGGCTTGCACACAACATACAAAAAGAACCACCAGCATAGTTTTACATTTCCTGTCACTGATAAAATTGCTAAGTGAAACAGGGCTGAGTACCAGCTTTGGAAAGTCACCATTAGTACTTTCACCCCCTTTCTGAGGACTCCCCTTTCACTAAATTATGGTTTTGATATATTAGTTGGTCTTTCTTCCTGTTTGTGCCCTTTTGGAGAGGGCTTATTTAATTGTCTGTCTGCTTTGTTTGGACATGAAGGGCTACAGTTTCCAAATATGGTTTCTGTTTACTCGTGACTTGCTTATTTCATGTGTGCACACAAATCTTCTAACCCGTGGGAAATTTTCCAGGGTATTTATCATTTGTGATTGCAGATGTTCATATGGACAGATATTCTAAAGAGGAAAATGCATGTATCAATGCATGTATCAATGCACGTATGTGTACATAAATAATGGCACTTTAAATTTTTTATTGGTGGCATTTTGAAAAGAACATTCTTTAATTTTCAGTCTGTGACATCTTTGCTTTGCATTTCATTTTTCTGCCAGAGGGAAAATATTGCATAACTAAGTAAATATTGTGGGAATAAAATGAGCAGCATCCTAAAAACCCTCAGATTTTGTCAGACCAGGCAAGACCTCTTTCTTTTAAAAATAGTATCTAATTTGTGTATGACTGTGCAGTGAAGCAAAGGATAACTGCTTTTCAGGAGGCAGACACAACCACATCCTCATAAAATCCATTATCTAGATCACTTGTATCCTCTGATGCTGCTCACAGATCCTCTTCTTTTGTTGCTTTATATGCTGAGAAAATTACTTGGTGTGCAGCAAAGTATGAAAGGGAAAGAAAGAGAAGAAAGCACTTCTGTAATGATGATTGACAGGAGACTTCCTTTCCAAACATGCGGTTATTCTTTAAACTTTGATGAAGAAAAGTGATTATTCGTATTTAGTTCCATCCAGTGTATTTATTTTTTTCCCTTTGTTGAATCTCAGTAAGAAATTTGCAAATCTAATAGTTTAAACCCAGGTGTTGCCTTGGTGTAGGTGCTGAAGTGTGGCGGTATGTGTTGGTATTTGAAGGGGCTTTATCATTTTTATTGTTATTTGCTCTCTGTTTTCCTGAAATATTTGCAATACACTGAGGAGCTCATAGTCAGTGGGGAGGATGCTGTGCATGTCCTGAGGGAGGGTTTTCCTCGCCCTCTGTATGTGTGTTTGGTGGTACCATAAAGGGCCTCTGTGGTACATTGTTGCTGCCAACAGGTGAGTTTGGCCTTTCTGAGTAGTAGATATGCAAGAACTGTATGGAACTTGCAGATAAGATTTTGTTTTCCGTCTTTAACATGGGAGAACAAATTGAACCAGTGCAAAGAAATCCAAAACAAAATGTTATATAATCCCAGGTTTTATATGGGATAACCCATCCTGAATTATGCAAGTTAAAAAAGGTGTAAGAGGACAGGGGAAGCATGGGAATTCCTGTCTCTGTCAAGTAGCAAGTTGGCTTAAAGGTAAACATCTGTGTGAAGGAAGTGGAAGTGTTTGGAGATAAGACTGCAGTTCTCTGGCAGCTTTTGTCTGCCTCCTTTGTGCCACAAATAAATCACTTGTGGTCCATACTCCTGAACTGGAGAGGTGAAGAATTAATGAGTTGTGAGCTCGTTTAGCAGATGAGAGATTCAAAAGGCCCATTGAGACAATGTGAACTGAATTAAGGTGCCATGCATCATGGGGAAATTTCCTGCTGTTTGAGTACTACTGCTTTTACTGATGGTTGGGCACTGTGCCCCAAAGTACTTTTTAAAATTTCACTCTCTTTGACATTTCTCCATGTTAAAATCTTTTGTTGCAGTATATGCAACTGTTCTGGAAATAATTAAAACCTAGGGAAACCAGCAGTGCCAGCAACCACCAACTAGCATTTTTTCAGTTTTGATCGCCTTTCTTTCAGTGGGTGCTGAAGTTGCATGCCAGTGGTGCAGGGAAACGTGAGCTAGTGTACCTCTTCTTAGTCGTGATGATTTTGCCAATGTTAAAGAGGCAGATGAGGAAGGAGAGGGAGAAGTAGATACCCTGTTGAGGGGACTCCAGAAGAAGACAACAGAAACAGAAGGTGGATCTGAAGGTGTTGATGGCACAGGGAGCCCTGCGACTTTACTGTTTTCCCAAGGCATCTGGTTGATTTTAGCGTGATGCCATAAACTAACCTTCTTCACTAATGCTAATTCATAAATTAATCTTTCTGGTTATTACAGCATCCCTTTTTGTTAGTGAATTCTTTGTCAAGGAGCTTAGCACTTCTAAGCTTATTTATATGGGCAAGTCCCATGGAAGTTATGACAAAATAGCTAGTGTATAAATTTAGAGTACAGCAGCTATTTGAGTTATTCCACTTCTGTTTATTCAGCAAGCTGCTGTGGAGAACCCTGAATCCTTCCCCGTGTAGATGGATCCTTAGTTAAATGTGGAAAATTAATTTTTTTTAATGGCATCCTGATGGTAATAACACTCAGTTTATAGAAGTGTAATAAACTATGAATAACTGTGTGTGTATAAAAGAAGACTGGCCAGGGAAATGCAATTTGATTTATTGTCAAATTGTAAAACAGTACAAGGTTCTTTTGTTTTACACTGAAGTAGTTTTATGTATCAGAGTAGAATCTTTCTCTCAGGGTTTTAGTTGCTTAAGACCATGTATGGCACATTTAATTTAACAGGAAGTCATCGAGATATTCATTTAATTGCCACAGATAAGAGCAGCTGAGATCCCTAATGGCAGAGTGCTTTATCAGCATTGCTGACTTTCCTAAAAGGGAGCCCTGTGCTTTGCCTGGCATGGCTGTGTCACAGCAGAACAGGCTTGTGCTGAGGCAATGGGCAGAAGCATTACTAATGCACTTCTTCCAGTCAGCCAGCTGACCGGAGCAAATATTAAACAGCTCAGCGTACTGAAGCAAAGCCATTTCTCCATTGACCTCTGTGTCTCTGCCATGCCACTGCCTTCAGAGGCTGCAACTGCCTGCTGCTCTTGTTTTTGACTGAAAACGTCCCTGCCTCCTGCTGAGAAAGGTCAGGATCTGTTAGAAATCCCTGTGAAATGTCTGATACCCTCTGCTAACCTGAGAGTGTTGGCTGCTTCTCCAGAAAGCTGATGTGGCTCATGTTTAATTTACATGACCTACATCTGCATGAAAGTCTTAAACATACAGGTACTAAGCTCCTGCCACAGCTTTCTCCCAAACCAGTGCCAGACCTCACTGAGGTTTTTAAGGTGATGATGCTTCTAATATTGACTTGAATTTTTGAAGATCGACATCTGCCATTATGCTTTTACCACCTAAAATGTAGAACAAATCCATTCTCTTATGCCCCTTTATCAGTTTGGCATCATCCCCTTCCCCATCGCATAAAGTATGCTGTTGTGGTAATATTGTTCAGAGGCAGGGCAGCAGCAAAAGTGTTTCTGTCCAGTGTTGCGGCAAATTAGAGTCAATTCCTTAGGCCTTCTGGTCAGAGGAGGTGCAAAGGTGTACAGTAAAACCTTGGGTATGCTCCTTCAGTAGCCAATAAACATTTCAGGATAAGACTTTGGGCATTTTGTACTGTTCATTTTCCAAGGCTGCTATGTCCTAGAAAGCGGCACATTTGTGTGGGTCACCTGTTGTATGGGGTTCTTTTGCTACCACTTTTCCCAGCCCAAATTTCTACCAAACAAAATGACATGGTTTGTTGTTTCACAGCAATATTTGGTCAGGTGCTGTAGATGTAGAAGCAAGAGTGCTTTAGGGTGGCCTGCTGGGAACATCAGTAAAAATAAGTTCGGCTCCTGCAACACTCTTCAGTTCAAATGTTAAGGGAAGAGTTCTCTTATGCTCCTCTTTGCGGTGGGTCTGAATTCGCTGGCCAGCGACAGCACAAACCTTTCAAACCCAGGTAGTATTAGTATCTGCTGCAACACAAAGGGATCAAGTTCAAAGGCGCGGTTGTGCCAGCCCCGACAGACACGACAATGAAGGTGCGGGTAGGCAGCAGTGGCTCGGTGTCTACTGCAGGGCCAGAGCAGCCCGGCGATGGTGTCCTGGAGCTTCAGGTGGTCTGGGGGCACAGCCAGCACCCTGCCACCCCGGACAGGAGCCAGAGCTGCTGCGACGGTGGGGAGGCAGGTCGTGGGTGCCTACGTTGCACCCTGGGGGGCGTTTAGGAAGAAGGGCAGTGGGTTATAGTAACTAAAAGGGTTACTAAAAGACCTTGTGGGGGTATTTCTGTTAAAAGGTGTCTTGTATCCATCAGCCCGCAGGTTGCTGTATCTCTTGCAGGCCCAGGACCAACTGGACATTATAAACCGCTTTTGGTTAACCTGCTTCTGCCGAGGGCGGCGGGGAGGGCAGGGAGCGGGGCCGGGGCCGGGGCCGGTGTCCCAGCTCCTCGGCGGCAGCGGGGGGGCCCGGGCCGGGGCTCTGGGCGGCGGGGCGGGTCGTCGTCAGCCGCCAACCCGGGGTGGCGGCGCCTTCGCCCCTCCCCGGGGCCGGGCCGCTCCCCGTGGCGAGGCGCTGGCGGCGCTGCGGGCGCGGCCAGAGGCGCGGCGGGCGAGCAGCGGCTCCATGGCCAGCATGGCTTGCGAAGTGATGCCCCTGCAGAGGTACGTGTCCGACCGGGGGGCCGGGACTCCGACCCCGCCTGGGAGCGGGGACACCCACCTGGGAGCTGGGATACCTGCCCCGGCACCGGGGCAGGGCAACAAGTCTGGTTATTAGCCTGTCTCCGGGGCTTGGGGGGTCTTTGTATTCCTCGTGCGGGGAGGGGGGCTCGATGTAGCGCCCCGAAATCCACACAGCGCTCCCCTTTGCAGGGAGCCTGCCGCGGGGCGGGAGTTGCTCAGGGGTTTATAGGGATTTGGGGGCCATCCTCTCCCTGCCAGCCCTGGGGGTCTGCCGGCTCCCTGTGCCCGGGCAAACCTGTGCCTCCCGCCACCTCCCTGTAGCGGGGGCTGTACTGCGGTAAAGGGAGCGTGGCCGGGCTTGTCCCTGCGCACACCCACCCACAGCTGTCAGCTCGCACACAGCATGGGCGAGAGGTTTAGTTTTCGGAGGAAAAGGGCTGGTTTGTTTCCAGGGTGCTGACACACACCTCAGTTCAGCACCAGCTGTGAGTGCGTACCTGTGCTGGCATGTGCTCCTGCCACAATATGGCAGGGGCAACTTCAGTCAAGCTTCTGAAACGGCAGGTCACAGACCCACTGCGGGGAGGAATGTACACAGCCCTTTTACTGAGTCATTAATTTTTTTTTTTATTATTTTTACTGCTCTTTCAGTTCTCAAAATTAAGCGGTCCATACCTCCCCTAGCCATATTTGAGTGGGATGAATGTCAGTCTTTTGGTAATCTGCAAAACAGTAAATAAGAAATTTACCGTGCTGTTTCAGCCCTGTGGTGGAGCTCTTTCAGCCAAACCTGCGGAGTTGCTGCTTTTACTTGAACACAATAAAATAGTAACTGAAATTGCTGCCCAAACTGTTACTGTCTTGGTAAAGTGCAAGGTCCTCTGCAGGTAGATTTGTTGCAGTAATGCAGTCATGGGGGTCCATGTTGATGACTGCAGAGAAACAGAAATGTGGTTTGAATGTCTTCAAGTAGTCATGGTGCATAGTTTCTATTTGAAGGACCAGTCTCACATAATATTTTTAACCTTTTTGTGTTCCCGAGGATCTTACTGTCCTAGCAGCGGTCGGAACAAGTGGTTATTATTGTGCTCTTGACTCTTCACCCCAGGGGAAGATAGGTTTCACAGGCTGGCTCTAATTAGACTCTTTGTTTTTGTTGTTGCAAGCGCTAAGTCTTCATCGGTTATAGACGTATTCTGCACTTTAAAAGTGAAGAATTTTTTCCAACTCCATTAAACCTTGAATATGGTACAGAATTGTTTGAGTTTTGCAGTTAAAAATTATTCACAAAATTCTGGTTCCTTTTCCATCTCCCTGATCTATTTTTAGGTTGTGTATATGGTACTTTAAACACCTAATTTTCTTTGGACCTAGGGGCAGATAAGCACAGAATGCCAGATCCGTTTACAGTGGTGTTCTCCAGGGTGCACCTTTATTTTCCCCTATTCTTCTCCCTGTAGTGTTGTTTCCTCCCTTCTTAGTGCAGAGTTTTGCTGCAGAAGAGGGTCTTGCTGGCTTTGAGCATTTTTTGCAAGCTTCAGGAAAAGTGATGCCTATTAGTGGTTAGTAACCAGCATGGGTTGCTGGTTACACACTATGCTTGTAGTTCCCATGAGGTGGACAGGCTAATGTTGCTGTTCCAGCTGAGGCATGGACAAATTGCAGTGCAAGGCTCCTGTTGCTGGGTTTAAGTCAGACTAGTGCCACCCTTCAGGTGCTGCATCTTAGGGCACTTCCCAAGCTAAAAGACTCCATCTTTCCCTCTCAAGACAGGGAATGAGCTGCCAGCAATAATCACACTTGGTTCCCTTCCTGCGTAAGTGAACTCCCACCTGCCCCTCTCCTGCAGCTGTCTTTGGACCACAGGCTGGCCACGCAGTGCCTGCCGTGGGAACCTCCTGTGTGGAAGCACTACAGATGTGTAGCTGATGTGTAAAACTTGGGAGAGGGAGAAGGGCTCTGTCTAAGAAGCTGTGATATGTAAATAGCATTTGTCAGTAGAGTGGCAAAATATCATATCTACCAAGGTATCCGTAAGCTGTGAGTCTGTCTTCCTGAAAATCATATAATGTGCTTGCATAGAGCCATATGTACTGTATGGTATAATTTTATTCTATATATAGATATTTGTGGAATGACACATGATGGGTTATGGTGGCCTGCTGTGAGGGATGGAGATGGCAGGGTTATGTTTCATTGCATAGGAAGAGGTGGCAGGCCAAATGTGTTGAACCTCCACTGCAATAGGTACTATATTGCCCGAGCACCATAGAAGGCACCAGTAAATATCACATGGGTTGCATTACTGATTTTCCAACAACTTATCCCCCAGTAATTGTCTCTTCCATTGCTAATAGGCTAACATCTCTTCTGAATAGCATTAGCTTACTTTAATGTCTTAGATTCCTAGTTAGACCATTACTAATGCTGTTAATACGTGTTAATTCATCTATTCTAGCTCAGTCTATTGCAGATTTAACAACAGCTGTGCCTGTGGTTGCCTTTGCCAATCGTATCTGCTGGTTGCTGTAGGAGATAAGAAAGGCAGGTACACACTTGGACTTTGGGATCAGTGGCCTCTGTTGTTTTGCACTTTGCTGAAACAAGTCAAGGTAGTAGAAGAGTGAAGCCATCACAAGTATTTTTAGAAAGTGCATCTGATAGCAGTAGGGAATATGACTGATGGGTTTCTAATCTCTTCATAGCAGTTGTCTGTATGGGCTGTCTCGCAGTCATCATCAAGATTGTTTGATTTACCTTATTGGTTGGTTTGCTTCACAAATACCCAGTATTTTAGCCCAAGAACACCATTTGTATTCCAACACACTTTATTCTTTTTTCTTTTGAATGGCTGCTGTGTTATCTTTAACACGTTAGTGAGCATCTGTGTGTAAAGTTGTACTGTAAATATGTCTGATCCTTTGGACTTTGTTATCACTTTCTATCCAAGATACTGGGAGGGCTTGACAAGCCCTAACGAAGTACGTTCTGGAATATGTATGTGAGGTACGCTCTCTGAGAACTTGTATCTAACTTTTTCTTTGTTTGCTTTGAGTTTGGGTGTTTTTTCTTCTGGTGGAAGAATGAAGAGAAATTCAGACCTCTGGTTCTCATCTTCCACAAGTCATAGCTTATTACAAAATGCTATGTGAATTTTATGTGAATTTTTTTGCCTTCCAAGCTCAGATTTGGCCCACAGCTGGGTGCCTTATCTTGTCTCAGCTGTGACATGGTGAGTGTAGGAGCCTATGGAAAACCGTTCCTGAGTACAACTGAGGGTGAGGGGCTCTGAGTAAAAGAGGAAAGTGAGATGGAATTTTTCTGTGGTGTTTGCTTCTGGGGTGTCCACCTGATTAAGCAAAAAAGTATAAATATTTACCTAAAAGCTGGGCTCTGAGATACCTTTATTTGAAGTGTGCAAGCTTTTAACAAACAATCTGAAACTGAAATCACTGGTTACCTAGTAACAGTTCTTCACCATTATAATGCAACAGGTATGTGTGTGTGTTATGCAACTTTACACTGTTAAATTCTGAGATGAGGTGAGACTTTGGCTGGTACATTCATTCCGCCTCTTTCTGACCCGTTTTTTAGTTTTAACCCAGTTAGGGCTATTGCCAAACCACAAGTAGAAGGAAAGACATGGCCCTGTCTTTCATAATAAGACCCAAGTAGTTTAAGAAGTAAAACAACAAAAGCAAGCTGTTTAACATTGATGTCATTTTATAAAAGATAAACATATTTGCAATCTAGGGGGATAGTAGGTAGAAAATCATTATACAAAATTATGCTGTCAAGGGTTCTGGGATATTCAGATATGTAATATAAAATGGAAAATCAGCCTCTTGCTCACAGGGGCATTTAATTAGCAACAAGTTCTGCTTATTGCACCTTGCTATGGGGTAGCCTGTACTCCCTGATCCCTGATGTTGCTTTGAAGTGGGAGGAGGTGTGCAAAAAGTCTTCAGTGTAGTTTTTTTTCCTGTTCAGGTAAGGTGCCTCAATCTCAGTGCCCCCTCACGCACAGCTGGCGCAGTTATGCCTGTGGATAATGCACTATATTCTCATTATGTTTGGCTGTGCTCTATGATAGTGTTTCCTAGAATTAAAAACCTCCTACTCTGGGCTTGGGTCCTTGTGCCTTAATCGTGACTGTGGCAAATAGAACAAGAAGTAATAAGTGCTCCTCAGACGTGACAAAGTGATTGTTCATATTTACCTCAGCTTGTCTCTGTGGAGTAGTAATACAGGTATTTTGAGTGCCAGAGAAAACAAGAAGCAGAAGCTTCTGTTTTGGAAGGCAAATGGGGAACTCTTCCTCAAAAAGTCTCTTTCTTCAACTCTGCAGTTATGTTGCTGCCCACTGGGATCTCACATGCTTAAGATGTAATTTAGTTGAGAGACTTTAGGAAAAACACTGCTGAAGAAACAGCTTTGGGGAAGATGGTGAGATCCTTTGGAGATTAATATTTAAACCAATACCAATCCACTCCCACCCAATTCATTGGAGATGTTTTGCGGAATATGTGAGTTCAGAATAAAGAAGCTGGGTTGTCAGCCTCATATTTTGACATGCCACTCGTTGGCTGAGTAGCTTATTTAAGTTTCAGTATTATGCATGGTTAGGTATAAGCATAACTGTTGTGAAGACTGGATAAATATCTGGAACAACATGTTATGGTTTTGATTTATAAAAGTTACTCTTCAGGGAAAATAAAAATGTTTTCATGGAAATAACTCACAGAGAAATAGCTGTTAAGCATTTGTTTCTTAAATAGTGCATATAGGGCATTCTTCCCTCCCCCTTCTTTAGGTGTATAGAGTAAGGGTGGTATTGCTCAGTAATTGATGGTAGGTGCTGACTTTAATGTTGACCATTATATCACCACACTGTTATGTTAGATGAAATTTACCGTTAGTCTTGCATCGAGGGTGGCATTATTCTTCCTTCTTTTGCATAATGTACCTCAATATTTATTTGAAGGAAGTTTGTTGAAGGAAAAAGCTTATGTTGCCTGATATTTCTCCTTGGCAAAAACATTGCCTTTTACCCACTGCTGCGAAGCACAAGCTATGAGTAAATTGCTCTATTGAGAAAATAAGTATGCAATAAATTTTCATGAGCTGTTTCAATCTTGCATTTTTTGCAAGATTGAAATAACTTTTATGAGGAATTGACTTAAGGGGGTGAAGAAGTGCTGAAAAACTTGTGATTAAGACGAAACATTCAGCAAAAAGCACTACTGTGGCCTGAAAATCAGCGTTTCCTTGAAGCTGTTTTTAGTGTTCTTAGTGTTGAATGTCGGAACAAGTAAATAAACCATAATGTTAATATCCTCTGTAAATGCAAAAATTGCATGTCTGTTAATCCAAGAAGGCACGGTGGTTCTGAATGATGAGAAGAAAACAAGAGGAGACTCAAGCTTGAACCTTCCTTCTCCTGCCTTCAAAAGCTGCGTTAACTTTTGATATCATTAGTAATTTGACACTGACTTTTCAATGCCTTTTGGTTTGATTGCATTAAAATTAAAAGCAGCTATTGCCTTGCCTGAAAGAAGTATTCTCACTAAACAAGCAATTAATTTCTTTTGAAGTCCAGAATATCCGTGGTGGAATTGAAAGTGAGCTGTTTCCTTATCTAACTTTTGAGGTCAGAACAAATAAAGTCTATGGCAAGGCACTAGGAAAACATGACCTTGGCTGAGCAGCAAGACCCTGACAGTCTCTAGGCCTTTCATTTCTGGTGTAGAATGTTGACACTTCAGTCAAAGTACATTTTCATGATTATAAAGAGAACTCACAAACCTCCAAACCAGCAACACAGTGTATTAATTTAATTTCATCCACTACATGTCCCATTTATCTTTTGAAAAGAGATGTGGAATAGGAAAGCAGCAGTGGATTTGCAATGGAGGCTCCAGTGCCAGGAAGCCAAGACAGAAGAACTGCTGATAGTTAAGTGCAAATAAAACAAGGAGGAAGGACCCTGAGCCACCCTCTGACTTGGGCTGAGAGCTCAGGCTGTTGAGGAGAGGGCTCAGACAGGGGGTAGCCCATGTATGTGTAAATAAATTAGGAACTTTCTGTCTAAGTGGGTGTTCTGCAATAGGCTCAGCAGCTCCCTTGTTCTTCCTGAAGGGCAAGTTGATTTAATGGTTGAACTTGATAATCTTAGAGGTTTTTTTCACGCTCAACACTTCTGTGGTTCTATGACACCATCAGCAAAAGAAAAAAAAATGGCCATTATTGTATGTTTAAGGATGTGAGGGGTGAACAGTTGACTGTAACATTCCTGTTGCAAAAGAGGGAGGCAAAAAAAGGTAACTGCTCTTCTGTGATGGAAATTTATCGTTTAACAGTTAGACTTCACCCAGGCTTTTCTATTTCCTTTCTCAGAGACAGAAAGGATGAGTTGTGTAAATGCTGTAAAATACATGTGCCTGAAAATCCCAAAATGTGCTAAACTAACTGATGGGCTAAACTGGTGTTCTTCCAGTCTGACAAACTGTTTTGCTAGCTCAGTGGAGGTCACAAACATAACAGTATTACTTCTTTAGCTCTGAAATAAACAGAACAAGTTTATTTGTTTGGTTTTGTTTGTTTGTTTTTAGTTTGGCTGGTATTTGTTTTGGTTTTTAGCAAGAATGCTTCAGTTAGGTAATCTCCCAAGTATTTCATGGAAGCAATTAATTTCGGTTTATTCCCTTGATTTAGGGGAACTATTTATATGCCTGAGTTAAAAGAGACTGCTGTATTTTGCACTCACTTACTTGGCCAGGTAATCAGGGATAGCTGAATAAATAACTGGGTTTTTTTTAAAGTTATTTCATACTTTTAGTGCCTTCTCATCATAAAGCATGGGTAAAGCTAGACAAACTTTGAGGATAAAAAACAACCAACCAAACAAAAAACCCCAAAACTTAAATCTACTGCTAAACCTGTTTGTCTAATGGGTAAATTCTTTGCTGGGCAAGGTAGAAATTTAAACTATGTAAGAGCTGCTCATCAGAATGACTTGTCCTGTCCATACTGTGGGAATCTGACTTGGTTTGCCCAGTCAGTGTGCCAGGTATTAAGCTTTTCCTTCTTTCTGGAAGGGTTATACATCCCTTTAACCAAAGAGAAATTATGCAATCCAGGTACAGTACAGTGCAGTTAAGTGTTAAACATATCTTAGCGACTTCTAGCATTTTCCTTTGAAAGGATACCTGGTAGACACGGGTTCCTAGCAATACTAGTAAGCCCTTCAGTTCAAGGGGCTTGTTTTAAAAACAAGTGAGCAGTTGTTTTCTAATCAGCATAGTGTGAGTTATAGTGACGAAGGGTGCTGTGTGGAAGGTTTTAAAGCAATTTCTAGCCTGTTTATTGTGTAATATCAACTGGTGATCATTTATGATTATGTCTTGTACATTTTTGCTTGCTTGCCTGTCACTTCTCTGTCTGAAACCATGTGGTTAGGTATATACAGGTTTAAAACTTCTTGCACACAATTTCCATTTCTTTCATTAAACTAAGCTGTGCTTGTGTGTTTAAGTGCATCAGTTTATTACCTCTCAGTTGGATTAATCCATTATTTCATAAAGTGTTATAATCAAAACAGAATCTTTGTGTGATAAGTGATTGGAGTAGGATTTGGTAGTCTCGCATCTAATTTGAGAGATTATGAATTGTGTGGAATAACTGCTTTAAATCTGTTTGCAATTTAGACAGCTCATATCTTCCAGCTTACACTAATGAGTTGGCTAAGGTGCATGAAGTTGGGGAAAGATGTTTGGGATATGTTGTTTTTAATGGTTTAGTGGGGAAATGGGTAATATGCTTTACTCAGATGCAGGAGATCTTCTTAGAAGATTTTTATGGTTTTCTCAGAAGTCTGGATTTCATACTAATTAACTTGGAAGTATTCATCCCAGATTCAGCTGCTGATCAGTGCTGCATGTGTAAAACTATAAACCATTATTTAGTAAAAGGTTATGCACAGCTACAATTATTACCAGCTGGGAAATTCTGAGACGTGATGATCTGAATGAAGCTGGTACTTGGTAAGAGCTGTTTTGTCTGCCATTCCCAGCTAATGTTCTTTAAATATTTGTTTCTCCTCTCTTACTTTGTATGGGTGGATATTGATTTTTTTTTTTGTACAGATATAAAGCTTTCTTGAACTTACAGAGCAGCAGTTGTACTTGCTGTGGAAGAACAGGAAGGAAATGCAAGAAGTTTCAGAGTCCCTGCTAAATACTGCTTTTCCATCTGATCTGTCAAAGCAAATATTGGGAGCATGAATGTAAAGAAGCTATTTGGACTTTTGCAGTATCATTGTGCTTCAGCGACTTGGAAAGTAATTACAAATCCTGAGATAAGGAAGGGGTTTTATGATAGAAGAGAAGGCATGTTTGATGTGGCTTTGACAACTGCCACTTGTACATAAAGCAGCATTTGGTGTTGGCATTTGAAGTTGCATTGATGAACAGAAATCTTGATGGTGCTGTGAACTTTCCTCTGTGTGAGAAAACATTTTTCATGTTTTCTGTCCAACACTGGGACTTGTTTGCATTGAGATGCAAGTACAGCTACTAACACAATGAACTGAACATAGCAAAAAACTTCACCAGCAGCTTTGTGAATTTAAAGTAGCTTCTTTACACTTACAAAAATATATGTTCTGTAAGTGCTAAATAAAGTGATAACATGCATGCATGCTGGGAGACTGTGGATGCCGTCCAGGGAGGGAGCCTGTACCTGGCAGAGGTGCCTTTTTTGCAGGTCGTCTTCTGGGAAGGGCAATAATAGGCACTTCCATGTTTCCATCCACTTTTTCTAGGCACTCTCAAAGCCATAGCAGTTTCTCACAAAGACTGTTCAGGTGATGTTGACCTCAGTTCACAGGCAGGCACTGTCCCCCTGCACTGCACTGCACTGCTCTGCTCTGCGTGCTGGCCAGCTCTGGGCGCAACAGCGGCGTTCAGTGCTCCCACGGCAGTGGCTGACTGCAGCTTGCTCAAGCTGCTGACCTCAGTGGCATATCCTGTGTGCTTGGAGGAAGCCAGGTTTCCTGTTCTGGAGAGTTAGAAGTCTTAAATACCCTGCAAAACTGACCGTTTCTCAGTTTGGAATGAGTAGGTGAAATTTGTTTCAACCCCTTCGTACAGCGGCATGGTCTTACATTGACTTAAGCCATCAGTCCACCACACCTTTAAGCTTCAGAGTCCCAGCAGCTCGTTCTTAGGTTTGTGCCAGCACAGGCAGGCTGAGCTGGATCAGGGCTGTTCAGGCCAGCTGACAACTAAAACACCATTTTGTCAGGGGACCTCCATGCCAGCCGATGGCAGTCCCTGATCTCAAGCCTACAGAAATTTT
The DNA here is from genome assembly GCF_036250125.1 of Pseudopipra pipra. Classification (NCBI taxonomy): domain Eukaryota; kingdom Metazoa; phylum Chordata; class Aves; order Passeriformes; family Pipridae; genus Pseudopipra; species Pseudopipra pipra. Next base: position 20,683,095 of record NC_087552.1, on the reverse strand, counting down.
GGCATAGTCAAATACGCTTTCCACAGGAGCAGTAAAACTGGGGAAATTGTAGCCTCGTGCATACACCTATGGCCATTTCTGTGGTTACTCAAGATGTCATTTGTGGTTTTTTCTCAAATTTGGCTTTAATAGGCAGATTGTTTAATTCTGGAACAGCAGGCAGCAAAGGGTTCTCTTGGTTTTGCTGGCAAAAAATGCTTTATTGTTGCTATGGGAATAGTCCTTGCACTGCTGCAGAGTCTGAATGACTTCTGGCTGTCTAGCAGGAGATCTGTTACACCACATTTGTGGACACTGAGATGTGAGTTAGGTTGCTAGGATTTAAGGAATGTAACTTAAAGGTTTCTTCCATGTGTAAAACCAGGAGACAAAGTAGATGTGTTACCTCTGTAGCAGGTTTCACTTTTGTTATCTCTGCTTGTTAAGAGTGAGTATCTTGAACTGCACATACAAGACAGAACTGCATACTAACCTTAAAAAATATGTTTTATTTTTAGCTCCCAAGAAGATGAGCGGCCTATGTCACCCTTCTATGTGAGGTATTTACTCAGTTGTTTAAATTTATTTTTCTGTGCGGGCTTGACTCGTTATTGGAATTAAATGTGGGGAGGGGTGCCAGAAATGCTGAAAAACTGTAATCAAAGTGAAGATTAATGTTACATTTGTAATTATTGCTCAGTTAGTGAGATAAGTCTTTGAAGATACAAACTCTGTTGTGATTTTTTTGTATTTACAGAATAGACCTGGGCTTTAAACTCTTAATTAGAAGATGGACATGGGTTTCCTCTTTTCTTTGATTTGTTATGTAGCTTAGGTGCCTGTCTTGAGTAGTTTATAATCTGCAGGCACAGGAGAGATTTTTGCCACAAGCTTTGAGGAACTCACAGCATGTGCTGCTCAGAAAGAAATCAGGAACCAGATGGTGAGTCAGCAGCCCATACAGCAACTGCTTCTCTGCTGCAGCCTAGAAGAGCAGGAGAGTGCCTGGGTCCCCAGCAAGCCTCCCTGGAGGGAATGGTGCTCACGCTGCATTTGAACAAATTGTGTTTCTTGTTTTGCCAACTGGAGGGCAAAGTCACTGCTTGTAAAAATGGTCTAATTCTGTTGACATCAGTGAAAGTTTGCTCTGCTTGCTTCAGTAGCAGGCTCAATTCCAGTGCTTTCATTTATACTTAGTGGAAGAACGGGAGCCAGGGCAATTATAACAGTGAAAGGCTGCAGAGGAGGAAGGGCCAGATATTATAATTGGGTTCTTTGATCTCTGCAGAGTTTAAACAAATAAAAAGAAATCCCAGTGGTGCTTTATGTGAGAGCAGTGATAATTAGAATTCTTACAGCGATCTCTGAAATTTGTTAATTCTCTTGTATATATTCCTATTTATCTTTGTAGCTTGGGTTTTTTCTTAGAGATTTTTTTAACAAACTATAGAAACACTGCATTTAATGCATACTGTGCAGAAATGTGTGTCAGTGAACTGTTCATGGACTAGCCTGGTTGCATGATCTTGTCTGCCTTCCTATTGATACACCATCATTCCCTGGAGTGTGTTTGTGAAGATGTTGCCCAGTCTGGGCCTCAAAAGCTCTGAACTGTCTGAGGAGGTTCTGCCTTTTCCATTGTGAGATTATTTTGTAGCTGCATACATACATTCCCCTGTCTCAAGTTTTCCCTAGTTTAAATCTTCATCCTGTCTTTCCATTGAAAATGGCCCTCCTCTTTCTTTTTGGCTAAATGTGACCTTCAGATCATTTTAGGCTTTCATTATGTTTCCATCTATCTTACTGCTTAAAACTGTCCTTCCAAGCCCTTTCCTGGATTATGGAAAAATTATGCATGAAGGAGATTGTCTTCAGCTGACTTTGTCAAGATTGTCAAGGAGATAGGGAGCCAGGGGTGAACCTGACAAAACTGACATCAAAGCAGGACATTCCTGAAAGCAAGTTTGAACATTTTAAATAGAAATGTGGCCATCAGGCAAAGCTTTACCAGCCAGTCAAGGGAGGGGATTGTCCCGCTCTGCTCTGCACTGGTGCGACCTCACCTTGAATATTGTGTGCAGATTTGGGCACCACAATATAAGAAAGATATTAAGCTATTGGAGAGTGTCCAAAGGAGGGCAGTGAAGATGGTGAAGGGCCTTGAGGGGAAGCTGTATGAGGAGTGGCTGTTCGTCCTGTAGAAGAGGAGACTGAGGGGAGATCTCATTGCAGTCTACAACTTCCTCATGAGGGGAAGAGGAGGGGCAGACACTGATTTCTTGTCTCTGATGACCAGTGCCAGGACAGGAGGGAATGGCCTGAAGTTGTGTCAGGGGAGATTTAGGTTGGATATTAGAAAAAGGTTCTTCACCCAGAGGGTGATTGGGCACTGGAATAGGCTCCCCAGAGAAGTGGTCACAGCACCAAGCCTGACAGTTCAAGAAGCATTTGGACAATGCTTTCAGGCACATGGTGGGATTCTTGGGAATGGTCCTGTGCAGGGCTAAGAGTTGGACTTGATGATAATTGTGGGTCACTTCCAACTCTACATATTCTGTGATATTAGGGTGGGGAAGAAAGATTGTGTCCATTGCAATGAAGGTGTGGCTTTCCATGGGAATCTGTCTTGCAAATAGGAAGGAAACAGTCAGGAATAAGCATATAGTTGGGAAGTGAAGGAATGGCTTGTAGGAGCAGAGAGGGAGCAGCATACCTTGAGACAAAGGCTTCATGCCAAGCTTGTGTCTTTTGTAATGTTGCTGGGATACAGTTACTTGTAAATAAAGCGAACAGCTTGTAAGTCTTGCTTCTATTTATCACACATCAGAAATGTGTCCTCCTGCGGTCAGTTGCCAAGTGCAGTTAATTTGGCAGGAGAGCTGGTGCTGGCTGGGCAAATCATGGTGCTTCAACAACTGAGAACTTGAGTGGGTGGCCAATTTTCAGTGCAACTTTGACTGTTCTAATTGCTGCCCCAGAACTGTGCATGACATATGTAGGAATTGTGTTTCCCACCATGGGCAAGGAAGGGGAGACTGTTTCCTTTAGCTGTCTGATGGTCAAATATATTTCTCTTACTACCAGCCACATTTATAAAATTTGAAATACTGTTCAAGTAATCCTTGAAGTGAATCATGAATGTTTAGGTACAGAGCAGCCACTGCTGTGTTTATGCAGTATTTCCATATAGATAATTATACAAGTTAAATAAGTGGGAACAAGAGCTCTTTAGCTTCCAAACACTGCATGATACTTGGCTTTGCCAGACTGAAGGAGCATTGTGTCCCTCCGTCATGGTTTAACCCCAGCCAGCAACCAGTCGCTCGCTTACTCCTGCACCAGAGGGACTGGGGAGATAATTGGAATGGTAAAAGCTAGAAAACTTGTGGGTTGAGATAAAGACAGTTTAATAGGAAAAAGCCATTCACACAACCAAAGCAAACCTAGGAATCAATTCACTGCTTCCATGGGCAGGCAGGTGTTCAGCCATCTCCAGGAGAGCAGGGCCCAACACATGTAACGGTTACTTGGGAAGACAAACGCCATCACTCCAAGTGTCCCCCACTTCTTCCATCTTCCCCCCACTTTAAATGCAAAGCATGATGTTGCAGTGTATGGAATATCCCTTTGGTCAGTTTGGGTGACCTATCCTGACTGTGTCTCCTCCCAGCCTCTTGTGCACCCCCAACTTCCTTGCCAGCGTGGTGGTACAAAAAGTGGGAAAGGCCTTGGGTCTGCATAAGCCCTGCTCAGCAAAAACCAAAACATCTCTGTATTATCAACCCCGTGTCCAGCACAAATCCAAAACACAGCCCTGTATCAGCCACAGTGAAGAAAATTAACTCTTCTCCAGCCAAAACTAGCACACCCCCATAGACCAGTTTTGGGAGAATCAAACCAGAGACTTGATTATTCAGTGCCGTACCTTGTCAGCTAGAAATGGAGATATTTCCCTGGCTGGTCTTTTTAACAATAAGGTCAATACTGAAGGTCTTAACTTTTAAGTTGGGGTTTTTTCCTTTAGACATTGGGAAAGTCAAGACCAGTTATAGAGTTTATCACCACTGCTGCTTTGTAAGGAAATAAGAAGTCATTAACGGTACAAGAGTGAGCAGTAAATGAGGCAAAATGTGACATAGGTTTGTAAAGAGTGGTGGCAACCACACAGCAAAATTATTTTTATAGGACTTTACAGAGAGAGGAAGAAAAGTAATATACCTAATCTGTCTGGCATCAGCAAAATGTTTTATATCATGCCATCAATATGGAAAAAAAGGACATTAGTACTAGAACTTAAAGATGGGCAGGGAGGGGGTGAGACATATAGAGCAAGGAGAATGCTGCTGGAGCTCCTTAAATGTCATGGACTTTTTTTCTTTAATAGCCACTGGCACAGTAAAATCAAATCATGTTGACGAACTGAGCTTATAGCAGAAATTTAGGATGGATGAATGGGTTGGGAGTGTCTTCTGGGAGAAAATATATGGTAGTGAGATATTATATAGGGTGATTTATATATATATATATATATAAAGATAAGCATCAAATATAAGATATAGTATAAAAATAATAACATAGGTAATAATGTCATATATCTCAGGACTAATAATGAAAATCTTTGACGTGAAAGGGGAGTTCCTCGCATTTGGAAGTGCCAAGGAAGAAAAGGATGTGAGCATACTTGTTCATGGAGGGATGGAAGGGAGGCATGGGATGAAAATCTTCCAAGTTGAAGTAATCACATGACAATGGATATACAAAGGAATTATTTTCAGTATACCTTTGTCCAAGAGACAGGTGAGGCCCTGCACAGCTTCAGTAACTTGTGTTCCAATGGCATTAGGTTTATGAAGATGATTAAAGAAATGGACAGACCCTGTTATAAGATGGAGAAAAGAGCATGGAGGTCTTAGTCACCATAAGAGACCAGAGGATACATATTCATTCTGAGTTTTAGACAGAAGGGAAGGATTGTTTGTGTTAAATAACAATACTGATGCAAGAGGAAATGTGTACAAATAGTCTATGAATAAATTTTGGCAGAAAATTATTAATTTGTAGCTGAAGGCCTCTTTTGTTGGGCGTTATAAGGGTGAGGTCAGCTTGACTAATTTGAGAGATGTGAGATTTGAGTCCATTCGCTTACTGCTGACCAGGGTTATCTTCTCCCTCTCTGTAGTCCTTGGTCAGATAATTTGTTGGCTCAGCTATGCTAAGTAGCAGGCAAGGAGATTTCTGCACTGTAAAAGAAGAGGAGAATCTTGCTGAGTGATTGATTGTTCCAGGGAGTCTCCCCTGAAGGGTGTTTACGTTCCAAAACCTTTTGTAACAAAACCTTGTGGTAAATGGAGTTGAGATTGTTAAAAAGTGCAAAGCACTGCTCCTTGTGTAATTCTGTAATGAGACTGTGATGCCAGCTGTACTGAGTAATCAGTACTGAGGAACAGTCTGCAGTTTCAGGTAATGAAGCAGCATCTGGCAGCGGCAGTTCCTTGTAAGCACAATTCTGCTCAACAAGTGCTATGAGTTTTTAGAAGTCAGAGGATCTATAGACATGCTTTGTGCTACCGTATATGCTTTAGATTTGAGGTTAGTCAGGTAGATGGTTTCAGAGGAGTTCCCAGTGAATACATCCTGAGATAAGGCAGGGTGATATTACGGGGGGGAAAAGCAAAAGCTTTGTAGTGTGGAGCTTCCTTGCTAACATGCAGAGCATTAAACTGAAATTGAGATGAGAGCTGACATCACAAGCAATGCCAAAAATTGAATTAAATACCCATGTGTGCAGGGCAAGGCATTGGACAGTTTCACCTGATTTAATACTTCTTCTCCTAGAAGTACAGATATCCATCCTGTTGGCAGTATTCAGTACAGCTGACTGTTTCTCCTTTTAACAGATGTTATTTGAGACAACTCTTTTTTTATAATGCAAGTCAAGTATTCTTAACCTGTAGTATCGGTTAAGATGTTTTACTCTGTTTGTTATCAGGTCAATTTCCTGAAGGAGCTGAAATATTTTGTTCTGGATTTCACATCTGTTTGGCCACCTTCCTGCTGGACACTTCTTCCTCTATGGACATACCATAAGAGGTTCTAAGGCCCACAGGAATGCTGGGCCCCATTGCAAATCATGGTTACATTGTGTGATGCATGTTCATGTCCTGCGTCACATCAGCCCTAGATGAAAGTAAATACCAGGCCACTGGTTGCCCCTGCTCTGGGTGTCCAGTTACCATGCAGGTCTGATGCTCCCTGAGGTGTATCTCCCTTCTCTGTAGGGGAACCTGTGTGACACAGCCATCCAAATTCACTGAGCTAAATCATGTGGCCTGTAAGAATCCCCTTCAGGGTTGTCTCTGCTCCAAGCAGTAGGTGTCAGTGTGCATCCATCAGAAAGGATAATCTCAATGTAAGTGAAAAAGATTAGGAATCGTGAAGACAGTTGCTTTTAGTGGGGTTAGTTTTCTGCATAGTAAGAAGGTAGTGTCAAAAATAACATACCACATTTAAAGGAAGGGTCATTTGATCTGAGTTTCTGAAAGCATGGAGATGCTGAAAAAATACTGAAAGTGTGTCATCTGTGCGATGAGACATCCCAGTAACTAAGAGCACATCTCTTTTATTTTTAATCTCATTATTTTCACATTTTATATGAAAATATAAAGTGAAGTAGTTGTCTTAAAATGGATCCCACGTGAGTCTGCCGTATTGCTTGTCACAGTGTGGAGAGTGGGTAGTGTTTAGACTATTTAAGTACCTATGAAAAGAAATTTCTTAGGTCATGGGTTGAAATAATATATTCATGAGGACTTAAGAAATTTCCCATCTGAAATGTCAAACCTATTTAAAAACTCTTGACTTTGCTGGAGTGGCAAAATGGTAAAAAGTTTTTGCATCTATTGAGGCTTTCTTACTGTTGTGCTTGGCTTTCAAAAAAGCAAAAACAGGAAACTGTTTTTGCTTCCTGAATAAACAGTTGGATTGTAAATAAATCTCAGCAATGAATGACCTTAGCACCAGATTGTAGCTTATGATTTAGGCCATTAAGTATGGTCAGGAAGTAATTAATTGACTTCATAAATGAAAACCCAATCTGGGAAAATACTGTGCCAGTAAAGTTAGTTTGCTCCGTTTCATGTTTTTTTCTTTGCTCTTTTTACCTGGAAGCTAAAACATCAACAGTGACCTGAATGAAAGAAATTTGGAGAAGGGGCTTTGCTGTCCAACTCAGTTATGTGTCTGCTATCACAAAATGCCCAGCACTGACCAAACAAGGTGCAGACATTGAATGAGATAATTCTCACTTCAGTGTACATCTTTTAAACGTAGAGAGTACTAGTTAGGGGGGCAGGCAAGCTTTAATGTGCTTTAAAGTGATGGAAAATACCACCTTCCCGTACTTGAGGTTGAAACAGAATGGGAGAAGAGACCATGCAGTAAGAGTTTACCTTATGTGTGAAGCAAGACGTTATTCAGAGTTGATGGAGAACCTCTGAAAGTGAGCAAAAAAGACTTGAGTAAACAAGTTAGACAACACTAGGAAGTGCTAGAGGTCAGACTTCCTAAAAGGAAAAGCATGAGGGTTATAAGAAGCCAGTTCAAAAGTTTATAGCACTTAAAACAGCTGTGTGCCTTGATGCAGGTTTTCTGGCTGGCTTTCTGAAAGTAAAAGTCCCCAGCACTGGGAAAGTGTCCTACTGCCTTCTGTCACCAGAGAAGAACCTGTAAATTCTATCAAAAGTCGGTGTTTCTCAGCATGCTCTGCAGCAGCTGCATAATTTAATAAAGATAATCTAGCTGTGGAGATAATTGACCAGACGTATCAGTGAAATGGAGCAGATGTGAGGAGAAAATAATGAACTGTAGCAGAACATGAGTTCCCATTGTCTGGATGATTTACTGAGCAAGGCAGCCCTTCCAAGGCAGCTGCCTGCACGGGTGGGCATGCCAAGAGGGCTCTTCTAAGCAAGGCTTGCCTCGCCTGCTCCATGAAGCGTAAATCCAACAGCAGAGCAAGTTTTGCCACCCAAGAAGTTTGGAAAACCCCGCAGGATACACCCTGCCTGCCTGGTTGCTCTTCTGGGCTGTGAAATCCGTACTGGGTGGTGTCTTTCCCTGGGTTTGCTAACGTGCTCGTGCAGCTCCTGCTCTGTCCTGCAGCAGGCTCAAATCTTAAAACCACTGTGTAACACTCTACCCTCTACCATTTGTTTTGGATGTGAACTTCCTCAATGTAAGAAAGGTTGGTGGAGAGTAAGTAAAGCAATTTAGCAATACATTTAAATTAAGCTTCAAAATGAAATAGCCAGAAAAGTTACCAATTGTGGAATTAAGAGGAAGTTTGGGTATCTTGAAAAACTCTGATTTAAAATCTCTGTCTTATTGAGAAGGGGCTAATGAAAGAGCATTAAAATATCACAGAATTAAGAATAAACTTGGATTCATTACACAAGGAAAAAGTATTTAGAAGGAAAATATAGTAAAATCAGAATGTCAGACCTTCATTTTGTAGTCATCCACTCGGCCATGAAACTGTATGCATACTTCCTGGTTATTTGTCAGTAGTTTGAAAATTACCATATTACTGTCTTTTCTGTAGCATTGGTGTTGTCTGAGTAGGGCTTTTCTAGATACCACAAAGGAATCGTTATGCAAATAGGCAATATTATTAATTAGTTGGGTTAATGAATTGGTGTTAGTAAAGCACACAGCTAACTGTGAATTAGACAACTACAGAATGTATTGGAGTGTTATAAAAAAATGTATGGATAGATAAACCTATATCCTAAGGATGTTTTAAAAAAAAAATAGAATCCAAACAGTTGTTTTCCTCTCCACTACCATTTTCCTGACATGAAAACAGAGAAGAAGGGTGTGATAACACCCTTGCTCGTTTTGTATTACATGTAAGTATTAGAGAAAGTTGATCCAATATTAAACCTGCTCCCACATGTGTAGGAGCAGTAGCCAGCATATGAATTATTAGCCTACCACGCTAGCTCCTTGCTTGCTAAATGTCTCCCATGGGAGGCCAGGTCTTAAAAAATAGTTTCGAACTGGGAAGAGGCCAAATAGTTTCTGTAAATGAACGAGAAAGCAAGTAGAATGCTTGAAACACGCTTTTCAAATTGCAAAGCCATCCAGTAGTTAATAGTCAAGATGTTAGATGTGGGAAGAGAGGAATCGTGCAAATTTTTTGTTTCCTATATGCAGATTGTGTGTCCGTACTAATAAATACAGTAGTACTTGTTTGTATGTCTTCTATTCATGAAATCATATGAATGACGCAGCTGCTTTGGTGCTGTGCAGGTCACGTGGGATATACTGGCAAGTCCATGACTGCTTTCCTGGTATGCCACCACTCCAGGGACCTGTCCCTGGACTGGAGAGGTGTACTGAGTGAAACTGGGACTGTAAAGGATGAGTGTGTGGTTAGGGCACGTTGCTTAACCCACATGGAGCTGAACACACTGGTTCAGCCTAAGGAAGCTGAAGCATATTGCAAGTCTGATTTGGAGTTGGGCATTTGTGGGGTTTGTAAATCAGGAGTTGGTCTGTTTCGTTGATAACTGTAGTGACTCCTTGCTTACCCTTCTATCCTCTGTTGCCTGCTAGAGTGGTTATCTGAGAGTGTTGCAGCTTCTTAGATAACTCTAGGCCCATACAGTGAAGTGCACAACATTTGAGGAACAGAGGAAACCTTTGGGTAGTGAAGGGAAGTCAGTTGTTGATGGTTCTGCACTGGAAAGGTTTAAGAGGAATTGGTGAAGACTGAAAGCAATAAATGGCTATTTTGGCAGGAAACACATTTTGCATCTATCCTGGCTCATACCCTGACCACAATGCCATTTTATTGGGATATATCAGTCAGTTGTACTAATTCCTGTGTTGATGTGGGGATAATTTGAAATGAACTCCTAGGCCTGTAGCTTATTTGACCTAACGGAGGTCAACAGGACCTAACAGGAGGGATGAATAGGCAAAAAAATCACTTTAGCTGCAAAGCTGAGTCAGTGTGGGGGAAAAGGAGGCAGGATGGGACTCAGTGTGGCAGAGGGAGGAAGGCAGTGACAGCTGTGCCAGGTGACAGGTCAACTTGTTCAGAAGGACTTTAAACAGCAAGCAGTTACTCCATTTGACGACATTTGTGTTGGCTTTTTCTGAGCCTGAAAACAGCCCAAGATAAAAGGGAAAGAAGAGAACGTAGGTTTTATTTTTTTAAAATGTGAAGCAAAGAACATGAATATCAGAGAGCAGTTAAATATTAAGTGTATATACATTTTCAAGTCAGCCTCAAAAGGCAAGGACTTTTGTGATGAGGCTAAAACAGTTGGCAGCAGCAGAAAGCTCAGAAGAAAGCAAAAAAAATCTGCGGTGTGTTGAAGTTGAAATACTTTGTTAGACCTTGGCCTAATGCACGGGAATGACAGGGAAATTAATTCTTGAGAATATTGGCATTGTCAAAATGTGCCATTTCACAGTGGGAGAGAAAATCCCTTAAGGGGAAAACTAGTGGCGTGCGCAGGCAATTGTTGTTGAGACAGCTCATACCTTTAAGTCTTAGCGCTGCAAAGAACAAGAGTTTTCAAAATCTTATTGTGATGATAAGATCTAACTTTCTTCTCTTTTTTCTTTTATGCAGTGCCCATGTATCACAAGTCAGTAGCAACATTCCTGCTACAGGAGAGTAAGTGTCTCTTGCAGTTTTGTAGCTATCCTGCTTGCATATTGGAGCTTTTTTAAGTATCACTGGTTATTCTTTGATTTCTCCTTTAGGGTTGGTCTTATATTAACAAAAAAAAAAAGAGCCAGTTTCCCAGCAAAGCAGATCATCTGCAATGATAATAAATCACTTCCTTCTGAAAAATTCTCAGGCCCTTGGTTCTTTGCTCGCACCGTGCCTGCGATGTTTTGGTTATGCGAAACTTGCATATTTAGAGAAGCTATTTGCACTGTCTTATCCTCTTGCTCTTGTTGGCTCCCTGTTGCATCTCAACAGAGGATGTGACTTGACCCCACTACCATAACTGGGAGCAGCAGAGCTAAGAGTTGGCTCTTTTACCAGAGCTGGAAATTCCCAATGGCTGATGGGTTTGCAGAACTGATTTGTGTCAATAGTGAACTACAGGCGTACTTGGCTAGTTAAACCATGTGGGAGTTTGCAGTTGCCAAGGTATTTTGACTTTTTTGGGGAACTGCAGTCTCAGCAGACTTTCAAGTATAGCAACTGAACACAACTTCTGTAAAGAGGAAGTCAGCCCAAGTACAGGATCCCATGCTCTATCCACTCAGTTAAAAATTAACCAGCAAATCCTGAAATAATGTTTTAATTATGAAAAAAAAACAGTAGAAGCTATACAGTGACTTTGGACGAGCATGTTTGAAAAACCCATTCTTCAGCAGACTACTTAAGCATTGCAAGAAACAGAGATGGGATGGGGATGTAAAAAATGTGTTTCTATGTGATCTCTTTGCAAAAACAACAACAGCAAAAAATTAGATTTTGCCCCTAAAAGCTTCCTCTGATGAAGGATGGAAGGGAATAATACAAGCAAATATGAGTACCAAAATGAAGGAGATTTGGTTGTGTTGAAAGTTCAAGTAATTCCACATCTTTAAGCGATGCAACTGCAGAGGATCCTTTGCTGTGGTTTGTGTGGAAGCTCTCTTGCTGCCCCTGGGTGTGACTGTGATCTCTCACCAGAGTACATCAGGGATGGCTTTAGGTGCGTTCATGGCACAAGAATGTGTGAAAACAGAACGAATTCAGAACAAAATCCATGCTTGGTCACAAAGTTAAACATGTTAGGAGTTTGTAGTGAGCTACTGCTTGCATACTCTCATCCCTGTGTGAGACAGCAGTGAATCATCTTCTTGCAGGTGATCCATTGCCTTGCTGAGCTTGTACTGCACAACAGGCTTGACTGGTGTCAGCATGGCTGGGGATCAGATACAATTTTGTCAGGCCAAGGACTTTTAAAGTGGAGGGTGAAAGTTAGACACCAATGTCTGTAGTTGCAGTAGGTAAAATTAGATGTTCTACAGAAGGTTCAAACATCCCTAGAAATAAAAAAGAGCAAGATTAATTGGGAAGGCTCAGCTCTTCTGAGGGACCTGAACTGCAGGGTATCTGAAGATTTTGGCTTTGCTTTTTGCATATGTTGTAGCCCTAGGACATTTTGTGCTGCTTTGCCATCATAAAAAAAATATAGCCCGCAGATACCCTTGCTTTATTTATTGTTGCAGAGAGGGAGCTCCGCAAAGTCTTTGAGCTCAATTGACCTTATTTTTCGGCTTGACAGGTATTTAGAGAAGACAATCCGCTCAGCCGTGGAGCAGCATCTCTTTGATGTTCATGGCTCAGGCGGCCAGAGTTCAGAGGACTCTGAATCGGGAACATCTTCAGCCTCTTCTAATGTGTCTGCCAGGCAGAGGAGGCGGCACCACAAAGAGCAGGAGGAACCCCGGAGAAACAGAGACATGTATGAGCCTGATTTCTTTGTTTTGGAAAGTATATTTGGTTAAGTCTACCCTAGTCATGTCCTCTTATCAAGGCGATACTACATTCTATTATGAAATGCACTGACCTTTGCCATGAGTTGAAAGGGCAGAGCAGGCTGCAGTGCCTGTGCAGAGCTCCATTGCATCAGTTAGAGCTGGGAAATTTAGAGTTTATTGGAGATCATGGAGTGGGGCAAAGCACGATAAGAATCTAGGGGGGTTATGCAGTAAAGTTTTTAATTACAGTATTGGGAATTGGTTACTTACAGTATTTGTTACATTAGTGGAAATTCCCAAGCAGTTGGCTCTATTGCCGGTAACTTTTTTTTTAACATTGGGCTTAGCTGCTTTTCTGAATTCAGAATGGCTTCAAAAACAAGATTAAGTTCTCCTTTTGTGTGTGAAGGCACAGCTTGTGTTTGGATTTAGTGAGGAAACTTGGGAGTTTGTCTGAAATTAGAAAAATCTTCCTTTTGATTAATCAGAATTTAATTTTTTTTTTATGCACCCTATTACACAAAGTTTAAACATGATCTTGTGGTGAATTTCATTAAATGTCTGTGAAAGAATAAAGATAGTACCTATTTTTTCCTTTCATACTCCTCTACTTGTGGCACATATTATGTGATACAAATATATTACCACCACAGCCTTAAACACTTGCCCAAGGCATATCTGTGTTTGAGGAATTGTAACTACAGACTTTGCAAGGCCATGTTCTGATCAGTGCTTACCCATATGTCTAGCTTTAACCCAGCACCAGTTCTTGTAAAGAATGTGTGTGCTTCACTGCAGTATTGAATTGCTAGGATATCAAGTTAGATTCCAAATAAACATCTAGTCCTCTGTTTTTCCTGAATGCTGAATTCTCCAAATCCTATTGGATCTGCACCATTCTGTACAACACCACTTCTGTTCAGGTGCATAGCCATCAATACCTCGTGTTAATATTGCAGCAGTGGTATTTCCCAAAATGTGTCAATGCTACTGTTGTAAAAAAAATCTACAGTTACCCAAAAAAAAAAAAAAGCCATTTCCTTAGAGAATGAAAATGTACTGCGAAGATGGACTGGGAAATTAGCACTTGCAAGTCACCAAAGTATCTGGCAGCAGCTCTAAAGTAGTTTTTCTTGTTTAGTCGCCCTGCTGACAGGCTTCTCAGGTAAGTAGGTCACAGACTGGCTAGTGTACGTGTTTGGAAGCATATAGTACTGCGGGGCTTTTTTTCAACATTGCGTTACAGAGCTGCCTTTAGATATGATTGACACAGTTATTCAGGTTCAGTTCTTAAAGCTGGAGAGAAGAATTTAAAGCACATTGGAAGTTTTGAATGCTGACCGGGATTCAAATTGTTTTCCCCAGTTTCCTTAAGTCAGATTGCTGGGACTCCTTTGGGTAAATTATCAAAATTGGGAATTTCTTTCTGTGGTTGTTGTTCTGATTGTCAGCGACTTCATCTCTTTGCCTTGTGATGGATCACAAGAGGATTTGTAATGTCACAAAATAGGACTACAGACAGGAAAAGTGTTTATTACAAAAACACACAGGTGAACTCCCAGGCTTTGAAGATTACATGATCCATGGGCTCTCTATATGTAATTGATCTGCTCCGGGGTTTATAAAAATTTCCACAAAGGCGAATGTGTTATCTTAGAAGTTTAATCATAGATTTATAATACCTCTTTGTGTCTCTTTTCCACCAACAAAACCTAGAGAACTGTGATACAGAAAGTCACTGGAGCCTTCTGGTTTTGCTTTTGTTCTGAATACTTGTCATGCTGGCACTGTCCAGATACTGCAGAGTAACTGGTTTCTTGTGTTTCTTCACCAGTGCAAGACTAGATAAATTCTCCTGCTGTTCGTAGAAGCAGGTTTTGGAGCCACATGGCAGTAACACATACAACAGTTAGCAAATATTCCAGTTTCAATGTCAAGTGTAAGCAGGCTGCCTTTAGCCTCTGGCAGGGTAATACAGTGATGAATGAGGCGCACTGTGTTTCTTCTGTTCCCCTTATGTAGTGATGTGTTATGGATGTACATCTTCACTCTTGGACAAATTAGAGGGAAGAGTACTAAACAGGTTGTGAATGGAAAGCTGCATGCTGAAGACCCAGCAGGTTAATTATGCACGGCAGGACAAGCCATATGCCAAGCTTCTGGAAAACATGAGCAAACCCCACCAGCCCAGAGGGTCCCTGGTAATGCATCATGTGATGGCTTAAGGCTAGCTGTCCACTTCCCTTCCCTTAGCAGAGCAGTCCTCTGTCCTAGCAGTTGTGTTGCCATTGCAAAGATTTATTTATGTTTTGTGTAATTCCCAAATAAGATTCAAGGATTTGGCTAAAGCACTACAGTCCTGCTCTTACATTTGAGAGTATGAGTAAGAAGGACACAATTATGTGGTGTCATGCACCAAAGGAGATCCTTGGACCGCAGCTGTGAATCACTTTTCTAAATTAAAAGCACGTGTCTCAAAGGAAAATATGCTGCATATTCTCTATAAAAATACCACAGACAGCCACGGGCTAGTCCACCTTCCATCTGAAGTCAATGGGATTTTCTTTGTTGGGTTTAGTGGGAAGTGAATCAAATCTCAAACGTTGATCCTCACAACTTTCTCACCTGAGGTGTATACACTTGGCTTTCACTCCCCAGTGGGATTTAGCATTGCACAGTGTGTGATTTTTGCTGCATTGGGAAGAACCAGAGATACTGGTTTCATAGGGCATAGAAGATGTTGCCAGAACTAGTCAGCATGATGCAGTTCTCTCTCGGTACTGTAAATATAGCAGAAGAGCGTTTTAAACAACCTCTTGTTGTAACATCCCTTTTCTTTTTAGGGAAGTTGTCAACAAAGAAAACATTCCCTCTGGATTCAGCAATCTTGAGGACTGTATTCTAGCTGCTCAAGAAGTAGAAAAATTACAAGACGCCAGCTCTGGATATCTCAGTGAAAGGAATAAATCGAAGCGGCAGAAATCTAGCACCAGGCTTTCAGAGCTCAATGACAACCAGGACAGTCCTGTGGTAAGCCAGCATGCTGTACTATTTGACACCTGTTACTTTTACTAGGGTAAAAGACTTTTTTATTTCAGTGCACAACTTGTTCCTTTAGGAAGCCTTTTTTTTGCCTGCAGTACAGGCATAAATGACTGTTTTGAACTATGGAAACACTGGATCCTACACTTGTAACCTTTGTGATAAGGCAACTGAAAAGCTATATTTCTGCTCTTACTCCACCTGTAGTCATTTTCTCTTTCCACAACTTCTTGCTTTTTTTTTTCTTTTGAATTCAGTGAAGCATTTTGGAAAGCAGAAAAGGATATAAGTCTTTTTCCCAGTCTTTTAGAAGTCTTACATGGAGGTTGGAACCTTAGATATAGGTTCTCATGTTCAGGTCAAGTTTATTTTTATGTTCCTTCTAAGTTCTTAAACTAGATTTCAAGTGACTACTTGATAATGAGATGACAAAGGTGTTTTATGCCTTTTCCCAGATGTCTGTGTGTTACTGTGGTGTTTGCAATTTGCAAAGCACTTTGGAGAGTGTTGGTCCAAAAGGTGATCCCTCTAGCTACTTTTCAATGAAGACGTGAATGACTTTGATATAACGTCGTAAAAATCTGGAATAGTGTAGAATTTTTCTGGCATATTCATGTGTAATCTCCACAGTAGAAGACAATTTGCCAATTTTTACAAGCTGTAGAATAAAACTGATGCACCCTTCTTCCCTCTCAACCAAACCAAACACCGATTAGAGTATCAGCAGGTGAGAAACTGTCCTGTGCTTCATGCAGGGTCTGCGTACAGTGGCAGAGGTGCTGTACATCCCAGGGCCTCGCACTGAGCATGCATTACAGGGTTAATAGTAACAGCAAAAGCTGTGTGAAAAGACTGTCCTGAGCTATAGGGCATTTCCTTCAGTTGTGTTTGATTAAGTTTTAGATCGTGCTGCGAGCGAGTTCTTACCGTGACATTGTGTTTGGACTCATTTTGTTTAGATCATAAGATTGCAATGATTTGATGCTCTTACTCTGTGCAGAGATTCTAGAGAGAGGTGGATTTCACTTATCTTCACGATAAAAAGAAGGCAAGGTGCCAAAAATTGTACACTGTGCTCAGTTTAGTAACTTAGATTTAATGTTCAGTATCAGTAACCTTCTCAGGAGATACTTCATGAAAGCAGAGTGAGATAGACACATTCACACTTGGAGTCTTTGCTTGTAGCGATGGACATTGATAGGCAGAGGTCTAGTGCTTATCCTCTTTTCAGCACCTCTTCTCTGTGCCTGTGGAGTGTAAAGCAGTTTAAATGTAAATGAGAATTTGTCTTAGGATTTAGGAAAGGAAAGACTGACAGAAGTGTCCGCTTTTGGTGTGGGTCTGAAAAACATTCATGAAGCCTTAAAACATGCCTAAAAGAAATGTCCTCAAACTTACCTGTATCCACTGGACTTTGCCCTGCCTCTCATTTTTTGATCTCTTGAGGGGCAAAGTCTGAAAGGAGTGTAAAATGAACTAACCTTGTACTAAAAGCAGTTTGACCACGATGATCATCAGCATGGTTCTTGCTTGGTCTGCTAGAGGAAGTGTCACAGTGGGATTGTCAACTGGGAGTATTGTTATGAAACAGCTTGCAGAGAGCTCGGTGCTACTCTTTTGGAAGAGCAAAAACTGCTTTTTAAGTTTTAATGTGTGTGCTTATTACATACTTGCATTTCAGAGACTGCCAGAAGGATGCATGGTGGTTTAGCTCTCTTTTGGCTACATCATTATGCTTCAAATAATAACCCAAATTAAACTGCCAACTTGAAGTATGAAAGGACATAACCTGCACCTTAGCATTTACTAATAGGCCTTGGTCATGTGAGCAAGTTTTTGATGTTGTATCTCCTTAACTACCTTTTTCTGAGCCTTCCTTCTTTTCAAAGCCTGAAAGAGTATGTAGGACAGTGCGTGGAAGCTTTCCTCTTAGCTGTCTGATTGCATCTGACTCAAAAGTGTAAGTCAGCAGTGGAAGAGCTGTCAGTTCCACTTACTCTCCCAAGCAAACCAACCACAAAGCATTAAAAGCTTGTAACTGCGTTTCAAAGACACGGTAGCCAGGTACCAGCAGGGCTTGAAGAATCACATTAGTCAAGACTGGAATGACTGACCTGTGTCACCTTTTGGGGCTGGAGGTGTAGCAGGTGAGAGAGGGCTGTGACTGTCCTAAAAAGTCTGTGCACATAGTTTCCAGGGCAAGAACCACACTATGCCACTGACTGGCTTCCTCATACTTAAGAGGGATTTTTCCAAAACCCAGGGTAGAAATCCTCCTGGACATGTGCCCAAAGTGGCAACGTGGCTAGTCCTCACAGTAGTTTCTCAAGCTCTTAGAGGACAACAGCATTAATGTTCCTAATGGTAACCAAGGCAAACATCAAAACAAGTTGTCATAACCAGTTGGATTTCTTGCCCTGCACTCATATTAGTACAACATTATATTTTTACATGTGGCAGTCATTTTGCATTCTTCTACCTGTTTAAGAAGAAACTAGAGAAGGATTTGAGGATTTGGCTGAGAAGTGGAGTATTTTCTAAGATGAACATAAGGAGTCCTGCTGAGAAGATGCTTGGATTTTGGTACCTGCTACTACAGAAGTTGCACAGACCACAGAACTGCTTCCAGGCTCAGGCTGTCTCTGTCAGTCTGTAACATGGGAACTTGCGGGGTACTGTGCAGAATTATTCTGTTTTGATGTTTTGAGGTCATCTGATGAAAGAGATCAAGCAGTGAGCAGTTGGGTTTTTTGCAGATTGTGCAAATAAATTGTGGGGTTTGTTTTGTTATAAATGTGCAGCAGGCGGTAGTCTGTTGTCTTGTTCCTAGAAGTCCTGTTTAATATTTTTATATTTAATCTGTTTTATGGCCTGCAGCTTGAATCTGTTTCTCATATGTATCTTACTGCTTTAACATTTACTGTATTGCAGAGTATGGAAAGCTTTAGCTCATCCAAGCCTATAGACAGAACAGGACCTGATGACATGGAAATTTTATCTGAAGAAAGGTGATTTTTATTTTTTTTTTTAATATATGTATGTTTTCCTTTCCCTGTGATTGTAGTAGAGCCTGAGAGATCTTCCACTACAGACTATGAGGGTGACATTTAATTATGCTGCAGAACAGCATTACCCACCATGTTAACTTCAAAGTAGAACTTCATGGAGGCACTGTGTATGTTGCGTGGGCTTTGCCCTGCAGCATATGCCACCAAGACTCTTTTCCCAGCCTTTTAGGATTGTCTCTGAAGGTGCTGATGGTGCAGACCTGAAAAGAAGTCAGCTGTGAAGCACCTGAGCCAGCATACTCCACACAGAGGATTGCAGGGCCTGTCTTACCTGGCCTCTGGGTTGGGAATCTGGCCCTTTTCTTTCTGCTTCTGCAAAAGCTGAACAGCCTCAATCTTCTCACCTGAGATGACAATTCCTCTTGACACCTGTTTGGTGGGAAAGTCGTACTGATTTGGATTAAGGACGCTGGAATTAAATTACATTATTTATTTTTCACAAATAACTTCTGAGAGGAAGCAAAAATACATAGTTTAGCAGCTTGACATGCTGCAGCCCAGAGTGTCCCTTCATTTACTGTGTCAATTAGCGAGGGTGCAGGAATAGAAAGAACATAAAAACCTGGTGTGCGTGCAGGAATCCTGCTTGTTTTTGTTACAAGACAGTCTGGTTTTGTATTTGTAATATGTTGGTTTGTTTTTGTTTTTTTTATAGCAAAGAAAGTGAAAACGATGAGGTTTTTTTCAGGCATTCTCAGGTTGGTATTTTATTTTGTTTTGGTTTTGTTTCAGTTTTCTGGTCTCTAAATGAGCTTTTTATTGAGTAGAAACAAGTAGTTAGTTACGTGTACAGTTTTGTGAAATCTTGTTTTTCTCAGAGAAATCGAGTTAGCATGTACTTTTTCTTTCCCTTACCTATGCTTTTTATTTACATAATTTAGGGAACCTCTCAGCCACTGAGTAGTCTGAAAGCATCTGCTTCAGTCCCTTTGATCCCTCCTTGCCAAAAAGGGAAGGATCACTGAAGTCAGCACTTTGGTTTAAGTGATGCGAAGTTGGCTTATTAATCATGGCAAACAGGGTGTCTTATCTCCAGGGCAGTAAGATCAGCTTGTCTCTCTTGATTTCTCTAAAATATCTTGGTCTTTTATTTATGATTTCCCAGTGCAGCCTGTTGCTTTTGAACACAGGTGTCTGCGATCCATTTGTCTTTAGAAAACTGGATCATCTCCTGTTTCTTTCTCAGAGTTGGTAGTTGGGATGGATGTCAGGAGGGAACATGTGGCATTGATGGCAACAGTTTTTCCCCCAGCTTTCCGTTTCTCTTCAACACACACCTCCTGCATTGGCTTTATGGTGTTTTTTATCTGACTGTTCAGCAAATCAAAGATTGGGGTTGGGTGAACACCGTTGCAGTCACTTGTTCATTTGGGTTTCTTTGAAACACCTCTAGACAGCTAAGCATTTAAAATGCTGGGGAGAGTTATTTGAGGCACCTCTCCCTCTGAAGGCTGGTAATATTTGTAAACTAGACTCCTCATGTGGTTGTTCGGGGGTTTTTTTCCAGTAAAAGCCACTATGCATTTATTACCTTTGAAAGACTCTGTTTCTGGTGGGAATTATTTCCATCTAGCAGGAAAGATAAGAGATTGCTAACAACTGAGCTCTAACCAGCTGTATTGTAGCTGGAGAAGTTTGTGGGACCCTGAAATATGTAACCTCTGCAAAGGGTGTTCAGGGCTGCCTTTGATCACTGCTCTGACTGGGCTTAGATGGATCTCCTACTTGGCTCCCAGAGGGTCAGTAATCCCCAATGATCCTGCACTTGCTCGTGAGTTGTTATATTTTCCGGACTGTAGATTTTGCAACACCTTGTTCCTCACGTATCTACTTGCTGGTGGAGGAGGTGCTGTTACTGCCATGCCACACAACACTCCTATTAAGCTTTTAAATTAGCCTGGTGGAGGTATGTTTGAGTATGAAATCATAATCTTAAAATAAACTTCTCTTTAGGACAAGTTTTAAAATGTAGAATTTTAACTGCAGGAGAGGACAGCCTTAACCCAGAGCCTGTATTATATAGGAATTACAGGGTCAAGAAAATGTTACATTCCTGCAGAGTTGTTTTACATTCCTTGCCCCCTTATAATCCTTTTGCTTAGGAAAGCTTAAAGACATACGTTTCATAACAAACAACCCATTATGTATCAGGAAGGGATAGGGACTTCCTTTCTCTTTCTCACCCTGTCTCCGATCTGAGAATATTAGGAAAAGTATTTGGAATTTGCCATAGTTACCAGTTGTGCCAACTTGGTTCTCCATGAGGCTGTAAAAATACCTTGAAACTCAAGTCCCAAATGAATTTTCAGTGCTTTTGTAACCTTCATAATCTGCCCTTGGAAGTAGCTAAATTCCAGGATGAAAAGCACAGCTTTGTAGTATCTAGGTTTTGACAAGGGAAGGGTATTTAAGATTCACACCAGCATGGCAACAAGTGTAGAGGAGGATTGGCATGACTCAGAAGTAAGGCAACAGAATGGCTGCATTCCTGCATCAGGTTGTATTAATAAGATGTGCTTGAGGATGCTTCCTGCTTGTGGTTGTAAGGGATGATCAGATGTAGGGGAAGAAAGCCTTCTAATTTGAATCCACATGTAACTGATCGGAATACAACTTCCTGGTCAGAATTTAAAAACCTTTCTGTTGACATTTATTTCTAGCTGCTTGAGCTACTCTTTGTGCTGAATCTCCATTGGAGCAGCGAGAATGAAAGTAGCTGACTTGTGCCCAGGTTACTTAGATCTGTAGTTACTGCTGCCTGCAAAGTATAGCTGCAAAAGCAGCTTCTAAAAAGCAGAATTCAAGTACCTACTTTGAAGATTTTTTTCATGGTCATTTATGTAATATCCGCAGTGCACTGAGGCTGCCAAGCATTACCGAGATCATCAACTTGCCGCCCCTTCAGTTTGTAAGAAATTGTGGCACATCCATACCTAAGGCAAAGTAGTTCTCCCTTACATGATTTTTTTCCCTAGAGGTTGGCAACTTGTGGCATCGGGAAATCAAAAAGGAAAAATAAGTGATGGAAACACTGAATTATCAACCCCTCTAAGGGTTTGGAATGCGCATTAATGCAAAGGAAGTTAAACATCTGCTTTCTTGAGTCTCCTGGGTTTTTACCACCATTGTTCTTCAGAACAGCTGATGATTTATTCATTGTATTAGAGGCTACATCGGTGAGCAAGGAAAGGAGAGCAACTGGCAACAGACAGAGCACAGGCCTGTTTTTAAACATGTTTTAAATGTTTTCTACAACTCAAGTGACTTTAGAAGGATGAGGACATGGATATGATCTTTCTAATATATCTGTAATGGAAATGTTTGCCCATCTGGGAAGTGCTCTTATATCTGCCAAAGATATCTTTTAAGAGTCTTAATAAGTCAGGAGGTAGTACACTCTTCATAAAAAGATGTTTAACTCTGTAATTAGTATCAGTAGTGGTGACGAGATGGTATTTTCAGGTTGGTCTCTTTGAAATTCTTAATCTAGATAAATTCCTCTCTTCACACTTCTTTATGTTATTAAAAATAACACTTGTTTTGAAACTTACTGCTTAATTTCTTTCAGCCTTTAAAATACTGTGCTGGCAAATTATATGCAGTTTATCAACGGGTACAGTTTGTTCTTTTAGTAAATGTAGAAGACTGCCTGTTTCTGGCCACTGACCAGTCTTTCTGTTTGGAATGTACACTGACTGTTTAGATCCTAGCAGGAAATTTTCTTACTGGACCTTAAAGAAATATTTAAGTCCTCCCAACCTGGAAGCAGCTTAAAAGATATTGAACGGTGAATTAGCATTTTTCCATGTACAGCTCTCACAATAAACACATTTGTAATCAGATTTAGCGTCAAGCTGTACGAGTTATTAGTGTTTGGCAAACTGTCATCTAGTGTTTCATTTTGTTATGCTGTTTCAACAAGGTGATTTATTGAAATGAACAGGAAGTACACACCTCATACAAATACAATACAGAAAACTCTTCACAACACCAGGGTATTCATCACCCTGATTTTTAGAACCATAGAACAGCCCAGGTGGGAAGGGACCTCAAAAGATCACCTGATCCAACCTTTTGTGGGAAAGGAAGCCTAGATGAGATTATTTAGCAACCTGTTCAATTGCAGGGATTGATGGAATTGAATCCAGATAAGATTAAAACATTTACTCATATGATTTGTCTACTGGGCAAGGTTTTCTTTCCCCTCTTCATGAAATTTACTTGTTTTTCTCTGCTCAAAAGGGAAAAAAACATAAACACATCATTAACTTTATTCAGATGAAACAAAGTAAATGTTCCTTAGTGGTGTGTATTAGGGATTGAATTGAAGCATTTAGCCGTGCTTCTGGATTCACAAGAAAAATACGTCCAGAGATACCAGTTATTTCCTTTAGGTCCATTTTCTTTGCATATCAGCATATGCAGATTACAGACTAGATTATCAAAATACCTGCAGGGAGAAAATCTGCATCTTGACTACCTGCTAGACTATGTTGGAGAGAATTATGCCTAAACTGTTCTTATCAAATTCCCCTAGTTTATGTAGTAGTGTAGTGCTGTCTATTCGGATAGCTCGGTGCTTGTTGGTGGATTTATACATATCACACTATATGTTTATGTACATGCTTTACAGTTCCTTTTCCCTGCTGCCCTCTGTGTGGCATTACAGCTGATTTGTTTTAGAGTCACAAAACTACTCGTTCCGTCAGGCACTATTGCAGACACACAGTGTGTGTCTCTGGATTGTGGGAATGGCAGTGGTTTCTGCATAAATGCACACGACGTGTGGTATGTGCAGGGGTGAATAGTGGTGAGACAAACAGCAGTTGCTCCTAGGTAGTGCTAACTGGTGAATCATTTATTTGACAGCATTCTGCCTTTTTTTTTTTTTATTCCTAAGTCATTGGATGCTTGTGTGAATTTTTTGGCTTTTTCCCAGAGTCCGCACTGCTTCCAGCTGAGATGCCAAACCCTACTGCCGTTTGGATTTGCGCAACGCTGCTTTAATACCCCGAGCTCCTCCATAAATAGTTCTGCTCTCCCCACGCCCAGCTAGAAAACAACCACAGGAAATCAGGGAATGTGCAGCCAGCACAGCTTAGCTGGCACTAATTGATCTGAGCCAGCACAGCCTGCATGAGAGCATTCATGTACGTAGCCTGCACTGCTTGCTGTCTGCAGCTGCTACCTCAGGAGCTCTGGTGCCTGCTTTTTAGAAGGCACCATATTGCTACAGCCTCACAACAGCAGCAGCGGTTCTGTTGTTGCTCAAAGGAGTTGTGCTCCTGTTGGAAGTGTACGCAGCCACCCCCTCCCTCTCCCTTTCTCCCTGCCTCCCTCCCTCCCTTTTCATCGCAATCCATTACTGGAGGCTTTTTCAGCTGCATGCAGTTGTCAGGGCAGGCAGTCTCGAGAACTTGCAGTGGCTTTCTAAAGAAGGAGAAATTCAAGGAAGGCAGATGGACAGATGTCTTAACTGGTGTGAGTGAGCAATTAGTACATAGGGGTCACCAGGCAGGGGATTTGGATTTGGAGCTGGAAACATCAGGGACTGTTTGTTTGGATCCTATTAGCTAAAGGCATGAGCTTACTGTTGCTGTGACTGCAGGGGTTTTTTTCTTCCTCTGCATCCTGAAACATTTTTTTTTCTTTCTGTCTCATTTCTTTGGGTGTATGGGAACATAGCTGACTACAAGTATGAAGATTCAAGAGCATCCAAGCATGCCTGAAAACAAGTTGCAAAGAAATCAAGATGCTGATGATCAGGAAAACAGCTTTGTATCTGAAGTGCCTCGGCTGGATTTAACCTCACTGTGTGATGACAACAACTGGGAAGGTAGGATTGTGTGATGGCTGGTCATATGAGTGAAATGAGAGAGAGGGAAACCTGAGTGGGCTGGGTGTATCTTTATGTGATCGTGTTCTTATGCTAAAAACAACAGGAAAGCAATTTTGTCTTGAATGTAGAACTGAAAGTTTGGAGAAACTGCAAGCAAATACTAAATGGTGCTAAGTCTAATTGTCACTTAGAGGGAGAAAATTAATTGTTTTATTCTTGAAGTTACTTTCATGTTCCGTTTAGCACTTTTATCCCTGAGTGTTTCGGGATATCTTATTTCATGGTGACATTGGAGATTTAAGCTAGACTGTCTTACGCTTCATAGCAACTGAGTGTTTCACAGTCTAAAAGGAACATTTCTTCCTCTTCAATCACTATTTGGAAATAATTATTTGGATCTGAAAGGCACAGCTGGAAAAAAAAGCTGTCTGTCTGTTACTTTGTCTTACAAACAACTTTTTTTTTTATGTATTCTGTGAAGGAAATCTGTTCGCCAGCTCAAGTAGCAGTTTTAAATTGATTGTATGTCATTTAAATTATTTTAATACTGTTTCTTAAGTCTCATGTCCAGAGTGCATGCTTGGTTGGCTGTTTACACTTACTCTTTTAAGAGTGGGAAATCTGGGCAAACTCTGTGGGTGCCATGAGCCTCAATTTCATTTGAAATTGAGATGAAATGAAGGTGTCCAGTGCTTCTGGGATCAAACCCTTTTCCAGTTACTGAAATGTTTCTATGTACAAGCAAGAATTCTTCTGTTAGTTTATGCTTTAAGAGTGAAAGATGGGTTTTGACAGGGAAGAAACAGGAAAACGCAAGTGTTTTAATAAAGCAGGAGAGGGAAAATGTGCTACTAATTCATTGCTCTAAAAAAGCAATCTCTGAGGAACACTGAGAAGTGAAGTTCTCTACTCTTGCCTCCACAGTGTACGTGACCTAGTACGTTTTGCCTTTCCTTCTAGGACAGAAGTAGTTATGACACTTCAGGCATGAGTAAAGAAAACCCGCAGCCATGGCTGCCTTTGATTCAGCCAGGAATTCAACTAGTCACCCTGGACAGGAGGGAATTTTTCCATTTGCTTGCTGGGCAGGGAATCCCTAGATGGAATCACCACATGTGCAGCATGGCTGATCAAAGAGCCTCAGAAGGGCTCCCAGGCAGCCTTGGCCACTCTGTGTTTACTGAGATGCTAATTAGCAGAGCCCTGCAGGGTCTCAAGGCAGGGTGAGCACGTCTGTCCTCAGAGGTGATGTGTGGCTTCAGCCATCCTGTGAACCTTTGGAAATAATGACTCTTTTTTTTTCCATCCTGCATTAGTAATAGGAGTCATATGAATGCACGAAGGAGAGAACACAGCTCCTTTCTGTCTGCCAGTGGCTTTCCCACTGTATAAAATAACTTGTATCTTTGGTACAACTTCCTTGTAGCAGGCATGCTCTTATGTTTGGATTCTAGCTTTCTTGCCCTGCAAATACGAAACAGGATTAAGGGCACATGTGACTGCACTTGAAGAGTGCTTCTCTCAGATTCTTCCTTCCTCCCGTCTGTTCATGTGTATTTCACAAGAGGAGGAGGTGGGCAGTTGCAAAAGAATCAGCTGTTGGGGGTGAGAAAGACATCATCTTCAGAAATATGTGCCTTCCAGAATCACCATTTTGTTGGCGCGGATGCAACAGCAGCAAAATGGTGTCTTCTGTATCTCGGCAAGGAGGGACTGAATCTTTCCCAGCTGTGGATGTGAAATCAAGCTTGCAGCAGCCAGGAAGGGAAGGTATTAACATCAACTCTCAGACTGCTTCTCTAGCTAACAGCACAGTCTGTTGTTGAGACTGGCTTTGCAAGGCACGGTTGTACCACCCATCCACAGCTCTAGCCAGGATATCCTCCTGCCAGCCAACCTGTGTCACTCAAACCTTCACACATCTCTCCAGGATCCGTGCCAGAGCTCTGGTTGCATCCCCATTGGAAAGGAGAAAGGACCATGCCTTCAAAAGTGGCAACACTGAACTGTTTATTGCTTTGCTCTAGCAAATTTGGTAGGTCCGTCTTTCAGGAAATTACCCGTTACACCGTTGACTGACTTTTGAGGACAAGGTCCTCTGTATCATACTACAGGAGATACAGAGCATCTAAGGACAAGGGCAACTGCTGGGACTTTCACAAGTGACTTGTGAGAACAATTACAGGTTGAGGGGTTGCCTTTGGCTGTAGCTGTCACTGCCTCGAGTGTTAGGAAAAAGCCTTGAAAAATGGGCACAAAATTACACAAGACAACATTGTCCATTGACTAGGTTTTATTTGTCAGTCAAGCAGGCTCTCCATCGTGTTAAGAACAGAACTGCCATAAAAACCCTCGTTCAGGGGCACAGAACTCTGATAGTTGCTACCAGGTGAGCTGGCAGAGTCCCATGCCTTTTATGTTATGCTAGAAGTAATTTTTACCAGATTTTTCTTTCCCATAAGGCTTCCCACATAGTCAAAACTCTACACAAGAGGAGAGATTTGCTGTACTTCTCCAAGCTGTGTTCCCTTTACCTAAAGCTGAGCAGAGACAGGACAGAGAAATTTGCATCCCGCAATGCGTAGGCTCACACTCCACCGCATGCCCACCTTCTGTGTCCCCCTTGCCTGCTATGTATAGAGGCATATGTGTAGTAATCATCAGGCTATTGCTGTAGTAGGCAAGGCGTGAGCAGTGCCCCAGCCAAATTCAAGACCTGAACTCTTAGCCTAGGTGCATTTCCATGGTCCAGAAGTAGTTTCCGAGTGTGCATCTAGCAGGTGCAAATCGCGTAGTTTTGTTCTCGCGCTGGGTGTGAACCGAGGTGTCTCTGTGAACTGGGATATCTGACTGCTGAGTTTGCCTGCTAAACTGGTCAGTCAGTGCCAGCTGAGATGGCTTTGTAAGCAAGCATTTTCAGAGCTGCTTCCATAGCAAAGGTTTCTAATTGTTGTGGATTATGTTTGAATTGGGTGCTGTGACTGAGGAGTACAGAGTGTTCTCTCACAGTCCAGAGCTATTGTGCAGATTTCTTACCAAATGTTTCTAATTCAAGCCCAGAACTTGCTATCCTGTCCTCGAGGAAAATCTGGAAGTATGTTGCTCTTCAGAACAGTGGCTGGCCTTGTCAGCAGATTGGGCTGAGCAGGCGGTTCAGTGGATCAATACGATGTGTGTGATTGCTGCCGATGTCACCTGATTACTGATGCTTTAAAAAAGTTCTGTAGCTGAGATTTCGAGCAGAGTTTGCAGTAACAAGCACTTAAGGAATAATCTACAGACATTTTTCTGCAAACTATCAAGTTTAAAAAAAAAGCAGAAGTTTAAAATGCAAAAACACAATTCGAGTTCTCAGTGTTGAGAACTCAAGTATTGCAGCACTTAGACCCTGAGGGTGAAGCTGATCTACAGATAGTTTTAGCATTGACTTAGTTGATACTTTCCCATGAAAAAAAACCAAAGGAATGCAAAAAAATCCAAATAGTGTAGCAAAAGGGAAGCTGCATTTAGTTTTCTTTTTTTTTAGCACTGTGAACTTAGACTGATCAGTGTATTTGTGTGTAACAGTCTTTAGCATAAGGTAAATAGGTAATGAAGCACATTTCATTTTTATTACTAAGTGTAGAAAAAAATAATTGCATTGTTTACTGAATTTATTTTATAGCATCAATATATTAAAAATGTGTTTTTGATTGTTAAAGTTTGCTTGCTAGCTGAGAGATGTGTCATCTCACTAACTGAATAGGCATGGCAGTGCTGTATTTGGGCCATTCTTTTGATCTGCGTAGGAAGAATACCTCCTGATGTATTCAAACAAGGATATTTCCATACAGTTATTTTTAAGATGAAAAAAATAGGTTGTTACTGAGCTAGTGAATGCTTTGGATGGAGTTTTAAATTGCTTTATTCATTTCATTGTAAGAGGTCTTTCTGGACTCTTTCAAGTGGCATTTTGATGCTAGGACCTCAGGTGTTGTAATGAGTTTAGACTTCTTAATCCCTATGGACCTACTTCAGTTTACAGCAGCTAAGGTTTGGCCTCCTTTGTTTGATAGCTAGGTGTGTGTAAAAGCAGTTAGCAGAAGGCATCAGCTGTGTGGCTGCAGAGAGGGAAACAGGAGATGCCTATGGCATTTTGCTGGCTGCACCTCAGGTGGTATTTGTGTGTGGACACCCCTCTGTTGGCCCTGCAGCCCCCAGTAACCCTGTGGCAAATATACAGTGTAATTATAAAAAAAGACATGTTTTTGTCAGCAAGAGGGCTTGGAGCTCACTAGTAATACACCAAATCTTTCTTCCTTCTTGCATTTTACAGATTTATTAATATCTCCAGCCCTCTATGCAGCAGGTTTGCAGAGAGGTTGTATTGCCATAATGTGTCTACAGAGTTCTGCAGAGCCACACCTGGCAGATGGCTGACAGCTTTGTTGAAAGATTAGCTGGTTTTGTGGGATTTTGAGAGGGAGTGCAGCGCTTCTGAAGGACTGCAGGCTCAATACCAGCATAGCTCACTGCTTCTGTGCCAGCTTAGAAAAGGCAGATCTGAAAGAAATGCCTTGAGAATCTGACCAAGAAATAAAAAATTTTTTCACCCTTTCTCTGCACTGGTACAACTACCTTGGCTAGATATTCCCTTTTGGTTTTTTTTATGAAAAGTTTTCATTAGGAAAAAGGGGGGGGAAGAGCGCGTGGAAAGAATGTGGAAATGGGTAGAAAACCAAGAGTTCTCCCTGAGCAAGAGAGATCTGTTCAGGACAGAAAATTAATAAGGGTAGCTACCCTGTCAAGTCAATGGCAAGGAAAAGGTGAAACATCTACATTCTTTACTGAGATTCTATTCTTCAGTTAGCAGAAAGGGGAAAGGGTGACAACATTAATCATGATAGCAGATACTTCAAACCCGAACCATTAAGTCCAGGAACTTAACAGCCTTAAGGAAAGGCTCAGTGCTTTGACAGCTATCTTGGATAAATGAATAACAAAAAATATGTATCCTGTTAAACAGGAATTGATTGATTGTACACCGTCAGAAAAAGTGGCAGCTTACCCTTAGTGGGTTCCTATATGTTTGTGTGATCCAGCAATTCCAGTGCTTCCACCTGAAGCACCTGGCACCTGGCCAGAAGAAGAGAGAAGGCAGTTGGACTACAGCTCTGGTCTACTTTGTGATCTGATGTAGATAAAATCCATAATTCTATATACCTACATATATTCCTTGATTAATT
Organism: Pseudopipra pipra; assembly: GCF_036250125.1. Taxonomy (NCBI): domain Eukaryota; kingdom Metazoa; phylum Chordata; class Aves; order Passeriformes; family Pipridae; genus Pseudopipra; species Pseudopipra pipra. Next base: position 20,653,444 of record NC_087552.1, on the reverse strand, counting down.
GCTGTGTTACTCTCTGGGAGTCTAGCTGTTTTGTGTGTAGATGAGTTTTTTTCTTCTCAATATGTTGGGTCAGCAAGGGAAACGAAATTACCCATAGAGTCAGGCCTTCCAGAAGCAAGGGTTAAAACCAGCTGATTTTCTATAGCAACCATTTGTTCTGTCAAGTCTCAAATTTGATTTTTTCTTTTAGGACTTTTTTCTTCTCCTTTTTAACACTATCTCCTTTGCACTGTGAGTTTCTGTTTTGGGGGAGTGTTTTGAAATCAACAAAATAAAAAGTATATATACCTCAGTCTCGAAGTGCTTTGTTGTCTTCTGGGGTTTGATCAGAGGCTCTTTGAGCCTTTGCGATTCCCTGAATGTTGCATGCTGTCTGGTTTAAAAATCCACCTTGGACAAAGTCACATGCATCATGCATGATTAATAATGGCTTTGTTAGCTGGTGTGATAGGAGCTTAATTTGGTTACTGCTAAATATGCTGCTGATTTCTTCTAAATTTATTCTATCTATGTAAATCCCATGAAGGTGTTATTTAACAATTTCCAAGAGCAAGTTCTGCTTGGGGGTGAGAGCGTATTCAAAGAACTAAAAGGGAGAAATGTCTAGAAGAATCCCATGCATCATGTAACTCTCATTCCTGCAAGTCAAATGTATCAGCTTTTTTCCTTTTGTATTATTACCCTTTATTTTGCTACAAGAGATCTTGTGAGATCCTTCCCAAAATCATAAGAGATTCAGGGAAGTGGGTGCAAAATATTTCAGGTATTAGATACTGCCACGATTGAACTGTGCTTAGAAAAACTCTTTTTCCAGAAATTACCTAAGAGAATTGCAGGCTGCATAAGCTTTCTGATTCTACATGCACTTCGGACTTGCACACCTCATGGAAGTAACATCTGTGAGCCAGGCTTGTATGTGCTTCTCTTATCACAACACCTTCAAGAAGCTCTTATACAAAAACCCCCTGCCATCTCTTCCTTCCAGGGTAACCATCAGTGTGAATGCAGCACCAGCCTCTAAGCAGGGGCATGCCATTTATATTCATGTGCTAAGGAAAAAGAGAAAAGGAGAAGAGCAGAGCATCGTGAAGATGCGTATGGGCAAAAAACCACTGAGCCTGTCATTACTTCATTGGGGATGATCTCACACTGCCCGAATTGTACAGAGGGGGAATATTAAACAGCACAGAGGTTCTGCAGGGGAGTCCTTGTGAAATCCACTCTGAGCTGTGAAAATGTTATCCTTGTTCAGGAAAAGGAAATAACTGGGTTTTTTTCATAAATTGGTAACTTCTAAAGCCCCTTGTCTTTGTGAATGGAGAAAAGACACACTAGGCACAGGAAACAGTTAGTCCATAGCTCTGCGACTGATCTGGGAGCTTTCTATAAGGTTTTTGTTTTGTTACTTGACTCTAGAACTGTTTGTTAGATTTATAAGTTCAAAGCCTGGCTCTTAGCACCACAGGATTAGACAGTTTAAGTAGGAGCATGCAAATCAGCTTAGTAAACTATCTGAACACAAAATGTTGGACTCCTTATGGCATCTGGAGGGAGTGATCACAAGATTGAGGCGATTGCTTTCCGTGGGCTCTATTATGCTAATCAGCAATGCTAAGTTGGGTTTCCCTTTCCCACTTCCATCTCCCTGTACAACATTGCTTTTACTTCTAGCTGGTTATGTAATCCAGGGGACTGAGAATTTCCTTCCTTTTGTACTATGCTGTTAAGCAGCAGGATTGCATGTGAAAGAGATAAGGGGAAATTGGGACCATATTACCATAATTGTTAATTTATGGGCTAGGCACCCTGTGGAACAGGTAGTAGTGCCAGACACCTTTTGCTTGCAGACTAGAAGAACCTATGTTTACTCCGAGGCTTTGAATTTCCAGTAGCAGGTGACCGGGTTGCACTGGAGAGCTGGAGGCTACAGGAAGACCTACTCATTTACAGTATTTGTACATCCTGAAACTGAAAAAATATCCTTTTGTAATCCAGTTGCCTCTTTTGTACTAACATGTTCCAGTAATTCTCTCTGTCCAGCATAACATTTTAGTCAAAGGTGTTACCTGGTGATAGCCTTGTTTAGAGTCAGTCTGTGGTAATTCCTGATCATCTTTTGGGCACACTTTTCTGTTGCACCTAAGAGATTATTTACATTTGTGTAGGGTGCCCATGTGGTCAGGCAGTGCTTTGTATTGCTTTGCACACAGGGCAGATGCGAGTAATGACCGGAGAATGCCTGGTGGCAAGGAGTCATGGTCCAGGACAAATGGGTCAAGGTTCATTAGAAAAGTTACCTGGAGTCTTGTCTTACATGTAAAACAAAAACAATAAAACCAGCCTTTGTCTTACTGTTCCCAGAGCCCATCCCTGCTCTTTCCTCATGGCAGCGAGACGGCTTAGACTCAGATGAGGCTCGCCTTTCCCCGCAGGCTGGGCGCTTGATTCGCCAGCTGCTGGATGAGGACAGCGATCCTATGCTGTCCCCTCGCTTCTATGCCTATGGACAGAGCCAGCAGTACCTGGATGATACAGAAGTGCCTCCTTCTCCTCCCAATTCTCATTCCTTCATGAGGTGGGTGGTGATTTGCCTGTGCTGACCCTCCCTCCCAGCTGCATCAAACAACATCCTCATATGTTATTGTATCATATACATCATATAGCTGTGCTGTGTTGTGTTTCTTTTCCTGCTCACAGGAAACTGTTGTTTTTATGAAAGTTCTTGGTAGCTAATAATTTCTGGGTTTGTAAATTTATATCTAGGGAGTTGCTGCTACTGAAAGAGGCTGTTAGAACATCTTTTGCTATCTGTCATTACAGAGTAGCAACATAGCATTCTTACTTTCTGGGCTTTGCCTTTATTTACCCAAAGTTTAAATGCCGTTCTCTGCATCGAGATGTACTGTGGCTGTTTGGATAAGCTCTTCCTGCAATCTCTGTTCTCGGTAGGAGGCGGAGTTCATCCTTGGGATCTTATGAAGATGACAGAGAAGACCTTACCCCTGCACAACTCACCCGGAGGATTCAGGGACTGAAGAAAAAGATCAGGAGATTTGAGGACAAATTCGAAGAGGAGAGGAAATACAGAGTGAGTTTCTAGGAGTTAAGCATTTATGTGGAGATATATGAATTAACAACAAAGGGAAGGGACATCAGGGAAATGTGTCAAACATGCAGAGGGCTTGAAAGCTTTTATAAGGAGGAAAAAAAAGAAGAAATTAACAAAGCTGCTGCCCCTAAAAAAATGTGTATCCATACCAAGCAAATTACCTTTCCAGGCATTATGTACTATCAGTGCAGCACAAGAGGAGAGAGTCTAATAAACTCATAGGATTTTGATCTCTGCTTAAGACAGTGTATAGGAATAGCTATGTTAAACTTCTGTTTGTTTACTTATTTAAGTTCAGCTTATGGAAAGCACATTTGCACATCTCATTTGCATTGAGGTAATCCCAGGACACCTGTGCATTGCAGAGGAGAGAGAACAGCTGCCTTCACTCCTGAGCAAGGAACCACAGTCTTCTGCTGAGCAGTAGTAGTGGACTGTACTCTAATTGTTCCTGACATGCCCTTCCGATGCACAGAAAGCTTTTTAAGGAACCAAAGCTTTGCATGTGTGTATCTTTGTTGGAGATTGAAGTACAAAGAATTGTACTGAAAGGATCTTGCGTGCAGTAAAAAAGGCTGGAAGAATTGCTCAGAGTTTGCTGTAGCCTAGCATTTAGGTTATTTTGTTGTCTTTGGATATAAGGCAGCCTTTGGTGTGGATACATGTATCCTAATACTTTTCAAACTGTTCATGTTAGGTTTCCTATTTTGGAGGTGCCCTCTTGTTACAAAACAGTAGACACAAGGATTCCAGTGTGCATCTGGCCCTCTGAGCCACCTCTACGACTCAACTGTTGCTGTCAAATGTTTTGTGTTTTCTAAAAAGAAAATCAATTTCATGGTGCTCCTAAGACAGTGTTGTGAAGGGCAGGAGCAATTAAAACAAGGTCTGAAATGAGCTGGTCAGAGGTGTGCAGGTGCCAGTCAGAAAACAGTGACTGTGCTCTATGCTGGATCCAAGTTCTGTTGTACCTCTTTGTCCCACACACTTGTTTCAGTGAGTCTCTCCTGTTGGTTTAACACAGATTCAGCATGATTCTTCTTTCCTCTCAGCCTTCCCACAGCGACAAAGCAGCCAACCCCGAAGTGCTCAAATGGACAAATGATTTGGCCAAATTCCGAAAGCAGCTTAAAGGTGAGCAGCCACCACTGGTGCACCTTTGGGGGGCGGCTCAACTCTGACTCATTTAGATTTGATGTGAGGTAGCGATCCTGTCACTGTCACATTTTAAAAATGACAAATTACGCATCTTCCAATGTCCCTGTTTAGAGTCAAAACTGAAGATATCGGAGGAAGACCTTGGCCCTGTTGTGCGTCAGCGAAGCAACACGCTTCCCAAGAGCTTCGGCTCTCAGCTGGAAAAGGATGATGACAAGAAGCAAGACCTGTCAGATAAATCTGCCAAGCCTGCTGTGGAAGTAACCCTTGACTCTATCCAGAAGAAGCTTCAAGAAAAACGAGCAGAGACAAATCGACCTGAAGATATTAAGGTATGACGTAGACAAATCAGGTTTAGGTCTTTAAGTACAAGTAGGTAACTTGTGGCTGCACAGTCACTTGTGAGAGCACTATGGTCTTCTGTTTTGTTTAAAAGTCTACAACCTTTACTCTGGGCTCACTTGCTTTAGTTTCTTTCCCTCTGCCCCTTAGTATCTGATTTTTTTCCAGAGCTCGGTTTCTTTTGAATGTCATCGTATGTTCTTTGTCTGACCGTTGTATATTCTGAGCAATGTTTCTGAATTATTGCAATATTTCCTGCCCTGTATTTGGCTATTTCTGTTGTTACATCCAAAGGCTTCTGGCAAATTCTGAGTCTTGCACTGATTCTGGAGATTGTGTCATCTGTTAGCTTCTATTTATTTCAAAGCTGAATGCTATTCTCTCAGGGTATTTTATCACTATCCTTCAGAGTTTTACATGGAGCTCTGTTAACTGCTGTAATCTCTGAGGGTTATCAGCAGGGAGGTCTTTGTGTCTGATGTTGAATGCTCCTGAGGTTTGGGCAGCCTTGTAAGTGAAGTCCTTGAGTCTGCTGACATGTAAATTGTGCAGTGGTTTGTAAGAATGAGGCAGACAGCATTATCTTTGTTTAATAGATCTGAAGAAGAAGAACTTGCACATAGTGTGTGTGTTTGGCTATTTTCTGACTGTAGCAAGAATCCAAGCCTGGCTGTTTGTAGAGGGTCTGTTGACAGTATTTGGTGCTGTGATAGGGAGAGAAGGCATGGAGTCAGGTAAGTTCAGTGGGAGAGCTCTGGCCAACTTAGTTAGAGAAGTCTGTCTGTCTGTCTGCCCTTTATTTTTTCGGCTTTGTCCCCTCAGTCTGTCTGCCACAGCTTTTCACTGCATGGCAGAATTGGCAAAAGGAGGTGATCTGACTGCACTTCAGCTCTTGGTAAAGTGTATTTTTGGCAGTCAAAGCAAAGGTGTCAAGTTTTGCAAGAGATATTGGAGCTTGTCTCAAATTTATAGAAAAAGAAAGGACATGTGTTCTGTTGTAGAATTTTCACTGCAGATCTTAACCGAAAAAGAGCCACAATCATCGAAAGTTGCATAGCTTGTTTTTTCAAAGCACACTGATAATCAATAAATCCCCCTTAAAAAATATCTTCATATGCAAAATTTACATGTTTTTAATCTGCCTGCATTGTATGTAGGGTTCTACTCACAGTCTCCTTGGCAATATAGCTGGAATCTTCAAAACTTTCATGACAATATGACATGACTTTGATTATACCACAGATCAGTATTGTTTGAGTCCAGGAATCTGACTTTGTTTTCTTCTTCCTCCTCCTCTCTCTCTGTGCCAAATTTCATAGGACATGACAAGAGATCAGATAGCAGCTGAAAAAGTGGCTCTTCAAAAAGCTTTGCTGTATTATGAAGGCATTCATGGCAGACCGGTATGTACTGCACTTTTTTTTTTTTTTCAAAGTACATCTTTCTGTGTCTTTGTTTGTGGTAAATGATGCCCATAATGCCCCTTTGATGTCACTGGTCACTGGAACTTTTTGCTCTTCAAACCCCCCATGCATCCTCCAATCCACCTCCCTGATCCTTGACTTCCACTGCCACTGAGGAGTCTGTTCTAGGCAAGGTGGTGCCACACACAGCACAGGGATTGACAGACACCTGCAGGACAGAGCCTACAGGCCTAGTGAGGCCAAGTGTGCATTATTTTGGCATGACACTCACTAGGTTCCACAGACATCCAGTTTGTGTGTTGTCTCCCATTCAACCAGGAAGTTTGCAGTTTTTTGGTATTAATGGCTAACCGGGAAGGCACTTCAGGGAGTTGACAGGCCATTTGGTTCTTCTCCTGAGAAAGAAGTGGGTTTTATCTGTGTACCAGAGGAAGAGAATGGCATGAGTTTTCTTGTACATTTGATCTTAACAAAGCCAAATTATTTATGAAGATGGGGAATTAAGTATTGTGTTGATCCCTGCTGTGGCAGAAACACAGTGGCTTCCAGGCCACCAAGTTAGCTTTCTATGAGTCCCTCCTTCTCTTTCAATGATGACACTGTAATCTTTGCTACAAGCTGCATGGGTAAAGTAACTTAGTGTCAGAGTGGTGCTAATCCTTTGAGCAGTGGCTTGGGAGCAGCAAATTACTGCTTATAAGGAGTACTTGATTAGTGCAGCTGACAAATCTGTCATTCTGCTCCTGCATGGGATTCCTGATCTTTTCCTTCCTTTTGCTTCTGAATTATTTCCTTCTTTATCCATTGTTTTTAAAAAAGTCTCACTAATTTATTTAAATACATTCATGAAGTGCTAATATTGTACAGTCACATATATTAGCAACTAAAAATGGCATAGTTATATGAGAGGAAATGCAGATTTATTCTTGTGTAAAATAGCAAAAGGGAAGCACAAAGGAGTCCACTTAACCTTCCCTGTCTTCTCCATGAGACCAACTCTGCTTTTGCTGCCTTTACAATGATGTAAATCAACAGGTAGCATCCTTCTGAAGTGAACTCACTTGAATCTGTTTAAAAAAAAAAAACAAGCCCAGAGCCTATCATGTCAGCACACCTTTTTTTCCCCCTCCTTCCCTTGCTTCATTTATACAACTGCTTTTTAATTTACTTATTTTTAAGTAAGCAGTCTATACCTAGCAACACTGAAGTGCATGGCAAGGAAGACTGTAGCTGATCAGCTTTTGCTGTTCCTAACTCCTGGCACTGCAGCAGTGGAAAAATACTGAGAGTTTGAGGAGAATGGGGATAGTTCAGCCAAGTTTTTTTTGTCTTAAAGACATTTAACTAAACAAGAAAAACAATGGAGCTCAGATTTATTGTGCAACTGGGTCTTTCTGCACCAGTGATACATGAACCTGCAAAGGTGGAACTGAACTGTTTTAGTTAAGCCAAAAGTCTGTCTCTGCAGAAATTCTTGAGCTGCTCTAACAATGCGACCAATGGTCTGTTCCTCAGCTGCAGCTCTTTTGCCATGTGGAGTGTGCCCCAGAGTTGTGTCAAAGGTTCCATTATTCCAGCAGTCTCTTTGCATTTTGATGTTGTCCCAAAATATACTCAGGCTTTGCTGGTCTTACTTATGTTTACTTAATGAGACAGTTTGCCTGTGTGCTAAGCATTTACTTTCAGAGTCTGCTTTCTGTTAAGTTTGCTGGTGTAAGTCTCAGACTCCATACACTTAACTTCTAATGCCTAAATTAATTTTCTGTGTTGTTCCTCCATACTGATATCCAGACGCTGAAGCGTGTTGCTTATCTTTTCCATTCTTCAACATACCTAAGGATTTTTGTCCATGCCAAGGCTTATGTTTATTTTTCTGTGCAGAACAGTACTGTTTATCAACTTTGAAATATTATTAATTGAATGCTTTAGTTCTCAGCCTCAACATGAGCCTCAGCACAGTCTTGGTTTGGTTTTTTTTGAAGTAAGAGAGACTGTCTGAGCCAACAGTAGTGCTGTACCTCCTGTTTTACTAACTGCTAGTCTAATAAAGCTAGGATTAATATTACATATATATAATTTTAGACTACTCAGTTTCTACAGTTGTATTCTTGATTAGTTACAGAGAAACGTCCAAAGATGGAGGCAACTTGCTAGCCAGTGCAACTGAGTGCAGACACATCAATACAAAACTCAGTACAAAGAGGGCTGAGTGAATTGTTTGATGCTGCTCACATTCCTCTAATCCATGTGAGCTGCTTACTCAACAAACAGGCAGTATCGGAGCCCTGCTGTGCTTTGGAGGTGTGGGACATTCAGGCCCTAGAGCTCAGACTGCCCATCTGGGTGCCCCGTATCAGGCTTGGGCATGTTTGCATTGAACAGAGAGAGCAGTAAAAAGATCTTCCTCCTCCTTCCTCCCTGTTCATCTGCCCCCAGCATAGGAAACAGGCTTGGTTTTCAGGAGGAAGATTCCGAGTTCATCCAGATTCCGAGTTCATCCCTGCCATCCCACTCCTGGCAATGCTTACAGCTCTTCTGCCCCTTGCACCAATACCCTCTCCTGCTCTGGAGGGAGGATGTGAAAGCTTTAGAAAGCTTACTCCAGTGAAAGTCAACTGCAGACAAAATAAAAGGCAGTTCACTTTAAAATTTCCTCCCCATCTCAAGCTGTATTCCCTTTCCTCCTATTTCTTTTGTAGAAAAAGAGGCCTCACAAAGCTCCCCAGAGGTTACGCTGTCAGTGATGATTTTTATATGGTGGTTGTTCAGGTGCTCTGGTGATTAGCAGCAGTAGAAAGCCTTGAGGAAGATAGGCATGACATCAGTTAAAGCTTCCCCATAAGAGCTTTATAATCTAAAGTTAGACAAAAGATCTAATGGAAGGACACTCATCGTAGAATGTGGGTCAGACAGTGCTGAATGATGATCAGGTTCTGCTGAGGATTTTGTTTGTTTGTTTTCTAACCCTGCTGTAACACAACATTGAAGAAATAAAAGAGCTTCTTCACAACTAGTACTTAGTTGGACAGACCTCTGCTTTCCCACACTAGCTACTGTTAGGTCTTCCCTTCTGCACTGTCAGTGCTACTGACAGTTTTTGGCTTAGCTTAAACCTGAAATTAAAACAGAAATGAATACCCTTAAGTTTCTAATGCTCTCAGACTGAGGAGGGAGCACAACAGGCAGTTAGGAGTGGGGTTAAGGACAGAGCAATGTAAGGAATGCCTGAGGTGGACATTACAGCACTATTCTGTATTCTTTATGCCACACAGCCCTGGCACCTTCATCCCTTCTCGGCTCTGTGGTAACTTCTCCCCAGCAAGGTGACTGGAAGGAGGTGTGGAGGGCAAGGTTAGGGGGTTAAAAAAGTGAAAAACTGCTGGCTTGGACAGGAAATTAGGAGGAATAACAAAGCCAGAAAGTCAGTTTTTATGAAATCCGTAGTTTAACCTGCTTGGGGAAAGTCTCCTTGCATTGTAATGTCCAGTCATTGCAGCTCTTTTCCCTTTGCCTGAATCATAAGTACAGCCTCTGAGGGCCAGCCACGGGAATAAGGATGGGAAACCTCATCTTGTACTTGTGATTGCAGGCACAGACTGCTGCCTCTGAGGGTCATTTTGCACTGTGGACATGACACCTAATCGGTCATTTAAACACCACCTGTGTCGTACAGCCATCTTCACAAGACACTCCACCCACAGCTCAGCTGGCACTGGGCACAGGAGTTGCAATGAGTACATGAGCACTTGCATTACCATTTTCAGGGCTAATGCTGCTCTCCTGTTGTCTCCATACAATTCCTTTCAAGCCTTCTCATACTAATGGTGATCGCAGGCATGTGAGTTAGAGTGGAGTACTGCTTCAGGCTTCATGGATCTCTCTTCTTTCTCCCTTTCAGGTTACCAAAAATGAACGACAGGTGATGAAGCCATTGTATGACAGGTATCGCTTGGTCAAACAGATCCTCTCCAGAGCCAGCACCATCCCTATTATTGTGAGTAGAGCATTCTTTTGGGGGCTGTTTCTTTGGTTTCAAGTTGAGGAAGCAGGAACCACCACACTTTTGCATACAACACAGTCACTAAGGCCAAGTCCCAACCTCCCTGATCGCTCAAAGATCAAGCAAATGAGTGAATCAGTGACACACCTTATACTGAAGTAGGGCAAAGCTGATCAAGGGTCTCTAAGTGCCCACCTATGAGCCATGGGACACATCTCACTTTGTGTTGTTTCTTCTCTTTCCATTGGGCTGCTGCTGTTATTTCATCATCTTCTGTTTGGCTACAGCCTCACTTCCCTTTCCGTACCAACCCACGCTGAGCTGTAGGTCTTTCATGCTGCTTGGTTACACAGAGTTGTAACACAGACTTGCGTAGATCCCACAGGGCATAGCAGTGTCCTTGGTGAAAGAAAGGGCTGGCAGTCTTCTAATGCTTAATTTGTATTAAAGAGATCCTGCAAGTGGTAGATATTCCCTCATTCAAAGTGGTGCTTTGGCAAGGAGACACAGCCACAACCAAGGAACCCAACATAAGCCTCTAGGGAGCAAATTCACTGTCATTTTAGACAACTTGTGTAAGCCACTTTAAAAAAAAAAACTGATCTAAAAACCCACACAGAATACTTGGAGCCTTTCTTTCTATGGAACGATAATTCTTTTATCATGGTTCCTGTTTACTCTGTCCATCATCTATGAACCTTTACTTTTTTTGCTGTTCCCAAGCTGTGCTGATGTCCTGCCCACTTTTTATAGACTGCCAGTGATGTGAACAGACTGGCAGCATCACTCAGTGCAGTCACACTGAGAAGTGAGGCTTTTTTCTGCAAATAGTGGGAGGTGGTCCTAGTCCCGCGTTTAAAACAAAACAAAAAGCTATTCCTCCCTGAATATGCAAAATACTCCCCAAAATGGATGTTTTGAAGACAGTGTTGGCAATCACGAAGGAAGATGCTATGTAAGTGTGCTGTGGGCAGTTTAACACAAAGCTCTCAAAGGAGCTCAGGTCCTGTTTAGACACAAAACTGAAATTTTACAGTGGCTATCGGAGGAGAGATGAGACTGGCTTTCCCCAGCCCCCTTGAGTGAGAACAGTGAGAGGCTCATACAGAGTCAGGACACATTTGAAAATCCATCTCTGCATCACTGATTTCCCTCAGTGGGAAATCAGACTCCTGGAAAGCAAGTCTGGAGAGCCTCGCTGAGCTTACAGTGTAGCTCTGGAGAACCATCCAGATGCTGTGTGTGTGTGTATGGACTTTGAGCTGGGGATTATTGTCTTGCAGCCTTTGCTTTGTACTTACTGCTCAGCTAGTATTCTAGCATCCAAGCTTTTTTCTTAAAGGAGATTGGCAGTGATGTCCTTTGCTAAGCAACATCCAGAGAAAAATCAGCCCAAGGTTCAGGGGGTTTGCCAGGAATGTTTTTTTCTGTGAGAAACAGATTTCTCCTGGTGGTCCAGCGATGAGCTGGGAGTGAATGTATGGGTGAGAATGAGCTGAGAGCAGGTGGTGGAGGAGAAAGGGGTTCACAATGTAACATACTTGTTAACACCTGTCACAGGGTTCCCCCTCCAGCAAGCGGAGAAGCCCTTTGCTGCAGCCAATTATCGAGGGCGAAACAGCTTCCTTCTTCAAGGAAATAAAGGTGAAGACCTCCAGCTGCTAACTAATTGCTCAGTTTGCATCAATTTTCCCCTTATACCAATGAAAGAGAATGATTGATTTTTTTTTTTTGTCAGTGTTGATTTTTTTGCAGTGTCCTCCTGAAAAATCAGTAGGTGCTTTAAGCCTCGCCAATTCTGATCAGATTCTTTCCTTGTAGATAAGACTACAGTATTTCCTTGGCTTTGCATTCTTTCCTGTCCTTCTCCTTCCCCCTCCATCTGCACATAATATATTTTATTTTGCTTCAAAAAAAAAATAAAAATCACAATTACCCTTGTTTCTTTCTTTCTTATTTGCTTTCCTCCTTTCGTTTTAATGACACTAACTTGTTTTGCGGTAGTTTCTCTCACTCCAAAGATCTGTGGCTTGCACACAGCACCGTGGCAGGAATGAGCTCTCACAAAACTAACGCTTGCACATGGAGCCAGCCGGGGCACTTCGGGATCCTGACCTACTCCCATTCGTGTGCTTTTTTTGTCTAGGCTCTGTGTCACCACCTGGTGAAGGGTATTTCTAGCTAAGTCACATGAGGATGGAAGTAAGAACAACTTGATTCTGCTAGTTAATGCCTGGTCATTTGGATGGCGGGGTTGTTGTGTTTCTTTTTCTCTTGCTGCTGTGGAGTAATAATTCTAGGTGATGATGATTGCTATGATATTGGGCCTTCCCCTGAGGAGTGAAGTCCAACAGTTGACCAGGACAGAGAGCATGGAGCTGGGCCCTGGCTTACTTTTGGTACCCTTGCAATGCAACAGGGGAAAAAAGGGCTTCAGTACACTTGGGTTATTTTATCTGTTACCCAGCCAGAGCTTGGTTAGTAGTGTAAGTACTGCAGACTTAAACATCCCAGATAATTTGATTACTAAGCAGTTACAGTAGATTGTGTATTAGTGGACTATTCAAGACACATATTCATTGATACCAGATTGCAGACTGAAGATGTTGAGCTGCTGTTTGGAGGCTGGTTAATAATCACTAAGCTTCTTAGTATTTTCTAGATGACCACCGGATCAGATCTGCAGTAGTGTTCTGGTGGGGGAGTATTTTTGTTTGCTTCTGTTTTTTTCTTTTAGCGTGTTCTCTGTTTTTCACCTATGCTTGCACCCCGAGTCAGAACTTCAGCTGTCAGTTATGGTGATCTCTAATGGCCAGCATGGCTGGTGCTGTGCCAGGGCAGCATTGAACAGGCTCAGCAGTGTCCTACAGGGGATGGAAACCTAGAGAGGTTTCTGACTGAAGATCATGATGACAACCTTAAGCCTGTTAACTCTTACATGTCCATTAGCATTTAAATGGGGCCCCGTGGAGCCACATCTGACAGCTTTGTACTGAACTTCACTCAGAACTGAAGAGAGGAAATGGCCAAAAGGCCCCAGAACAGCCGCTGCATAGATCCTCTATGGGCAGAACACTATTTGACAGGCCTCTGACAATCGGGTTGTTGGGGTTTTTTCCTTGGTTGGTTGGCTGGCTGGGGTTTTCGGAAGCATTTGGGAGAGTTGGCTAAAAGCTTGAAAGGTGTTTGAGGTGAAGCCTTACCAAACATTTTGATACAGTATTTTGAATGTTGTGTTGAAAAAAATCATTGGGATTCTCACTTTCTGTGAGTGCCAATGATAGGATACTCTATAGATTTTATATTTGTAACTCTGTAATACCTCATGATTACCCAAAGATCCAAGCAGGTGCACACTAAATGGATCTAGTCATTGAAGATCATTCTGGTTCAAGGTGTAAATGCTGGTGCAGGTTTAAAATAAGATTCCTGTGTGAGACTTGTGTACAGGGAAGGCCTTAGGTGGTCATTTCTATTTGAGTTCTTGCTAAGAATCCTTTTAATTTGCTCTTTCATTTGTAACAGCAAAATGTGATAGCCAGATGCAGTGTTTTGTCTCTGAGGTCTAAACAAATGAAATTTCTGCAGTTTCTCTTCCTTCTGCTGTGCCCTGGAGTGAGGCAAGACAGGCTCATGGGCATCCATGGGGAAGACACCTTGCATCTGTCCTCAGGAGCAGTTTGTCACACTGCCTTTGAGAATTGTCTGTTTACTTCTTTCGAGAAGCTCTCCCAGGAAAGGGCATGGGAGCTTCTCCTTTAGTGCCAGAGAGATTCTCCTAAAACAAAATGTACTGTTTTTGCTTAGATTGACTTAGCAAATCCTCCTCCATGCCACAGCAGGACTGGTGTTCTGCTGCAGCCCTGGTTGTCCTTACCTGTCCAGGCAGCACAGCACATTTGGGGACTGGTAAATGAACAGTCTTCCCTGTCCAGTTCAGCTTGGAGTTGTTTGCAGGGTTTAAGAACAGCATGTGACTGCTGATTTATGCCTTCTGTTTAAGCTATAAAATTTACATCTGACAGATGGGTCGCTAGGTATTGCTTTAACTTTCACAAATTATCTTTCCCTGCAGATTTTCCTAAGATGCATTCAAACTTCTCTATATCTTTTATTATTATTACTACTCAGAACTTCTCCCCAGCTAATGTTTATTTCACCCTCAAGCTTGGTTGTAATTCTCGGCCTGTGGCTTTGAAATGCATTATCATAGCCTAGAGCTTTAACTTAAAAAGAAAACTCTGGGCAGACTATGATTTGATTTAAATGTATGCATTTATGAATCATTGACTTTGAGGATTTAATGGGACTAGGCCAGGTCCTAGTGTTACCTTCTCCCTTTTTGCTTGAAATATAGGGGTAGTCTCTTAGGAATAATTGAACTGTTCACAAGGAATCACACCAAAAAAAAGTCAAGAAAATGTCTTCTTTTGATCCCAATGCTACAATATACTTTTGTTTTGAAGACTTCAGTGGTACTAGCTCTCAAACACTTTTAAAGATATGCATGTGCTTAGATCCTTCCTGGCTAGAGTTTCGTGGCTGTAAAATAAATATATATATACACATACTTACATATTTAAGAGATTTACTGCCCATGCTGGCATTTACTACCTTTCGCTCGTGCTCATCCCTCATTCTTTATATTAAGTTTGAAAACTGCCTTCTAGAAATGTCTCCATACATAAGAGACTGGGCCCTTTTCCCTGATAATTAAAATAACTTCTGGATAGTGTCACAGGACAAGCCCTACATTCAAGAATGCTGTGAATTGGTGAATACCAAGTGCAGCAGGGACTTTCAGATCTTATGTCCATAAATTTTGTAAAAAATTGGAACACAACCAATTCATCAGTGTGCCTTGGGGAAAATGGAAATTGCACTGTGCAGAGTTCAGACTTAGTGTTTTCCACTCCGATTTTTACTGTATTCCAGCTAAATGGTCAGAGCTTATGTCGGGAACGTGTTAGCAACAGCAGTCCTTTTTCAGTCAGTCATATCCCACATTTGGGTAATTGTAAGGCTGATCTGAGCTCATTGGTATCACTCTATAAGCACTCCATTAGAGAGAGCTGTTGAGCTGCAACTATTGAGAGAATATTCCACATTTTAACCTGGAAGTCTTTATGCCACCAGGGAAAAGGCAGAGGATGGCTGATGTGCTTTAGACAGTATGCATAATGACTGTAAGTGGGTTGATTTACATCAGAATACATAAATTAAACAAGGCAACGTGTTGCTAAGAACCCCACGTATTTTTTTTTTACTCAACTGTGTTGCCCTGGGTCTCCTTAACCAATTGAGTCTGGTGGTTGCAGTTTCTCTGTCGTGCTTTGGGTATGGGCTGTCTTACTGATGGTCTCCTGGTGTCCTGCGTATTGCTTGGCAATTGAAGTGTTTGCTCTGCCTATCCACTTCTTTTCTTACATGTTCCCCAGTGCATGTGGTGAAAGGAGGAACTTGTTTCTGAGAAGGGAAGCAGTAACCTATTGTGTTGTGGGGGTGCTCTGTCCCTGTTTGTAGGAGGAAGAGGAGGGGTCCGAGGAGGACAGCAATGTGAAGCCAGATTTCACAATCACCATGAAAACAGATTTCAGCGTGCGTAGCTTCTTGGATCAGCTGGAAGATGATGCTGATGGCTTTGTTTCCCCGGTGGATGATAAGATGCCATCTAGGAGCAATCAGGATATGGGGCTTTCAAATCTCCATGAAGCATCCATGTATGTGAAATTCACAGGCAACTTCAAAAAGTTATTTCTTGCTAAGGTAGCATTTTATTTGTCAGAAAAGTGTCTAGATTTTTTTTCCATTTATGATCCAAGTGAGAAGTTTTTGTGCTTTATTTTTAAATGCAATAGACCCTTATATGAAAGAGTCTGGGAAGAAACTACCTTGTCCTGATACTCATACTTGGCTTCTGCATCTTTCGATTCCAGCACTAAGTAATAGCCCCACCTCACCAGTGGCAAGCCTCTATCATGAAAACCCTCTACTCTACAAGGTTTCGAGGTTTTGGAGAGGTCAAGTGGAACTAGCTTTGCTAGTTTCAAACAACTGAGTCTGATGCAACCACATGTAGGTGGTAGCCTTAAGTTGTGACCATTGAATCTTGAACCTGTAAATGTCACCAAACCCAGACCCATCTTCAGCAAGTAAGTTTCATAGAATTGTGTGCCCTGGGGAAATTGGAAATTGTGAAACACACTTGACCTCCTTAGAGGCTTCAGCTGAAGTGTATGATCGTTTTTCTGAACTAAATTTGGAGAGCTTTTGATTTCAAGTAACATGAGGTTGGCAGAGCAGTTCTGTTGCTTGGTATACACGCAACTATACATTTGTAGGTTTACTGCATGTTTCCTGTTATAATTGTGTACATATGTATAATCTTATTTATCTTTAAACCCAATAGCTCTGAACTGTTGGAGCAGCTCCAAGAAGTCAGGGAAGAGAAAAAGCGTATCAGAAAAAAGTTGAGAGACTTTGAAGATAATTTTTTCCGACAAAATGGAAGGTAATAATTTCTCTCTGTTATTCAGCTACTTTGTCTGGTTTGCATCTACAAAGAGCTCCAAATATGGAAAGTTACCTGAATTCACTATTACGTATTTCTTCACAATCATTATCATTTAATATCCACTTTTCTTACAGTTGCCTATTAAAATAAATTACAACCCCTTGTGCATACACACACTCACACACACACAGAGGCCAAAGAACTTCAGGGACCATGGCCTCTTTGAAAACTTTGTCTTAGGACAAGCAGAGGGAAGCAAAAGTACAGACTGTGAAAATCCAGCTGCCTCTAGCACAGCTGACAGGAATGGTGGAAGAGTTATTCGGCAATAAAATAATTGAGTTCTTTCATAATGCTATATGTTTAGATTTCTGTCCTATTCTTGCTTATCTGTGAGATATTCAGACACTAGTTTAACAAGAATTTTTGCCTTAGTGTAGCTGGGTTTATTGTTTTCAGAAAATGTCCCTCATTAATGAGCTGATAGAATGTTTTCCTATATTTGTAAATTATCTTGTTTGTTTCTTGTCACCAGCCGTCATCCTTAGAGGTTTTTGTAAAATCACTGAAAACTTAAAAGGTTTCTTTTAGGCTAAGAGCAATCTGATCAGATGTCATGTTCTTTTTCAGAAGTGTGCCTGTTCCTATAACAAGTGCTGTGGTACCAAGCCAGGGGAGGCTGTATTTGTATTTTATTTTGTCAGGCTAGCAGGCTGGCACTCAGGTGGCTCCTGAGTTGTTTTCCAGCTGTTGTGTAGAGGCTGGCGATTTCAGAGAAGCAGGGCATGTTTCAAATAAAGTTTTCCATTTGGAACTGTGGGATAATGTTCAGCTTCAATACACAAGGGTCCCACACTTCCTTGGAGCAGATTGTTTGCCCCTCATTTTGTTTTTTTCCTCTCAAAGGATAAAAGTGATGGTCTTGTTCTCTGATGAGTAGAGGAGAGGAGCTGCTTTTTAGGTCTTGTTGGGGTACGGAGGGAAGCTGCTGAGGGGAGGGCATTCCTGTTACAGAAATCTTCATGATCTGCTTTCACTCCCACTAGGAATGTGCAGAAAGAAGACCGCACTCCCATGGCTGAAGAATACAATGAATACAAGCAGATAAAGGCCAAGCTGAGGCTGCTGGAAGTCCTGATCAGTAAAAGAGATATTAGCTCCAAGATCATGTAAAGGAGGAGATTGTTTTTGCCAATAAACAAAGAGGAGAGAGCACGAAATGGACAAATGCATGAAGTGGATGCAGCAGGAGCTTGACTGGGGAGAGTTGAGGAGCTCCCTCGGAACTAAGGGCCATTCCTGGAGGTGGGAGAGGGAGGAAAGGTGGATTTCCGTCACTCTCTACACTCACTGTTGCCCACTCTTTCTCCAGGCCTGATGCCCAAAATGGAGTTTGCCAGTGTAGGAGACACAACACTGCTCAGTGACTGCACTGAAGGGATCCTTCTGTATTGATTTGCTTACAGATCCTGTAATATTTAGAATATCAAAACCAGCCATGCTATTCTTTTTTCCCAGGATTTCATAGCAAGAGGCACAGTAGGATGAATAGTAATGAAATCATCAAATAGCTTCTACCTTCGTTTAACAGACAAGCGCCCTGACTGCTCTCATGTGAACGTCAGGTAGCACCAAGACTGTTCTCTTGTAGCTACAGTAAAGATTTGCTCAGACTTTTGACCTGACTGTTTGGAGTCCAGCATCTTCTGTTGCTCTGGAGAAATGCTCTAAGAATCTCGTCACCATCACCTAGAGCTGGTGTGAGTTGCAGTTTTGCCCAGGTTTGAGTTGGGTTTTCTTCCCACTTTTTTGATGGCCAATTCAACTGAAGTAGAAGGAAGTACCTACATCTGTTTGGGATAGTAAAGAAAATGAGCCATGCAGGAAGGTTCTTGCCAGCTTGTTCCACTTGGAAGGCGATACGGTGACATTATGACTATGATTGGGCAACAGGGAAGAGAAGAGGTTTTAAAAGCTTAAAGTCAGAATTCCTTGGGATTTGGGTAGTTGGTTAAATATCTGGTGTACAGTATCTGGAAGATATCTGGAAGACCCTCCCCATCAGTAGTTCATCATCTGATACAAACATGAGTCTAAGCTGAGCAGTCCACATGGGTGTCCCACATACTCACTAGCCTAAATTTTGTTCATGTACCTCACAACTGTGTGGGCTGCAGCAGTGACACTGTGATGATGGCAGCAGAGGATGGTCTCTTCCCAGTGTGTAGGAGATATGGCAGCACAGAGGATACTGCAGGGAACTGAGAGCCCAGAGCCATGTTCTGCCTGTGGAAAG
This sequence comes from Pseudopipra pipra, assembly GCF_036250125.1. NCBI lineage: Eukaryota > Metazoa > Chordata > Aves > Passeriformes > Pipridae > Pseudopipra > Pseudopipra pipra. Next base: position 20,634,601 of record NC_087552.1, on the reverse strand, counting down.
GGCCTGTGTCTCGGGTGCAAGTTCTGACAGTTCAGTGTTTTCAAATTTGCTTATGACTTTCAGAAAAGTGTCCTGAGACAACTCATTCAGGTGCTTGTGTCAAACATGCTGCCTGAAGGAGAAAGGCAGCAAGTTGCTGAGGGCTCACAGTTCTGCAGTCCTGAACCACCTGGGCTTGCTCTCCCACTCCAGAGGCTTGAGTGCACCCCTTGGTCTGCCCAAGCCAGGGCTTGACCCTGATGTCCCAGGGAGAGCACATCCATAGTGCTTTAGCTCCCCAGGGGATCCTTGCCAGTGTGCAGAAGCCAAATGGCTGAGATGAAATCAAGTGCCAGTTGTAGCCAGGCCTCATGTACATTGCACCAGAGGAGCCAAGAGGACTCTCAGAACAACTCCTCCCCCTTCCCTCTTTATTACAGGCAGGTAAGCTCACAAATAATTGTATTGGGGTTGTGGTAGTTTCACTTGCCATATGTGCTGTGTTAATTCTTGCCAAAACTGCTGCTGTTTTGGTCTCTTCAGGATCCCATGAACTCTTTGAAAGGCAGCCATCTCCCAGTGGGTTGCACATGCCCATTGCTAGTCCTGATAGGTAAGGCACTGATCTGCATTAGTGAAAGCACTTAGGATGGGAACTTATGGGTTGGTTTGGTTTTTTACTGACTGCAGAATTGCCTGTTTTATATAAAACCAGCAAAGACTGAATTTCATATTTCCCAGTGGTCTGGAGGACTTGTGTGCTGACCTGGAGCTTGGCTTTTCAGAGGTGCTGAGTTCTCATCTCCTGAGAGATGTGGGACTCTGCCTCTGCAAAACTGATCCTTTGGGTGTGTTAACTGGGCTGACAGATGGGCTCAAAAAGTGCTTTTGAAGGTATTTGACTGGAAGGGAAGCCTGACCAGGGTAAACCCCTGTCCTAACACAGGGCAGCCCAGGAAACCAGAGCTGTGCCTTTGTCCTTCAGCCTGTTCGTGCAGGCTCTTCCTCTCACAGTCAGCACTCCCTAGTTATTTTAGGTAAGGCAGCTGAGCCAAACTGGCTGCAGTGTCACTCTGCTAGTAAAAGCGTGGGATGAGAAAGGATGTTGAGTTACCAAAAGGTGCTTAGCACTAGCTCGTTTTTGTATTGTTCAGGCCCAGTTCAACAAAACAAAAACCTGGATGGTGAGCATGTGCCTCAAGCTGGTCTGTTTTGGGATTTTGCTGAATTACAATGGACTAAAGCTTGAGTGCTTTGCTGAATCTGGGCCTGGACACCTTTAAATGGACAAGAGAAGCAATTTCTGCCCTTTTTCATAATCATGCATTTTTTCAGTGGGCCAAGGCTTCCCAGGAGTATGTTTTCTCTGCTTATTTTTAAAAGCCTGTTTGCACTGTGTACTGATAAATTATCTGTTTTGCTGGGTTTTGCCCCTGACAAATCTTGATAAATGATATGTAGGGAACAGTCCATTTTATTTTTAAACTGATGAGATTGTAGCATTTTCTGATGCTTAGTTACTGCTGTTTACATGGTATATTGCTAGAATTTCAGATAGTTTCTATGAAATGTAAGTACAGTTATGCACTTTAGAGAGTTTATATTTTTGGACTTTGAAAACTAAAAGTAACAAAGCCTGTTATCTGAGATTGTACATTAAAAGAAAAACCCACACCTAGCCAGTTTCTCTTTTTAAACTGTTCAGGTCTTTCCCCATGGCAAAAAAAAAGTAAAACTTCATCTGCCTAGTTGTGAACTGCTAGAAAAGACTGTTGTAGATAAGTGAATTTTAAAATTCCAGTCCTGGAAAGATGTGTACAAATGCTGTCCTGGGTTTGCAGATGCTGTGACTCCCCTCTCCCAGGCCTGCACAAGGAGGAGGGCTCCTGAGCACTAAAACATTGTATCTCCCACAAATGATTTGACTTCCCACTAACCACAAATAGCCAGGAGTTACCTTTGTCCTGCCACACTAAGTCAATCCAAGCAACAACTGTGTGTTTTGTTTGATAATTTGTCTGTGCCAACGTCAATGACTATTGACTGGAGAATATTAAATACAAGACTGTGCTTTTTAAAAGGTGTGAAGTACTGTACAAAAATGTACTTTATGTGATATAAATAAGCTGTTTAGTATAAGACAACCTGTTTTCATGTTGCTAGAACAAACTGTCTGCTGTAGATGGCAGTACGGTCTGTTGGGCTTCCCGTCCACTGGGGCCATTTCAGACGTGTGTCTGTATGTTACCACGTTGTGGTATAATAAATCATGGTGGTTTATGTAAATGATGGCCATGAACGGGTTGTGGACAAAATAAGATTGCAAGAGTTAAAGATAGAGGAAAAACTTGTCATTCTTACAAGTTGCATTTGGTTTTATTCCGTTTACTCCTGAGTAAACAGTTTGAATAATGGATGTTTATGTTAAAGGCAGTGAAATTAAAGCATCTTATCTTTTAATCATTCTTCTGACACATGGGCTGTTATTCCTGGTGCAAATTTCAGCTCAGGCCCCACCACACACCTCAGGGTGCTCAGGTCACAGGAGACATGGGGATGTTGTGCCAAGGGGTCTGCAGGACCAGGCAGGGGAGGACACAAGCTGGAGAAGCCTTGGTGGCCTTCACTGCCTTGAGGAAAGGTGCAGCTGCGCACCCTGCTGCCTGCAAAGCAGGAGGAAAGGAGGAGAAACACAGGGGGATGGAATGACACAGGTTCAGTCTCAATTCCCAGCTCTTCCACAGAGGACTTGCCTGACTTTGTCTGAGACATGACAGGCAGATAAAACCACACCTGCTCTCTCTGTGGAGAGAGCAAAGTGCCTTGGAGCTGGGGCTGCAGCAGCACCAGGTCCAAGGCACAGGAAAGCAGTACCCTCCCTCCACGTGCTCAGAGGTACGGTGAGGCAAGGGGGCGGTGAGGCAAGGGGGCGAGGCAGTGCCAGTGCTTGGAGCAGCCTCTCCTTTACTTCCCAAGACGAGAAGGCAGCCACTCAGTCAGAATTAAACATCAAATTTATTGCATAATACTGTACTATGTACACACACATCGAAAATAAACATTTGATATAATTGTATATTTATCTTAAATGCTGCATTAGAAAGAGGCTGGAGGGCTCTCCATGTAGCCCACAGCTTGTCTTAAAAAAAACAACCTAGAAGCCTCAAACCTTTTGTTACGAGGTGCAAAGTTCAATACTGTCTATTGAACATGGTGCATAAATACTATGTCCTAATAACAAGTCAATGTCAAAACCACCCTAGGCTTAAAATGAGATTTACATCAAGACCTGAAAAACTGGGGGGGTGGAGGGGAAGGGGAAGGGAAGAATCATTCAAATTTTATTTAATGGGGTGACGAGACTGGGGGAAAAGATAAAGGCTCTCCAATCACACAGGATGGATTTAGGTAGTGATTTTTCTATATTTCCAGTCTAGTTCATACAGATTGTCCTTCAGGTACCCCCCCCAGCAAAACAGCTGTCAAGTGAAGGGGCTGCTCTCAAACAGCAAAATAAATTAACCCTAGCTGCCAAAATAAAACCAATCTCTGAGAGCTATCACTCAAAAGTGGATCTTGTGCTCCTTTGTTTGACCTGACCAGACTGAAGAGCTTGTAACACCTCATACATTCACACACCCTGGCACATGCACATTCACACACACGTGACTCCTCTGGAGAAAGGTGGCAGTGGTAAAAGCAGCCACCTCACCTTGTATTGGAATAACAGGGCTCAGCAAAATCCACCCATGTAGTCTGTAGACTTGCCAAGACAAACACACAATACAAGAGAGGCAATTTGAGAAACCCGTTATTTCAGGTAGGGTTTGTCCTTCCACAAGCCTGAACACAAACCCCGCTCCAGAGGACTCTGAGGCTTCTTTAAGAAGACATTGCTTGGAAACAAAACACAGGACAAGTGAGGAAAAACAAGCCAATGCCCCTAAACCACCATATTTTCCATGAGACAGCCTGATGCAAAAAGACACAGCATCACTAATGCACTGCTCTGGGAGTCACAAATGACATCCCAGCCCCGTACCATCCACCAAGGACCAAAGGGCAGAGGGGATATTTCCATTCAAAGCAAGCAAGAACCAGCTTGCATTCAAAAAGGGAGGAAAAAAGGGTGGGGGGAAATCACAGCTTTTCAAAGAGGAGATTACTGAGATCCTCAGTTTCCACCATAACCTAAATGCAAGGAAACATCAAAATATTTAAACTGGATTAAAAGCAGAGGTAAGTGTGTGTGTGTATGTGTGTGTGTATAGGGGCAATAAAAGCAAACTACAAGGAATTGCCAGGAGGGCAGTGATGTCAAGTTGGAAGGAGAACAGAAATGCCCACTGAACTGATTTCATTCAGTAGATAAGGAAATTCAAAGCAACAGCCTCGCCCTACTTTAAGCCCCACAAAATGCTGGCAGCATCAGGGTGAGACTGCTTAATCTCTATTATTATTATTGTTATTTATATTTTCCAAAAAAAAAAATGTTCAGATCCATTCCCTTACAAAAATAAAACCCAAGCTCATTGTTTTCTGCCTCTGTACCCAAGTGTCTGTGCCTCTCCTGTGATGGTCAGGCCAAGCTGAACCCCTCATAGTGATCGATAGCTTGCACCAGCCGGGCGCTGAGGATCTCCTTGCTGCTGTACTTGGGCAGGTCCAGGAGGTTGTAGCAGGTGTGTGCCACGGGCAGGTACTGCTCCCCACTGGTGGTGGACTGGATGATGATGCGCAGGCTGGACATGCCGTAGATGGGAATGCGATCACTGCCCGTCAGAAACACTGGGAGAAGCAGAGGGAAGGTTGGACAGTTCAGGCAGGTGACCTCCCACCGAGGGCTGCACCTGAAGGCAAACTTCATCCCCACCTGTGCCATGAGAACCTGCCTGGAGGGGCCGAAGCCCTGACCAAGCTCCATGCAGGGCACGGCTGGCTCACAGAGCTGCAGGAGAGCAGCGTCGGTGCTGGGTGTACAAATGTGTAAATCAAATAGCCCACGACACACCCTTCCCTTAAAAGTTCCCTCTCATGCCTGGACAGGTTAAAAGGAGCAAAGCCAAGCTGCCTGATGCCCATGGCAGGGGCACATCCCTGTGGAGAGGGGGCCCAGCCACCCTCCCACCTGCCATCCCTCCCAGGCACACCACCTTGGATGCCAGGATTGGGGGAGCTCCTCCTTGCTGCTCCCCACCACAGTCACTCTTGCCCCCTGAGCGTGACCCTTGTGCACCATCCTGTGGTGGTCTGAGGAGGGGACGGGGGGAGATACCCACTAAAGCCTCTGCTGTGTACTAGGAGTCCTGAGACCCTCTCTACAGCTGCTGACTTCAGCCTGCACGTTTTGGCTGAGCCACTTTTCCAACTCAAACATGCAGAACAACTAAGCAGCTGATTGTTGCTTTGGAGAAAAAAAAAAGCCTCACACAAAAACGCTGGCCTTTGTCTTTCCAGCAGTCACAGAATCACAGTGTTTGAGGTTGAAGGGACCTCTGGAGGTCCTCTGGGCCAACCCCTCTGCTCAAGCAGGCCACCTAGAGCCAGCTGCCCAGGACTGTGCCCAGCTTTTGAGTATTTCCAAGGATGGAGATGTCTCTGTTACTCTCTGGGTAACTGTGCCTGTGTTCTGCACCCCCACAGGGAAGAGGTTCACCTGATGTTAGGTAGAACTCGCCAGTACCTAGTGAGAGACTGCACTGGATCCTGCTCTGCAGGTATCACATCTAGTGATTCTGAAGATAAAAATGAACAAAAAAGAAGAAAAAAACCCAACACAACAGAGGGGAAAAACCAGATCTGACTAGCAGATAACTCAGGAGATAGCCATTCCTGCTGGATCACCCTCTAGCACTTAATGCAATGAAACTCTGCAGCCACTCCCACCTGAGTCTTCAGGAGACACTCTGCACCACTGCAAGATACTTACAGAGAAATTTCTTCTTCTTTTCCAAGGGAAATGCATGAAAGGTCTCCCAAAACATTCTCACAGTTGGGTGTGTGGCAGTGTAGTCTCCCTTATAGACAGCACTCTATTAAAAATCAAAACATCACATCATTTCAGCTGGCACTAGAAAGCAAAGACTAAGCAGAACCCACACCTCATCTTTTCTAGTATCTGACATCAATCTGACATCAGCTCAGTGCCTGACAGTTTTGAAACAGAACCCAGGATGGGTGCTGGGCAATAGCATGGCTCAAAGACCCAGCAAAGGTTCTCCCAGCAATGTGAGGAAGGCAGACATAAGGCTTCTGCTGTTCAGCTCATTACAGGTGTCACAAGAAACCCTGGAGTGCCTGCTCACAGGCTGAACTCATGAAGAGGATCACGTGTGCTGCACTGCACAGCCGCTTTTACTGCTGAGGCTGAGACAGTGAATAACTTGCTCATCCATGAATTTTGAGAGATAACAACCCTTACTTGGTGCCCAGACTCCCCTTTGAACCCTTGGCTGTGCACTTTTTGCCCTTGTGCAACTGAGTTTCACTGTAGGTGAAGACCCTGACTTTGTGTCTTCCCTTCAGTCTTAGGTTTCATCCCTAAAAACAGCAGATGAAGTCCTTCTCCCCATCCTTCCTCATCCCGAATTTCCTCCCTTAGCTTTATCAGTAGCAAGACATCCCAGTAAAAAACTTTTCATGTGAATGACAGCAAGGTGTACAAGGAGCATTTAAAAAAAAAAAAAAAAAAGACAAGACACTAGGCTTATTACATCTCATGACACAGGCTAATGCCCACCTCGTGCAACTGCACAATCCTGGTACTTGAGAAAAAAAAAAAAAATACAAGAGAGAAGCTTTACCTCCTCCAGTTCCTCCCAGTTGTAGTTACTGTTTCCAACTATCATGGCCCTGAGCTCTGTGGGCTGGAAGAGTTCCAGGACTTTCCCACCACACACTTTCAGGAAGCCAGTAGAAAAGGCCGTGTACCACTCATGGATGGAGAGGTTGAAGATGTAATTTACGTAGGCTTCAACAAATTCTTCCCTATTGCATTGAGAGAAAGCAGGCAAAGGAAAGCACTTTTAATTGTATGCCAAAGCAGCAGCACTGCTAAGTTTTCCTATTTCTGCCTGTAATGTGTTTTGCAAACCTGAGTCTCCAACAGGTTCAACCCACTGCCCTCCTCTCACTGAGTCACTGCAACATGGACAAAGTATTCAGCAGCAATTACCACCATGTGTCAGATTATTCCCCAGCAGCCCAGACTCTGTACTACCAGTGAACACACCCACTGGCCTTGTATCCAGTTGCCCACAAAGTGAGTGACAGCAAGCACTGGGGAGGTGTCAGGAACAGAAACCTCTTCCCTATGGGACCCATGACCTGCACAGAGGCTGTGTTAAGCAAACAGCAGGATATAGTCACCAAATGAACATATTCACCCTCTGGTCCAGCTCCTGCAACACTCTGTTTAGGAAGTCCAGGAAATAACCTACAGATCTTCTCAGTCCACAGGTGTCCAGGGTTACTCAGCTCAGGGGTCTGTGCCCACCCACTGTGACATCAGCCTGCCAGGCTGCTGTGAGCAAGAGGTCTGCTGGGGAGAGGGAACAGACAGTGCCCAGCAGACTATCACTTCTGAAACCAAGAGCCTAGTGTAGTCAATTTTCAGAGGCAGCTCCTGCTGACTCAGTCCCCAGTAAGTCTCACCAGCGGTTCAGCACTTTCAAAGCCAAAGCTGTAGTCCAGGGGCAGACTGAGGAAATCCTACTCTGAAGTCTGCATCTGAAACTGCCAATTCCCTCCCCAAAGAAAGTTACTAAAAGAAATCACCACCCCTCACTACGGAGCAAGAAAATAGCCTATGAAAGCACATAAACCTCTTCTTCAGCCTTTGCACTCTGGTTAAATAAACATATGGCTTGTGCATTTGGAGTACGTGGCAAAGAGAATGACTCCTGTCAGAATGACAACCCTGTTTTCTGTCAGGAACAGCATTAAAGACAACATTCTGTAGTCACTGGCAAGAAACTTGTGGCAGTCTCTGGACTTTGCTGGGAGGTTAGACAGCTTCATTCTACTCTCTTGTTCCCATTCTCAAAGCACTAAGATCTGAGTGCAAACAAGAATTTCATTTGTGCAGTGACTTAAAATATTTCCCAGTATTAATTTTTTTTAACATCTGAATAGTGCACCAGGCAATGTGGCAAACTGGGACATGAAACCACTGTGTGTGGCAGCATCATTTTTGCCTGATGCTTAAGAGCAGCTTCCACCTGCACTCAAAGGACAAGCAGATCAGAGAACAGCATAGAATCCAATACCTCAATCTCTAGCTGAGGACATCAAAACTGAAAGAAATATTTTGGCCTTTTGGTGGAGGAATTCTCCACACATACACTATGCAAGAGCAGCAAGGGATAGGTGAGAAAGTAAAAAAAGATATAAGGAAGCAGACTAACAAAAATGAAAACTTGGAATAAGAAATCATATAGCAAAGGAGGAGTTATTTTCCAGTGCATTTGTTTTATTGTAATTTTCCCAATAGTCACCTGAGCATTAGGGAAATCCAAGCTGATTAAGCACTTAACTGTTGCTTAATACCTCTCCGGCTGTTACGGTCATGAACTCTTTTTCAAGAACATTTTATGAACTCCAAAGTAGAGAGGGAAAATACAGGCATTTCCTACTTGGCATTTTTCAGTGAAAGCAATCCTGTGCATTCTTCAGTTCCCAATGAACTTTCCTCATATGGGAAGGGCAGTGCCTGGAGACGTGCACACAGCAAACTATTCAGGCTACAGGGACAGCAAATTGGTCCCTGGCCTCTAAATGTAAAGTGGAGGAAGTCATTAAGCACTGTAAGGTAAATTGACAGCCATGTCTAGACTTGGATTTAGAGGTTAGCTTGAGTTCAAAACTCCAGTCAAGATGAAGCAATTGAATTTTGGAATGTTAAGCTGGTGGAGCTACACACTAGCCTTTCTCCTTAAGGATTTTCTTCTCATGTTTCCCATCCTGACTTAATAAACAGTTGCAGAAGCTAACCTGGGTGCTCTTCCCAAACATTTGCTCAGCTAAAATCTTTGTACTGTATGGCATATCCTTTGTACTGTATGGTATACAGTAGAAAAATGGTTGTTTTTCTCTTGAGTGTATGTGCCCAGCCTAAACACCTAAAGGGTACTATCACTGCCATTTTCATCTTTCCTTCACTGTTGCAAGGGTAAATTAAACTCTCCTCTATTTACCTGAAGTCCATGTTCTCCTTGCAGGGAGCCAGAATTACACTGCTTCATCTCCCTGTAGGTTTTGCATGGAGGCAGCTATTTAGCTGTGTCACTGCACCATGCTGGGCAGTCGTAAGGTAGGTAAGGAGGTAACACAGACAAAGCTTCTGTTACAGCAGTGGCTTTAGATGGAATCAGAACCCTTTTAAATAATCAGATTAATAGGAAATTACTTCATCTCCAGGCTTCCAGCAAGGCCTTCAGCAATGCTAGCACAAGCCCCTAACCATGCTGCTGAGTAGTCACTGGATCACAATGTTTTGCCAGCAGAGTAAGAATCTGAACAGTGCTTCAAGTAATAATGGCATTTATAGAAATCCCATTACAGGATTATGAGAAGAAAATAGTTCAGCAGCTGGAAAAAAAAAAGGGGGGGGAAATGGTAGCTGTGGTAGTAATAACTCTGGGGTGTTCAGTCAAATGGAAAAGAATCCAGGTACAGTGGGTCCTAATGGCTGTAATCAGGGATGGTGGTCAGGGTGTACTCAAGGGAAAGTGTTTCTGGCTCCAGAATTAAGAGTATAAACAAGTTTGCCAGATTCAGTTTTGTTGGTCATGTACAGTTCCTGTCTGAGCCATCAGGGATATTAACCTTCAAGGGCCAAAATCATACTGCAATCTCTACTTAAAATGTGAAAACCGCCAAGGGTCTACATGAAGGCCTTTTATAGGGAAGATGTTTGTCCAAAAGTGTGTGGGACATTTTCCAAACATGGGTGGAAAGATGATGAAAAGTTGCTTTTTGTTCAAGTGTCACTAGTGCCTGGTACCTTTTGAACAACTGGTCTTAGAATTTATTTGCAGTGACTACTAATTCTCTCCTGTGTTTCACCTCAGATAAGTTTTCTGCAGCATTGCACCCGACTTCACCACAAGTATGAGTCCATCCCAACATACCCTTCACTTACCTATTTTCCTTCTGCACTATAATTTTATCTCCATCTTCGATCAGGTTCTTCTGCTCTGTCACACCATAGCTTTCCCTGCAGATCTGTACAAAACCAGGAAATCAATTTTACCAGAAGTACTTTCCAGGGCACATGCCTACAGTTAAGATACACAGTTCTCTTTCATAGTTGATGACTGGCATATAAAGGGTGGGCCAAAGAAAACTGTATATGCAGAAACTTCTTTTCTCTGCTCTGTGTAGCACACCTACCTTCCATCACTTATATTTGCTGTAGGACTGCTATTAAGTCTAAATGTGGACTCAGAAAGGAAATAAAAATTATTCTTTTAGATATACTTCCTGTGAAAAAAACCCCACAAGAGATTGATAACTAAAAACCTGATTTTTAGCTAAGCTCACAAGCTCTGGCAATAAAAAGGACTCCCTTTTTATAACAGAAACTCAGTAGCTTAATTCATTTGCTCTCACTGGAATATGACATGAACACAGACATCTTCCTGCTTTTGCCTCACCTAAGATGGCACCAGTACAAACCTATATTTTGTACATTAGCTGGTTACCCAAAAAAATTGAAAAAGGGTCAATTTTCAAGTTGCCATTCACAAAAGAGCTTCTGATTTTGACATGCAAGAAGAGTTATTAATGTCAAGGTTTGGGACATCAGTTATTTATTCATGTCAAAGTTTTAGCAGATATATCTGTATGTCTTTATATACTATGTAATATACAATGTAAGAAAGAAAGTAAGAATGCCCTTTTGTGTGAAAAAGAAAATGGAGAAAAGTCTCATGTGTTACTTCAAAGGTATCCTTTTTTACACAGTTTGCATTATCATCACTATGGCTTCATTAACTCATCCCAAATTACAGCTCTGTTTTGCAGGAGACACAGTCAGATGCAGGTCTGACTCACTCCGGAGATAAGTCTGATCTAAGAGAGTTTATGTGCTCTCATTCATGAAACAAGGAAACGGACACCACTCTCCTAGCTCAGCAAGGTTCTTCACAGTGACTAGCAGTTTCATGTGCCTTGTTTTTACCCCAGGGCAGGTCCCAGACAAAGAGTCGAAAACCCCAATCAAGCTGATGAACCATCACTCACAACCTGTTAGAGCATTAGGACTTTGAAGCAAAGACATTGAAACATGGAAGGCCTTACTCTGCTCAAGTCAGCGGAGAACACAGCTGGAGAACAACAATGTCATTTCTCTTTGCATGCTCTAAATGTCTGCGCGTGTTGAGGGCTGTATCTGATATTATAAAGTTTATCAATATTGAACTCTTAATTTCAGGGAATCTCTACTGTGTAACAGAAACTATTGCATCTCGGTTATTAGCTATTAAAAAAAAGTCCTTTTACTGCTGCAGTACACAGGAAAGCTGACTACCTCAGCAAGTCTCCTAGCAACAGCCTCCAGCATTTTGTTCCTAAGAAAGTATGGCCAAGTACACACACTACAAACTTTCAAGTTTAAAAAAAAATATTAATATTAGGACAGCAAGGGAAATTCTAAACTGTGTTAGCATTTCAAGAATTGACCTAGTGATGTCAAAACCTAACTTCTATTTTCAAGAAGGATTTTGGAATTCCCTCTCACTATCTAGCACGAGAAGTTAGCCACTGGCAATTAAGGCCTGTCACAGTGACAACACAGTTATTTTGAAAACCACTCTGCTTTATCTACTTACTAGCTCAGTTTTCAGGACCACATACAAAAGAACAAGGGGGGGCTGGCAGCAAAGAGCATTTTAACATTAACATGGAATATGTGCTACAGGCAAGTACATGAGCAAATAGACAGGCTTCAACTGTACCATAATCACAGAAATGATATATTAAATGTATCTTACTGTAAAATTCAAACAGAATGTCTCTTCCACATCTTCCCCAGGGTAATCTAAAAGTTGCTGAAGACTCCTACATAACAGGTAGGGAAAGAAATGAGAAAAAAAATCAGATATTTAAAAAGCCATACATCTAACAGGGAAAACAAATTCAGCAGAAGTAAACAGCATCGTACATCTGGGTAACAGGATTGTGAGAGAGAATCTGAGTCACCTCAAATGGTAAGAAAGAAATAAACCTCAAATAAAGAGATGTTTTGTAGGAAGCAGGATAAATGTCAATCCATTGAAATTATCAATACAGTCCATGCCTACTTAGTACATGGATCACCTTTAACTGGATTACGTTTCTAGTTCTTAAGTTCTAGTTCTGTTATCACCACACAAAGGTCTGAGGGAGTGGAAGAAGAGAGAGTGGTGGATTATATCTGTATCCTCATCATGTAAAAAATATTCTCCTGTCCCTCAAAATCCTGCTGCTGTCTTCCCTGGCATTTTATCTCATTAATGTAAATACAGCTGTTCTTTGGTGCAAACAAATCAGATGGAAACTCAGAAGAAAAAAAATAAGATAGCAGTCAGACAGTGGGATCTTGACTTCTCAGTGTCAGAGGGAACCAATATCCCCATGCAATTAGACAGAAAGATTTAATACACCATTTAGAAAAAGTAATTTTTTCACTCTATTCAACTTCTTCCTGGCATGGGAGCAGGTCACAGCTACACTGGCTCAGGGATGGGACAATTCACAACATCACATACAGTTCCCACCCGGGGCTACATCAAGAGACACACAGCAGATCTAACTCGAGCCTGGCCTGAGGGAAAGGCTGAGGCTGTGATCTGGGATCATGCATGCAACCATCCCTGTTCTCAAAGGGGTGTGCTAGGTATCTTTTGGCTATGCTGATACCCAGTTTCAGGGGGTCAGGAAGGTGGGAGACTAAGCAGATGGATCCAATAGCCTGTGGGAGAGAAGTCTTACATGAAATTCACCACCAGCTCATATATTTCACTATGATCACAGTCCCCCAAATTAATCAGTCACTCAGAAGGATCAAGAGATGTTTTATTGATCAGCTTTTACCTAGTTTGGCATTTCTTGTTCTCAGCTGGATGGTCTCCCTTCCCAGAAAAGCTGCAAATTTTGTTTTTCATACCTTCCTTCCGTAGGGGATAGCTCCTTCAAATCCTCTAGGCAGGGCTTCACGTTCAAGAGTTTTTTGTACAGAGCCAGGGGAAAGTGAAGGTCTACCACTGTGAAATTGTATATTGCAAGACCACATATGATGCCAATCAAGTGAAACCAGTTGTGTTCTACAAAACACTGCAAAACCACACAGAGAAATCCTGATGAGACACACTGGTGCAATGCACAGTACTCTTTCCTCCATGCACTAAGATAACAGCCTTTGCTTTTCCAGCTGGGACAAAATCAGAGAGCTCCCATCACGTCCTGGTGTTGTTGTGAATTCCTTGCTGGAGTGTGGCACAGAAATAAAGATTCAGAAACCATGTTCAAATACTTTTGTAAGCCATGGTTAGCTGTGGAAACAGCAACAGCAGCTTTCCATCTTATCTGTCTTTTATTTCCTTTTTACCTACCTCTGCCTTTAGACATTAACAACAATTCTTCCCCTATCACCCACCCTATTTGTAATTAAAAGCTTTTCCATAACCACAGTGCCACCCAGGCAAATATACCAGCACAAGTGTTGGCATATTGACCTTCATTTCTTCACATATTTACTCTCACAGTGTTATGTCAGTCACAGACTGGCTGCCTATGTTTGTTAAATGTTCCAAGTATGTGACTCATTTTCAGTGCTGTCACTATTCTTGGTGTCAAAAGACTTGTTTTGTAGCACTAACATGAGGAGTGGTTGCTCTATAACATTGTTTACAAGTTACAAAAGGTACATGTAATTTCCTTCCTTGTAAAATATAAATAATAAATTAAAAAGAACCCCACCAAGGCAGCTACAACTTAGGGGAAGACTGACAACACCATTTTCCATCTTGCTACCTAGGAAGGTGAAGAAAAGGACATAAACTACCATCTCCGGCATAATGCTATCTGACACATGCAGATCTTGCACTCCAACCTTTCCCAAAACCAACCACCTTCCACTAGAAACCATGTGTTTTGCTGTTTAAGAGCTTCCTCACATAAAGCCTTAACAAGTTTAGATCCTGAAGGTGATAGTGATGCATGACTAAGTGGATTGGTTGCAATTACGTGAACAGCAAGGGAGGCACAGAATTCTAATGCCATTACCACCTAAACCTCTCGTTCTGTACAACAGCACATGACAGTCACATTCAAGATAACAAGAGTTCTATTAACTGTCATCTGACCCTTAATACAAGTTTTATTATGGGATAAGAATAAAGAGAAAGAGCCAACTCCTTAATAGGCACAACCGTTGCCATTCTACTAAAGTTAATGGACCTATCTACACTAACTTAAAATAGAGTTCACACTGTATCATGGGCAGAAAACAAGAGGAAGATAATTTCTTTCCCATAGTTTTCCTCTAACTTCCTTGTCATTTAAATGCAGCATATTATTTCAACCTGCATGTACAGAGGGCAAAGGCTTACCGTGTCTGAGAACCACAGCAGGTTTGACTCTGGGTAGTAAGTGAACATGCCATAGATAGGGTTGAGGAGTTCTTTTAAAAGCAGGAGGAAAAATTCCTTTGTCACTCCCCCAGCATCAACAGCTTCCTCACCATCAAAGATGACCTGTAGAAAAAGCAGGTCAGCAACAGGGATGCAGAGCTGAAACTGAGCGAATCAGACATCTTTCTAATTGGAAGCCATGCAAAGCAATTTGTCCAAAGTGCCCAAACTCACTGCAACCTATGAGCTCGTTTCAGTGCTCTGCTCGCAGGGACAGAAAGGCAACAGGGGGTGGCAAATCAGATATTTTGAAAGTGTTTAACTCTTCGTGCAAATCATAAATAACCACCTGTTGTACCAATAACCAAAGCAGCAACATGATAGCAGCTACTGAACACTGTAGCAATCTCTCAGAGACAAAACATGTCCCATTGGAAATAGCTTGTAGAAGGGCAAAACAGACACTGAATAATATCATAGAAACATTTCCTCCCCTGCCCCTTGTACACTACACATACTGAGAGAAGAGAGTAAACCCTCTGCTTGCAACCTTGTAAGCTGCCTCCTGCCAAGACACCCCAGGAGTCAGAAAAGAGAAACACTCAACCTTTGCCTTGATTAGATCAAGTGTTCCTGTGTGCTCTACCTACGCAGAAGCTACTGTACACTGGTACAGTAAGTGTAATGTGTATGGCTGAAAGGCTGCAGAAATGTTTCCTGGGTGAGAGAGTGCTAAAGATACGGGGAAAACTTACTTTAAGAGGCTTTTTCAAATCAATGTCTGAATGGATGCTCAATTCCCTTAGAGCATCACCAACTAAGTTACTCCTGCGAACATGAAGTACCAGGAAAGGGCTTCTGGCCAGCAGAGGCTCCAGTGTGAGAAGCATAAAGACATTCTGCAAATTTGCACCATTTATTGCAACCTGTAAATAAAAAAGAAAACCAGCCACTGCTCAACTTCTTTCTTCCTGTGAAAGGAAAACAGTTAACAAATACATGCCTGGTGTTCCTTTCTGCATTACACTTTTATTTTGGTTTCCCCAGGGTTCAAGAATCACATGCTCACTCTGCACAAGTGTGAGTGCCTGTATGCCTACAGGTATTTCCCACGCCATTTCCCATACCAACACGTTTTGAGTCCACTGATCAATTCACCAAGTTTGAGCAACAAAGAGATCAAATTCCTGAATGTTTTTTTTACACTAGGCAGGTGGGTAGTAAGAAGATTTATTTATGCTCTTATCAAGTCCAGAAACTAAGTGTGAACACACCCTGAATAGAGGCAGAGAGCCCATGAGGGGAAGCAGTGCTACAAATACACCAAGTAAGGAGACAGTTGACAACTGCATCTGTCAAGGCACCAGGGAACCCACCACATACAATTCAAAGCCCTCATCCACGTGGATTTTCTGGAGTTGGGCAAGGCAAAAAGTCCAGTCAAAGCTTTGGCCACATATAGCATACTTTTTTCGTGCACTGTCCATAGTAAATGCCAACTTCACATTTGAAAATTCAGCTTCAAAGTCAGTTAAACCTGAGACAGAAGTCCACCGGTAACTAGGCTTCCTCCATTCCAGCACTCACTGAACTACTGGTTTCTCTGACCCTACGTGGTTGCCTTCCTTAAGATCCTACCTCTGGGGGCAGCAAAACCTTTACCAGTCTGCTCTTCTGCCAAGATAAGGTTGATACCCTCCTCTCAGCAGTGCACTGCTCACAAACTGGGCAGCTGAAAACATATGCAGAAGGGTGACAAAATGAAAGCAGGAGAAGGTGCCTGTAGCGTCCGAGCATAGGCCAAGCCTCTTCTACCTTGCTGCAGGCTATGTGCCCAAGAAGCCACAGAAGAGCTAAGAAATGGGTATTACCTGGAACCAGCACCATGGCCACAAGTAACTGTGATGAGGTTTCCACCCTGAAGGAATCTGACAACCAAGGACCTCAGCAAACTCATTTCACAAAGGATGGAACTAGTCCCAGACCCAGCTGCACTGGAGGAAGGGTCAGTGCCCAGTGCTTTGCCTCTCTCAGGAGGCCCCTGCGTGAGCCATGTCCGGTGCTGGGACATTTACACTGGAACAGAGGCCAGCTGCCCTTGTCACAGCCTGGCTGTGAGCTGGCTTGGCTGCCACCTACAGGGTAAGGGTGCTGGAGCTGAACACCTCCTGTCAACAGGCTCCCCTGGAGGGCCTCAGGTCTGTGCCCTTCATAGCAAACAGGCAGGTGGGCTGCTGACAACAGCTCCTGCTTGCAACCACAAACAGCATCAGCAGCTGGTCTTCAACACTCACTTCATTGTTAGAAGTAACAACCACTCCTGCATTAGGCAGAAACTTGAAAAAGTGTCCAGTTACCAGAAAGTTTGTCTAATTCTCCAGTCTTACAGCTCCTCTAATAGAGACCTCACCTTATTTCTTATCCTTGGACTATCATAAATACAAAATTACTCCTTCCCTCTACGGTTTAAATTTCCATCACATGCACATCTGGCAGTTCTGATGTTGCCAAACATTTTGAAGTGAAAAGACACCAAGCACTGCCTTTGCAACATCCAGGGCAAAGAGGTTTTCCAGCTACTGTGCTCTCCTGTATCGTGGAAACAATAATGTGATGCACACACCAACTCCCAGCTGACACCCCTTCCAGGCAGGCACCATTGCAAAAGGCAGAGAAAGAAATGTGGCAGGAAAATTGGGAGAGAGAATGATTACCTGCATCTGTAGTTCTGCATCTGTTTGTAACATCTTGGTCTTAGCCTGAGCATCAAAGATGAAAGGATAAGAGCAGAGAGTCACAGCATCCTGCAAGAAAGGCAGGCAGATTAGTTCCTATCTACAACTTTCAGAACACTTCTCTAAATAAGAGTAATGAAAAACAATTTTCTTACCTGCATGATAGATGGCCTTACTTTCTGTGAAAGAAAAAGAGAGAGATGAAAATCTTTCACTCCTTCGATTTTTGTTTCTTGTATTTTTTTTGATGGATTCATTCAAAGGTGACCCAAAGTAAATTTTTCTCCTCTTGGACCAACAACCCATTTTTTTCCTCTTAAAGAAAAGCATGGGAACTTCATCTCAAGAAAATACACATGTCTAATACAACACACGAACATCAAACATTACTAAGAGGACTAACTGGCATAGAAGCCTATGTTAGCCTACTATAGGTGAAACTTAGGAGGAAAACCAAAAAAACTACCCCCAAGGCAGAAACCATATGAAACAATAGGAGACACCATAAGGTCAACAACATGGCAATACAAGAACACCCCTGCAATGCAAGTTACTCATCATTAGCCACATCAACACATCTTTAACTCTTTTTAACTACCACTTACATAAATTCGAATCAGTATTTTATTGTTCTGCTCACTAAAAGTAAGCACACAGTAGCACTACTTAAATGATGGAAAGCAGGGGGTGGGGGGGACAGCACACACAACATTTAAAAAGTCCATAAAAATTCACACAAAAATTATCGCTACAGTCAGGTTTTAGTCTTGCAGCATCTCTGGGCAGTTTTTTGGTGGTTTTTTCACACTTGGAATTCCTTTCCTTGCTATAATAACTAAACTAAGGGCCTGAATATGCTATGTGGGAACCCGGTGAGATTATTTATCTCCTTTCTTACAGATGGGAAAGTGAGACATAAAAGAGGTGAAGGGTCTTACCCAAGATCACCCAGCAGGTTACTGGAAGAGCCAGGAATAGAACCCACATCTCTTGAGGCTTGGTTCAGTCCCCTAGCCAGAACGCCACTGCCTCCTCTTACAGAGCAACATTTTAAGATCACTGGCTACATTATTCACAATACCTGCCTAAACAGCAGAAGTAAAGGGTAAAAATTATAATTTTAGAATACAGGACTTGGCTCCTGAGGTCTCGATAACATTAAAAGGATCCAGTGACTGAATTAATCCCCTTGTGCAAGGAATAAATGAAATTCGCATGAATAGTCAGAGAGACTGTTGCAAACGTTATTAAATATTGTTAGCTCCAGCTCTTCTGACAGCCTTATTTTTAAGTCAATTTTGTCAAGCCACCGAGTACTCAAATCTGAGAGATTTAATGTACCGATGCCCCTATACTGAATAGATTACACTCTCATTAAGGATATAGAAAATACAGATCTACAACCAGAGGCACAAACATGGACAGCTATTTCATGACTATACATAAAACCTCTTACCATTCCAGCCTGATGCAAGAACCACATGAGATAATCCTCCTGAATGTCCACCAAGCTGGAAATCTCAGGGATATAAAACTTATCATATTCCACATGTTTAACCTTCTGATTTACCTAGTGAAGAAAGCAGATGGTTTATAACATATGGATATATTCACCACTTCTCTCAGAACATGCAGATTTGTTTTCATAAAATCAATTATAGCAGCTTGCAAAGAAAGGACAGAGGAAGTCTTGCAAAAACACATGGTCTCTTATATTTTAGTTCAAACTAAGAAGAATCAAGGTAAACCTCTTTCTGACTTATTTTAGCTCCCTCTCCTCCTCACACAGACTACCCAGCAACAACACAGTGGTAGCAGAGACCATCAAGAGACAGGTATTTGTGATGCCATAGTGCACACAGTCTGGTGGCTCAGCAGCAGCACTCTTTATATTTCTAGTGTTTGAGACAGGCCTAAGCAACCTTCAAGCACCTCGGATTAAGGAAAACCACTAATATCTTTCCTAAGTGGTATCTTGGTGGACAGTGACACAGCTTACAAGCCAGAGACCATGACCACTGTTACCCTGACAACTGGCAAAGGGCAGACAAGACTGAATCATCTTGAGCCAACACATGCCCAGGCTCTCCCCTTACCTTGTGGAGTTTCTCCAGGAGTCTGAGAGCAGCTGTAATGTAGCTGCTGAACAGGACTGGAATCAAGAGCGTCTTCCTTCCACTGAGGAGGTAAACCACTGCACCTTTATACAGGTCCACTAGCCTGAGGAAATATCTTGGGCACACTTGAGACCACCAGTTATCTGGAAAGCAGAGGACATCAATATAAACCTGAATTAAAGGCCAGAGTAACCCCTAAATAAGAGGTTACAGCTGAAAATAGGGGAATACACCTGAAGACTCTTTCGAAAAACTTCCTTATTTCTGCCCTAGCTGTAGCAGCAGGAAAGTGAGGCAGATTCATCTAGATACCAGAAACTGAAAAGCTCTTCCCTTTCCACGCTCATACAACCACCCTTGTCATTATCAAGCCCAATCCCTGATCAGTGCAAGAGCCTGAATTTGAGGGTTTTCACCCCTTAATTCAAGTATCTGGTATTCAAGATACCGTGATCTGGTGGGCAAACAGTTGTCTCTCAGGAGTGATAAGAGCTGCCTGGGCAATTCTCTGCAGTACCACATACTTTTCTAGCAGATGTTAGAGTGTGTCTCCTGGCACATCTGCACTAAAGGTCTAACCTTCTCTAGAGAGGCTGATTTCTTTCTTGCCAAGGATAGGTAACCCTTAACTCTCCTCTGAAGGGACCCTGACTATCAGCTTCTTTGCTAGAACCAATCCACCTGCAAACTAGAAGCTGGAGTCCAGGATGCCATCATGTCAACTGTTAGAAACAAACACCAGTTTATCCTCTCAAGTGTCAACACAATACATTCTGACAGGTAAAATACGAGAATCCTCTACATTTCTGTAAGCTAAACATCACAGAGGACTACTCTGTGGAGGAAACTTGGATCCAAAGCCTCTTTGAATTAAAAAAAAAAGAAAAATAAAAGAAAAATATCACTAAACCTCAAAATAACTTTACTGGAGTGATGCTTCTGGAGGTCTGAATGCATCACAAGTATTTTACATGATGAGATTTAGTACAAGACAGCCTTAAGAAACAGAGTAAGCTAACAGGAACAGTAATAGCTCAACAAACATAAGTCACGATCATTAAGCAGCATATGTTCTGTTTGGCTCAAAATAAGCTCAGGAAAAAATATGAAAAATTGAAAGACTCAGAAGTGGAAGAAGAGTTTACTGTTCAGCTTGATCACAGACCATCAACACACCAAGATGTGTATCCCACATCTTATAAAGGACAAAATAACTTAATGCTATATTTAGTATATTCTTTTATTTACCTTATACAGAAAGAATATTCTAAAGTGAACAATATCTGATTAAATTTAAGAAAATAAGATCATTTAATCTTCATGATACAGAAAAATCTATATTCCCACAGAGGCATGCAAACTTATCTGGAATTAAGCCTCTGAATATAGATGAACTAGAAAAGGTAAGTTAGATTAACCCCCCTAGTAAATGTTCTTTGAAACAATATTTTACTTCTAAATAAAAACAATTCCTAAACTTTATTTTTCTTTCTCATTTATCATCCACACCACCATAAATTTTATATGCTTGACATTTTTGTAACTAACTTCCCATCTCTTACCTGCATGACACATTCTTAATTTCTTCAGAGTTCATGTTTAAAATTCAAATTCTAATTCTCTTACATGGGAACAGAGGTTTCTGGGGGGAGGATTCCTAGAGTTGTTTTGTTTCCCAGATGCTTTTTAGAGGAGACTGCTTCATAACAACACTTATCACAAATTATACCCAACTGCTGCCACTAACAGTAGACCCAACACAAACTGGTGACTGAAAAATCCTAAAGGCAATACTTTGTGTCCCAGTGGGATGCTGAGAGCAACATGGATCCTAAATGACAGATTCTTACCAAGAACTTTGCTGGGGTTGGTATCTAAACGCAGAATAGCCATTGCTAGAGGAAGTGTTAGAGAGATATAATACTTGGAGTCTTGGAAGGGTGGGAATTCAGGGAGAATCAGATAGATCCTCATTGCCTCGACATCTGGTGGTGAGCTGGACAGCTGAGGAATCAAAAAGCTTTCAAAGCTCTTGAGTATCTAGAGGAAAACAAAACAAAACAGACAACTTATTCTGGGTGATAGAGTACCTACAATGTAGATGATGTTTAAGAACTGATGAAATGGTCAAACCCTGTTTTAGAAGTCAAACCCAGAGTGAAAAAACCCAAAGCTATAAATATAGCTAAAAGCAGCAAGAGGAACGTATACACTTTTATCCCACAGCTCTGCACTTCTGAGAGAAATTCTCTAAGTTAGAATAAATTATGCAACCATAAAGTACTCAACTCCTGATAGATACATAGTAATTATTTACAAGTATAACATACACAGAATTAATTTCAACAGACATTCAAGTATTAAGTGCCATTTCAAAACAAGTCTTAGAGACATATTCTGAGAAGGTCAAAATCAGCCCAGGTCAATGGAGAAGTATCCACTGATACCGTGGAGTGTCTTCCCCAAAAATGCTGCTGGTACTTGCATGTTAGAGAGGGATAAAGCCTTAATTTCCCCTCTGAATATCCAAAACCTCAGAAGTGCATTACCTGGTCTAGGAGAATGGAGTGCTGAGAGTTCATCAGCTTCTCAAACAGCACTCTGGTAGAGTTCAGATCAATCCCTGGGATCTTTGGACTGGTTTTAAAATGTTCATCGATTCTTTAAAAAAGAAATCACAGACAGACAGGCGTAACTTTAAGGAAGAGACACCATTATCCACGTACTGACATGGCCTGACAGCAAGCAATGGACAAATGACCTCTAGGGAATTCGTAAGGCCAGCAACAAGGCAGAAGTTGGAGTCTTCTTGGTAAAAACAACTCTCCCTTCTAAATTCCTCTGGGCCTTGGTTAGGGTTGGGATTCTCGCAGAGAAACACTTTATCAAAGTCTTTGGTTTCCCCAGGACTCCTTCACTGACTTAAGAGCCCACCTAGACAGGCTGGACTGCTTAAAAAAACCTACCTGGTACCTATCGTATGTACCAGGGTGCTCTGTGTTGTCTTCATACATGCGACTGTTACAGCTAAATCTGCTCCATCATAGTCAGTAAGAAAAGGAACTGTCATACAAGAGGACATGAGACGAGGGTTTTCAAAAGAAAACATGAAGATATTCAGAGTAGTAACTTTTTTGGCAATTCCTCTCTCAAAACTTTCTAAAACTAAACAACCACCACAATCAAAACACAACAAAGTTGAGAATAGCCTTTGCATGGTCTTTAGTTGTAGCAAACATACTGTCCTTTCTGCTGTGCTTGAAAGGCTTTAATTTGCTCAGGCTACTTGTGTAAGAGGGATAATGAATGCAAGCCTGTGGAAGACAGTAGTCCAACAGCCAGCCCTGGCAACACCAAATGTCCAGTCCAGCAGGTGAGTTGCTCAGTTGAGCATCAAGAGCATGATCAGCATCTATAGCAGAGGCTCTCCCCACTGCTGTCTGCAGTACAGCTGCACATAAACCCTTGCAGTTGCTAGTATAAAAAGGTCACTGCTACAATTCCACTGACCTTAAGGATTTCCCAAGTCTGCCACTACTCATCTAAGACAGCACTGTATTAGACACTCTGAAGGAAAAGGTAGCTAATAAAGAGGGGATGCATTTGTCAGTTTGATGGTGTGACTATAACAAAATGACAAGCTAAACATAGCCTGCTGTAGTAGAATGGCTGTTTCCATCACAGCACAGGCACCAGGCTGGAAATAGCTCCCCAGAGACACACTGTGGTACAGAGCACTTCAGGCTGTGCTGTGCAAAAGTAGTACTGAGGCAGGCTCGGTCACACTGCCACGGAGAAGCTGCTCTTCCATCTAATCCTGTGCACCACAATGCTGTACTGCAAACAGGCCTATACGGCATTAGGATACCAGACGGATATACTGGGGTATTTCTATCAAGTGCACCGTGAGGTAAGACTTCAAATATAAAGGTACAGATAAATACAGCCTCACTTCAGTGAGGCTTCAGAATTTATCATTAATTTGGCCAAATATTTTCTGTAAAAGTTAAGCCTTGCACTTGCTAGGACATCGCTAAAGTGGAAGAACAACTGCATTGGGGTGATGAAGTCATAAACTCCACTCATTTTCACATTCAAAGGAGACGTGAGACTTTAAAGTGACTCAACAACTTGGACTGAGTCACCTCAGTGAGTGTTTTAAACCAATAAGACTCAACTCTCCTGATGCAATAACATGCTATCTTGTCACAACCCTAAGAGTAGAAACCATTGGGCAAGCAGAAAAACACAAGAATAATGAGTAAATTGTTTTCTTTTTAAGTTGTTCTTGGAATATATTATGAAAGTTTACTCAGAGTAACTGAGTTTTTCTTCATCTAGTTACAGGTCATTTATTCATCACATCACCATAAAAATTTCTCCTCCTCCCCATCTTATGCTGTTACCTCATCAGTATTTACAGACACAGCCAACACAAGCATTCCCAACCCACAGCCTTTCACTCAGCTATGTATACCACATCCTTGTCACCACCTATTGTTGGTTACACCCATTTGAAATTCCTCCTTTTGTAAGCAGGATGTCACCCAGAAGAAAAGTGATTCCATGCTGCCCCAGGTGTATTTTCAAGAGCAGCCTGTGCTGAAGTGTCCTTTCACATGCATCAGCCCCCACCAGTTAACTCAGCTGGGTATGAGACTATTCAAATACCTGGTTTAACTCATTTCCTTTAATGTCATATTCCTATCCCTCTCTTTTAAAGATGATGATACTCATTTTGTAAGGAAAAATTACAGTTGTGACAATTCCAAGAAATCTGTGCCTTACAGTACACTCACCATGCACTTTCTTAGACCATTTGCCTTCCTTACCCAGGTCTGACCAGCCACCTCTTTAGGGGACACTCTCTGCCCCTGCCTCCCATCTGATCAAAAAAATCAAATCCCACTGCAGCAGTGAGTGAAGTAAAGGGAATCCAGTCTGCCTCAAGGGAAAGCCACACTTCTGGAAGTTTGCCACTTACTTCTTCTCCAAGAAGCTTCCATTCCAGCACGCAGCTGAGGACAGTATCTGAACAACACTACTGTTTGCAGCAAGAAGACAAAAGAAAACAGAGATACAGGTTAAGAGCGGATGTCCCAGCAAATCTCTTCAGCTCTCTTTCCTTCCTTCTATGGGAAACAATGTCAGGGTCATCCCTTCAGAGGCACAGAGGGCAAGAAGTTCATTCAGGATCATGTAATGTCCCTCTTTGAAAGGAGTGTTAGCAGTGCCTCTTTTCCACCTATGCTGCCCTTCTCATGGCAAGCACACTTGGGAAGGAACTTAATCAGTCTGTTCACAAGTTCTTGCTGCTTTTCATGAACTCTAAGCACACAATGAAAGACAACTTTAGAATCCATTTCCCACCCACCATTTGCAATGTTGAGGCAGCCTCAAGTTCATCTGGTTTTGCTCAGAAGCTCTCACCTGGCAGCTTTGTGACTGGCAACTGTCCTCCCCTTGGAAATGACCAAGAACCACACTTGAAAAGGTTGCTAAATTTCAAGTGAAAGCATGGCACGGAAGCCAACAAAATTATTTCAATAGAACTTTCAACAAAAGGCTTGTCCAGTGCCACAATACCTACTTGACAGAATTAGAACTGTTCTTTTCTAAAAGCTTTTGCCTCCAGACATCTATAGTTTCATCATTTATTAAACAGGTGTAACGTGTTTCATTTATGGTCCGGAAATCATCAGCAGGCAAGGAATTCTGTGAGAAGATACAGATTTCAGCAAAGACAAGGCTTGTAAAACAATTCCTACCTATCCATAATCTCTGTTTTAATATATAACTGATAGTTTCCTCTAGTGTGGTCTCTGAAAAGGTTTGGTTAGGAACTTGTGGCATTACTAAGAAGTCCAAAAGGGAAGGCATGAAGAGGTATGGAAAAAAAAAATCATTAAATATATTTTAAAAAGAGGAAAATAAAAAAATCATTTCCCTCTTAAATACTGCCCTGTATAACTACAGGCTTACCACATTAATTCTAGAACTATTTCCATGACTCAGAAGTGTATGTCAAACACTTACTGAAAGAAAAAAGAAGACAAAAGCTGAAAAACCAAATTAGCACTGAGCCCTCTATCCCGCACAGCTTGACAAAATCCCAGTGTATGTGGTTCATGGCCCTACAACACTAATCATGCAGACCCCAATGCCACAGGTGGAAAGCAGCCCTTTGCTTCCAATATGCAAAGATTGGACTCCCCTCCCTGCTGATCAAAGTGAAATCAGGATCATCCTAATGGCTTGGATGTGCCTCTAAAAGGAAGGCAACTTTCAGCCACTCCTCAGGAGCTGTAAAACTGTCATAGCTGGCAGAGTTTGTATGGCAGAATGGACTCCAAAGAAACACTTCAATTTCAAAAGATTCTAGTAAAAACAAAAGATGCCTTGTGAAGGCTGGGACAGAGGAGCAGACTTGAAAAGATATTTCATTTGTTTTACCTCATATTTGGAGCAAAGCACAAATGTTTGGTCTCCTCCAGAGAAGATATGTTTAACAATATGATATTTACAGGCATCTGTTGAAGAAAGACACAGTTGTGTTAGAGGCTGATGAATTCAAGTCCCTACTGTGCTTTCTCCCCCACATTTGCACTGCCTGTACAACTACCAGGAGCACCTGGGTCCTTTGAAGGCCAGGCTGAAATCAGCTGGAACTCAAGCACTGTAACACTTTCTTGAGAAGTACACAGGGTCTGGCAGGAAGGAAAAGTTGTCATTTTTAAACTGCAGTAGGGGCTTTAAAGAGAGAACAAAGCCTTCAGAACTCACTATTAGTACAATTTCTGAAGTCTCAAGATTGCCAAATGCTGAACTCTGCCATAAAAAGAGAAAAGGGAGATGGCAGACATTAACAGAGAGAGCAAAAGGTCACCAGTAATTTCCATAGCGCATTTGGGGATTCTTTTGCTATTTCCAGAAATTTCACGGAACAATGTTAAGATGTCTTTAGACAGCCATGGGTGAAATGAAATTATTTATGTCCAAATTGTGCATAGTACATACCAGGTTTCCCTGAGAGTTGCCCATTATGAGCTGCCCAGTGACCCTTGACGGGAGAGGGGCACTTAACATTGCAAGTGTGCCCCGTTCCCAGCTGGCCTCTTGTTCCACAGCCAAATGCATAGATCATTCCTGAAGAAGGCACAAAGGCTAAAGTGTGATGTCTGAAAGAGATGGATACAAAGTTTGAGCCTTGTTTAATAATAATAAGAAAAGCCACACTAAGAGGAAAAAAATCACTAAAACCAACCAACCAAACAACAAACAAAAGCCAAACAAACAAAAACAAAAAAGAAAAATAAAACCAAACCAACAAAACAAAGGCAGCCTAAAACTTACTCTCAGTTCCCCTAGGCCAGAGGCTGTTGCCAAGCAGCATCTTTACACGAGCACCAATGCTCAGTTTTTGCCACCTGATGGCACCAGTTTATGGGATGGAGCTCTTTAGGTGGAAATGACAAAGAGCAGCTTGTGCCAGCACTGTGTTGGTATCAGGGTCACAGTATTACCCTAGCCATTTGCTAAGCCTGTACAAATCAAAAGCCAACAACACACCACTAGTGTTACTAACTCACTTTTCATGAAAGGGACTGGAAACTTGTGACCAAATGGGCTGCTGCTTTGAACTCTTGCTGAATTATTAAGATGGAAAAGTATCTTTTACAGGTAACAGCTCAGGGTTCAACCCCAACTAAAAACCAATCTCCTTTAGAGGGCCTTAAAATTCTCATGGAAAGTAAAATTTAATTTAATTTAGTTTTGACACAGAGAATGCAGAAGCGAGACTATTCCCCCTATCTACATGACTCAGTATCAGCATTAACCTCCACCAGAGAAAATTTCTGACTGCACAGAGGACTTACCTGCCACAAGCAATCTGGGATACTTCACTGCCCATTAGCTCAAGAACTCTTCGGGGGTTCACTTCATCATTCATGGAGTCATGTCCCAGTTGCCCGCAGGAACCTGCACCGAACGTGAACACCCCTCCACTCTGTTAGCAAATCAAACAGCATAGTCTCCATTTAGGGACTCATAACCCAGCAGTATCTGACTCCAGTTTCAGTATGAGTCCAAGCTTAGGCAAAGATTGCTGGGGATTTCCAAAGGATTCAGAAGAGAAATTTGGGTTCTGCTAATGCAGCTTCCAAATAAGCTACCTTGCCACCCATCAGAAATGAACAGAATTATCTTTATGTATGTCTAAATTACAGAAGCTTCCCTCCACCATCACCAGATGAATCTGAAATCCCAGCAAGGTTTAAACATATCTGAGCAGCCAATACTTTACACACATCTCTGTCAGCTGCTGGTCAAAAACACACTGTGACTTTTTTCTTTGAACATGAGCTTCTGCAGAACTAGTCTTCTACAATGGTGTTGTTCCCACAGGGATCCCAAAGTCAGCTATTAAATTCATTTTACAGTGGAAGACACTGAGGCACCAAAACAGGAAGCAACAGCTACAAAGTGGAAGAGGCAAGGCAAGAACTGAGAAGTTATCTTTCAAATTCTAGCCCTCTCCTCTGTTCACTGAGCTATACAGCACTTGGAAGCAGCAGGTTTGGAATTGTAAACCTCTTGTAAATGCTGAGAGTGACTGTTTCATTTAAACACTCATTCATTTTGGCTTCCATCTTACTCTGATGCACAGTATCACTCTATTTTCCAACAAAACGCTATTTTCGCCCCTTTGGATGTGCATGTTAAATTTTTTTTGCTCAAAGCTAATTTCTTTAAGCAATTCACCTGAGTTTTGCTATTCATTGCCACAGTTTATTAAAATCTTCATCTTCAAAACCAGCAAAGGATCATGTTGGCAATAAAACTCAGAATAAATAATTAGGCTATACTTTCCACTTAGTTTCTTTTACTGGAGTCAGAAGGAATACAGTAAGTCAATCTGTTGTTTTCTACCATTACTCAGGAAACTACTGTGAAACCACCAGGCAGGCAAGACAGCAGCCAGGGTTCCCAAGTTAGCATCTTTACCTTTGTCAGGACTGCTGTGTGTTCCTCTCCACAGCTGATGTAAACAACCTTCTGAGATCGCAACAGCTTCACATGGCAAGGGGATTCTCGGTCTGCATTGAAGACAAAGAAAATAAAGAAGCTGTTTCATAAACACAAACCTACATGTCTGAGAAAACCACTGGCAGTCTGACTTTCAGACTTGGTCTATGAGCACAAGGGAAGCTTAAACAACAGTGGTGAAAAAAACCATGTCCTTGAGTACTTCACTGCCACCTTTCCTCTCCAATTCTTACAAGACTTGACTGACTCAAACAAAATTGTCCAGAGCAAGAATAAAAATGTTGAGAATCTTGTATAAACTCAACATGCACTTTCCATGTGGAGATATGATGAGTGCAGCCTAGCTACATCCACCTTCAGCTTCATGCCCCATTTCAGATTCCTCAGTGATGACTGCAAACATTTGTTTCCAAAACCTTGCTTAGACCTTTTCCATGTAGAACAACCCTGACACGTAGGAGACAGTTGTGCAACACACATGACAAGCTGAATCCCAATGTGTATTTAAATACCTAGTCTTCCTTCTGTTATCATCCTCTAAGCAGATCCTCCTACTTGCAAAGGCTAATCACTGCCAACCATTAAGTGATGCTCTTCTCCTTCTCTCTGACATTCCTAATCATTATAAGTGCGTCTCCCGGGGATGAACACAGTAAGCAAGGTTTTACTGATGTAAAAATAAAAGCTAAGCATTTTGAGGAGCAGTAGGCACCCCAAAACAGTTAGATAATAAGGGGAGCAGCTGTTTACTTTATACCAACAAAACCTCAGGTTTCTATCTATAGAAGTTGTCCACTTTTTAAGATTCTCACCTAAGGAGTTATAAGGTGCTTTTCTTCTGGGTAGTGAAAGGAAAATGGTCATATTTCCATGGATTTAGAATTGAGAGCAGATTTCATTTACTTTTTTCTATATTTTACCACTCTGATCTTTCGTTTGACAGGAAGAACACCTACCTCTACAGCATAATTGTTTAAATAACAAGCGCTTGTAGACTTCACTATTCATGTTCACCAAGTATAATTCACACTGTCTTACCGTGATTCACTTACCATAAATAGCAAATATTTACTACAGTGCCATGCACTGAGGGGTAAGCAGAGTATGATCCCTGGCCAGCAACGCCCCGTGAGCAGATGCCTATTCTGTGCATTTAAGATTAGCCCCATGTCAAAGCAAGCCTCTCATATGTAACCTGCGGCTCTGTTGAAATTAGAAGGAATTACCTGGCAATCTACATGGAAAAAACACTGCTGCTCTTACATTAGATCAGCTCTAGTTTACATACAGTACAAGAGAACAGAACTGTAGCATTTCTGAGAGAAGACAAAATATGTTACAAGTTTTACAAGTGTGTTTCATACTCCGAAAAGTGTGAAGCAAGACAAAAACATGCATACAATGTATTAACCTCCTTTGCTAAACTACAGGCTGTTTTTTGAGTAATTGCTTTAAATATGTTTCAGTTGGTAAGGTGGGCTGTCAAAATGCTTCATTTCATTACAGATACACAAAATGTGAGGTAACCCTTTGCCCTTGCAACATAGTGTTTATATGCTATTGCATTATGTAACGTAACAATTACAAGTATATACATCTTGTGTACTCACTTATGCAAAATAAGTTATCTGTGCATGATAGGTACCACATCAACATTCAGCAACTATGCAGAGCTTAAAGCTATTCAGTAACTATGCAGAAAATGATAAAGAGGTTGATTTGAAGCTTCGAAGGAAATCTCCCATTCATTTGTTTTATTGCAAAAAGTTAAGAATGTGTGAACAACAAGCACAGGAGATCTGGGCTTTTCAGAGTAGTGGTAAAGTCATATCTGCTCTTCAGCCTCATTTATAAACCTATCTTCAAGCCTTTTGATGGCTAGGCTCCACTGAACATGGGCACCTGAAAAAACTGCCATTGTAGTATGTGTCTGGCAAATTGTGCAACGAATAAACTAGAGAGCATTTTACAACGTGGAGATATTCTGTGTTGCCATCATTTTTTTGTATACAGATGCTCACCAGTCAAAACTTACGTTGGCAAACAGGAGGATGGCTTCAGCCTGCTGTTCTTCAGGGAGAGCCTTTGCTCCCCACCAACTTCAAACAAAATATGGACAAAGCAATTTTGAGAGGAGGGAGAAAGAATATGAGCCCTTCCTTTGATGACTGCACGCTGACACTCACACTCGAAAGACCTTTCTTTTTGACCCTCCTTCACTTCCCCAGAAGGGGAAAAAAATGTGTTCTGTTCCTACAAAGTATGAAAAGCCTTAATAGAGACAGAGATTGTTTCTCTGCTGTCTCATCCCAAGAGGAGTTGTTGAGCATTACATATCTACTCACTAAAAATACACTGTCAATGCAAAAGGAGACCCTAGGCCAAAGTAGCGTATCCTTCTTTCACCTGGGAGCATAATTTTCATACCTCGTTCATCACTTAGTCCCAGCTGTCCTGAGCTGTTCTTCCCCCAGCCAAACACAGCTCCTGAGAGAGAAAGGGCAAAACTGTGGGCTCCACCTGCAGCAACCTGAGCCAAAGGAATCCCATCAAGAGACTTGACACGTTGTGGACTGGCCTGGGAGGGACATTCTTTGCCCAAGCCCAGCTGACCATAGTGGTTCTGGCCCCATGTAAAGAACTGGCCATCTAAAACAAAGAAAGAAATAGAATGGTGAGTAAAAGCTAGTCAACAGAAAAGCAAGTCTGTCAAAATGAACAAGAAACAGTGCTGGAGGCTTTGCTCCCACCCAAGCCTCATGATAAAAAAGAAATAAAATAAAATCAAGCAAGACATTATTTGCTCAAATAAAAGCACAGCCTGAAGCCACCAGATAAATAAACAGACAAGCAACTAAGTGCAAAATACAACATACAACTGCTGTAATTTAAACAGTGCAACAAAGAACAGTCCACATGTTGCACACAGAAGAGTAATAGCCAAAGAAAATTTCATCATAAAGACATTAATTACACACATTTTTCTATATCAAGATTGAAAGCTTTTAAATGTTCCTGCCATTATTCACCCCTGAGACAGTGGGTGGTCTGTGTGCAATGCTTTCTTTCTTGACAGTACTGGCAACGCTTTTCCTCCATATTCATCGTACCTGATCCATTTTATAACATCCCATGTGGCCTGAAAGCAGTCAGGGTATGGGATGTCCTTGATTTATTTGCAGAAGCATGCAGTCTTGGACACTGTGCAAAATAACAGCACAAATTTTGGTAATTAATAGTGAATGCTACAGTACCTGCTGCCAGAGCCAGGCAATGCCAATTCCCACAGGAAACCTGCAGTATCGTCTGTTGGTTCAATTTCTTTATCAACCTGAAGACAACGACACTATTTTAGAATAAGTGTCCACAAATACAGTATCACCTTAGATAAAAACTATGATTTCCACCCAGATATTCGTTTTACAAATACACACAACCTATGGTTTTGAGACTGACGAACACAGTCTTGAAGGTGATACAGATCCATACATAATAGATGTAAATCTGTGGAGACCTTGAGACACTTGACTACTAACTTGGCTATGTTTTCTACTGTAACACTGAATCCAACCATCTGGAAATGGTGGAAATAGCTGTTTCTTGGTGTCTCTCTCACTATTCTTTTTCAGGCACTGACATTTTTCATGTTGTCAGGGGCCTAGCAGTTCCTATGAGTTACAACACCAAAACCTCTTCAGTGCTTTGTACAGAGAATAGCATGTCAAAGGTTCAAGTTATTTCACAAAAATGTAATTCTTAAAATGGCACTATCACACTGACACGTGAGCCTGTCTCTCTCTAGTTATATCAGAACCATGTGCAAGTTAAGGACTGTCTTCCCACAGAGCCCTTCAGCTCAAACATTAATCTTCTGTAATTGAAACTCTTCCTTTAAATACTGTTTCAACAATGACAGCTATCCTAGAGAGATGTCCCAAAGTTCTGCTCTGCACTGGATCTGCAGTGGCAGACCAAATGACAGGCTACATTTGCTGTTAACACAGTATGATAAAAGAACATGAAGTGCAAAGGGACCAGTTACCATTACTATGGTGGTAAGGTAAGAACTGTGAACTGCTTTGGATGGAGGAATCTTGGTGTCTGCCACTGGCCTCTGCCCCTACCACCATCTCTATAGGCCCTTGCACTTAAGCCTATTAGTTCTCTGACACAGGTAAGAGACATTAAATAAGTTAATTAAACTGGTCACTATCCTAAAGTTTCTGAGAAACACTCACTATTCAGAATTGCAGCAGGATGGTGCAGTAGCTTTGCTGCTAACAGGTAACACTGAAAAAGAGTTTCAGAGCTGAAGTGCCATTTCATTCAGCCATATAATTTATTTCCCTGTTCTTGAAATGTCTCTCCTATCGTCCTAAGGACTGAAAGAGAGACGAGTCTCACAGCATTTCTGTTTTTGAGTCCTCCCTCATGCACCTCCATGCTCTGTACAAAACATTATGGCATTTTTCATTGAGGAAGCCAAGCGCACTCCAATTTTCTTTTTCATGACTCAACCACCCGTGCACAGAAGGTCTGTCCTACCCCAAACCTCCTGAGGACTGTTCTGAGTCCTGGGGGGCTCAGGAAGCACCAGAACAGTACTGAAAAGGAGAAAGGAATCACCCTTACAACCCTACATGGGAAGTGCACTATTACTGCCCCACTGAGAGAAAGTGACTCTCCCACCAATGCCAGGCTGGAAGGTGAGCAACCCTTGATGTATCACCTTCAAGGAGCTTCCTTAAGGAAATCTGAACCTGTTAAATGTTTACCTTGGTACCATCACTGCATCTTCCATAGTGGTGAGTCCCAGCTGTCCATCGCTGCCAGCGCCCCAGGAGAAGAGCTGGCCCTGGTCGCTGAGTGCCACACTGTGAGACTCCCCACAGGCCACATGCACAATGTGCTGCCCAGCCAGGGCTCCAATTTGCTCTGAGGGAAACAAAAAAAACCTCTGTGGTCACAGGATTCATCTCTCAGACATCTCACAGTAACACACAGACATGAGGTTGGCGCAAATCTGTGTGCAGAGCCATTCAAATGAGTGCACTGATACACAATTTAGTTTTAAAAGACTTCCTACATGAGAAAAAGCACTAGATTTACTGAAAATGTGTCACTGCTGAGCTCTTCAGAAAGCCTGGTCTGAAAGCCATAGAAGGCAGGTAGGTACATGTCCCTAAGCACAATGACAGACTATACCCAGCCAGTCTCAGACACAGGGAACCACCTATCAGGTTATTTAAGAACAAACAGACTTCCTAGATTTGAGGTTTTCTTACTTGGTGTTGATTCAGGGATCAGCCAAGAAGACCAAGAAGTCAGCAGACCTTGTAAAACATAGTTGATCTTCCATAGCTCTCAAGTCCAATGAAGATGAGTCATCCACAAAGCTGGATGTCATTCACAACCCATACACCACACCCTGCTTTACTGCTTGATGTGTGTTACAACATCCCATGTCAAACACTCATTAAAAAAGTCCCATAAAAAGGAAGCAAAGCAAGAAGGCCTTAACAGAGGTATGAAAGATATAAGAGAAAAAAAATCATCACTCAGTCCTCTGGGAAATACCCACAATTGACTTCTCATCATTACATCACGTTAAGCAAGTGAAGCAGGCTTGACAACTACTGTTACAATATCTATAACCAGATCTTATTCATTACACAGAGTTTTTACAAATGGAAATATTACACAACTGATGGAAAAACTCTCTGCACACCAGACAGAAGCAAAGTTGCTTTTCATCATAACTACAAATGTTCCAGCTGGAGGAAGAAAGATTTCACCGTGTAAGCTACAATGCAGGAATCAGTTTTACTGAAGTCCCACTTGCCTGTGACATGAAACGAAAGAGTAGGTACATGCCATTCCGTGAAAATGATACCTCACATCAAGGGCATCCAGAAATCACTCACACAGCATCAAAATCTTCACACCAATCAATCCTCGTCTTAAATAAATGTAGGAGGAAGGCACCCCCTTTAGGAGGGCTTGCCTTATAAGTCTGGAAGTCAGAAAATGAGCAGGAGAAAAATCCACAATGGGTGTTATGGAAGAAAAAGGTGACAATTATTTAAATATGTATTCTAGCAGAGGAAAATGCCACCTGAACATGTGCTTCACTGGAGGTGCAGTTTACAAGTAATAAGCACATAAACTTCCAGGAGAGCTTGAGGCCTGCCTGCTACCCAACCACTCTTTAGCCCTACCATCTAGTAACACATTTTGTCCTCAATTAATACACAGCTTCCACACTTGGGCCCTTAAGCATCCAACTATGGCACTGCTTGGCAGTGGTTTATGTTCGTTTGCATATATTACTTAGGGAGCCTATTTTTATCTGTGAGCTCTAAACAAGCCAGCAGCTGTAAGGGCTGATCAAGGTCAATAACAAACAGTGGACAAGGGATCTCAGCAGCACATGTGGCTATGGTGTCTTCCTCTCAGTCATCCAGCAAGGCAAAAAATACCTGCTGCAATGTGCCAGACACACCACCTAAGTTCAGACAAGTGTGTTTCTGTACTGGGACCCAAAAGCCCAAAACAAAAGCTGCTGCTAGAGAGGATTACACCACTAAAAGGAGAGAAGGATGAAACCATCCACTCCTCCAAGGAAAACCCTTTGACTCGTGAACCCATCATTTCTCTATAATCTTACAGGCAGCGTACACTGAGACTTGGCTCTTATCCAGAGCAACTGAGCTCTTCAGAGTGGTTATAAACTCACCAGCCTGCCCTTCTTTCAAAGCTGGTCCCTGCACACTGCCCAGCACTCCAGAGGACATCACAAATCTGACAAAGAAGCAAACGTGGACAGTATGGGATGCTGGGGCACCCATAATAGAGATTGTTTTGCTACCTGCAGGCATGAATGAGCTAATTTCTTCCCTGAGAAAGCAGTATTTGCCACAGTATACATGTCTTATTTGCTGTGGAAGGACTACCATGAGCTGACCCTGAACCACTGGAGCACCGTGGGAAGGTGACAGAAGACTCCAGTGACCAAAGATGAGTATCAGGAGCTGGAGCAGGCAGGAGTCTGACCACAGCAATACTGCAAATAGAGAAAGAGTGCCCTGAGGTATGAGGCTGTGGCAAGGACTTCACACACTGGGAAACTGAGAGGACATACAACAGGCTTAGAAATCCACGGTTGTTTCAGTCCCCACTGGCTCCATCTTAAGTTTAATTTGGCAACACAAATGTGACCTTGCTCTATGTGCCATCTCAAGGGACTAATAAACATCAACTTGTTTTCAAAGGCTGCCCTGTGTCACTGAAAGCCTTCAGTGACTGCACTGCTCACCCATGAAACAGAGTACAGTCTCATCTAGACACCCTAGATAACCACAGACAGAATAAAAACATGCCTGTCTTGGAGCTGAAGATCTTTGCCTTTAGAAACGCACATGTATGGTCCACCTCACCACAGTACATTCCTAAGACCCTGTCAGTAGCAGCTTGCCTGTAAATGCCAAACAGTTTAAGTTTTACACACTCATACACATTTCCTTCTGGAGATGGAAAAATGCCAGCCTTCCCCTGGGAGCACAGGCTATCCAGGCAGTCCAACAAGGGTCCCAGTTAATTATCAGGCTTGCCAAGTCACTGCATGTACCTTCTCCCAGCTAACATGAGCAGTATTATCAAAAACATCTGAGAATTACTACTTCATTGATCTCCCACCCTTCCTCACATCAAAATATTACACATTTTAGTGGTTTGTATCCATTTGTTTTAATTTCCAAAGCATCACAACACCATTATTCATTCCTTAGAAAAGACGTATCATTGCACTGAGATGAAGGGCACGAAGAGTGAAGTTTATTCTTAGTATAGTGTCTTCAGTAATAGATGAATAAAACCAGTCAAGTGGAGCTTAACAGGCACAATTATATACAAAACTAAGCAGAACAAAACCCTGAAAGCAACAAGGAAGGGCTGAAGGAGTTATGCAATACAGTATTTCAACACCTCATAAAACTTTCAAAATGCAAACAAAAACCCACAAGTTCCAAGAAGTACACATTGACACAATCTTTTCTTTCTGAAGCTGTCAGCTGTCTCAAAACAGCACCAGTGGTCAAAAGTCAGTTCTTCACATTTGGTGGAGTTCCAACTTTCATTTCTCTTCTTCTGTCCTCTTTAACCCACAGAACCACAAACACACATATCAAGGTTTGACTTCTTTTTGGACATACTAAGATTTGACCTTTTTTGCTCTTAACCTTGTCAGATCTCTTCATAAAATACGCACTGGAGTAAAGAATGAGG
This sequence comes from Pseudopipra pipra, assembly GCF_036250125.1. Taxonomy (NCBI): domain Eukaryota; kingdom Metazoa; phylum Chordata; class Aves; order Passeriformes; family Pipridae; genus Pseudopipra; species Pseudopipra pipra. The sequence continues at coordinate 20,597,827 of NC_087552.1, read as the reverse complement.
CAAAACGTCGTCAGGATAGCCCATCTCTGAAAGGTGACAGGCCTGCTTCCCAGGACTGCTCTTGTGTTTTCTCGGTTTGCAAAAGTTGAGGATAAGTGGCGCATGTTTCTGTAACTCAGCTTTCTGACAATCGGTGCATTTAGCTTGAAGGTTTGGAAATGGCAGTAAAGCTGAGCTAAGAATGAAAACCCCTGAAAAGCCCACCTTCAGTCCATAGCTTCACTATTTATAAAACAGAGCCTGTGCTTTGCCCCCAGAGCATTGAAAAGCTATACAAGATTTTCAGTTTCTGTGACTGCTAGAAGCACAAAGCACTCAGTTATACTGCTCTAATTAGAATTCACAGGCAATGAATGATTAATTAGCCTTTCTACTCCTAGTAATTTTATCAGAGAGTTGGTACACCCTTTCTATGTATAGCTTCCAGCTGCTCACAAGACAGGCTTTTGCTAGAGGACATGGCAAAATCCTTCAGCCATATGTGTTCTGGGATGTACACGAACAGCACCAGATGGCCTCTACTGCCTGAGAAACTACCAGCCCTGAGGTTACACCTTCAGTGTCAAAATCTGGATTTCTTCACTGGTGAGAAGAAGCTGCGTCTTGGAAGAGTTTCAAGTGATTTCAGTCTGCTTGGACACCTGGCCAAAATTTCTCATTGCCTCCCCAGCTTGACAACAAGAAACTCAGAGCTTTTGCTCATCTTGGTTGTTGCTTTCAGCAAGGAAAGTGCTCAGAGGTTCTCTAAAATAAGTGTCTTACTAGCTTGCCTGGATAAGAGATGGCAGTAGAAACAAAGGGAAGAAAAAAACAGGTATGGTAAGATAAGAAATTCCTCTGGGTTAAATGCTAACAACTGGCAAGTCTAAGGACAGATGAGCCAATTTCTTTGCATTGCCATGTTTGTTAATATAGTCCACATCCACACTGAGGATGAGTGAGCATTGTGCAACTGAGATCCAAAAATCAGAACTGTGCGATACAATGTTTTAATACACAAGGCAGCTGAGTATTTAATCAGACACCAACAGCCACGTAAATGTCACCCATATGATCTTTCTATTCTCCGAGTACTGAAAAGCCTTAATTCTCATAGGAAAGGAGCCAAGTTCTCTCCTTTTGGAGATGAATTACATCAACACATCAAACCATCTAACAAGGTGACACTAACAGCATTAGCACATAGGGAAGCCTGATTCAACAGCCAAAAACTCCATGAAAATCTGTTACTGCCTTCAACAAGCACCATGAGGAAATGAAAAAACCACTACAGCCCAAACTTATCAATCATGAGCATTTTATTAAGCCACTGTACAAAAAGCAAGTACACAACAGCGGATCTACCAAATGCCCTGACAAGATTTTTATACATTAAATAGTAAACTACAGCTGACTGCTGATTTCCCAGTCTCCAACAGCACATCCCAGAGATATTTCTGCATATGGATATCCTGGCTGTATTTCTAGGCTGTGATAAGCTTCATGATTTCAGTCCTAATAAAGTCAGCCGAGCACTAAAACACGTCAGAGTGTTTTAATGAAACTGGAAAGAGGAAAAGAGAACAAAGTGCAGCAACCCAAATCCTTGCAATCGGAAGTGCACTAAGACAGAGGCATGCCCAAGATTTCTCCCTCCCCCTATGAAGGTTTCTCCTTTTTTTGTCAGCGTAACTTCAATGTTCTAGCTATTCAATGTTTTTATCGGTAATACCAGTAAAATACCAGTGTTTTTTTTACCAGTAGCAGCACAAGTACACTCACCAACTTTTCCAGGAAACATCATTCCCAGTGAAAGTGTGATTCTGCCATTTGGCAGGAGGGGGAAATCATGCTGTTTGCCAAGGCCTTTTTGCCTCTGCCTCTCTCCTTTAAAGCTCCCAAGAATGACCCTCTGATTTCCTCCTGCACACTTTCAACTCTGACCACCTAGGCATCTCACACTACTCACAGCTGTCACACACAACATCGGGAGTCTGGAACTAGGATGAAGAAATCAGACTCTATAAACCACTTAAGCAAACTACAGACTTTGCAAAGCTGTCATGTGCTTTTTGAAAACATAATCTAACCCAGTCAGCTAAAACTGCTCCTGTGGCTTCACTCACACCACCTCTGCACGCTGTGGTTTGTCCGCAGTAATACCACAAGAACGTGCACAGGGAGGAAACAAGGGCTGTTGGACAGTTTCAAGAACACACCTTGGTGACTCTACACAGTCTCTGGCACAGCCAGGCAGACGAGACACACAACACGTAGGCAGCTGGAACCGCCCTGCCTGACACCAGCTCCACAATTTCACCAACCTCCCTTCCTCCTCCTTGTCAAGCCTCTCTACAAAGACATTACGTGCTTGTGGCATCTTATGTTCAGACTACGTGACGCTATTGCACACAAGGGTGGGGGAAACTCTGTGCTCTGCACCTGTAACAGCACAAGACTACAAGAGCAAATCCCATCTCCACTGTACGGCAGCTACCTTGGCTTTCTGCCTGCTGCTCTCACCCATGCATGGCAACCCATCTTATGCTGAAACTTCTCTTAGAATGGGGCAAAAGCTTTGAAGTATGGAGCAAGCAAATGTTTACATTAACATGTAACTTCCTCCAACTTTCAGTACTTGAAGTTTACTATATCCTCCCAGGAGCAATTTGCAACTCTTGAGGTCTTCCTTTCCTGAACTTCGTGAACTGGTGCTACACTTGCAGTGGAAAGCAGAGCAGTATCAAGACAAGCCCGATCAAAGAACAGCAGCACTATAAGACTGATTTGGTTACAAGGGAGCAAACGTAAACAGAGAGTAGACTTACTGAGCAAAAAATAAAAGGAGGAGGACAGTAAAGCACAGCAGGCAGACGAAAGCAGGTGACGCTCCCCAGGAACACTGTTGGTCACAGGGCTGGGAACACGATTCATAGGTAAAGAATGAGAAGTTCCAGGTAACAAAGGATTCTGCAGTCCCCTTTCATCCGCAGACACTAATGACACATAGAAATAACTGTTTCCCTTCACAACATACTCAGTACTGCTCATTAATTTACTTAGCACATCTACTTAAGTCTTAAATCTGAGAGAGGCTGGTTTAGTTATTAACACTGCCTTCACTTTATAAAGCTGCTTGTGCTCATGTAAGAGCAAGAAGTGAGAGGCCACTGTGACACCCCACGGTGTCACTTCACCTACACTTTGCCAGCTACTCCCCCTCACAGCTGTGAATGCAGACATCTACCCTGCGAAAGCAAAGCCCTTCCTCAGACATAGACATAGAAAGCCTTTTGCTTCCTTACATCGCTGCCTTTTGTCTAGGGGACACACCCTCTTTGAGGAGCTATAGGTAGACTGGCATGGGCACAGCCAGCTGGAGAAGGCTCTTGGAAAGGACTGGTCAGGCAGAGAAGGCTTGTCTGACAAGCTGGCAGAGGGAAGAATTGAGCTTCAGACCCTGGAGGTAAACAAGTAAGGGTAGCTCTTTCAAAGAGGGAAGGCACCAGGACTTGTGAAAGAAACACAGGAAAAATGTGCATTCAGAAAACCCAGAGAGAGCCTGTTTTCCTCTTCAGGCTACTGCTGTAAATGTGGTCACTCAGCCAGGCTTGCTGGCCACCGGCAGCAGAGAAGCTGTGGCTGGGCCATGACTGCTGAGAAATCCCCAAGGTCCACCACGTACACCCCAGAAAGTACAACAGCTCCAAGGCAGCCAACCCAATGGGAGCAGGATGTGCTAGACCTTAGAGTGACAGGCTGAGGGTGGACAGTAGAGGTGTAAGGGGGCATTAGGGAGATGGATGTGTGTAGATGCCAGATTTGATGTGCTAGTACTACACACTGCAAAGCAGTGACACTTGACAGAGTCTCACTTGTGGCAGCCCTAGGCTTTGATTAACTAGCATATGATTTTCAAAAGCATTTGGTGTGTTCCTCACAGTTTCCATTTATTTCAATCCTGTAGTGGTTTGCATGGGAGCAAGACAAAGCCACACGTTCCTGAAAAGCCACATCTGCACAGTGCAGACTCAATAGAGCACCCTTGCCCTTGCTTTCAAGGACATCCCCATCAGGTTCACAAATACTGCTTGAAAATACATTACTGCAAAGAAGCACAGTGACTGGGAAAAAGGAGGTAAAGAATGCAGTGCTATGAAACACTTTTTAAAAATTATTAATTTTATCTACTGGGCATTCTGAGAAAAGGAGATCATCTGTACATTCCTTTTCAGTGAGTTTATATAGGCAGGCAACTGTTTCAAAAGCAGGTCAGATGTTGAAGACAGCAAGCGTTTCTTCACAGCTCTTTTCAGCTAGCAAACATATTTGATTTCTGAGAAAAAGAAGTTTCACATAGATCTTTGAGATAAAGTCTTATTTCCAATACTGCTTAAGGTGGAGTATCAGGCAATTACAGTATTCTGTATTTGTATGATTTGTCACATCCTGAAGACAAGAAAACCCAACTTCCAGCATCAACAGCCACCAAACTATTAAATCTTTCCTAGAAGCTGTGATTCTCAGCCCTACACATTCAGCTTGATGAAGTCATCAGTTTTGTCCAGCACAGACAACTATTCTAATCAACTATTCTGATTACAAAAAGGTTGGGGCATTCAGAAAACTTTTGTCTATCACCTCCAGCTTCTTTTCTACCATCTTCCTTTATCCCCACACACAGTTACACACCCATTTTATCCTGAACTCATCTTTCAGCTTCAGCATGGTTTCAGGAAAGGGGACAGTCATTAGTGTCACACACCTACTGTTTCTAAATGAAGTCAGTTTTAAATCCTGTCTTCTAATTTTAAAATTATTCTGAAGCCCAAAACATCAATCCAGCCAAAATGGACACACCTTAAAGCAAACTCATGTTGCTGCAGTCACTACTGAAGGTGTAATAACCTCATACAGCTGGGTCAGACTCTGTGAGTGACCAAAGCAGCAAAAGGGTTGAGTACAAATGAACATACCTGACTCTGCAAGGGGTGGCCAGCTTAATAATCTGACTCTTTTTACAAACGACACTTACAATGGGTGCTGAAACATAAATTGTGTCATACTCCTTTATTATTTTTCCACTTTAATGTCAGCAGTTGCAGAACAACACCAAAGAGCTGACTCTACACTGGCGTCTTCTTCCCACAGATCCCTCAGCACGTTCATTTCCAGGCACGTCCTCCCAGCCTTTATCGGGACTGATGCCTTGAAGCAGGGCTGTCGTGCCTCTATTACATCTTTTACAGCACACAGCTCTGCTTTCAGGGTGCAGAGAAAATGGGATGAATGCAAAGCAGGACTCTTACAGACCACAGCACTTGGGAAGTGCTGCAGTAGCTGTGTGCTGAGCCTCAGCTCCATGCCCAAACAGTGGGACAAAACAGTCCCAGATCCTTTGTGAAAAGCCTGCTCAGTGGAACCTCCTTGCTGTGTGTTTAAGCTCTTATTTTGCACTGCTTCACTCATGCAAGGAGGAGAAAGGCAGGGAGAACTAAGCATTCTCCTGCCACTGATCATCCCACCAACTGGTGGCTCTCAACTTTCTGTACTCAATGCAGCAGCCACAGCTCCTTGTCTGCAACCTGCTCACAATAAACATAAGCTCTGTCACCTCTCCTCCAGAACAACCAGGGCCTCCTGGCTGACTTCTCACCCACCAGGAAGAAGCTAAAAGAGGAAGATCCACACAGACTGTCCTTCCAAGCAGGTTGCACATCTGAATTCTCAGCTGTTACAGCGTTTATGATTCACACGCATCCGCAGTGAGCACAGAGGTCTCTGGTCACTGTAATCCTGTGCTGAAGTTCAGGACAAGTGGACTTATGTTTGAAAGAAAGGTCAGAGAAATCCAGAGGATCTGGGTCGTGTAGTGGGGGTTTTTATTTGTTTGGGTGGTGTTTTTTCCTGGTTTTTGAAAGAAAATGAACTTAATTATGGTATTTCTACCCTGCAGCTATAAGGAGATAGATTCCACAATACACACAGAAACCCTGCTCCCCTGCACAATAGCATCCAGACAGGAAATATGGTAAAAAAGCATGGGTTTGTCACTGTATGTTAACAGATGAAAAGTTTGAGGCAAATTCGGCACATTTTTCTGTAACTGTCTTGAAACACTAATTACCAAAGCCCAGGTTTTCTCGTCAGCAGAAGCCAAATGAAGTCCAAATTACCTGAAGAGAACAAATATCCAGACCTGAAAACAAGTTCCCCATCTCAGATTCAAGCATGTTTTTAAAGCTTTACGAACTGCTAACAACCAGCTCGTTGCTTTACACTACTCTATAACTCAGCCCACGGTCATGGTGAGAACTCTGGAACAGCCTCTACCCTTCCATGCCAAGTGATTGTAGAGACACAAACTACAGATTGTTTCAGGGGGAAAAAGCCGGGGAGAGGAGGAGGAAAGAGGTGAGGAAAAACAACCATTTAAATATTAACAAAGCCAGATATCCATCCCTAAGAGGGATGGACTCCTCAAGCAGCTTGCTAATCACCACAATTCGAAGAAACAATTAATTGGTAAATAGTGTGACAATGTGGGAAGATGGCTCTTGGTAGAGCCCACAGGAGTAGCACACCTGGTATTACTGTGGTATTGTCAAAAGTAGGGAGTCAAACAATTGCAGACTGTTAGCTTTTAGTCAAAAGGAACGTTCTTTTAGTTAAGATAAACTTCTTAGTCATCTTAAATATTAATTTTACCAACACAGTGTAAAATCCAAGGAAAGGGCACTTCCAGAAAATAAACATGTACTGATTTACACTCTTTCAGTGGCACACACTCCCCCAGTAATTTCTGTTCCCTGAACTGGGGAGGCATAAGAATCACTTTGCCAGATGCTATCCCTGTCTCTGCATTACATTCACAAGGTCAGCTGATGTGACAGTAAACACAGCTTTTTAATTAACAAGTTTTCTTTCGTTTCAAAAGGTGCCCTCTAAGGGCTCCTCCACAAGGAACTGCTGAAACGATAGCGTTTGGCATTTTTGTGAGTAGCATGAATGAGAAGCAAAATTGAATCCTATTACAGATATGTGTAAATGGACAGCAGAACAAGAGAAAAAAAATATTCAGAATATGTAGTAAAGGAAGAAAGAGATGCAAAGTCTTCAAAAGCACTCACTGCAAACATGACAACTCTTCTCCCACTTGAAGTCACTAGTAAAACCTGCAAGACGTGGAAGGAGAACAGGGTTGGATCCATGTTCATTGCACTGTAAAGTCCCAGAATTCTATTCACAAGCCAGCATTATGTTGGGAAATAACCATCTCTAAACAACATGACCATCTGTTCTGAAAATACTAACTTTAGCATTCTGGAAGCATTAAGTCTTATGTACACACACAAAAAGTGTAAGAAATAAAAGGGAATTTCCTCTTATGAGCAAAGACCTAGGCAGCAGGAAGGAGATCACTCCACTCCTATGAAGTCTTAAAGCCTTCAAAAGGTTCAAGACCCCCTGCATATTTTCCTGTCTTGGTGTTACTCTCAAACACAACCAAGACACTCTGTAGGCCATGGTAAGCATTTCTGAAGTCCAGAGATGGGTCTCAAGGGGCTGCCTGAAGGGGACAGTCAGTACTATGTCACAGCTTCCTGAAGCAGGAGATTTGGTTCACTTCCAGAGCTGGACAGAGGTCGCCCACTTCTAGCTGCCCTCACAAGTTTGTCAGAATCAAACCACAGGGCAGAAAAACCAGGAGACCTCAGCCCACACTACCCTGTCCAGCAGAGGCTGGAGAGATGCAACTGCAAGACTCCCAATTCCAGGCATTTCTCCCATTCTCTACTTCAGACAGTCGTCTCTATAATCTCCAACAGCTCAGGATCTTATGCTCCACACATACATCTTCACTACCTATTAGCCATGGCTTCATTCATAGGTCCATGAAAATAGAAAATATGATCTTTGACAAGCCTCCTATACAGAAGGTGTAAGGTTGTCTTCATCCCATGCAGGGGAAATGGGGGTGAAAGAGGAAGGTTTGATTCTCCTTGTTCCTATTTGCAGAAGAAAACTAAGAAATTCAGTTCCCAATGCTGGAAGACAAACAGATCCACACACAGCAGTATCTGGGATGGGTCTCTCTCCAAGTTTACTGTTACCCTAAAGATTGCTGTGACTGTTTACCATGAACAGCTTCTAAAGAGAAGCTGTTCCTTGCTTTACAGCACATCCCTCCCAACTGCCCCAGCCAGCAGAAATCCCACTGCAGGCACAGTCAATAGTGCTGTGTTGGTAGAGATACATGATTTCTCAAGAATGGCCACAGGCCCCTCAGAGAGTAGCACTGCACAACCTTTATCAGAATAAATGAAACCTGTAAGATAACTGGGAGTTGGTGTCACATCTTGGAGACAGACCCTTCATTTAAGGGGTAGAAGAAGGGCATTTGGGATCAAACACAGGGAACTTTTTATTTCTATTTCAAAATATCAGACTGCCCCTCTTCTACAAGCCTAGCTGAAGGCAGGATAGAGGTCTACACTTCAGCATTCAAGATTTGTGAGATTCATTTCATGAGATCCATTTCCAGTTCTGATCTTCTGCTTGCTGTAAACCTTCCATTTTCATCATCATCTTATGCTTGCTTTATTTTATGGGTAAAACAGTAGGCTAGTTGGGTGATTTGCAGGAGGAAGTATCCTCACTGGTTGGAGTTGAATATTCAGGAGGCTTGTCTTCCTTCCACTAAGCACCTCATTTATTCCAGGGCCTAAATTTACAAGTCCTCAAGTCCTCAGTAGATGAATAGTGTGTTCAACAGAGAGGACTTAGCCGGTCCTGATAATCAAGACCTCTTTCAGTAATTGCCTAGAATCCACTTATCAGAAAAGCAAGAGATGTCAGATTCAAGGTCACCTCCTCTAATCCAGCCCATCTTGGTCATACAGCATCCAACACCTACCACTCCATTTTGAGAGAAAGAGACAAAAGACATCAACAGAGAAAAGGAGTAATGGAATCAGTCAGGTCAGATTTGCACATGCTACATGGAGAATTGTGGCTATTTTGTAGGCATCTTTTCTCTCTGTCGTGCAATAACAGGTTATGCTACAGAAGCCCCAAGCCCTACAGAGGGCAGTCTGCAATGTGAGGAATTTTTGCTCTAATTACCCACAGCAGGATTTTTATTGTATTATGGAAACAGAAATACCTGTATCTTTACCACATTCCAAAACCAAGAAGTTAATGGAAAGCAAACTGGAAGGCCAACATTCAAAAGAGTCATAGAATCATAGAATCATAGAATCGATTGGGTTGGAAAAGACCTCCGAGATCATCGAGTCCAACCCTTGGTCCAAATCCAGTCCATTTACTAGATCATGGCACTCAGTGCCACGTCCAATCTGCGTTTAAAAATCTCCAGGGATGGTGAATCCACCACCTCTCTGGGCAGCCCATTCCAATGCCTGATCACTCTCTCTGTAAAGTCCACGAGAAAGGCTTCAGGGTTTCTTCAAATAACAATTCACAACAATATCACCCTGTGAAGGAGAGGCAGTATCTGCCTCGGGTTCTGCCCATTGGAACACAACAAAGAAAACGCAAGGTGAATCTAGGGAACACAATGCTACAATGACTTTCTTCCACGTTAAGAAAGCATGAAGGGGTGAAGGCACAAGTTGACAAGAGATTCTAAGAGGGGAAAACAAAATTTACAAACCCTCTTGGCCAAAACCAAGTTTGTTCTAAACAACTATATTCAGTACAGATCCACTTATACTCTTCAACACACATGAGAAAATTCCCAGCAATAACTGAACATGGGTAGGCATAAGGATGCAGTGCAATTGGAAAGACAAAGCAGAAGATGCTTGTGACTCATGGCCCTCTCCTTTTTTGTGGAAGGGAAAGGTAATGCCAAATACCAAAATCTGCCCTGAGACCATCTGCTCTTGCCTCCATTTTGATGCATTTCCCAGACAAAGTAAGCAGACCTGTCTCCTCATCCATGCTGCTCAGCTTTAGCTTTCCAGAGCCAGCTAGTATTATTCAGCATCATTACTGTGTTACGTGACATGATTATCAGCTCTGCGAGCTGCTCCAGCTCTAGAGCAATCAGTACAAAGCAGCTTCCATAATCTTCTCAGTCCACCAGCCTCAAGACAGTTTGAAGAGCATATAAAAAGCAGACTTACCTGGCTTGCTTCCTTCACAGTCATGCCCCAGTTGACCTTTGGTGTTCAAGCCACAGGTATACACCTCCCCATCTTCCAACAGGAACACAGAGTGATTTCCTCCACATGCCACCTCCTTGACATTTCTGTCATGAATGAATCCATACACCTGTGGTTCAGGAATGATGACCTGGAGGTTACTACCTATCCCAGGTTGTCCAAAAGACGAGTAGCCCCAGCATAGCATTTTCTCTCTTTTCAGCAAGTCATGTATCCTTCCTGGGCAAGAGAAACAGGGAAATGAGTGTGAATGAAGCAAGTACTCCACAACTGATCCTACGGAGATCCTGCTGCTCATGGCAGGAGGTGGAAAAAAACAGAAAAGGTATTTCCTGCATGACTGTCAGGTTTGCAAACTGCCAGTAAACCATTATACAGACAAAGACGAATCAAGACAGCTCAGCTCTGATACTGAATCAGCACCTTCATGCCTTGGCCATCTTAAAGGTAGTATAAGTGTTCTGAAACCCAGAAGACTGGGCTTTTACTTCAAAAAATCACTCTGCTTCAAAACTCAAATATCAAATGACTCCCCAAACCAAAAGAATAAACGTGCTTTTTAGACAAAAGGTCTAAACCTGAACTTTTAGAATTATAGCGTTATATTTGCGATCACTTCTAAAGAAATCTTTAAAAATTATCTCAAAGGTGGTCAGACTAGTCCTGAACAGACTGACACAGTATTTGTGGTGTACTGGCCAATGCAGGACGGCATTATTTCTGATAAACCCAGATTAAGAAGTACTTTGCTCAAGTGAACACATTCTTGCAACCCAAATTTGTGCATGTACACGTACACCCCCCTAAACTGAAACACGGATTTCCCAAAAAGCAGGACACTGACAGCAGTTCACATGGAGCAGCACACTGACAGCTTGGCCCTGACAGCAATGGACAGGTACCATTGATGCAACTTGCCAGCAGTCAGGTGTTATCTTTTGCACTGTACTCAGTGAAAGTCAGGGATTTCAGAGTGGGGTAACATGGGAAGGGAAAAAACATAGCAATAGAAAAGGTCCAAGGAATTACTCAGAGTGAACTTAATAATGACAACAGGATGCTAATGCATAAAAGTTGAGGGGAGGGAAATAGCATTCCAGAAGAAGCACGTGAAAGATTTTAGTAACACTCCCTTGTCACTCCTAATCTCAATAGGTTTGGCTTATTTGTAAGCATGCTACACTAATAAGACATTGAGAACTCCTCTGATTGAGCCAGAAACTAATTAAAACTTTTTTTTGCAAAGGGAATAAGAAAGAAGATTAAAAAATGAAATACCTGAGACATCAAGTCTTATGACACGCCATGCCATGTTTTAAGCTAAGGCAATTTACAGCAGCAGCATTTCCTATCTTAGCACAGGATAGAAAACCAAAAGGTAATCCTTGAAACATCAAAGATTCCTTCTCCCACTCCAAGCAGACAGGAAACATGCATTCAGCTTGTTTCCAAAACCTGGTGCTAATTCAAGCTCTAGGTATTAGCAATAAAGCCTTTCCTAATCTAAGCCCTAAGTAACGGGTGTTCATCTCTTACCACACTACCCTTGCCTGTCAGCGGCGGTCACTTCCCCTGAGGCAGAACTAAGCTGGAAGAGGGAGGGAGAGGTCTGGATTTTCCAGTTACTACTTCATCAGTGGTGCATTTTCCTACCACGAACCGTTTACTTGGATCTTTTATTAGGTGCTTTAAATCATGCTATGAACCCCATTTATCGCTACCAGCCCTTGCTCCTCTATATCATAATTCAGTTCATTCACACCCTCATAATGTGCTTATCACTGGCCAGCTCCAAGGCACCAAGAGGAAAAAGCAGGAGGTTACAAAGCCCTGCCTAGTTAAATCAGTCATGGTGTACACTGCATTTGGTTGCCCTCAGCACAAAAGCTTGATGGAAGATACCCTCTACACTGGCTATGCTAAGAATAGGAATGCCGTGGGACACAAGAAAATTGAAGTGTGTACATGTGCTTTAAATGGCACAACTGCTACATTTATAGCAAACTTCATGTTCTATCACAACAAAACAAAACAAAAAACAACCGAACCAAAAATGCATGAGCAACACCCTGAAGGTGGTAGGGAATCATTTCAAAACTGACACCTGAAACGGCAGAAATCTGGGACTGCCATTTCCCTCAGCCTGGGGAATTGCCTTATTATGAAGATATAAGAAAGATATAAGCAGCACAATAGCAGCAATCCTGAAGATCCAAAGGTCACATTCCCTGCTAGGATAAATGGATACTGCCTCTGAGCTGAAAAGATTTCACTAGTATACAACATGAACCACAATGACATTGTACAACATGAGCTAAATATTAATTTGGGATACCTTCTAAAAGGGTTCCTCAATGGTCTGCTCCCTACAGACTAGTCGTCTTCCCCAGTGCTACTTTCATTTAAAAATGCTAAAAATACTTTAATTGCTTTCCTTGTGTTCATATTCCACACAAGAATTTGCTGCTAATGGGCACTGGGATGTGACGTGATTGGTAAGAGATGTTCTTCCTCCAGCTAAGACACTGTTCAAAACAGGAAGAGTTCTAACTCCCAGTTATCTATACAAACTCTGGGGTGATATTTCATTCAACCCTCATTCATGTGGCCACATTTTCCGAAGCCCCTCAAGTTTAACAATCCCTATGGCAGACATAGAAAATCTAGTCTTCACTAGATTTTTTTTGTTAGTTTTTTTAGATCGTCTCTATCGAATCCCATCCCCTCCATCCTCCAAACATTCTACTGATAAATCCCTGTGCAGCTCAATTTCACGGGGAGCACCTTCCGCTGGAGAGCAGCAACCAACATAGCCATTTTCAATTTGAGTGTACAAGCACAGCTAAATATTTCCAATGGCCTGGTGAATATCCTTATGTTGAAGACACAGCACATTTTTAAAACCACAACTTTAAGACAGGTTTTTTTATCCGCTCCAAAAAAGCTGTTGCAGGTCTAAATACATTATATATTTAGTAGGAGCTGTGTCCTGAAACACAATGAGGCTTTAAACGATAATTTCACACTCTGCTGAAATTGGTTTCCAATCTGGTTAAGGCAGTTACTCTTCTCTGACAGTAGCAGAGGAAGTAAAAATCCATGTTACAGTGCAAGCTACCTCTACAAGCTGCATACCTTTCTTACACTAAAACAATTACATAAAAAGTTTCTGGTGTAGGCAAGCACTAACAGACATGTGTGTGCACATACATATATATATATATAAAAATATAGATATGATTTATATTCATTTATCTAAAATTTTAAAAGTTATTAATATTCCTAGCTCAATACACCTTAAAAAAACTGAATTCTTATCTTCTCAGGACAAACTCCTAGGGGAGATGTTTTTCTTAAATGCATCAGTTAGGGCATTAAAGTTCCCACTTCTTTTAAAAAACTGGATTGCAAGAACTGCAGTACCTAACCACATCACCCATTTCTGTTCTTCACAGATCACAACACAGCCAGCTTGATATTCGTGTTTCAGAGATAAGAGAAGATGCAATGCAGTAAAGCCGGTCTTTTGCAGAGAATCCTCACATATAACAAACATTAAAAAAAAACCAACAAAAAACCCCAAAAAAACCCTCAAAACCAAAAACAAAAGGAGAGGAGAAGGTATAAGGCCACATTCTCAAAGCCTGACATTCCAAGAATAATTCACCATCAAAACAGTGAAGGATGTACACAGCACAGCTAGAGCTAGGAAAACCTCACACTGTGAGGAATATTTTGAGGAAATCTATTGTGGGTGGAAGACCCACCCTCTGCTATAATAAGGCTCAGCTGACATACTAAGTATATATCTTTTGGTGAAAAAGCCACCCCGCTGGTTTGGTGAAATAATAATGCTGCATGTACAATCACGACAGGATGTGTTTTATTTTGCCTCTCTCTTTTTAATAGCTCTTATGCCATACAAAGTCTCTTCACACAATCACACAAACGTATTTTAAAGCCACTTCTAGTCTGCGCCCTTTCTGGGAAAGTCAGCTAAGTAAATAACGTGATTGCAACAAGCAACACTCAAAGCTGAATGCTCTCTAAACAAAGAGATCTGCCAACTGGCAGAGCATGAATAAACAAGTTTTTCCTTCCCTCTTGTTTGTGAGATTTCAGCTAGCAAATGTGCTCCTTCTATCAGCATTGCTCAACAATGACGGAATTTACTGCTGCTTTCTGCCACTAAGGCTCCAAGCCCACTTTCTTCTTCCTTCTACCTCCGTTTTAGTCCCACTCAATGTCCAATGTAAACTAGGCTATAGAGCAAGAGAACACAACATGTATCAGCAAATGAATTAAAGAAGGAACAGAGTATTTCCACTGCACAACCACGGGCCCTTAAGCTGGATGTGCCCCCTCCCCCAAAAAAATTTAAAAACAGATACCTAAAATCAAACAAGACATCCACCCCTCCCATCACCTCCATTTTGCAATCTCAATAAAAAACACCTCCCTGCCTTCACCCCGAACACGGGCTTCTTGGCTTCCGTGATGCTGCTGGCGCTGCTTCCCACGGCCCGACCGCCGCTTCCCGCGGACACACACCACCGATCCCGGACCGCCAGCAGCGGCCCCGGACACCCCTGGGCAGCGGAGCCCTGCCCGCCCCGCAGGCAGGGGATGCAGCAGCAGCGGCCGCCCCCGGCTGCCCGCACCGGCCCGCGGAGGCGCCGCCCGGGGACGCGCGTCCTGCGCCGGGGAGGGCGGCGGGCACAGGGGGCTCCGCCGCGCCCCAGCCCCGGCTCCGGCTCCCCCGCGCACCGTGTCGGCCCCGGGGCCGGCGGCAGCCCCACCACCGATCCTGGCTCTCCTTCCCCGGCACTCACCCGCCGCCGGCCCCGCCGCTGCCGCCGCGGCGACGAGGAAGGGAAGTCCGGCCCCCGCCGCCGCCGCCGGGAGTGACGCGCGGCGCGGCCAATGCGCAGGGCGCGCTCGGCCCCCGGCGGGCGCAGGGAGGGCCGGGAATCTCTTTTCCCGGGAGCTGGAGCGCTGCTCGGGGTCAGAGCGCCTGGCGGCCGCCCGGCCTGCCCGCCGGTGTTGGAATGCCGCGGGAGTGAGGCTGCGGGCACGGGCGCCGGGAGTTTGAGCCCTGCCGGGTGAGCAGGTCAGCAGCCGCTCTAAAGACAGCAGGAATCAGCGGGCAAAGTTTAGCACGTTCTAGAATTTAAGCTGATCTAAATGAAGGTTTCTCAGGGGACAGCCAGCTTGAGACTGCTTGAAAATGTGATAAGCATGAAATATCACTTGTGGATGACAATAAGTCAGTTCCTTTCCCCTTAGCCTGTTTTTTCATCTTGCGTTTTGTATGGCCTCCAGGCAGCTGTCAGGCTAGTTTGTTTAGGAACGCGTACGTTTTATACAAAGTTTCAACCTCAGGAAAAGGTTTGTTGTCAAAGTATAAATCTCCATTGAGAGAAAGAAGGGGGAAAGAAAAAAAGAGGCCAATGAGCAAGCAATTATGTAACTCCTGAGTACTCATTTTCTGGTTTTAATGCCATCCATTAGAAGAAGGTTGCGCCCCACAAGAGCAATGCACAAGCTGGATCCCATTCAGACCACCAAAATGACAGTCAATATCTGAGCAAACCTCAGCCAGATGTTTGCAAGGGCTCAGGATGGGGAGGGGAGGTCCCTCAAGCAAGGCCAGTGCCCACAGGATTCATTGCCCTTATACTACATTTCTGGCAGTTTGCAATGTTTGTGCACTTGTCATGCAATGTGTCAGGTATCAGGTAAAAAATCACCCCTATTTGCATGGATCAGGCGTGTTCAGCATGAGAAGAGCCACTCTAGTGTTAAATTACACTTGTGGTGTAACAGGCTTGACTTAAGCAGTGTTACAAGCAGCTCCAGTTCTGGACCCCTCAGTTCAGGAAGGATATTGAGGTGCTGGAGCAGGTCCAGGAGAAGAGCAACGAGGTGAAGGGACTCGAACACAAGTCCTATGAGGAGAGGCTGAGGGAGCTGGGGTTGTTTAGCTTGGAGAAGAGGAGGCTCAGGGGAGACCTCATCACCCTACAGCTACCTGAAAGGAGGTTGTAGCCAGGTGGGCATCGATCTCTTCTCCCAGGCAGCTATCAGGAAGATGAGAGGGCATGGTTTTAAGCTCTGCCAGAGGAGGTTTAGGTTGGATATTAGGAAGAAATTCTTTTCAGAGAGGGTAATCAGGCATTGGAATGGGCTGCCCAGGGAAGTGGTGGATTCTCTGTCCCTGGAGGTTTTTAAGATGAGACTGGATGTGGCACTTAGTGCCATGGTCCAGTAACCACAGTGGTACTGGATCAAGGGTTGGAGCTGATGATCTCAGAGGTCCTTTCCAACCCAGCTGATTCTATGATTCTAGAATAACTAAAAGTGTAGGTAGAGGAAAAAATATTTTCTGTGTTTGCTTTTGTTTCTGTTTTGTTTATTTCATCATCTGGAGATCTTTGCAAAATAGTCATCATTTCCCTTTACACTCGGTTTCCTCTGTTTCTGACTGAGCAATCAAGGACGGGAAGGTACACACAGAAAAAAAATGAAAAGGAAAAGGAAAAGAAGTAGATGATGAAGCAAAGCTCCATTTTAATTTTGTGGAGAACTTTCAAGGCTGTTCATTCATAAATTGATACAATTTTAAATAAAGACACCAAAATAGACCCTCTCTGGTGGTGTCCCTGCACTCTGCTGTGCACACCTCCCTCTGGAGCCTGCTGCTGCCACTGCAGCCTCTTCTTCCTAAGAGCCCAGGTTTCCTTGCACCATGGGTCTTCCTCACCTGGGCTCAGTCAGGCTGGATAAGGCTGGAGTTCAGGTCTCCCTGCTGGCTAAGGGCTGCCCTAGGCGAGCCCATGGCGAGGCTGGATCTTTGCCAGAAGAATGCATAGCTCACCATTTCCTTCATGGGTTAGGTCATCCAGAGACCAGGTATCTGAAGATATCCAGAGATGACAAAATCTGCAGTTCATCCTGATTTCCAAAGCACCTCTCTTGTCCCTTGAGGAGCTGAATAGCAGTCCAGTATCCAGAAGCACATGGGCAAGCATTTGATGAGATCTCCTGACTGTTGTGGTAATACAGGTTGTTAGAGTTACCTCCACAAAGGGAGATGAGGCAGTGCCTTCCACCTGTCCTGCAAACCCTGTTCCAGTAGGTGTTTTCCTCCAGAGCCCTTCACTAGGTACCCTTCATAGCTCTCTGCCTCCATGGGCCATGGCACACACCTTCTAAGAGGACTGGGCAGAGGCAGCGATGCTTTTATGCCTGGTCAGCCCTGCCTGTTGTCAGGCATCTCATCAACTTGGTAGCCTGAGGAGGGCACGAAAGCCAACACAGAGCACACCTCCACAGGGAAACTGCCCCATGGGTCACAAGTCTATGCCCCAGACACCTGGGCCATAAAGCTTTTGTGAGTAGCAAAAGTCCATCTTTGTGCTCATTGATGTCTCTGTGTTGATGTGAAAGCAGTGAACTTTTCTGCGTTCTTTCATTTTTGGCCCTTCCCATGTTAAGGAAGAGCTCTTCAGACCGGCTCAGCTGGGGATTAGCCATGTAAGGCAATGTCCCACTACCTCCCATGGAAGCAGTATTTCTGTGTAGTGTCCTCTCTGCAGCAACTTGATCATGAACCTCACCCCTCACACATTTCACCAGGACAACTCCTTAATTTCTCATGGCTTTCAAGCCATGAGAAGTGCTTAGGATGGATCTGGTTGCCCCAGATCCACCCTGGTTACATCACCAGCTCTGCCAGGCTCTTGTGCTTCTCTACAGGTGATGTTCAAATCAGACAAGTTGCCTAAAAAAAATTCCTGCTGCAGGTTCAGTGTACTTTTGCTGCCTATTTGAAGCCTTTTAAACTCACAGGTGAATGTGATGCTCACTTGTGTTATATTCTCCTGCATGTCTTATAATGGGCACTGCTTGAGAAAATGTAGACACAGCTCAGTGTCCAAATTAATTTCAGAAAATCAGAGAGGAGTGCTCTACTCTGAAGGTCTTTATATATATAAAAGCAGGGCTTATTTGAGGACAGATTAAAAATAGCCTTGAAAGTTACTCTGGGCCTTAATCTCCCATGTGATGTTGCATCATACATGACGAGAAGGAAATTCCTTCAGGCTCTAAATAAACCTATTATCATTTAATCCCTAATGGGTTATTTTGAAACCCAAAGAGGATACATCTTTTATGCACTTGCACAACACAGATCACTCTCAGTTTCCAAGCCCTACCAGAGGCTTAGAAGACCATAAAAAGGGAAACAAGCAGCCAGAGTAGGCTGATGAACAGCAGGCTAAGCTGCCAAAACAGAAACCTGTGGTGGCATGGCGGCATCAGCCAGGGTGGGATGGGGACAACAGCTTGGGCTTCTGCCAGTTCCCTCTTTCCACAAAATTACACCTGCAGCAAGCTGGTGCCTTTCCCAGAGGATGTAAGCATCCCTGTGATGTCCTGTTTGCCCCAGGTGGGTGAGGGGGACAGGGATTAGGTCTGAGTGGGCCAGGTCCTCTCATTCCCTTTGGCTGGCAGCTGGCATCCTCCAAGGTGCTAGTTCCCCTCTTGTTACAACTGCCATGCCACCTGCTTTCCTGTACCACCCTGGTGCTTGAGGTGAGTGCTTGACGTTTTTCTTTACTGCACTGTAACTTAAAAGGAAGCTTCCTTATTTTTTTAGTACGTAACAATGTCCATTATACTGAGCTGGAAATTAATAAATAATGTCCACGTCTTTCCTAGGAAACATTTACTTTTCTAAAGAAAAAAAAAAGCACTGTCAGTTTTTGTCACAAAA
Organism: Pseudopipra pipra; assembly: GCF_036250125.1. Classification (NCBI taxonomy): domain Eukaryota; kingdom Metazoa; phylum Chordata; class Aves; order Passeriformes; family Pipridae; genus Pseudopipra; species Pseudopipra pipra. The sequence continues at coordinate 20,578,879 of NC_087552.1, read as the reverse complement.
CAAAAAGGTTTGTGTCATTTACTGACATTTTATCCTGGTCCAAAAGGGGGTGTGTGCGTGTGATACCCAACACAAGGTCAAGACAGAACAGAAAATAAAAACTGCTGTTGACTTCTCGCTTTCAATTTTTACATTCATCTAAAGCACATTCTGCATGAAACAGGAAAGACTTACTTGTTCAGCATATACAATACATCTCTTTGAAATACACTGACATCAGCCTTCGAATCCTCTTATGAATGGCTTCCCCAGACCAAGGGGGACAGAAAACACAGATATGCTGCCATGCATAGGCAGATGCATAATGAAGGAAGAACACAACCACGGGGGTGAAAAATTAATCAATTGTCATTTAATTCAACACAGTAAAAGTCTTCTTTACCTATGTGCCCTGATACATTTAACAGACCAAAGTGAAGACTGCTGAAAAATCATGATTGTTGTTTGTCTCTCCACAAAGCAAAATAAACAGAAAACATACATCCTGCCTGACACCGTCAATATTCTGCCAGTGCTCTGCACTGTTTTGACAATGAGATTCCAGAAGCCCTGCAAGCCTCATGTCCACAGGGCTCTGTAGACAGAGCTGTTCTGCAAGCCTAAAATTTTATGATTTAATTGCAAAACATCTCCTTGGAAGATATAAAGAAATGTGACAAATATCACAGTTAACACACTAAATAATAAAAAGTCCATTCATGCTTCACAAATACAGCTTTCGGAAAAGTCTAGGAATGATCAAATCCTTGTCCTAAGCATTTCTCTCAGATAAGTCAAAGGCCATATCCAGGTGAGCACAGACTTCTCCTTCAATTCACAGTTTGCAGGAACATGTCTCCTTACTGTTAGTTGCTCCCCAAGAGAATTCTTAACTAACATAGTTGAAAACCTTACCCTAGCTTGTCCCTGCAAGGATGACTGCTCAGCGTATCCTGTCTGTATGCTTGGTAATGTACAAATTATTGTACATTGCTGCTGTGAGCTCACTGTGAGCTTGACTGAACAAGACCAGCACAGTGCAGACCCTGTCTGCACAAATATATAAATAGAGTTGCTTATCAGCTTGCTTCTTAGAAGTGTTTCAAATAGGATTCTTCTTTCCTAACTTTACAATCTAACCATGAGGTATCTGGTCCAATATCATTTTTATAATCAATATAAAATCTCAGCAAATAACACACACACACAAATGTTTATAAAGCACAGTAAAAATAAGGTAGGGCAGAAACCAGTAGATTTGAGTTATAAAGAGAAAAATATAACAAGTGAAACAAAGATTTTTTTGCTTATTTTTGTTTTGAAGTGCTTCTGACAAAGAGTTAGGCACAGCCAAAACCTTCATTATGCTCTATGGCATAAAGCAACTTTTCCTTGAGTATGCTTTTACTACTGTATCTGGGGAGATAAAAAATGAGGGAGCAGGTACTGGCAGAGGGATAGAGCTCATCTGGATTTTTTGCTTGAGGATCTACAATACAAAATCTAAACCATTGCAGTTGATAGACAGGGATTCGATCAGATCCTGACAAGAACCCTGAAGGAACGAGAAAAAAAAAAAGCAAGAAAAAGTAAGCAAATTAAAAAATAAACCAAGATAATGTTAATTGAAAATCATGAAAATAATTAATGTTAATAAAAATCATGAAGGAAAATCAGTGTAAACATATGGCTATTTTCATAAGCTAATTATTTTGCTTTGTTGAATTACCTGAATATAATAAAGTCTCTTACTGACTAATATGAATTATAAGCCCTCTTTTACTTTATAATTTAGACTTTGTGGATGAGGAAGGCCAGGCTAGGTCTGACCTTCTACATTTAAAAACAATGAGCTAGCTTTGGTGATCCTTTGAGAAGGGTAAACTGCTTACATCAATATAGTCTGCTCACACAAACTGAGGCCTCTGACCAACAAGACAGCCACAAAAACAAGGGATAAAGTAATTGCAATGTTCAAGGTGGTCAGGTGCACTCAGGCAAGCCTTCGTGGTTTTCACTAGAAGATGTGGTAGCAGAAAATGTGTTGAAAAGCTGTTTGAGACTATAGTATTTTTTATGTGCAACCATCTAAAATGTGTGTTGTGGGGCAGAAAAATGGACTATGAAAAGTTTAAAATTACTGATACATTACCAAGGAACATTTTCTTTTTTTCTTCTGGGAGTTTGTGAAACACATTCCAAAAATCTTTGATGGTTTTATCTGACTTGTTATACTGACTGTATACCACATTCTGTCAAAGACATAAAAATAAAACAGGCCAGTTAATCCTCAATATTTCCATTTATATTTAAAGCAACAACATTTTATCTGATAAATTTTATAATCCTGTTCATAGATACTCAAATCCTCTTAAACTCTGGAATCTCCTTATTCATTTGTTTTTTCAAAGATTCTTATGACAATCCTTGAGTTATGGCTTGATATTTAGTCTCCTTTATTCTTGTACCTGATGTAGATTAGAAACAGAACTATGACACAAGTAAAAAAAAGAGAAAGTCCCTTGAGCTTCTGTCCATCTGTTCATGACCTATACAATCAATGAAAGAACAGGTCAGAAGTAGTTTATGCTTCACAGATACAGCAGAAGGACACTATGCTAGTATACAATACCTTTTCCAAGAGACACCAGTCAACTGTTGGGTGTCCCTGGAGAACAACCTGGAGCTCTACAGGGAGAAACATCTTCCAATTTCTAGCTGGGCAGCCTCTTAAAAATCCTTGCATAAAGTCCTGAAATGGCTTTTGCACTGATTCATTGAACACATAATTCACGTACAAGTCAACATATTCTTTCCTGGAAAAAATATCAAATGAGCAATGCAATAGGTACTTTTGTAAAAGGAGAATTATAGAGAACTTTATACCTTATTCCTTTATTCTGCACAACCTGCTGAACTGTAAAGATTCAGTCTTTACTGAGATCAGTCGCCACTGGCAATTATTTTCTCACTGAATAAACTGCGAGGATGTTCACAAATAAAAGAGAATGCTGGCCAACATGGATTCATTTTGGTAATACTCCTTTATTTCAAGTGAACACTCTAATAATTTCCCTGAAATCAAAATAACTATTTGCACAGCTGCTTATCAGTAGTTTCACTCTTCTCTCTACTTGTGATGGGGATTTGTGTAGTGACATTATACTTGCACAATCAACTCAATGTAAATGCTATACTTCAAGCTTCCTAAACAGTCCTTTCTTGAATCCCTAAGGGTCCTCAGATCATCTGCATAACTCAGGACACAGAACTTCTCTCTGTCCTCTGTGCCGAGGTTAATATTGACACAAAGCCTTATTGACAGATTGCTCCTCCTCCTTTATATACAAGATATATTCCGTAGACGTAACTATGCAGAAAACATTTTGCTCTAAAAAAACCCCTTATGGAGGTGTACCTATAACTGGATTTGTCAGACAAATCATCTGTATTTCACTGAAAATACCGTTCAAGGGTATTTTATACATTTGTTAGGAATTTTTCTGATAACTCCAGGTACCTGTATATGCAGATGCCAGGATGTCCAAGGATCCCCTTCTCATCTGCTGCTTGCACAAACTGCCAAAGTCTGGCACATGTGCAGCAAATACAGCAGGAACCAAAAGTGTAGAAAGACCAAGACCAATGGTCGGTATAATACTGAAGTTGGTATTTTGTAAGGGGATTGGTATAGACATGTTATCTCATACACTTGTAACAAGACAACAAGGTAAGAAATGTAAAAATAAAACTGACCTGTTATCCTTAGTGACAGGAATGTTGGCACCATTTTTTTTAAGTTCAACAACATCCATAGAATCTCCTTCTTCCATTATCTACACAAATAAATTAAAACATTGGCTGCTGTTTCTCCATATGACAGATATATACGTGCTACATCTATCATTCTTCCTGCAGGGCCTGACATAGCACTTTTACTAGTTTGAGTTTACAGACAAATTGTGTCATTTGCACTGGGACAGTCTTGCCCGAGTACATACATGGGATGTCTGAATGGCACAGTAGTCTTACCGTGAAGTCTATGTCCATGCTCTCAAGGTTATGATCACATTCTTCATTCAAAATTCCCCAAAGAATCCTGTCAAAAAACAAAGAGGAAGAAAGAGAAAAGAAACATGATCACTCAATGCACTTTCAAATTCTGCTGAAAACCATCCTTTGATAAGCAGTATTTAAGTGCATATACATATAGAACACATACACAACACCTACACTCACAGAGAACCATCATATGTGGCCCTGACTTATGTCATGCTGCTGCCATGAGCGAGGGCAAATGCCTCCAGTAAAAAAAGGATTCCAGGCAAGTCCATCCCCACGCCTTGTGGCGATAACTTTACACAAAGTTCAGTGAGAAGTAGGCTTGGACCATAGCCTCACTTCCAGACATCATCTATAAAATATGGACCAGCGGGCTGATCTGGGAGAATTGTTTTGGGGCAAAGCACCTCTCCAAGTATTGCAGGCAATCTGATGTTTCAGTTCACTTAGGACTCTTTAGCACCTCAACACAGTCACTGGCTCATGGATATAGTTCTCATCTTCTTGGCTATTCATAGCACTTGTGTGGAAAGCTGAGCTTCATGGGCCTAAAAGATTTATGTTGGTGACAGCAGCACCTCTCCCTGCTATGTCTGGCTGAAATCTCCTTTCCCAGTGCATGGAGATCCTGTTCTCAGAATTGGCACAACTGCAGTGTATGCCAATACTGTGCCTGTGTAAATTAACACAATGGGAATGGATAATTAGTAAATCAGAGAAAAAAAACAGCATTAGTAATTGGGTGCTTAGTTCTTCCAAGTCCAAACTACAGCTCATCGGCCTCAGGGATCTCCCTGCACATGGAGACCCAGCAGAAGCTTGGGCCATGCCTGGCTCGTACCGGCCCACAGTTGGGAGCAGCTCCTCGAGGTCCTCCAGGGTGGGGGCCAGGTCCAGCAGCTTTTTGTAGAGAGCCCTGGGGAAGGGGAAGGGCACCATGCGCTGGTTAAACAGGGCCATTCCACATAGTGTCCCGATCTGGAAGAAGGTGTTCTTATCCTCACAGCCCGAGGCCTGGTTAGGAACAAGCACACCAGAAAACTGTGACCGCCTTTTCCCATGGGTGGCCTCCCCACCCGCTGCCGCGGGGCTGCCTCACCTTGCTGGGGAACCACATGAGTCCGGAGGTGTAGTGGCGGAAGGCACTGGTGCCTGGCTGGCAGAGGGTCCTGGCAGCAATGCTGAAGAGCTCCTGGGACAGCCCACCCTCGTCCACGCCCTTCTCGCCCACAAACACCACCTGCAATGCCCAAGACACCCACAGACATAGACACCCATGTTGCCCACAAAATAAGACTGGTTACCCAACAAGCCAATAATTACAGACCTGAGAGAGACACTGATTATTTCTTTCAGAGCCGTGCAAACCTGGGTGCTGGGTGGTATTCCACAAATCAAGCACACCCCAGCTGCCTTTTCAGGCCATTATTTATACACAGAAACTCAGAGTTAGTGATTGTCCAAGTACAGCCCTTCTATTATGACTGGTTGGTAATTCCCATACAAGTTACATAACCCCAGCTAACTTCTATGTGTGCTCAGGGGAAGGGACTTCACCTGGGCAGGGGGCTTTTTGACCTCGAGGTGTGATTTTTAGTATTATAACGAACATAGTTCAACTGTAGGATACATGGACCTTGAGTATTTTGCCAAGTTATCCATGTATACATAGACATACATCAACATCTTGATTTACTGCATCCTTAAAGCTTGCGAGTTCCCGGATGTCCTTGACTAGGGAATGCAGGCTGCTGCCTGCTCCACTGATCAGGTCTCCTTTCTTGCTGTTTAGGCTTGAATGTACGGAAAGACCTTACATCGAGGAACAGCCCGCCTTAAGACAGCCTTGGCACACTCCCCGTTCTGCGGCACCCACAGGCTCCCGGCACGGCGCGGGGGCGGGGCCGGAAGCGGCGGCCATGCTGCGGGGCGGCGGGCGCGCTGTGGCGGGGCTGCTGCGGAGGGTGGCGGCAGGCAGCCGGGAACAGCACCGGGATCGGGATCCGGGATCCAGGATCCAGGAGCAGGGCTCGGGCTCAGCCCGGCCGCAGCCGCCGGAGCCGTCGCTGCTGCGCTTCCTGGTGTGCCCGCTGTCCAAGAAGCCGCTGAGGTGAGGGCGGGCCGGGGGAGCTGCGCTCGCTGCCCGCCCTGGGCCCGCTGCAGCCCCGCGTAGAGCGGGAGGGGCTCTCTAAGGGCGAACCCAGGTTTTTCACCCCTCCTTCTGTTTTGTTGGTGGCTTTGTTTTATCTCCCCCTTCCCCCCCATCCGCCTTGCCCGTCCAGGTACGAAGAAGCTACCAACGAGCTCATCAACGAGGAGCTGGGCATCGCGTACCCCATCATCGACGGCATCCCCAACATGGTTCCGGAGGCTGCCAGGATGACGCACAGGAAGCCTCCGGCCGAGGACTCGGAGCAGCCCTGAGGACCCGCCAGGCACAGCGGTAGCCTGATGGCCGGGGGAGGGATGCTGCCCTCCCTGCCCACTCTGACTGTGCTCGTTCCCCTCCTGTCCTTGGCAGGCTTGTTTTACTCAGCCAGCGTGGACGAAGCCTTCCCACAGGGCTGCACCAGCACGAACAGCCTGTGTTTCTACAGTCTCCTCCTTCCTGTTACAATACCGGTTTATGTGTTCTTTCACCTTTGGACCTGGATGGGGATTAAGCTTTTTAGGCACAACTAGTGAGATGCGTTTGCTAACCTCTGGGCTTCTCTAAATCAACGCAGCTGGTTTAATCTCATCGGGTATTGCAGTTCGTTGGAGAGTTCCCTTTGGCACTATGGACTGTCATAATTTTCCTAGTAGTATCTGAAACTGTACGAAGCAGCAGCCCATTGTTACCTACTGCTAAGGCAGATTTAGAGTAGGAGTCATAAGAAGCACTAATTCCCTCTGTTGTATCCCTCCAAGAGTGTTGTTGTGCATTTGTAGTGGCACTGATGAAAACCACCTAGGTGGAAGTTGTTTTCATGAGGGAGAACTGTACCCTGACTGAGAAAACTGATCTTAAATAATACACTAAAATAAAATATGCAGTCTTTGAGGACTTTGGTTTTGTTTTAACCTGATGTATGTACTGAAATATATTTGACTCACTGTCAGAAGAACATAAACTAAAATAAATTAGGCTGGTGTTTCGTAACAAAATTTGGGACTTGACATAAATGAAGAAATTTCTTGGATGATACCCATGTCTGTATGTGCAGTGGCTGCTGCTTTTTTCTTTCTTTTTTTTTTTTTAAGAAAAAGGTGGGTAAATGACAGCTCTGCATAACAGATGTACCTGTGCATTTGGGGGTTTTGTTAGAGTGGCCTCCAACATATTCCAGTGTCTGCTTAGGAGATGTGTGTCCCAGTATTATGTGTTAAATATATCTGAGTACACAAGTTTGATAGCCAGGTTGGGTCATTTTCATTAAAGAGGCATCTCCTGACAGGTTAGTGGAAAAATAACTCCCAACTGAGCCCAGAATTTGTTAGCCCAGTCAACAGCTACAAAAATGCTTTTTAAGTACATAGAATATCCTTTCCCTTCGCACCATCTCCTGCTCAGTAGAGAGGGAACAGGAGATACTTCTGCTAAATACTTCAACCTTCCCTATTTTCATTTACAGCAACACTAGAGAATGGGGTGACAGACCACTATGAGGGTGTCACATGCCAAGTTCTCAGTACTGTCTGAAAAAATTCCTAGCTGGACACAGCTATGAAGGGGACAGGTCAATGCTATGATAATCTGTTATAAAGGTTTCTTTTTTATGTTTTGCTATTGAGTGGTTTATATCTGCAACACAAACACATTAATGTCCTCTACCTGCTGAAAAATGCAGAAACGCAGCAGCAAGTTGTAGATACTGCAGACCATAGTTTCTCTGGGCGGGTGACTAACAGTGCAGTCAAAATTATCAGGCTGCTGCAAATAATGCTGCCATGTGCAGTGTGAAAGACAATGCTTGCAGTAGGTGCATTTGAAGGCTGACTTCACTAAGGGCAGCTGTTTGTCAGAGCTTGTACAGTCAGTGGAGACTTGAGATCTAGAGGACAGTACAGAGCTCAAGCCTCACTACCTCTGTGAATAAATGCCTCTCTCAGCTGGTGAAGTGAGGAAGCAGGAAGGAAAGGTAGCTCTAGGGGGCATTGAGAATCTTCTCCTAAGTGTATGGGAAGGAAAAGCTTTGACAGTTCTTGTTGGCAAGAAGGCTCACTTGGAAAGCACCAGAACTGGGCAATAGGGCACCGGGGTCGATAGCTCCTGTGACACAGGCGTGGTGCCAGACTTTGTGTTAGTGACTGATAGGACACATGGTCCCTGAGCTGAGCTCCACTCTGGGCAGGTGCCCTCTTCCCACGTCACCCAGCGTTTTGCAACGCAGGGCTAGCATTGCAATTCCTGCAGGAAATACAACTGCCAGAACCTCTGGGTTTGTGTGGAAGCCACAGATTAAAGGCACATGGAGACAGCAGCACTATAATCAGATTGCGACCTCTCTCGCCGGCACTATCCTTCCTTTCCCTTCAGACAGCATCTCATGAGAGAAATGGCTTTTTTTGGCTTTTTGTGTTGCTTGCTGGCCGCTAAGGCTGGTTCCCCAGCCACTGGGGTTTTCATGTGCAGCAAACTAGCATGGGATCTAAAAGTCAGTCTAGCAGTAATAGTACTGGACTTTGACAAGTCTAGTTTCCTGAGCAATCCTATTACATTACCCCAAAGCAACCTCACAGGAAATAGCACTGCCACTTGCATTTAACTTACGCCAACAAAGCTTGATGGCTACCTGGAATAACAATGTAAGATACTGCCATCCAGATTTACTCTACACCACTTACAGAACATATTGTATAATAATCTGAAGAATAGTTCATTTGTTGTATGCTCAGAGAATACTGAAACCCTTCTACCAATACTTCAGTCACACTGAAAATCAAGGAACACTGCAGCGAGATATTTAGAGCTAACAAATAATACAATTTGGTATCTTACCTTTAAGATCTTCCTGAATTCCTGGGTTGAGGCACATTCTAAATTGTTCCATATGTCTTGCAGAAAGCACTCTCTTCTGACGTGAAATTCCCATTGTTTTCTCGTGCATGTAAGGATTGTCTGAGGATTGAAGTAACAGTTGTTGGTAGTGTGTTTATCTCTTCTAATTTGTAACAAAATTGGCCACACCTACTTCAGTAGAGGTCCCGGGCAGAGTGCTGCCTTCTGTGCACAGAACCTGGCATTCTGTTATAAGAACGGCGATCCTGTCTTGCATGTCAAAGATGCATGGGTACTTGCTCAGGTTCCATAGGGCTATCTGAAATGGCAAGTAAAAAAGGAAAAGACATGTTGATTTTCCCCTGAGAAACCAGTTCCAGGGTACGTGTGGAGACTGAACTGCTGGCCTGTACCCTGGCAAACTCCCATATCTCCGAGACGTGCCCTGGTTGTGTGCACGAGCACTACACTGGGAGAAGTACACTTCCTAAAAACAGCTTCTACACACTTCTGTGAGAAACACTGACAGAGAGGCATCTAACCAGTTTGTGCAGACAGACACCAAGAATAAAACAGAGAGAAAGTGATTTTAACAGCTGAATTCAGCTAAACCAAGACACATAGTAAAAATGTCCTGGATACCCAGGTTATGGTACATTGTTTTTAAAAACTGCTGACTTTATTATCTGTACTACCGAAAGTAGATACTGGTATAAATATAATTTAATTCAAAGTGTTACACCTCCAGTGTGATAAGGCAGCAACTTCAGGTCATTTCCTATTTGGCTTTTGATTCTATGCTGTTTCCCAAACCTTCTCCTCCACTCTGGTTAATTGGTACAAAATTGGTACATTAGCAAACAAAAGCTTATGAAGGAAAGAGGCAGTTGCCCTATGAATTCCAGGCAAGTTGCCAGAAAGCTACAGGTTTTTTGCCTAAGGAAGGCCCTACTATCCACGTTTGCATTTCATCCTGCTTCCTGTGACACTGACTGCATTTGGTAGCTAATTTGCACTCCATGTTGTCAAGAAGTAAACCATTTGACAGATTATTTTTATTATCATGGCTTGGTTTTAAGATGTAAGTAAATTGAAATATGGTTTCTAAACAAAAGCTTAAAGACACCACACAATATTTCTATTAATAAAACATAATAAAATCTAGAGTAACAAGAAGTATAGCAACCATCCCTCATGGTGCTTTTTCACAGTGATTACTAGTTCCAAGCCAACAGAGTGTCTTAGGACACTGGAGGACAGCTCCAACTCTCAGAACCAGGGGTCATCTCAGGAAAGGCACTATTGTAGCTGCTAAAATACTGGATGGTAAAGGGCTTGCTAGAGAAAATGCATTGTCTTTGAGATGTAATGGGTTAGAGTCTAGAGTTGCCTTTCATATCTATATCTATATAATTATATCTAGAGAGAGATATAGCGACTATTTAAATAAAAGAGAAAAGAAAAGAGTGTTTTGCACTGCTGGTAAAATTTTATACTTACTGCTCTATTAAAGAACTGACAGAAGTTGATAATGTCTTTCACAAAAGGTACATAGAAGTTGCTTTCTTCTACTCTGAAGCCAGTTCTGGAGTTCACCTGCATTGATACACACAACATGTCAGCAGCAGATCCAGTGAGCTGTACATCTGTGTGGCAGGACAGGACTGACAGGACTTTCTGCAGAAAGAGCTCTGAGACCCTGAACAGAAGTGAAAGGATAGAATTGCTACGAGTAGCACAGCGCCCCACAGTGAGAAGTCTCGAAAAGCCATGTATAAACTAGCAGGAAAGCAATTTTCATTTATAAAGATTCCTTAACAGGACTCAATCAGGAAAGGTATGTTTCCCTTTGAGTATCTTTCATGCTGCAGGACACTCTGTAGTTCCCTATTCATTTTCATACTTGTTGACTAGCAAAGATATTTGCGGACGGGCAGTGAACATGTAAAGCTTCAAATGATGTAATCACAGAGGAGTAGGCCTGCTGCATTTTTGAGTTTGTTTATCTGGATAAATACAGATTCAACAGTCTAAACTTCGAGGACCAAATGTGCAGTCTCAGCCAAAAGGATACTCAGTTCTGAACAAAATTTAACAACTCTTCTCTGATTCATACTGTGTGCTTGAGCTCTTGACTTCCCTAAACTTTGAACATCTCCGCAGGAGAAAGGATGGTTGTCAAGAATACAGTTACCACTCCCTTTGTTCCCCATGTTTGTTTTCAGCTAAAGAGGCTCTAATACTGTTGTTCCAGAGAATTTCTCAGGTAACAGGCTCTTAAAGCATCATGCAGCATTATTGTGACAGCCACAATATGTCAAGCAGGTAGGTTGTCTTTTAAATTCGGTTATTGGAGTGACGGATCTCACCAGCAGAAAGGCAAATGGGCATGCTATGTAGGGGACACCCTATCCATAGCTCTGTAGGCATCAATGCATGCACTCTTCACACCACTGAAGCCTCCCCCTGCCAGGGCTGTAACACGCTTTGCTTTAGCTCTTCATTTCTACAGAGGGTAAGTTAGGCACAACTCAAGCAGGATTCCTTGAAAGCTATGCTGGTGTAGAGCCAAAGAGATTCCTGAAGCAGTGTCAAATGACAAGGCCCCATGTTCCCTTGTAAGAAGGGAACCCAGAGAATTCAACAAGTGAAAAGGATTAAAATACGCGAAGCCATATTGATACATCCTGTCTAGTGAGGATCCAAGTACTTTCTTACCTGGTAAAGCATCTGCAGTATTTGCAGAGGCACTGTTTCATCTGGGTACAGGTTGAAGGGGTCTCTTGGCCCACAGTTGTGTAATTCTATGATAAATTGAGACATGTTATCCTGGGAAACCCTCTGATACAGACTGACCAGCTCCTTGAAAGAGGATGTTTCCAGATTTGACCACAGGCACTCTGTAAAGAGAACAGCTAGTGAGGTGACATGTAACATGTAAATCACTGCAATTTGTGGATGAAGCTGCATTTTATCTTTTTATCAAATAAACTTGACAAAAAAATTGCTTAATTTTGGACTACCAAAATTAGTAAACCTCAGAATTTTTTCATTCTTGTGTCTTGCTGCATAGTCCCCATGTTTCTGCATCTATCAGCAGCAATTATTTCAAGTTCTGCAACACGCTACATCAGCGATGCTAACTCTTGTTCTGCAGCAGAAAATGACCAAGCATTTAAATCATTCAGTTCTATTATCATAAAACCCTACCAAGAGTTTGCAGGTCCTCTGGCTGGAGCTTCATGATGGCTTGTGCTAGAAGCCTCAGTGAATGGTAACAGCTTTTATCCTTCCCCTGCAGAATGAAAGGCAAGATCAAGTAGACTCTGAAATTTTCAGGTGAGATGGGAGAGGAAGACAGTGATGGCAGTAAATTATCAACCTCCTTTTGCACCTTCAGAGGCAAAAAAAAAAAAAAAGACAAGGGTTAAAATGCAATTTTGTTTTGCCAAAGTAATTAGGTTGGCATGAAATTCCTAAGTTTTATGCACAAATCCAGAGCTCCTCAATATCTGTGTAGTGAGAATCCTTATATCAAATCCTTACCTCCTGGAAGAGCTTTGGCATCTCGCTGATCTTCTTATAAAAATGTTTCACTTTGGACATGTCTACACCTGAGAATTCTTTGGAGGTTTTGAAATGTTTGTCTCTATCACAAAGGAAAAAAAGAGAACACCAAATTATGTAAGAAGCTGGTTTTTGTTAGCGACTGAATGGTGAAGCATTTTAACATGAGAAAATACTTGGAAAGTTCAGCCCTAGCTCCAATGGGTATAATTTCATGTGTTCTAAGAAGATAGACAACACAGGTCACTGTTTTGCGACCTGATTAATATCCTGTCTTTCCTGTCTCGTGTGGCTGTGAACTATTAATGGTAGACTTCCTGTATTTCACCTTAAAATCACTTCCACTTCAGTGCTGGGAGGAGGTATTATGGATCCTTTGAAAGCTGTAATATTGCCTAAAGGGATTATTCTGTCAAATATCACAACAGGATAATCCTCTAGAATGTGAGCTTCTCTAGCAAATTCAATAGGACTGGGGGGTGTAAAAAAATTTTATCTTGGCTTTGAAAAATACAGACTCGCTTCTTGCAAATTCAGATAAGACTAATCTTTTCTACACATGTGGTCTAAAATAACACTTTCTGGTCAGTTTACATGCAGCCAATATATTCTGTTATGTCTAAGTCAGGGCACGCTACCTTTTCTGCAGGAAGCTTCCGTTGATGCAAGCCTCAGATGAGAAGATCAGTCTGATATTCCTGATAGTAAAAGACAAACCAAAGTCAATCCTTTCAACTTCAGGTTTTTAATTCTGAGAGACCAGAAAACATGTGTACAAGTGTCTCTGCACCTGACTGTACAAATGTCTTATTACCACTTTGTTGCTCTCCTAGGCCTTGTAAGGGAACCTGCTCAAGTGCCTCATGCCAGCTAATTGCATGCAGGTGGATGTTATCATGGAGATATCTTCTCCTGACAGGTCTGAACATTATCTGTTATATATAAAGGCACTGGAGGGAGGAGGATCCCCTCCATTGACAGGATCTTTGTAGAATGTGGAGGGAAAATCCATCAGGCTATCAATTTACCGACGCACAAAAGCTGGGTTCCCAGCATCTGAAGGATGTTAGATTTACTCACTACCTGTATTCTTGGTTATCTTCTTATTGAAGCAGCTCTTTTATCAAGCAATTTGCTGTCAAGCCCTTCCTATTGAGATCTGGAAAGAACCCTCCCTTTCTCACCCTCTCAACAACCACTTTCCATATGATCCAAACTGTTCTAAAAGTGGTCAGGGAAACATTTAGTTCCAGATTAGCCAGGATTTTGAAATGCTCAAAGTCAGCAGCTGGAGTCAGACTTTCCCAAAGAAAATAACCTCCCATGTAAGACCTGAAAAAAGACTAACACAATCATAATTCTCAAACATAGGTGTAAGGCATCCCACAGTAGTATATACTAACTGCTTTTGAAAATGGATAATTAAAGAAAGGATCACTGATTTTTAAATGATGACACAGACAAAACAATCCAGTTTGGGTACTCTGGATTGTGATTTTTGCACAAGGCCTTGGTCTACAGACAGAATCTTTCACTGATTTAATTTGTTGGCTCTTCATCAACTTGACCATTCTGTGCAAGAAGAGGAGAGGCTTCTGAAGCCAGGCAGTACATCTCCTCTGTTCCTGCAAAAAGGTTATTGAAAAGATGTTGCTTTTTCCTGTGCAAAACCTAGGTGAGAATTGCTGGTACAAGATTGTGTCTTGGCTAAATTCTTGAACAACAGTTCCTATAATAGTCTCCAAAAAATAATGACTTTTAGAAAAAAATCATGTATCAGGGAAAAAAACCCAACCAAACCCAAAAACAGGTTTCTGACTTACTTTTTTATCCTCTCGAACTGGACTTTCGAACTGGAATTAGAAATCCAGTCATCCACTTTTTTATTCTCCAGAGTGGCAATTCCATTCAAACAGGAATTCTGTGTGAAATTCATGAAAACATCAACAAGATAAAAGGTCTAGAAGATGGAATTCTTATTTTTTTTAAGCCAATCTTTACAAGAAGAGTTCAGCCTAAGCATGAACAAATTAATGGTCATCGAGCATCATCCAGATGCATTAGCCACAGAACATACATAATTGCCATACAAAGTAGTTTTGAGGTAAGCATAGAAAAAACTGCAATAGACATATATGAAATTGGAATGCTAAAAGCACAATGGAAAATCCAAATGTTTCCAGCAGTATTGTGAACAGTGGGAAGCTGTGATCAAATGTGCACATACCTGGTTCTCCTTGCAGAGGACAAAACTTCGGTTTACTCCTGCCGTAATTTTAATCCCCTTTTGTGACGTGTTATTTTCTGTGAAAGAATAAAAATATTTTCATATGAACATTTGAAGAGAGTCATTACCTTCAGAGAGTTCAGTGCACAAAAGTGGAACATTAAAAAAACCCCTCAGATAGTAGTTATCTGTCTAAAAGTTGATCCTATGTGGCCATTACCTGTGATGATAAATCAAGCAGCGAATGGAATAATTTGTCATAGAATTTGTTGGGAAGGCCAAGTAAGCATGAGACATAATATTTGCCTCTCAGTTTAAACATGAAATCAAGAAAGCAAACACCTCCCTGGAAGAAACAAATATAGATAGATTACATCTGCAATGGTTATTACTTTGGCAGGAGTTTCCAGTATTCACTGGTGAACTGATGGGAAGTGGTATCAACTGATTAGGCTTCCTCTCATCTTCTGGCTGTCCTTCATCATCAGAACCAAAGAAATAGAATTTGTCCAAAGAAGGGACATAGACCAGAGTGTGCTGTCTGTTCAGGAAAAAAAAAAACAACAAAGAATTCTCATAATAAGCAAAAATGACCGGGCAAGACAGAATAAAATTTACAGATACATTTTCAGAGTGGAGACCTAAAGCTTGTATTTAGAAGTCCTGACAGTCCAGATAAAGAATCCCTTTAACAAAAGTGTTGGAATTCTCCATTGCATTCAGCAGTAAAGAAATATACAGATTCAGATTTCCTATATTAGCCTCTAATGTTTGTGATTTACGTTGGTTCCCACAGACAAAAATAATGTTACACCTTGCTAGCTTTACACCCTTCCATTTTTAAAAGCACAACTGCTGTGCTGCTGAGCCTGATACCAAGCCCAGGTAAATTGACAGGAGACTTTTTCTGGCCCAGTTACAGAAAGGCAGAATGAAACTGCATAATTATCACAGCTCTTCAATTCTTACTAAGGAGCCACCAGTTTGTCTGGGAGGATGGGAATTCAGTGGCTTTCCCAATGCAGATGGGAATTCAGTGGCTTTCCCAATGCAGATGTTTGACAGTCTTTTGCCCTTTGGAACCCAGTATACCCTTTGTTTATTAGAAGAGCAAAAGACTAAGGGCTTCTGGTGGTTTTGCAGCCCTCTCCCTCTGCTCATCATGGGCTGAAGGTTCTGCTCTCTCTGGGGCTCTGGCAGGAGACTGGCTTACATTGACAAGTGGACAATATTCTGACAGTGCTGACCTACTGGAGTACAGGGATTTGAACACCTTGGTGACTCTTCCTCTACTATTCTTCAGTGATTTCCCTAAGATATTGCCCTTAGAAGACATGTTATTGGCACTTTCCCACCTGCCACAGGCAACCTGCGAAACCCTTGCTCCCCACAGCTCGGCCACCACACGAGGCATGAGTTCATTCCGGGTGGAGTTGTGACCAAGCTGGCCAGCCCCTCCTGCTCCAAAGGTGCACACCAATCCCTCCTTGAAATGAAGAAACAAACAACAGGATCACTGCATTATTAACGACATTCAAATGGTCACCACTGAGAGTGAGAGCCAGCAAGACACAATATGTTATATGGGACTTGATTCAAACATGGGTAGGGTTCACTTTGCAGCAAGCCTAATCATGCACTGTCATGTTCAAATCATTTAACTTCTGAGAAAAGCAATTTAACTCCTGAGGATAACTCCCCATCACTTAAGAATTTGATAAATAAACCCTAGTGTATAAATAAACCCTAGTGAATTAGCTACTGTTGTCATTTTCTCCAGTCCCCAATATGCTATAAAAAATACTTTTTAAAAGTACTGAGAGTTGAACTGTATACCTTTGCTCCAGGATTCCAGTTCATCATATCCCTGCAAAAGTTTGCAAGCAGGTGATGGTAATCTGAGAAAAGTCTAGTTTTCCCAATAGCTTAGTCAACATCCCTCGGGGATCACTTCAGACTCAGATGGAAGCAGGCATTACCACTCCAAGCTCTGACTTTTAGCTGTGTATCTTTTCTCACAGAGTGAGGTCTCAGATGCTGACTTTCCATTTCAGACTCACCTTGGAGAGAACTGCAGTGTGATCTGCCCCACATGAGATAAATATAGTCTTCCAGTGCTCTAAAGCTCCAACATATGATGGGCAGTCCCTGTCTGGAAAGAAGATAGCACTGCTGAAGTGTAAGAGTACTGTGGGGTCTCATACATAGAAAAATTTAGAAAACAGAGGGCTTAAGCACTTTTCAGTCCCTCTCTTACAGCAATTCATGTAATTACAACTTGGGTTTGGGTTGTTTTTCTACCCTCCACTATAACATACTCTTTCTCATAATGTTTTGTCTTTTTCATAGTATTTTATTTTTATTTACATTCAGTTTGAAACAAAATTCAATGTTTTGTTTCCTTGCCAAACAGTACTTTGCTTCAAAATATCTGATTCTCAAGGGTGTGGACTCATTCAGATTAGATTCTGCTGACTTCAGGTTCTATCTGGCTAGGGCAACTCTGTAGTCTTCTTGGTTTGAAGACAATGGGTGATTTTAATTCTTCTCTCACCTTGTGTTTATGAAGAATTAAAGAAGACAAAAAAATATAAAATAATTTCTTTTATGCAAGACTTCCCAGAGAGAGGATGGGAGTGGAAATAGATCTCTAAATCCCCAGAGGTTTTAAAAGCCCACACTATCCAGTTAGCCACATAAAATGATTGCAAGTTCTCTACGGAAATACAACCCTTAAATCCCTTGTTCCTGCATGCCTTCCCTGGTCAGGAAACAGAGAACTTATCCAGAAATATTTTCTTCAGAAGACTTTACTGTTTGCTGCTACACCAAAGGAGCTTCACAATACTGAGGAGCGACGTGGTGAGCTCACTCACCAGGAAAACATCTTCCTAGTGCTGTCCTTCCTTACCTTCTGTGTCTCCGAGTCCCAGCTGTCCAAAATCATTCTTTCCCCAGGAGTACACAGCTCCAGAGAGTGACACGGTGGTGCTGTGAGCTCCTCCAGCAGCAATTTGAGCAAGTGGGATGCCCTTTAGTCTTTCCACCAGCTGTGCTTGGGGAATAAACGTGGCTTGGCTCCCCAGTCCTAGCTGTCCATGGGCGTTCTGGCCCCAGGTGAAGAGTTCACCTCCTTCACACACAGAACAAAAAAAACCAGCTCAGTCTCAATGCTTCCTTGGAGTATTTGCACTTTGGAAGTAGTAGCAAAACTCTGCGCTCTTTTCAGGGAACTAGCTCCAAAGCAAGACCATTATATATAGATAGGCAAATTTCCATTTGCTTCTGACCTCTTTGGAGCAGTCCCACATTGTCCATGTGACTCAGCACAGTAAGAATAAAGGCCAGGTGTTTCCACCTCTAAAGTCATACTTGCAAGAAGTTCCCAACCAGAAAGGTGTTGCAGCTTAAGAACGGGCAGACCCGGTGACTGCAGAGTAGGGCAGCCACGTCTGCTCTCCACAACACACCTTTGTGGAGGGGTGTTGCTCAGGAACTGGAGAGAGACAGAGAGAGATGCAGGTCCCCTTGGTGCTAGGAGGAAAGGGCAGCACTGATAGCCAGTGCACTTTGTGTCCCCTACCCACCATTCATTACTCTATAATGGTGTCACCAACTACTGGAAGTAGTACAAACACTGCCTTCTCAGAGCAAGCCTGCCATAATGTGACTCCCGTTTGGAGGAAAAGAGTTCTTGAAAGAGGATACCTCTGGATAGCGCCATGGCATGCTGGCCTCCACACGCTATTTGAACAATATTTAGGCTTCCTAGTTCTTTCACCAGTCTATAAAAATAAGGAAAAAGAAAAGGTCAAAATAGATAGATGCTATGCCGTAAGACAAAGTAAAGGACAAAGATTCTCTGCTCACCAAGCCCTATCACTTTTAGCAGGAAATACGTGGAAGAATATAGGTCACCTCTAAGTTGATTCACCTTGCTCTTATGCTGACCTGCTGCAGCAGGGCTAACTGATTTGATTGTGGTTTACTCCTTGGGAAGCTGGAAAAGAATCAGGCTCAGGCCTGGGCAAGCTAACAGAAAATCACACAGCAAACTGCTGGGCCATTTGTACATGATGGTTACCCTCACAGCTTAATCAGAAGGTGGTAAGGTTCAGATATGCTTGTGTCTTTCACACGCAGTTTTCCCAAGCTATGTGTGGTTTGCAAGTTATCTGCATTATTCTGGTATGTACTACTGATCCTTACTAAGTTTGAGAGAAACCTGTCTCATGTGCATCCCATGCAGCTCAGACCTTGGTATCAACCTCAAAATCTGTGCACTTCTTGCTGGTTTAAAAAAGAAGATAAAGATTTGGTAATTAGGAATGTGTGTGTTCCGGTTCCCTCTCTACAACAGAAACATGACTCATTCTCTTGGATGTTACCTTTAGGAAAAGCAGGCTGCATTTTTCAGACCACTGCCATCCATACCTCCACCCCATGACAGCTGCTTACCTTGTTTTAGAGCAGTTTGCTGGAGCTTTAGCCCAGTGTTCAGAAACCTTCCCGTCATGGGAGAGAATGAGCCTATGTGTTGCATCGTGGTTTGAGCGCTGCACCTCATTCCTCTGCAACTGTGTGTGCTCTGCAGAACACAGACAGACAGACATGGCGGTCACGCTAAGGCAGCAGGCATCTTAACCACCTCGGCCCCCTCCCCAAGACCTCTCTGTGTTACTGTTTTCAGCAACAGCTTCTGCTTCTCAGGAAAAAGTCAAACAAGTGTGTATGACTTATTTTCTCAGGCTCCTTAAGGTTTCAGTGTCCTACCTACCCACTGCTTGGTTTCATGCTGGATGACTCTCCTGGCTACCACAAAAGACCTTTCCCCATCTCTCAGGCTGCTGTGCCACCAGCTCCCAACACAACCAGTGAAATCAGTCAGCACAAGCAGAGTCTGTTATTTTTGTACATCTATTGAGAGTATCTGGGGGGAAACAAAACACTTCCTGAGGCATCTGACCACCCCAGATTTGTCACCTCCTTGGGGATGGGATGCCTCAAGTCAAACGTTTCACATGACATTGGAGAAGCAACGACAAAAAATTCACACATTGCCTATTTAGAGCAGAAGGAAGTCCTTCCTTGTCTACAGCTGAGGGGCTGCGGATGCTTTCCTGACCCCGAGGCACCTGTTCTACTCAGTTACTTGCATGTAGCCCTGCAGCAGCATAAGTGTCTGAGACTCAGGATGTCCAAGCGTGAAAGGTGGTCACTGGCAAAGCCTGTCCTCATTTCCCTAACACCTCTGGAGACTCACTGCTCACCCTCCTCACACTTCCAACATGGAACTAGAGAGGAAAATTCCTGTCTATTCCCCGGTATGGTGTTCCTCCTTCCAGCCCCCCCGCTCTGAGTGCTGCGCACTGGGAAATGTTTAAGCCCCTTACGCAGAGGCTCCTTCTTCCCAAGGGGCCGCACAGCAGATTATTCCAACTTCAGCGCGATGACCCATCCCGGGGGGTCTCACCCCTCCCGCCCTCGCCGCTCCCGCCGGTCGGTACCTCCCGAGCCGCTCTGCCGGCCCCGCCGCTGCTCCCGCCGACGTCCCCCCGCCATCCCTCGGCCGCCGGCCGCCCGGCAGCTCGGGAACGCCCGGGACAGCGCCGGGAACGCCCCGGCGGGGAAATGGAAACCGAAACTCGGCAGGGGCTGCGGCAGCGGGAGGAGGAGCGGGAGGGATCCCCGGCACCGCAGAGTCCAGAGCGGGGAAGCTCTGACCCCTGCGCTGGAAAGGCGTGAGCTGCTGGGCTCCGGTGGGCTCCTGGCTCTCCTCAGCCTGCGGAGGCGGCTGCTGCCCGGGTGGGAGGAGAGGGGAAACCAGAAGGCGAGTGGGGTCTTCTATGTGGAAAAGGCACCCGTTTGACTTAATTATTCAGTTCGGAGAGCGACCCGCCCGTGTCCATCCTGTAAAGAGCCGACAGATCTACTTTGCTGCTCAACTGTATCCCGAGTAAGAGCCCGCGCAAATCCAGAGGAGTTGCTCGGCTGGGAGAAGTCTAACCGCAAGCGAAACGCTCGATTTGGAAATACACCAACATCTAAAAGCTGTCTGCTTCCATTCTCACACAGTCTCTCCTTTCGTCTGCTTAATCTCCCCCTGCCTTCAAAGACCCTGGAAACTTCTCCCCCACCAGGAAAGGCCATCCAGCCTGCCCCACCTCCCACACTGTCTCATTGGAGTGATGAATGCAGGACCATCTTGGTGATGAAATAAGGGATACCCATGTGAATGATGAAACGGATCCAAACACGTAAGAGCATTTTTGTTGTATTCCTAATAGCCGCCACTGATAAATTAAATTAAATCTGCTTAAGAAAAGTTTATGCTGCTGAATACTAAGCACAGATTTTGGTGGGGAACTCTACAAAAGTCGCAAGAAGCACAACACAAATCTACAGACTATTACTGGCCCTCACTGAAACACAGTGGAAAATTCATTATTGAGACAGTAGGAGCATCTAATGTGATGTATTTAAGTGGAGCAGCCTGTGGTGCACAAAAAGGTACACGGAGGTCCCTGGGGTGAAGAAAAAGGGATGTGGAAGAGCTGCAGAGGAGCCGTAGAAGCAAAGCAAGGTGAGCTTTGCTCACAGTAATTGACTTCTGCCCAGGCAGGAGCAACCCAGCCTTGTTTCTCCCAGCCTCTTCCGTACAGGCAGTATGCGCATTTTATCTCCTTCCACAGTACATACGAAGGTCTTGAGATACGAGAAATACCGAGCTTAGAGCGGTGATGCCAAAGCACGAACTCCGAAGGGACACTAGAGGTCCTTCTGCACCAAAGTCTGAACTAAGGCCTCCTCCCCGGGAAGAAAAACTGCTCCAAGCAGAGGCAAGGGCATTGCCTGCATGGAAAGGAAGAGGTTCGAGGGGAGGAGAGTAAAGGGAATGTGTCCACGTCCTTCCTCCTTTCGGAGGTACATTTTTCCTCCTACTGAGTGGAATGCTGACAACGCAATGTTAGAAAAGCTTGCTCTGGTAAACTACTGCAGATTAATTAAACACCCTGCCATTCTCTGCTCAAGAGTATCAGGGCTTGTGATACTCTAACCAACAGGAATCTGGGGGTCCATGAGGGAGATGCCTGGCAAGTGGCAGGAGATAGAGGAAAGAGGTGAACTGTGCAAAATGTTTTTTGTAACTAGAACTGGATTGGGCGGATGTGTCCCTCTGTACATTTCACCCCCTTTTCATCACTTCTCTAGTGAATTGCCCATAAAAACCAAACTGAAGCAAAACGCAACACAGCACAACAACAACAAAATGTGTCAAACTCCTCGAGTTTGGTGAACTGCTTGCTTATGAGGGCAGCCCTTCTCCCAGGAGAACAGCATGGAGCACTTTCAGAGAGGAATGGAGAAATCCAAGAACATGTATGCAGATACCATGATCCCTGGAGAAACAGAGGAATGTCTTATGCTGGGCCCCCAGGGAGCCAAGGAAGCACGCAGTGGGAGCCTGTTCCCACAGTGTCAGCAGCTGAACAGGCATGAGTGGGTCAATCCCTCCAGAGCAAATTTGGGAACACAGGGAACTTGCAGCCCCTCTCAGCCGGCTAGAGTCACAGCTCCAGCTGCTGTCTGCATGGGAAGGGACACGTTGACCTGGGGGCCACCCAGCAGGGCTCAGCCGCTGGCAACCCATACAGGGCAGTGCTGCTCAGTTTCACAGCGAGGGACACCAACTACCTCTGTCCTTCTCCACCCTGGAGTGCCAAAGCAGCACCTGTCACACAGGCCCTGGCAGAACCAAGGCTGAGCATTGTCTCGTCCTGGACTGTCCTGCAGGAGATGGAGCTCCTACAGTCACAGGCAGGCCCGAGGGCGGGGAATGAGTGCAAGGGCAGAGAGAGCACCCTGTGCTGCCTTGCTGCTCCCGCATGAGGGGTTTATCAGCAGGTGGCACTTTTGGTTTGGCACTTTGAGGGCACTGTTTTGACAGAGCATTGCCCAGCCCTGTTTGAGGAATATTCCCAGTGGCAACTGCGCCCTGCCCTCAGGGACCCTTCAGCAGCCATCCTGGGGCAGGAGCCACAAGCTAAGGTAAGCTTAAGGCAAGCAGCAGCAGGCAACAATGTTGTCCCCAGTATGTACAAGAAAAACCAGACAACTCTCTTTTTCTTCATCTCCTGCAGGAACCCAATGGGTTCACCAGGGCCTCTCCACCCCCTGGCAGCTGATGGCTGTGAGCCAAGCATGGGTGGGTGGCAAGAATCATAGAATCATCAAGGTTGAAAGAGACCTTTAAGATCATCATGTCCAACCATCCACCCAGCACTACCACTGGTAACCCCCAAACCACTAAACCATTTCAACCAGCGAGATCCAGACACCTCTTAAACACCCCCAGGGATGGTGACTCCACCACCTCCCTGGGCAACTTATTCCAATGCCTGACCACTCTAACAGTGAAAAATTTTTTCCTACTATCCCATCGGAATCTCCCCTGTCTCAGCTTAAGGGTATTTCCTCTGGTCCTATCACTGCAGCTATGGTAAAAGAGACCGGCCCCCACCTCACTACAACCTCTTTTCAGGTTGTTGTAGAGAGCAACGAGGTCTCCCCTGTGTCTCCTCAAGAGTAAGCAAACCCAGCTCCCTCAGCTGTTCTTCATAAGACACATTTTCTAGACCTTTCACGAGCCTTGTTGCCCTTTGCTGGACGTGTTCCAGCACCTCAATGTCCTTTTTGAAATCAGGGGCCCAGAACTGAATGCAATACTTTAGGTGCGGTCTCACCAATGCCGAGTACAGGAAGATGATCATTTCCATGGTCCTGCTGGCCACACCATTGCTGATATAGGCCAGGATGCCATCGGCCTTCTTGGCCACCTGGGCACACCGGTGGCTCACATTGGGCCGGCTGTCAGCCATCACTCCCGAGTCCCCTTCTTCGGAAAGAAGAAGCGAGGGGACAGACGCGACGCCAGAGCCGAGTGCGGGGCAGCCGGGAGGGGCAGCGCAGGGGGGGCCGGGCCGGCAGTGCGGAGGGTCCTGCGGCCGCGGGAGGGCGGCGGCGCCCCGCTGCCGGGGCCGTGGCCGTGGCCGTGGCCGGGGCGGCGCCGCCGGGGAGGGGTTTTCCCCTTCGGCGCCGGCTAAAGCGGGTGCCGGGGGCGGGCGGCGCCGTGCCGCCATGCCGCCCTCCGCGATGCTGCTGCTGCTGCTGCCGCTGCCGCTGCTGGCGGCGCTGGCGGTGCCCGCCCCGGCGGGGGTGGCGGCGGGGGGCTGCGGGCCCTGCGATCCGGCGCGATGCCCGGCGCTGCCGGCGCGGGGGTGCCCGCTGGGCCGGGTGCGGGACGCCTGCGGCTGCTGCTGGCAGTGCGGGCGCGGCGAGGGCGAGGCGTGCGGGGCCGGCGGCGGCGCCGCGGGAGGACGCTGCGCTCCGGGACTCGAGTGCGTGAAGAGCCGGCAGCGCCGCAAGGCGAAGAGCGGCCCGGGGCTCCCCGCCTCCGGCCCGCCCGGCGTGTGCCTCTGCAAGAGCCGCTACCCGGTGTGCGGCAGCGACGGGCTCACCTACGGCAGCGGCTGCCAGCTCCGCGCCGCCAGCCTGCGCGCACAGAGCCGCGGGGAGCCCGCCATCAGCCAGCGCAGCAAGGGAGCCTGCGAGCAAGGTGCGGGGAAGGGAGAGGGGTGCGGGAGGGGGGGATGTCCGCTCCGCCGCCCGGCTGCACGGGGAAAAAGCTGCGCCTCCCGAGTGCTCCTCCTTGCTGTTTGGTCCCATCGGGGTGCTCTTTTGTAGAGTGAAGTTGAGTTCAGACCCACCTTAAATGGACCGGAGAGTCCCAGTCGGGTGGCGCTGCCTAAACTTGGAGTGACACTTCAGACCAGCCACAGAAGTGCAAAGGAACTTGGGCACTCGCTGTTGGCTTCCAGCGGCGCTGGAACTACGCGGCCCCGCTTTTCGTACTTTGCCTTGCAGGTTGCAATTTGCGCTCCTGTGAGATGGGACAAAAGGGTTGAGCTTATCCAGGGGAGAGTTCTGACCAGGAAGGTTGCAACCTGCGAGGAAAGGAAATGATAAAATGGATGTGAAAGCAACAGAAATTCACTGGCTTGTGTTGGTTCAATATGAAAACAAGCAGTGACTTTCCTGTGAGCTGCATGCAGTGGTTTGCACTTGAAACATTTCCAGTCAGGAGCTTGATTCATCCTAAGCTTTTTCTTAGGGATGGTGCTCAAGGAAGAAATTGTTCTGCTGCAAAGCCTCTACTAGAAATTCTGGCTTCTGAGAGTGCATTTGGCTGGGAGGGAGGGAGGGAGTGAGGGAGGGAAGGAAGGATGGGACATATCAGGCAAACCATATACTGAACGTCTCAAGGACAGTATTGCAGCGCCAGTGCTGTTTTGGTGGAGGAGTGTTTTCATAAACACAGTATGTGCAGGTCACAACCTCCACCTCCTCCTTTGCTTTCTTCCCATAACTGAGGCCAAGTATGTTTGCAAAAAAATGTTTCCGAAACTCCTAAGGAAGGCATGAAAGGCTGGGTAAGGATTAGGTTATGTGCTTTGATGTTGCCCATTAAATGGCCTGTGTGGCTTTTCACAAACCTTGTGCAAAACATCAGGCTTACATATTAGCCAGAAACACTGTGGTATAGTGTTAACTCCTGAAGGGAAGGAGTTTCAGCCCTCAGGGTAATGTGGGGTGAGATGAGAAAGGTCTCAGTCCATGCCGCTGTCTGCTATTTGGAAGGAGCCTTTCCTGCCCAGCAGACTCAGGAGATGGTCACAGCAGTCCTAAAAAGCAGTCCTAAAGATCTTTGCTACTTGGTCCTGCCGGCCCAGACAAGTGAGCAGATGGGTTTGAAAGATTCTGAGGTCATGCTTCAGGTGTATACTTGAGAAGAAGGCTGTGTTCTCACTTGTCTTGCCCAAAGTCACCTGGGAGTTTGTTGTAGAACAGGTATGGATATTTTTAAGATACTGTCCCAACCCTTGGCTTCACTTCCCTGTGTTCATCCCATACTGCATCTGCATTAACTTGGTGGGGCTTGGAGACAGAGTTTGATGAGGTCAGTGCAAACATGAGCCACTGGGCAGAGGATGGTGGGAGGCCACTGACATGCCAGCCTCAAACAGGCTGTTGTTTAAGAACGTCACTGGAGTATGTGGTGCTGAGCCACTGGCAAAATGTGCCCTCCTCCATCACTCTGGGGAGCTGCTCTTCTTTTGGCTCCTGCTGCTGGGAGAGCTCTGACCCAGCATTTTGGGGAAGGGAGCAGGATGGATGTGGGCTGCTCAGCACTGGTGATGCAACCAATTCTTCTGAGATTTCCCTTGGCTGCATGAACCTTTCTTGTGCCATGGACCACCTTCTGGTGATATGTCTTGCTCTGTGACTTGCAACAGAAGCAAGAACTCATCCCACACACGTGGTAGACATCTGGAAGTATTTCTGTAGCCCTAAGGGCCTCCTGGCAGTTAGGACTGTTGGGTGGGAAGGGGTGGGAAGTTGTAATCTCTATACAGATTTTGAAACAATGACAGGAGAGAACATCCATCCAATCATCCCCACAGGGTGTAGAGCCTTTTCCAGTATCTTTCCAGATAGGAGAGAGCAGTTTTCTGGGTTTCTAGAAGAACCTGGCTGCTGTCAAAGAGTGGAAGTCAAAGAGTGGAGTCAAAGAGTGGAAGTTCTAGCTTTTGCCATTTCCCACCACAAATGGATATGATCTCCTTAAGGCACTATCTAAGCTGGAATCCTGCACAGGGAGACCACAAACAGGCAGGATCCTGCTTGCATCAGTCATTTGTGTGAAATCTTTTGCACAGAAAGAAGTTCTTGGGTGACAGGGCACTTGGGCTTCCTGCTTAGGGCAGATTGGCTCCGAAATGTCTGCTTTCCCTCATTGGACTATAAGGACCACATCCTTTGGGTCCAAGAGTGAGCAGCCTTTCAAGAGAATCTCTGAGAAGAGATCCAGAAAAATATGTTTCCAGCAGTGGATCATAACTGTGTTTGATTGCCCTTTTTGGCGGGGGGGAGTGGTTTTGGGGTTTTTTTTGTTGTTCCTGGAGAGGGAGGACTTGTTTTGCACGTCCGATTGGATGTTTCTTTTGTTTTTAAATAGCAAAAGGAATGAGCCCATTCTTGGCCCTGCATAATTCGCCTTGACCTTGTCCTTGGTTGTTTCCCAGACTTCTCAGATGTGATGTCTGTGTTCTTTGTACAAAAATCATGAAGCCATGCAGAAAAAGGTATTTCCGCTGCAGCCAAAACTTCCTGCTGGAGGGCAAAGGAAGACACAGTTGAGAAGAATTTGAAAGGATGGAAATAACCCTTGATATATGTGCACTTGGCAGGTGCAGGGATCCAGTCAGTCCTTTATGGAGTGGGTTGCATGTGGGCAGGACTGTTGGGGATGTCTGGAAAAAGGCATCCTACTTAATTGCCAACTCCTTGAAGCTGCCTGGCTGCCATAGTGCTGTGCCAGCAGGGTACAGCAAAGCTGCCTGCTTTTTTGCTCTGGGGGAGCAAGCAGTGATGCCAGGGTGCTCTCTCCTGGCTGAGCTCCTACTTTGCTCTCACACTTGCACTCACAGCTGGCTCTGGGTTTGCCCTGCTCCCTGTTAGGGAGCCACTACCTGCATCCTGTCTCTACCCGTGTGCCCCAGCAGCCTCTTCGTAGCTAATCCCAGGGCTGAGGATGCAGGAGATGGATGCTGTGAAGTTTTCCATCTGTTTTCCAACATTGCCTTTAAATGGATTGTCCCTTTGCTCTCTGCCTGTGAAAATGCAGCCACGCTTAAGTCTGCTGCCAGGTCCTGCAGGTAGGGCAGGTCCAGATGCAGAGCCTGGTACAGGGATGCCTCCTCTGGTGGACCCTTGGCAGGATGGGAGGCTGCTCTGACAGCTGGGGAGCTGCCCTCTGTCGCTGCTGTCACACAGCTGTGCACAGATGTTCAGAAGAGCCTCTTTATGGAGTTGGTGGCTTCAGGAATGCAGGCTGAAATTCATTTTGCACACAGTACACACACTGAGGCTGTTTACTGCCAGCTAGGACCTGGGGCAGGAGGACTGTGGTACCCACTGCCCTCCAAAGCCAGCTGGCAAAAAGAATTAGGGTTGCATGGCTCAGCTCAAGCCAGGCAGAAAAACAACCTCAAAGCATCAACCCCCATCAAAAAAGCTATCCGGATTTCTGGCACGACGATCTCTCTGAGCTGAAAAATACCAGGCACGAACTTGTTGCCTAACCAGTGCAAGAAGGGACAAATACCCCTGAGTCTCTGTTATCATTAGCTACCAGCAAATACCTGCTTTGAGAGACATGTTGTAACTGCTGGAAATACTGCTGAAGTTGCCTCATTACAGGCAAAGGCCTAATGATTTGAAGTCCCCGATACTGGTTCCAGCAGGGTCGGGGTCTTCTGGTGCTTTTGCTGTTGTCGCTCAAGGATTTGTCTGTGTGTTGTGCTCACTTCTCTCCTGGTGGAAGCCAAGTGCCCGTCCTTGCCCAGTCAGCGTACCACAAAGCGGCTCTCAGCAGACATCAGAGACAGTGTTTCACTCTCCAGGGAACTGGTGCTGCTTTGTACCTACCTACAAAGACCTCCTGGAGGTGGAAACTGAGGGCCTCTCTCTGTGAAGGGTAAATTTGCTGGCTTGCCAAGCAGTCTGCTTTATTTCTGTTGATCTGAATGTGGTTTAAAGCTCCACGGCTCCATGAAAGTCTTTTCCCAGCACTGGGAATGTGCAGTGGTTTTTCTTATGGAGATGAGGGCTCATCACCTTGCAGCATCCATCCCACAGGCTGCAGAGCTTATGAACAGCAGAACCAGGAGAGATTCTTTTAAAGCTGACTGTAACCAGGACTAAACTTGCCTAAATCTCACCAGCAAGGAGATAGATCCCAGTCACTGGAGCTGTGCGCTCCCTACAGAGAGGTATCATTTTGGCTTCTCAGAAGCCCAGACAGCATCTCTCCTGGAAGGTTGTTTTTTTTTTGCTAAGGTGCCACCCACCAGCTCTGGGGCTCAGGAAAATCTGGGTGTGAGGTTCTTGGCTGTCCACAAGGCTTAAAAAACAGATTGATGGATGTAGGATTGTGACTGCCAGGCTCTCATGGAGACTGACTGCCCCAGGGACAAGTAACACCAACACCCTGCCCCCAAATTCCTGTCACTTTACCCCATCAGTGGTTTTACTTTGCTGATGCTCCAGTGTATTATAAAGCTACATCTGCACTGCAAGCAAAGAGGTGCCAAGTTCCCACAGGTCAACTTCAAAACAAGAAACATAGATTGCATCTGTTGGGTCATTCCATCCAAATTCAGCTGATGAGGTTTTGCCAGAAATATCTTAGTTTTGAGGGTGGTTTGTTTTATTTTTTTAATCCACTAACAGGGTAGAGCAAAAACAGGGGTTTGGGAAAAAACCTTGTGGGAGATGGCAGACTGCTGTTATCACTGACATTGGCTCATCTTCTCCTGATACACCTGCCTTAAAATCAAAGGCTCTTAACTCTTTTAGACACCACAAAGCATAGTTCATACCTAATCACATTTTGCAAGAAACTCTTCCAGATTTGTTAACAAATGGCTTAGATTGCCCTAGTTCTTTCCTCCTGTTCATCCTTTCCTGGATTTTAAGGGACTTAAAAGAATCTCCACATTTTATAAATGGTTTTGTCTTTGCTGGTGAAAGACAAGTTTTTTCTAAGTCATCTGTAATTGGAAATGAATCAAATTCTCTAACTTTCCTGAGAAGCTGGTTTGGGTTTCTGCATCAGATGGGAGTAGGCAGTGCAGCAGTGGCCTTCTACCTGCTGTCTTCTACCACAAAGGACAGCGTTGTGCTTGCAGGTGGATCTTGCCAGCATTTTTGTGCTGCATGCAGAGAGTCCATGGCAGAGCAGAGCTGTTCAGGTGCGTGGTGGGGTTACACCTTTTGTTTGGTACCACGGGGTCCTTTCACATGGAGGGTGATGTGGGGATGTGATATTTTTCAGTGTGGTGCTTGATTTCCCAGCACACAGCGCTTTGGGATTTTGTGAGAGAGTTTATAGGGCTCAGGTTTAATCATAGAATCATCAAGGTTGGAGGAGACCTTTAAGATCATGAAGTCCAACCATCCACCCAGGACTACCACTGGTAACCCCTAAACCACTAAACCATTTCACCCAGCACCAGATCCAGACACTCCTTAAACACCTCCAGGGATGGTGACTCCACCACCTCCCTGGGCAACCTATTGCAATGCCTGACCACCCTAATAGTGAAATTTTTTTTTCTAATATCTAATCTGGATCTCCCCTGTCTAAGTTTAAGGCCATTTCCTCTGGTCCTCTCACTGAAGGTACGGTAGAAGAGACCAGCCCCTCCTCACTAAAACCTCCTTTCAGGTTGTTATACAGAAGGATGAGGTTCCCCCGAGCCTCCTCTTCTCAAGACTAAACAAATCCAGCTCCCTCAGCCATTTCTCACAGGGTTTGTTTTCTAGACGTTTTTAGAGCCTTGTTGCCCTTCACTGGACACGCTACACCACCTCAATGTCCTTTTAAAAGTCAGGGGCCCAGAACTGAATGCAGTACTTGAGGTGTGGCCTCACCAATGCCAAGTACAGAGGATGATCACTTCCTTGCTCCTGCTGGCTACACTGTGGCCTTCTTGGTCACCTGGGCACACTGCTGGCTCATATTGGGCCATCTGTAAACCATCAACCCTGAGTCCCTTTCTGCTGAACAGCTGTCAAGCCGCTCCTCTCCCAGCCTGTAGCACTGCATGGGGTTGCTGCGACCCAAGTGCAGGACTGGCACTTCACCTTATTGGACCTCATGTCCAATGAATTTGTCCGAGTTTGTCCTCGACCCATTGACCGAGTCTGTGCCTCTCTGATATTGCTGGAGCTGGTGGCTAAGTTCCCACAGGATGTGCCTGGGAGTGTGTGTGGAGGAGAGGCAGGATGTGCCTGCTCCAGTAATGCCTTCCAGTGTGGTCATGTGGACTCAGGGAAGATCCTAGCAATAGTCCACACCTGTAGGCAGCCTCTGCTGTCAGTAGGTTAAAAGCCTTTGAAAAAAGTCAACTTCTAAATTGAACTGTTCACTACCTGGGTGCTGGTGTATAAAAACTATTAGAATAAATGCATCAGGGAGTTAACTTCTATCAGTGTGGGAAAGGGGAAAAAGTAATCTTTAAGACTTTTAAGACTATAAAACCCTACTTGTAAAGATTTCAGGTTGAGGGGATCTGTCATCAAATGGCATGTACATGTTGTCTCTCTGAAGAGCCTTCCCATCCCTGAGCAGATCAAAACTCCCACTCAGCTTAGTGTCATCCAAATTTACTGAGGGTGCACTCAATACAGATCATCAATAAAGAGGTTAAACAGTTCTAGTTGGGCATTCGCCCTTCTAATCTTCTCCCTACATGACCTCAAAACATCCTTATAGTTCTCCCAAGTTGCCTGACCCTCCTTCCAGAGATGGTAGATTCACTTTTTTTCCTAAGTTCTCTGTTTGACCACACCGGTCTTTTCCCCCAGTGACCTGTCTTTCTACACACTGGGACAGCCTGCTCCTGAATATTTAAAAATTCCTTTTTAAAGCACATCCAGCCTTCCTGGACTCCATTGCCCTTCAGGACTGACTCCTGAGCACTGCTGTTCACTGCTGTTCAGTGTTTAAAAACACTGCTAGTGTTTTTAAAATTCATGTGTAACTGGGGTTTTCCACAGTTGTAGCATAGGCCATAAATTCCTCCTTAAAAGGCATTTAGTTAGATGAAAAAGTTTTGGTTCACTGGAGCTTGAGTTTTAATGGTTACTATGCTAAAATCTACTATGGAAGTTGTTTAATATATTACTTGGCAGAGTCCTGGAGAGCAGCAGTATTCTGGGGACTATGCAAAACCTTCACTGCCCAGGAGGATCCCATATTTCACCTGTGTCTTCATTCTCAGTCATCATAGCATGTCCAAATTCACTAGGATTTGCTGATTACTGATCAGCAAATTCCACACCATGTTTGTTTTTTCTAATGCTGGAAAGGCATGCTGTGTTTAAAAAAATGTGTTTAATCCTTTGTTGGGCTGAGGTTGATCGAGGTTACAACTAAATAGGAGATTACTACGTAACAAGTCTAATCAGGTTGGATTTTTGCAAGCCCTGCTCGCTTTTCCATGCATAAATGCTGCCATGCCTTGTTTCTGTGTCTCCCACTGCAAGCTTTTCACATTCTTTCCAGGCTTTAGCTCATGGAACTGGATGATCAACCCAAACCATTCTATGATTCTGTGATATAAAGGTCATGCACAAGGTCTCTGAAGGCAGCGTTCCCAAACCATGGTAAATCAGCAGGGGTGGGATTTCTAGTGGTACTGGTCTGCTCCCTGCTGAGCCTAGTGGTGTGGAAAGCAGGAGTTGCTCCATGGCAGATGGATGGTGGCCCAGGGCCCTTCCTCACGCTGACTCAGTCTCAAGCCTCCAGGACGTGGGGCAAAGCTGCATTCGCGTTTTCAGCCTTTCCAGGGTCACTGGGCTGCTGAAGTCTGAGGTGGAGCATCCAAACAGACATAGCATCCGACATCTACTTTGGTGCGGATGTCTTGGAGCTTCCTTCTGTAACTCCTTAGTCTCTTCAAAGCCAGGTTAAAGGAAGATGAAAAATGCCTTCAGAAAGGGGTAAAGAACAAGGCCTGTAAGTCTGCCAGAAAGCAGCAGGCAGCTTTGGGAGTGGGGAAGGCCAAAAGCACTTCCTATATGTTGCTTCCTCTCACAGAGCACTGACCTGGGAGGGAGCAGCTGAGGCCATGCCAGCTAAAATGAGTAGATGCTGCTTATGGAAGGTTTCCCCTTTTCCATATAAAGTAATTTTGAAGGGAAAATACTTTGCCAGCAACTTAGGAGACTGGAGTCTATTTTCAGACTTGCAATAGCTTGTTAGAGTGAACAATGTTTAGTTTTTGCTTTGGTTAGCCGTCTCACAGGGAGTGTTCCCAGCCTGTGTTTGACCTGGGGCTGTGGCACAGCAGTGCTCGTGAGGGCTGGCTGGGAATCAAGCTGACACCCATGTGAGCTTCAGCGTGTGGTGCATGGCTTCGTGTGAGCTTCAGCGTGTGGTGCGTGGCTTCGCGTGTTCGTGTTCTGGACTTCCCGCACACACCCAAGCACCAGGGCATACCCACAGTGCTTAGTGTCCAGCTTATTTTTCCCTTTAGTGACATACCTGTAGGCCCCTTGATTTTAGCAGAAAAGTTACTGCTCTACTTGCTGTGCAGTTTTTATTTGTGTGTGTGGACACCAAAGGAAGATCAGTGAGGACGAGGTAACCCTGAGCTGTGACAGACCGTCCAGGTACCAGTGAGAGGCAGATGGGTGGGCTGGGAGATGCCAGGTCTCTGCCTGCTGTGGCTGAGCAGAGAAGAGGTGCCTGGCGTGGGGAGGGCTCTCAGGAACAGATGCCAAATGACATCCTCATCGAGGAAGTCAGGCTCTGCCACATGCTGCTGCAGCAGAAAAGCAACTACATAACAGCAATGGGAACTCCTCTCCAGCTGCTGCTTTTGACATAATGCAGGCTGTCAGCTCCCTGCAATCTGGAGAAAAAAATAGTCCCTGCACAAATGGTCAGGCTCTCTCCCGGGGTGAATGAGATCTGGGGCTCTGTAAAAAGCCCCATACTGAGCTGGGGAGAGCTATTTGTTTAACAAACAATGGGCAGAGCACTGAGGAAATGCCTGAAGTGCCTGTGGAGAGCAGCTGATTTCCATCAAGAGCCGGGGCTGTCCTCCTGGCCAAGGAGCTTCTGCTCAGTCAGGGCAAGTCCTGCAGGGAGCATCTGCACATCAGCAGTGCCCGTGGTGCAGGCCTTGGGGGGGAGTGGAGACCACTTGGCCACCTTGATCGTGATGACCATGACCTGCTCATTTCCATCAGCAGGTGCAGCCCTCAGGTCCTCAGCCCGAAGGAGGCAGATGGAGAAACATCCCCCCTTGGGGGCAGTGCTGCAAGTAGAGCAACAAGGCCTCTCAGGTGCAGGCTGTAGGATGATGGCTGAGGGTCTCCTTGCTGGCAGGAATCAAGACATCTGCTCTGTACAGGGTGGGCTTGTTTCCAGCCCTGCTGAACACATGGTGGCCTTGCTTCCTTCACAAGAATTCCCAAAGCAAGAGGGTGACTTGGAGGGGGGGATGTCTTCATATCTTCGGAAGTGCTTGCAAAGCTCTGCCATCCTCTGCATCTCTTGTTGCTGTGTCATCTGTCCAGCTCTGTCTGCTCTGGGGGATTGTGGGAGAGAGCGAGTGGGACCAGCACAGGCAATAAGCAGGGTGAGGGCCATGCACAAGAGTGTCAGCTCACTGTAGTAGGAGTCTAGCTACTGCTGTGGCCTGTTGTGATTTGACTTTAAATCTACTGACTTCTTGGCCTTTCTCATTTATTTTTAGTGGCGGAAGAAACACAACTCTAGAATTTTGGCTGTATGGATTAAAGTCAAACGTCCGGAGAGTCCACAGTGACTCTTCCCATGACACTTGTTGCATCTCTCAGGATGTGTATTCCCTCCTGGCCTCAGAGCTGTGCTGGATAGAGGTGGAGGCCTGTGGATGCTTCCAATTCATTTTGCAGCCAAATGCAGAACGTCATGTTCTGCCTGGTTAGATCAGGATGTACATCCCGAGCTCGAGCTCAGGACTGCCTTTTAAAAGTCAGGCTCTTGCTGTGCTGTGGCTGCTGTGCCAAGCCAGCCAGAGCTTTGCTGTGAAGCTGTGCAGGCACTTCTCCTTTCCAAGAAGATAAACAATTTCTCCTTGCCTGGGAGATGGGTAGACATTCTTTCTCTCTTTACCCCTGCCAGCAGTTGCTGCTGAAAAATCCTTGTGTGATATGCTCCTGGCAGGGTAAGCAAACACCTGTGGGCAAGAGGGAAACTCAGCAGCAGCCAAGACTGAGAGACCTCAGGCAGTGAGTTTAGTGGTGGACTGAATGCTGCCAGTTCCCAGCCAGGGAAGACTTGAGCCAGATCCTGGAAGAGCATAACAGTGCCTTAAAATCCACCTGGCTTTTAACATAAGTCAAGATCTCTCCTTTTCTGTGGTGGGAGATGGTGGTCATTTGGGGGCAGCTGTGTTTCCTGCCTCATGGAGAACCCCAGTAACCAGTGATAAAGAGGATGGTGTCGTGCAGGGGCAGACATAGCCCTGCCTGTTGGGGAACAGGCCCCGAGCTCTGCCCTAGGAAGGGCACTTGGCACGTGGAGGGTTGTACATGTTTGGAGCAGAAGGCAGCAGCCATAGCAGGCTCTGCTGGGTGCACATCAGCTGGAGGCCCTCAGAGAGCTAAGTGCAAGCTAAGCCGCCTGGGAACATAGGGTCCCATCAGAGCTTCCAAGTGCACTATTGTCCTTATTGTTTAAGGGACACCGGAAAAAGAACAGCTGGGCTGTGCAGGAAACCGCCTCGTGCTGGGTAAGGGGAGCAGAGTGTGTGACCTGAGGTGGCCCTGTCATGGGGATTCAATGCCCTGGGCTTGGCCACAGCCTCGCTGCTGCGCAGGGGCCAGGCTGTGGCTGGGGGTGCAGGTCACCCCCCCTTTATTGTGGTGTATTCGAGGGGAACACCTTCAGCGGGGTGTTGCTGAGAGTGCAAAGCTGGGCATGGGCTGCTGTGGCACAGATCTGCTCTGGGCCACCTGGGGCAAGGATAACTCCAGCACTTTTCCATAAGGGAAAGGGTGCTGTGACACTTGACACACCCCTCTTTTGACGGGTGCACAGGAATCAATTCACGAAGCAGCACAAGCAACAAATGGATAAGCATGTAATGAAATGCTGCTTAAATTTTTGACTCAGCCCTGTGCAGATGAGGAGCACCTGAGTTGTGGTGTCTGCCAGGAAACCACCCGTGCTGACCATTAGGAGTGGTTTCAACCATCGCCCAGGGCTACACATAAAACTTCTCTGCTTCTCTGCAGCTGCCTCCTGTCAAAACCAGAACTGGAAAACTTCTGTAACAGAGAATATTGAAGGCAGCCACCCCTGGTCTCTTAGCAGCTTCCCACCAGCAGGCCATGTACAGTCATTCCTGAACAGGGAAGTCTCAAAAGAGAAGAGCACACACTTCTCTGGGATCACACCAGCTGCTCATGAATGGGGAGCCACCTCAGCATCTCTTGGGTTAGAATAGAAGTATGGCTGATACCCTTTGGCTGGTGATACCAGTGTGGATCTGACCCCAGATCCTGAGGAGGAAAAAGACACCAGCTTTCTGCTGGAAGATGTTAGTGTGGTGGGATGCACCTGGAAACCTGCTCCCCACTGCCTGTGATGGCTGTAGGGGGGAGTGCACATGCAGGGCTGAAATCAATGCACGTTCAGGACCCCCATAAGGAGCATCAGGACCCAAATCTGCCCCTTTTTTATGGGGCTGAGAATAAGCCATGGTCTGTGAGCCAGCATACCCAAGGGCTTCAGTTAGGCATATAGGAAATGCCTTCTCCTGATGCAGTGTAATGGGAGCTTTAGTTTCCTGTTACTGTCTGCATCTTCAGAGCAGAAGCGGGAAAGCTGTTTGTTGTGTTCTTAAAGCTCTCAATAACTGGAAATAAACACTGTGTGCTCCTTTGGTCTGCACTTCCTATTATGGGGAATTAATAGCTGCATTTTGTAAAACAGCCTCACTAAAGAGGGATTGAATAAAAAAGGCCATTCTTCCCTTTCTGGGATATGGGTTACATCTCCAACATTTCTCAGCCTGAGGGGTAAACATCTCGAGCCAGATCTGCAAAACAACTCTGTTCTCATCTTGCTTTGGAAGGAATTCTCTGTTTAACCAGGAATTGGAGCTCTCAGGGGAAAAGAATCTCTGCATTTACCTAGTCCTTTCCCAGATCCCTGCCAGGGAGAGCTCTGCCACCCTCCAGCCAGCCTCCTGTGGCTGAGTATTGCATACAGGTAAAATAGGAGCAGCGTAACATTGAATTGTGCTAGCCAGCTGCCATGGGATTGAAATCATACTAGGGAGAAAGATGCTGCCAAGTTGGCCAAGCTCTCCATGGCATGAGAAAGTGATGGGATGCACCCTGTCTCCTGGGGGTCCTTTCCTCCCTGCCAGCTGGCTTGGTGACTGCATGGTAAGCACATCCAGGCCAGTTTGTACAGGCCTGTTCAGTCCCTGAGATAACAGAATACAAACACTATCTTACCTCTAACCTCAGTCTTGCAAGTAGATGGACTGATCTGAACTGCTCAACACTTGAGTTTCTGTCTGGTTTCAGTCTGAACAGCTTAAGGCTGGATGCATGTGTTGCTTCAGAGAGGGAAGTGCTTTGATGTGGGATCAATCCTGCAAGCTTTGCTCCAAGCAGGGATCTCCTTCACCCCATCCTCAAAACCCATCAGATTGGCCCACTTAAAAGGTTCAGCAAGGAGACAGCTTGTAATCACCCCAAGCTTAAAAGCATTTCTCCCTTTTTGCAGGACCCTCCATTGTGACTCCTCCTAAGGATATCTGGAACGTGACAGGAGCACAGATCTACCTGAGCTGTGAAGTCATTGGCATCCCAACTCCTGTCCTCATCTGGAACAAGGTAAGGGTCCTGCTAGGAGCTCAGAGAGCACAGCAAACCTGAGGCAGCTGAAACTTCATGGTGAGCATAAGGACCGTAGCAGATCCCTTTGTAGAAACACACCTCTTTGATGAGTTCTCTCATCTGTGCAGTCCTGTACACCCCCAAACATTTGGTTTTGCTTAGTCTTTAGTCATTGCTTTTTCTAAACTCTTGTTGATCCCGAGGCAGAATATGTTTCTCTTGGTAGTGCCTGATATTTGGAGCATGCGGGGAATGTCCCCTGACCTGCTGTCACCCTGCTGGCAGCAGTGACTGAGGTGGCTAGACATCGCCCACATCGTCGGGAACAGGAACCACATGGGGCAGTTGTCTCCAGTAGCCAGCAGCATGTTGTTGATCTTGGCAGCACTGGTAACATCTGGCTTTGGACAGGGGCCAGTGTTGAGCAGCGAAAATCGTAGCCGTAGGGCTGAGAGCCACAGCACAGCCCCTGTAGCCTCCTCAAGTGCCACAGGTTTGTGGACGCTTGTGAAGGGCCTTAAAATTAAGCTGAAACAATACTAGCTTAAGGCTAGTATGGACTAAAAAAGCTAGATTGGCCCAAAATTTGCTCTAAGACAGTAAGCTTTATTCATAGGGGTGTCAGAGCAGACTCTTGGGTGAGCAGTGTGGGCATGCTGACTCAGGCAGTGTTTACTGCTTGTTTATGAGTAGATGCTGAGTTTACACTGTCAATGCTACTCTGCTTTTTGTGCCTCTACCTCATGGCCAAGAGACTGCTTGACATGGTGATAACAAGGGCTGAGTACCACTTCCCCTGTGCTTGGCTCGGGGCTCAGATACACAGCACTGGGGAGAGACTGCACTGCTGTTTTCTCCTCGATGCTGTGGCCACCAGGAGGGACAGCCTGTTTTGCTGCAGCAGAAACATGCAGGGCTGTTGCTGGTCTGTTGAGAAGAGGATAGGTCATGCAGGTGGACAACTCAGTTCTCTACTGCTGCCAAATTAAAAAGCCTGATCAGCAGGAAGTTATGGGGGAGTCTCTCCAAACAAGGCCGACAGTCAGATCCTGGTGGTCTCCCAGTCCCAAGCCAGAAGGCAGCTGCTCCAGCCTGCTGAACTGGATTGATGTACAGCTGCCAGCAGCTGCAGGCTGCTGCACTGATGGGCTAAACACACCCTTGGGAACACGCACATGAGTTCTGTGAGGCCAAGTCAGTGCAGGGTGTGTTTGCACACCCCACTGCCCAGCACCATCCGTATCAGAAAACCATGCCACTCTATCTGTTCCTGCTGAGGCCAGGGGAACACAGCCTCAATGCAGATGCTGAGGCACTGGGGCAGTACCATGGGGACAGTAAGGTGAAATGCTGACACTAGGAAAAACACATTCATGTAAAACTAGCGTTGATCTTGTCTGTGTGCGGGTGTGGTTCTAGCAGTTCCAGCATAAATAAGCCCGCAATTCTTACCTGTTTCTGCCCTTCTGTTTAGATAATTCGAGGACAGTATGGTGTCCAGAGGATGGAGCTCCTGCCTGGGGACCGGGAGAACTTGGCTATCCAGACCCGAGGGGGCCCTGAGAAACACGAAGTGACTGGCTGGGTGCTCGTAAGTATTTTGTGTACGCAAAGAGCTGCACAAACAGTACAGGGCAGTTTGTGAATATGAACAAACAACAGTACAGAAGACAAATGGCAACTCATAGGGCCTTTGGAGGAAAACAACCTGTGTGAATTAGGGGTGAAGGGTAAGGGTGGCTGCTTGCTCCAGTCTTACCTGTTGCATGCATCCTACCTCTGTCCAGCATGCAGCAGAGGGGTGCATTCTGTGATCAGAAAAGGATAGACTGAAAAAAACATCTCATTACTTTCCTGCTGCTGTTAGTGGGAAGGAGACCCTCCCCATGACTAGGAAGGAACTAGTACAGAGGTAAGGCATCCCTAAAACCCACCCACAGCTGGGGAGCCCTTACAAGTCTGCACTTTCCTCTATGAAGCAGAGAAGAAAGCTAGGCTCACCCACAGGAGTGGGTGCTTGTCCCAAACCCCACTGAGGAGACCCACCACAATCTGAACCAGACTGTTTAGAGCTGACAGAATGCAAGCAGTCAGCATGGTTGCTAAGGGTGAACCCCTTCATGCACTCTGTTCATCTCATCATGTCTCAAGCAATTAGCAAGTTACATAAGATACCTTAAAACAAAATCACCTCTACCCATGCATGGGATGCTCATTGGAGGGCCGGGGGTGTGTTTCTTCCCCTAGATATCCCCTCTGAGCAAAGAGGATGCTGGGGAATATGAGTGCCATGCGTCAAATGCCAAAGGAGAGGCAACAGCTTCTGCAAAAATCCACGTTGTGGAAACTCTGCATGAAATAGCTCTGACCAAAGGTTGGTAAGTGTGGCTGAATACTCAGCAGCTCTCTCCCCAAACAGTTTACCGTTACTTGATACAAAAGGACCACCTCTGTTTAATGCTTTCTAAAGAAACCCAAACAAACAAACCCAACCCCCCCCCTAAGAATAGCAGTTTTAACACACAGTTTTTTGTGTTTGGCCAAACATTCCCAGCAAATCTTAGCTCCTAGAGTTCTCAAGGGAGAGAACACTGCCAAGTGCAGTAAAGTACTGGAGATTAAACATACCAAATTAAAATTAAAAAATACCTTCTGGGTTTCTTGCAGAGCCACTTTCAGTGGTTTTCCAGCCCTATTTGTATTGTCTGTGTTCTCTGGACACTTCCACACCTGCCCATTTCTCCTGGAAGCAGTATTGGCACAAGCAGCCCTAAAGCAGAGGGAGAACTTCAAGCACTTAAATTCCTGCCAAGTCCCTGCACCTCCACCATCCTGGAAACACCCCAACACTTGCCATATTCTCTGCATTCTGGGGTGTCAAACCTTGGACGGTACAGATATGCCACAGCAGGTCCTCTTTGCCAGGCTGTGTGCAAAGCTGATGGCAAAACAACCACCCTCATTCCAGCTGCAGAGAGGATGGATCACTATCACATCCACATACGCTTAGGAATAAATCTGGATAGCTGGGACAGTAACTGCAACCATGCTAGAAGCAGAGGCACTGGGAACCAAGCATCCATGTAGAGAATACTGTGCTGCCCAAATCCAGTTTTGGACATAATCCTTAGTTTTAATCCCAGCAGCTTTATCCAAACTATACAGTCGTGACTTTCTGTATCCTTGTGTCTGTGAACAGCTGAAATACTGCCCTTAGGAGAATATTAACAGCACTTGCCATTGAATTAAGAGCTTAAAATGAATCCAAATATCATGTATAAGAACTCTGCTAATGGTTTTTAGCTAGTCTCTAATCCCTTTTCAAGCACTTTAGTTATGGATGTGAATGAAACTGAGCCACAAACAGCATGCTTATACCCCAGAACAGAAAATGTTCACTCCCCCTCTCACAGTAACCACTGTGAGGCTGCAGTACTATGCATATTGCCTCATAGTTTATTTCTTGCACACAACACCCATGTGTTACAGCTGTTTCTTTTCAGCTGTAGGAAAGCTCTCTAGTCAGCACGCTGGAGCCAGGCGATAAGTAAGTGCAGGCTGCCAGCTTGAAGGAAATTGATAAGGTTAATGGAACAGACTGTCAGACGTCATAGCTACACACTGAGAGTCTGTGTCCCATGTCCAGGTGATCTCAGCACAGAAAAATGCATTTATTATCATCCTCCTGCAGCAGGGAGGGAAGGAAAGAAGGAAGGAAGAAGGGATCAGGTCTCACCCTCAGCTAAAAGATCACAAAGCTACTGCCAAAGTTGCAATATTCCCTCTTGGAACAGTACAGACTGTAACATGTTTCTGTTTTTCCACAGATGATGGTGCAGAGCTGTGATGTGAGGACTTTCACTTACGCAGTTTTAAATTAGTATTTTGGAAAGCTGCAAGCTCTGGCTTTTTCTAGCTGACTAATCGTTCCCTCTTAACTCCCTTGTTCTTTGACTCCCAATTTGCTTGCACACTTTTTTCACAGATGCACAAATAAAGAGATTCACAAATTTGATTACAAATTTTAATTCTATTTACAGGAAATAAACATACTTTTGAACAGCACACAGCAGATGAGTAAAACTGTATTTTGAATGCAACGTACATAAAATGAAACTAAACCCAAGAACTTCAGTCTCATAATTAAAAAAAAAAAGAAAGCCCTTTGAAAGGCTAAACACTCATCATACGAGGTGCAATACTCATAGACATCAGTTCTTGGAAGAGGAGTTTGCAGGCATAGGGCATTCGAACCAAAGATATCTGGAAAGAGATTTCAAAAGTCTTGTGATAAGCACTCCTAAAGCATCAACTTCCACCATCCTCTAAACAAATAACTCATCAAGTTTTTGGCTCAAAAGCAAGTCTGAAGTTGTGCATGAGAGCATTTAACAAGAATTGCTCACAGACAGTACCAAAGCAAGAAGGAAGCCTGAGACTGTCTGTAGAGGCTACAACAGCAGCTATCCAGAACACATTTTTAACATAAGACCTGCAACCAAGGGATCTGATCCTAAACAAGAGCCATTTAACACAGGAACGTGTGCACAGCCAAGTGTGCCTGATGTGCAGTAAGTGCAGTTAAGATTTCCAGCACACATCCATTTCTAACTCTGGTGCCACTGCTGGAGGGGCAGCAGTCAGTCCCTGGCACAACAACAAGCCTGTTCAAGGCAACTCTTTTTATCTCTGCCACCACCCTTCCTTGACATGGTGCTGTAACCAAGCACACACTGCAGGGCTTTTATTAATTAAAGAAAAAAACACCAAAGTGCAACACAAAAGGCCTCCCATGGGGACCCAGCTCTGCAAGCATAAATATCTTCATGGGACAGTCACAAGGGCGATGGCTCTTAAATTCCTGTGATTCTGAGTTTTACTTCTAAAAATAAGCTCTCAAGCGTTTAAAGTTTCTGAAAACTCTGCACTGTACAATACTTGAGCAGCATTTCCTGCCAAGCCAACACTCTGAAGTTAATAAGGAAGCATCCAAATTAACTAGGTCACTATAAACACTTAAAACAGTTATGAAACTAAAATAGCAATTGTTCTGGTGCTTCTTTAAATATTTACTTCCCTATCCTCCTGTTCACTGGAGTGGCATTTCCTCTTGCCCACAAAGAAAAACACTGGCTGATGAAAACTGC
Source organism: Pseudopipra pipra (assembly GCF_036250125.1). NCBI lineage: Eukaryota > Metazoa > Chordata > Aves > Passeriformes > Pipridae > Pseudopipra > Pseudopipra pipra. The sequence goes on along the minus strand of NC_087552.1, from coordinate 20,536,383 downwards.
ACGTACCTGAGTTTTATTGCGGCATCCCCGGCACTCATAGGTGTGAGTCCTGGTGTTTGCAATCGCCATGATTCCACAGAGGTTACACACATGGACTTGGTATGGGTCTGAAGCTTCAAACAGTCTTTCTCTCAAGAACTGGGCCGCTCCATGAGCAATCTGGCAATCCCGTTCCATTTCTCCAAAGCGAAGGCCACCATCACTGAAAAGAATAAAAAAAAACCCCACTTAACTTTTCTGCTCATTGGCAAAATAATCATTTTTTGTTGGCAGAACAAGTATCTTACCAGAAACACAACAGCAGTATTGCAAGGCAGGAGGAAAGCTGTGCATTAATTTTCCTCTAACACCTCAGAATAAACTGTTAGGGAGAATGTGAACACAATAATTTTTAACTGCTGCTGAGCATTTCTACAGCAGGTATCTGACAGCCACAGCACAACCACACAGCAAAATGAAGTATACAATTAAGTCATCCTCTACTTATCTGTGGTGAGTTTAACTTTGGCTGTCTGCTAGATGCCCGCCAAGCATCTCTCTGACTCCCCCCCAGGTCGAGAGGACATGGGGAGAAAATAAGATGGAAAAGCTCATGAGTGGAGATAAACCCAGGGATACAGCTGATCAATTACTGTCATAGGCAAAACAGACTCAGCATGGGGAAAATTAATTTATCGCCCATTAAGAATGGAGTAGCATGATGAGAAATGAAGACAAAACTAAAAAATTCATCTCCCCAGCCTTCTTCCCAGGCTCAACTTCATTTCTTCATTCCAAACTCCTTCCTCCCCTCCCCATGGCTGCAGGGAGAATGGAGGCTGCAGTCAGTGCATAACAGTTCCTCTCAGCTGCTCCTTCCTCCTCACGCTTTTTCCCTGCCACAGCATGTGGTCCCTCCCGTGGGATAGTCCTTCACACATTGTTCCAGCATGGGCCTATCCCACAGGGTACAATCTTTCAGGAACAGATTGCTGCAGTATGGATCCCCCATGGATCATATACCTCCTGCCAGGAGCCTGCTCCAGCGTGGGCTTTCCATGGGGTGCAGGGCAGTTCCTTTTGCATTTTTTCCCTTCTCTCTCTCACAGCTGCTGCACAGCATTTTTTACCCTTTCTTAAATACACTCCCACAGAGGTGCCACCAGCACCGCTGACAGGCTTTGGCTGGTCAGAGCCAGCTGGAAGTGGCTGTGGCCAGCACAGGGCAACCCCTGGTCCTTTCTCAGAGAGGCCAGCCCAGCAGCACCTCCTGTTACCAAAGCCTTGATGCTGCACCCAACACTTGATCTTAAGCCAAACACATGAAAAATGGGTGGCTAATTGGGGTGAGCTAATGAAGTTCTAGCTGCAAAGCTGAAGCAACTTTAGTTCAGGGCTAAAAACTCGACAGAAAAAGAAAACCCCATATAGAAACTAACACACATCCTTACCGAGATCTACCTTCCATGGGCTGTCTGTTCAGTATCTGGATGGGCCCTCTTGCACGAGAATGGATTTTGTCATCTACCATGTGCTTCAGTCGCTGGTAATAAGTAGGACCAATAAAGATCTGTGATGTGATTTTTCGACCAGTGAAGCCATTGTAGAGGACCTGAAGAAGTCAATGCAGTCACTGAATCATAAGCCTTACTATCCATCAAATGTGTATTAAAAAGATTACAATGAACTGATATTTTGGTTATACCTCGTTTCCTCTTAGATGATAGCCATAATCTGATAAAAGATTGGAAATCTTCTGCACATTGACAGCATCATTAAAAGGTGTAGCATCACCAATTTCTCCCTTGTTTGCAGACACCTACAGAGATTTGCAAAAGTTTGTCACGTTTCTGAAGGACTGGTTATACCATATTAAGCTGTTTCAAACAGTTCAACACTTAATGCTTGAATTTGAGGCTCCATGCCCAACATAGTAACCTATCTTGCTTTGTTTATCAGCTACACAACTTAATACACAGTATCTACAAATTTGCTACTCCTTTTTCTAGGTCAGGGAAATGTCTGAACAAAAGTAACAGATGACAGAGCACACTGTGGTGTCTGACTTGATGGACAAAATTTACAGGACTGTAGGTCTTCCTCAAGAAACCTGCTTTTGCTATCAAGTAACTGCAGAACAATCCTTATTTTTCAGTGAAGTAACACCTACTAGGCAGTACTTATCTTTACAAAAAAAAACCCCAAACAAACAAAAGTCCCTCCCCCAAATTTTAATTCATATTGCTCAGACATCCAGTATAGAAGATTTTTCTTACCTTGCCCTGAAGACACTCAATCAAGTGACCAATGGTCATACGGGAAGGGATGGCATGGGGGTTGATAATGATATCAGGTGTGATGCCTTCACAGGTGAAGGGCATATCCTAGAGCAGGGAAACAGACAGTCAATTCTTCCCAGAATATCATGTTTAGGAAAAGTAGATGCCTGGATCCAAATTAAATCTTTGAAAGTGTTTCAAAGGCATTTAAGTATCATGTAAGAAGGAGCTGTGTCCCCTTCTAAAAATATTTTAGCTAAATTTAAGTCAACACAGATATGAGTAGATATTCCACAGACAATTCACTTAAGGCAGTTCAAATGCTAAGAATGGCACAGGTAAAATGTTAAGAAGGAAAAAAAAATCACTACCTCTTGCCTATACTGGATACCACAGGTTCCCTTCTGACCATGTCTGCTAGCAAACTTATCTCCAATTTGTGGAATTCTTACAGAGCGCACCTGTAAGCCAGAGGGAAACATTCAACTGGTAACTTAAATACACAACAGAGATTATTAAAAGTAGAAAGCACACACATTAATGCTCACCCGAATCTTGCAGAACTTGTATCCTTCCTGGTTAAGGGTTACCATGACCTGATCTACAATGCCAGTCTCACTAGTTCGCAGGAAAGTGCTGCAGTCTCTCTTTGTGAAGCGTCTGTTTGTGCTTTCCAGTTCATCTTCGTTCTCTGGCAGCGTTACTGTTTTGCCAATGATGACATCATCCCCAGACACACGTACCCCAGGTGCTATCAAACCATCATCATCAAGTTTGTCATAGATTGCGTGTCTCATACCTTGAGGTAAAAAAGAAAAAAAGAAAGTAGACTCCCAAATTTTTCAATATATTGACTCTGTTGTTCTGTAGAAATTCAAAAAGTCTGCTTGCAACTTCAGACAACAGCAAAAAGATCTAATTTTACACAAATATCTCAACTGGTGTATTAATAACAATTAATACAGACTTCTCTGCTATCTTTTATGTCCCAAAATGAAGACTGAATCAGTTCAACAACATTAACAGCCTTGCCCACAAAAACTTAAATTTAAAAACTCAGTCTTCGCACACTCCTGTATCTTACCTTGGCAAGTTTCACGCGTAGGCTTTTCAAAAACTTCCTCTTGGTCATACCCTTTTTTAGACTCCTGCTCTTTGTATGAGCGATAGAACACAGATCTGAAACAAAGTTACAAAGTCTTCTCCAGTGAAGCCAGCATCATTTCCCCATATCTGTAAATCTGAATTTCACTATGATTACGTTTTAATCACACATTATGGCTACTGTTATTAATGACAACCAGAACCAAATAATGAGCATGTGCCACAAAGCTTTCCTCTAATTTCCTGTTAACCTGACCATCAATGAAGAGGGGAAAACAAAAACAGAACACCCCGCCCAACGAACTAACAAAAGCTTCTGATGGTATTATGATGGTTACTTTTAAGATACTGCATCTCTAGATAACATGGTAATTTTTGATGGACTGCAGAGACTTTCAGACCTGCTTGACATCTCAGAAGTAGTTATTATTCCTATTATTCACATCTTCAGCACATCATTCTCATATTACTTTCTTCCTTATACATGCCATTTTGCAAGGTTTTTTTAGGCTCCTACTGCTACCTTGCAGTGCCACTCGCAGTACAACTGGAGCTGCAGTAGGAAATGTTCAATTTATAAAGGCTTCTTTTTGGGGCAGTAAACAATAAATACCAAAATGGAATAGCTGGGACATTGCACAAAAGATGAACCATTCCTTACTGTGTTTTGTTTGCTAAGATAACGCACTCACTGTTTTCATTGTGCTGCTCCCTCCATCCTCATTAAAAAAAAATTACAAAGCTTCTCAGGTTGGAAAGATTTGGAGAATCTGGTGTCTTCCAGCATAAAGATGAACTTTTCATGAGCCTTTGGACAACTCAGTATACTTTTTTTTTTTTTAATTCCAGGCAGTTAAAAAATTTACTAAGGCTTACCTGAAAAAGCCTCTGTCAACAGCAGAACGGTTCATAATGACAGAGTCTTCCTGGTTATAGCCTGTGTATGATGCAATGGCTACAATCGAATTGATACCTATAATATGCAGAGCAAATACTTTGAAAGGATCCACACATGCCACTCAGACATTATTTGTAACTCAAAATAAGCTGTATTCTCTACAGCTTTCTGAGATAAAAATCTCCATGTCCCACACACAAAAACACATAGTATCAGCAAATCCAGCTTTGGGTAGAAAAGAGAGTCAAGAGTGACCCCTGGTGAAAAACCTAGCAAACACCAGTAGAGAAAATGCTTTTTTTTCCAGTTAGATTTTAGCAGACTATAGAGGTAAAGTAGTTTCAGCTGCAGCACTACCAATGTGTTTTCTGCAGTCTAGGTATCCAGCTACAAGCTAACACTTTTTAAATCGCACACATGTGCTAAATACTCAGGTATTCTACATAACACTTGTGACATCATCTAAACAAACAGTAGTATTTTTGTTCAACAAACATTAACTGACAACATACCTGCTGGTAACTCTCTAAATCGCAAGTACTCCATGGAGCGTGTTGTTACAAGGGGCTTCTGGGGATAATACAACACATGTGCCAGCGTATCCATACGGACATGGAAGTTTGTAATGTAAACTCCCATAGCCTGTTTACCCATAGCAGACTGGTACGTGTTCCTGGGAGACTAGACAGACAAGAGAAGACCAGCAATTATGTACATAAAGCTCTTTACACACACCTGTGGGTTTTCTATCAGATTTAAAAAAACAGGATGTTGGAAGAGGTGCACTGACCTGGTTGTGATCAGGGAAAGGGATAATAGATGCACACACTCCCAGGATCATGGACGGGTGAATCTCACAGTGTGTGTATGTTGAACAATATGCCACACCTTTCTCTTGCAAGTCATCTGGAGTCATTGCCAGCATCACAGTCTCTTCTTCCAGTGTGTCAATGTACTCTACCACACCACTGGCCACAAGATCCTGCCAACTGAATAACCAATAACTCAGCTACCAGATAAAATGGGTCTCTTCAGCAGTAACAAGAACAAGGACTTCCCTGGCTTATTATTACTACCACTGCCTCAATGCAGTTAAAAAAAATTTAACTACCAGGCAGAGAAAGCATCTTTGTGCTGCACAAAGCTTTAAACATTTCTCTCTCCAACCTGAGGGAACATGCAGCTTCCAAGATGGGAAATGACACATTCAGTTGAATTTCAGGAATGGATCTCACCTGTAATTGTTATACTCTCGTTCCTTCAGTTGGTCAATATGCCTTTTCTTCAACAGCAACTTCTGTTTCTCCACGATTAAAAGGGGCCGACAAATTCTGCCTGCATCGGTATAGATGCGGATTTCTCGCTCACGGATATCTCTGATCATCGAGACCTGTACAAGAAAGCAGCACCCCATGAGTACAAAGCCTCAGCCTGGAATCAGAATCACAGAACACAAAATAGGGTAACTAAATTCCCTAAAGCAAAGGCTTTACGGGCACTATCATCAGCACAGAACAAATGTTAACACTCCTACAACAGTAGCATTTCAGAAGACTATTTTCTACTGTTTTATTTTAAACTGGATCCTCTTTAAAAGCAACCAACCAACTCCCCCGCCAAAAAACCCCAAACCCCAACAAACAAACAAATCACATACAACATAAAGTAAGTAAAACAAACAAACAAAAGGTATTAAACACAAAAAACTCCCCAAACAAAACACAAAACAAAACAAAATCAAAACAAAAAGTCAATGTGAAGTATATTCAGAAATAGACTGGCAAATAATTTGGCAAGCTATTTGGAGCTTGCAAACTAGTATCAAGGCATTATCCTCTCTTGTCTAAAAGGACACCCAAACTCTAGATGTAAAATTTATACCTCTGACACAATGATATCCATCTGACGACGGAGCTTCCTTAGGGTATTCATGAGCTGCTCTGGATCTTTGTGTATTCCTACCCAGCAGCCATTAACAAAGATCTTGGTAGCACTAGAAAGAGGGAAAATCAAACAAAGAATAATAAAAAAAACCACACCAAAACCCCTCACACCTTCGAAGTGTTGTGCAGGACAAAAAGCTTAAGTCTATTTAAACAGTTTCATTTGCACGTACTCAGCTATTGCTGCTGGAGAGATTTCTTCCAGGTTTTCCATGCTCCACTCTTCCAAGAATTCCAAAATTGGGGATGGCTGAGACCCCACAGAAATGTAAGCCATCAGGGCTAAGTTCTTCACAAGTCCTACTGCATGACCCTAGCAGAAACACAAAGTTAACTTGTGTTTTGAAATCAACGGATTTCCCCCAAAAGATCCAAGAACTTAAACTTCAACTCCTCAAGGAACTGGACACAAAGCATGCCAGTTACTTCATTAATTTCTGCCATTCAGCCACAGAGTTAGCTATAAAGCTAAATATTCATGTCAGTCCTTTTAAAAAAAAGTCCAAACGATCATCACAAGTGCCATGGCTACAAAATGACCAGCAGAAAAAGGCAGTACTGACATAAATACTGCTTTCCTTACCTCTGGGGTCTCAGCAGGGCAAACCATTCCCCACAGTGTATTGTGCAGCTGCCGAGGCTTTGCCAGTTTCCCATCTCTCCCAATCGGAGAATTCAGGCGTCTCAGGTGGGAAAGCGTAGATGCAAAAGTCAGGCGGTTTAACACCTGCACATAGCAAGGAAAGCAGTTAGTCAAAGCTTCTTAAGTATGTTGTTGACAGGCAGTACATTAGCACAAAGAATCAGTGCCCCCTAGAAAGGATGTACTTAAAAAGAACTAAAATAGCTCTGTTAGCTACACTTTTTAGTTCACTTCCACTCATCTTAGACTTACCCTTAGAATCTCAAGCGCCTAACTAGTGTTGTAATTCTAAAAAAAAAAGTTTCCAGAGCACCATGGCAAGGCCCAGCAGGAACACAGTTATATCCAAGCAGAGAGCTGCTTTTTGTTGTATAGCTTACTCTGTTCAGGTAACTGAACGAGTAACACTCTCGAAGCTGCATTTTCATCGGGGGGATTGCCAGTACAGTAACACAGGCACCTTTTCAAATTTTGAAAAGCTAGGGTCACTTAGTTATTAGGAGCAAATCAGCATTTACATTCTTCTGAGTCTGCTCAAAGCTTCTCAAAAATGTAAGAAAATCTACTTTTACAGCCTTAAATGTGAGAGTATATTTAAAATGCAAACAAGCCCTCATACACATACAATAACAACACTCCATCCAGAGACACCTGCCATCTTTGCCCCTTTCCTTACTTTGCTTTCCCCAAATTATGATCCCACCAGGGCTCTAGACAACAAAATGTGCTGGCATTTAAAAACTGACACCTCTTTCCTGTTTCCTTCCTTAGGAGAAAGGGACTCAACTAAAGAGCTACACTGCTAATAAAGTCAGTACTCTTCATCATTTGCTGTGGAATATGTAACTTTTCTATGACACTCAATTTTCTTTAACCACCTGTGAAGGACTGGAAGTAATTACAGGAAAGAAATCCATCCTCCCAAAAGATCCTCTAGGATCTAGGAATTTACCAGACACACAAGCATATGCTCTAACACACACAAAAAAAGTCTTTAGAAGAGTTATACCAACTGTTTAGCAGTGAATAAAAAAAAAAAACTATGACAAAAAAAAAAACCTAAACCACACATCTGAACCAACTATTTCGATCTTCATCTGTGTCAGCTAAGGAAGTTTCCTTTCAAAAATGTTTCTATTTAACATACAACATGCATGGATGCCAAGCCATGTTAAACCCTTCCATGATATAGTTTTTCTCTTACATCAACCTGACAAAGCTACTGTACCTGAGATACTCCTGCTCTGGCCTGATGAGCTTTCTTCTGGTCACCCCAGTTTCCAGTTGCCAGTGAATACTTCAAACCATCTGAAATAATTCTTGTTTTAATTGCCAATTCCAAGTTGAAATCTTTCCCTCTGTCAATAAACTTTTGTGCATATATTCTCACTTCCTTCAGCAAATTCTTAAACATTCTGTAGAAGAGAGACACCAAAAAACATGATTAAACAATGCTGTAGCAATTCACTCAGTGCTACTTGGAAAAAAAAGTGGTTGATCTCTTGAAAAGAGGCAATTTGTAACTAGCAAGGGGGCAGAAGGGAATAAAACAAATGAACCTGTTTGTGAATATTAACAAAATACGCTCCAAAACAAGTCAATGCTAGCCACCAACTATGATAGAAAACAACCACTCCCTGAAAAAGTCATAGTCAGATACAGGCTTTGTTGTCTAAGACCAGCTCTTGGACACAATAGAATTAGTCTGATTGATTTAGAAGCACAGAGTTGGCAATGCCTCTATCATTAATTATGTCCAAAGAAAACATGATACTTACCCTCTGAACAGGAAAGCCAACAGTGGCCCAGCAAGATCCAGTCTTTTGTTGCCATAATGATCTCTGTCATCCAGCTCTCTTCTCCCCAGTGCTGCCAGCAACAATCTATGAACCATATACCTAAGCAAATAAGATAGTTTATGTTTTAAACTGATAGCAGGCATTCAAAAAAAGATTACAAGCTTTCACAGATAAATCAGTGAATTCTTTCTTAAAGACTGTCTATTCCAGAATTTTAGGATACTGATGTCCTAAAATAGCCCTCTTCAGCACATCCTGAGAGGTAAATGACCCGCTGAAAGTTCAAGCTGAGGACAGAGAGAACTCAATATTTAAATCACGATTAAAATGCCTCTTCTGCTACAGTCTGCCTTGTTCTTTAATATGGGTTCTGTTTAAGCAGGTGTAAAATGGCAAGTCTCCTCATGCTACAGTTCATCTGCACACCAATAAGCAGTGATCAAGATGATGTGCTAATACTTTACATCACAATCACCTTATCAATTTCTATATTTTGTCTACACAAAAAGTCATTATCACTATCATCACATCTAACTTAAGATCTAGAATGTGTTGAAGGCTCATTTTGTTTCCTTTTCCCCCCCCTATTTTATCAGAACTTGCATTTTCTCAGCTTCAAAAATATACCAGTGCCCTAAAGTTTGTCACCAAGTATCCAGAAGACCGAGCTTAAAAACAAACTTCCATTCAGTGTGTTCTTCCAATCATATACATATATGAGAATAAAATATGTATTCAGGGTCCATGTGCAGATATGAGACAGAGTTCTGACATACCCTAGGAAATAAGCCTTTTTGGTTTCACAGAAGTCACTGACACCAACATGCGGGAGCATTTCTTTCTGCAGGACTTCTTTAGCATACTTGATTCTCTTCTCTTTGGTGACGCCTGGCTTTGCACCTCTGGAGCCAATGAAGTTAAGAGCAACATTCTGCTCCTGAATGACAAATGCTTCATCCAGAGAAGGTTTGACCTAAGGCACAAAATTACAGCAAAATCCTGTAGCATCCAATGTCTGTTGGGGTTGAAGGAAACTACAATAGTAGTTTGCTAATGATTTTTTCCAGGATCTGCTAATTGCTGATCCAGGTCTTTCTGGCAACAGTAACGAAGCACAATGGAAGAACATAAAAACTAGTTTAGACATCAGAAAACAGTTCTCATTTGACTACATTCTAGTCCTCTTGCTGTTTCAGGTATAATCAAGATTTTACAAGTAAAGTCAATGGCACAGGAGAAGATCCTATCTCTCCAAATACATATTAACTCTTTGAAATTTCTATTGCACTCTGTTCACTTAAAGTACTCATTAGAATAGGTTTAAGTAGAGAATTGATAACATTTCTAATAGACAACCCACAAAAATAATGAAGAAACAAACTACAAATGGAAAAAGGACAATGCTATAAGTGATGATCAGCCACACCTACACATCACCAGTCATCAAAACAAGAAATAATTTAACATATATTACCATTTCCATCATTTCTGGATCTTCAAAATCATATATGATGTGCTCTAAAATGTCCCTGTCGGACACAAAGCCTAGTGCACGAAAGACAATAATGATGGGGACTTCTTGTTTGATATATGGCAAAGTTGCTACAATGCGCTGGCCAATAGCACTCTTCTTTGCACCCTGGAAAGATGGGCAAAAGGACATGCCTTTAAATAAAAACATCTCTCTGGATTTGAACAATACATTGTAAGTGTATTTATTCAATTTTCACAGGAAAACATGACTTCTCAGCAGGCCAACTGACGAGCTATTCTGAAACCTTACTCTTGGCTATGACTTGGTATTTTAAAATATTTAGAGCTTTAGAAGTCTGCAAAAACTTGTAAGGTTTTTGCTGATACAAAGGAATGTAAATTCTACTTGTTCACCCATACACATCATTTCTCTCTCTCTGTGTATTTGCCAAGAGCAATCCTATCCATCTTCAGTGTTCCTTCTGTCAGCTTAAACCCGGCTTTTCTAACCCACTGTTCAAGTGATCGTTCAAGAAGCTGATCCCTATTTCCAGAAAGAAACACTGTGGGATGCAGAGGCACTCAAGAGTGCTCCAGACACCAGGAGTGAGAGTAGTGTAAAGCTTCTATTAAAGCTACTCTTGAAAAGTTTCACATCATCAGTGCAACAGTACTGATGAGTACAGATACCTTCTGCTTTAGAATTTACAAGTAGCACTTATTTCCCCTCACAGACTGCACAATTAGACGTTAAATATGAATTTATATGTGGGCTGAAAAATACATCTAAATACTAGATTGGTTATCAGCAAAGAAAGGGTCCCTGCTCCCATTTTTGTCCTTTGTCAAAAAACAGGACACAGCTTGTTTAGATTTTCTAAAAACTCATGTACAGTAATTATTATAAAACTATTTTTAGCCTTGCCCTAAAGCCTGCCAGAAATTGAGTCCTCATTCCAATCCTCAAATAATTTACCATAAAGACAGGCATAACGTATGACAAACAGAATACACTTTCATTTAATTTACCTTCTTTACAACTTAGCATCAGGAGAAATTTCTTCTCAGAATCCCAAAAGCAAATGACACAAAGAGACAGGACAGTAACAAAACTCCTAAAACAATCTCTCTGGTAAGCCCCAGGGTGGGGGTTATTACTGCTCAGACATACCTGCCCACCTCTGGCCAGCATGCTAACCCATATAGTACTTGTTGGTCGAGAGGAATTTTCCAGACAAGATCTACACTCTCCTGTGTAGGCATACTTTGAATCTTTCTTTGCAAACACATACACTGTGTTTGTAGCCATTTTCTCTTGAGCAATCAGAACCTGTGTGAGAAAGAAAAACACTAGTAAATAACTGACAAAAGAGCATGCTCAAAGTAACAAGCACAGTGTTTCTACTATTCCTTCAGGTGCCTTAACTGTAAAAGCATTGCACAGCATGAAGTCAATCTGCCAGATTTGTTTGGATTATATTCTACATTTTATAAAATTCAGATTTAAGCAAAATATACAGCTAGTTAAAACAGAATAACCAAAACAAGAGACTCAGGGAACACTGTTCTCTGATATACTTACCGTATCTGTTGGCTGTGCTGAGACATTTCTGTTAGCTTTAGGCACAACACTGATAAAGCATTTCACTGTCTGTTTTTCCAAGGCCGAGGTACTACACAGGCATTTAAATTTAAATGCCAGCTATAACAATCAAAGACTGATTTCTTTTTCTTCCCCAAGAAGAAAAATAAAATTCCAATACTTTTGCTGTGTTTACTCAGGTATCAGGTACAAAATATGGAAAGTTTCACTGGTGAGGCACTAGCATGAAGAGGATATGATTTGCTGAAGCTGCATCCACAGCAATGGAGGGAAGAATCTAATTTTATAATAGCTGTGAACAACCTGCAGGACACTCAGAGTGAAGAAGTGCCTCATTTTAGGTGCATGCTGCTCTGCAATGCTGGAAATGGAAAGGAAAATATCTAGAGTACTTAGTGGCCTTCAATGCAAAACAGTTCATGCAGCTGAAGAAGGGAAGAACTGAAGATGTGAAATGTGCCTCAGGGAAGAAGAAAAGGTAGCTTGAGAAAGTCTTAACAGAGGATGAAAAGCCCATCTTTCTGCAAGAGCAGGAACACCCACATAACTCTGATACACGGAACAAGAGTGTTTCTGCTCCTGGCAAATCATATGGAATCAAGCAACAGAACTTCCAGTGTCTGTAAAGATATCTATGCAAGGTATAACCCCTTACCTTTTCTGATCCATTGATGATAAAGTAGCCACCAGGATCGAGTGGGCATTCATTCAGTTCACAAAGATCACGGTCAGTTAAGCCATTCAACAAACAGTACGTCGAACGTAACATAATAGGAATTTTTCCTATAAAGGTTTTCTGATGTTGTGTCTGTAATTGATCCTCCCCTTCTTTAATGACTGTTTTAGTTATATCCACATACAAGGGGGCTGAATACCTACAGAATAAAAACAACACTGCGTTATCTGTCAGTTATTACCGTTCTGTACAACCTTGAATAGCAAATGTAGTTATTCAAGTGCTTACTGCTATATTACACATTATACCACATCATAATCATCATCTGGACTTAAAAACTAGGCATGGAATTTAAAATAGAGGAGTAATTATTACATTTTCAAGGCACTACTATATTGAAAAAGACTATCTATTAATAATGTAGAGGCAGTTCTCTCTTGTGTTTATCCACTCCAGAGTTGGTTCTTACGTAAGGTTTCTCAGTCTGGCTTCATTTGGCATCATTGGTGAGGGTGCTCCATCTCTTTCCCAATGTGTAGGTTTGGAGAGATAGATTTGTTCAAACTTCAGCAGATACCGGGGCTGGAAAACAAGAATACACTTACTTGTAATGGAAGAAACATCCATTTTGGTTGTTCAAGAGAGGCCCTTAGTAGCAACCTTTGAAAACCCTGACCTAACTTCAGCTGAAGAAAGCTGACAGAATATTTCAGCCATAAACCTTTCTTGCCATGCTAAAGCTACTGAAAATCAAAATCCAACCAAATCTTGCTTTTGGCTACCTGACTTGCTCTACCACATCTCTGTCCATGCAGTTTGGCACAGTAATTGACAATATCAGAAGCCAATTGTTCTTGGTCACTTCTCAACCAGCAGGACAGAGTAACTCTATACAACAGGGAAGTTCAATTCCACAGATAACAAAGCTCTTGCACACATTTCTCAGTCAAATATCTGATTGTATGACAACTTAGCCACATATCTCAGACTCCAAGGAGTTCATCCTTCTGTCCTATTGACTGCATGAGCAGCATAATTCAGATGTACTTCCATCTCTTGAGACAGGGCCTGAATAAATCCGATGTAAAATGATTTTGACTGTAAAAACACATCATCTCTGCCAGGGTTCTCCACTTACCGGCTCTTCCACTTCTCCTGAGGCATGCTGGGCTTCAGCTTGTAAATCAATTGGTGGGGCATCTTCAACAATTCTTTGCACAGACATCTGAATAAACTCATCAAAAGAATCCAACTGTTGCCTGACTAAACCCTTTTCATCAAAGTAGGAGCTAAAATCAAAAAAAGTACATTAATGAACAAGAAATCTTAATTTAATTCAAGTATTTCACACATCAACAAGCTTAAGATTTATAACAAAACCTACAAAAGCCATGAAATGCAGCAGAGAATCAAACACATTCACTTATCCCAAGGCATGAGTTTCAAACACAGATGTTCAAAAACGTTTAACAATTCTCTCACTGCTTGAAGACACAGACACTACAAAGTGACAGATGTGCTGCCACCTCCTGGCTAGGCCATGACTGCACGCACAGTATATCTTAAATTATGATGACAAACCTCAGTGAAAGCGGCTTCAGATAAAGTTTTACCAACCACGTCCGTAAATTATTTTGCTTTAACTAGTTTTCCAAGCTGCAGTAAACTGAGAGCATGCCCCTAAGTCCAAGTAATAGTTCTCAGAACTCCTCTTGGCTTGGATCTCCCCTGTGCCAGCTTCACTCCTTCTCCAGATTTCCCTTAGCCTTTGGGTCACCTAACTCCAACCCAGCACAACCTAACTGTAAAAATCAAAGCCTAAATTTGAAGCCCTGCATCCTAACTTTTGATGGGATTAACTAAACATGTCTGCTGCATCAGCTCCTGCCAGTAAGCTCCTCTGCTTCAGTGAGGTATTACTGAAGTGAGCCAGGGAACCTACATTACCTCAGCTTCTGTCCCATCACAACTGTGTGTCCATTAGTGGACAAAATCATGTGCTTGATATGGAACCAAAACCACCTCTTACTTAATTGAAAACAGTGTCCCCCCCGCCGAGGGATCAGCGGGGGTTCTTCATCCCTCATGACAACCTTTCTGTTTTTGCTTAAAGCCCTTCTGCTCTGAACGTTGCTACAACACACAATTCAGCATAATCAAGCCTGCAGGTCTCAGGATGTGTTCCCAGCAAAGCAGACACCACCTGTGAGGCTGAGAGCACATGCATCAAAGGGTTAAAGAACAGTGAGTTTTAGTCAGTCACCTAATGACAATCCAGCAGGCTTCTTGCCACAGGTCAGGCGTGATTTCATCATCATCCTCATCATACTGCATATCTGCGGGGAAAGAAGCACAGCATGTGAGCCAGGCTCCCATCACCACCTCAGTGTCCCTCCTGGCCAGCTGAGAGACCCTCTAGCACCCCAGCAGCACCCACAGCTCATTTTCTGATTAACAGGAAGCTGAACATGAGCCAGCAGTGTGCCCACGTGGCCAAGAAGGCCAATGGCATCCTGGCCTGTATCAGGAGTACTGAACCCAGTAGGACCAGTGAAGTGATTCTTTCCCTCTGCTTGGCACTGGTGAGGCCATATCTGGAGTGCTGTGTCCAGTTCTGGGCCCCTCAGTTTAGGAAGGACATCGAGGTGCTGGAACAGGTCCAGAGAAGGGCAAAGAGGCTGGTGAAGGGACTGGAGCACAGGCCCTATGAGGAGCAGCTGAAGGAGCTGGGACTGTTCAGCCTGGAGAAGAGGGGACTCAGGGGAGATCGCATCACTCTTTACAACTATCTGAAAGGAGGTTGTAGCCGGGTGGGGGCCGGTCTCTTCTCCCAGGCAAGAGGGCACGGTCTTAAGCTGCGCCAGGGGAGGTTTAGGTTGGACATGAAGAAGTTCTTTACAGAGAGAGTGATCGGGCACTGGAATGGGCTCCCCAGGGAGGTAGTGGAGTCACCGTCCCTGGAGGTTTTTAAGATGAGACTGGATGTGGCACTTAGTGCTATGGTCTAGTAGGCAAGGCGGTGTTAGGTCAAAGGTTGGACTCGATGATCTCAGAGGTCTTTTCCAACCTAATTGATTCTGTGATTCTGTGGCCGTCCGGCTCCCGCCGAAGAGCCCACCGCGACCGGCCCATCCTCCCACTCCCAGCTCCTACGGAAGATCCCACGGCGCCCGTAGCATCCCTCCGGCTCCTGCGGGCCCCGCGCGCCGCCCCTGCCCGCCTTGCCGGGACGGACGGGAGAAAAAGGGGGGGGAGGGCAAAAAAAGAAAAAAGGGGGGGGGGAAGGCCTCACCTTCGTCCGCGTCGTACATGGTGGAGGCGGGCGGAGGCGCGAGCGGCGGCCGGGCGGGGGGCGAGAGGAGCGGCGAGAACGGAGCGCGATGGCGGCGGCGAGCGGCGGGAAGGCGGCTGCGCGCCCTCTGACGTCTCCCGCGAGGCGCCCGCGCGCGCCGTGACGTCAGGCACGCGTGTCCCGCCCCGCCGTCCCCGGTGTCCCGGCCATGCTCCGGCTGCTCCCGCCGCTCCTGGCCCGCCTGGCCCGCGCACAGCCCCGCGCTCCCGTGCGGCGGCTGCGGCGGGGCGGGGGGCCGGCGGTGGCAGGCGGCGGGGAGGAGGAGGAGCGCTTCGTGTTCCTCGAGTATGAGCCGGACCCGGCTGAGGCGGCGGCGGCGCCGCGGCGGGAGCGGGAGCGGGAGCGGGAGCAGGAGCAGGAGCCGCGGCGGGAGCGGGAGCCGCGGCGGGAACGGGAGCCGGCCAGGCAGCGGCGGCTTCGGGGCACAGCGGCGGGGATCCCGGGCGTGCCCGACCCGTCGGTGCCGCTGAGCGGCGTGAGCTGCTCGGGCTGCGGGGCCGAGCTGCAGTGCGCGGACGGCGGCGCGCCGGGGTTCATGCCGGCCGAGAAGTACCGCAGCCTGCTGTCGGAGGGCGCGGCGGGGCTGCGCGGCGCCGTGTGCCAGCGGTGCTGGGCGCTGGCGCACTACGGGCGCGCCCTGCGGCTGCAGCTGCCGCCCGACGAGCACCGGCGGGTGGTGAGCGAGGCGCTGCGCCGGCCGCCCCGCCACGGCCGCGGGCCGCTGCTGCTCTACGTGCTTGACGTGCTGGAGCTGCCCGACCCGGTGCTGCCGCAGGTGCCGGCGCTGCTGGGCCCCGGCGTGCCCGCCTCGGGCGTGCTGGTGGTGGGCAACAAGGTGGACCTGCTGCCCGCGGACGCCCCCGGGCACCTGGGGAGGCTGCGGAAGAGGGTGGCGGAGGCCTGCGCCCGGGCCGGGCTGGCGGGCGCCGCGCTGGTGGATATCCGGCTGGTGAGCGCCAAGACGGGCTTCGGCATGGAGGGGCTGGTCAGCCGTCTGCACCGCTCCTGGAAGTGCGCCGGGGACGTGTATCTGCTGGGCGCCACCAACTCCGGCAAGTCCACGCTCTTCAACACCCTGCTGCGCTCCGACTACTGCAAGTCCCGCGCCCCGGACATCGTCGACAGGGCCACTGTGTCCCCCTGGCCAGGTGAGGGAACGCCGCTCTTCCTTCCCCGGGGCCATCGAGCCCCTGGGTCTCTGGGCTGCCCTCGGCCATCCCTGTGTAAGAACCTGTCGCCAGACGGGAACCCGCCACCCCGAGCACCCCTGTGGTGGGCAGTGAGCTCCTGAGCTGCACCATGCTTTAGATTGTCACCTCTTGGGAAGTGGCTGAGGGAGCTGGGGCTGCTTAACTTGGAGAAGAGGAGGCTTGGGGGAGACCTTCTCACTCTCTACAACTACCTGAACAGAGGTTGTAGGCAGGTGGGGCTTGGTCTCTTCTGCCAGGCAACCAGTGACGGGACAAGAGGACATAGTATTAAGCTGTGCCAGGGGAGGTTTAGGTTGGACATCAGGACGAATTTCTTCACAGAAGGGGTGATTAGACATTAGAATGGGCTGCGCAGGGTGGTGGTGGAGGCACCGTTCCTGGAGGTGTTCAAGGAAAGACTGAATGTGGCACTCAGTGCCACAGACTAGTTACTTGTTGGTTTTCGATCATAGATTGGACTTGATAATCTCAGAGGTTTTGTCCAACCTCGTTGATTCTGTCATTCCTTGGGGCAGCAGGTGTGGGAGGCATGTGCTGAGAGTGCTGCACATCCTGGAGCACTAAGGGGCCCAGTAAACCAGAGCTGGCCTGCATGCTCCCTTGCCAGTGGGGATGGTGCCTGATCCACGCGCCTTGTCCTGTTCCTATCAGTTAGGGGTGTCCTCCAGTTCAGAGAATCCAGGAGGTGGACTGGTGAGCATCTGTAGGCCAAACCAAGCTGCCTGGAGGTGAGACTTGCCTGAGATGTATTAAGTCAGTCTTAGCACCACTTGGCTTTGAGATCCTTCACCAAACTAAAGGTGAGAGCAGGTCTCAAGCCGGTGGATGGCTCCTTTTTGCTGCCCTGACTTTAGAAGCTGGTAGTTTATGGGAGCACCTGTAGTTCAACCTCTGACTTTGTGTTCCTGTGTTTCACCAAAAAGTTGGAGAAGCAATTTTTTTTTCTTGTTCGTCAGAGCTTAAATGTACCAGTTAGTCAAGAGACCCAAAGGTACCTTCTGGGTTTTTTTTCCAGGAACAACACTGAACCTGTTGAAATTTCCTATTATTAATCCTACATGTGACAGAATATTCCGAAGGCAGGAGAGGCTGAAAGAGGAGGCAACAAAAACAGAAGATGAGTTAAGCAGTGAAGAAAAAAAGTACCTTAATCACCTTAAAAAGCAAGGCTACCTGGTGGGTGAGTATTGCCTGAGTAACAGTATTGCCACTCAATATTACACTCTTTGTGTAATATTGCATTACACAAAGGATTGTTAACTCCTTAGTTTGCTGTAGAATCCAGCTGTTTGCAAGTAATTCCTTCCCACGCTGATAAGAACTCATTTCCGTTTAATTACTGGAAGAACATGTTATCTGTAGAAGTAGTAAAAAATTTCCAAGCTTGCTTTTAATTTATTTTGACTGCTGTTTGCTCCCAGAGTAATGGGAGCAAGACCTGTATCTCCTCCAAAAAGCAGCATCATTAGCACTTCTTTTGGGTACTTACTTGTTAGCTGCTGTAGTAGCCTTGCAGAAGTTTCCTCTGCGCAATGCACCTCCCGTCTGAACTAAGCTGGCAAATTCCGACAACTTAGTAGTTTACAAGGACATTGCACTATGGACCATCTCTCATTCCTGAAGGAAGAAAACAAGTTTAATTTTTAAATAGTCATGTTTTGGGGTGCAGATTATGGTGGTTCTACATCACTTCAGTATGTGCCCAAAAGAGGGAGTTTACAGAAGATAGCTCTGTTTTTGCAATAATTTTGTGTTTGGAAGTCTGAGGCACTGAAAAAAGAAGGCAGCTTGCTTTACCGTTAATCGGAAATAATGGAGTGTCTGTGATCTGGTCCCTGCTGAGATTTTGGGGCTTGAGGAATCCTAAACAAGAATTATAGAAAGGATTTCTTATCATTTTGGCTTTTGAATGCACAAATTTCTAGTCACATAGTGTCTTTATCACCTTTATGTTACTGATATGCATCTTTTAAGCTAGGAAAGGGGCAGATGTTCAATTGAGGGAAAGGCAAGTTAATAAATTTTAATTAACAGGAAACCTTTCATTTTAATCCAGGAAGAGTTGGAAGAACATTTCAACAGCAGAAGGCTAGCCCTGTGGTTGAATTTGATCCTGACATGCTCTCCTACAGCATGGATGAAGATCCCAAACATTCCCCTAAGAAGCGTGAGAAAAGGGAGGAGTTCACACACAATGAAGTGAAGGATGCTCGCTGGTGTTTCGACACTCCAGGAATTGTAAAGGAAGACTGTGTAGGTACTCTGTGGTGCTGTGTTTCGGGATGACAAGGTTCGGTAGGACTGTTCTTCTTTAGCTGTGCCTGTGGAGGAGTATTTGTGCTGCAGTCCTGGGATTAGGATTCTTTTGGTTTGGGAATTGTGTTAAGATATGGTTTGCACTTGAGAAGGTTTTATGTGGTAATGTTGCGTTTCTGAATTGTGCATACTGCCAGCTTTGCAAAGAGCTGTAGGACTTGTGTCATCAATCTTCTGTAATCTCTGAATGAGGGGAAATGAGCAAGAGCACTCTAAGCAAGTTTATACCAGCATCATCCAATGAAGCTGACATTTTTTGAGCTCTTCCAGTCTACTGAAAAGATGGAGCTTGGGATGATAACCAGAGTTGTATGACTGAACCCAATCTTAGAGAAAGCATTCTCCTGAAGCTAACAGAATCTACGTTGTTCCTGTTAATGGCTCCAGTAGGTCTGGCTTACATCAGCGTTTCAGTAGAGCAATGGCTCTACTGAAGTCAGTGCTGATAGAGTGCACATGTCCAAAACAGTTTTGGATTTTTGATTGCTTTGGTGCCCATGCAGGGCTGCGGGTCATCTTTTGGGGAAGATTAAAAAGTACAGGGAGATGGGAACGTTCTGAAGAGAACAAAGTGCTAGAACTGTACTGCTTTCATGAAGACTAGAAAATTACTGGTTTTTGACTGCTGTGTGCCAGACCATAATTTGCTCTACAGTGGCACTTAGCTCTCTGATAGTCAGCATGAAGACATTCATCAGTTTAGAGAGCTGGTTTGGTAACTTGAGATTGTGTATGTTCTTTTCCTCTTCTGGAGTAGAGTAAGTGTGGAAAACAGGAGGACTTTCCTGCATCCAGAAATGCTGCTGTTTCTGATTTTGATTATCCTTGCTGTGCCTTTGGAAAGCTACATGCCAAGTGTCAGATCAAATTTTGGTCCTTCAGTCAGTGTTCAATCTGAGTGGAGGACAAGCAGATAGTTTACGTGGCAGATTTTGGAAGTTATAAGCAGGTTTATTTTATTTTATTTATTTTATTTTGGAAGAAGAGGGAAGGAAAATGGCTGTTGGCATTTGATGGGATTAAATTTTTTGCCTTTTCTCTTGGAGGTTTGTTTTTAGCTGCTTCCTCATGACTCCTTACAAAGGCAAATTTCTGGAAAGCCTAGAAAACTATTACTGATAGCTCAACTTTTGGTTTTTTAAACATTATCAAACACATCAGAAAACCTGCAGCTAGGAGGACAAAACCTTCTCTTCTTTTAGAACTGATGTTGAAGTCTGTCCTGACTTTGAAGCTAAAGAATGTCTGCTTGTAAACATAGGAAGAGTTTTAAGGGTTCTGGCTGTTCCACAGCTCTTGTTATTTTGGTCTTTTAAAGCTTGAGGTTAATCCTCATGTCCAGACTGGTCCAGACTTGCATCTGCATGACTGGCATGTGTTGGGGGCAGAGCTGGAACCATTTCTGCTGTCTCCCTAGGAAGGAGATGCCATCAACCTGGAGACAAGTTGTTTCCTTCAAGGCACTGTTTTTTGTGCTGACACACTGTTGCATGACTGGATTTGAACTGTACTTCCATAGTGGCTGCAGCACTGCTGGTTAAGTCACTGGCTTTTAAGTAGACTTTTGGGGTGCATCATTTCAGTGAAACAAATTAACATCTAAACAGATGAACTAGGTGAGCCAGGAGATGGAAAGAAAGGAGGAGGAGAGGAAGACAGGGCAGCAGGAGCATTTGGGAGCTCTCACAGAGGGGAAAGCTTGTTTCACTGTGCTCAGGGTACAGATCCATGCTGTGAGTCAGGCTGGTCATCCTGCAGTTTGAGTCGTTCCACACTGTGATCCAGGACTTTTCTCTAGTGAGATACTTTGAGATTAGCTTTGCTGGTAGTACTGATTTGGCACTTTGTGTCACTATCTAAGTGGAGTGACTCAAATGTCATAGCTGAAGTTGGTCTCCAGTTCTGCACATGGCTGCAGTTGTGCTAAAACACAGTAAATCTTGGGTGACCTTGTTCCAGCCAAACCCTGGATTCTTACATTCATGCCCAGCAGGCTGCTTACAGCTGTTACATTTTGACATGGACCCTGCATTGCCATGGAGAATGGTGATATCCTTACCTCTTCTATTTCTCACTTACTATGTGGAAGAATTGAACTGTTCTGTCAGACGTTCTTTACACTGCTTTACTTGGTCCTTTTCCTCTATCAATATAGTGCCAGTACTAATTTCATTGTCCCCATTGAAACATCTGAAATGAATTGTGGCAGTACAATTTATTTTGCAGGTTTTGAATCTCCTAACAGAGAAAGAAGTAAAGCTGGTTTTGCCAACAGTTGCCATTGTTCCACGGACCTTCATTCTCAAGCCAGGAACGACCTTGTTTTTAGCAGCCTTGGGACGTATAGACTACTTACAGGTAAGGGAAGAAAGGATTTTGGGAGCAGCTGCTTCATTTCTTACTATAGTACCAGACATGAAAGGCTTTTTGGGTAACTTTCCGAGACCCTTTTTTGCTGCTTTGAGATGATGAATCTGTTAATAAATCACTGCGTAAGATCAGAATGCCTTGGGAATGCCAGAATTAACTGGGAAAATAAGTGGGTTTCCTCATTTCTGTGTTTTGTGAAAGCTGGCTACCAGGAGAGAAAAGCATGGACATTTTTCTTTCCTGACACAAACTTCTGAAGAATTTGCCAGAGAAAGTAATTAATTGCATATGTATTTTAGTTTCTATGAAGATATTTTTAAAAGGTACTGTGTATCCCCACTGCCAATAATTTCTTCCATTTATTGTAAATCCCCTACCATACACCTTTACTGAACTGTGTGGAGCTGACCTCCAATGATATTTCTTCCACATAGGCGTTATCATAAGTGCTAGAACCTTTTCTCAGTAGTTTGCCCTGTTCTGGGGGTGTGTATGGCTATTCCTTTGTTTCAGTCAGCTTTCCAAGATCACCATAGAAATGTTGAATTGGTACTTTGCTAAGGACATTCTTGACCTGCTGAAAGAAAACCAGAAAGGTGGAGGGAGCAGGATTCTGTAAGTAATAATGTACTGGTATGGCAGGAGAGCTCCATCATAGCTAAGATGAAAATCCAGAGCCCTGTTCCAAAAAAACAGCTTGGCAGGACAGAGTAGTAATGCCCTACTCAGAGGCAAAGATCTCTCTGGGATGATTTGCCTGAGCTGAGCAGCTGTGATGGTGGGAGATGGGGCATTGGGGGTGCTTTGAGGCAGGATGGTGAAGCTGTGGGTGCTTCTGTCCTGAAAGCTCAGCTCCCCAGTTGATATAAACCCTGGCTGCTCCACAGTGGCAGAGGCAAGGACCCCTCGGACAGGGAGGGGACATCAGGCAAACAGGGTTTTAACACACAGGAAAGAAACGGGGCAGGAGAGAGAAATTCAGGACTGCTTTTCTGTTACCATAATTAACATCCTCTTGTTATTTATTTCTACCACCTAAGGAGTCTTTCTGCTGTGCCTTTTGTAACCAGTCTCGTCTATCTCGTATTGTCCTCTTTAGCCACCAGCGTGCTTGTAGCAAATGTGGGTTGAGCCCTCCCCAAATCTTTGTTCACGAAGCCCAGCCATGATGGTTATTTATTTCAGGGAGAAAAGTCTGCCTGGTTTTCTGTCGTGGCTTCTAACCTGTTGCCAGTCCACATCACTACCCTGAGTAACGCAGATGCCATCTACGAGAAGCACGCTGGCCGAGAGTTACTAAAGGTGAGAGGAGGTGCTGTGGGGGGCTCTTGGCTGCAGGCAAGCAGCTGTCCTGCCTGGTGAAGGACCCTGTCTGGGGCACAACTGACAGGGAAAATCCACACGTATCAGGAGTTTGGGACTTCTGCAATGGAAACGTGCAGTGTGGAGCACTGCACTTGCAAAGACTGCATGGCTGCAGGAGGGAGCACTTGAGATGGTGTGTTTTCAGGAGAGCTTCTCTTTCTGGCATTCAGGCTGATAAGATGTGCAGTGGTCTGCTCTCTGATACTTGGCTCTTCTTGAACTGGCTTTAAGTGCAGGCAGCAATAGGGATATTTTCCATGGCAAACCTTCAGACTGGGGTTTCAGCACAGATTGCAGTTGAAAAATGTACCTTTCTTATTATTTCCCTGCTGGATCCTCTGCACACCTCTTCATCTTTCGGTGGTCTGACTTCTTCCTTGGTATGACAACGTACTGTGTAGCACTTGCAGATTGTTGGGAGATGGGGTGAGCTGTCCCTGTCCTGGCATTCCCATTCCTGTGCACATGGAGAACAAGCGCTGTCACTCACATCAGGGCGGCTGGCCTGAGCCACCAGCTGTGTCCTGCAGTGGGCGCTCCATCTTTGCTCACCTCCCACGGGGTTCCTCTGAATGTGATCCCGATTCTGTTCTGGCAAACCTGAAATAGCTCCTGTAGATTATTCAAGCCAGCTCATAATTGGCTTACAAATGTCTCATATGTTTATTCCCTCTTGTGCCTTGCTTGCCAGTTTAAGGTAGGAGTGCTGAAGGATTTCTTGAGTATGAAATCTTTTCTCCGTATTTTGATCTTAGGTTCCCATGGGTGGGGAAGAGCGAATGAAAGAGTTCCCCCCACTTGTCCCTCAGGACATTACACTGAAAGGAATTGGTACCACTGAGGCAGTTGCAGATATCAAGCTTTCCTCTGCAGGTAATTTAATATTTCTTCATTAGTTTGCTTTGCAGAGTCTGCATCCTAGAAACATTGATGGGAAGAGACTTCTGAAGGGGTGAAACCATATTTCCTGCTCAGAGCAGGACTGTCAACAACACAAAATCACAGCAGCTATGACTTTGTCCAGCTGAGGCTTGGCAACCTCCAGGAATGGAGATTGACAGCCATGTTTGTACAGGACAGCTACAATGGAGTGCTTTATGTTCTGGCTGCCATACAGGTTCCACAGCATCAGGAATGGCTGTGACACTGTTGGCTGTCCAGGTGAGAGGGAAAGGGCCATTGATAGGAAAGCTTTATTGCGTTTTTGGTAGTTCCAACCATCCTTCTTCAGTTTACCAGGAAAGAGCTATGTCTAGGGCGAGTAAGATGTGGCTTTAGGTGCTGCCTTCTATTTGGAAAGAGCTGGATATGACCTTTGAGCTTGGTTTCTCAAAGAAATCACATGTAGGTAAGCTCAGGTTCTCAGCCACTATGGGAGGCAGTAATTTGTGTCAGAACCCTCATTCTGATCCTGGGGACTTGTCTCACTGTCTGTATTCCTTTTGGCTGTGCAGGATGGGTGGCAGTGACAGCTCATGCAGAAGAGGAATTGCTACTCCGAGCTTATACTCCCAAGGGCACCGCGTTGGTGGTGCGGGAGCCTCCCCTTTTGCCTTACATCAGTTCCATCCGAGGGTCCCGGATCGCAGGCACCGCTGCCTACAGGACCAAAAAGCCTCCCTCCCTTGTGGAAAACCTGAAAACCACGGGGAGCAGATAGCACTTCTTGTCATCTGAACAAGGCAGAAGACAGAACAGCCTCTGGAGAACCTTGTTGCTTATTGATATTCAGAAGACCTTGGACTCCTTTTAAAAGGCAGACAGGCATGTTTTGGAAAGCAGGTGTAGGGGGAGCTCCATAAGTTCATACCTGATGCAGTTGCTGAACTGCAGCCATTTTGAATGAGCTGAGTGGCTGGTACCTTGCTGTGAGAGGTGAAACAGCTTCTCCCTGGGATCTGCCAGTATCTATGAGCAAATCCCTTTACCTGTCCCCTCTTGAAATACAGGATGGAAACTCACCTGCCTGACCTGGGCTGGCTCCACTGCTTGTAGAGTAGACAGCTTGTTGCAGACACGCTCCTTCAGGTCAGAAATTGTCACCTTGTTCTTGGGGGCTTTACAGTGTTTCCACAGTTACCGAGGTGGAGGGAATTGGAAAGAACGGGGAATGCCCTGTCATGGTTGTGACTCTCCTCATTGTGGTGGCTGATACTGATTCAACATCGACCTTTCACTCCTTCAGAATCTGAGGCAGATGAAGATGTGCAGCGCCCTGCTTTTGGACACAGGAGAGGTGAATCAATGAAAAACAGGTCTGCAGATGTGCGTGAAGAGGAAACTTACAACTCACTGCTTTGATTTGATTTCTGCAGATTGTGTAAAGTTTTTGAAACTGAGGGTGTAAAATAAAACTTTTCAAATACATTCTTTTGTATCCTTTTCAAATAGTTGACAAAGCACTCTTGTGGGGGCATGCGCATCTTGACAAATACATGAAAGCTCCAACGCGATAATACCTGTGCTAAATCTGCAGAGTGAGAGAGAGACATAACCAACCAGTTTGCTGAAGAAGAGGCAAAAAAGAGTATTTTCTAATCTCTCCTTACCAATACTCTCACTTTTCCCTGTTCTGTTTTACCCACCCAAACTACTGATGTCACAAGCCATCAATCAGGGACACAATACATGTTGTAAATTCTCATCAGGCTGAACAAAGACACCAGGCCTGTGCCAGGGAGCTCTTGTGCTTTATGGTACAGTCACCATAACTCTGGCAACCAACCCAGGAGTTAGACTCAAAAGGTCTTGGCTAAGAAACCCTTATATTTTTTACAGTACACTTCTCAGAATGGTGGCTAACAAGCCGTTAATTTCTTACAGTACACTTCAGTAAGTTCTCAACTCCCACAAGAGTACGGTGCCCAACCTGCCTAGCACAGCTGATGAGGAGCTGCTCCTGCAGGAGGTGACAGCAGAGGTCCACTGTCACAGCGTGCTGGCTGCAGCCTTCCTGTCCCACCCAAGTGTGGCTGCTCAATGGTCTCTGGATGGCTCATGCCTCGAGTAAATGCTGGTGGGGTGGCTGCGTGGAAGAGCAGGCTTAGGCCTGATGGGAAAGGCTGCTGAGTGTGTTTTCAGAAGGCAGCTGGTCTGGGCTTCACCTACATGTGTGCAGGTGAAGGTGCTGGTGGGTTTTCTGCAGACTCCTCTGCAGAACTGCAACTTCTCTGTTGTTCCAGATGCTGCTTCATGTTTGCTGCTGGAAGTGCTGTGGCTCCTGTGCCTCCCCAGCTGATGTCCAGAATAAAACAATCTTTTCTCTCCTCTGACTCTGTCTGCCATTGGATATTTTAGAGAGCTGTGGGTGGTGGCGGTGCAGGTGCTTCAGGGGTGTCAGGGGCTGGGCCCCACCATTTGAGAAGGATGAGAAGGTCCTCAAATGCCTCCAGGGGAAAAGTCTTCTCTTTTGTACTTGCCATGGGTATGTGGTTCAACTTGGTTATGGCTGCATGCTTTAAAAAGGAAATAAGATATATTTTCAGCACCCTAATAATAAAAGTCAGTGAAAAAT
Source organism: Pseudopipra pipra (assembly GCF_036250125.1). Lineage (NCBI taxonomy): Eukaryota > Metazoa > Chordata > Aves > Passeriformes > Pipridae > Pseudopipra > Pseudopipra pipra. Next base: position 20,509,858 of record NC_087552.1, on the reverse strand, counting down.
TAAATAAAATGGTATTCAACTGAAATTTAGAGGAGTGATGTGCCAAAGGCAGCTTCTTTGCACAGAAAAGTACTGAGTGGCGGGATCACCACACTGTGCACTTGGAAGGCTTAAAAATTTGGGTGGTATGGCATAAGGAGAGATAGGAGAAAGACTGAAAGCAGGAACAAAGGTCACTTGTTACTGACAGGAAGCACCAACAGAAAATGTGCTTCCTTAAGGTCTTGATATGCTAATGGTGTCCCCCTTGATGAGTTTGGGGAGAGATTGGAGGAGATGGGATATGAAATAGGCTGCAATACTAAAGAGAGAATGAATTAAACCGTAGGCAAATGAGGTTAGTTGAGAAGACAAATGAGACAGCAATGTGGTCTGCTAAAAATGAGTAAAATCCTGATTAGTTGTGTCCTGACACAAGAAGTTAGGGAACTGACTAAATAGTGGGTGATATGCTACCTCCAAGGTTGAAAGAACATTTGCTAATGTTGCTGTTGAAGTTGCTGTTGTACTAGGGAGAAAAATGGGAAAAGAAAAAGCATCAAAGAAGGTAGTAGGAGAAGATAGGATGCTCCTTCTTTTCTCTCCCATTTTATATTTGTAAAATGAAATTATGGCTGCACGGAGGAACTCTTGTTTCTTCTTCATTTCCATAGCTTAAATCACTAGTAATAATGTATTTATATTGCACAAAAAAAGAGGAATTAATGTTTTGGAAGAAAAATAGTAATAACACTACTTTCAGTAAAGTTCTCTTTAAAAAAACCTCTAGTATTTTAATCTGTGGAGCAATCCTGGCTCTTTCTGTGTGATCAAACACCTTAATTGTATTTGGTAGTGATCCTAAAGCTTGGCATATAAATTTTTGATGCAACAGATATGAGTGGATTTCGTTTCTGTAGCTGCATAGGTAACAGATGTTATTATTTATTGTAATTCCTGAGATGGAAAGTGTCTATCTTGGCTGCGAGCCTAGTCTAACTTTGCAGTTCTTCCAGTTAGAAAAGCTTTTTGTCTGCCACCTGTGAATCTTCTTTTGGAACTGAATCACACTTGAAGGTCATTTCTTTCCAGGAAGTGTGTCTTTTAGAGGATTGCAAGATAAATTCACGTTTTCATATAATAGTTATAGTCCTGATTGACATCGTCTTCAGTTAGAAAAGCCAATACTGAGTTTAGAAATTAGTCCTGGAATAAAGCTACTGTTGCTTTTGACATTGCGTAAATTGTTTCAGTGGGCAGAATGATGTAATTTCTGTAGTTTCCGTTCGTGTTTGTATCTCACTGATGTTCATGAATAGAAAGAAAACCAGAAAAAATCCAAGTGATCACTTGATAATTGATGAATCAACCCCTACTTGGAAGGTGCCACTGATGAAAAGGTAATGAAATGCATCATTGAGACACAGTCCCAATCTGAAAACAACAGCTGTAGGAACTCAGCTTCAAAATAAGATCTAAACTCATGCACAGAAAGTGTAAGACCCTGTTCAGTGTCAGAAGTGGGCATGAGAGTTTTGGCTGATTTTTTTTATTTGGTTGGTTGGTTGGTTTTTTCAGTCAAGTAGCACTTATTCACATGTCTACAGCCTCTGGAGCATCAAAAAAAGGGTGTGATTTTCTTTGTGGAGTGAGTCCAGCTTTAGGACTACACTGGGAAAAAACAATGCTGTTGCTAGGACATGGGATGGAAAATCCAAAAGTAGAATATTGTATCACTAGGTACCTGTATAATATTGTATTACTAGGTACTCCATAACAGGCTTGGTGAAAGTGCCTATCAGCTCTAATTTGCAAAAGAAATGGTTGATGAAAGTCAAGAAAGACTTACAAAAATTTACATAGTAAAAAATTATTACTGAGTCTTTTTTCTTACTAAGGCTCGGAAAAAAAAGTTCCACTGACCACGCAGCAGTCAGTACTACTCAATGTGGAGGTAAGTATATAGATTAAATAATAAAGCATGGATGGAATGCCAATATTTATGCTAACCTCTTTCATGTTTTCAACTAGAGGCCACAGTGAAATTAAGAAGGACCAAATTTAAAAATAGTAAGTGGACTTCTCAGTGCCGTGTGTGCATAACCTTGGAAACACAAGCCTTTGAGAGACCAGGGTCAAGAATGTAGGGAAAACAAGTTTTGTGGGTGGAAAACATCTACATTTTCATTCAGGAAAACTAAAAAAATATTCTAACCCCTTAGAATTTATGGCATAAATTGGCTTTGGTTGCCTAGACAATGAAGATGCTTCCTTTATCTGCACATATTTCATGTGTGTTTCAGGACTTCTGGACCTTATTCTGAACTCTCTGCTATGTCTAACGTGTCTAACTGAAAGACAGGATACTGAATTACGTGAATCACGGGTGTGTTGATGGTGATTTTCATGATACCAAGATTTTAAATCTCATCTGAAGAAAAGGTGACAGAATAGTTGGACTCGTTGAAGAATCATGTGCTGGTGAAGTGTTGTGGTTTAAGTTACCAGCTGCGCTGGTAACTAAGCACCACACAGCTGCTTGCTCCCCCCCATCCCCATCCCCATCCCCATCCTCATCCCCATCCCCATCCCTCTCCCCAGTGGAACAGGGAGGAAAATCAGAAGTAGAACTCATATGTTGAGATAAGAACAGTTTAATAATTGAAACAGAGTAAAATCCAATATGAATACAAATAGTAATACTAACACTAATACTAATACAAACACTAATAGTAATACTAATGCAAATCCTAATTGTAACAGTAGTAAAACGGAGAAAGGGATGAAACCCAAGCAAAACAAGCAATGTACAATGCAGTTGCTCACCACCTGCTGGTGGTGATGCCCTGTGCCCTAATCGACTCCTAAGCGCCCCCTCCTCTGTAGAACTCCCCCAGGGTATACACCGGGGATGAGGCTCCTTCAGTTTTGTTCTGAGTTCCACCCATCGATGGAACTGGAGGAAGGCATGCCAAAACCCTTCCTCTGTCTGGCCTCCCACAGCTGGTTTGCTGCATTGATCACAGTCGTCAGGCCGGAGAGGGGCAAGGCTGAGAGTAAAAATGGATGCTGCCCAAAGGAAAAGAAGAGAAATGGACCATTACTTTCCAAACTCAGTTCCTCACGAGCTCAAGCAGTATTCCTCAGGTTACTAGAAATGTGCAGAAATAGGACTGAGGGGACCATCTGCACCTCTGTCTTCATGTCCAGGACCTTGTTATGACAGGCAGACGTGGCCCATAATCCTATTAACCCCTTTCTCAAGCTCAGTGGGATATTTGCCCTGCCAGGGCTGTGGGAATGCTGCTTGCTGTCCCAGGGCTTTGGTCCTTTCAGGAAACTCAAAATACTTACTTAGGTTCTTCTTTCCTAAAGACATGGGCTATTCTAGTAGTCAAAAAAGATGAGGAGCGTAAGCTGCTCTTCAGGAAACTCAAGGTCACCAAGAAATGTTTATCCCAGTAGGATTTGGGCTCACAGGGAGCTGCCCCCAGCCCCTTCCTTCCCACAGCCAAGTTCTCGGACCACTTGGCAGGCACTGATTTTATTGGGTTCCTCCACCACCAGCACCATTTCAGGGCTCCGTTCCTGGCATTAGGAACCTGACAAAACTGAACAGGCTCCCTTAGATCCAAATCAGGGCCACCAAAATGATCAGAGGACAGAGCACTTCTGGGGATTAATACGAGGCGGGGGCACCTGATGCCTTGGAGTTTAGCAGACGAGAACACCGATGCATGGGACAGTTGTGTGACTGGCAGCCACTTTGCATTTTACCTGCAGAAGTTTCTCAGCAGACCATCGACTGTCCTCGTCTACCTGCAAGCAGCAGTTCAGAAAGTCCTGCAATGCAGGGGACAGTTTCTCGCGGTTTTGCAGCTCCGGTATCCCCTTTAAAATGATGAGCTGCATGGCCTGGAGGAAAAGGAAACACAGGACTTTACCTCTTTCTTTCATCTCCCTAACTGCTCCCACAGACCCCATTTTTGATGCTCCATCTTCCAGTGGCAGTTTCTTCCTGGGCAGAGGGTTCAAAATGATTTTTTGACACCAAGAAAAAGGCCCCAGTGCAGCCACAGGTCTTCCAACACCCAAATGATCTTGCCTTGACAGCTGATTTCATTGGCTGACCAAGTTAGGAGGAACTCCATCAGCAAAAGCACCTTTTGCTTCTCTGAGGATGGACTTTACAGGCTTTACAGGTTATTTTCAAGAGTGACACAACTAAAGCTATAGAGGATGTGGATGTGCTCTGGGGCTTTTTTTTTTTGCCTTGGCTTTGGTTGAACTAGTTCAAGCTGGTGGGAATGGTATTTTTTCTCAATGGAGGCAAAACATGGGACAGATGAGAAAGACAGTGGTTATCTGGTAGTATTTGCACCTTACCCTGTGAGGAAGCTCCCAAAAATAAGGAGGTTCTCCTTCCAGCATTTCTATCACTGTGATGCCCAGTGCCCAAATATCCACTTTGGGTCCGTATTCTTCTTTAGTTAGATATTCGGGGGCCATCCAGTGAGCCGTGCCGACGACTGAGCTTCGTTTGCTCTGCTCAGGTGTGATGCGAGCAGCGAGACCAAAATCAGCTGAGGACAAAAGCCAGTATCATGAAAGCCAGCCTGAATCACGAAGCCAAGTGCAAGAATTGCCCACTAGAAGGCTGAGGAGGCTGAATCCAGCAGGAAAAGCGGCCATGCTCTGTTTCCTCAGGGCTGTAGCCAAGGACACCTTGTTCCTCTCTGCACATTGCAAGTGTGCTCTCAGCTTGTAGCAGTGCTCCCTGCACTCCCACAGGCACCGCTTTTTGGGAACTGGCAGGCAGTCTCCAGCAGCCCCACGCGCCACATCCCGGGAACAGCACGGCTGAGCAAGAACACCTACCCAACTTGACGGATCCATCCATTCCAAGAAGAATGTTATCGCCTTTGAGATCCCTGTGGATCACTTGGTGGCAATGGAGGAAGGCCAGTGCTTGCAGGCACTGAGAGAGAAAAAAGAAACAGGAGAGTAAAAATGAATGACCCGATTTCCTCACCCAAGAAAGGCAATGGTTTTAAAGATTTCAGTTCTAGGTGAACGGTGAGGACTGGCAGACCATGGTGGTGTCAAGAGGAAGAGCTTGCTGCTGCCTCTGCACTAGTAAACCCCTACCTTTCTAAGGGAAGGCACATTCCCTTTGGAGGTTTGAAAAGGGAAATGGCAATTGTTGTCATGCTGCACCCCTGCAGACACAGACAAAATGACAAAATGCAGTGTGTGGGCTCTCTCCATGCAAAGGGTAAATCATGGTTTGCCAAAACAGAGAAACTCCCTCTCCTGAAGGGATCAAGTGGATCGCTTCTGGGTGGGAGGCTGCAGGACCAAGATCTTATTGCTAGCTGGAAGAGCAGACTAGGAAGTAGCATTTTAGTAATTTTGCAGATGCAAACACCATTTTGGGTGGAATGCTCTGCCTTTCAGCTGAGGACTGTGACAAATGAGTTTCTGTTTTTCTTTGCTGTTAGTATAAAATTCTGCCACCAGCATGTTTGCACTTAGAGGCAGGGAATGCAGTAGAGACAGGGTCCAGGCAAATGATTTGGCAAAGTTGCCAATAGTAAATAAAATAAGAAAAAAGAGAGAGGGTACAGCAAGAGTTGTACTGGCAGGCCATTCACTGAAGATGCTCTTTCTTCTCCATATTGGAAAAGCAACACGGAAACAAAGCTCTAACCATGAAATCACTCCTGTTCTTGCTGCTTGTTTAGAAGTCCCAGCCTGCCCAAACAACTGGAAGCACCAGTGGCATCCCTTACCTCTCGAGCGACAGCTGCCATCATTCCTTCACTCATGTTTATTTCCTTAACAACATCGCTTAAGGAGCCTCCGTCTAGGTATTCCATCACTATCCACAGTTTATCTCCAACCAGGTAGCTGAAAGAAGAAAACAATGGCATGGAGAATGGGCATAGCTAAATTACCCTACCTAAATACTGAACTCGATTTCTGTTCTTGGAAGAGTCGGGAATGAACACAGAATAAAATGCAGAGACATTCCTCCTAGGCTATACACTCCTTGGAACCTGTGTAGTCTAAGTGAGAAAGGCACATCCATGAAAACTGAGATGTCTCAGATGGCAAGGGAGTGAAAAATACAGAGAAATAATTTCTATGATGATTTATCAGCAGTTGTCACAAGAGACAGAAAATATGATCAACTTAAAAAGAAACCCCAAACAAAGAGCAAAACCAACCTGGAAGTAATGAACTTCCAGGCTGTTGTTTTAGGAAGATAGGGATGACTTGAAACAATGCATGCCAGAAAAGATGAATGCAGACAAAATGCACTCTCCTCCCATACAATGTATAGGAATAGATAAAAAATAATACTAGAAAGCTGACTTCTCTGCCAGAGACCAAAGGGGGTTCTTTTAACCTTTGGCTTGCAGTCTGTAAAGGAACAGTCACATGATCATACCCGAACTACTTACCTGTCTAAATAGTTAACAATATTTGGATGCTTGTTGTCCCTCATGACAATGAGCTCATCAACAATTTGTTCCTTTTTGAGCTGTTTTTGGAGACACATTTGCTTTATGGCCACCTAAAATGACATTGAAAACCATTAACTTGGGAAGTGTCTTGCACAAGATCAGACCAAATTTTGATTTTGCAACTCTAAAGAACACTCTCGAACGCAGTTTAGATTTGTAATTGTTTCCTGGATTGAAAAAGAAAGAACATGCTCTCTGGCATTTTCTGGGTATGCTCTGGGTTAGGATCAGGGCTTAGGGCTTTTGATCCCTCACAGACTTCTATCCAAGCCCAGTTCCAAAGCCCAGCACTGCATGGGGGATGAGAAACTCCCCAGAAGATCCAGAGGTATTTGCTGACAGCCAGAAATGCGATTTCAGAAGTCTGAAGCTGTAGCCCCAAAAGCTGCAAAATCTGCTGGGCATGTTTACACTTACCTCTCCTCCTGTGGCAGTGTCGGTCGCTGCATAGACTGTTCCGAAGCCACTAGAAAGAAAACAGCAGCGAAGAAAGGAATGAAAGCCAGCCCAGACAGGAGACGTCTGCTGCCTGGAGTGTTTCTAAATCACCTGGCTCCATGTATGCTTCAGCCAAGAGCAGAGCAGCCTACCGGCCCTGTGCCATGCAGGGTATCCAAGAGAAAACTTGGGTGCAGCATGAAGGGCTGGAGAAAATCTCAAGTGTACAGCCCAGATTAACTTAATTCAGACCCCTCCCTAAGGTGGGGGAGCATGTCCACAAAAACTGGAAAGGAATATATTTCCTTCTTTTTCCATTTGGCCTTGTTGAGTGCTCAGACCTCTAACTGCTTTGTTCTCAGATCCCTCCTTTGAAGGTCTCTGCCAATCTCAGGCAACACCCTATTCTGAGAAGCCTGAACACATGTGAGGGGCCATTAGAGGAAAGGATCTAGAAATGGTTTTCTCCAGCCTGTAAGGAAACCAGTCTCCAGCCACCTTTGAGGTCATTTGCCATCATCAGGATGCATCTTCCTCTCAACTGCCTTGACACTGGGTCTATTAGTAATTGTGTTTTTCTACTTCTGCTACATAAAAAAGAGAGTTTCTTTTTTATCTCTGTTTTCTGTTTCTAAACAATGTGGTTATACTGCTGACCACTGACTATTGTTTTCTGCAAAATATTGGAAGTTCCTGAGAACTGTTATCTGGTCTCAGGAGGTCAGTTGCTCTTTTTGGCAAGAAAGTTTCTTTCTCCTTTCTTTTCCTTGGCTGTATTATTTGGAGACACGGAGACATCATTTCTCGTAAGCAAAGAGACAAACAGGTGCCAGGCACTTGAAGGACAGGAGATCCTGCTCCTTGCTGCGGGCAAGACACTGCCAGCATGCAGTTGTCTTTGTGGATGCCATCTGACCACAGTTCTGAATTGGGATCAGCACTGAGAGGCAGGAGGATCTAAACGCAGTGTCCAAACATGTTTGGAGCCTGTCTGACTTCCCGCCTGACCTTGCACCAGCAAAATACCTGGCTTTGTGGAAGGAACTGTGATCAGACTTACCCACTGGCAATTTTTTCCCATTCAACGTACTTCTTCATAGGATCTCCCACACTCACAATACTCCCTGAAAAAAACAAATGAAAGATGGTCACTTCAGGATGACAATACCAGCCTCCAGCAGGTCAGAACTGCAGCTCCTCTGCCTGGGGCTGAAGTCAGTTGGGTAACAACAACAACAACAACAATAACAACAACAACAACAAGAAGAGAGGCAGATCTGAAGTCCAGATGGCTTCCACAAAGACTGGTTTTCTACAGTCTTTTGAAGAGTTACATTGACAGGAAACTGGAGAAAGAGGGAGAAACATTCTGAGGAGACAGAAAAGAACAGGTAGCAAGGCAAGTGTTTGTTGTCTAGGAACATTAGCACTGCCCTATCAGGCAAGAAATGTAGAAGACATACTCAGTTTCTTGAGGCTGTCATCCTCTACCGTCTTTTGCTGCCCGTTGGTGCTGCTGCAGGAACTGCTGGAAGTGCTCAGGTAGGGGATCTCAGGTGTGGGAGTGTTGTCTTTGTCAGCGGCTTCCAGTGCAGCGGCTTCCAGGGCAGCAGCTTCCAGGGCAATGGAAGATTTTGTTCCAGAGCATGTATTGGTCTGTGACAAGAAATCAGTTTGTGTCAGAAAGGAGGCTTGCAGAGATACTTCTCATCAGTATTTCAAGCTTTAGGGAACAGCCATTAAGTTCCAGCCCTTCTCAGAGACCGACCTCCTCTTGCCATGACCGAGCTGCGTAGGACTCTTCTCACCCAACTTTGGTCATGTAAAAGTTATGGGTGTAGTTTAAAGTGTCCATTTAGCCCCCTAAATAGTGCATGGAGGAGGGCAGGGACCTGCATGGGACAGTTTCTCCCAGGTATCCACATGCAGCAAGGCTGTGAACTGTGCCTTTGGAGCGCTCGCTCTGCTGGTGACAGGGAGGCTGCACAGACACTGCAGGCTAAGTGTCTCCCCATTTACAGACACAAGGCTACCTCACATCCCATACAGAGAGAAATTTGTGGGCCCTGTCAGAATGCCAGGAAAACAATGACTGAACTTGAAAGTTCAGAACCCATTTTCCAGGTGTCAGTGGCTGGGGGGGAGGAAACACTTTGTTATGGTAGGATTCCAGCCCTCAGGATTTTCAGCCATGAGGGGCAAGTGCTGTCTGGTCTGAAACAGGCAGCTCTGAATTACAGTAATGAGAGTGCTAGGCAAAGCTGGCTCTTACAGAGTTTGGCTGTTCAGGCTCTGGTGCAACAACAGGTGGAGTTTCGTTGTTGTCTTCCTCCTCTGTATCCTCATAAAGGGAAGGAAGAGAAGGAGCCTGAGGAGGGTCAGCTCGAGGTAGTTTCCTCTGTGGACAGACAGCAGTGTGAGCGACAGGCAGTCACATATCATTTAGAACCTTATTTCTATGCAGCTATCTATCCAGCTGTACTAAGGAGAAATCATAACCTTTGATAGCAAGGGGATTCTAAGTTGCTCCAGCTAAATTCAAGGGGGCTAATTAGGCAGCAGTGCATCTTGTTGTGAACTGCTGTTGTTCCCCCATGGCTAAAAGCAGCAAGAAACTTTCTGTCTGCAGAACCAGACTGTCATCTACATAAAAGGCTTCCAAGAGACAAAAAAAAAATAGCCAGGGAAGCCTTTTCTGCTGATGCAAAGACACTGAGAAGACTTTCTTTCTGCCTTGAGGGTTGGCACTCGATTGCAACAAGCGAAGGTCAGGGCTTGCTGCTGAAAGGCTAGGAATGTCAGGGTTACTTTGTCACTCACCGAAGGACGGCCTCTTCTGTTTCTAAACACATATTTACCTGCAATGGGGAAAGGAAAATGAAGGAGATGTTAGAAAACTGGCTGTTGTGGGGAATCCCATGGAAAAAGTCAACCCAAACGGAGAGCATTTTTCTTTCACAACATCCCTTCAGTAGCACAGTTCTTTCACACAGGGAGCAAGAGAAGAGCACAATATAGCAGGTTGTTGTTTTGCTACAGCTTCTTGGGCCTAGTTTTCTGCCCTGTTTTGCCAGGGCAGTTTCTATTTTTCTTATTCTAAATCAAATGAAGAGAAACTTGGTCAAGAAAAGGCACATTGTCCTTTGACAGTCATTGATTCTGTTCTGCCCAAGAGCTAAAACAGCTGTCCTCGCCTCACCTCGCCTCACCTTGCCCTGCCCTGCCTTTCTCCACCCCTCACCCCACCCCTTGCCACATCCCTCATCTCCACCCTCGCCCTGCACCCTGCCCCTCCCCTGCCCCTCCCCTTCCCCCTCCCCCTCCCAGTCATTGATTTCTTGTGCCCAAGAGCTAAAACAGCTCTCCTCTCCTCGCCCCGCCTCGCCCCACCCTGCCTTGCCCCGCCCTGCCTCACCCCGCCCCCTTGCCCTGCCCCTTGCCCCGCCCCCTCACCTCTCCTGTTACCCCGCCCCCTTACCCGCCCCTTTCCCTGCCCCCCTCACCCACTCCTCATTCTGCCCCCTCACCCCCTTTCCCCACCCCCTCCCCTACCCACTGCCCCACTCCTTCCCCTCCCCCTCCCTTTCTTCTTTTCCTTTTTCTTTTCCTTTTTCCCTTGCTTTCTCTTCTTTGCTTTTCTTTTCCCCAATAAAGCTGCCCCCAACTTCCCCTTAGCCATGACACTTCTCTTCTGACACAGCACACAAACAGCTCCCAAGTTTGGGACCACACACTGCTTCAACTTTGCATTTCATCACCAAAGCAAGAGCTATTTGAGCAAACATTGTGGCAGGTCACACATTCCAACCTATGAATGATGGAATTTAGGGAAAAACTGGAGAGAACTGCACAGTCTTTAGAGGGACTTCTGAGGAGCTCTGCCAATCTGCATTTGGGAAGTTGTATTGGCTGAAGCAACAACTGAGGAAATTACAGACTCCACTGCCATGGACTAACCCGTGTAGGGCACAGAACCCTGTGGGTTCAATTGCAAATGCTGCCCACACCCCCGTGAATGGCTGGAGACACCCCCTTTGGAGCTGATGCCCCTGACATGAGCTTTACCAAAATCATGGTGTCTGTGGGGCATTTTGGTTTCAAAGGCAATGCAGTCACTAAGGGGCAGCATAAACAACACATTGATCCAAAAGCCAGGTTGGCTGCACCTGGAGAAAACCTCTACTTACTCGCTAGATGGGTCAGCAGCCCGGGTTTGTCTGGGTGGGAACAAAAAGCATAGGCCATAGGAAAAACCCGGCGAAAGGCGGCACAGATTCGCCGGAACACTTTAGCCATGCTGGGCAAGAATTCCGCAGCCTGTGCACGCCAAGGAAGAAAAGGACACCCCTGGTGTCCAAATGCAGCCTGCTGGAGGTGAGTGCCTCGACGAGGAGCACCCTCCCGCAACGAGCACGCCAAGCACACTGTGCACACGGAGGCTCCCGTGCACGAGGACAACGGTCTGTGCACCAGGACAATACTCCGTGGATGAGGACAATGGTCCGTGCACCAGGACAACATTCCATGCACCAGGACAACGGTCCGTGCACCAGGACAACGGTTCCAGTGACATCACAACAGCAGCTGCTCTAGCTTTGCTTGCAGATGTATGCAGAGCCCCTGAATGTTCTCTACAGCTAATGCCAAAAAAATGCTGGAAAATTCTCTTCTGTCACTGGAAGCCTGTCCCACTGCCCTGGAATGCCCTGCACAGGGAAAGCCCAAGACTGTGGGTTTAGAAGAGCCAAAAACCGCAGCCTCACAGATCTGCCCCAAGATCCCACACTAGCTGTAGGATGACTTGCAGACATTTCATCCCCATGAAAATCAGGTGCAATTGGTCTCTATCAAAATCTAGAGCTAAAAGCAGGACCCAACATGAAAAAGAAAAGAAAGGAATGTCAATGGAAGGAAAGAAAGGGCACAAAACTCCTCTGGAAATGAGCTCTACCCTTCCATGGAATAAGGATTTGAGGCTTAGCTTGTTTCCCTGGTGATTTAGTGCAGACATCAAGGGACTGTCCTCTGGTGGTGGACAACAGAGTGTCCTTTAGAAGCTTTATCCTGGGCTTGTAGTGCTTAGTAAGGCAAACACATTTGGTGCAATGATCACTGGTGTGTGATTCAAAGGCACACCCCGATACAATTGATTCCCAGCTTCCCAGGGAACACTGTGTGGTAACAAATCTGCCTTTCAGCTCTCCAACTCCTTACACTGGGGTGTACCACAGCTGCTGAGGAGGTCTCTTTGTTGAGCTCCTGTAGCTCTGCAGGTTCTCTGCTGTAAATATACAGAACGCAGGGACTCGGAAAACAAGCTGAGAGTGCCCAAGGCTTGGAGGAAATCTTGGGCTCCACCTTACAGGTGAGGGTGTCATTTGGAAAGTGATGCACTTGCTGAAAGCCCCAGGTCTACACTGAAATTCTGTGGATGAAAAATTGCTTTACTTATCCCGTATTAATTGTCCCTTCTTATCAGTGTGCTGCTGCAGTGCTCTGACAGCTCAAAGAAGCCTTTTGGTCCTATGTCACACCCCTGGGAGCTTCCCTGTGCACATCTGTGAGGCACAGAGGTCAGGCCATAATGGGTGTAAAGAAAGACAGACCGAAAGAAAAGCAAGTTCCAAGAGAAGGTGGGAGAACTTAGAAGGTGGGACGAGGAGGAAACCAATGGGCCAAAATGGGCAAGTCCCTTCAAAAAAGGGATTTATGAGGCAGAGACCAAATAGATCAGGTGGTGGACAGGCCACAGGAAGGCAGGCTTAGGAACACAGAAAACACACGAGCGTTCCAAAGTTCAGAAGCATCATCCCACCCTCGTCCTCCTCTCACTTTTAAACCAGTCAAGCCTGGACTGCAAAGAGCAAGACCTGTGAGATGTAACTTGCTGCTTCCGTTTTCTTTCTTTAGGGAATCTCTTTTAGGTTTCAAGCCCCTGAAAGTCCTGAAGAGGAGAGAGGAGGTGACAGGCAAACAATACTCATGTTATCAGTTCACGCACTTTAACCTGGCACTGCCAAGCCCACCGTATCCCCAAGTGCCTCATCTACATGTCTTTTAAATGCCTCCAGGGAAGGTGACCCTACCAGTGCCCTGTCCAGCCTGTTCTTGAAACTCAATCAAAATAAATTAAAAAAGAAAAAATTTACTCGCAGGGAGTGTGCCACTTTCTACTCTTACAGCAGACTGTAGAATCATCCTCACCACAGACAAGTGTACCCAGTCAGGACTTCCATCTGGAATGAAAAAGCCCCAGAACTCTCAAACTTCAAAGCCCAGAGTTCTGCTGCTCCCAATCCTTCCTTCTCTGAGAATCCCAAATGATGATTTCATGATGGCTGAGCCCGATGGCCTCCAACCATCACAGCACCCACCAGTCCTTCTCTGTTCACAAACAACAGGTCCAGTGGGTGCCTTCCCTCATTCTGCCTTTGTGCTTTGAAAAGTTCTCACGTATTTGTTGGCTCCAGTCTTTCTTGAAGCACTGCCTGGCTTCATTCCCTTCCCCATGTGAAACAGACTGTAACTTGCTCAGACTGTTCCTCCATCTTTTGTGGAAGAATAAAAGTTGGCAGTGTGTAGAATTTTCCTCTGATTTTAGGTAAGAGGAATCTACAGTTAGGATTTTGTGCTGCTAATCAGCGTGCTCCTGAAGGAGCCATGTGAGGAGCCTCATCCCTCTATTGATGGCTGTGAGAAAGCAAACAGGTTGTCACAACAAGTGTACAAAGCTCGGTGCTACAATGGCTTCTGTAGCATGAGGGCTTTGTGTCCAAGTATTTTTTCTGCTCCTGTGGAAGTGCCAGTTCTGAAGGACTCTGGAGAATCTGGAAGCAATCTGGCCCTTGTGTTTGAAAATTCAGGCCACTTCTAAAGTCCCCACTCTAGGATTGACAAAGAAAGGATGCTTGTGATTCACTATCATTTTCAAAAGAGTCTTGGAGTTACAATTTCCATCATGCTTTTACTCTTCCCTTTTCCTATCCAGGGGGTCAAGTTGCATGTAGCACTTCAAATGACACAGGCAGGATTTCAGCACCTCAGGGCCATGTCTCTGCTTCTGGAAGCAAAAGATCTTCTATTTCTCACAGGTGAGCAAAGCGATTTTTCCTGGAGAGTGCAAGTGTTGCTAGCGAAGCGATAGACTGCTGTGTAAGGTGTGATGTTGGTCTTTCACCTTCTTCCCCAAGAGTTGCATCACAAAGCATACAAAAAGAGACTGAAGGCTCCAACTTCACAGCACAGCTTCAGATCTCTTAGCACAGCAAGTCTTCCGCCCAAGCAGGTGCATTTTACAACATCAGCATCAACAGAACAGCAGTTACACCACTCCAGTCTCCCTGCAATGCATGCCCATGTTTGCAGGCCACATCTGCCTGGATTGTGGCCTGGATCCCACCTGTAGAGCAAGACCTACCAATTATCAACACAGCAGTCGGCAATGTTGCCAAATCTCACAGTTTTATCACAAACACCATGGATTTGCTCCCTCTCATCTCCAGGAGAGTTGGCATTTAATTTTTATGAGAAGTAGTAAGGTGGCTAGTTATCATCACATGCGGCAAAAGGCATTAACTCCCGGGAATTGCTCCTGCAATTCCCACCTGTGAAGTTTCAGCTTTCTTTAAAACCCTCACCTCCTCTGAGCACTTAGCTGCAGAAAGGCACTTGCAAGGGGCGTGTTTACACTTAATGAAAGGAAACACGGGGGTTTCCTTTGCCAGACAAAGTCCCCGCTCTCATTGTCTGGTGCCTTAGCCGATGATTCTCCAACAGCAAGGCTGCATGGCTTCTGAAGGCTGGGAGTGCAGGAACACTGCCCCCAAAACAGGGAAAACGGGAGCACATCAATTCTTCAGAGGAAGTACTCTGCAAGCACTGTTTTGGCATGCACTTTCTCCCCTGAAGAGGTCCTTGGGTGGCTGAGTGGAAAGAGCAGGCAGCCATTTATTGCTGTTCAGCAATTGCTATGCCCAAAAAAGAAGTCTGTTTTGGAGGTGGTATTCTTACGCGTGAAGGTGCTGTTTGGGAAACATGATGCCCTGTGCAGCAAGACCTGTCTTTATTCTATACTGCTTTATTCTATGCTGTAATACATTCCTTTTTATCTGATTTTTTTCCGTGCTGAAGGACAGGTGACTATATATATATTTTACATTTTCCTGATGCTCTGACTAAATGTCATTTCCCCTCCTGAAGACAGATTCCTTACAGTCAACACCTGCCAGCCAGAAGGAGAAGCAGTGTTTGATTTTTTTGAAATGCAGCTGGAATTTTCTTCTCTTGCTTTCTTCTTATAAAACCAGGCGGTCTCCTGCTATATTTCAGAATAAGCAGAGGCTGCAGCATCAGTTGAAATGAAGATGATGATGAGTCTGGAGCATCTCTCTTCTGAGGAGAGACTGTGGGAGCTGGGCCTGTTTAGTCTCGAGAAGACTGAGAGGGGTCTCATTTATGCATATAAAAATCTCAAAGGTGGGTGCCTAGAGGATGGTGTGTGATTCTGCACAGGACAGGAAGCAATGGCCATAAACTAAACCACAAAAGTTTCCCTCCAACATGAGGAAGAAGTTCTTTATGTTGAGGGTGGCAGAGCACAGGAGCGGGCTGCCCAAGGAGGTCGTGGAGTCTCCCTGTCTGGAGACATCAGAACCCACCAGGACATGTTCCTGTGTAGTCTGCTCTGGGGGACCCTGTCTTGGCAGAGGGGTTGGACCGGAGAATCTCCCGAGGTCCTGTATAACACTAAAAATTCAGTGTTTCTGTGTGAAGGCAGCAAGCATCTCTGGGGAAGGAGTTTCAGGTATGTTCTTGCCTAAATGCTGACAGTGTCCATTGCTTTTTTGAGAACGCTGTGTTGTCTGGCGGGGCAGTAGGCGGGATGCCGGGATGCCTTAGGCCCAGCCTGAGGGAGCTGGGACTCCTTCAGGAAGGGCTTCTCCTTTGCTGTTGATGCCTTGTGTGCTGGCCTCAGGCAGCAGCGGGAATTTCTGACCCGGCCCGTGTCCGAAGGCCATTTGTTTCACAGGCTATTATGAAGTGAAAAACAGGTTGGGAACTCGATCAAACAAACAAACCAACCAACCAAAACAGAAACAGAAATACAAACACCAACCAACCAACCAAAACAGACAAAAAAGCTTCAGAGGTGGAAGTGACAGCGGAATTTGCCTAAATAGTTTGATTTCAGTTCCCCCTCAACTGCTGGGAAGGGTTTATCATCAAATAGACGTATGTGTGCATCAGGCACAGCATTGCCAGCTGGCAGAGGGAGGTGATTGTCCTGCTCCCCTCTGTGCTGGTGCGGCCTCAGCTTGTGGGTGACCAATAGAAGGGAGATATGAAGTTCTTGGCGAGTGTCCAAAGGAGGCCCAGGAGGAGGGTGAGGGGCCTTGAGGGGAAGCCTTAGGAGGAGCCGCTGAGGTCACTTGGCTTGTTCGGCCTGGGGAAGAGAAGCCTGAGGGGAGACCTCATTGTGGTCTACAACTTCCTTGTGAGGGGAAGCAGAGGGGCAGGCACTGATCTCTGTGGTGACCAGTGAGAGGTCCCGAGGGAATGACATGAAGCTGTGTCAGGGCAGGTTTAGGTTGGATATCAGGCAAAGTTCTTCCTCCCGAGGGTGATAGGGCACTGGAAGAGACTCCCCAGGGAAGTGGTCACAGCACCAATTGTGACAGAGTTCAAGAAGCATTTGAACTATGCTCTCAGGCACATGGTGTGATTCTTGGGGCTGTCCTGTGGGGGGCCAGGAGTTGGACTCAATCCTTGTGGGTCCCTTCCAACTTGGGATATTGTACAACTCTCTGATCCTGTGAAATCATTAATGCTAGGGAATGCCTTATCTTTTTTGTTCTAACTAGTAGGCCAAAAACCTGAGCACAGTGAAATTAAGAAGGACCAAGTTTAAAAATAGAAAGTGGACTTCTCAGTGCAGTGTGTACATAACTGAATTACATGAATCACGGGTGTGTTGATGGTGATTTTTATGATACCAAGATTTTAAATCTCATTTGAAGAAAAGGTGACAGAGTAGTTGGACTCGTTGAAGAATCATGTGCTGGTGAAGTGTTATGGTTTAAGTTACCAGCTGGGCTGGTAAGTAAGCACCACACAGCCGCTTGCTCCCCCCCATCCCCATCCCCATCCCCATCCCCATGCCCATCCTCATCTCCATCCCCATCCTCATCCCCATCCCCATCCTCATCCCCATCCCCATCCTCATCCCCATCCCCATCCCTCTCCCCAGTGGAACAGGGAGGAAAATCAGAAGTAGAACTCGTATGTTGAGATAAGAACAGTTTAATAATTGAAACAGAGTAAAATCCAATATGAATACAAATAGTAACACTAACACTAATACTAATACAAACACGAATAGTAATACTAATGCAAATCCTAATTGTAACAGTAGTAAAACGGAGAAAGAGATGAAACCCAAGCAAAACTCGTATGTTGAGATAAGAACAGTATAATAATTGAAACAGAGTAAAATCCAATATGAATACAAATAGTAACACTAACACTAATACTAATACAATCACTAATAGTAATACTAATGCAAATCCTAATTGTAACAGTAGTAAAACGGAGAAAGGGATGAAACCCAAGCAAAACTCGTATGTTGAGATAAGAACAGTATAATAATTGAAACAGAGTAAAATCCAATATGAATACAAATAGTAACACTAACACTAATACTAATACAATCACTAATAGTAATACTAATGCAAATCCTAATTGTAACAGTAGTAAAACGGAGAAAGGGATGAAACCCAAGCAAAACTCGTATGTTGAGATAAGAACAGTTTAATAATTGAAACAGAGTAAAATCCAATATGAATACAAATAGTAACACTAACACTAATACTAATACAATCACTAATAGTAATACTAATGCAAATCCTAATTGTAACAGTAGTAAAACGGAGAATGGGATGAAACCCAAGCAAAACTTGTATGTTGAGATAAGAACAGTATAATAATTGAAACAGAGTAAAATCCAATATGAATACAAATAGTAACACTAACACTAATACTAATACAATCACTAATAGTAATACTAATGCAAATCCTAATTGTAACAGTAGTAAAACGGAGAAAGGGATGAAACCCAAGCAAAACGAGCAATGTACAATGCAGTTGCTCACCACCTGCTGGTGGTGATGCCCTGTGCCCTAATCGACTCCTAAGCGCCCCCTCCTCTGTGGAACTCCCCCAGGGTATACACCGGGGATGAGGCTCCTTCAGTTTTGTTCTGAGTTCCACCCATCGATGGAACTGGAGGAAGGCATGCCAAAACCCTTCCTCTGTCTGCTGGCCTCCCTCAGCTGGTTTGCTGCATTGATCACAGTCGTCAGGCTGGAGAGGGGCAAGGCTGAGAGTAAAAATGGATGCTGCCCAAAGGAAAAGAAGAGAAATGGACCATTACTTTCCAAACTCAGTTCCTCACGAGCTCAAGCAGTATTCCTCGGGTTACGAGAAATGTGCAGAAATAGGACTGAGGGGACCATCTGCACCTCTGTCTTCATGTCCAGGACCTTGTTATGACAGGCAGACGTGACCCATAATCCTATTAACCCCTTTCTCAAGCTCAATGGGATATTTGCCCTGCCAGGGCTGTGGGAATGCTGCTTGCTGTCCCAGGGCTTTGGTCCTTTCAGGAAACTCAAAATACATAGGTTCCTCTTTCCTAAAGACATGGGCTATTCTAGTAGTCAAAAAAGATGAGGAGCATAAGCTGCTCTTCAGGAAACTCAAGGTCACCAAGAAATGTTTATCCCAGTAGGATTTGGGCTCACAGGGAGCTGCCCCCAGCCCCTTCCTTCCCACAGCCAAGTTCTCGGATCACTTGGCAGGCACTGATTTTATTGGGTTCCTCCCCCACCAGCACCATTTAAGGGCTCCGTTCCTGGCATTAGGAACCAGACAAAACTGAACAGGCTCCCTTAGATCCAAATCAGGGCCACCAAAATGATCAGAGAACAGAGCACTTCTGGGGATTAATACGAGGCAGGGGCACCTGATGCCTTGGAGTTTAGCAGACGAGAACACCGATGCATGGGACAGTTGTGTGACTGGCAGCCACTTTGCATTTTACCTGCAGAAGTTTCTCAGCAGACCATCGACTGTCCTCGTCTGCCTGCAAGCAGCAGTTCAGAAAGTCCTGCAATGCAGGGGACAGTTTCTCGCGGGTTTGCAGCTCCGGTATCCCCTTTGAAATGATGAGCCGCAGGGCCTGGAGGAAAAGGAAACACAGGACTTTACCTCTTTCTTTCATCTCCCTAACTGCTCCCACAGACCCCATTTTTGTCGCTCCATCTTCCAGTGGCAGTTTCTTCCTGGGCAGAGGGTTCAAAATGATTTTTTGACACCAAGAAAAAGGCCCCAGTGCAGCCACAGGTCTTCCAACATCCAAATGATCTTGCCTTGACAGCTGATTTCATTGGCTGACCAAGTTAGGAGGAACTCCATCAGCAAAAGCACCTTTTGCTTCTCTGAGGATGGACTTTACAGGCTTTACAGGTTATTTTCAAGAGTGACACAACTAAAGCTATAGAGGATGTGGATGTGCTCTGGGGCCTTTTTTTTGTTGCCTTGGCTTTGGTTGAACTGGTTCAGTCTTATGGGAATGGTATTTTTACTCAATGGAGGCAAAACATGGGACAGATGAGAAAGACAGTGGTTATCTGGTAGTATTTGCACCTTACCCTGTGAGGAAGCTCCCAAAAATAAGGAGGTTCTCCTTCCAGCATTTCTATCACTGTGATGCCCAGTGCCCAAATATCCACTTTGGGTCCGTATTCTTCTTTAGTTAGATATTCGGGGGCCATCCAGTGAGCCGTGCCGACGACTGAGCTTCGTTTGCTCTGCTCAGGTGTGATGCGAGCAGCGAGACCAAAATCAGCTGAGGACAAAAGCCAGTATCATGAAAGCCAGCCTGAATTATGAAACCAAGTGCAAGAATTGCCCACTAGAAGGCTGAGGAGGCTGAATCCAGCAGGAAAAGCGGCCATGCTCTGTTTCCTCAGGGCTGTAGCCAAGGACACCTTGTTCCTCTCTGCACATTGCAAGTGTGCTCTCAGCTTGTAGCAGTGCTCCCTGCACTCCCACAGGCACCGCTTTTTGGGAACTGGCAGGCAGTCTCCAGCAGCCCCACGTGCCCCATCCCGGGAACAGCACGGCTGAACAAGAACACCTACCCAACTTGACGGATCCATCCATTCCAAGAAGAATGTTATCGCCTTTGAGATCCCTGTGGATCACTTGGTGGCAATGGAGGAAGGCCAGTGCTTGCAGGCACTGAGAGAGAAAAAAGAAACAGGAGAGTAAAAATGAATGACCCGATTTCCTCACCCAAGAAGGGCAATGGCTTTAAAGATTTCAGTTCTAGGTGAACGGTGAGGACTGGCAGAACCATGGTGGTGTCAAGAGGAAGAGCTTGCTGCTGCCTCTGCACTAGTAAACCCCTAACTTTCTAAGGGAAGGCACATTCCCTTTGGAGGTTTGGAAAGAGAAATGGCAATTGTTGTCACACACCATTTTGGGTGGAATGCTCTGCCTTTCAGCTGAGGACTGTGACAAATGAGTTTCTGTTTTTCTTTGCTGTTAGTATAAAATTCTGCCACCAGCATGTTTGCACTTAGAGGCAGGGAATGCAGTAGAGACAGGGTCCAGGCAAATGATTTGGCAAAGTTGCCAATAGTAAATAAAATAAGAAAAAAGAGAGAGGGTACAGCAAGAGTTGTACTGGCAGGCCATTCACTGAAGATGCTCTTTCTTCTCCATATTGGAAAAGCAACACGGAAACAAAGCTCTAACCATGAAATCACTCCTGTTCTTGCTGCTTGTTTAGAAGTCCCAGCCTGCCCAAACAATTGGAAGCACCAGTGGCATCCCTTACCTCTCGAGAGACAGCTGCCATCATTCCTTCACTCATGCTTATTTCCTTAACAACAGCGCTTAAGGAGCCTCCGTCTAGGTATTCCATCACTATCCACAGTTTATCTCCAAACAGGTAGCTGAAAGAAGAAAACAATGGCATGGAGAATGGGCATAGCTAAATTACCCTTCCTAAAAGACTAAAGTCGATTTCTGTTCTTGGAAGAGTCGGGAATGAACACAGAATAAAATGCAGAGACATTCCTCCTAGGCTATACACTCCTTGGAACCTGTGTAGTCTAAGTGAGAAAGGCACATCCATGAAAACTGAGATGTCTCAGATGGCAAGGGAGTGAAAAACACAGGGAAATAATTCCTATGATGATTTATCAGCAGTTGTCACAAGAGACAGAAAATATGATCAACTTAAAAAGAAACCCCAAACAAAGAGCAAAACCAACCTGGAAGTAATGAACTTCCAGGCTGTTGTTTTAGGAAGATAGGGATGACTTGAAACAATGCATGCCAGAAAAGATGAATGCAGACAAAATGCACTCTCCTCCCATACAATGTATAGGAATAGATAAAAAATAATACTAGAAAGCTGACTTCTCTGCCAGAGACCAAAGGGGGTCTTTTAACCTTTGGTTTGCAGTCTGTAAAGGAACAGTCACATGATCATACCTGAACTACTTACCTGTCTAAATAGTTAACAATATTTGGATGCTTGTTGTCCCTCATGACAATGAGCTCATCGACAAGTCGTTCCTTTTTGAGCTGTTTTTGGAGACACACTTGCTTTATGGCCACCTAAAATGACATTGAAAACCATTAACTTGGGAAATCTCTTGCACAAGATCAGACCAAATTTTGATTTTACAACTCTAAAGAACACTCTTGAACGCAGTTTAGATTTGTAATTGTTTCCTGGATTGAAAAAGAAAGAACATGCTCTCTGGCATTTTCTGGGTATGCTCTGGGTTAGGATCAGGGCTTAGGGCTTTTGATCCCTCACAGACTTCTATCCAAGCCCAGTTCCAAAGCCCAGCACTGCATGGGGGATGAGAAACTCCCCAGAAGATCCAGAGGTATTTGCTGACAGCCAGAAATGCGATTTCAGAAGTCTGAAGCTGTAGCCCCAAAGAGCTGTCCCAAATGGATTTCGTAGGCCTGCACTAGTCTGCGCTTCAGAGGAACAGCCTTTGCAGGAACGATGTGCTGGGGACCCAAAGCTCCAGCCACAGCTCTCCTCAGAATGGAAAGCACTTCAGAGCTGCAAAATCTGCTGGGAATGTTGACACTTACCTCTCCTCCTGTGGCAGTGTCGGTCGCTGCATAGACCGTTCCGAAAGCCCTACAAAGAAAACAGCAGCGAAGAAAGGAATGAAAGCCAGCCCAGACAGGAGATGTCTGCTGCCTGGAGTGTTTCTAAATCACCTGGCTCCATGTATGCTTCAGCCAAGAGCAGAGCAGCCTACCGGCCCTGTGCCATGCAGGGTATCCAAGAGAAAACTTGGGTGCAGCATGAAGGGCTGGAGAAAATCTCAAGTGTACAGCCCAGATTAACTTAATTCAGACCCCTCCCTAAGGTGGGGGAGCATGTCCACAAAAACTGGAAAGGAATATATTTCCTTCTTTTTCCATTTGGCCTTGTTGAGTGCTCAGACCTCTAACTGCTTTGTTCTCAGATCCCTCCTTTGAAGGTCTCTGCCAATCTCAGGCAACACCCTACTCTGAGAAGCCTGAACACATGTGAGGGGCCATTTGAGGAAAGGATCTAGAAATGGCTTTCTCCAGCCTGTAAGGAAACCAGTCTCCAGCCACCTTTGAGGTCATTTGCCATCATCAGGATGCATTTTCCTCTCAACTGCCTTGACACTGGGTCTATTACTGAATTAGGTTTTACTACTTCTGCTACAAAAGAAAGTTTCTTTTTTATCTCTGTTTTCCGTTTCTAAACGATGTGGTTATACTGCTGACCACTGACTATTGTTTTCCGCATGCTGTTGTCTTTGACGATGCCATCTTGCCAGAGTTCTAAATTGGGATCAGCACTGAGAGGCAGGAGGATCTAAACGCAGCGTCTGAACATGCTTGGAGCCTGTCTGACTTCCCGCCTGACCTTGCACCAGCAAAATACCTGGCTTTGTGGAAGGAACTGTGATCAGACTTACCCACTGGCAATTATTTCCCATTCAACGTACTTCTTCATAGGATCTCCCACACTCACAATGCTCCCTGAAAAAAACAAAGGAAAGATGGTCACTTCAGGATGACAATACCAGCCTCCAGCAGGTCAGAACTGCAGCTCCTCTGCCTGGGGCTGTGAGCTGAAGTCAGTTGGGTAACAACAACAACAATAACAACAACAAGAAGAAGAAGAGAGGCAGATCTGTAGTCCAGATGGCTTCCACAAAGACTGGTTTTCTACAGTCCTTTGAAGAGTTACATTGACAGGAAACTGGGAGAAAGAGGGAGAAACCTTCTGAGGAGACAGAAAAGAACAGGTAGCAAGGCAAGTGTTTGTTGTCTAGGAACATTAGCACTGCCCTATGAGGCAAGAAATGTAGAAGACATACTCAGTTTCTTGAGGCTGTCATCCTCTACCGTCTTTTGCTGCCCGTTGGTGCTGCTGCAGGAACTGCTGGAAGAGCTCATGTAGGGGATCTCAGGTGTGGGAGTGTTGTCTTTGTCAGCGGCTTCCAGGGCAGCGGCTTCCAGGGCAGTGGAAGATTTTGTTCCAGAGCATGTATTGGTCTGTGACAAGAAATCAGTTTGTGTCAGAAAGGAGGCTTGCAGAGATACTTCTCATCAGTATTTCAAGCTTTAGGGAACAGCCATTAAGTTCCAGCCCTTCTCAGAGACCGACCTCCTCTTGCCATGACCGAGCTGCGTAGGACTCTTCTCACCCAACTTTGGTCATGTAAAAGTTATGGGTGTAGTTTAAAGTGTCCATTTAGCCCCCTAAATAGTGCATGGAGGAGGGCAGGGACCTGCATGGGACAGTTTCTCCCAGGGATCCACATGCAGCAAGGCTGTGAACTGTGCCTTTGGAGCGCTCGCTCCGCTGGTGACAGGGAGGCTGCACAGACACTGCAGGCTAAGTGTCTCCCCATTTACAGACACAAGGCTACCTCACATCCCATACAGAGAGAAATTTGTGGGCCCTGTCAGAATGCCAGGAAAACAATGACTGAACTTGAAAGTTCAGAACCCATTTTCCAGGTGTCAGTGGCTGGGGGGGAGGAAACACTTTGTTATGGTAGGATTCCAGCCCTCAGGATTTTCAGCCATGAGGGGCAAGTGCTGTCTGGTCTGAAACAGGCAGCTCTGAATTACAGTAATGAGAGTGCTAGGCAAAGCTGGCTCTTACAGAGTTTGGCTGTTCAGGCTCTGGTGCAACAACAGGTGGAGCTTCGTTGTTGTCTTCCTCCTCTGTATCCTCATAAAGGGAAGGAAGAGAAGGAGCCTGAGGAGGGTCAGCTCGAGGTAGTTTCCTCTGTGGACAGACAGCAGTGTGAGCAACAGGGAGTCACATATCATTTAGAACCTTATTTCTATGCAGCTATCTATCCAGCTGTACTAAGGAGAAATCATAACCTTTGATAGCAAAGGGATTCTAAGTTGCTCCAGCTAAGTTCAAGGGGGCTAATTAGGCAGCAGTGCATCTTGTTGTGAACTGCTGTTGTTCCCCCATGGCTAAAAGCAGCAAGAAACTTTCTGTCTGCAAAACCAGACTGTCATCTACTTAAAAGGCTTCCAAGAGACAAATAAAAAATAGCCAGGGAAGCCTTTTCTGCTGATGCAAAGACACTGAAGAAGACTCTGTTTCTGCCTGATGGGCTGGTAGTCGATTGCAACAAGCGAAGGTCAGGGCTTGCTGCTGAAAGGCTAGGAATGTCAGGGTTACTTTGTCACTCACCGAAAGACGGCCTCTTCTGTTTCTAAACACATATTTTCCTGCAATGGGGAAAGGAAAATGAAGCAGATGTTAGAAAACTGGCTGTTGTGGGGAATCCCATGGAAAAAGTCAACCCAAACGGAGAGCATTTTTCTTTCACAACATCCCTTCAGTAGCACAGTTCTTTCACACAGGGAGCAAGAGAAGAGCACAATATAGCAGGTTGTTGTTTTGCTACATCTTCTTGGGCCTAGTTTTCTGCCCTGTTTTGCCAGGGCAGTTTCTATTTTTCTTATTCTAAATCAAATGAAGAGAAACTTGGTCAAGAAAAGGCACATTGTCCCTTGACAGTCATTGATTCTGTTCTGCCCAAGAGCTAAAACAGCTGTCCTCGCCTCACCTCGCCTCACCTGGCCCCACCTTGCCCTGCCCTGCCTTTCTCCACCCCTCACCTCACCCCTTGCCCCATCCCTCATCTCCACCCTCGCCCTGCACCCTGCCCCTCCCCTGCTCCTCCCCCTCCCAGTCATTGATTTCTTGTGCCCAAGAGCTAAAACAGCTCTCCTCTCCTCGCCCCGCCTCGCCTCGCCCCACCCTGCCTTGCCCCGCCCCCTTGCCCTGCCCCTTGCCCCGCCCCCACCTCTCCTGTTACCCCGCCCCCTTACCCGCCCCTTGCCCCGCCCCCTCACCCGCCCCTCACCCTGCCCCCTCAACCCCTTTCCGCACCCCCTCCCCTACCCACTGCCCCACCCCTTCCCCTCCCCCTCCCTTTCTTCTTTTCCTTTTCCTTTTTCCCTTCCTTTCTCTTCTTTGCTTTTCTTTTCCCCAATAAAGCTGCCCCCAACTTCCCCTTAGCCATGACACTTCTCTTCTGACACAGCACACAAACAGCTTCCAAGTTTGGGACCACACACTGCTTCAACTTTGCATTTCATCACCAAAGCAAGAGCTATTTGAGCAAACATTGTGGCAGGTCACACATTCCAACCTATGAATGATGGAATTTAGGGAAAAACTGGAGAGAACTGCACAGTCTTTAGAGGGACTTCTGAGGAGCTCTGCCAATCTGCATTTGGGAAGTTGTATTGGCTGAAGCAACAACTGAGGAAATTACAGACTCCACTGCCATGGACTAACCTGTGTAGGGCACAGAACCCTGTGGGTTCAATTGCAAATGCTGCCCACACCCCCGTGAATGGCTGGAGACACCCCCTTTGGAGCTGATGCCCCTGACATGAGCTTTACCAAAATCATGGTGTCTGTGGGGCATTTTGGTTTCAAAGACAACGCAGTCACTAAGGGGCAGCATAAACAACACATTGATCCAAAAGCCAGGTTGGCTGCACCTGGAGAAAACCTCTACTTACTTGCTAGATGGGTCAGCAGCCCGGGTTTGTCTGGGTGGGAACAAAAAGCATAGGCCATAGGAAAAACCCGGCGAAAGGCGGCACAGATTCGATGGAAGACTTTAGCCATGCTGGGCAAGAATTCCGCAGCCTGTGCACGCCAAGGAAGAAAAGGACACCCCTGGTGTCCAAGTGCAGCCTGCTGGAGGTGAGTGCCTCGACGAGGAGCACCCTCCTGCAACGAGCACGCCAAGCACACTGTGCACATGGAGGCTCCCGTGCACGAGGACAACGGTCTGTGCACCAGGACAACACTCCATGCACGAGGACAACGGTCCGTGCACCAGCACAACACTCCGTGCATGAGGACAACGGTCCGTGCACCAGCACAACACTCCATGCACCAGGACAACGGTCCGTGCACCAGGACAACGGTTCCAGTGACATCACAACAGCAGCTGCTCTAGCTTTGCTTGCAGATGTATGCAGAGCCCCTGAATGTTCTCTACAGCTAATGCCAAAAAAATGCTGGAAAATTCTCTTCTGTCACTGGAAGCCTGTCCCACTGCCCTGGAATGCCCTGCACAGGGAAAGCCCAAGACTGTGGGTTTAGAAGAGCCAAAAACCGCAGCCTCACAGATCTGCCCCAAGATCCCACACTAGCTGTAGGATGACTTGCAGACATTTCATCCCCATGAAAATCAGGTGCAATTGGTCTCTATCAAAATCTAGAGCTAAAAGCAGGACCCAACATGAAAAAGAAAAGAAAGGAATGTCAATGGAAGGAAAGAAAGGGCACAAAACTCCTCTGGAAATGAGCTCTACCCTTCCATGGAATAAGGATTTGAGGCTTAGCTTGTTTCCCTGGTGATTTAGTGCAGACATCAAGGGACTGTCCTCTGGTGGTGGACAACAGAGTGTCCTTTAGAAGCTTTATCCTGGGCTTGTAGTGCTTAGTAAGGCAAACACATTTGGTGCAATGATCACTGGTGTGTGATTCAAAGGCACACCCCGATACAATTGATTCCCAGCTTCCCAGGGAACACTGTGTGGTAACAAATCTGCCTTTCAGCTCTCCAACTCCTTACACTGGGGTGTACCACAGCTGCTGAGGAGGTCTCTTTGTTGAGCTCCTGTAGCTCTGCAGGTTCTCTGCTGTAAATATTACAGAACGCAGGGACTCGGAAAACAAGCTGAGAGTGCCCAAGGCTTAGAGGAAATCTTGGGCTCCACCTTACAGGTGAGGGTGTCATTTGAAAAGTGATGCACTTGCTGAAAGCCCCAGGTCTACATTGAAATTCTGTGGATGAAAAATTGCTTTACTTATCCCGTATTAATTGTCCCTTCTTATCAGTGTGCTGCTGCAGTGCTCTGACAGCTCAAAGAAGCCTTTTGGTCCTATGTCACACCCCTGGGAGCTTCCCTGTGCACATCTGTGAGGCACAGAGGTCAGGCCATAATGGGTGTAAAGAAAGACAGACCGAAAGAAAAGCAAGTTCCAAGAGAAGGTGGGAGAACTTAGAAGGTGGGAGGAGGAGGAAACCAATGGGCCAAAATGGGCAAGTCCCTTCAAAAAAGAGAGTTATGAGGCAGAGACCAAACAGATCAGATGTGGACAGGCCACAGGAAGGCAGGCTTAGGAAAACAAAAAGAACATAAGTGTTCCAAAATTCAGAAGCATCATTCCACCCTCATCCTCCTCTCACTTTTAAACCAGTCAAGGCCTGACTGCAAAGAACAAGACCTGTGAGATGTAACTTGCTGCTTCCGTTTTCTTTCTTTAGGGAATCTCTTTTCTGTTTCAAGCCCCTGAAAGTCCTGAAGAGGAGAGAGGAGGCGACAGGCAAACAATGCTCATGTTATCAGTTCACACACTTTAACCTGGTGCTGCCAAGCCCACCATATCCCCAAGTGCCTCATGTACATGTCTTTTAAATGCCTCCAGTGAAGGTGACCCTACCAGTGCCCTGTCCAGCCTGTTCTTGAAACTCAATCAAAATAAATTAAAAAGAAAAAGTTTACTCGCAGGGAGTGTGCCACTTTCTACTCTTACAGCAGACTGTAGAATCATCCTCACCACCGACAAGTGTACCCAGTCAGGACTTCCAGCTGGAATGAAAAAGCCCCAGAACTCTCAAACTTCAAAGCCCAGAGTTCTGCTGCTCCCAATCCTTCCTTCTCTGAGAATCCCAAATGATGATTTCATGATGGCTGAGCCCGATGGCCTCCAACCATCACAGCACCCACCAGTCCTTCTCTGTTCACAAACAACGGGTCCAGTGGGTGCCTTCCCTCATTCTGCCTTTGTGCTTTGAAAAGTTCTCACGTATTTGTTGGCTCCAGTCTTTCTTGGAGCACTGCCTGGGGTGGCTTCATTCCCTTCCCCATGTGAAACAGACCATAAATTGCTCAGACTGTTCCTCCATCTTTTGTGGAAGAATAAAAGTTGGCATATGTTTCCATCAGTGGAGTGCCTGATGGAAAAAGAAGGGGAAAAAAGATTAAGAAGTTCAAATGCTCAAGAAATGAAGAAGAGAGAAAAAGCTGAAGTAAAGAGAAAAAAGGAAGTAGCAGAAACTGGATCGGAGAGGATTGGATTTAGAGACAATAAGGTCCAAACCTTGTGATCTTATGTGCAAATCGCACCACAGGAACATTGCAAAACCAGGGCCCAGACTTTGGTCCCCACAGACCTTAAGCCACCTCTGGTCTGAGGTGCAATACTGGAAACGTATTGAGATGGAAATAAGTACTGTTTTTCTTCACAAAACTGTCCTAAATCTGTCCAGAGAGAACAAATCTTGTGTCTCTGTGATCAGATGTAAGCTCCACAACCAAAACCACAAAAGAACCCGTCCATTTATTTTTAAGAATACACCTGAATTCAGCAAGGAAATCTGGAAATCACAAACAATATCTCTGAAGCTTTACAGATTTGTTAATTTAAAATAAAAATGTAAGTACAAAATTAGTCCTGTTCTTTATGGCTACATGAGAGATTGTATTGCATTTAGTCTAAAATTAATAAGCAGGTTTATAGTCACATGCCTTTTGAAATGTTCACTGCAGCAATCTAGAGTTCTAAAAGTGAGAGAGGCTTTATTCTACACCTCGAGAACCTTTGGTGTGGTTTTGCTTTGCTGCACTTATCTACAAGTTGGGAATTAGGATCCCTTTTGCAGTACATTCTGTCTTTGCAAAACCAGCACATTTTAATTTTCGAAAGACACTCATAGTGAAGGGTGGAAAGCCTGACATTAGTTTCTTCTAAAAGACAAGGCAGGCAAAGGTAGAGGTTAGAAGCAGGTCCTTGAGCTCATAAATGTCAAATTTGCCAAGACCTTAATAAAATCCTGTAAATACAAAATATATGGTAAACATTAGGAATGGGATAAGAAAAGAGCGATCTATGAAATGCATGAGAAAAAGTTCTGAAAATTTTCTGCCCCTCTCACAGTCAGGACAAGCAGAGGGAAAAGCAGTGGGAAAAGGTAGAAAAGAAGAAAAAAAGAGAAGGTGTAAAAAAATGGAATCCGACGTAGGAAGGTCAACTCCACTGATATGCCATTCATACTTAGTTACCCTGCAAGGTGAGGGGACCTACAGACACAGCTTTGAGCATATTCCTCCCTTTTGTCCAAAGAATAAGTGCAATTTAAAGACACAAAGTAAATTCATCCCTATATATACTAGGAAGCATGTCCAACAGCATGAACGTGTCTAAGTCTTTCAAATGAGCACTGGCAGGACATCTTTCTGCTGTTGTGAACTAGCTGGGAAATAAATGCCCTAGAAATCTTTCACTAGAAGCCACCAGCCAATTAACTGACACAGGGCTTCATCAAACTTCATGAAGAACGTGCTTTGCAATTTGTATGTTTACTGCAGCAAATTTTCTGCTCTTGCTGGGTGTTTTGTGGCGGCCAAATTACTCACCTAGAAGTCATGGTTTCCCCCGGAGTGATTCTGTTTAGTACAGTTTGAAGTGTTCAACACTGTAGATGTTTGATTAGCTTTTGACAAATTTTGCTATAAACATCCATGCCTAAATTCTGTGGTATTTCTGTGCTTGCATAGGGAGATCAGCTTTGGCAAGGGCTTGCGTTCTCTGTGCCGTGGTTCTTGCGAGCAGCGTGTGAGGATTGAATTGTGTTGAGAGAAACAGAACTGCCTTACTGTGCATCTGTGAACCTGCAGATGTGTGTACATAAGTTATACTCCATTATATGTATACATGTGTGTTATGTCCATCTATTATATGTATATATAGTGTACACATACCTGCATAGGTGTGTACATGTGTTATGCCCTGTTAGCCTATCCTCACTTTTCCATCTGTACATCTCTGTACATCAGCACAGAGACCACAAGAGAAGCAGCTGTCCTCCCAGTGTGTAGAATTTTCCTCTGATTCTAGGCAAGAGGAATCTACAGTTAGGATTTTGTGCTGCTAATCAGCGTGCTCCTGAAGGAGCCATGTGAGGAGCCTCATCCCTCTATTGATGGCTGTGAGAAAGCAAACAGGTTGTCACAACAAGTGTACAAAGCTCGGTGCTACAATGGCTTCTGTAGCATGAGGGCTTTGTGTCCAAGTATTTTTTCTGCTCCTGTGGAAGTGCCAGTTCTGAAGGACTCTGGAGAATCTGGAAGCAATCTGGCCCTTGTGTTTGAAAATTCAGGCCACTTCTAAAGTCCCCACTCTAGGATTGACAAAGAAAGGATGCTTGTGATTCACTATCATTTTCAAAAGAGTCTTGGAGTTACAATTTCCATCATGCTTTTACTCTTCCCTTTTCCTATCCAGGGGGTCAAGTTGCATGTAGCACTTCAAATGACACAGGCAGGATTTCAGCACCTCAGGGCCATGTCTCTGCTTCTGGAAGCAAAAGATCTTCTATTTCTCACAGGTGAGCAAAGCGATTTTTCCTGGAGAGTGCAAGTGTTGCTAGCGAAGCGATAGACTGCTGTGTAAGGTGTGATGTTGGTCTTTCACCTTCTTCCCCAAGAGTTGCATCACAAAGCATACAAAAAGAGACTGAAGGCTCCAACTTCACAGCACAGCTTCAGATCTCTTAGCACAGCAAGTCTTCCGCCCAAGCAGGTGCATTTTACAACATCAGCATCAACAGAACAGCAGTTACACCACTCCAGTCTCCCTGCAATGCATGCCCAAGTTTGCAGGCCACATCTGCCTGGATTGTGGCCTGGATCCCACCTGTAGAGCAAGACCTACCAATTATCAACACAGCAGTCGGCAATGTTGCCAAATCTCACAGTTTTATCACAAACACCATGGATTTGCTCCCTCTCATCTCCAGGAGAGTTGGCATTTAATTTTTATGAGAAGTAGTAAGGTGGCTAGTTATCATCACATGCGGCAAAAGGCATTAACTCCCGGGAATTGCTCCTGCAATTCCCACCTGTGAAGTTTCAGCTTTCTTTAAAACCCTCACCTCCTCTGAGCACTTAGCTGCAGAAAGGCACTTGCAAGGGGCGTGTTTACACTTAATGAAAGGAAACACGGGGGTTTCCTTTGCCAGACAAAGTCCCCGCTCTCATTGTCTGGTGCCTTAGCCGATGATTCTCCAACAGCAAGGCTGCATGGCTTCTGAAGGCTGGGAGTGCAGCAACACTGCCCCCAAAACAGGGAAAACGGGAGCACATCAATTCTTCAGAGGAAGTACTCTGCAAGCACTGTTTTGGCATGCACTTTCTCCCCTGAAGATCACAGGGCATCCTGGTAAGGCTGACCTGAAATGACTGTGCAAATGCTGGACCAGTTGACCACACTAGCTACAATCTCTTGCCTTCCGAGGTCCTTGGGTGGCTGAATGGAAAGAGCAGGCAGCCATTTATTGCTGTTCAGCAATTGCTATGCCCAAAAAAGAAGTCTGTTTTGGAGGTGGTATTCTTACGCGTGAAGGTGCTGTTTGGGAAACATGATGCCCTGTGCAGCAAGACCTGTCTTTATTCTATACTGCTTTATTCTATGCTGTAATACATTCCTTTTTATATAATTTTTTTCCGTGCTGAAGGACAGGTGACTATATATATTTTACATTTTCCTGATGCTCTGACTAAATGTCATTTCCCCTCCTGAAGACAGATTCCTTACAGTCAACACCTGCCAGCCAGAAGGAGAAGCAGTGTTTGATTTTTTTGAAATGCAGCTGGAATTTTCTTCTCTTGCTTTCTTCTTATAAAACCAGGCGGTCTCCTGCTATATTTCAGAATAAGCAGAGGCTGCAGCATCAGTTGAAATGAAGATGATGATGAGTCTGGAGCATCTCTCTTCTGAGGAGAGACTGTGGGAGCTGGGCCTGTTTAGTCTCGAGAAGACTGAGAGGGGTCTCATTTATGCATATAAAAATCTCAAAGGTGGGTGCCTAGAGGATGGTGTGTGATTCTGCACAGGACAGGAAGCAATGGCCATAAACTAAACCACAAAAGTTTCCCTCCAACATGAGGAAGAAGTTCTTTATGTTGAGGGTGGCAGAGCACAGGAGCAGGCTGCCCAAGGAGGTCGTGGAGTCTCCCTGTCTGGAGACATCAAAACCCACCAGGACATGTTCCTGTGTAGTCTGCTCTGGGGGACCCTGTCTTGGCAGAGGGGTTGGACCGGAGAATCTCCCGAAGTCCTGTATAACACTAAAAATTCAGTGTTTCTGTGTGAAGGCAGCAAGCATCTCTGGGGAAGGAGTTTCAGGTATGTTCTTGCCTAAATGCTGACAGTGTCCATTGCTTTTTGAGAACGCTGTGTTGTCTGACGGGGCAGCGGGCGGGATACCGGGATGCCTTAGGCCCAGCCTGAGGGAGCCGGGACTCCTTCAGGAAGGGCTTCTCCTTTGCTGTTGATACCTTGTGTGCTGGCCTCAGGCAGCAGCGGGAATTTCTGCCCTGGCCCGGGTCACTGCTGGCCCAGGCAGAGCCAGCAGGAGAGCCAGCTCCAGGCTGTGCCCAGCTTCTGTGCCCAGCTCCTGTGCCCGGTCCGTGTCCGAAGGCCATTTGTTTCACAGGCTACTGTGAGGTGAAAAGCAGGTTGGGAACTCGATCAAAGAAACAAACCAACCAACCAAAACAGAAACAGAAACACAAACAAACACCAACCAACCAAAACAGACAAAAAAGCTTCAGAGGTGGAAGTGACAGCGGAATTTGCCTAAATAGTTTGATTTCAGTTCCCCCTCAACTGCTGGGAAGGGTTTATCATCAAATAGACGTATGTGTGCATCAGGCACAGCATTGCCAGCTGGCAGAGGGAGGTGATTGTCCTGCTCCCCTCTGTGCTGGTGCGGCCTCAGCTTGTGGGTGACCAATAGAAGGGAGATATGAAGTTCTTGGCGAGTGTCCAAAGGAGGCCCAGGAGGAGGGTGAGGGGCCTTGAGGGGAAGCCTTAGGAGGAGCCGCTGAGGTCACTTGGCTTGTTCGGCCTGGGGAAGAGAAGCCTGAGGGGAGACCTCATTGTGGTCTACAACTTCCTTGTGAGGGGAAGCAGAGGGGCAGGCACTGATCTCTGTGGTGACCAATGAGAGGTCCCGAGGGAATGACATGAAGCTGTGTCAGGGCAGGTTTAGGTTGGATATCAGGCAAAGTTCTTCCTCCCGAGGGTGATAGGGCACTGGAAGAGACTCCCCAGGGAAGTGGTCACAGCACCAATTGTGACAGAGTTCAAGAAGCATTTGAACTATGCTCTCAGGCACATGGTGTGATTCTTGGGGCTGTCCTGTGGGGGGCCAGGAGTTGGACTCAATCCTTGTGGGTCCCTTCCAACTTGGGATATTGTACAACTCTCTGATCCTGTGAAATCATTAATGCTAGGGAATGCCTTATCTTTTTTGTTCTAACTAGTAGGCCAAAAACCTGAGCACAGTGAAATTAAGAAGGACCAAGTTTAAAAATAGAAAGTGGACTTCTCAGTGCAGTGTGTACATAACTGAATTACATGAATCACGGGTGTGTTGATGGTGATTTTTATGATACCAAGATTTTAAATCTCATTTGAAGAAAAGGTGACAGAGTAGTTGGACTCGTTGAAGAATCATGTGCTGGTGAAGTGTTATGGTTTAAGTTACCAGCTGGGCTGGTAAGTAAGCACCACACAGCCGCTTGCTCCCCCCCATCCCCATCCCCATCCCCATGCCCATCCTCATCTCCATCCCCATCCTCATCCCCATCCCCATCCTCATCCCCATCCCCATCCTCATCCCCATCCCCCTCCCCCTCCCCAGTGGAACAGGGAGGAAAATCAGAAGTAGAACTCGTATGTTGAGATAAGAACAGTTTAATAATTGAAACAGAGTAAAATCCAATATGAATACAAATAGTAATACTAACACTAATACTAATAAAAACACTAATAGTAATACTAATGCAAATCCTAATTTTAACAGTAGTAAAACGGAGAAAGAGATGAAACCCTAGCAAAACTCGTATGTTGAGATAAGAACAGTTTAATAATTGAAACAGAGTAAAATCCAATATGAATACAAATAGTAATACTAACACTAATACTAATACAAACACTAATGGTAATACTAATGCAAATCCTAATTGTAACAGTAGTAAAACGGAGAAAGAGATGAAACCCAAGCAAAACTCGTATGTTGAGATAAGAACAGTATAATAATTGAAACAGAGTAAAAATCCAATATGAATACGAATAGTAATCCTAACACTAATACTAATACAAACACTAATAGTAATACTAATGCAAATCCTAATTGTAACAGTAGTAAAACGGAGAAAGGGATGAAACCCAAGCAAAACAAGCAATGTACAATGCAGTTGCTCACCACCTGCTGGTGGTGATGCCCTGTGCCCTAATCGACTCCTAAGCGCCCCCTCCTCTGTGGAACTCCCCCAGGGTATACACCGGGGATGAGGCTCCTTCAGTTTTGTTCTGAGTTCCACCCATCGATGGAACTGGAGGAAGGCATGCCAAAACCCTTCCTCTGTCTGCTGGCCTCCCTCAGCTGGTTTGCTGCATTGATCACAGTCGTCAGGCCGGAGAGGGGCAAGGCTGAGAGTAAAAATGGATGCTGCCCAAAGGAAAAGAAGAGAAATGGACCATTACTTTCCAAACTCAGTTCCTCACGAGCTCAAGCAGTATTCCTCGGGTTACCAGAAATGTGCAGAAATAGGACTGAGGGGACCATCTGCACCTCTGTCTTCATGTCCAGGACCTTGTTATGACAGGCAGACGTGGCCCATAATCCTATTAACCCCTTTCTCAAGCTCAATGGGATATTTGCCCTGCCAGGGCTGTGGGAATGCTGCTTGCTGTCCCAGGGCTTTGGTCCTTTCAGGAAACTCAAAATACTTACTTAGGTTCATCTTTCCTAAAGACATGGGCTATTCTAGTAGTCAAAAAAGATGAGGAGCGTAAGCTGCTCTTCAGGAAACTCAAGGTCACCAAGAAATGTTTATCCCAGTAGGATTTGGGCTCAGCCCCTTCCTTCCCAAAGCCAAGTTCTCGGACCACTTGGCAGGCACTGATTTTATTGGGTTCCTCCACCACCAGCACCATTTAAGGGCTCCGTTCCTGGCATTAGGAACCTGACAAAACTGAACAGGCTCCCTTAGATCCAAATCAGGGCCACCAAAATGATCAGAGGACAGAGCACTTCTGGGGATTAATACGAGGCGGGGGCACCTGATGCCTTGGAGTTTAGCAGACGAGAACACCGATGCATGGGACAGTTGTGTGACTGGCAGCCACTTTGCATTTTACCTGCAGAAGTTTCTCAGCAGACCATCGACTGTCCTCGTCTACCTGCAAGCAGCGGTTCAGAAAGTCCTGCAATGCAGGGGACAGTTTCTCGCGGGTTTGCAGCTCCGGTATCCCCTTTGAAATGATGAGCTGCAGGGCCTGGAGGAAAAGGAAACACAGGACTTTACCTCTTTCTTTCATCTCCCTAACTGCTCCCACAGACCCCATTTTTGTCGCTCCATCTTCCAGTGGCAGTTTCTTCCTGGGCAGAGGGTTCAAAATGATTTTTTGACACCAAGAAAAAGGCCCCAGTGCAGCCACAGGTCTTCCAACACCCAAATGATCTTGCCTTGACAGCTGATTTCATTGGCTGACCAAGTTAGGAGGAACTCCATCAGCAAAAGCACCTTTTGCTTCTCTGAGGATGGACTTTACAGGCTTTACAGGTTATTTTCAAGAGTGACGCAACTAAAGCTATAGAGGATGTGGATGTGCTCTGGGGCCTTTTTTTTTTTGCCTTGGCTTTGGTTGAACTAGTTCAGTCTTGTGGGAATGGTATTTTTTCTCAATGGAGGCAAAACATGGGACAGATGAGAAAGACAGTGGTTATCTGGTAGTATTTGCACCTTACCCTGTGAGGAAGCTCCCAAAAATAAGGAGGTTCTCCTTCCAGCATTTCTATCACTGTGATGCCCAGTGCCCAAATATCCACTTTGGGTCCGTATTCTTCTTTAGTTAGATATTCGGGGGCCATCCAGTGAACTGTGCCGACGACTGAGCTTCGTTTGCTCTGCTCAGGTGTGATGCGAGCAGCGAGACCAAAATCAGCTGAGGACAAAAGCCAGTATCATGAAAGCCAGCCTGAATCACGAAGCCAAGTGCAAGAATTGCCCACTAGAAGGCTGAGGAGGCTGAATCCAGCAGGAAAAGCGGCCATGCTCTGTTTCCTCAGGGCTGTAGCCAAGGACACCTTGTTCCTCTCTGCACATTGCAAGTGTGCTCTCAGCTTGTAGCAGTGCTCCCTGCACTCCCACAGGCACCGCTTTTTGGGAACTGGCAGGCAGTCTCCAGCAGCCCCACGTGCCGCATCCCGGGAACAGCACGGCTGAGCAAGAACACCTACCCAACTTGACGGATCCATCCATTCCAAGAAGAATGTTATCGCCTTTGAGATCCCTGTGGATCACTTGGTGGCAATGGAGGAAGGCCAGTGCTTGCAGGCACTGAGAGAGAAAAAAGAAACAGGAGAGTAAAAATGAATGACCCGATTTCCTCACCCACGAAAGGCAATGGTTTTAAAGATTTCAGTTCTAGGTGAACGGTGAGGACTGGCAGAACCATGGTGGTGTCAAGAGGAAGAGCTTGCTGCTGCCTCTGCACTAGTAAACCCCTGCCTTTCTAAGGGAAATCACATTCCCTTTGGAGGTTTGGAAAGAGAAATGGCAATTGTTGTCACACACCATTTTGGGTGGAATGCTCTGCCTTTCAGCTGAGGACTGTGACAAATGAGTTTCTGTTTTTCTTTGCTGTTAGTATAAAATTCTGCCACCAGCATGTTTGCACTTAGAGGCAGGGAATGCAGTAGAGACAGGGTCCAGGCAAATGATTTGGCAAAGTTGCCAATAGTAAATAAAATAAGAAAAAAGAGAGAGGGTACAGCAAGAGTTGTACTGGCAGGCCATTCACTGAAGATGCTCTTTCTTCTCCATATTGGAAAAGCAACACGGAAACAAAGCTCTAACCATGAAATCACTCCTGTTCTTGCTGCTTGTTTAGAAGTCCCAGCCTGCCCAAACAATTGGAAGCACCAGTGGCATCCCTTACCTCTCGAGAGACAGCTGCCATCATTCCTTCACTCATGCTTATTTCCTTAACAACATCGCTTAAGGAGCCTCCGTCTAGGTATTCCATCACTATCCACAGTTTATCTCCAAACAGGTAGCTGAAAGAAGAAAACAATGGCATGGAGAATGGGCATAGCTAAATTACCCTACCTAAATACTGAAGTCGATTTCTGTTCTTGGAAGAGTCGGGAATGAACACAGTATAAAATGCAGAGACATTCCTCCTAGGCTATACACTCCTTGGAACCTGTGTAGTCTAAGTGAGAAAGGCACATCCATGAAAACTGAGATGTCTCAGATGGCAAGGGAGTGAAAAACACAGGGAAATAATTCCTATGATGATTTATCAGCAGTTGTCACAAGAGACAGAAAATATGATCAACTTAAAAAGAAACCCCAAACAAACAGCAAAACCAACCTGGAAGTAATGAACTTCCAGGCTGTTGTTTTAGGAAGATAGGGATGACTTGAAACAATGCATGCCAGAAAAGATGAATGCAGACAAAATGCACTCTCCTCCCATACAATGTATAGGAATAGATAAAAAATAATACTAGAAAGCTGACTTCTCTGCCAGAGACCAAAGGGGGTTCTTTTAACCTTTGGCTTGCAGTCTGTAAAGGAACAGTCACATGATCATACCCGAACTACTTACCTGTCTAAATAGTTAACAATATTTGGATGCTTGTTGTCCCTCATGACAATGAGCTCATCGACAAGTCGTTCCTTTTTGAGCTGTTTTTGGAGACACACTTGCTTTATGGCCACCTAAAATGACATTGAAAACCATTAACTTGGGAAGTCTCTTGCACAAGATCAGACCAAATTTTGATTTTGCAACTCTAAAGAACACTCTTGAACGCAGTTTAGATTTGTAATTGTTTCCTGGATTGAAAAAGAAAGAACATGCTCTCTGGCATTTTCTGGGTATGCTCTGGGTTAGGATCAGGGCTTAGGGCTTTTGATCCCTCACAGACTTCTATCCAAGCCCAGTTCCAAAGCCCAGCACTGCATGGGGGATGAGAAACTCCCCAGAAGATCCAGAGGTATTTGCTGACAGCCAGAAATGCGATTTCAGAAGTCTGAAGCTGTAGCCCCGAAGAGCTGTCCCAAATGGATTTCGTAGGCCTGCACTAGTCTGCGCTTCAGAGGAACAGCCTTTGCAGGAACGATGTGCTGGGGACCCAGAGCTCCAGCCACAGCTCTCCTCAGAATGGAAAGCACTTCAGAGCTGCAAAATCTGCTGGGAATGTTGACACTTACCTCTCCTCCTGTGGCAGTGTCGGTCGCTGCATAGACCGTTCCGAAAGCCCTACAAAGAAAACAGCAGCGAAGAAAGGAATGAAAGCCAGCCCAGACAGGAGACGTCTGCTGCCTGGAGTGTTTCTAAATCACCTGGCTCCATGTATGCTTCAGCCAAGAGCAGAGCAGCCTACCGGCCCTGTGCCATGCAGGGTATCCAAGAGAAAACTTGGGTGCAGCATGAAGGGCTGGAGAAAATCTCAAGTGTACAGCCCAGATTAACTTAATTCAGACCCCTCCCTAAGGTGGGGGAGCATGTCCACAAAAACTGGAAAGGAATATATTTCCTTCTTTTTCCATTTGGCCTTGTTGAGTGCTCAGACCTCTAACTGCTTTGTTCTCAGATCCCTCCTTTGAAGGTCTCTGCCAATCTCAGGCAACACCCTACTCTGAGAAGCCTGAACACATGTGAGGGGCCATTTGAGGAAAGGATCTAGAAATGGCTTTCTCCAGCCTGTAAGGAAACCAGTCTCCAGCCACCTTTGAGGTCATTTGCCATCATCAGGATGCATTTTCCTCTCAACTGCCTTGACACTGGGTCTATTACTGAATTAGGTTTTACTACTTCTGCTACAAAAGAAAGTTTCTTT
The DNA here is from genome assembly GCF_036250125.1 of Pseudopipra pipra. Taxonomy (NCBI): domain Eukaryota; kingdom Metazoa; phylum Chordata; class Aves; order Passeriformes; family Pipridae; genus Pseudopipra; species Pseudopipra pipra. Next base: position 20,470,341 of record NC_087552.1, on the reverse strand, counting down.
TTTATCTCTGTTTTCCGTTTCTAAACGATGTGGTTATACTGCTGACCACTGACTATTGTTTTCCGCATGCTGTTGTCTTTGACGATGCCATCTTGCCAGAGTTCTAAATTGGGATCAGCACTGAGAGGCAGGAGGATCTAAACGCAGCGTCTGAACATGCTTGGAGCCTGTCTGACTTCCCGCCTGACCTTGCACCAGCAAAATACCTGGCTTTGTGGAAGGAACTGTGATCAGACTTACCCACTGGCAATCATTTCCCATTCAACGTACTTCTTCATAGGATCTCCCACACTCACAATACTCCCTGAAAAAAACAAAGGAAAGATGGTCACTTCAGGATGACAATACCAGCCTCCAGCAGGTCAGAACTGCAGCTCCTCTGCCTGGGGCTGTGAGCTGAAGTCAGTTGGGTAACAACAACAACAATAACAACAACAAGAAGAAGAGAGGCAGATCTGTAGTCCAGATGGCTTCCACAAAGACTGGTTTTCTACAGTTCTTTGAAGAGTTACATTGACAGGAAACTGGGAGAAAGAGGGAGAAACATTCTGAGGAGACAGAAAAGAACAGGTAGCAAGGCAAGTGTTTGTTGTCTAGGAACATTAGCACTGCCCTATGAGGCAAGAAATGTAGAAGACATACTCAGTTTCTCTAGGCTGTCCTCCTCTACCGTCTTTTGCTGCCCGTTGGTGCTGCTGCAGGAACTGCTGGAAGAGCTCAGGTAGGGGATCTCAGGTGTGGGAGTGTTGTCTTTGTCAGCGACTTCCAGTGCAGCGGCTTCCAGGGCAGTGGAAGATTTTGTTCCAGAGCATGTATTGGTCTGTGACAAGAAATCAGTTTGTGTCAGAAAGGAGGCTTGCAGAGATACTTCTCATCAGTATTTCAAGCTTTAGGGAACAGCCATTAAGTTCCAGCCCTTCTCAGAGACCGACCTCCTCTTGCCATGACCGATCTGCGCAGGACTCTTCTCACCCAACTTTGGTCATGTAAAAGTTATGGGTGTAGTTTAAAGTGTCCATTTAGCCCCCTAAATAGTGCATGGAGGAGGGCAGGGACCTGCATGGGACAGTTTCTCCCAGGGATCCACATGCAGCAAGGCTGTGAACTGTGCCTTTGGAGCGCTCGCTCTACTGGTGACAGGGAGGCTGCACAGACACTGCAGGCTAAGTGTCTCCCCATTTACAGACACAAGGCTACCTCACATCCCATACAGAGAGAAATTTGTGGGCCCTGTCAGAATGCCAGGAAAACGATGACTGAACTTGAAAGTTCAGAACCCATTTTCCAGGTGTCAGTGGCTGGGGGGGAGGAAACACTTTGTTATGGTAGGATTCCAGCCCTCAGGATTTTCAGCCATGAGGGGCAAGTGCTGTCTGGTCTGAAACAGGCAGCTCTGAATTACAGTAATGAGAGTGCTAGGCAAAGCTGGCTCTTACAGAGTTTGGCTGTTCAGGCTCTGGTGCAACAACAGGTGGAGCTTCGTTGTTGTCTTCCTCCTCTGTATCCTCATAAAGGGAAGGAAGAGAAGGAGCCTGAGGAGGGTCAGCTCGAGGTAGTTTCCTCTGTGGACAGACAGCAGTGTGAGCAACAGGGAGTCACATATCATTTAGAACCTTCTTTCTATGCAGCTATCTATCCAGCTGTACTAAGGAGAAATCATAACCTTTGATAGCAAGGGGATTCTAAGTTGCTCCAGCTAAGTTCAAGGGGGCTAATTAGACAGCAGTGCATCTTGTTGTGAACTGCTGTTGTTCCCCCATGGCTAAAAGCAGCAAGAAACTTTCTGTCTGCAAAACCAGACTGTCATCTACTTAAAAGGCTTCCAAGAGACAAAAAAAAAATAGCCAGGGAAGCCTTTTCTGCTGATGCAAAGACACTGAAGAAGACTTTGTTTCTGCCTGATGGGCTGGTAGTCGATTGCAACAAGCGAAGGTCAGGGCTTGCTGCTGAAAGGCTAGGAATGTCAGGGTTACTTTGTCACTCACCGAAGGACGGCCTCTTCTGTTTCTAAACACATATTTTCCTGCAATGGGGAAAGGAAAATGAAGCAGATGTTAGAAAACTGGCTGTTGTGGGGAATCCCATGGAAAAAGTCAACCCAAACGGAGAGCATTTTTCATTCACAACATCCCTTCAGTAGCACAGTTCTTTCACACAGGGAGCAAGAGAAGAGCACAATATAGCAGGTTGTTGTTTTGCTACAGCTTCTTGGGCCTAGTTTTCTGCCCTGTTTTGCCAGGGCAGTTTCTATTTTTCTTATTCTAAATCAAATAAAGAGAAACTTGGTCAAGAAAAGGCACATTGTCCTTTGACAGTCATTGATTCTGTTCTGCCCAAGAGCTAAAACAGCTGTCCTCGCCTCACCTCGCCTCACCTTGCCCTGCCCTGCCTTTCTCCACCCCTCACCCCACCCCTTGCCACATCCCTCATCTCCACCCTCGCCCTGCACCCTGCCCCTCCCCTGCTCCTCCCTGCCCCTCCCCCTCCCAGTCATTGATTTCTTGTGCCCAAGAGCTAAAGCAACTCTCCTCTCCTCGCCTCGCCTCGCCCCACCCTGCCTTGCCCCGCCCCCTTGCCCTGCCCCTTGCCCCGCCCCCACCTCTCCTGTTACCCCACCCCCTTACCCGCCCCTTGCCCCGCCCCCTCACCCGCCCCTCACCCTGCCCCCTCAACCCCTTTCCCCACCCCTCCCCTACCCACTGCCCCACCCCTTCCCCTCCCTCTCCCCCTCCCTTTCTTCTTTTCCTTTTCCTTTTTCCCTTGCTTTCTCTTCTTTGCTTTTCTTTTCCCCAATAAAGCTGCCCCCAACTTCCCCTTAGCCATGACACTTCTCTTCTGACACAGCACACAAACTGCTTCCAAGTTTGGGACCACACACTGCTTCAACTTTGCATTTCATCACCAAAGCAAGAGCTATTTGAGCAAACATTGTGGCAGGTCACACTGCCCAACCTATGAATGATGGAATTTAGGGAAAAACTGGAGAGAACTGCACAGTCTTTAGAGGGACTTCTGAGGAGCTCTGCCAATCTGCATTTGGGAAGTTGTATTGGCTGAAGCAACAACTGAGGAAATTACAGACTCCACTGCCATGGACTAACCCGTGTAGGGCACAGAACCCTGTGGGTTCAATTGCAAATGCTGCCCACACCCCCGTGAATGGCTGGAGACACCCCCTTTGGAGCTGATGCCCCTGACATGAGCTTTACCAAAATCATGGTATCTGTGGGGCATTTTGGTTTCAAAGGCAATGCAGTCACTAAGGGGCAGCATAAACAACACATTGATCCAAAAGCCAGGTTGGCTGCACCTGGAGAAAACCTCTACTTACTCGCTAGATGGGTCAGCAGCCCGGGTTTGTCTGGGTGGGAACAAAAAGCATAGGCCATAGGAAAAACCCGGCGAAAGGCGGCACAGATTCGATGGAAGACTTTAGCCATGCTGGGCAAGAATTCCGCAGCCTGTGCACGCCAAGGAAGAAAAGGACACCCCTGGTGTCCAAGTGCAGCCTGCTGGAGGTGAGTGCCTCGACGAGGAGCACCCTCCTGCAACGAGCACGCCAAGCACACTGTGCACACGGAGGCTCCCGTGCACGAGGACAACGGTCTGTGCACCAGGACAACACTCCATGCACGAGGACAACGGTCCGTGCACCAGCACAACACTCCGTGCATGAGGACAACGGTCCGTGCACCAGCACAACACTCCATGCACCAGGACAACGGTCCGTGCACCAGGACAACGGTTCCAGTGACATCACAACAACAGCTGCTCTAGCTTTGCTTGCAGATGTATGCAGAGCCCCTGAATGTTCTCTACAGCTAATGCCAAAAAAATGCTGGAAAATTCTCTTCTGTCACTGGAAGCCTGTCCCACTGCCCTGGAATGCCCTGCACAGGGAAAGCCCAAGACTGTGGGTTTAGAAGAGCCAAAACCCGCAGCCTCACAGATCTGCCCCAAGATCCCACACTAGCTGTAGGATGACTTGCAGACATTTCATCCCCATGAAAATCAGGTGCAATTGGTCTCTATCAAAATCTAGAGCTAAAAGCAGGACCCAACTTGAAAAAGAAAAGAAAGGAATGTCAATGGAAGGAAAGAAAGGGCACAAAACTCCTCTGGAAATGAGCTCTACCCTTCCATGGAATAAGGATTTGAGGCTTAGCTTGTTTCCCTGGTGATTTAGTGCAGACATCAAGGGACTGTCCTCTGGTGGTGGACAACAGTGTCCTTTAGAAGATTTATCCTGGACTTGTAGTGCTTAGTAAGGCAAACACATTTGGTGCAATGATCACTGGTGTGTGATTCAAAGGCACACCCCGATACAATTGATTCCCAGCTTCCCAGGGAACACTGTGTGGTAACAAATCTGCCTTTCATCTCTCCAACTCCTTACACTGGGGTGTACCACAGCTGCTGAGGAGGTCTCTTTGTTGAGCTCCTGTAGCTCTGCAGGTTCTCTGCTGTAAATATACAGAACGCAGGGACTCGGAAAACAAGCTGAGAGTGCCCAAGGCTTGGAGGAAATCTTGGGCTCCACCTTACAGGTGAGGGTGTCATTTGAAAAGTGATGCACTTGCTGAAAGCCCCAGGTCTACACTGAAATTCTGTGGATGAAAAATTGCTCCTGCAATTCCCACCTGTGAAGTTTCAGCTTTCTTTAAAACTCTCACCTCTACTGAGCACTTAGCTGCAGAAAGGCACTTGCAAGGGGCGTGTTTACACTTAATGAAAGGAAACACGGGGGTTTCCTTTGCCAGACAAAGTCCCCGCTCTCATTGTCTGGTGCCTTAGCCGATGATTCTCCAACAGCAAGGCTGCATGGCTTCTGAAGGCTGGGAGTGCAGCAACACTGCCCCCAAAACAGGGAAAACAGGAGCACATCAATTCTTCAGAGGAAGTACTCTGCGAGCACTGTTTTGGCATGCACTTTCTCCCCTGAAGATCACAGGGCATCCTGGTAAGGCTGACCTGAAATGACTGTGCAAATGCTGGACCAGTTGACCACACTAGCTACAGTCTCTTGCCTTCCGAGGTCCTTGGATGGCTGAGTGGCAAGAGCAGGCAGCCATTTATTGCTGTTCAGCAATTGCTATGCCCAAAAAAGAAGTCTGTTTTGGAGGTGGTATTCTTAATGCGTGAAGGTGCTGTTTGGGAAACATGATGCCCTGTGCAGCAAGACCTGTCTTTATTCTATACTGCTTTATTCTATGCTGTAATACATTCCTTTTTATCTGATTTTTTTCCGTGCTGAAGGACAGGTGACTATATATATATTTTACATTTTCCTGATGCTCTGACTAAATGTCATTTCCCCTCCTGAAGACAGATTCCTTACAGTCAACACCTGCCAGCCAGAAGGAGAAGGAGTGTTTGATTTTTTTGAAATGCAGCTGGAATTTCCTTCTCTTACTTTCTTCTTATAAAACCAGGCGGTCTCCTGCTATATTTCAGAATAAGCAGAGGCTGCAGCATCAGTTGAAATGAAGATGATGATGAGTCTGGAGCATCTCTCTTCTAAGGAGAGACTGTGGGAGCTGGGCCTGTTTAGTCTCGAGAAGACTGAGAGGGGTCTCATTTATGCATATAAAAATCTCAAAGGTGGGTGCCTAGAGGATGGTGTGTGATTCTGCACAGGACAGGAAGCAATGGCCATAAACTAAACCACAAAAGTTTCCCTCCAACATGAGGAAGAAGTTCTTTATGTTGAGGGTGGCAGAGCACAGGAGCGGGCTGCCCAAGGAGGTCGTGGAGTCTCCCTGTCTGGAGACATCAAAACCCACCAGGCCATGTTCCTGTGTAGTCTGCTCTGGGGGACCCTGTCTTGGCAGAGGGGTTGGACCGGAGAATCTCCCGAGGTCCCGTATAACACTAAAAATTCAGTGTTTCTGTGTGAAGGCAGCAAGCATCTCTGGGGAAGGAGTTTCAGGTATGTTCTTGCCTAAATGCTGACAGTGTCCATTGCTTTTTGAGAACGCTGTGTTGTCTGGCGGGGCAGTGGGCGGGATGCCGGGATGCCTTAGGCCCAGCCTGAGGGAGCCGGGACTCCTTCAGGAAGGGCTTCTCCTTTGCTGTTGATGCCTTGTGTGCTGGCCTCAGGCAGCAGCGGGAATTTCTGCCCTGGCCCGGGTCCCTGCTGGCCCAGGCAGAGCCAGCAGGAGAGCCAGCTCCAGGCTGTGCCCAGCTCCTGTGCCCTGTCCGTGTCCGAAGGCCATTTGTTTCACAGGCTATTATGAAGTGAAAAGCAGGCTGGGAACTCGATCAAAGAAACAAACCAACCAACCAAAACAGAAACAGAAACACAAACAAACACCAACCAACCAAAACAGACAAAAAAGCTTCAGAGGTGGAAGTGACAGCGGAATTTGCCTAAATAGTTTGATTTCAGTTCCCCCTCAACTGCTGGGAAGGGTTTATCATCAAATAGACGTATGTGTGCATCAGGCACAGCATTGCCAGCTGGCAGAGGGAGGTGATTGTCCTGCTCCCCTCTGTGCTGGTGCGGCCTCAGCTTGTGGGTGACCAATAGAAGGGAGATATGAAGTTCTTGGCGAGTGTCCAAAGGAGGCCCAGGAGGAGGGTGAGGGGCCTTGAGGGGAAGCCTTAGGAGGAGCCGCTGAGGTCACTTGGCTTGTTCGGCCTGGGGAAGAGAAGCCTGAGGGGAGACCTCATTGTGGTCTACAACTTCCTTGTGAGGGGAAGCAGAGGGGCAGGCACTGATCTCTGTGGTGACCAGTGAGAGGTCCCGAGGGAATGACATGAAGCTGTGTCAGGGCAGGTTTAGGTTGGATATCAGGCAAAGTTCTTCCTCCCGAGGGTGATAGGGCACTGGAAGAGACTCCCCAGGGAAGTGGTCACAGCACCAATTGTGACAGAGTTCAAGAAGCATTTGAACTATGCTCTCAGGCACATGGTGTGATTCTTGGGGCTGTCCTGTGGGGGGCCAGGAGTTGGACTCAATCCTTGTGGGTCCCTTCCAACTTGGGATATTGTACAACTCTCTGATCCTGTGAAATCATTAATGCTAGGGAATGCCTTCTACTTATCTTTTTTGTTCTAACTAGTAGGCCAAAAACCTGAGCACAGTGAAATTAAGAAGGACCAAGTTTAAAAATAGTCAGTGGACTTCTCAGTGCAGTGTGTGCATAACTGAATTACATGAATCACGGGTGTGTTGATGGTGATTTTTATGATACCAAGACTTTAAATCTCATTTGAAGAAAAGGTGACAGAGTAGTTGGACTCGTTGAAGAATCATGTGCTGGTGAAGTGTTATGGTTTAAGTTACCAGCTGGGCTGGTAAGTAAGCACCACACAGCCGCTTGCTCCCCCCCATCCCCATCCCCATGCCCATCCCCATGCCCATGCCCATGCCCATCCTCATCTCCATCCCCATCCCCATCCCCATCCTCATCTCCATCCCCATCCCCATCCCCATCTCCATCCCCATCCCCATCCCTCTCCCCAGTGGAAAAGGGAGGAAAATCAGAAGTAGAACTCGTATATTGAGATAAGAACAGTTTAATAATTGAAACAGAGTAAAATCCAATATGAATACAAATAGTAACACTAACACTAATACTAATACAATCACTAATAGTAATACTAATGCAAATCCTAATTGTAACAGTAGTAAAACGGAGAAAGGGATGAAACCCAAGCAAAACTCGTATGTTGAGATAAGAACAGTTTAATAATCGAAACAGAGTAAAATCCAATATGAATACAAATAGTAACACTAACACTAATACTAATACAATCACTAATAGTAATACTAATGCAAATCCCAATTGTAACAGTAGTAAAACGGAGAAAGGGATGAAACCCAAGCAAAACTCATATGTTGAGATAAGAACAGTATAATAATTGAAACAGAGTAAAATCCAATATGAATACAAATAGTAACACTAACACTAATACTAATACAATCACTAATAGTAATACTAATGCAAATCCCAATTGTAACAGTAGTAAAACGGAGAAAGGGATGAAACCCAAGCAAAACTCATATGTTGAGATAAGAACAGTATAATAATTGAAACAGAGTAAAATCCAATATGAATACAAATAGTAACACTAACACTAATACTAATACAATCACTAATAGTAATACTAATGCAAATCCTAATTGTAACAGTAGTAAAACGGAGAAAGAGATGAAACCCAAGCAAAACAAGCAATGTACAATGCAGTTGCTCACCACCTGCTGGTGGTGATGCCCTGTGCCCTAATCGACTCCTAAGCGCCCCCTCCTCTGTGGAACTCCCCCAGGGTATACACTGGGGATGAGGCTCCTTCAGTTTTGTTCTGAGTTCCACCCATCGATGGAACTGGAGGAAGGCATGCCAAAACCCTTCCTCTGTCTGCTGGCCTCCCTCAGCTGGTTTGCTGCATTGATCACAGTCGTCAGGCCGGAGAGGGGCAAGGCTGAGAGTAAAAATGGATGCTGCCCAAAGGAAAAGAAGAGAAATGGACCATTACTTTCCAAACTCAGTTCCTCACGAGCTCAAGCAGTACTCCTCGGGTTACGAGAAATGTGCAGAAATAGGACTGAGGGGACCATCTGCACCTCTGTCTTCATGTCCAGGACCTTGTTATGACAGGCAGACGTGACCCATAATCCTATTAACCCCTTTCTCAAGCTCAATGGGATATTTGCCCTGCCAGGGCTGTGGGAATGCTGCTTGCTGTCCCAGGGCTTTGGTCCTTTCAGGAAACTCAAAATACATAGGTTCCTCTTTCCTAAAGACATGGGCTATTCTAGTAGTCAAAAAAGATGAGGAGCATAAGCTGCTCTTCAGGAAACTCAAGGTCACCAAGAAATGTTTATCCCAGTAGGATTTGGGCTCAGCCCCTTCCTTCCCACAGCCAAGTTCTCGGATCACTTGGCAGGCACTGATTTTATTGGGTTCCTCCACCACCAGCACCATTTCAGGGCTCCGTTCCTGGCATTAGGAACCTGACAAAACTGAACAGGCTCCCTTAGATCCAAATCAGGGCCACCAAAATGATCAGAGGACAGAGCACTTCTGGGGATTAATACGAGGCGGGGGCACCTGATGCCTTGGAGTTTAGCAGACGAGAACACCGATGCATGGGACAGTTGTGTGACTGGCAGCCACTTTGCATTTTACCTGCAGAAGTTTCTCAGCAGACCATCGACTGTCCTCGTCTGCCTGCAAGCAGCGGTTCAGAAAGTCCTGCAATGCAGGGGACAGTTTCTCGCGGTTTTGCAGCTCCGGTATCCCCTTTGAAATGATGAGCTGCATGGCCTGGAGGAAAAGGAAACACAGGACTTTACCTCTTTCTTTCATCTCCCTAACTGCTCCCACAGACCCCATTTTTGTCGCTCCATCTTCCAGTGGCAGTTTCTTCCTGGGCAGAGGGTTCAAAATGATTTTTTGACACCAAGAAAAAGGCCCCAGTGCAGCCACAGGTCTTCCAACACCCAAATGATCTTGCCTTGACAGCTGATTTCATTGGCTGACCAAGTTAGGAGGAACTCCATCAGCAAAAGCACCTTTTGCTTCTCTGAGGATGGACTTTACAGGCTTTACAGGTTATTTTCAAGAGTGACGCAACTAAAGCTATAGAGGATGTGGATGTGCTCTGGGGCCTTTTTTTTTTTGCCTTGGCTTTGGTTGAACTAGTTCAGTCTTGTGGGAATGGTATTTTTTCTCAATGGAGGCAAAACATGGGACAGATGAGAAAGACAGTGGTTATCTGGTAGTATTTGCACCTTACCCTGTGAGGACGCTCCCAAAAATAAGGAGGTTCTCCTTCCAGCATTTCTATCACTGTGATGCCCAGTGCCCAAATATCCACTTTGGGTCCGTATTCTTCTTTAGTTAGATATTCGGGGGCCATCCAGTGAGCCGTGCCGACGACTGAGCTTCGTTTGCTCTGCTCAGGTGTGATGCGAGCAGCGAGACCAAAATCAGCTGAGGACAAAAGCCAGTATCATGAAAGCCAGCCTGAATTATGAAGCCAAGTGCAAGAATTGCCCACTAGAAGGCTGAGGAGGCTGAATCCAGCAGGAAAAGCGGCCATGCTCTGTTTCCTCAGGGCTGTAGCCAAGGACACCTTGTTCCTCTCTGCACATTGCAAGTGTGCTCTCAGCTTGTAGCAGTGCTCCCTGCACTCCCACAGGCACCGCTTTTTGGGAACTGGCAGGCAGTCTCCAGCAGCCCCACGTGCCGCATCCCGGGAACAGCATGGCTGAGCAAGAACACCTACCCAACTTGACGGATCCATCCATTCCAAGAAGAATGTTATCGCCTTTGAGATCCCTGTGGATCACTTGGTGGCAATGGAGGAAGGCCAGTGCTTGCAGGCACTGAGAGAGAAAAAAGAAACAGGAGAGTAAAAATGAATGACCCGATTTCCTCACCCAAGAAAGGCAATGGTTTTAAAGATTTCAGTTCTAGGTGAACGGTGAGGACTGGCAGAACCATGGTGGTGTCAAGAGGAAGAGCTTGCTGCTGCCTCTGCACTAGTAAACCCCTGCCTTTCTAAGGGAAATCACATTCCCTTTGGAGGTTTGGAAAGAGAAATGGCAATTGTTGTCACACACCATTTTGGGTGGAATGCTCTGCCTTTCAGCTGAGGACTGTGACAAATGAGTTTCTGTTTTTCTTTGCTGTTAGTATAAAATTCTGCCACCAGCATGTTTGCACTTAGAGGCAGGGAATGCAGTAGAGACAGGGTCCAGGCAAATGATTTGGCAAAGTTGCCAATAGTAAATAAAATAAGAAAAAAGAGAGAGGGTACAGCAAGAGTTGTACTGGCAGGCCATTCACTGAAGATGCTCTTTCTTCTCCATATTGGAAAAGCAACACGGAAACAAAGCTCTAACCATGAAATCACTCCTGTTCTTGCTGCTTGTTTAGAAGTCCCAGCCTGCCCAAACAATTGGAAGCACCAGTGGCATCCCTTACCTCTCGAGAGACAGCTGCCATCATTCCTTCACTCATGCTTATTTCCTTAACAACATCGCTTAAGGAGCCTCCGTCTAGGTATTCCATCACTATCCACAGTTTATCTCCAAACAGGTAGCTGAAAGAAGAAAACAATGGCATGGAGAATGGGCATAGCTAAATTACCCTACCTAAATACTGAAGTCGATTTCTGTTCTTGGAAGAGTCGAGAATGAACACAGTATAAAATGCAGAGACATTCCTCCTAGGCTATACACTCCTTGGAACCTGTGTAGTCTAAGTGAGAAAGGCACATCCATGAAAACTGAGATGTCTCAGATGGCAAGGGAGTGAAAAACACAGGGAAATAATTCCTATGATGATTTATCAGCAGTTGTCACAAGAGACAGAAAATATGATCAACTTAAAAAGAAACCCCAAACAAACAGCAAAACCAACCTGGAAGTAATGAACTTCCAGGCTGTTGTTTTAGGAAGATAGGGATGACTTGAAACAATGCATGCCAGAAAAGATGAATGCAGACAAAATGCACTCTCCTCCCATACAATGTATAGGAATAGATAAAAAATAATACTAGAAAGCTGACTTCTCTGCCAGAGACCAAAGGGGGTTCTTTTAACCTTTGGTTTGCAGTCTGTAAAGGAACAGTCACATGATCATACCCGAACTACTTACCTGTCTAAATAGTTAACAATATTTGGATGCTTGTTGTCCCTCATGACAATGAGCTCATCGACAAGTCGTTCCTTTTTGAGCTGTTTTTGGAGACACACTTGCTTTATGGCCACCTAAAATGACATTGAAAACCATTAACTTGGGAAGTCTCTTGCACAAGATCAGACCAAATTTTGATTTTGCAACTCTAAAGAACACTCTTGAACGCAGTTTAGATTTGTAATTGTTTCCTGGATTGAAAAAGAAAGAACATGCTCTCTGGCATTTTCTGGGTATGCTCTGGGTTAGGATCAGGGCTTAGGGCTTTTGATCCCTCACAGACTTCTATCCAAGCCCAGTTCCAAAGCCCAGCACTGCATGGGGGATGAGAAACTCCCCAGAAGATCCAGAGGTATTTGCTGACAGCCAGAAATGCGATTTCAGAAGTCTGAAGCTGTAGCCCCGAAGAGCTGTCCCAAATGGATTTCGTAGGCCTGCACTAGTCTGCGCTTCAGAGGAACAGCCTTTGCAGGAACGATGTGCTGGGGACCCAGAGCTCCAGCCACAGCTCTCCTCAGAATGGAAAGCACTTCAGAGCTGCAAAATCTGCTGGGAATGTTGACACTTACCTCTCCTCCTGTGGCAGTGTCGGTCGCTGCATAGACCGTTCCGAAAGCCCTACAAAGAAAACAGCAGCGAAGAAAGGAATGAAAGCCAGCCCAGACAGGAGACGTCTGCTGCCTGGAGTGTTTCTAAATCACCTGGCTCCATGTATGCTTCAGCCAAGAGCAGAGCAGCCTACCGGCCCTGTGCCATGCAGGGTATCCAAGAGAAAACTTGGGTGCAGCATGAAGGGCTGGAGAAAATCTCAAGTGTACAGCCCAGATTAACTTAATTCAGACCCCTCCCTAAGGTGGGGGAGCATGTCCACAAAAACTGGAAAGGAATATATTTCCTTCTTTTTCCATTTGGCCTTGTTGAGTGCTCAGACCTCTAACTGCTTTGTTCTCAGATCCCTCCTTTGAAGGTCTCTGCCAATCTCAGGCAACACCCTACTCTGAGAAGCCTGAACACATGTGAGGGGCCATTTGAGGAAAGGATCTAGAAATGGCTTTCTCCAGCCTGTAAGGAAACCAGTCTCCAGCCACCTTTGAGGTCATTTGCCATCATCAGGATGCATTTTCCTCTCAACTGCCTTGACACTGGGTCTATTACTGAATTAGGTTTTACTACTTCTGCTACAAAAGAAAGTTTCTTTTTTATCTCTGTTTTCCGTTTCTAAACGATGTGGTTATACTGCTGACCACTGACTATTGTTTTCCGCATGCTGTTGTCTTTGACGATGCCATCTTGCCAGAGTTCTAAATTGGGATCAGCACTGAGAGGCAGGAGGATCTAAACGCAGCGTCTGAACATGCTTGGAGCCTGTCTGACTTCCCGCCTGACCTTGCACCAGCAAAATACCTGGCTTTGTGGAAGGAACTGTGATCAGACTTACCCACTGGCAATCATTTCCCATTCAACGTACTTCTTCATAGGATCTCCCACACTCACAATACTCCCTGAAAAAAACAAAGGAAAGATGGTCACTTCAGGATGACAATACCAGCCTCCAGCAGGTCAGAACTGCAGCTCCTCTGCCTGGGGCTGTGAGCTGAAGTCAGTTGGGTAACAACAACAACAATAACAACAACAAGAAGAAGAGAGGCAGATCTGTAGTCCAGATGGCTTCCACAAAGACTGGTTTTCTACAGTTCTTTGAAGAGTTACATTGACAGGAAACTGGGAGAAAGAGGGAGAAACATTCTGAGGAGACAGAAAAGAACAGGTAGCAAGGCAAGTGTTTGTTGTCTAGGAACATTAGCACTGCCCTATGAGGCAAGAAATGTAGAAGACATACTCAGTTTCTCTAGGCTGTCCTCCTCTACCGTCTTTTGCTGCCCGTTGGTGCTGCTGCAGGAACTGCTGGAAGAGCTCAGGTAGGGGATCTCAGGTGTGGGAGTGTTGTCTTTGTCAGCGACTTCCAGTGCAGCGGCTTCCAGGGCAGTGGAAGATTTTGTTCCAGAGCATGTATTGGTCTGTGACAAGAAATCAGTTTGTGTCAGAAAGGAGGCTTGCAGAGATACTTCTCATCAGTATTTCAAGCTTTAGGGAACAGCCATTAAGTTCCAGCCCTTCTCAGAGACCGACCTCCTCTTGCCATGACCGATCTGCGTAGGACTCTTCTCACCCAACTTTGGTCATGTAAAAGTTATGGGTGTAGTTTAAAGTGTCCATTTAGCCCCCTAAATAGTGCATGGAGGAGGGCAGGGACCTGCATGGGACAGTTTCTCCCAGGTATCCACATGCAGCAAGGCTGTGAACTGTGCCTTTGGAGCGCTCGCTCTGCTGGTGACAGGGAGGCTGCACAGACACTGCAGGCTAAGTGTCTCCCCATTTACAGACACAAGGCTACCTCACATCCCATACAGAGAGAAATTTGTGGGCCCTGTCAGAATGCCAGGAAAACGATGACTGAACTTGAAAGTTCAGAACCCATTTTCCAGGTGTCAGTGGCTGGGGGGGAGGAAACACTTTGTTATGGTAGGATTCCAGCCCTCAGGATTTTCAGCCATGAGGGGCAAGTGCTGTCTGGTCTGAAACAGGCAGCTCTGAATTACAGTAATGAGAGTGCTAGGCAAAGCTGGCTCTTACAGAGTTTGGCTGTTCAGGCTCTGGTGCAACAACAGGTGGAGCTTCGTTGTTGTCTTCCTCCTCTGTATCCTCATAAAGGGAAGGAAGAGAAGGAGCCTGAGGAGGGTCAGCTCGAGGTAGTTTCCTCTGTGGACAGACAGCAGTGTGAGCGACAGGCAGTCACATATCATTTAGAACCTTATTTCTATGCAGCTATCTATCCAGCTGTACTAAGGAGAAATCATAACCTTTGATAGCAAGGGGATTCTAAGTTGCTCCAGCTAAGTTCAAGGGGGCTAATTAGACAGCAGTGCATCTTGTTGTGAACTGCTGTTGTTCCCCCATGGCTAAAAGCAGCAAGAAACTTTCTGTCTGCAAAACCAGACTGTCATCTACTTAAAAGGCTTCCAAGAGACAAAAAAAAAAATAGCCAGGAAAGCCTTTTCTGCTGATGCAAAGACACTGAAGAAGACTTTGTTTCTGCCTGATGGGCTGGTAGTCGATTGCAACAAGCGAAGGTCAGGGCTTGCTGCTGAAAGGCTAGGAATGTCAGGGTTACTTTGTCACTCACCGAAGGACGGCCTCTTCTGTTTCTAAACACATATTTTCCTGCAATGGGGAAAGGAAAATGAAGCAGATGTTAGAAAACTGGCTGTTGTGGGGAATCCCATGGAAAAAGTCAACCCAAACGGAGAGCATTTTTCATTCACAACATCCCTTCAGTAGCACAGTTCTTTCACACAGGGAGCAAGAGAAGAGCACAATATAGCAGGTTGTTGTTTTGCTACAGCTTCTTGGGCCTAGTTTTCTGCCCTGTTTTGCCAGGGCAGTTTCTATTTTTCTTATTCTAAATCAAATAAAGAGAAACTTGGTCAAGAAAAGGCACGTTGTCCTTTGACAGTCATTGATTCTGTTCTGCCCAAGAGCTAAAACAGCTGTCCTCGCCTCACCTCGCCTCACCTTGCCCTGCCCTGCCTTTCTCCACCCCTCACCCCACCCCTTGCCACATCCCTCATCTCCACCCTCGCCCTGCACCCTGCCCCTCCCCTGCTCCTCCCCTTCCCCCTCCCCCTCCCAGTCATTGATTTCTTGTGCCCAAGAGCTAAAACAACTCTCCTCTCCTCGCCTCGCCTCGCCCCACCCTGCCTTGCCCCGCCCCCTTGCCCTGCCCCTTGCCCCGCCCCCTCACCTCTCCTGTTACCCCGCCCCCTTACCCGCCCCTTGCCCCGCCCCCTCACCCGCCCCTCACCCTGCCCCCTCAACCCCTTTCCCCACCCCCTCCCCTACCCACTGCCCCACCCCTTCCCCTCCCCCTCCCCCTCCCTTTCTTCTTTTCCTTTTCCTTTTTCTCTTCCTTTCTCTTCTTTGCTTTTCTTTTCCCCAATAAAGCTGCCCCCAACTTCCCCTTAGCCATGACACTTCTCTTCTGACACAGCACACAAACAGCTTCCAAGTTTGGGACCACACACTGCTTCAACTTTGCATTTCATCACCAAAGCAAGAGCTATTCGAGCTAACATTGGGGCAGGTCACACTGCCCAACCTATGAATGATGGAATTTAGGGAAAAACTGGAGAGAACTGCACAGTCTTTAGAGGGACTTCTGAGGAGCTCTGCCAATCTGCATTTGGGAAGTTGTATTGGCTGAAGCAACAACTGAGGAAATTACAGACTCCACTGCCACGGACTAACCCGTGTAGGGCACAGAACCCTGTGGGTTCAATTGCAAATGCTGCCCACACCCCCGTGAATGGCTGGAGACACCCCCTTTGGAGCTGATGCCCCTGACATGAGCTTTACCAAAATCATGGTATCTGTGGGGCATTTTGGTTTCAAAGGCAATGCAGTCACTAAGGGGCAGCATAAACAACACATTGATCCAAAAGCCAGGTTGGCTGCACCTGGAGAAAACCTCTACTTACTTGCTAGATGGGTCAGCAGCCCGGGTTTGTCTGGGTGGGAACAAAAAGCATAGGCCATAGGAAAAACCCGGCGAAAGGCGGCACAGATTCGATGGAAGACTTTAGCCATGCTGGGCAAGAATTCCGCAGCCTGTGCACGCCAAGGAAGAAAAGGACACCCCTGGTGTCCAAATGCAGCCTGCTGGAGGTGAGTGCCTCGACGAGGAGCACCCTCCTGCAACGAGCACGCCAAGCACACTGTGCACACGGAGGCTCCCGTGCACGAGGACAACGGTCTGTGCACCAGGACAACACTCCATGCACGAGGACAACGGTCCGTGCACCAGCACAACACTCCGTGCATGAGGACAACGGTCTGTGCACCAGCACAACACTCCATGCACCAGGACAACGGTCCGTGCACCAGGACAACGGTTCCAGTGACCATCACAACAACAGCTGCTCTAGCTTTGCTTGCAGATGTATGCAGAGCCCCTGAATGTTCTCTACAGCTAATGCCAAAAAAATGCTGGAAAATTCTCTTCTGTCACTGGAAGCCTGTCCCACTGCCCTGGAATGCCCTGCACAGGGAAAGCCCAAGACTGTGGGTTTAGAAGAGCCAAAACCCGCAGCCTCACAGATCTGCCCCAAGATCCCACACTAGCTGTAGGATGACTTGCAGACATTTCATCCCCATGAAAATCAGGTGCAATTGGTCTCTATCAAAATCTAGAGCTAAAAGCAGGACCCAACATGAAAAAGAAAAGAAAGGAATGTCAATGGAAGGAAAGAAAGGGCACAAAACTCCTCTGGAAATGAGCTCTACCCTTCCATGGAATAAGGATTTGAGGCTTAGCTTGTTTCCCTGGTGATTTAGTGCAGACATCAAGGGACTGTCCTCTGGTGGTGGACAACAGTGTCCTTTAGAAGATTTATCCTGGACTTGTAGTGCTTAGTAAGGCAAACACATTTGGTGCAATGATCACTGGTGTGTGATTCAAAGGCACACCCCGATACAATTGATTCCCAGCTTCCCAGGGAACACTGTGTGGTAACAAATCTGCCTTTCATCTCTCCAACTCCTTACACTGGGGTGTACCACAGCTGCTGAGGAGGTCTCTTTGTTGAGCTCCTGTAGCTCTGCAGGTTCTCTGCTGTAAATATACAGAACGCAGGGACTCGGAAAACAAGCTGAGAGTGCCCAAGGCTTGGAGGAAATCTTGGGCTCCACCTTACAGGTGAGGGTGTCATTTGAAAAGTGATGCACTTGCTGAAAGCCCCAGGTCTACACTGAAATTCTGTGGATGAAAAATTGCTCCTGCAATTCCCACCTGTGAAGTTTCAGCTTTCTTTAAAACTCTCACCTCTACTGAGCACTTAGCTGCAGAAAGGCACTTGCAAGGGGCGTGTTTACACTTAATGAAAGGAAACACGGGGGTTTCCTTTGCCAGACAAAGTCCCCGCTCTCATTGTCTGGTGCCTTAGCCGATGATTCTCCAACAGCAAGGCTGCATGGCTTCTGAAGGCTGGGAGTGCAGCAACACTGCCCCCAAAACAGGGAAAACAGGAGCACATCAATTCTTCAGAGGAAGTACTCTGCGAGCACTGTTTTGGCATGCACTTTCTCCCCTGAAGATCACAGGGCATCCTGGTAAGGCTGACCTGAAATGACTGTGCAAATGCTGGACCAGTTGACCACACTAGCTACAGTCTCTTGCCTTCCGAGGTCCTTGGATGGCTGAGTGGCAAGAGCAGGCAGCCATTTATTGCTGTTCAGCAATTGCTATGCCCAAAAAAGAAGTCTGTTTTGGAGGTGGTATTCTTAATGCGTGAAGGTGCTGTTTGGGAAACATGATGCCCTGTGCAGCAAGACCTGTCTTTATTCTATACTGCTTTATTCTATGCTGTAATACATTCCTTTTTATCTGATTTTTTTCCGTGCTGAAGGACAGGTGACTATATATATATTTTACATTTTCCTGATGCTCTGACTAAATGTCATTTCCCCTCCTGAAGACAGATTCCTTACAGTCAACACCTGCCAGCCAGAAGGAGAAGGAGTGTTTGATTTTTTTGAAATGCAGCTGGAATTTCCTTCTCTTACTTTCTTCTTATAAAACCAGGCGGTCTCCTGCTATATTTCAGAATAAGCAGAGGCTGCAGCATCAGTTGAAATGAAGATGATGATGAGTCTGGAGCATCTCTCTTCTAAGGAGAGACTGTGGGAGCTGGGCCTGTTTAGTCTCGAGAAGACTGAGAGGGGTCTCATTTATGCATATAAAAATCTCAAAGGTGGGTGCCTAGAGGATGGTGTGTGATTCTGCACAGGACAGGAAGCAATGGCCATAAACTAAACCACAAAAGTTTCCCTCCAACATGAGGAAGAAGTTCTTTATGTTGAGGGTGGCAGAGCACAGGAGCGGGCTGCCCAAGGAGGTCGTGGAGTCTCCCTGTCTGGAGACATCAAAACCCACCAGGCCATGTTCCTGTGTAGTCTGCTCTGGGGGACCCTGTCTTGGCAGAGGGGTTGGACCGGAGAATCTCCCGAGGTCCCGTATAACACTAAAAATTCAGTGTTTCTGTGTGAAGGCAGCAAGCATCTCTGGGGAAGGAGTTTCAGGTATGTTCTTGCCTAAATGCTGACAGTGTCCATTGCTTTTTGAGAACGCTGTGTTGTCTGGCGGGGCAGTGGGCGGGATGCCGGGATGCCTTAGGCCCAGCCTGAGGGAGCCGGGACTCCTTCAGGAAGGGCTTCTCCTTTGCTGTTGATGCCTTGTGTGCTGGCCTCAGGCAGCAGCGGGAATTTCTGCCCTGGCCCGGGTCCCTGCTGGCCCAGGCAGAGCCAGCAGGAGAGCCAGCTCCAGGCTGTGCCCAGCTCCTGTGCCCTGTCC
Organism: Pseudopipra pipra; assembly: GCF_036250125.1. Classification (NCBI taxonomy): domain Eukaryota; kingdom Metazoa; phylum Chordata; class Aves; order Passeriformes; family Pipridae; genus Pseudopipra; species Pseudopipra pipra. The sequence goes on along the minus strand of NC_087552.1, from coordinate 20,451,285 downwards.
GTGTCCGAAGGCCATTTGTTTCACAGGCTATTATGAAGTGAAAAGCAGGCTGGGAACTCGATCAAAGAAACAAACAAACCAACCAAAACAGAAACAGAAACACAAACACCAACCAACCAACCAAAACAGACAAAAAAGCTTCAGAGGTGGAAGTGACAGCGGAATTTGCCTAAATAGTTTGATTTCAGTTCCCCCTCAACTGCTGGGAAGGGTTTATCATCAAATAGACGTATGTGTGCATCAGGCACAGCATTGCCAGCTGGCAGAGGGAGGTGATTGTCCTGCTCCCCTCTGTGCTGGTGCGGCCTCAGCTTGTGGGTGACCAATAGAAGGGAGATATGAAGTTCTTGGCGAGTGTCCAAAGGAGGCCCAGGAGGAGGGTGAGGGGCCTTGAGGGGAAGCCTTAGGAGGAGCCGCTGAGGTCACTTGGCTTGTTCGGCCTGGGGAAGAGAAGCCTGAGGGGAGACCTCATTGTGGTCTACAACTTCCTTGTGAGGGGAAGCAGAGGGGCAGGCACTGATCTCTGTGGTGACCAGTGAGAGGTCCCGAGGGAATGACATGAAGCTGTGTCAGGGCAGGTTTAGGTTGGATATCAGGCAAAGTTCTTCCTCCCGAGGGTGATAGGGCACTGGAAGAGACTCCCCAGGGAAGTGGTCACAGCACCAATTGTGACAGAGTTCAAGAAGCATTTGAACTATGCTCTCAGGCACATGGTGTGATTCTTGGGGCTGTCCTGTGGGGGGCCAGGAGTTGGACTCAATCCTTGTGGGTCCCTTCCAACTTGGGATATTGTACAACTCTCTGATCCTGTGAAATCATTAATGCTAGGGAATGCCTTCTACTTATCTTTTTTGTTCTAACTAGTAGGCCAAAAACCTGAGCACAGTGAAATTAAGAAGGACCAAGTTTAAAAATAGTCAGTGGACTTCTCAGTGCAGTGTGTGCATAACTGAATTACATGAATCACGGGTGTGTTGATGGTGATTTTTATGATACCAAGACTTTAAATCTCATTTGAAGAAAAGGTGACAGAGTAGTTGGACTCGTTGAAGAATCATGTGCTGGTGAAGTGTTATGGTTTAAGTTACCAGCTGGGCTGGTAAGTAAGCACCACACAGCCGCTTGCTCCCCCCCATCCCCATCCCCATGCCCATCCCCATGCCCATGCCCATGCCCATCCTCATCTCCATCCCCATCCCCATCCCCATCCTCATCTCCATCCCCATCCCCATCCCCATCTCCATCCCCATCCCCATCCCTCTCCCCAGTGGAAAAGGGAGGAAAATCAGAAGTAGAACTCGTATATTGAGATAAGAACAGTTTAATAATTGAAACAGAGTAAAATCCAATATGAATACAAATAGTAACACTAACACTAATACTAATACAATCACTAATAGTAATACTAATGCAAATCCTAATTGTAACAGTAGTAAAACGGAGAAAGGGATGAAACCCAAGCAAAACTCGTATGTTGAGATAAGAACAGTTTAATAATCGAAACAGAGTAAAATCCAATATGAATACAAATAGTAACACTAACACTAATACTAATACAATCACTAATAGTAATACTAATGCAAATCCCAATTGTAACAGTAGTAAAACGGAGAAAGGGATGAAACCCAAGCAAAACTCATATGTTGAGATAAGAACAGTATAATAATTGAAACAGAGTAAAATCCAATATGAATACAAATAGTAACACTAACACTAATACTAATACAATCACTAATAGTAATACTAATGCAAATCCTAATTGTAACAGTAGTAAAACGGAGAAAGAGATGAAACCCAAGCAAAACAAGCAATGTACAATGCAGTTGCTCACCACCTGCTGGTGGTGATGCCCTGTGCCCTAATCGACTCCTAAGCGCCCCCTCCTCTGTGGAACTCCCCCAGGGTATACACCGGGGATGAGGCTCCTTCAGTTTTGTTCTGAGTTCCACCCATCGATGGAACTGGAGGAAGGCATGCCAAAACCCTTCCTCTGTCTGCTGGCCTCCCTCAGCTGGTTTGCTGCATTGATCACAGTCGTCAGGCCGGAGAGGGGCAAGGCTGAGAGTAAAAATGGATGCTGCCCAAAGGAAAAGAAGAGAAATGGACCATTACTTTCCAAACTCAGTTCCTCACGAGCTCAAGCAGTACTCCTCGGGTTACGAGAAATGTGCAGAAATAGGACTGAGGGGACCATCTGCACCTCTGTCTTCATGTCCAGGACCTTGTTATGACAGGCAGACGTGACCCATAATCCTATTAACCCCTTTCTCAAGCTCAATGGGATATTTGCCCTGCCAGGGCTGTGGGAATGCTGCTTGCTGTCCCAGGGCTTTGGTCCTTTCAGGAAACTCAAAATACATAGGTTCCTCTTTCCTAAAGACATGGGCTATTCTAGTAGTCAAAAAAGATGAGGAGCATAAGCTGCTCTTCAGGAAACTCAAGGTCACCAAGAAATGTTTATCCCAGTAGGATTTGGGCTCACGGGGAGCTCCCCCCAGCCCCTTCCTTCCCACAGCCAAGTTCTCGGACCACTTGGCAGGCACTGATTTTATTGGGTTCCTCCACCACCAGCACCATTTCAGGGCTCCGTTCCTGGCATTAGGAACCTGACAAAACTGAACAGGCTCCCTTAGATCCAAATCAGGGCCACCAAAATGATCAGAGGACAGAGCACTTCTGGGGATTAATACGAGGCGGGGGCACCTGATGCCTTGGAGTTTAGCAGACGAGAACACCGATGCATGGGACAGTTGTGTGACTGGCAGCCACTTTGCATTTTACCTGCAGAAGTTTCTCAGCAGACCATCGACTGTCCTCGTCTGCCTGCAAGCAGCGGTTCAGAAAGTCCTGCAATGCAGGGGACAGTTTCTCGCGGTTTTGCAGCTCCGGTATCCCCTTTGAAATGATGAGCTGCAGGGCCTGGAGGAAAAGGAAACACAGGACTTTACCTCTTTCTTTCATCTCCCTAACTGCTCCCACAGACCCCATTTTTGTCGCTCCATCTTCCAGTGGCAGTTTCTTCCTGGGCAGAGGGTTCAAAATGATTTTTTGACACCAAGAAAAAGGCCCCAGTGCAGCCACAGGTCTTCCAACACCCAAATGATCTTGCCTTGACAGCTGATTTCATTGGCTGACCAAGTTAGGAGGAACTCCATCAGCAAAAGCACCTTTTGCTTCTCTGAGGATGGACTTTACAGGCTTTACAGGTTATTTTCAAGAGTGACGCAACTAAAGCTATAGAGGATGTGGATGTGCTCTGGGGCCTTTTTTTTTTTGCCTTGGCTTTGGTTGAACTAGTTCAGTCTTGTGGGAATGGTATTTTTTCTCAATGGAGGCAAAACATGGGACAGATGAGAAAGACAGTGGTTATCTGGTAGTATTTGCACCTTACCCTGTGAGGAAGCTCCCAAAAATAAGGAGGTTCTCCTTCCAGCATTTCTATCACTGTGATGCCCAGTGCCCAAATATCCACTTTGGGTCCGTATTCTTCTTTAGTTAGATATTCGGGGGCCATCCAGTGAACTGTGCCGACGACTGAGCTTCGTTTGCTCTGCTCAGGTGTGATGCGAGCAGCGAGACCAAAATCAGCTGAGGACAAAAGCCAGTATCATGAAAGCCAGCCTGAATCACGAAGCCAAGTGCAAGAATTGCCCACTAGAAGGCTGAGGAGGCTGAATCCAGCAGGAAAAGCGGCCATGCTCTGTTTCCTCAGGGCTGTAGCCAAGGACACCTTGTTCCTCTCTGCACATTGCAAGTGTGCTCTCAGCTTGTAGCAGTGCTCCCTGCACTCCCACAGGCACCGCTTTTTGGGAACTGGCAGGCAGTCTCCAGCAGCCCCACGTGCCGCATCCCGGGAACAGCACGGCTGAGCAAGAACACCTACCCAACTTGACGGATCCATCCATTCCAAGAAGAATGTTATCGCCTTTGAGATCCCTGTGGATCACTTGGTGGCAATGGAGGAAGGCCAGTGCTTGCAGGCACTGAGAGAGAAAAAAGAAACAGGAGAGTAAAAATGAATGACCCGATTTCCTCACCCACGAAAGGCAATGGTTTTAAAGATTTCAGTTCTAGGTGAACGGTGAGGACTGGCAGAACCATGGTGGTGTCAAGAGGAAGAGCTTGCTGCTGCCTCTGCACTAGTAAACCCCTGCCTTTCTAAGGGAAATCACATTCCCTTTGGAGGTTTGGAAAGAGAAATGGCAATTGTTGTCACACACCATTTTGGGTGGAATGCTCTGCCTTTCAGCTGAGGACTGTGACAAATGAGTTTCTGTTTTTCTTTGCTGTTAGTATAAAATTCTGCCACCAGCATGTTTGCACTTAGAGGCAGGGAATGCAGTAGAGACAGGGTCCAGGCAAATGATTTGGCAAAGTTGCCAATAGTAAATAAAATAAGAAAAAAGAGAGAGGGTACAGCAAGAGTTGTACTGGCAGGCCATTCACTGAAGATGCTCTTTCTTCTCCATATTGGAAAAGCAACACGGAAACAAAGCTCTAACCATGAAATCACTCCTGTTCTTGCTGCTTGTTTAGAAGTCCCAGCCTGCCCAAACAATTGGAAGCACCAGTGGCATCCCTTACCTCTCGAGAGACAGCTGCCATCATTCCTTCACTCATGCTTATTTCCTTAACAACATCGCTTAAGGAGCCTCCGTCTAGGTATTCCATCACTATCCACAGTTTATCTCCAAACAGGTAGCTGAAAGAAGAAAACAATGGCATGGAGAATGGGCATAGCTAAATTACCCTACCTAAATACTGAAGTCGATTTCTGTTCTTGGAAGAGTCGGGAATGAACACAGTATAAAATGCAGAGACATTCCTCCTAGGCTATACACTCCTTGGAACCTGTGTAGTCTAAGTGAGAAAGGCACATCCATGAAAACTGAGATGTCTCAGATGGCAAGGGAGTGAAAAACACAGGGAAATAATTCCTATGATGATTTATCAGCAGTTGTCACAAGAGACAGAAAATATGATCAACTTAAAAAGAAACCCCAAACAAACAGCAAAACCAACCTGGAAGTAATGAACTTCCAGGCTGTTGTTTTAGGAAGATAGGGATGACTTGAAACAATGCATGCCAGAAAAGATGAATGCAGACAAAATGCACTCTCCTCCCATACAATGTATAGGAATAGATAAAAAATAATACTAGAAAGCTGACTTCTCTGCCAGAGACCAAAGGGGGTTCTTTTAACCTTTGGTTTGCAGTCTGTAAAGGAACAGTCACATGATCATACCCGAACTACTTACCTGTCTAAATAGTTAACAATATTTGGATGCTTGTTGTCCCTCATGACAATGAGCTCATCGACAAGTCGTTCCTTTTTGAGCTGTTTTTGGAGACACACTTGCTTTATGGCCACCTAAAATGACATTGAAAACCATTAACTTGGGAAGTCTCTTGCACAAGATCAGACCAAATTTTGATTTTGCAACTCTAAAGAACACTCTTGAACGCAGTTTAGATTTGTAATTGTTTCCTGGATTGAAAAAGAAAGAACATGCTCTCTGGCATTTTCTGGGTATGCTCTGGGTTAGGATCAGGGCTTAGGGCTTTTGATCCCTCACAGACTTCTATCCAAGCCCAGTTCCAAAGCCCAGCACTGCATGGGGGATGAGAAACTCCCCAGAAGATCCAGAGGTATTTGCTGACAGCCAGAAATGCGATTTCAGAAGTCTGAAGCTGTAGCCCCAAAGAGCTGTCCCAAATGGATTTCGTAGGCCTGCACTAGTCTGCGCTTCAGAGGAACAGCCTTTGCAGGAACGATGTGCTGGGGACCCAGAGCTCCAGCCACAGCTCTCCTCAGAATGGAAAGCACTTCAGAGCTGCAAAATCTGCTGGGAATGTTGACACTTACCTCTCCTCCTGTGGCAGTGTCGGTCGCTGCATAGACCGTTCCGAAAGCCCTACAAAGAAAACAGCAGCGAAGAAAGGAATGAAAGCCAGCCCAGACAGGAGACGTCTGCTGCCTGGAGTGTTTCTAAATCACCTGGCTCCATGTATGCTTCAGCCAAGAGCAGAGCAGCCTACCGGCCCTGTGCCATGCAGGGTATCCAAGAGAAAACTTGGGTGCAGCATGAAGGGCTGGAGAAAATCTCAAGTGTACAGCCCAGATTAACTTAATTCAGACCCCTCCCTAAGGTGGGGGAGCATGTCCACAAAAACTGGAAAGGAATATATTTCCTTCTTTTTCCATTTGGCCTTGTTGAGTGCTCAGACCTCTAACTGCTTTGTTCTCAGATCCCTCCTTTGAAGGTCTCTGCCAATCTCAGGCAACACCCTACTCTGAGAAGCCTGAACACATGTGAGGGGCCATTTGAGGAAAGGATCTAGAAATGGCTTTCTCCAGCCTGTAAGGAAACCAGTCTCCAGCCACCTTTGAGGTCATTTGCCATCATCAGGATGCATTTTCCTCTCAACTGCCTTGACACTGGGTCTATTACTGAATTAGGTTTTACTACTTCTGCTACAAAAGAAAGTTTCTTTTTTATCTCTGTTTTCCGTTTCTAAACGATGTGGTTATACTGCTGACCACTGACTATTGTTTTCCGCATGCTGTTGTCTTTGACGATGCCATCTTGCCAGAGTTCTAAATTGGGATCAGCACTGAGAGGCAGGAGGATCTAAACGCAGCGTCTGAACATGCTTGGAGCCTGTCTGACTTCCCGCCTGACCTTGCACCAGCAAAATACCTGGCTTTGTGGAAGGAACTGTGATCAGACTTACCCACTGGCAATCATTTCCCATTCAACGTACTTCTTCATAGGATCTCCCACACTCACAATACTCCCTGAAAAAAACAAAGGAAAGATGGTCACTTCAGGATGACAATACCAGCCTCCAGCAGGTCAGAACTGCAGCTCCTCTGCCTGGGGCTGTGAGCTGAAGTCAGTTGGGTAACAACAACAACAATAACAACAACAAGAAGAAGAGAGGCAGATCTGTAGTCCAGATGGCTTCCACAAAGACTGGTTTTCTACAGTTCTTTGAAGAGTTACATTGACAGGAAACTGGGAGAAAGAGGGAGAAACATTCTGAGGAGACAGAAAAGAACAGGTAGCAAGGCAAGTGTTTGTTGTCTAGGAACATTAGCACTGCCCTATGAGGCAAGAAATGTAGAAGACATACTCAGTTTCTCTAGGCTGTCCTCCTCTACCGTCTTTTGCTGCCCGTTGGTGCTGCTGCAGGAACTGCTGGAAGAGCTCAGGTAGGGGATCTCAGGTGTGGGAGTGTTGTCTTTGTCAGCGACTTCCAGTGCAGCGGCTTCCAGGGCAGTGGAAGATTTTGTTCCAGAGCATGTATTGGTCTGTGACAAGAAATCAGTTTGTGTCAGAAAGGAGGCTTGCAGAGATACTTCTCATCAGTATTTCAAGCTTTAGGGAACAGCCATTAAGTTCCAGCCCTTCTCAGAGACCGACCTCCTCTTGCCATGACCGATCTGCGCAGGACTCTTCTCACCCAACTTTGGTCATGTAAAAGTTATGGGTGTAGTTTAAAGTGTCCATTTAGCCCCCTAAATAGTGCATGGAGGAGGGCAGGGACCTGCATGGGACAGTTTCTCCCAGGGATCCACATGCAGCAAGGCTGTGAACTGTGCCTTTGGAGCGCTCGCTCTACTGGTGACAGGGAGGCTGCACAGACACTGCAGGCTAAGTGTCTCCCCATTTACAGACACAAGGCTACCTCACATCCCATACAGAGAGAAATTTGTGGGCCCTGTCAGAATGCCAGGAAAACGATGACTGAACTTGAAAGTTCAGAACCCATTTTCCAGGTGTCAGTGGCTGGGGGGGAGGAAACACTTTGTTATGGTAGGATTCCAGCCCTCAGGATTTTCAGCCATGAGGGGCAAGTGCTGTCTGGTCTGAAACAGGCAGCTCTGAATTACAGTAATGAGAGTGCTAGGCAAAGCTGGCTCTTACAGAGTTTGGCTGTTCAGGCTCTGGTGCAACAACAGGTGGAGCTTCGTTGTTGTCTTCCTCCTCTGTATCCTCATAAAGGGAAGGAAGAGAAGGAGCCTGAGGAGGGTCAGCTCGAGGTAGTTTCCTCTGTGGACAGACAGCAGTGTGAGCAACAGGGAGTCACATATCATTTAGAACCTTATTTCTATGCAGCTATCTATCCAGCTGTACTAAGGAGAAATCATAACCTTTGATAGCAAGGGGATTCTAAGTTGCTCCAGCTAAGTTCAAGGGGGCTAATTAGACAGCAGTGCATCTTGTTGTGAACTGCTGTTGTTCCCCCATGGCTAAAAGCAGCAAGAAACTTTCTGTCTGCAAAACCAGACTGTCATCTACTTAAAAGGCTTCCAAGAGACAAAAAAAAAATAGCCAGGGAAGCCTTTTCTGCTGATGCAAAGACACTGAAGAAGACTTTGTTTCTGCCTGATGGGCTGGTAGTCGATTGCAACAAGCGAAGGTCAGGGCTTGCTGCTGAAAGGCTAGGAATGTCAGGGTTACTTTGTCACTCACCGAAGGACGGCCTCTTCTGTTTCTAAACACATATTTTCCTGCAATGGGGAAAGGAAAATGAAGCAGATGTTAGAAAACTGGCTGTTGTGGGGAATCCCATGGAAAAAGTCAACCCAAACGGAGAGCATTTTTCTTTCACAACATCCCTTCAGTAGCACAGTTCTTTCACACAGGGAGCAAGAGAAGAGCACAATATAGCAGGTTGTTGTTTTGCTACAGCTTCTTGGGCCTAGTTTTCTGCCCTGTTTTGCCAGGGCAGTTTCTATTTTTCTTATTCTAAATCAAATAAAGAGAAACTTGGTCAAGAAAAGGCACATTGTCCTTTGACAGTCATTGATTCTGTTCTGCCCAAGAGCTAAAACAGCTGTCCTCGCCTCACCTCGCCTCACCTTGCCCTGCCCTGCCTTTCTCCACCCCTCACCCCACCCCTTGCCACATCCCTCATCTCCACCCTCGCCCTGCACCCTGCCCCTCCCCTGCTCCTCCCTGCCCCTCCCCCTCCCAGTCATTGATTTCTTGTGCCCAAGAGCTAAAGCAACTCTCCTCTCCTCTCCTCGCCTCGCCTCGCCCCACCCTGCCTTGCCCCGCCCCCTTGCCCTGCCCCTTGCCCCGCCCCCACCTCTCCTGTTACCCCACCCCCTTACCCGCCCCTTGCCCCGCCCCCTCACCCGCCCCTCACCCTGCCCCCTCAACCCCTTTCCCCACCCCTCCCCTACCCACTGCCCCACCCCTTCCCCTCCCTCTCCCCCTCCCTTTCTTCTTTTCCTTTTCCTTTTTCCCTTGCTTTCTCTTCTTTGCTTTTCTTTTCCCCAATAAAGCTGCCCCCAACTTCCCCTTAGCCATGACACTTCTCTTCTGACACAGCACACAAACTGCTTCCAAGTTTGGGACCACACACTGCTTCAACTTTGCATTTCATCACCAAAGCAAGAGCTATTTGAGCAAACATTGTGGCAGGTCACACTGCCCAACCTATGAATGATGGAATTTAGGGAAAAACTGGAGAGAACTGCACAGTCTTTAGAGGGACTTCTGAGGAGCTCTGCCAATCTGCATTTGGGAAGTTGTATTGGCTGAAGCAACAACTGAGGAAATTACAGACTCCACTGCCATGGACTAACCCGTGTAGGGCACAGAACCCTGTGGGTTCAATTGCAAATGCTGCCCACACCCCCGTGAATGGCTGGAGACACCCCCTTTGGAGCTGATGCCCCTGACATGAGCTTTACCAAAATCATGGTATCTGTGGGGCATTTTGGTTTCAAAGGCAACGCAGTCACTAAGGGGCAGCATAAACAACACATTGATCCAAAAGCCAGGTTGGCTGCACCTGGAGAAAACCTCTACTTACTCGCTAGATGGGTCAGCAGCCCGGGTTTGTCTGGGTGGGAACAAAAAGCATAGGCCATAGGAAAAACCCGGCGAAAGGCGGCACAGATTCGATGGAAGACTTTAGCCATGCTGGGCAAGAATTCCGCAGCCTGTGCACGCCAAGGAAGAAAAGGACACCCCTGGTGTCCAAGTGCAGCCTGCTGGAGGTGAGTGCCTCGACGAGGAGCACCCTCCTGCAACGAGCACGCCAAGCACACTGTGCACACGGAGGCTCCCGTGCACGAGGACAACGGTCTGTGCACCAGGACAACACTCCATGCACGAGGACAACGGTCCGTGCACCAGCACAACACTCCGTGCATGAGGACAACGGTCTGTGCACCAGCACAACACTCCATGCACCAGGACAACGGTCCGTGCACCAGGACAACGGTTCCAGTGACATCACAACAACAGCTGCTCTAGCTTTGCTTGCAGATGTATGCAGAGCCCCTGAATGTTCTCTACAGCTAATGCCAAAAAAATGCTGGAAAATTCTCTTCTGTCACTGGAAGCCTGTCCCACTGCCCTGGAATGCCCTGCACAGGGAAAGCCCAAGACTGTGGGTTTAGAAGAGCCAAAACCCGCAGCCTCACAGATCTGCCCCAAGATCCCACACTAGCTGTAGGATGACTTGCAGACATTTCATCCCCATGAAAATCAGGTGCAATTGGTCTCTATCAAAATCTAGAGCTAAAAGCAGGACCCAACATGAAAAAGAAAAGAAAGGAATGTCAATGGAAGGAAAGAAAGGGCACAAAACTCCTCTGGAAATGAGCTCTACCCTTCCATGGAATAAGGATTTGAGGCTTAGCTTGTTTCCCTGGTGATTTAGTGCAGACATCAAGGGACTGTCCTCTGGTGGTGGACAACAGTGTCCTTTAGAAGATTTATCCTGGACTTGTAGTGCTTAGTAAGGCAAACACATTTGGTGCAATGATCACTGGTGTGTGATTCAAAGGCACACCCCGATACAATTGATTCCCAGCTTCCCAGGGAACACTGTGTGGTAACAAATCTGCCTTTCATCTCTCCAACTCCTTACACTGGGGTGTACCACAGCTGCTGAGGAGGTCTCTTTGTTGAGCTCCTGTAGCTCTGCAGGTTCTCTGCTGTAAATATACAGAACGCAGGGACTCGGAAAACAAGCTGAGAGTGCCCAAGGCTTGGAGGAAATCTTGGGCTCCACCTTACAGGTGAGGGTGTCATTTGAAAAGTGATGCACTTGCTGAAAGCCCCAGGTCTACACTGAAATTCTGTGGATGAAAAATTGCTCCTGCAATTCCCACCTGTGAAGTTTCAGCTTTCTTTAAAACTCTCACCTCTACTGAGCACTTAGCTGCAGAAAGGCACTTGCAAGGGGCGTGTTTACACTTAATGAAAGGAAACACGGGGGTTTCCTTTGCCAGACAAAGTCCCCGCTCTCATTGTCTGGTGCCTTAGCCGATGATTCTCCAACAGCAAGGCTGCATGGCTTCTGAAGGCTGGGAGTGCAGCAACACTGCCCCCAAAACAGGGAAAATGGGAGCACATCAATTCTTCAGAGGAAGTACTCTGCGAGCACTGTTTTGGCATGCACTTTCTCCCCTGAAGATCACAGGGCATCCTGGTAAGGCTGACCTGAAATGACTGTGCAAATGCTGGACCAGTTGACCACACTAGCTACAGTCTCTTGCCTTCCGAGGTCCTTGGATGGCTGAGTGGCAAGAGCAGGCAGCCATTTATTGCTGTTCAGCAATTGCTATGCCCAAAAAAGAAGTCTGTTTTGGAGGTGGTATTCTTAATGCGTGAAGGTGCTGTTTGGGAAACATGATGCCCTGTGCAGCAAGACCTGTCTTTATTCTATACTGCTTTATTCTATGCTGTAATACATTCCTTTTTATCTGATTTTTTTCCGTGCTGAAGGACAGGTGACTATATATATATTTTACATTTTCCTGATGCTCTGACTAAATGTCATTTCCCCTCCTGAAGACAGATTCCTTACAGTCAACACCTGCCAGCCAGAAGGAGAAGGAGTGTTTGATTTTTTTGAAATGCAGCTGGAATTTCCTTCTCTTACTTTCTTCTTATAAAACCAGGCGGTCTCCTGCTATATTTCAGAATAAGCAGAGGCTGCAGCATCAGTTGAAATGAAGATGATGATGAGTCTGGAGCATCTCTCTTCTAAGGAGAGACTGTGGGAGCTGGGCCTGTTTAGTCTCGAGAAGACTGAGAGGGGTCTCATTTATGCATATAAAAATCTCAAAGGTGGGTGCCTAGAGGATGGTGTGTGATTCTGCACAGGACAGGAAGCAATGGCCATAAACTAAACCACAAAAGTTTCCCTCCAACATGAGGAAGAAGTTCTTTATGTTGAGGGTGGCAGAGCACAGGAGCGGGCTGCCCAAGGAGGTCGTGGAGTCTCCCTGTCTGGAGACATCAAAACCCACCAGGCCATGTTCCTGTGTAGTCTGCTCTGGGGGACCCTGTCTTGGCAGAGGGGTTGGACCGGAGAATCTCCCGAGGTCCCGTATAACACTAAAAATTCAGTGTTTCTGTGTGAAGGCAGCAAGCATCTCTGGGGAAGGAGTTTCAGGTATGTTCTTGCCTAAATGCTGACAGTGTCCATTGCTTTTTGAGAACGCTGTGTTGTCTGGCGGGGCAGTGGGCGGGATGCCGGGATGCCTTAGGCCCAGCCTGAGGGAGCCGGGACTCCTTCAGGAAGGGCTTCTCCTTTGCTGTTGATGCCTTGTGTGCTGGCCTCAGGCAGCAGCGGGAATTTCTGCCCTGGCCCGGGTCCCTGCTGGCCCAGGCAGAGCCAGCAGGAGAGCCAGCTCCAGGCTGTGCCCAGCTCCTGTGCCCTGTCCGTGTCCGAAGGCCATTTGTTTCACAGGCTATTATGAAGTGAAAAGCAGGCTGGGAACTCGATCAAAGAAACAAACAAACCAACCAAAACAGAAACAGAAACACAAACACCAACCAACCAACCAAAACAGACAAAAAAGCTTCAGAGGTGGAAGTGACAGCGGAATTTGCCTAAATAGTTTGATTTCAGTTCCCCCTCAACTGCTGGGAAGGGTTTATCATCAAATAGACGTATGTGTGCATCAGGCACAGCATTGCCAGCTGGCAGAGGGAGGTGATTGTCCTGCTCCCCTCTGTGCTGGTGCGGCCTCAGCTTGTGGGTGACCAATAGAAGGGAGATATGAAGTTCTTGGCGAGTGTCCAAAGGAGGCCCAGGAGGAGGGTGAGGGGCCTTGAGGGGAAGCCTTAGGAGGAGCCGCTGAGGTCACTTGGCTTGTTCGGCCTGGGGAAGAGAAGCCTGAGGGGAGACCTCATTGTGGTCTACAACTTCCTTGTGAGGGGAAGCAGAGGGGCAGGCACTGATCTCTGTGGTGACCAGTGAGAGGTCCCGAGGGAATGACATGAAGCTGTGTCAGGGCAGGTTTAGGTTGGATATCAGGCAAAGTTCTTCCTCCCGAGGGTGATAGGGCACTGGAAGAGACTCCCCAGGGAAGTGGTCACAGCACCAATTGTGACAGAGTTCAAGAAGCATTTGAACTATGCTCTCAGGCACATGGTGTGATTCTTGGGGCTGTCCTGTGGGGGGCCAGGAGTTGGACTCAATCCTTGTGGGTCCCTTCCAACTTGGGATATTGTACAACTCTCTGATCCTGTGAAATCATTAATGCTAGGGAATGCCTTCTACTTATCTTTTTTGTTCTAACTAGTAGGCCAAAAACCTGAGCACAGTGAAATTAAGAAGGACCAAGTTTAAAAATAGTCAGTGGACTTCTCAGTGCAGTGTGTGCATAACTGAATTACATGAATCACGGGTGTGTTGATGGTGATTTTTATGATACCAAGACTTTAAATCTCATTTGAAGAAAAGGTGACAGAGTAGTTGGACTCGTTGAAGAATCATGTGCTGGTGAAGTGTTATGGTTTAAGTTACCAGCTGGGCTGGTAAGTAAGCACCACACAGCCGCTTGCTCCCCCCCATCCCCATCCCCATGCCCATCCCCATGCCCATGCCCATGCCCATCCTCATCTCCATCCCCATCCCCATCCCCATCCTCATCTCCATCCCCATCCCCATCCCCATCTCCATCCCCATCCCCATCCCTCTCCCCAGTGGAAAAGGGAGGAAAATCAGAAGTAGAACTCGTATATTGAGATAAGAACAGTTTAATAATTGAAACAGAGTAAAATCCAATATGAATACAAATAGTAACACTAACACTAATACTAATACAATCACTAATAGTAATACTAATGCAAATCCTAATTGTAACAGTAGTAAAACGGAGAAAGGGATGAAACCCAAGCAAAACTCGTATGTTGAGATAAGAACAGTTTAATAATCGAAACAGAGTAAAATCCAATATGAATACAAATAGTAACACTAACACTAATACTAATACAATCACTAATAGTAATACTAATGCAAATCCCAATTGTAACAGTAGTAAAACGGAGAAAGGGATGAAACCCAAGCAAAACTCATATGTTGAGATAAGAACAGTATAATAATTGAAACAGAGTAAAATCCAATATGAATACAAATAGTAACACTAACACTAATACTAATACAATCACTAATAGTAATACTAATGCAAATCCTAATTGTAACAGTAGTAAAACGGAGAAAGGGATGAAACCCAAGCAAAACTCATATGTTGAGATAAGAACAGTATAATAATTGAAACAGAGTAAAATCCAATATGAATACAAATAGTAACACTAACACTAATACTAATACAATCACTAATAGTAATACTAATGCAAATCCTAATTGTAACAGTAGTAAAACGGAGAAAGAGATGAAACCCAAGCAAAACAAGCAATGTACAATGCAGTTGCTCACCACCTGCTGGTGGTGATGCCCTGTGCCCTAATCGACTCCTAAGCGCCCCCTCCTCTGTGGAACTCCCCCAGGGTATACACCGGGGATGAGGCTCCTTCAGTTTTGTTCTGAGTTCCACCCATCGATGGAACTGGAGGAAGGCATGCCAAAACCCTTCCTCTGTCTGCTGGCCTCCCTCAGCTGGTTTGCTGCATTGATCACAGTCGTCAGGCCGGAGAGGGGCAAGGCTGAGAGTAAAAATGGATGCTGCCCAAAGGAAAAGAAGAGAAATGGACCATTACTTTCCAAACTCAGTTCCTCACGAGCTCAAGCAGTACTCCTCGGGTTACGAGAAATGTGCAGAAATAGGACTGAGGGGACCATCTGCACCTCTGTCTTCATGTCCAGGACCTTGTTATGACAGGCAGACGTGACCCATAATCCTATTAACCCCTTTCTCAAGCTCAATGGGATATTTGCCCTGCCAGGGCTGTGGGAATGCTGCTTGCTGTCCCAGGGCTTTGGTCCTTTCAGGAAACTCAAAATACATAGGTTCCTCTTTCCTAAAGACATGGGCTATTCTAGTAGTCAAAAAAGATGAGGAGCATAAGCTGCTCTTCAGGAAACTCAAGGTCACCAAGAAATGTTTATCCCAGTAGGATTTGGGCTCACGGGGAGCTCCCCCCAGCCCCTTCCTTCCCACAGCCAAGTTCTCGGACCACTTGGCAGGCACTGATTTTATTGGGTTCCTCCACCACCAGCACCATTTCAGGGCTCCGTTCCTGGCATTAGGAACCTGACAAAACTGAACAGGCTCCCTTAGATCCAAATCAGGGCCACCAAAATGATCAGAGGACAGAGCACTTCTGGGGATTAATACGAGGCGGGGGCACCTGATGCCTTGGAGTTTAGCAGACGAGAACACCGATGCATGGGACAGTTGTGTGACTGGCAGCCACTTTGCATTTTACCTGCAGAAGTTTCTCAGCAGACCATCGACTGTCCTCGTCTGCCTGCAAGCAGCGGTTCAGAAAGTCCTGCAATGCAGGGGACAGTTTCTCGCGGTTTTGCAGCTCCGGTATCCCCTTTGAAATGATGAGCTGCAGGGCCTGGAGGAAAAGGAAACACAGGACTTTACCTCTTTCTTTCATCTCCCTAACTGCTCCCACAGACCCCATTTTTGTCGCTCCATCTTCCAGTGGCAGTTTCTTCCTGGGCAGAGGGTTCAAAATGATTTTTTGACACCAAGAAAAAGGCCCCAGTGCAGCCACAGGTCTTCCAACACCCAAATGATCTTGCCTTGACAGCTGATTTCATTGGCTGACCAAGTTAGGAGGAACTCCATCAGCAAAAGCACCTTTTGCTTCTCTGAGGATGGACTTTACAGGCTTTACAGGTTATTTTCAAGAGTGACGCAACTAAAGCTATAGAGGATGTGGATGTGCTCTGGGGCCTTTTTTTTTTTGCCTTGGCTTTGGTTGAACTGGTTCAGTCTTGTGGGAATGGTATTTTTTCTCAATGGAGGCAAAACATGGGACAGATGAGAAAGACAGTGGTTATCTGGTAGTATTTGCACCTTACCCTGTGAGGAAGCTCCCAAAAATAAGGAGGTTCTCCTTCCAGCATTTCTATCACTGTGATGCCCAGTGCCCAAATATCCACTTTGGGTCCGTATTCTTCTTTAGTTAGATATTCGGGGGCCATCCAGTGAGCCGTGCCGACGACTGAGCTTCGTTTGCTCTGCTCAGGTGTGATGCGAGCAGCGAGACCAAAATCAGCTGAGGACAAAAGCCAGTATCATGAAAGCCAGCCTGAATTATGAAGCCAAGTGCAAGAATTGCCCACTAGAAGGCTGAGGAGGCTGAATCCAGCAGGAAAAGCGGCCATGCTCTGTTTCCTCAGGGCTGTAGCCAAGGACACCTTGTTCCTCTCTGCACATTGCAAGTGTGCTCTCAGCTTGTAGCAGTGCTCCCTGCACTCCCACAGGCACCGCTTTTTGGGAACTGGCAGGCAGTCTCCAGCAGCCCCACGTGCCGCATCCCGGGAACAGCACGGCTGAGCAAGAACACCTACCCAACTTGACGGATCCATCCATTCCAAGAAGAATGTTATCGCCTTTGAGATCCCTGTGGATCACTTGGTGGCAATGGAGGAAGGCCAGTGCTTGCAGGCACTGAGAGAGAAAAAAGAAACAGGAGAGTAAAAATGAATGACCCGATTTCCTCACCCAAGAAAGGCAATGGTTTTAAAGATTTCAGTTCTAGGTGAACGGTGAGGACTGGCAGAACCATGGTGGTGTCAAGAGGAAGAGCTTGCTGCTGCCTCTGCACTAGTAAACCCCTGCCTTTCTAAGGGAAATCACATTCCCTTTGGAGGTTTGGAAAGAGAAATGGCAATTGTTGTCACACACCATTTTGGGTGGAATGCTCTGCCTTTCAGCTGAGGACTGTGACAAATGAGTTTCTGTTTTTCTTTGCTGTTAGTATAAAATTCTGCCACCAGCATGTTTGCACTTAGAGGCAGGGAATGCAGTAGAGACAGGGTCCAGGCAAATGATTTGGCAAAGTTGCCAATAGTAAATAAAATAAGAAAAAAGAGAGAGGGTACAGCAAGAGTTGTACTGGCAGGCCATTCACTGAAGATGCTCTTTCTTCTCCATATTGGAAAAGCAACACGGAAACAAAGCTCTAACCATGAAATCACTCCTGTTCTTGCTGCTTGTTTAGAAGTCCCAGCCTGCCCAAACAATTGGAAGCACCAGTGGCATCCCTTACCTCTCGAGAGACAGCTGCCATCATTCCTTCACTCATGCTTATTTCCTTAACAACATCGCTTAAGGAGCCTCCGTCTAGGTATTCCATCACTATCCACAGTTTATCTCCAAACAGGTAGCTGAAAGAAGAAAACAATGGCATGGAGAATGGGCATAGCTAAATTACCCTACCTAAATACTGAAGTCGATTTCTGTTCTTGGAAGAGTCGGGAATGAACACAGTATAAAATGCAGAGACATTCCTCCTAGGCTATACACTCCTTGGAACCTGTGTAGTCTAAGTGAGAAAGGCACATCCATGAAAACTGAGATGTCTCAGATGGCAAGGGAGTGAAAAACACAGGGAAATAATTCCTATGATGATTTATCAGCAGTTGTCACAAGAGACAGAAAATATGATCAACTTAAAAAGAAACCCCAAACAAACAGCAAAACCAACCTGGAAGTAATGAACTTCCAGGCTGTTGTTTTAGGAAGATAGGGATGACTTGAAACAATGCATGCCAGAAAAGATGAATGCAGACAAAATGCACTCTCCTCCCATACAATGTATAGGAATAGATAAAAAATAATACTAGAAAGCTGACTTCTCTGCCAGAGACCAAAGGGGGTTCTTTTAACCTTTGGTTTGCAGTCTGTAAAGGAACAGTCACATGATCATACCCGAACTACTTACCTGTCTAAATAGTTAACAATATTTGGATGCTTGTTGTCCCTCATGACAATGAGCTCATCGACAAGTCGTTCCTTTTTGAGCTGTTTTTGGAGACACACTTGCTTTATGGCCACCTAAAATGACATTGAAAACCATTAACTTGGGAAGTCTCTTGCACAAGATCAGACCAAATTTTGATTTTGCAACTCTAAAGAACACTCTTGAACGCAGTTTAGATTTGTAATTGTTTCCTGGATTGAAAAAGAAAGAACATGCTCTCTGGCATTTTCTGGGTATGCTCTGGGTTAGGATCAGGGCTTAGGGCTTTTGATCCCTCACAGACTTCTATCCAAGCCCAGTTCCAAAGCCCAGCACTGCATGGGGGATGAGAAACTCCCCAGAAGATCCAGAGGTATTTGCTGACAGCCAGAAATGCGATTTCAGAAGTCTGAAGCTGTAGCCCCAAAGAGCTGTCCCAAATGGATTTCGTAGGCCTGCACTAGTCTGCGCTTCAGAGGAACAGCCTTTGCAGGAACGATGTGCTGGGGACCCAGAGCTCCAGCCACAGCTCTCCTCAGAATGGAAAGCACTTCAGAGCTGCAAAATCTGCTGGGAATGTTGACACTTACCTCTCCTCCTGTGGCAGTGTCGGTCGCTGCATAGACCGTTCCGAAAGCCCTACAAAGAAAACAGCAGCGAAGAAAGGAATGAAAGCCAGCCCAGACAGGAGACGTCTGCTGCCTGGAGTGTTTCTAAATCACCTGGCTCCATGTATGCTTCAGCCAAGAGCAGAGCAGCCTACCGGCCCTGTGCCATGCAGGGTATCCAAGAGAAAACTTGGGTGCAGCATGAAGGGCTGGAGAAAATCTCAAGTGTACAGCCCAGATTAACTTAATTCAGACCCCTCCCTAAGGTGGGGGAGCATGTCCACAAAAACTGGAAAGGAATATATTTCCTTCTTTTTCCATTTGGCCTTGTTGAGTGCTCAGACCTCTAACTGCTTTGTTCTCAGATCCCTCCTTTGAAGGTCTCTGCCAATCTCAGGCAACACCCTACTCTGAGAAGCCTGAACACATGTGAGGGGCCATTTGAGGAAAGGATCTAGAAATGGCTTTCTCCAGCCTGTAAGGAAACCAGTCTCCAGCCACCTTTGAGGTCATTTGCCATCATCAGGATGCATTTTCCTCTCAACTGCCTTGACACTGGGTCTATTACTGAATTAGGTTTTACTACTTCTGCTACAAAAGAAAGTTTCTTTTTTATCTCTGTTTTCCGTTTCTAAACGATGTGGTTATACTGCTGACCACTGACTATTGTTTTCCGCATGCTGTTGTCTTTGACGATGCCATCTTGCCAGAGTTCTAAATTGGGATCAGCACTGAGAGGCAGGAGGATCTAAACGCAGCGTCTGAACATGCTTGGAGCCTGTCTGACTTCCCGCCTGACCTTGCACCAGCAAAATACCTGGCTTTGTGGAAGGAACTGTGATCAGACTTACCCACTGGCAATCATTTCCCATTCAACGTACTTCTTCATAGGATCTCCCACACTCACAATACTCCCTGAAAAAAACAAAGGAAAGATGGTCACTTCAGGATGACAATACCAGCCTCCAGCAGGTCAGAACTGCAGCTCCTCTGCCTGGGGCTGTGAGCTGAAGTCAGTTGGGTAACAACAACAACAATAACAACAACAAGAAGAAGAGAGGCAGATCTGTAGTCCAGATGGCTTCCACAAAGACTGGTTTTCTACAGTCTTTTGAAGAGTTACATTGACAGGAAACTGGGAGAAAGAGGGAGAAACATTCTGAGGAGACAGAAAAGAACAGGTAGCAAGGCAAGTGTTTGTTGTCTAGGAACATTAGCACTGCCCTATGAGGCAAGAAATGTAGAAGACATACTCAGTTTCTCTAGGCTGTCCTCCTCTACCGTCTTTTGCTGCCCGTTGGTGCTGCTGCAGGAACTGCTGGAAGAGCTCAGGTAGGGGATCTCAGGTGTGGGAGTGTTGTCTTTGTCAGCGACTTCCAGTGCAGCGGCTTCCAGGGCAGTGGAAGATTTTGTTCCAGAGCATGTATTGGTCTGTGACAAGAAATCAGTTTGTGTCAGAAAGGAGGCTTGCAGAGATACTTCTCATCAGTATTTCAAGCTTTAGGGAACAGCCATTAAGTTCCAGCCCTTCTCAGAGACCGACCTCCTCTTGCCATGACCGAGCTGCGTAGGACTCTTCTCACCCAACTTTGGTCATGTAAAAGTTATGGGTGTAGTTTAAAGTGTCCATTTAGCCCCTTAAATAGTGCATGAAGGAGGGCAGGGACCTGCATGGGACAGTTTCTCCCAGGGATCCACATGCAGCAAGGCTGTGAACTGTGCCTTTGGAGCGCTCGCTCTGCTGGTGACAGGGAGGCTGCACAGACACTGCAGGCTAAGTGTCTCCCCATTTACAGACACAAGGCTACCTCACATCCCATACAGAGAGAAATTTGTGGGCCCTGTCAGAATGCCAGGAAAACGATGACTGAACTTGAAAGTTCAGAACCCATTTTCCAGGTGTCAGTGGCTGGGGGGGAGGAAACACTTTGTTATGGTAGGATTCCAGCCCTCAGGATTTTCAGCCATGAGGGGCAAGTGCTGTCTGGTCTGAAACAGGCAGCTCTGAATTACAGTAATGAGAGTGCTAGGCAAAGCTGGCTCTTACAGAGTTTGGCTGTTCAGGCTCTGGTGCAACAACAGGTGGAGCTTCGTTGTTGTCTTCCTCCTCTGTATCCTCATAAAGGGAAGGAAGAGAAGGAGCCTGAGGAGGGTCAGCTCGAGGTAGTTTCCTCTGTGGACAGACAGCAGTGTGAGCGACAGGCAGTCACATATCATTTAGAACCTTATTTCTATGCAGCTATCTATCCAGCTGTACTAAGGAGAAATCATAACCTTTGATAGCAAGGGGATTCTAAGTTGCTCCAGCTAAGTTCAAGGGGGCTAATTAGACAGCAGTGCATCTTGTTGTGAACTGCTGTTGTTCCCCCATGGCTAAAAGCAGCAAGAAACTTTCTGTCTGCAAAACCAGACTGTCATCTACTTAAAAGGCTTCCAAGAGACAAAAAAAAAAATAGCCAGGAAAGCCTTTTCTGCTGATGCAAAGACACTGAAGAAGACTTTGTTTCTGCCTGATGGGCTGGTAGTCGATTGCAACAAGCGAAGGTCAGGGCTTGCTGCTGAAAGGCTAGGAATGTCAGGGTTACTTTGTCACTCACCGAAGGACGGCCTCTTCTGTTTCTAAACACATATTTTCCTGCAATGGGGAAAGGAAAATGAAGCAGATGTTAGAAAACTGGCTGTTGTGGGGAATCCCATGGAAAAAGTCAACCCAAACGGAGAGCATTTTTCATTCACAACATCCCTTCAGTAGCACAGTTCTTTCACACAGGGAGCAAGAGAAGAGCACAATATAGCAGGTTGTTGTTTTGCTACAGCTTCTTGGGCCTAGTTTTCTGCCCTGTTTTGCCAGGGCAGTTTCTATTTTTCTTATTCTAAATCAAATAAAGAGAAACTTGGTCAAGAAAAGGCACGTTGTCCTTTGACAGTCATTGATTCTGTTCTGCCCAAGAGCTAAAACAGCTGTCCTCGCCTCACCTCGCCTCACCTCGCCTCACCTTGCCCTGCCCTGCCTTTCTCCACCCCTCACCCCACCCCTTGCCACATCCCTCATCTCCACCCTCGCCCTGCACCCTGCCCCTCCCCTGCTCCTCCCCTTCCCCCTCCCCCTCCCAGTCATTGATTTCTTGTGCCCAAGAGCTAAAACAACTCTCCTCTCCTCGCCTCGCCTCGCCCCACCCTGCCTTGCCCCGCCCCCTTGCCCTGCCCCTTGCCCCGCCCCCTCACCTCTCCTGTTACCCCGCCCCCTTACCCGCCCCTTGCCCCGCCCCCTCACCCGCCCCTCACCCTGCCCCCTCAACCCCTTTCCCCACCCCCTCCCCTACCCACTGCCCCACCCCTTCCCCTCCCCCTCCCCCTCCCTTTCTTCTTTTCCTTTTCCTTTTTCTCTTCCTTTCTCTTCTTTGCTTTTCTTTTCCCCAATAAAGCTGCCCCCAACTTCCCCTTAGCCATGACACTTCTCTTCTGACACAGCACACAAACAGCTTCCAAGTTTGGGACCACACACTGCTTCAACTTTGCATTTCATCACCAAAGCAAGAGCTATTTGAGCTAACATTGTGGCAGGTCACACTGCCCAACCTATGAATGATGGAATTTAGGGAAAAACTGGAGAGAACTGCACAGTCTTTAGAGGGACTTCTGAGGAGCTCTGCCAATCTGCATTTGGGAAGTTGTATTGGCTGAAGCAACAACTGAGGAAATTACAGACTCCACTGCCATGGACTAACCCGTGTAGGGCACAGAACCCTGTGGGTTCAATTGCAAATGCTGCCCACACCCCCGTGAATGGCTGGAGACACCCCCTTTGGAGCTGATGCCCCTGACATGAGCTTTACCAAAATCATGGTATCTGTGGGGCATTTTGGTTTCAAAGGCAACGCAGTCACTAAGGGGCAGCATAAACAACACATTGATCCAAAAGCCAGGTTGGCTGCACCTGGAGAAAACCTCTACTTACTCGCTAGATGGGTCAGCAGCCCGGGTTTGTCTGGGTGGGAACAAAAAGCATAGGCCATAGGAAAAACCCGGCGAAAGGCGGCACAGATTCGATGGAAGACTTTAGCCATGCTGGGCAAGAATTCCGCAGCCTGTGCACGCCAAGGAAGAAAAGGACACCCCTGGTGTCCACGTGCAGCCTGCTGGAGGTGAGTGCCTCGACGAGGAGCACCCTCCTGCAACGAGCACGCCAAGCACACTGTGCACACGGAGGCTCCCGTGCACGAGGACAACGGTCTGTGCACCAGGACAACACTCCATGCACGAGGACAACGGTCCGTGCACCAGCACAACACTCCGTGCATGAGGACAACGGTCTGTGCACCAGCACAACACTCCATGCACCAGGACAACGGTCCGTGCACCAGGACAACGGTTCCAGTGACCATCACAACAACAGCTGCTCTAGCTTTGCTTGCAGATGTATGCAGAGCCCCTGAATGTTCTCTACAGCTAATGCCAAAAAAATGCTGGAAAATTCTCTTCTGTCACTGGAAGCCTGTCCCACTGCCCTGGAATGCCCTGCACAGGGAAAGCCCAAGACTGTGGGTTTAGAAGAGCCAAAACCCGCAGCCTCACAGATCTGCCCCAAGATCCCACACTAGCTGTAGGATGACTTGCAGACATTTCATCCCCATGAAAATCAGGTGCAATTGGTCTCTATCAAAATCTAGAGCTAAAAGCAGGACCCAACATGAAAAAGAAAAGAAAGGAATGTCAATGGAAGGAAAGAAAGGGCACAAAACTCCTCTGGAAATGAGCTCTACCCTTCCATGGAATAAGGATTTGAGGCTTAGCTTGTTTCCCTGGTGATTTAGTGCAGACATCAAGGGACTGTCCTCTGGTGGTGGACAACAGTGTCCTTTAGAAGATTTATCCTGGACTTGTAGTGCTTAGTAAGGCAAACACATTTGGTGCAATGATCACTGGTGTGTGATTCAAAGGCACACCCCGATACAATTGATTCCCAGCTTCCCAGGGAACACTGTGTGGTAACAAATCTGCCTTTCATCTCTCCAACTCCTTACACTGGGGTGTACCACAGCTGCTGAGGAGGTCTCTTTGTTGAGCTCCTGTAGCTCTGCAGGTTCTCTGCTGTAAATATACAGAACGCAGGGACTCGGAAAACAAGCTGAGAGTGCCCAAGGCTTGGAGGAAATCTTGGGCTCCACCTTACAGGTGAGGGTGTCATTTGAAAAGTGATGCACTTGCTGAAAGCCCCAGGTCTACACTGAAATTCTGTGGATGAAAAATTGCTCCTGCAATTCCCACCTGTGAAGTTTCAGCTTTCTTTAAAACTCTCACCTCTACTGAGCACTTAGCTGCAGAAAGGCACTTGCAAGGGGCGTGTTTACACTTAATGAAAGGAAACACGGGGGTTTCCTTTGCCAGACAAAGTCCCCGCTCTCATTGTCTGGTGCCTTAGCCGATGATTCTCCAACAGCAAGGCTGCATGGCTTCTGAAGGCTGGGAGTGCAGCAACACTGCCCCCAAAACAGGGAAAATGGGAGCACATCAATTCTTCAGAGGAAGTACTCTGCGAGCACTGTTTTGGCATGCACTTTCTCCCCTGAAGATCACAGGGCATCCTGGTAAGGCTGACCTGAAATGACTGTGCAAATGCTGGACCAGTTGACCACACTAGCTACAGTCTCTTGCCTTCCGAGGTCCTTGGATGGCTGAGTGGCAAGAGCAGGCAGCCATTTATTGCTGTTCAGCAATTGCTATGCCCAAAAAAGAAGTCTGTTTTGGAGGTGGTATTCTTAATGCGTGAAGGTGCTGTTTGGGAAACATGATGCCCTGTGCAGCAAGACCTGTCTTTATTCTATACTGCTTTATTCTATGCTGTAATACATTCCTTTTTATCTGATTTTTTTCCGTGCTGAAGGACAGGTGACTATATATATATTTTACATTTTCCTGATGCTCTGACTAAATGTCATTTCCCCTCCTGAAGACAGATTCCTTACAGTCAACACCTGCCAGCCAGAAGGAGAAGGAGTGTTTGAAGGAGTGCATTTTTTGAAATGCAGCTGGAATTTCCTTCTCTTACTTTCTTCTTATAAAACCAGGCGGTCTCCTGCTATATTTCAGAATAAGCAGAGGCTGCAGCATCAGTTGAAATGAAGATGATGATGAGTCTGGAGCATCTCTCTTCTAAGGAGAGACTGTGGGAGCTGGGCCTGTTTAGTCTCGAGAAGACTGAGAGGGGTCTCATTTATGCATATAAAAATCTCAAAGGTGGGTGCCTAGAGGATGGTGTGTGATTCTGCACAGGACAGGAAGCAATGGCCATAAACTAAACCACAAAAGTTTCCCTCCAACATGAGGAAGAAGTTCTTTATGTTGAGGGTGGCAGAGCACAGGAGCGGGCTGCCCAAGGAGGTCGTGGAGTCTCCCTGTCTGGAGACATCAAAACCCACCAGGCCATGTTCCTGTGTAGTCTGCTCTGGGGGACCCTGTCTTGGCAGAGGGGTTGGACCGGAGAATCTCCCGAGGTCCCGTATAACACTAAAAATTCAGTGTTTCTGTGTGAAGGCAGCAAGCATCTCTGGGGAAGGAGTTTCAGGTATGTTCTTGCCTAAATGCTGACAGTGTCCATTGCTTTTTGAGAACGCTGTGTTGTCTGGCGGGGCAGTGGGCGGGATGCCGGGATGCCTTAGGCCCAGCCTGAGGGAGCCGGGACTCCTTCAGGAAGGGCTTCTCCTTTGCTGTTGATGCCTTGTGTGCTGGCCTCAGGCAGCAGCGGGAATTTCTGCCCTGGCCCGGGTCCCTGCTGGCCCAGGCAGAGCCAGCAGGAGAGCCAGCTCCAGGCTGTGCCCAGCTCCTGTGCCCTGTCCGTGTCCGAAGGCCATTTGTTTCACAGGCTATTATGAAGTGAAAAGCAGGCTGGGAACTCGATCAAAGAAACAAACAAACCAACCAAAACAGAAACAGAAACACAAACACCAACCAACCAACCAAAACAGACAAAAAAGCTTCAGAGGTGGAAGTGACAGCGGAATTTGCCTAAATAGTTTGATTTCAGTTCCCCCTCAACTGCTGGGAAGGGTTTATCATCAAATAGACGTATGTGTGCATCAGGCACAGCATTGCCAGCTGGCAGAGGGAGGTGATTGTCCTGCTCCCCTCTGTGCTGGTGCGGCCTCAGCTTGTGGGTGACCAATAGAAGGGAGATATGAAGTTCTTGGCGAGTGTCCAAAGGAGGCCCAGGAGGAGGGTGAGGGGCCTTGAGGGGAAGCCTTAGGAGGAGCCGCTGAGGTCACTTGGCTTGTTCGGCCTGGGGAAGAGAAGCCTGAGGGGAGACCTCATTGTGGTCTACAACTTCCTTGTGAGGGGAAGCAGAGGGGCAGGCACTGATCTCTGTGGTGACCAGTGAGAGGTCCCGAGGGAATGACATGAAGCTGTGTCAGGGCAGGTTTAGGTTGGATATCAGGCAAAGTTCTTCCTCCCGAGGGTGATAGGGCACTGGAAGAGACTCCCCAGGGAAGTGGTCACAGCACCAATTGTGACAGAGTTCAAGAAGCATTTGAACTATGCTCTCAGGCACATGGTGTGATTCTTGGGGCTGTCCTGTGGGGGGCCAGGAGTTGGACTCAATCCTTGTGGGTCCCTTCCAACTTGGGATATTGTACAACTCTCTGATCCTGTGAAATCATTAATGCTAGGGAATGCCTTCTACTTATCTTTTTTGTTCTAACTAGTAGGCCAAAAACCTGAGCACAGTGAAATTAAGAAGGACCAAGTTTAAAAATAGTCAGTGGACTTCTCAGTGCAGTGTGTGCATAACTGAATTACATGAATCACGGGTGTGTTGATGGTGATTTTTATGATACCAAGACTTTAAATCTCATTTGAAGAAAAGGTGGCAGAGTAGTTGGACTCGTTGAAGAATCATGTGCTGGTGAAGTGTTATGGTTTAAGTTACCAGCTGGGCTGGTAAGTAAGCACCACACAGCCGCTTGCTCCCCCCCATCCCCATCCCCATGCCCATCCCCATGCCCATGCCCATGCCCATCCTCATCTCCATCCCCATCCCCATCCCCATCCTCATCTCCATCCCCATCCCCATCCCCATCTCCATCCCCATCCCCATCCCTCTCCCCAGTGGAAAAGGGAGGAAAATCAGAAGTAGAACTCGTATATTGAGATAAGAACAGTTTAATAATTGAAACAGAGTAAAATCCAATATGAATACAAATAGTAACACTAACACTAATACTAATACAATCACTAATAGTAATACTAATGCAAATCCTAATTGTAACAGTAGTAAAACGGAGAAAGGGATGAAACCCAAGCAAAACTCGTATGTTGAGATAAGAACAGTTTAATAATCGAAACAGAGTAAAATCCAATATGAATACAAATAGTAACACTAACACTAATACTAATACAATCACTAATAGTAATACTAATGCAAATCCCAATTGTAACAGTAGTAAAACGGAGAAAGGGATGAAACCCAAGCAAAACTCATATGTTGAGATAAGAACAGTATAATAATTGAAACAGAGTAAAATCCAATATGAATACAAATAGTAACACTAACACTAATACTAATACAATCACTAATAGTAATACTAATGCAAATCCCAATTGTAACAGTAGTAAAACGGAGAAAGGGATGAAACCCAAGCAAAACTCATATGTTGAGATAAGAACAGTATAATAATTGAAACAGAGTAAAATCCAATATGAATACAAATAGTAACACTAACACTAATACTAATACAATCACTAATAGTAATACTAATGCAAATCCTAATTGTAACAGTAGTAAAACGGAGAAAGAGATGAAACCCAAGCAAAACAAGCAATGTACAATGCAGTTGCTCACCACCTGCTGGTGGTGATGCCCTGTGCCCTAATCGACTCCTAAGCGCCCCCTCCTCTGTGGAACTCCCCCAGGGTATACACCGGGGATGAGGCTCCTTCAGTTTTGTTCTGAGTTCCACCCATCGATGGAACTGGAGGAAGGCATGCCAAAACCCTTCCTCTGTCTGCTGGCCTCCCTCAGCTGGTTTGCTGCATTGATCACAGTCGTCAGGCCGGAGAGGGGCAAGGCTGAGAGTAAAAATGGATGCTGCCCAAAGGAAAAGAAGAGAAATGGACCATTACTTTCCAAACTCAGTTCCTCACGAGCTCAAGCAGTACTCCTCGGGTTACCAGAAATGTGCAGAAATAGGACTGAGGGGACCATCTGCACCTCTGTCTTCATGTCCAGGACCTTGTTATGACAGGCAGACGTGACCCATAATCCTATTAACCCCTTTCTCAAGCTCAATGGGATATTTGCCCTGCCAGGGCTGTGGGAATGCTGCTTGCTGTCCCAGGGCTTTGGTCCTTTCAGGAAACTCAAAATACTTACTTAGGTTCTTCTTTCCTAAAGACATGGGCTATTCTAGTAGTCAAAAAAGATGAGGAGCATAAGCTGCTCTTCAGGAAACTCAAGGTCACCAAGAAATGTTTATCCCAGTAGGATTTGGGCTCACGGGGAGCTCCCCCCAGCCCCTTCCTTCCCACAGCCAAGTTCTCGGACCACTTGGCAGGCACTGATTTTATTGGGTTCCTCCACCACCAGCACCATTTCAGGGCTCCGTTCCTGGCATTAGGAACCAGACAAAACTGAACAGGCTCCCTTAGATCCAAATCAGGGCCACCAAAATGATCAGAGGACAGAGCACTTCTGGGGATTAATACGAGGCGGGGGCACCTGATGCCTTGGAGTTTAGCAGACGAGAACACCGATGCATGGGACAGTTGTGTGACTGGCAGCCACTTTGCATTTTACCTGCAGAAGTTTCTCAGCAGACCATCGACTGTCCTCGTCTACCTGCAAGCAGCGGTTCAGAAAGTCCTGCAATGCAGGGGACAGTTTCTCGCGGTTTTGCAGCTCCGGTATCCCCTTTGAAATGATGAGCTGCAGGGCCTGGAGGAAAAGGAAACATGGGACTTTACCTCTTTCTTTCATCTCCCTAACTGCTCCCACAGACCCCATTTTTGATGCTCCATCTTCCAGTGGCAGTTTCTTCCTGGGCAGAGGGTTCAAAATGATTTTTTGACACCAAGAAAAAGGCCCCAGTGCAGCCACAGGTCTTCCAACATCCAAATGATCTTGCCTTGACAGCTGATTTCATTGGCTGACCAAGTTAGGAGGAACTCCATCAGCAAAAGCACCTTTTGCTTCTCTGAGGATGGACTTTACAGGCTTTACAGGTTATTTTCAAGAGTGACGCAACTAAAGCTATAGAGGATGTGGATGTGCTCTGGGGCCTTTTTTTTGTTGCCTTGGCCTTGGTTGAACTTGTTCAATCTGGTGGGAATGGTATTTTTTCTCAATGGAGGCAAAACATGGGACAGATGAGAAAGACAGTGCTTATCTGGTAGTATTTGCACCTTACCCTTTGAGGACGCTCCCAAAAATAAGGAGGTTCTCCTTCCAGCATTTCTATCACTGTGATGCCCAGTGCCCAAATATCCACTTTGGGTCCGTATTCTTCTTTAGTTAGATATTCGGGGGCCATCCAGTGAGCCGTGCCGACGACTGAGCTTCGTTTGCTCTGCTCAGGTGTGATGCGAGCAGCGAGACCAAAATCAGCTGAGGACAAAAGCCAGTATCATGAAAGCCAGCCTGAATTATGAAGCCAAGTGCAAGAATTGCCCACTAGAAGGCTGAGGAGGCTGAATCCAGCAGGAAAAGCGGCCATGCTCTGTTTCCTCAGGGCTGTAGCCAAGGACACCTTGTTCCTCTCTGCACATTGCAAGTGTGCTCTCAGCTTGTAGCAGTGCTCCCTTCACTCCCACAGGCACCGCTTTTTGGGAACTGGCAGGCAGTCTCCAGCAGCCCCACGCGCCACATCCCGGGAACAGCACGGCTGAGCAAGAACACCTACCCAACTTGACGGATCCATCCATTCCAAGAAGAATGTTATCGCCTTTGAGATCCCTGTGGATCACTTGGTGGCAATGGAGGAAGGCCAGTGCTTGCAGGCACTGAGAGAGAAAAAAGAAACAGGAGAGTAAAAATGAATGACCCGATTTCCTCACCCAAGAAGGGCAATGGCTTTAAAGATTTCAGTTCTAGGTGAACGGTGAGGACTGGCAGACCATGGTGGTGTCAAGAGGAAGAGCTTGCTGCTGCCTCTGCACTAGTAAACCCCTACCTTTCTAAGGGAAATCACATTCCCTTTGGAGGTTTGGAAAGAGAAATGGCAATTGTTGTCATGCTGCACCCCTGCAGACACAGACAAAATGACAAAATGCAGTGCGTGGGCTCTCTCCACGCAGAGGCTAAATAATGGTTTGCCAAAACAGAGAAACTCCCTCTCCTGAGGGGATCAAGTGGATCGCTTCTGGGTGGGAGGCTGCAGGACCAAGATCTTATTGCTAGCTGGAAGAGCAGACTAGGAAGTAGCATTTTAGTAATTTTGCAGATGCAAACACCATTTTGGGTGGAATGCTCTGCCTTTCAGCTGAGGACTGTGACAAATGAGTTTCTGTTTTTCTTTGCTGTTAGTATAAAATTCTGCCACCAGCATGTTTGCACTTAGAGGCAGGGAATGCAGTAGAGACAGGGTCCAGGCAAATGATTTGGCAAAGTTGCCAGTAGTAAATAAAATAAGAAAAAAGAGAGAGGGTACAGCAAGAGTAGTACTGGCAGGCCATTCACTGAAGATGCTCTTTCTTCTCCATATTGGAATAGTAACACAGAAACAAAGCTCTAACCATGAAATCACTCCTGTTCTTGCTGCTTGTTTAGAAGTCCCAGCCTGCCCAAACAACTGGAAGCACCAGTGGCATCCCTTACCTCTCGAGAGACAGCTGCCATCATTCCTTCACTCATGCTTACTTCCTTAACAACAGCGCTTAAGGAGCCTCCGTCTAGGTATTCCATCACTATCCACAGTTTATCTCCAAACAGGTAGCTGAAAGAAGAAAACAATGGCATGGAGAATGGGCATAGCTAAATTACCCTTCCTAAAAGACTAAAGTCGATTTCTGTTCTTGGAAGAGTTGGGAATGAACACAGAATAAAATGCAGAGACATTCCTCCTAGGCTATACACTCCTTGGAACCTGTGTAGTCTAAGTGAGAAAGGCACATCCATGAAAACTGAGATGTCTCAGATGGCAAGGGAGTGAAAAACACAGGGAAATAATTCCTGTGAAGATTTATCAGCAGTTGTCATAAGAGACAGAAAATATGATTAACTTAAAAAGACACCTCAAACAAACAGCAAAACCAACCTGGAAGTAATGAACTTCCAGGCTGTTGTTTTAGGAAGATAGGGATGACTTGAAACAATGCATGCCAGAAAAGATGAATGCAGACAAAATGCACTCTCCTCCCATACAATGTATAGGAATAGATAAAAAGTAATACTAGAAAGCTGACTTCTCTGCCAGAGACCAAAGGGGGTTCTTTTAACCTTTGGCTTGCAGTCTGTAAAGGAACAGTCACATGATCATACCCGAACTACTTACCTGTCTAAATAGTTAACAATATTTGGATGCTTGTTGTCCCTCATGACAATGAGCTCATCGACAATTTGTTCCTTTTTGAGCTGTTTTTGGAGACACACTTGCTTTATGGCCACCTAAAATGACATTGAAAACCATTAACTTGGGAAGTCTCTTGCACAAGATCAGACCAAATTTTGATTTTGCAACTCTAAAGAACACTCTTGAACACAGTTTAGATTTGTAATGTTACCTCTCCTCCTGTGGCAGTGTCGGTCGCTGCATAGACCGTTCCGAAGCCACTAGAAAGAAAACAGTAGTGAAGAAGGGAATGAAAGCCAGCCCAGACAGGAGATGTCTGCTGCCTGGAGTGTTTCTAAATCACCTGGCTCCATCTATGCTTCAGTCAAGAGCAGAGCAGCCTACCGGCCCTGTGCCATGCAGGGTATCCAAGAGAAAACTTGGGTGCAACATGAAGGGCTGGAGAAAATCTCAAGTGTACAGCCCAGATTAACTTAATTCAGACCCCTCCCTAAGGTGGGGGAGCATGTCCACAAAAACTGGAAAGGAATATATTTCCTTCTTTTTCCATTTGGCCTTGTTGAGTGCTCAGACCTCTAACTGCTTTGTTCTCAGATCCCTCCTTTGAAGGTCTCTGCCAATCTCAGGCAACACCCTACTCTGAGAAGCCTGAACACATGTGAGGGGCCATTTGAGGAAAGGATCTAGAAATGGCCTTCTCCAGCCTGTAAGGAAACCAGTCTCCAGCCACCTTTGAGGTCATCTGCCATCATCAGGATGCATTTTCCTCTCAACTACCTTGACACTGGGTCTATCAGTAATTGTTTTTTTTCTACTTCTACATAAAAAAGAGAGTTTCTTTTTTATCTCTTTTTTCTGTTTCTAAATGATGTGGTTATACTGCTGACCACTGACTATTGTTTTCCGCAAAATATTGGAAGTTCCTGAAAACTGTTATCTGGTCTCAGGAGGTCAGTTGCTCTTTTTGGCAAGAAAGTTTCTTTCTCCTTTCTTTTCCTTGGCTGTATTATTTGGAGACATAGAGACATCATTTGTCGCAAGCAAAGAGACAAACAGGTGCCAGGCACTTGAAGGACAGGAGATCCTGCTCCTTGCTGCGGGTAAGACACTGCCAGCATGCAGTTGTCTTTGAGGATGCCATCTGACCACAGTTCTGAATTGGGATCAGCACTGAGAGGCAGGAGGATCTAAACGCAGCGTCTGAACATGCTTGGAGCCTGTCTGACTTCCCGCCTGACCTTGCACCAGCAAAATACCTGGCTTTGTGGAAGGAACTGTGATCAGACTTACCCACTGGCAATTTTTTCCCATTCAATGTACTTCTTCATAGGATCTCCCACACTCACAATACTCCCTGAAAAAAACAAATGAAAGATGGTCACTTCAGGATGACAATACCAGCCTCCAGCAGGTCAGAACTGCAGCTCCTCTGCCTGGGGCTGTGAGCTGAAGTCAGTTGGGTAACAACAACAACAACAATAACAACAAGAAGAAGAGAGGCAGATCTGTAGTCCAGATGGCTTCCACAAAGACTGGTTTTCTACAGTCCTTTGAAGAGTTACATTGACAGGAAACTGGGAGAAAGAGGGAGAAACATTCTGAGGAGACAGAAAAGAATAGGTAGCAAGGCAAGTGTTTGTTGTCTAGGAACATTAGCACTGCCCTATGAGGCAAGAAATGTAGAAGACATACTCAGTTTCTTGAGGCTGTCATCCTCTACCGTCTTTTGCTGCCCGTTGGTGCTGCTGCAGGAACTGCTGGAAGTGCTCATGTAGGAGATCTCAGGTGTGGGAGTGTTGTCTTTGTCAGCGGCTTCCAGTGCAGCAGCTTCCAGGGCAGCGGCTTCCAGGGCAGTGGAAGATTTTGTTCCAGAGCATGTATTGGTCTGTGACAAGAAATCAGTTTGTGTCAGAAAGGAGGCTTGCAGAGATACTTCTCATCAGTATTTCAAGCTTTAGGGAACAGCCATTAAGTTCCAGCCCTTCTCAGAGACCGACCTCCTCTTGCCATGACCGAGCTGCGTAGGACTCTTCTCACCCAACTTTGGTCATGTAAAAGTTATGGGTGTAGTTTAAAGTGTCCATTTAGCCCCTTAAATAGTGCATGAAGGAGGGCAGGGACCTGCATGGGACAGTTTCTCCCAGGTATCCACATGCAGCAAGGCTGTGAACTGTGCCTTTGGAGCATGTACTTTGCTGGTGACAGGGAGGCTGCACAGACACTGCAGGCTAAGTGTCTCCCCATTTACAGACACAAGGCTACCTCACATCCCATACAGAGAGAAATTTGTGGGCCCTGTCAGAATGCCAGGAAAACGATGACTGAACTTGAAAGTTCAGAACCCATTTTCCAGGTGTCAGTGGCTGGGGGGGAGGAAACACTTTGTTATGGTAGGATTCCAGCCCTCAGGATTTTCAGCCATGAGGGGCAAGTGCTGTCTGGTCTGAAACAGGCAGCTCTGAATTACAGTAATGAGAGTGCTAGGCAAAGCTGGCTCTTACAGAGTTTGGCTGTTCAGGCTCTGGTGCAACAACAGGTGGAGCTTCGTTGTTGTCTTCCTCCTCTGTATCCTCATAAAGGGAAGAAACAGAAGGAGCCTGAGGAGGGTCAGCTGATGGTGGTTTCCTCTGTGGAAAGACAGCAGTGTGAGCAACAGGCAGTCACATATCATTTAGAACCTTCTTTCTATGCAGCTATCTATCCAGCTGTACTAAGGAGAAATCATAACCTTTGATAGCAAGGGGATTCTAAGTTGCTCCAGCTAAGTTCAAGGGGGCTAATTAGACAGCAGTGCATCTTGTTGTGAACTGCTGTTGTTCCCCCATGGCTAAAAGCAGCAAGAAACTTTCTGTCTGCAAAACCAGACTGTCATCTACTTAAAAGGCCTCCAAGAGACAAATAAAAAACAGCCAGGGAAGCCTTTTCTGCTGATGCGAAGACACTGAAGAAGACTTTATTTCAGCCTTGAGGGCTGGCACTCGATTGCAACAGGCAAAGGTCACAGGCACAATCCTGAATGGCTAGGAATGTCAGGATTAGTTTGCCGCTCACCGAAGGACGGCCTCTTCTGTTTTTAAACACATATTTACCTGCAATGGGGAAAGGAAAATGAAGCAGATGTTAGAAAACTGGCTGTTGTGGGGAATCCCATGGAAAAAGTCAACCCAAACGGAGAGCATTTTTCTTTCACAATATCCCTTCAGTAGCACGGTTCTTTCACACAGGGAGCAAGAGAAGAGCACAATATAAGGCTGTTGTTTTGCTACAACTTCTTGGGCCAAGTTTTCTGCCCTGTTTTGCCAGGGCAGTTTCTATTTTCCTTATTCTAAATTAAATAAAGAGAAACGTGGTCAAGAAAAGACACATTGTCCTTTGACAGTCATTGATTCTGTTCTGCCCAAGAGCTAAAACAGCTGTCCTCTCCTCCTGTGCTCCCCTATTCTCCCCCACACTCTCTAGAAGTTTGCATTTCATCACCAAAGCAAGAGCTATTCGAGCTAACATTGGGGCAGGTCACACTGCCCAACCTATGAATGATGGAATTTAGGGAAAAACTGGAGAGAACTGCACAGTCTTTAGAGGGACTTCTGAGGAGCTCTGCCAATCTGCATTTGGGAAGTTGTATTGGCTGAAGCAACAACTGAGGAAATTACAGACTCCACTGCCACGGACTAACCCGTGTAGGGCACAGAACCCTGTGGGTTCAATTGCAAATGCTGCCCACACCCCCGTGAATGGCTGGAGACACCCCCTTTGGAGCTGATGCCCCTGACATGAGCTTTACCAAAATCATGGTATCTGTGGGGCATTTTGGTTTCAAAGGCAACGCAGTCACTAAGGGGCAGCATAAACAACACTTCGATCCAAAAGCCAGGTTGGCTGCACCTGGAGAAAACCTCTACTTACTTGCTAGATGGGTCAGCAGCCAGGGTTTGTCTGGGTCACAATAAAAAGCATAGGCCATAGGAAAAACCTGGCGAAAGGTGGCACAGACTCGCTGCAGCACTTTAGCCATGCTGGGCAAGAATTCCGCAGCCTGTGCACGCCAAGGAAGAAAAGGACACCCCTGGTGTCCACGTGCAGCCTGCTGGAGGTGAGTGCCTCGACGAGGAGCACCCTCCTGCAACGAGCACGCCAAGCACACTGTGCACACGGAGGCTCCCGTGCACGAGGACAACGGTCTGTGCACCAGGACAACACTCCATGCACGAGGACAACGGTCTGTGCACCAGCACAACACTCCGTGCATGAGGACAACGGTCCGTGCACCAGGACAACACTCCATGCACCAGGACAACGGTCCGTGCACCAGGACAACGGTTCCAGTGACATCACAACAACAGCTGCTCTAGCTTTGCTTGCAGATGTATGCAGAGCCCCTGAATGTTCTCTACAGCTAATGCCAAAAAAATGCTGGAAAATTCTCTTCTGTCACTGGAAGCCTGTCCCACTGCCCTGGAATGCCCTGTACATGGAAAGCCCAAGACTGTGGGTTTAGAAGAGCCAAAACCCGCAGCCTCACAGATCTGCCCCAAGATCCCACACTAGCTGTAGGATGACTTGCAGACATTTCATCCCCATGAAAATCAGGTGCAATTGGTCTCTATCAAAATCTAGAGCTAAAAGCAGGACCCAGCTTGAAAAAGAAAAGAAAGGAATGTCAATGGAAGGAAAGAAAGGGCACAAAACTCCTCTGGAAATGAGCTCTGCCCTTCCATGGAATAAGGATTTGAGGCTTAGCTTGTTTCCCTGGTGATTTAGTGCAGACATCAAGGGACTGTCCTCTAGTGGTGGACAACAGTGTCCTTTAGAAGCTTTATCCTGGACTTGTAGTGCTTAGTAAGGCAAACACATTTGGTGCAATGATCACTGGTGTGTGATTCAAAGGCACACCCCGATACAATTGATTCCCAGCTTCCCAGGGAACACTGTGTGGTAACAAATCTGCCTTTCATCTCTCCAACTCCTTACACTGGGGTGTACCACAGCTGCTGAGGAGGTCTCTTTGTTGAGCTCCTGTAGCTCTGCAGGTTCTCTGCTGTAAATATACAGAACGCAGGGACTCGGAAAACAAGCTGAGAGTGCCCAAGGCTTGGAGGAAATCTTGGGCTCCACCTTACAGGTGAGGGTGTCATTTGAAAAGTGATGCACTTGCTGAAAGCCCCAGGTCTACATTGAAATTCTGTGGATGAAAAATTGCTTTACTTATCCCGTATTAATTGTCCCTTCTTATCAGTGTGCTGCTGCAGTGCTCTGACAGCTCAAAGAAGCCTTTTGGT
The DNA here is from genome assembly GCF_036250125.1 of Pseudopipra pipra. NCBI lineage: Eukaryota > Metazoa > Chordata > Aves > Passeriformes > Pipridae > Pseudopipra > Pseudopipra pipra. The sequence goes on along the minus strand of NC_087552.1, from coordinate 20,414,751 downwards.
CCTATGTCACACCCCTGGGAGCTTCCCTGTGCACATCTCTGAGGCACAAATGTCAGGCCGTAATGGGTGTAAAGAAAGACAGACTGAAAGAAAAGCAAGTTCCAAGAGAAGGTGGGAGAACTTAGAAGGTGGGAGGAGGAGGAAACCAATGGGCCAAAATGGGCAAGTCCCTTCAAAAAAGAGAGTTATGAGGCAGAGACCAAACAGATCAGATGTGGACAGGCCACAGGAAGGCAGGCTTAGGACAACAAGAAGTACATAAGTGTTCCAAAATTCAAAAGCATCATTCCACCCTCGTCCTCTTCTCACTTTTAAACCAGTCAAGCCTGGACTGCAAAGAGCAAGACCTGTGAGATGTAACTTGCTACTTCCGTTTTCTTTCTTTAGGGAATCTCTTTTCTGTTTCAAGCCTCTGAAAGTCCTGAAGAGGAGAGAGGAGGCAACAGGCAAACAATACTCATGTTATCAGTTCACACACTTTAACCCTCTGTGTTATAGAAGAAATTGGATTAACTGTATTCTTCTCTCTGAGTTGACTTGGTTAGCATTAGCACGTCAGCACTAGGAGCTAAAGGAATCGAAGAATTAGCCCCGAAGAGCTGACCAAGAGGAAATTTTTTGATAAAACTAATGCTGTTAACATGGAACTAGCTATATCTGGCAGATAGAATCATGGACTCATAGGGTTCTTCCGGATGGAAAAGACTTCTAAGCTCCTTGAGTGCAACCATTAACGTGGCACTGCCAAGCCCATCACTAAATCATGTCCCCAAGTGCCTCATCTACATGTCTTTTAAATCCCTCCAAGGAAAGCGACCCTACCAGTGCCCTGTCCAGCCTGTTCTTGAAACCCAATCAAAATAAATTAAAAGAAAAAAAAATTTACTCGCAGGGAGTGTGCCACTCTCTACTCTTGCAGCAGACTGTAGAATCATCCTCACCACAGACAAGTGTACCCAGTCAGGACTTCCATCTGGAATGAAAAAGCCCCAGAACTCTCAAACTTCAAAGCCCAGAGTTCTGCTGCTCCCAATCCTTCCTTCTCTGAGAATCCCAAATGATGATTTCATGATGGCTGAGCCCGATGGCCTCCAACCATCACAGCACCCACCAGTCCTTCTCTGTTCACAAACAACAGGTCCAGCAGGTGTCTTCCCTAGTTGGCTCACTCACCAGCTCTGTCAGGAAGTTACCTGCCACATGCTCCAGGAACCCCCAGGACTGTTTTCTCTCTACTCTACTGCATTTCCAGCAGGCATCCCCACCTTCTGTTGCACTTGCAGAGCCTCATACCTATTATCTGGGGAGGGCAGTCACAGAGGAGATGCACCCGCTGTGCCAGGCAGGAACTTGTCACCACTGCCACCTCTCCATTGAGTTACTGTGTTCTGCCAGGTGGAGAGAAGATAGCACATCCTCCGTAACCATATGTCCTGTCTGCCTGTCGGGATTGTCTCAGGGAAGGTAGGTGTGACTCCAGAAGTCTGTCTGTCCCTTGGACTCCCAGATACTTCCCAACATACTTGCCTCATTCAGCTCTGTCACTAAGCGGAGGAAACTCTGGGCACACCTCCCACAGCTTTGCTCACCGCTGCCTAAGAGTGGTGGCCAGCCTAAGAGCAGGGCACAGCCTGCAGCTGACACCTGGTGGCAGCATGATCCCACTGGAGCTCTGTCTGCGCTTTACCAGTCGTGATGGCATCAGAGAGGTCATGGCTTTCTGCTGGTGGGTACTACTCCTCCCTGGCCGAGCTGCCTTAGCTTTTTTTTTTTCTCACTAGTAAGCCAAAGAACTGATCAATGCTGAAAGGAAGCCATGGGAGGAAGAACTGTACCTTTGGATGGGGTGGGTGCAAGGGAAGGAAGTTGGACATCAAACTTCAGGAAGAATACCTATTCTTGAAAAAAATGTGGATGCAACTTCATTTTCCAACCAGAAAATGGCCTTCTGAACTTTCCAATGGGTCAGGATACTGGATATTTTAATGGTTCTGACAAACAAATGCAGTCCAAGTATTTCCAATGCTTTGCCTCTCAAGCAGCTATAAAAATAAAAACAACGAATCACAGAAACTGCCACAAACCTTCAAAGTTTTTCCATTTCAGTGTTTTCACCTTCCTCTGAATGGTTCATGATAGAGATGAAAACAGAAACAGCAGCCAAAAAAAAAAGGTAGAAGGACAGAACTGACCATACTTCAAAAGATGTCGGATTATAGGGACACTAAAATGAAGCAAAGTGGCAAGAACTGACATTTATGGTTCCTTGGTTCTCTATCTGAAACCTTAGTGTATTCTGGATCAGTAGATATATGAATGAAGAGGGAAGGCAAAAGAATGAATCAAAGGAACAAGAACTATTGAGGTCAAGGTCATTAACAGTAAAATTGCTCCTGCTTTTGTACTTGCTCTTTCAGAACATTAGCTATTGCCATTAATTCAGTCCAAAAGGACATGGTACTACACATCAGTCTAAGCATCAGTGTAACCAAACAAAATATAAGGAACCTGAAATATGCCTGGATGCTCTGCAGGGGCTGGAGGAATGCAAAGAGTTAAATTATGGGATGTTTTATGGCTCATGGGCAGGGTTTTACATACATGGAAGGGATGTTCTATAGAGCTTTCAGCATTAATTAGGCTATTGCATAGTGGCCTGTAATGACAGAGAAATGGAGTCAGTGGTGGTCCTGGGCTCTTCTTGTCCTTTTTTTGCTGGCAGTGGTCCACACCCCCAGTTCCCTCTCCTGTGCTGTGTTAGGACTCTAAGCACATGCCGATAACTGAACTAGTGCCATAGTTTAAAGGGGGGAAAAGGGTTGGAGAATGGAGATATTGAGACTTAGGATTGCACCTTTAGCGGCACTGAACAATCATGCCGAAGGAAGTTTGCATTGCTGGCTGTGATGTTCCCTGCAGCTTCCTTAAGCTGAGGAGTGATACAGACATCAAGGGATGTGCAGGATCAGCCTGGAAGTGTCCTATAAATTTCAAAAGGTTTTCCCTTTTTTTTTTTTTAAAGGTCATTGAGGGCTTTAGAGTTTCCAATCAATGCAGTAATTTTATTTTACAACACCTTTCAAAAACCTAGGAGGTCTGTGAAAGGAGATGTAATCCTAAGATTTGCTTTTCAAATCTTTGGTGCAAGTGAAGAACAATTCTGAAATATCCACAGCAATTCCCTCTAATTAAATTCCTTGAGTGTGGATATATTTGAGATCTGTAGGCATTTGCATAATTACCATACTGGATAAATACTTACAAAGTTACAGTTAATTGTCCAATTAATTATGAGAAAATCAATTTGAAAATTTGAGAAGCCTTCCAAGTTGCAGAGTGAAGAGTAGATGAAAGGAAAAGGTAAATTCAATGAAAATGTCATCTAAGTCAACTTCATTTTTAAGACAGTGTGGAGATGTTGGCAGCTTCCATCTTATTGATGTGAGATACATCTCTGCCATTAAGATTTCTAACACCTTTAGCTCTGATCCTCTGAACCTTTGCAGAGTAGCTCAGTCTATTCCAATAGAGACCATTGGTCTCACTGAACCCGGCCTGCTTTCCCTGAGAAAGGTTTGCATGCATAAACAGAGATGCTTGAAGGCTTCTTTGTTTAATAATATATTATTGCTTTCTATGAATTGGAGTATTTTAATTCATTTTTGCAGGCTCAGCATAGTGCTGATAGCAAATATAGCTAGTAAATATGTGATGGTGCCTCTAGCACTGCCTTCAGCTTTAGTGACCCTTATTTGACACAGATTTGTCAGCAGCAAACTTCAGATCAACTTCAACCAAAAGTGAGAGCCCAGGACAGCATGGCTGTAAAGGACTGACTATGGAGAGCAGAAAAGCTCATTTAGGTTTTGTTTTTTAAGGAGGAAAGACCAAAGCCAGTGCCCTAAAATAGAAGGTCTGAAGAGCAGAGGGTAAATTGTCCTTTCCACGTACCAGCATTGCAGTCACTTGAGCATGACAGGACAGGACTGCTTGCCACATTAGGGGGGAAAGTAGCACCTTGGAAGAGTTTGAGAAGTTCTGATATTCACTTTCTTTAATCACTTTAAAGCAGAACCTCTGCTTCTCACATGCTACTTTCCAAGCCTCCTGTGTCTTAGTCATCTTCATGCATCAGGGAGATTTACTTTTGCAACAGTGCTTGAACTGAGGAGAAAATATCTGCAATTTTTATAATGAACACTTTCAAATGTGTATTTATTTTTAGTGAGCAGAGTGCTCCTTTCCTTGCTTTCCCAGGTAATTGGGTATACATCTCCTAATAAATCACCTTTCATTCTTTGCCATTGTCTCCCGATGAACTTTTCCCTGTCACTCACACTTCCTTGGTAGCTTAGAAAGTCTGCCAGTATGAAATATGTTTCATTGATAACAAAGAGTATAGACCACCTGGGTATTTCAGCATCTGAGATAAGTGACGGCTCCCTTTAAGCTCCTGTGACTTTTTTTTTTCCAGGAAAGGTGGGCTGTGGGTGAGAACAGAAATATGGTCAGATATCCTAGATCAGGTGACCATGGGTAACTGTATTGAGTGCAAGTTTTCACAGTTAGTGAAAAAGAGGAAAGCTGGATTTTTCCTAGTGCTTTTCATAGAGAGAACAAGCTGACTTGGAAAGGTTTGTTTTATTTGTTTTTAGGAGATTACCAGTTGTGGTCCTGATTCAAACATACCTATGTTGCTAACCACAAATTACTGATGGTCTCCAAACAATCTTTCAGTTATTTCTTACCACACACTGTCTTACAGAGTGGCACTAGCAAAACTGCTTTTTTTCATTAAAGGAAGGAGGCAGCGTTGAGATGTATTTGGCATTAGGTGATACCCAGGGGAAAAAGTCTTCATAGGATAATATCTGCTGCTCAGGCCCACCAGAATGGAAACTCAATGGTAACTTGTAAGTGAGAGATACATATGAGGTAAAAGCAAATATATGCCAGGCTGGTCTGAAAACTAGCAGATCTGCTTTAAGATGCTCTTAGTCTTACCACCCACTACACTTAAGGACAAGCACAAGGAAACAGCAGGTTTGTACAATGTATGCACTTGTAGGCTCAGAGACATATCACTTAATACCATATTTGTAAAGGTTTTTAGGAGCAGTTAACTTCTAGTGATTTTACTGAGTGCAGACACCTTAGCAGCTCTTGAAGACATTTTCCTTGTATGTGCTTAAGTTACCAGGATGTAAAAAACCCCCAAAAACTAAAACAGTAAAACATTTCCTCATAGTAACATAGCATTCAGGTTTGAGATACTGAGGTAGTTTGGTGGTGGAAGGGGTGTAGATCCCTCAGAAATCCCCAGCAAGGATTCTTCATGTACGTAAATTAATCCCTTCATATCCTTGACTCCAGTCAGACATTTCTGAGCCAAATTCATCAACTCCATTATGGCTGGAAGCAATGCAAGGAGGAGGATGGAGGATCTCCTGGTGTCACCACGTAGGTGTACAGGTCTTTCACCAGCCAGGCACTAGCAGCAGGTCCCAGATGACAGTGACAGTTTCCCTTCTGGACTGAATTGAGCTGCATTGAAATCAGCATAATCTGTCTGAACAAGTCATGCTGCTTAGCAATTCCTCAGAAGGGTCATTCAAGGGCTGCTTTATTCTGTTATGCGAAACATACACCACATTGTGTGGTAATTAGGGCCTTTGTCAGACTTTAGAAAAGTTAGTCTTTTATATAAGCCTGTTACAAGAGCCTCAAGGGCTGTTGAATTCATAGATATTTGCCCCTGTAGCTGCGTGCCAGGTAGCCCCAGACATAGAGCTCTTTCCCACCTAGTTTCATGGTGGGATATCAATATTTGTCACTTGTTATTTTTGGATACAAAACTGGCATTTCAGGGGACACTCGGTTTCCTGTATTTAATAGTCTTAAACTAGAGGATCAGTTCTTCGCCAAGTTTTTTCCTGTTGTACCGCTTGATGGCACACTTGCATTAGCACACTGCAGCAAGACAAATCAACACGCAAATCCTGTCCAAAGTTGTTCCACTTAATTTGTTCTGCATCATGAATGTACCTGTTTAATTGATTAAAGGAATCTAGCACTGTAGTATTGAGTAGGAATAAGCAGGGCATACAAAATAATTACACCAAGAAAGCCCTGTATTTTGCAATTTTAATTGCAGATGTTGCCTGGGTAATTCATTACTTTCTCATTCTTTCAATAAATTTGGTAAGAAACTTGCCTTTGTCCTACTGAGCCTATTTTTCCAAGGGTGACAAATTTTCCTTGCCCAATATTTCCTTCTTCCTCTTTCTAGAAGGCTTGTAGCAGGTTTGTTCATTTCATGTGTTCATGTATGTTTTGGGGTTTTCTTCTGTCCTTTCAGTTCAAAAGCAGCAATAATTGCTACTGAAACTAAACAATGATACTTCTGTTTGGCTAAACTGTAGGTGGAAATTAGTTTATGTACTTTGAATAATAAAATTAGATTCAACCTCATATCAAAGTTATGTTCTCCAGAGGTCTATATGAGGTTAGTAATGAGTATTAAATGTCATCACATATGCCACTTCTCTCTAGTGGTTCTATGCATACCAGTGAATGCTGCAGATGCTTACAGGCCACAGGTAGAAACAACTTGCGGGTCTGTAGGATTTTATGGCTTCATGAAGAAAGTATTGAAACAGTTATTATCTCTTTATGTGGAGAATCTCAATGAAACAATGTAATGAAACCAGAATCTGAAGGTAAAAAGTTTCAAGGACTGGGGTGAAAACTTCAGAGGGTGGCTGACTGTCATAAGGGCACCTATTCAAGGGCTGGGATTCAAGTTCTGAAGGAGAACCTCAAAGGGACAACTGGAAGCACCACAGTAGAAATGCCTGGGTGCCAAGCGACCCTTGGATTTAACATTGCCTAAATCCCACCATCTTTTTTTAAAAAAAAAACCTTACTTGGTCCATAATACAGTTGCTAACAATCTTTTCTGGCCATGACTTTAACTGTCTGTTACTTTGACACTTCATCAGCTCCTCGAGGGCTAAATTAGCGAGTGCATACTTCTTGCCTTTGCTCTGTAATTATCCTTGTTTAACTTTGTGAATGTGTTCTCCTCCCATAACACTCCTTCCCTGCTCCTTCAAATGCACGGATAAAAGCTGGGCTAGAGGTTTAAACCAGGGAGAGCTCATGCTTTTTATGCTGCCTGAAACAACAGAGAGCAGAGTGGGAGCCTCATAAATAAGTGTCATGGGTAGGTAGCACCTGAGAGGTTTTGAGGCATATACTGTCCTGACTTCCTCCATTACCCACTGAATTGCATTGGCAGTGATAATTGCAGCTTCAGGAAAAATAACTGCTAAACAATGATAGCAGTAAAGCCCCACAGCCTTTCTCAATTAAATTAAGTGGAAATTTAGTCCTTGAGTACTACTTCTGAAACTGGCTGAGCAGAATAACAGCAAGCACGTGGTGAGTTGGAGGATAGTGTAGGGCAGGAGAAGACTGCTCGCTTTGCTCTGTGACCACTGTCCTTATGCCCCCCTCTGAAAAGTCAGTGTCCACCTCTGCTCTAGAGCTAGTGTTGGCATGAGAATAAAAACAACAGATTGCAGGCTGAATCTACTCTAACAGAGGCCACATAAGCTGTTGAATTCAGGGGAAGGCCATTACCATCTCTGTAGCTGTCATTTCTCTTCTGGTTTTGCATCAGCAGCTTGTACTACCACCATTATTCATTGTCTCAGCTGCAGTCTCTTGATCTTCGAAGGCTATTTTGGTATTGTTAGAATGTCCTTTCTACCTCATTTATTGCTACCCTCTCTGCTTATCTTGGTACTTCTGTTTTTTATCTACACCATCTGCAAACATCTCACATTTGCTAGTGGGTCTTACAAACTTTAGTCTTGAAAATTGAGATTTTTGTTTCTGTAGGTTCTTGTGTGAGGAGGAACTGGAGTAATTTTTGGTAAAAAAGGAAATATCTTTACATTCATTTGATGTAAACAACCCAAAATGAAGAATGAAGCAAACAAGTAAGAAATCTTTGTCATACTACTTGGTAAATCCACATTTTTTTTCAAATAATATCTGAGAAAGCATTTACTTCAGTCTTCATAAAGGAAGGGGAACAAATTATGAACATTATTTGGGATAAAGATGAGATAGAAAGGACGGGTTTTTATGAAAGAGCACAGCCTGCAAATCAATAAAGCCTTTTAACCTCTTTCTGCAGTGCTTAGAAACAATAACACAAATAAGTAGAAAGGTTTTTAGCCAACCTTTACATAATGTAGCTCTTGATGTGCCATCTCAAAGATTCCAGGCACACATTTCTGTGTCCAAATTGTTCACAGTGCTTAGAAAAGCTATCTAAAACTTTGGGAAGCAGGTGGACACAGCACATGTCTGTATCCTAAGAAATCTGTGTACATTCACCTTTGTTTACCATCCAAAGCTTGTCCACTCCATTCAATTTGAGCCATTTTTCCAATAAAGTGACCAAGCTCTTCACAATCCTTAGGTCTAGCCTGAAGTTCCTTTTCTTCCTTTCATCATTTCTTGTGCCAGTTGCCCATTGCTTTTGGTGTATTTTGAGCAGCAGTTAACCCCAGCACCCTGTGACATGCACTTTATCATTGTAACAAAGCATCTCTGGTCTTGTGCAAAACAGAAGTAGTCATCTGTCTATAAGTGGCCAGACTTACTACAGGCTGTCATGCAGAGTCAGAGGCTGAGAAAAGAGAACTTGTCAGCTTTACCTAGATAAGCCTGTGAGTGTGAAAGACATGTCACATGCAATTTCCATTACAGTTATCATCAGGAATCCATGAGAAGCATGACTGAGTGGAAGACGTGAGGCATGCAGAAAATTATTCCAACTGGAATCCTTGGGCAGTTCCAGGTGCACCTGCTTTCCACAGGAATCAAGGGGATTCTCAAAATTGTCTTACAAGATCAAAGGAAGATCATCCATTACCAAGTGCATCAAGATAGCAACGTAACATTTTCTGATTAACCTTCCTATATTTCCCCTCCCAACTCAAGCAAAAAAGGTGGTAAGTTTTCTCACTGTAAGAAAGCAGGTTTACTATTGTCCAAAAATATCTTACTGCTTTTTCCATCTTCCTGGTTCACTTAAGAGCAGTGTACTATATCCTCCTTCCCTGACACTGGCAACTTAATCCACATGTACAAGCATCTTCTCCTTTTGTGCTGTAGGAGTGATGTGGGCTGTTGGTGGAGTCAGCTTTCAGAGGATGAGAACACCAGGTGTCTTTACAATGAGAGATCAAAAACAAGGATCCTATTCTTTAGCAGCATCTCAAATTCTGTAGCTCCATTAGCCACTCATAGCAAAGGGACTGGCACAATCTGTGCTACTCTGCAGGGAGATCCCACCTGGGAGCTGGCTGCAACTGCAATGAAAAGGGTCATCTTCCTAAAGCTGGGTGTTAGTGTCAACTGGGACAGGTGCAAGGAGCCTTGAAACTCCAACATATACTTGTGATGGTTTCCAGGCACCAAATTTGTTTAAAAGCTGATTGTAGTTCAGGGAGGAAATGAGGTTTTGTTACTTTCATTCACACTCTTACACAAAAGGTTCTGCACCTGGAGGCTAGTAACAGCACAGCATACCTGTACAAACTAAAAATATTGTTTCACTTAGGAAAAATAATGTCCTTTTGAAACCTGCACTTAGTTGAACAAGTGTAGGATGCATAGAAGATCTTTCAGACCAGTGCTACCCCTAGACAAAGTGTTTGTTCATCACTACAGTGCTAAAAGGCATCACTGCAGAAGATCAGCAGCCTAGCTTCAAGAACTAAAGTCAGATAACTGTTAGTTTTGCAAGACAAGTGGAAGCAAAGTCAGCTTGTGTCAATCAGTATGAAAATGTAATTTAATTCAATGCAACAGAAATCAATTTTTTTTTCTCCCAGGATCTAAGATAACTAAATATCACACAGTCAGCCTAATTAGTTTCTGATATTTGTACAACTTCACCTTTAAACTCAGGAAAAAAATTCACAGTTCATGTGTTTATTCTTTATAATTCCTTTCCGTTCTGCTTTACTGCTCAGAAGAAGGAGGCTTACAAAGCTTTATAGTGGCAATAAAATCTTATTCCAATTCAGACTTCCAGTTGGCAACCAGGAGATGGAATCAATGCTCCACCAGATCCATCAGGCCGTCTCTTCAGTATCACTAAAGCAAGCTCAACAAAAGAACACAAAACCAGAGGTCTGTAACCTTTTTTAAAAAATCCCTTTTCTCATCAGTTGCCTTCCCTAGAGAAGTAACAGCAGATAAGCTGCATGACCCTCATTCAAACAGTTATGTGTTCCCCCCAAAATGTATCTGTCCAAGGCTTTTTCAGTATCAGTGGCTTCTCTTAAAGGCACCACTCTGCCATCTCACAGTCCAGGGGTACCCAGGTGCCCAAGTATGGGCCAGGAGCTCTCACAAAGCAACCCAGGTCTCTCTATTGCCAACAAATTTAAGGAGCCCATGCCTTCATATTGCCCTGCCCCACGTTTCCCAGTTGCATTTTCTGGGCTCTCACACCACATGTGGCTCTGCAAGGAGCATTCAGTGACCAGCATCAGAACAAGTCTCATTACCCGTAGCATGGGCAGATCCCTGAACAAGGGGTTCTCAGCCAGTCTGACCAGTCACTAGCACACAGGACACTTATCTTGGAGGTGGGAGACCAGCAGCAGGGTGCTATGAGAACAAGCTAAGGAGGACAAACCAGGGTGCACAGCAACTTCACCGGTGTGGGGCTCACTGCCAAGCAGCACAAGCAGAGCAGACTTGGTGGCAATAACAAGTCCCAGCAACAGCCCAGCAATCATCAGACAAACATTCAAGGATTAATCAAGTTCCAGAGCAAGCTAGGAAATCTGATAAGCAAATTGGGCTCAGCAGAGAACAAGGCTGAGCCCAAAACATTTTACACAGTTTACAGAAAGGGTAGAAGTGTTCAGACCTGAGTTTACATAGAGCTCCTGGGCTATGGGTGAAGGCTGGAGGCACCAGGAGAGGTTGATGAGGGCAATTAGAGTCTATTAGCACCCTCATTCCCAGCCAGCTGGCTTTCCTCAGGCTCCTTTGCATAAAGAATTTTGCTGCTGGTCCAGGAGACACAATCAGCCACTTTGGTTTCTGAAATCCGGACTACATTTCCTCAGTTAAAAGAGTTTTACTTTTTATAAGTGTCTCAAGCAGTCTTCTGCACTCATCCCTCATCCAAGATGAGTTTTGTAATGGTTGAACTACATTGGCTCTTGCACTTGGGTTTGCGCCCTAAGCCCAAGAGAAGTGTCATTTCTGAGACCCTCGTGACATCTCTTTTCTAATTTGCCCTAAACCACTATGCTTTTCCTTCATACACCTCTCTTTAATATTTTTCCAGGCTCACATGCTTGCCATAAGCACTATCCTTGAAGAACAAAGCTAGGACTGGGAGTTTCACAGGCATTCAGAACAGGCGTGGTTCTGCTGTGCCTATAACCCAACCTGAAAAGCCCAAAGTCATACAGGTACTAGAGGATAAAGCACAGATTTTGACCTCCATATAATTAATGCCATGTTCTCTAGACCACAATAAGCACTTTTATAAAGCCATGCTCACCGAAGGGGGCTTCACATCATACTGTATCTATCCAGAACTTTCTTGGCAACTGTTGGTTCGAGAGAGAGGGGATGGTTGCTTTAGCAGAGCTGTGTGTTCCTTTAAGTGCGAAGTCATGATAAAGTGAGAGATGGAAATCTGCATGGCTGTGCAACGTGCAGTGATAAAGATGATTATAACCTCCAGTTCTCTTTAAACTTACCAAGGGCAATGGGGTGAGAGCTTAGTTAATCAATCCTGAGGAATCCTTTCCTGCTATCTTTTCCATCAGCAAAAGAATGAAATCACAGATGATGAATATGATTCATACTCAGGGAACAAATGCATAAGAAGCTCAAAGTGCAGTTGGCTCAACACAGCTTAATTAAGACAGGCATTGCAGGAGACTGTTGACAATGCCCTCTCACATTTATTCTTTTTTGAAGTGGCTACATCCCAATTAGATAGGGTCTTGAAGTAAAACTGCTCTAAAACTGAAGGCAAAGGGCGTGTCACTTCCCTAACACTTAAATATGTTGGGACAGAAGTCAGTGCTAGTATTCCAGGCAAGGCACATATGTAAAAAATTGTATTGGGATCAGTGTGGTTTGCCACACATGTAGCTGCTGGAGGCTTTTGGAGGGATTACCTGAGTGAGAAGTTGGTTATTGGCAAGAGCTGAGGCACAGTATAAAAACACAGTCCTGCACTCAAAAGCTTGCAATTCAGTTCCATTATTGACTCTTGGATTAGTTATAGGATTGCAGAGGTAAAGAGAAATGGATAAAAATATTAAAATTCAGACTGGCAGGGGAAGCAACTGGGGGTGAGGCCAAGCCTCTACAGCACAGTTGATTGCCAGTGGTGGCAAGAATTCTACACATGGTTGAAAATCTCATTGTCAGATTCCCATTGGAGTTGATCATAACATGTAAAACAAAGTGTCTCTGTAGAATCAGAGCTCCAGTCATTCTCTGCTAAGACGAACACTGCCCTACAAACAGGGACATTAAAAACATCACACGTGGTGTCAAAAATGAGAAACCTAACTTTTTATAAATGAAAGCTGGTACTGAAGCATAACCACTTTAGAATTTTTCCAGGAAACCTCAAAACTCTCAAAACTTGCAAGGTTTGTGCTTAAAATCTCTGCAGATCTGACTTACAGAACCGGATAATTTCAGAGAAAAATCAGTCCTGTAGCCATAATGGTTCCTGTTCTTGTGAGCAGCAGAATTAAAACAGTTTAAGTGATGGAAAACAAAGGAAAGATGATCCCTTGGAAGGAATACTTCTCTAATAGAAAATATATTTAATTTTCCCTGTGTTTCATTAGTTTAAAAATTGTCTAGTTTCAAGCTGGAGCTTTTAAAGTCCAGGATAATTTGCAGTGCACTAGCCTGTCAGAAATCCTGATGAGAGCTTGATTCTCAACTTCAGGTCCAGTTTTGTCTTTTCAACCTTACTTGCAACTTTCTTTTCTTATAAATTGCTGAATAACCCACTCAGATTTCAACTTTTTTCTGTATTGACTTGTCTCTTAATCTTTGTCTGTCATTAATCTTTCATGTATACTGGAAATTTGGCTGGACTTTGCCTCATGCAGCCTGCTTTATGCTACTCAAAAGGCTCAAATTAAAATTACAACTTTTGTGTCGATTATCCTTGAATCAGAAAGATATCCAAAGCTCTTTCATGTTTCGCAGCTGGCGAGAAATGAGATCTATGTGGGAATGGGAGATGTTCCTGTCAAGAGTTAATAACAGCATTAATCTCTGGATCACTGTGGCTATATCCACATTGGGCATAGGATCAGGGTCAAACATTTAGTGGCTGAGAGCACAATTGACCTTTGAGATCATGGAAGGGACAAATATTAGCACTCATTATAATATTGCTAGCATCTAATAATGATGTAGAAAAATATGCAGCTGTTTTTCTGCACTACTACTGTGTATATTAAGATGCCATGTGTATGGTGTAGCTTAGAGCAACCCCAGAGCAGCTTTAAATAATGTGACCAGTTCTGGTCTTGAGAATTAATGCATTGGAAACAGCTTTCTCATAGTCTGCAGTTTCTAATAGGTTAATCAGTCTGCCTCAAGAAGCTGAGAGTGTTCAGTCTGATGTATTTGAAGGTAAAGAATAGGATTTTCTAAAGCTTCATGATTAATTTTGGTTATTTAGTAAGACATATCAAGGAATTGTCTAATTAGCAGATCTGAACATCTGATCCCCTGTCTGCTCTTTGGTGAGCATGAGGGGCTGTTTGGTACTAGTTTTATTTCCAGTGTGTCTGAGAAGAGAGATTTTATTTCATTAACCTGCACATAGGTAATTCTCAGATCACCATCCTGTTATTCCTCTGTGGGATAGATGTATATACCCTGTCGGATGCAAAAGGTGTTCAATTTTAGTGTTGAAGGGCAAGAAGCAAACTACAGTCATCTTTCTGGAAACTGGCAGTCACACCACTGTCCCTTATGTTGTTGTTGTCAGAGAATGGGTAGGATGTAATTCCCTTCATCTCACGCAGAAATTACTTGGCCATGTTGACATTTGCAGCCCTCTGGGACAGCCCCAGCTACTGACCTGTTTGCTAAACACTAGTTCAGCTGTGTCAGTTCTGTTGAAAACTATTTCCTGGCATTTGTGTTCAGCTCACACTATTTTGAAATGTCCCAGCCACGATTGTTTTCTTTCTTGAGGAAAATAACCTCTCTACTTAGACCATTGAAAACCTGGGTGTTAAATGCCTTTCATGTCTTTTATCAGCACTGTGTGCCTGCCTTCTCTGTTGTGAGGAGCCATTGCTGTTCATAGAGTGCCCATTTGTCATTCTTCACGTCCACACATGTTAGTGGGGTTGTTTCTGAGAAGCTGCGTGGCACAAAATGACCTCTGAACACTCTGGGCTGTGTGACTGCATTTATGCTTAGAAGCAAAAGAAGCACAGTCCCTGAAGCAGCAGAAACAGCAGCATCTGCCTTGGGCTGTGAGGGAAGCTGAGCCCTCAGAGACACAAAAGCCTGAAGCTATTTCCTTCTGTCAGTTTTTCAACTGAAGTCATTGGGAAATTACTGAGGACAATACATCCAATTAGAGAGATCAGTTCTGCACCTCATGACAGCAGTATGCAGTATGCATAGTTCCTGCAGCAGCAGGCAGTAAAAATTACTCACAGGCAGGCCTGCAATTCTTTGAACGTACTCGCACTGCAAGCAGCATAGACAGGGACGAGGTTTCTGTTTGCATGGCAGCTCTAGGGCAGCTAGATAATAATTCAGGTTGGAGGACAGTGCTTTTACTTTCTCCCCTCAGTTCTGTGTTGTAGACATCTGTAAGCACCACAGGTGTTACCCACATCTCTCTTAGCAAACAGGTTTGAATAGGTATTATTATAACCATTGCATTTCGGAAGCAGCTATCCTGTACACTTAAATGGTGCATACTCCAAGGAGATTCATTTGGGGCTTATGTTTTACCCACTGAGATAACGTGACCTGAGATTCTGTGATTCAACAAGACAGACAAATGCATTGGAGTGGGGAAAAACTACAAAACTGGATGTGGAAATGAGTTAAGTTTTATTAAATTGTATTTTTTGTCCAGTGGTTTTATCAAAACCACACACATTTATACAGTAGGGAAAGAAAATATTGAAGGAGACAGGGAGTCTGGTATTCTGATAGTAGACCAGAAATAGATACTGATTTGCAACCCATTTAGAAAAAGGCAGTAGCAATCTGGGCCGCCTTCGCAGAAATTCTCTGGAGCACTCATTTCTTGAACATCATGCTGAGTCTGGGCATTGTGTTATCAGTAGGGAGAGGTCAGAGCTGAAAGAGAAAAAATTGATGAGCAGGTCATTGACTTGGGATGAACGACTTGTACAGTATGAGAAAGATTAAAAGTACTAAAGTGATTTATGCCAGCTGAGGATCTGAGCTGGCTAGTTTAGTTTTGGCCACTAGCCAACCTAAAGGGTGAGAACAGAGCTCAGCAGTCTGCAAATAACTGAAGGCTGTTAAATACCAAGGAGGAAATTAAATGATTTAATGAAGCACACAAAGGTGTAACTAGAAGTAGTTGGACTTAATTAAGAAAGGGAATATTGTAAATGAGTATCCAGAAAGCTTCTTGCTGATGAAATATGATAGTCTGAAAATCACCTTCTCCTGAGTCTTAAAACTGGGTGTGACAGAATACAAATGTCTTGCAGGTTGAGAAAGATTGTGTGTTTATAGCATACAAACTTATAGCTGTTTTGCAGTCTTGAGCTCTAATATGTGCATCTTACCTGTTGCAAGCCATCATAGATGTTTGAGACTCATAAACACAAATCCACTGTATTTTTTTGCTACCCTGAATGAATATCTGGTCCTCTTCCATCTGAAAAAAACCCCACAAACCAATAAACAACCCTAGCTTATAAGATATGCTTAGTAGAGAATTGGTTTTATGGTTAAACGGAGAAAAGTGATGATAACTATATGGAAGAGTAGCCATGATAGGCCTTGCAAAGTTCTCGGATCAAAAGATGTTTTCTGAGCTGTCTCAAAATTCTTAGAAAATGTCCCCCCTGCAGTGAGGACACTGCAAAGAGACTGTACAGCTGCAAACAGGAGAGAAACTTGAGCTTGGCTGGAGCATTCAGGTACCTCTGTGATGAAGAGACACAGAGTTGTTGCTGCTCCCCTTACCTTAAAACCAGTAGCGACCGAGTAGGGGAGTAACACTTACGTTTGTGAACAAACTGAGAATCATTAGCTGAGATATTTGAGAGACAGAGATTATTCTGAATTTGCTAAAATGGCCACATCTGAATTTATTTCACAGCTCATTAGGGAGCTGTGTATAATAAATTACACAGCATGTTATGTTCAGCTAACCTGCCAGCTCCCTGTTTTTTTTATGCTCTGGGTTGGTGAATGTGAATAAACGAATAGTACCAATTCGACCATTGTTTCATTTCCAAATGACAGAGACAGTGACTTGACAGGGTTTTTTTTTTCTATCTGTTGAACCTAAAGGGGTTTCTGGCAAACCTAGAGGTGATTTTTCTTCATTCTACATCCATGAGGGCTGCTTCCAGTTGATAACAAAAGACATATTAGCAGGAGGACAGAGCTACCTAAAGGCAGGAGGGTCTATTTTTCTTTCCTAATTGTTGCTCACAGGAATAGTTCCTCTCTGCCCAATAATTTCCACTGCCCAGTGGTCAGGATTTTTGGACAGGCTTGAGATGTCCTGTATGCCTCAAGGACATGCTGGACATGTCCAAGTCTCAGCCTTGCCATTTTGTTATTCACTTTGGGCTGCGGTTTCATCTGGCTGCTGCACAGCATTGGGCATAGGGAAAAGGCCTCACTTCAGTTTCCATATATAATTGCTGCATGTTTTGGTCTTTTTAACTTGACTGTGTAGTCCAAGTTTGCTTTGTGGTCCCACCTTACCATTTCCAGAGTTGTGAGAAGACACAGTTGCTGATGTAGGGGAGAGTACCAAAGCAGGAAGAATTTCTTTATGCATTTTTTTAAACAATTCAGCTTTTCAAAGAAGAGGGACTTTTTTATTTCTGCTACCCCCACCCTCCCTCAGAATTTGAACCTGTTGGGCAAGATTTTCTTATTTTTACTTAATCTTTTTTTTTCCCTTTCCTGTTTCACAGTTATTACCCAAAATAGATCTCTGTAGAGTGAGAAAATGTTTCATTAACTTCTTTGGTGCTCCTAGGAAAGAATAACTCATTACTGGAACTAGTAAAACAAAGTAAAATATACATATATATGTATATATGTATGTCTGTCTGTCTTATAGCATTTATGCTTTCTCAAAGCAAAAGCTTTTGAAGATGAACAGGGAGCTTTAGGGAGATGTTTCACTGTGGAATGTTTCCATTTTCTGTCAGCACCATTCATCAACAGGATTATTTTTTTTCACAAACTGGCTGTTCCAGGCCATAATGATGGCTTTACGAGAATGTGTGGGGACAATTCCTGTTTCGTGTATGGCATGTTTGCATTAAATCTGGTCTAAACACAAAAACTGTGCTATCTGTCTATACGAATTTCCCAGTTGATTTCAATAAATCAACTCTGTCCATTACTGATATGCATTTTAGGTTGGAGAGTGCTTTATTCAGTGTTTCAAGAGTTGTTGAAAGAAAAAAATAACACCCTCTGACAAGTACTGGGTACTCTTATCTCATCTAAGGAGTGCCCTGTGAAAGAAGTGTGTCTTTACCAAATCAGGTTTCAAACAGGCATAAGATTGGTGCCTGTATGGATTTGAATTCTTCCATAAAGTAAGTCACAATGTAGGCTTTGATTTACTGGCTGGTATTAAGGGATCAGTAGCATTCACAAGGACATGAAAGTAATACACGGGTGTTAAGACACCTGAAAACAGTGGCTGCATTTTTAAAACCAGCCTGTTCCAGCCTGTGGGATGAGGCTGGGGTTTTGTCTGCTCCTGTGCTTGTGTGGCAAAGCAGTTCATGCACTGAGCCAGCATTTGAGCACTGCAGGAGCCTTGCAGCAGGCAAAAACTGTGAGCATAACTGGAGGCAGGCTGTGCCATGCCTCTGTTTCACCAGCTGTGACCAGGGAAAAAATTGCACTCAGCTTCTTTATATGTGCTTTGATGACAAGTGGTCTGCTGGAGCCAGGCAGCAGGGCTAAGAAAAATGACCTGTCTTTATTTCCCTTTGCAACTGGTAACACTGTTAAACATCCATCCCCTTTACTCACACATACACCCAAAGAGCTCTGCAAACTTCTGACACGGACCTAAGTAGGGGATGGAAACAATCTGCTCTGTGCAACAGAATACAGGGATTTCTGTTTTCTCAAAGCCATATATTCTACCTTAATTGCTTTCCTGTAATAATATAGCGATATGGTGTTGGCTTTGTATGAATAATTCAGGGCAGTAAAATGATAAAGTTATCAACAGAAGATGGCTTACAGCTGATAATTTAATGCAGTTCACAGATATTTCAAAGACAAAAAGATATATCTGCAGGTGGAATCTGAAATACCACACTGAGAATGTGTACAAATGTATTAACTGTTACTGGGGTAGAGGAAAAATAAGAGTCAACTGAAGATAGTGAATAAAATATTTTTATATACCCTGAATGTATGCTATTGTCTTCTAGTAAATAATGAACAGAAGATCTTTGCAAAATTCAGATAATCTCCCGTGCAATTGGTACACTGTATTTTATGAGGAGGAATGGGAAGACTTGAAGAAGACTCAGAACTCTTTTCTAGTCGGAGGCTTAATAAATGTGGTAGTATGTGTGCAGCAATATATAAGGAGGCAGATTTTGTGCGTGGGCTACACATATCAGAGGTCTAGGGCTTCGCACACAGAAACATGCCCTGTGTGCAGAAGCTCTACTTTTTTTGTCCCACTCACTCCCCAGGTCTCCATGCTCTCCATGATGTAGGAGCGGTGATCGAAAGGAACAACTGAAAGCAGGTTAAAAACAAAACATGAATTGTTGCAGCCCTGAGCTTCCAGGATACAGTTGTGCTTTGTGCTGCCTCTCTGGCCCAAGTTAGTGCTGGAAATGGAGCAACTGAGGGAAACATCAGAGTAAAACTCAAGTGCTACTACAATCTCCCAACAGCTTCAGCTGTGCTAACAAATGTGAGAGCAGTCCACATTTCCACAGCTCCCCAGTTCCCATGGTGGAGTGGACCTGTGTGTTTTGCTCCCTGCTTGGAGCATGGGGAAGGTGGGGAACCTCTTCATAATGCAAAACAGGATGGCCATTTCCTGTGCAGCTATGGCAAGCCAGCCACCAGGAAAAAGACAGACCAAGATGTTCTATCAAGCAATCTTCCTGCTGAATCCTCACTTCTGCACCTCACCCTCGAGGGAGATGGTTTTCCCTTTCGGTGTCTTGATATAAGCACTTGGAAAAGAGGGAATGCATGAACGCACATTTGGAGAATTGCCTGAGGCTCTTTGCAGTTTCAACCTCTGCCTCTGCTGTGGAGGCTCAAAGGGCTGAGTTGTGCCCACCCATGCAGGTTCCATACAGCCCACTCAGGAGGCAGTGTGGGCACAGCCAGCCTGCTCGAGAGCGCTGCAGACTTTGCAGCCTAGACCTTGAGAACTACGTGTCAGAGACCATGGCTTATGAGCTGCTTTGGAGAACAAAGACCGTAAAGATGGAGGCTTTGAATTTTTAGGGACAAATCTCAAGTAATTTTTAAGTTTGGATCACAGTTTTCTTTATGTAAATCCATGCAATTAGGTTCTTTGTGTCTGTTGACCCTTGAGAAGCACCTTGCAAGCACCACTAGAGATCTGCCCCTGAAATAAGCTTGAAGATTTCTCCTGTATTAAATTGCCTTTTTAATATGTCTCTCTCTCTTTTTTCTTTTTTTTTTTTTAAACATTCCTCCCCTTTCAAAGAAAATGAAAGAGGAATCTTTACTCTTCAGTGTCAGAGAAAAAGAGAAAAAAAAATCTTGACTTAATGGTCTTGTCTCTTTTTCCTCCCCATTCTATTACCCTTTACACTATTCATTTACCTGTTTACTATTAAAATAACCATCTGATGGTGGCATTACTTCATGAAGTGATACAGATATGCTAAGTGGAGTGTGACAGATGAATTCCATAATTTGAAAACCTGCTAGCTATGAGGTAGCAAGCAGTGCCTTTTTTTCTGCCTTTATTGACTATTAAAGCTCCATTTTGCAGCACATACTGTTCCAGTGACATGGTTTTCCATGCAAAAAAAGTCTTGTTTTTTTTCTGAAACCAAAAAATCTTCCCATCTGTGTTTGTGTAGGCTATGTAATAATGGGATCATTTATTCAAGCCAGAGAAGATAGTTTGTTTTGTTAAGAAAACGGCTTTTGATTACCTTCCTTGAAACTAATTTTTAAAATATGTAAATTAAAAGCTTGCATATTAATTGCAGGGCATGCAAGTGCCATTGGCATTCTTTCAGTATACCTGTGCCAGAGCTGCTGCTGGCTGGAATGTGACAAGGCAAAGGGTTGTATAAATACATCTGGTCTGAGTGATCCTGATGGGAAATCTGACCACAAATACTTAATTCCCTTATGTGATTGCTTTCTGCTCTAATTACTTTGTGAAAAGACAGAATGATTGTCTTTTCAATAAGCTGACATACTTTTTAGATTGAAACTGTAAAGTGTTTTTCTTCAGTGGAGGTTTCCATTTTAATGGACTAGCAGTACTTACCAACTCAGCTTATCTCTTTTTGGCTCAGTTCAGTGCAGTAACAGCTGAGGAGTAACTTCATTAAACATGTGCTGTGTGGCAGGGGAACACTGCTTTGCCAAAATCTATACTTATTGTGAAGTATGTTATTTTAACAAGGGAAAGCTAGGATTTCATTATACATTTATTCCCATAGTAAAGATAATTGCATTTGTCCCTCATATAGCAACTTTCACAGACCTTAATAAACATCAATTAAACCTAACCTACCCATTTATTCTGCAGCAAAAATGATAAATATCCATCTTTAAAAATCAGTTCTCAAAATAGGCTTTTTCTAAATGTGTATCTACTGTTTATTGGACTATGTGGTGAAAACGAAAGATCAGATCTTGATCTTGGTTATCCCCTAGGGAATGACAATAAATGTGCTGGGGCTAACAGATTTATGCAGATGTTTTCAGAATGAAAAGCTTGTCTGCAAATGTTAATGTTGGAATGGTGGCCTTGTCCTTCACTCTCTGGTAGTAGGTGTTCACGTGCACTTCTCTGAGAATGGGGTAGTAACTTAAGCCTAGTGTGAGTCCTGCGCTGCTGGAAAGATTTTTGTAGCTGAAATCTAATGTGCAGTTTCTGATTATGCACAGAGTGACTGGATCCTTGCCTACCTTTTCTGAGAAGTCTGCTAATCCCAAAATTTTGGCCATGGGGTGACGAAAGCAGATCAGAAAGCAGATCTTTCATTCCTTGTGAGTTTCTGATGGTGGGCATCTAAAAGATGTTCAGGGAGCCCAACCTTAGGTATGCAACTCCATGGAAAGGGGAAGATTTTTTTCCCAGGCTCGATTAAGGTTCCTTGATTTACCTTTTGTTCACTGACTGTGTATGTAGGAAAGGTATAAAAAGCAGTTTCCTGGGGCAAATGGTGTGAATGGCTGTATTTTATTAATTTCTAGGCTAAAATTATCTGAATGAGATGACGAAACTGAAAACTCTCAAAGTCTTTTATCCCATAAAATGTTACTATCCTTTTTAGGTTTCACAATATTTCATTTTTTAAGTGGGTTTATTTGGTTACTTTTAATCAAGAACAGAAACATGCTGGTGTTATTCAAGCAAAACCAAATTTTGTCTGGCTGCTGGAAAGAGTTTCTTTTTGGTTTGTGTTGTTTCTGAGCTCAGCCTTCAGGTCACTGTCCACTGAGCCCCCTGAGGCCTTCAGTTTTTGGTAAGCTCCCTCTGGCCAAACGCCCAGTCCATGCTAATGCACTTGCTGTGATTTTCAAAATTCTGCCCAGATGGTCTTTTCCTCTGGAATAGTTTATGATGCTCAGTCTCCCATTTTCCTCAGGGGAGAAATATATAATTTAATTTGTGGGTTTCAGTAGTCTTACTAATGACTTGCTGCTTGTTCTGTTGTTTTTAAGGAGTTACAGATGTCCCACTGGCACTTTTATATTGTCCTGTGTTGTTTCCATCAGTTGTTGGATTTCAGGAGGGAGAGATGTAAACTGTACTTCAGCTTCTTTGAAACAAAGCTGACAGAATGGTTGAAAATGAGGCACATTCTGCTGCTAAATATTTTGCCTTCCTGGGTTGCATTTTGCAAGAGACAGTTGGAAAAGTATATTCATGAGAGAAACTACTGAATCTGAAATGCTTGTCTCTCAAAGTCTAAAGGGCATCAAGTAGGAAACCATTAACTTTGGGCACAGAACTTGCCCTTTAGCAACACACAGAACATTATTAAAACAACCTTTAAGGATTTTGCTGGTGAAGAAGTCTGACTACTTCTTTATCACCATCTCAGCAGTGCTAACTTAAGGCACGGGCCTGAGGAGCTCAGCCTGTCTCCTGATCCGACAGGTTTGCGCATCGTGCCAATGGCAATGACTCCAGCCAGTGCATCTCTTATAACAGGGGACCTGCTGGGCTGTGTGTGTGGCACTCCTGGGACCTCTACTGTTCTCGAAAAAACCTCTCTGTTGAGGAGTGTTTTTAAAACGGTGTGCTGCAGTAGTTAGCATATAATAACAAGAACTATAAAAGCAGAACAAGCAGAAATTATTTTAGTCTTACCTGGTGGTAAGTTGTGCAAAAAAAAGATAGAAGGCTGCTATGTTCCTGTTCTGACAGATTCATGGATTCTTTTTTATCCTTGAGAGCTACATCTAGCTGAAAACAGAAATGTTTTCTGGGAGTAACATCAAGAGAAATTTTTTTTTTTTGGCCCTGTTCATTAAAGCTGTATTTTTATTCCTGATGAAGAATGAAGTGTTTAGGTTTAAATGGGTGTTAGTCTGCAAGGAAGTGTTTTGAAAGAAATGTTGCTAGAGGGAATTTTGGTTTCCTCTATGTAGGTAGTGTCCTGTGCTTAGCTTACAACAAGCTGATACCAGTGGTCAGTCAGCTTTGTTCTAAATGCTGTGAATTCAGAGAAAAGCTGTGAATTCAAATGTTCATTACAAGCCTGAGTTTCTAATAGCTAAACCTACAAAACAACTCCTGCAACAGACAGTGATCAAGTGTCTTTAGTAGTTTTTTCCATGCTGTATTTTGCATGAGAAGTCATCTTCTTTTTGAGAACAGAACGACAGTCCCAGGTCCTCTGTATTAACAACAACAGCAGCAAAGCAGGTTCCTTATCTGTAAAGAAACTTGCAGGCACAGACAGTTGCTGCTGGGGCTGACATAATGCAAAGAGCTCTGGCACAAAGACCGCTAAATTGGATGGACTCAGGTACAGCATCTGTGGTGCTTGTACATGGTTTGCTCTCACGGGAAAGTTGCAGCAGAAAGCAGTTGGAGTCGTGTCTTTTGTATGGCAGTGATGACCAGTCATCTGCAGCTCTGGAGAGAGAGAAGAGAGAGACTGTGAAGGTACAGTGTGGCTGTCACGCACGCACAGCGAGAACCCTGGTCAGCTCACACCTCCCAGTCGGCACGACAGCGCAGTACACAAGGATTATGTCAAAGTGCATTTGCAGCAGTACATGGTTTGCCAGACATCTGACAGCTTGAGGTGCTGGGCACATGGAAAAATAGCTGATGGTGAGAAAAGAAAAAGAAAAGCTATACCTTACTGCTTTTCAAAGAATTGGTCCCATGTCCTGTCTATTGAGGTTATATAGGATACGTAGCAACATGGTTGCTGGGTGTGGGTCCTTTCAAATGCAGACATACTCCAGTCTCCTGCTGGAAGATAGCACATGTAAGCCAGGGTTCTTGTAAAAAAAATAAATATTATATATCTCATCAGATTGTCGAACCAGCAATAACTGCATCAAGTCCCACTAGGCAACTGTAGGTTTTCCCTTTCCACCAGTTAATTTCTAGTCCTGGAAGATTGCAGATGTGATCTTGAATCTTCTTTCATTTCACTCTTATAAATAAGCAGCACCGTCAGTCTTTTAGAGTACTTCCTACAGCTGGATATAGAGGGAGTACATTGTTTCTACCCAGGGGCTTTATTCTACAGCATTTTGAAGTTGTCTGTGGATGTGAGTTGCTTTCTGCAATAGGAACTTGTGGGGAAGCATGTTCTTATCTTACCTGTAATCCTCCAGTGTTCCTTCCCAGACTGCTAAATGTCAGGGCTCTCCTTGTCTTATCTGTCTGTATGACCTTGCCCCCAGGATGGCTATGGAAATTGCAGGAACGCTTTACAGAGACAGTTGTCAGCCTGTGAATAGCATCAGTGTTTTTGGTTTTTGATTTTTTTCCTCTTTTTAAGAAGCAAAGATAATTCTGACAGCTGGATGTAACCACATGGTAGTTGTCCTGCCATTGTTTGCAAGCTGGTCACAGTCATTCCTGACTAGGAGCTATTAAAGTGGAGCTCAGACTCCAGAGGTGTTGAGTGACATGCTGTTGTCCTAATGTGTCAAGCAACAAGTGCTGTCTTTTGGCAGCCCGAGCTTACATATCAGTTCTGTCAAGGTTTTAGAGTCTACTATGGCAATCACTTGCTTTGGCTGTGCTTGTCCTTAGAGCCAAACTACTTATCGCTGACTTGTCACATGCTAACCAATAAAAGCAGCAGCAAGCCTCTCTCCTTTGGACTTGTTAGAGGACAAGGGAAGTCTGTGCTTTGCAAACCTCACACAAATTAGTGCATTCTTCTCTGTGAACTGTGCAGTAGAGAAGAAATTTGTTTACATTAAAATGTTTCTGTGCTGATGCTGGTGTGATAAAACAAAGCAAGAATAAACGGGGATTTGCCAGCAACAGAGAGCCAGGTGGAAAATTCTTTCTTCACTAGGGATTCAGATGTTTCACAAGAAGCCACAGGAACTTTTCTGGAGCTAACAGTATCATTTTGCCTGGCGCTCAAGCTTAAAACTGTGTTCTTTTCAACTTGTTCAGGTTGCTGTGTGGTATAATACCCTGACAGAGATGAAATGCACACTTATATCTGCATTTCTTTCTGGTAGTTAACAATGGAAGACAGGAGAAGCCTTGAGCTCACATGAGCTCCATCCTCTTGTGTATGGCAGGATGCCCTGATGCTGTATTGAGATTCATCAACATTATGTCTGTGGGTAGATCACTTCCCCTGCAGATCAGTTCTGCTTTGTCCTCAGAGTACAAACTTGTGGCATGGCGCAGGAGTGCACAGGCTGGATCCTGAACATGATCCAAGTGCTACAGCCCTCTGCTCTGAGGCAGGTGGGTCCTGGAGAGGTATTCAGAGTCCAGCATTGAGCTGCCAGGGCACACTGTACTTTGTGTCGAGGAGGCAGGTGTCTCAGCATGGGGTCCTCATCTGAATTTTAACCTTGGAAGTTACACATGGAGTCAAGAGCCTGATCTCAGGCTTGTTCTCCAAGGAGCAGGAGGTAGTCAGGAGGCAGGTCTTTCTGTGCCTGAGCTCTAGAGCTGCATCATGTTTAGTCATGAGCAAAAGGACCAGGTTGCTCAACTAGTTTGTGAGACATCCAGCTCTTATAGTTCAGCATGGCTCATGCGAGTGTGCTACTGGACACCCCACGGAACCACTACTTGCCATGATTCTGTCAGCATTGCCCAGTCTGGCTGAATTTTCTAGGAAAAGGCAGATTTTATTTCAGGGCATATGGTGGCTCCAGGTGCTGTGAGGATGGCAGGTTTGATGAGGTGGTAATCTAGACCACATGGACCTGATAAATTTGTGGTAGTAAGTCTGATACTTCCACCAAAGCCTGCTGCTAGCAGAATTGCCTGGCTCAGCACTACTTCCCATGCTGGACCAGACCCCAGCCTAACAGAAAAATGGTCTGTTCTCAGGTAAAACTTCTTTCTGCTTCTGAAGTATAAATAAGGAGTGGGTTTTTTGTAGTGCCTTAAATATGATAGATTTCCTGTGCTGTTTTAAACAATAGTAATGAGGACACCCTGGTCTCTGATGCAGTCTTGTCAGAAATATTGGACAAACCAGCAGGCACTTACTAACCCAGGACAATACCCAAACTGGAGAAGGGTCACTTCTTTATCAGGGTTGTTACTGAGAATAGTAATAGGCTGGGGGCAGATGATTTATCTGTACAGGCAGAAGAGTCTAAACAGGAGAATGAAATTATTATTATTGTTGTTGTTATTATTATTAATTCTCTCTGATGAACATGCTTCCTTTTTTTTCCTCTCAATTTTGCTGCATGGAAAATTTTTTCCAAACATTTTAAGCTTGAGAAAAACTGTCACTGAACAACAGTTCTAATGAAATAAATAAAGTCTTTTTTTTGTTTACTTGTCTAATTCCAAGTTTTCAGGAATTGTTTCTCAAAATCTTTTGGCTTTGAGAGAAAAATGTCACAAGAATATTTTTTAGTCACAAAATGATTGTAAAAAAAGACTGATAACTTTTCTTTTAGCTCAAGAATAATTTTTGGGCTGAGCCTGAGTATTAAAAATGTCATAATAAATGGCAACTTTTCTGGAAACTTGAAAGTTTGTGAAAGAGGGAGGTTATGCTGACAGATGTTTCAGAAGCTTAATTAATGAAGTCCTGAAATTAAAAAGTACAATTTGGCTTCTTTCATGAGAAGAAATACCATGTAACATTTCAAAAGTAATAAAAGACCAATCATCCCAAGAACTTCAGACAATAAAGAATGATTGTAAAATAGCAGTTAGGTTTCTTTTCATCATTGTGAACTTTTAAATGTATCTCTGAACTGTCTGAAAGACTCTGATCATATTTTGTGACAATTACTGAGCTTTCAGGATTTTTGTACATTCTACATTACCAAACAAAACCTTTTGAATATTTTAATGATTGAATAGCTCCTTTAAGAATCTGTAGGTGTTCCAGTCAAGGTTGTTCTTCCCTCCTACTGGTCAGAAATTATCGGAGACCAGATTGTTCTAAAACTCAAAATCTTTGCATCCAAATGAATAACTCTTTTTAAATGCTTCAGTGTCACTAAAAACTGTATATTTAAAAAACATTTTGTTTTCCTGAAACTACTCCAAGTGACTCCAACTTCATTTTGCATGTAATAGTTTTGCCCAAAAGAAAGATGCACTTAATCTCAGCTGTAAGAACATGGATTTCCTAGTTCTGTAGTGCTGTCATTTGTGAAAAATGGCTTTGCCTTACTGTATTTCTTTTCATTATCCTTACTTAGTGGCTGATCAGCTTCCAATAATGTGGTTACTTGATCTTATCCTGCAAAATTACAATCCATTATCTCATCAGGATATGTTCTCAGAGGGGATTTAAAAAAAATGCTGTCAGTAATACCTATACTCAGTTTAAATTAAGTGAGGACATGAAGTAAGCTTCACTGCTGCGAAGTACAGGGTATCAGCACCTGTCCTTCATTAATCTGCTCAGCCCTTTCTCTTTACACTGTGAAGTGGCATGATAACATAAAACCACAATTAAATGCATGGAAACTTGCTGCCTGTCCATGCTTTGAGGAGTCTCATGCACCCAGATGCTGCCTTGTTCTAGCTTTGCTGCTGGGCATGAGAATGGTTTGCTGCTGGGCTGAGATTGACAGGGAGCTCATCACAATGGCTTTCCTCAAGTAAGCAGTGGCACGTTAGAGTACACAAAGCCTGTTGTGAAAAGCTGAAATAAAGCCAAACATTTGTAAGCCAGTTTCTAACCTTTGTTAATTGAGGTGCCATTTTATTAGGCAGAATTGATGATGCAGTAAGGGGAGTCACACTACATTAAGGCAAATGTATGGAAACACTTGCTACTGGAAGGCAGATGCTGCTTGAGGACATGTTAAGGGATGAGTGTAATGCCGTAGGGAAAATTCTGCAGGTAAAGGTCAGTGGAGGTTTCCTTAAAAGTAGTTCTTGGACAAGTTTGTGTGACATTTCTTTGTCTGCTTTCTAATACTGCTTTCTAATCTTTGCCTCAAAGAAACAACGGGGTACAAAGCATATTGTCTGTGCAAGGACTTAAACTCGTACAGTGTTGATCTCCCTGTCTGTCTGCAAAATGCCAAGAATAGCTAAAAATCATAGACTTTGTTTTGGAAAATAAAAAGAAAAGAAAGCCTTTTTCTCTGGACTTTTTGAGGTGAAGTTTCAAACATTCTCATATATTTCTAAGAGCTACACATTTTCCTGAGTGAAAAAGAATAATAAAATATATAAGTTAAAAAAAAAAAAAGGTATTTCCCACAGTCGTGTACTTCCAGATGCCATATATTTAGGGGGAAAGAACATCATGTGCTTAAAATAATGAGAGTTAATAACATCAGGAATAGCACAATTTGCACTAATTTCATTTAAACAAGAACTGAAACTTCTCAGCTGCACAGTTGTAAATATGCTATTTATTGTCAGTAACCTTAAAAGACTGGTCACCTAAGAAGACTCATTTGGGCCTCTTTATTACCAGAAGCATCTCCTTGGACTTCTGTACTGCAGTCCACCAGCTGTCTGTTACGATATATCCTGCCTGTCATCAGATTTGAGTTCTGTATCATGCAGTACTTATTTTTGTAGAGAAGTAGGTGTGGGTTTGTGTGTTACAGGGGCTGGGGGTGGAGGTTTCACTTTGTACTGCTTGCAGATAGAATTACTGTGCCTGTATTTCAGCTTCGCTTATTTCCCCTGTGTCTCTTGTGGATATTTGTGGGGGATAAAATAAACACTGGCTTTGGATTTGTTTTGCACTGTGAATTTGCTTCTAATTGGCACCACCCACAACAAAGTTTAAAGTAAACATTTTCGGTTTTCAAAGCCAGAAGGATAATGCCAGGCTACTGCAGTGAGCTTTTAAACGGCTGACAAAACATCATTGCTGTGGTCAGAGGTAAAAACTCCTGCAGAGACAAGGTGGGCACTAATGATCTCTGGGCCCTGCTTGCAAGCTGGTCCCTGGACTCTCCCTTCTCACAACCTCTGAAGGATGTGGCCTGAGGCTTGTGACTTTTGGCCATGTAATGTTTCCATTGCACAGTTCACAGGGTCAGAAAGGCTGACATCCTCTGCCGAGGAGCCCTGCCAGTATAGCTGACGGGGAGAAACTTGGGTGTATATCACTTTTACCCTGTCCCTTAGCTGGTGAGGTTTAGTCCTGACTGCAGCATTATTTAAAATAGCTTTAGGATTGTTTAGTGTTAGAGTCAGGGAACTTGCCGTCTGTGCCTTTTTACCTTGTCCATTACTTATTTGTTAAGAGCTTTAGCTTAAAGAGATAAAATTAAACTATCCAGGTAGTTTTAGTAGTAATTTTGTGGAGCTTCTTCAAAGCAGCTTTTTATTGGTGTCCATGCACATGTAGATAGAATGCTTAAAATTGATTTTGTGGCTGCTAAGGTAGGCATGTGCAGGCAAAGAAACACCAGAGATTCATGCAGGGTTTTTTTGGTTTGGTTTGGTTTGTGTCTTGTTGTTGTTGTTTGTTTTTTTACCATGCAGCCTTTATAAGCAGCATTTGGGAATAAAAACTATCAAATTTCACATACTATACACTGCAATCTTAGATCTACATTCTTAATATCTAACAGCCAGGCTCACATGCTTAAATTTCTGCAGTGCTTCAGAAATACGTTGTAGTTATTACTTAATTGATATGGATAACAGAATCAAACCAAATATTTAAAAGCATTAGGCCCCCAAATAATCAGGTAAACATATTCCTAAACTCTTAGCCAGATGAAGCCAGGAGCCAGACACACAAATTATTGTTAGTGTTTTTCCAAATGAGTACATTAGATCAGGTTCTTAAATCTTCCCTTGGACAGCTGAGTAAAAAGAGTCTGAAAGCACAGCTATGCTCCTGTCTGGCCCTGAAAACATGAAATTCAAGTTTGAAATGGGGAGATGTGAACAGTGCTGGTTGGATCAAACACAATACCAGGTGTAAGGGCTGCACAGCTGCTAAACAAGGTGATGAGGCCATGAGGGATGGTATGTGCCATGTGAATGTACTGGTTCAGACCTCCTTTAGCAAGGGGATTTCACTGCTTGTTTCCAACACAGTTGAGCGCTTGACCCCAGCATCTCCTTCTCCAGAAAAATGATTGGCAGAATCTCCAAAAATGGTGGGTGTGTGTGACCTTGGGAATCTGCTTTGTTTTAGGCTTCATGACCTATGGTACCGAACTGCACATACTTTGGGCTCTGGAGTTTTGTATCTTGGGGTCAAAGCCTGTGGGAAAGGAATAACCCTGCTACCAACAAGCATTTGAAGTGTGTAGGATAAAAAGTGCTGTGTGAGGGGCTGCTGACAAGCATCTGGACTGACAGAGATGACCCTCTGCTGTTGACTTAACAGTTGACATTCTGCAGACTGAAAGGAGGTGACCAGTTCTCTGGGAATGGAAGAGTACAAAACATAACCAAAGATGAAAAGGAACTTTAGAAGCGCCTTAAGCTGAGATCCTTTGAAATCCCTTTGTGCCAGGCTGTCTGCAAAATGCACAGTACAAGAGAGCCTCACACAGGGCAGGTGTGTGGAATGGGAAGGAAAAGCAGGAAAAACAGCAGTTCCCTGACACCTCACAGGAATTCAGTGTCATAAGGAGAAACTGAATGCTAAGTCTTAGTCCCTGACCAGTGCTTTGTTACCTATTTCATCATGACCTGCACAGGCTGATGCTTGTTTCCAGATATTGATTAGAAGGGTGCCAAAAAATCCACTACAGGTGTTACTTTTGTTGTGAAAATATCAGCAGTTCAGTTAACTAGAGATAATGTCCCCGCTGCATGCTTTGGGGGCAGATATTCCCTCCCTCCTGGAAAAAACACCTCTCAAAACAATGGCTTAACGAAGTGCCTGCCTGCCTCCAAAGCTACGCACGTCAGCCAAGTGCCAAGTGAGGAGAGGAGGCAGAGCCACTGTTTGAGAAGAGTGATGCCCATTCTTGAGCCCCCTAAAAATATAGGCCCCTTATATGGCAGGAAACTCAGTGTAAGTTGAAGCTGTCAGAGGTGATTTAATTCTTGCTGAGTGCTCTTTGACTCCTCTCTGGGTCCCAGAATGAAGCCGAGGTCAGGAACTCAGTGACTGCTGGCTGCCAGCCCCGTCACAGCTCTGGGAACAGCAGTTTATTTCCATGTAATGCAGATCAATAATCTCACCATGGGACTGATCACTTGTAGCCATGTGCTGGGACTCCCCATCTCCAGTGTTAGAGATTGAGATGAGGCACAATAACTGCATTGAAAGGGAAGATGTGCCTTTTGTCCAGTAATTAATATTTCCCTTCCACGTGCACTTCTACACAGAATGGGCTGGATTACCTCACATTGAGCCAGAACATTCAAACTCGCTGATGACATTTCAAGCAATTGCAGCACTTGTTACATTAATGGCAAAATCTCCACAGCTTTTATGCCTCTCCCTTTTAGAGCTTAGGTTATCAGTGGTAACTCTATCCCCAATTATTTTTGGTAGAGTAGCTTTCACCCACCTTATATGCAAGCAATATGTTTGCTGTAGACATGGTGCTGCAGTCTAATCCTAGACCCATAATACAACAGAGTGAGGAAAGGACCAGTCACCTTTAGAGAAGCCTTCCTAGTTTATGCCAGCAAAGGTTTTGGGTCTGTAAAGACTGTTGTTCATCAAAATATTGAAATTGCATATGATTACCTTAGATTGAAAAAATAGACATATAGTTTTTAAGCATTTTCCTGGAATTGGTACAGATATTTAAGTGGTTATTGGTCAGTAATAGAATTCTGATAATTTAAATATCTGAAGTAAATAAAAAGCTTTTTTTTTCAGAAGGAGCAGCTCAGATGTTATAATTTTAAATGTTATAAATATACCCACAGTAATGACTGTAACACCAGTTCCTTTATATACATAGAAATTAGCCATGATGATCAATATTAATCTTTATTGCCTTTGAATTGAAATAAATTTAGAAGTTTATTAATATATGCTATTACATCACACTGATTCACAGATTTTATGGCTGAAAAAGGGATATTGTGTCAGTTTATCTCATCTCTTGTACAGCAGGTTGTACAGTTTCCTTATAGTAGTCCATTCAAATAAGTGTATCTCACACTTGGGTTTTAGGACCCATATGTTCTGCGATCTTTACCTATCTGTTTTTAGCAAGCCCCTCACAGGTAGCCAACAATTTGTCTCTTTCCATGTTCTGATTAGCTTATACCAAAATTGCTGCTTGCTATATTGACTCTGCCAAGGTGGTGGTTCCTTGCACACCTTTCATTCAAACTCAGAGACAGGTGTACTTCACAATATAACGATCACAATATAATCTTGTTCAGTTTAACAATTTTTTCCTTTAGATACTGTCTTGGCAAGATAATGACTGATTTCAGTATAGCCAAAATTTAATCTTTTTTTTTAGTAGGTGATCAGTATTGTTATGCATCTGCATTCCCACAGTCAGGGCTTTCCATTAACAAAGCCAGTGAAGGCATTCAAAGGCTGCATGACTGCATCAACAAGTAACAGGGACTTTTCTCTCAGACTTAACTACGCCAAAGTTTGTCATGTCATGTGGACATAAAGTATCTTAGCTATGAGCTGGAATTAGCCTCTTTAGTCAGAACAACTGGCTAAAGAATCATAAATAAATTCAACTAGATCTTGATATTGTGAGTATTTTATTATTTCAAATGTCCAGTCCTGTTACCACTGAGCTCAGACCCATCCACGAATTCAGCCCCTGCCAATTTGCCGTTTTCTTCTCCTATGTCTTTTCCATAAGCAGGACACATTTCACGTATGCAGGCTTGATTTTCAAGAACTTAAGCACATATACAACTTGCTAAAGCATGGATTATTCTATCAACAGTATAGTGTGGAAATCGCGTTCTTTTGGGGGTCCCTGTCACTCTCATTTTGCTTCTTGCAGCACCTTATCAGTTACTTTCTCTGTTATTTCATAGAGCTTCTTGCCATGTGTCTCTAGATAAGATGCAGTGACCACTAAATTTTCTGTAAGTTATAACAGAGTCAAAGAAAAGGGACCTGTTCTATTCCCACACTACATACCAGATGGGGTGTTAGTTGTCTGGTAACATT
Organism: Pseudopipra pipra; assembly: GCF_036250125.1. NCBI lineage: Eukaryota > Metazoa > Chordata > Aves > Passeriformes > Pipridae > Pseudopipra > Pseudopipra pipra. Next base: position 20,381,494 of record NC_087552.1, on the reverse strand, counting down.
TATCTTGTGGAATTTTTTTTCCACTTAATTAAATTTCCTCAGTGTAACAAACCAATATGATTTTTGCAATACTGATTGTAGTTTTCCTGAGGTTTTACCATGGAGAAATGTATCCAGAACTTACTCTGTGTCTCCACTGGAAAGAGCTGTCTGCAGGAATTTGCAGTGCCCTTCTGACACTGTAATCCTAAGCAGCCCAGGGAAATTTAGAGAGAATCTCAGGATGGAAAAGTGCTGCTAGTTCTATTAAATCCTATTAAAATGTCATAAATGGAAAAATGAAGTTTAAACAAGGCTTGGGGAAGCACTTTTAGAGAAAATCTGTTGTTTTATGTATCTTTATTTTTACCATTAAAGCTGCTTTTGTTTTGCTGCAGACACGCATTGTGAAAATTGTCAGGAAAGAATAAGAAAATAGTAAAATGATTCAAGCCCAAATTAATGCCTTTATGGTTATAATTTCCTTTACTTCAGTTGATTTTTCCCTGGCAGAGCTTTAAGAAAAGTTCTATCTCACCAAATAACAGAAAATCCATAGTGCAAAACCAAGCAGATATTTGCAAGGAGCCCCAAAATTTTGCTGATGAACTCCTGGTGTTTTGTTAGTAGGTATTTCTAGAATGGATGACATCTGATGTGATTTTGTAGATGCACACTAAGGCAACATACATACACACACATACATACGTGTATATGTGGACGCTTTAAGTATCTGTCTCAGTAGGTAACAGTGGAATTTACTCCATTCATTACTGATTCCCCTGGGGCTCTGGAATTTCAGGATCTGACATCTTCTGATAGAGAATTTCTAGTTGTGTTGTTTCAAGTGCTGGTTTAAATAAAACAAACAAACAAACAAAATCATTAGCAGCACTAATACAGCACATCATGATGGCAGGTTAAATATAGACATGGATTACAGAGTCATTGTTTTCACTCCTGCTAAATAAGACAGTGCACTTAAAATGGAATGCCACTTGACCTTTTGTGTCTCATCAGTCTGTGGCTGTATTTAACCGATGCAGGGAGGAAACATTTTCCCCTGGAACTGTCCCCTGTTGATATGACGATCGCTACTGCGGGGTCACAGCATGCACCAGAGGCAGAAGCCCAGCGCTCCAGAACACACGAGCAACCCTGCAGCCGATGGAGGAGCTCTGTCCATGTCTCACAATGACTCACGCTCTCTTCTCAACTTCTCTCAGCTTGTGCTCTCTGCTGGCCAAATCAAACCGTCACCAGCGCTCAAACATTCAAAAATCACATACTTTGAAGTAGAAATTCTTGATGTGCAAAGCAAGAAGCAGATCTGCATTGTGGACAAGGTGAGTGTATTACTCCAGCATGCTGGGGATGTGCCTGTTTCGCACAGTGCCAGTTCAGGGACTCTGTTTTCACTGTGTTGTGGTCTTACTCTGCAGTAGAAGTACTTTCATTCTTTGGGAGATACTCAGAACTTTTTGTTAGTCACAATTCTGGGCTGCTTTTCTCCGGAGTTTTTACAAATAATCCAGCACTGGTTTGTTTTAGACCTCCTGGTCGTTCTGTGGACTCTAGATCTGTCCTTAGGCTGTCTCTTGACAGTGTTTATTTCAGAGCATGATACTGAAATGTCTGCTTCAAAGTGGATATTCAGTTTTAATACATTTGTAAACCTTACCATCTCAGTAATGCTGGTATCCACACACACTCAACTGCACACTACTTATTAGATTGGGCATTTTAAAAAAATTAAGTTTTAAACAAAGAGTCTTATCTAAAAGAGATATTTTGAGATTTTGTTTGGTTAGTTTGTTTGTTTTAATAATGTGAGTAAAAATATAAACTATGGCCAAATTTTATAAGTAGGATGAGAGGACTAGGTGGGAATGAAGTTTACAAACCCACAAAAAACAGCTAAAAAAAATGCTTCACCAATATTTGCATCGCAGTTTTTGTGATTCATTTTGTGATTCTCAGCGGAAGAGCTGGTCTGTTGCATGCCATGAAAGTGGGAATCCTAATCTATTTAGACTATAGAATTTTTCAGTAACATAGTAGAGTTTTGAGACTTACTGTTTTGGTAGAAGAGAAAAAAATAAAAATAAAAAAATTCCCTTATCCTCACTGGCAACAGCTGGAACTGGTAGATAAGTTTGCTTCAAGCATTTAATGCCTTTGAAATATGTAAGGTGGAATACTACCAGATTTCTAGTGTTCTTGATCATTTAAAGGGTGTTTTTGCAATTTGTATGCCTAGTTAAAGGCAAATGTCTCATTTGTTCATTCTTTATGAGGCAAAATATTTTTTTATTTTTTTTTAATCTAAACAAAGAGGAAATATGTACAAAATGGTCAAATAAATATGATGACTATTAATATCAGTTCTAATGGTAGTGTTCACATTATTTAATTTATTGAGTGATATTTACACAGTTAGGTTATCTACATACTATACTGAATTAGGTTTTTATCCAAAAAAAGACTGAGTCTGTTCTTTATCTTGAGCTTTCCTATAGTATCATTAAAAGAAATATATTACAGAAACAGAATCAGATAAAGAGCCACATTTCAGGAATCCTTCCATGATGCATGCTGTTGAAATGATAGTAGACCTGTGTTTTAATTTTTATTCTGAATTTTGATGAGCCTCAAGATTTTCTACACCTTATCCAAACCATGGACTCTGCCCCTGCAGTGGTGGAAAGAGAGACATGAGTGGTGATTGAGAAGTACTCTCCATATAGAGGTAAAATACACACAAGGGAGCAATAACAACTGTAAACTGAAAGTCTCTGCTCAGAAACAGGAATCTGTGTTCAATTTACATGGGCAGCACACCAAGGGATTGGTACAAGTATAGTACAAGGCTGAGATTTCCAAGACTGCCTAAAAATTTGTTTTCTGAATGCTCATTCACCTGGCTGTCTAGGTCCCTTCATTTGCTGTGATAGTCCCTTCCTAAGACAACCCTGAAAGTACAGAAGTTGAGTTCCTTACTTCCATGAACACTTGTTAGTATTGGTGAGCTTTGTTTCTGTTGGTTATTAGATCAAAAAAGAGACTGTTTTACTGGATTATGCATAATCTTCTGTTTAATTAAATGTAACTGATACAGGCCCAACATGACCCTTCTAATGCCTCTTTTCTGTTTTTAAGATAATTATGATTAACTTTGTTTCCTGAGATTGCATGTAATTACTACTTGTCAAGATTTATAATAGGAAGAACAGGAACCATAGATTTTAAAATGTATGTGTTTGCACTCTTATTGCATATTGTTAGTAGTTCAGACTATTATGATTTAGCAAATACATTTCTAATATTCTCAGATTAATAAATCTAAAGGGACAAACAAATAATGGCAGAGAGAGCAACCTTTTCTTTCTCTACCTAATAGAAACTCAGGCAGAGTGATTCAATGATTAGTGCTATGTGGTTAAATACCAGTGGCTGCTTCCAGAGGTTCAGTTTCTATGAGACTCTGCATATGAATCCATTCAGATCAGTGGGAGCTCTATAAAGTCTGCAATATCATGATACATTTAACTAGCTCTGCTTTTAGAAAGAAATAATTTCTTGTCCTTAATGCAGTGTCAGGGATTTAGAAAAGGTGTGTTTAGCTGTGTGATCTCAAGAAATCAATTGGCATAAATAGGTTTTGAATCCAACATGAGTAACTGTGAATTAATTCTCTATCTGTAAAATGAAAATAACATTATTTTCTTAGGCTTTCTTACCTGTCTTATACTTTTGGGAAGGACCAGTCACTTACACTAAGTGAACTGAGTGGTTACTATGAGTTTTTGATCATCTTTAACATAAAGAAACAGAATAAATACATATTTGTCTGTTTTCTAAGCCCGCAAGACAAATTCACATCACACTGCAGGCTTTTCCACAGTCAGGAAAGGCATAAAAAAAATACTGAAAGGAAGCAGTAGGAGAGGAAAATCCAAGACATTTTGTCCCATAGTCATCTCTTCAGGAGCTAGGTCTTGAAGAAAATTACCTAATCTTGCAAAACTTAAAGTAAATTCACAGGAGTCAGCAACACCGGCAGTTCATTTTGCACATTCACACTGTGAACATAAAATTCTTCATAGGAATATAATTTCTTTAATATTGTCAACCTTCTCTGGGGACTTTCTCTGCTATGGATGTGGCATTATGCAAGTAGTTTGGTGCACACAACCTTTTCCAGGGAATTACTTAAAGAATTTAAAAGAGAAATAATAAGTAATGTGAGATCTGTAGCCAGATGGGGGTCAGTCTCTTCTCCCAGGCAACCAGCAGTAGGACAAGAGGGCAGGGTCTTAAGCTGTGCCAGGGGAGGTCCAGGTTGAATATTAGGAAAAAATTTTTTACAGAGAGAGTAATCAGACATTGGAATGGGCTGCCCAGGGAAGTGGTGGATTCTCCGCCCCTGGAGGTTTGTAAGATAAGACTGGATGTGGCACTTAGTGCCATGGGCTAGTAACCATGACGGTGTTGGAGCAAGGGTTGGACTTGATGATCTCAGAGGTCTTTTCCAACCCAGTCGATTCTATGATTCTGTAATCTTTCCCTCCACATTTGCTCTTGGCATAGAAATTAATTCTGAGGTGGTAGGCTATGGAGAAGAGGCTTCAGATTTTGGGGGATCAGGGCAGAGAAAGGAGGAATCAGCAGTCAAAGGCCTTACAAGAGCTGATGCCTGAAAGCCACAATTAGGAATATTTAGCCAAGAAATTTGGCCCATATTTTGACAGTCAGTCAAGGGGCGATAAGGAACAGTTGGGTGTCTTTTGGGTCAGTCTTCAGTCTCTTCAACATTCATATCAATACTGCATTTTTAAAGATATTCTGTAGTTGAAACATGAGTCATAAAGGTTTCTTGCTCAGTGAGTGAAAGGACTATTAGCAAAGAATAAGTCTCTTCTTTGGCCAGTGTAAAACAGCAGGTGAGCCTAGATGATCACAAGTCCCTTTTCTTCCTCACAGCTTATTAATTTCTATGGATGAAATTCCTGTCTCTGTGTAAAGAAGAGAGGGCAAGTAATTAGTGATTTCTTGTTAGAAATATTTTCAATGAAAAAAAGTCCTAAGATGTCTAAGGATTTTGGCTTTTGTATTGCTTCCAAAAAGACATAGAAAAAACCAGAACATGCAAAATTGATCAAGTATTATAAATGAAAGAAAACAATTCCTTTTTGTATTTTTTAACAAATAATCTACATTTTTTGCCAGCCACAATTTATGAAAAATACATACCTTCTCAAAAACTGTTTTACTTGTGCATTGTTCCAAAAGGCTGATGTAGGTTGGTTTTAAAGTTATCGATGTGCAATGATTTGATTTATAAATGCTGTTAAGGCATTTGTGAGTTGCTTAACTGTTTTTTTATAGCATTCATTGTATAATATTTTTTTCTTCAAATTAACTTGTAGTAAAATGTATTTTCCCACAAACATAGTGCCATGTAATTAACTTTGCATGAGTTGCTTTTAAGGCAGAAAGTGTTACACAATACAGTTTTTGCAGAATAAATCACCTTTGGGGAAACCAGCAGAGAAAGCTTTTTCCCATCTAAAGCCTCAGAGCTCAGTATTTTTGTGCTATCCGATTTTGCAAGTTAAGCTGTAAACAGAGGTGCAAGCTCGGGTTTTGGCTACTATGCAGTGACCCTTCTCTTCAGAAAACTTCCTAATTTCTACTGAAAAGAGCTTGCTTCCTAAGATGTTCAGGAAGAGCCTCCTTTCTTGGTGTGCTGCAAAGATGATGGAAACTACTTTCCTGCTGTTCCTTAAACCAGCTCTCCGTGCACTACACAATGCCTTCTCCCGCTGAAATCTCTTTGTAAAACCCAGTTACTGATAGTTAAATGCTTATGGTTAGGAATATACACTGTAGGAACATTTAACTATATGTTTGTGCTTATAGACATGCTGTGCAATGCCTTTAATGAAAGTCATGTGAACATTGTTATTTTTATTAGATTAAAAGACCATTGCATTGACACAGGTCTGTGCATCAACCCCATCACTTGTATATACACAACTCTTTCTGCATTTAAGTATAACATTGTGTGTGTTATTACATCTTTGCCAAAGATTAATTAGGGCTTATTCTGATTACTCTGAAAGGCCTGTCTTTGTATGAAGGCGTTCACAAGCAATTTTTTGTTTGAAAAGCACTGAAAACAGTAGTGTCCTTGTATCTGCATACTGGATACATACAGTGGATTTACACTGGCATGTCAGCAAAGCAGAAATGGTATTTCTAGTATCAGAAATCTATTAGTCTGGCCTATGGGTTGCAGCTCCATCACAGAAAGTGAATGGCCGAGAAGAACAGTCATTGCCGGCTCTCTTTTGCATAGTCAGCTCTAGCAAATAAAAATAACTTCTCACATCATGACTTGGAGGTTAGAGATACCACATTCATTTGAGGTGAGCAAATGCAATCACTAAAGTAGGCAATGAAACTCTGCAAAGGAACTCTTTGCAGTACCAGAACATTGCCTCTAACATCAGACTTTCCTCATTAGCCTCATTATAAGGAAGCAAAGTAAAGAAGGCCTTTCCCAGGAGAGTTTAATATTTTCATTGCTTTTTTTTAGTATTTTTATAATATTTCACTTCAGAGGATTATATATTCTTCTTTGTGGAGAACAAGCAGAATCTGTGAATATCCACAGCAGCCTCATTCCATGAGTAGGATTTTTATTATAATTTTTCTCATTCAAGCAATCTATCATTAGAGATGTCCTGCCTCTGATGTCAGAGATGCCCAAAGGAACTGAATGACCAGCTGTGTCAAAGGAGGGGGTTTTCATAGTAAGACCACAAATAGGTGCTGCAATTCCCAGTGCTAGCAATTCCCACAGCAATATGGCTGACGGAACACAGACACAGTGCTAGCTGGACGTGGGCTCCTTGCTGTGGAAGTCCTCTTTCTTACTTCCCTTTGGAAGGAGGATTTCATGGTGTCTTGTGCCTTTCACTGTATGTTTCCACAGCATCCAGCACAATGGGGATCTAGTCCCTGCTGGGAGGCACTGCAAAAAAATACATTACATTTACAAACTCGTTATAAAATCTGTGTGTTTTCTTGCTTGCAAAAATTGAATCTTATGCCTACCCCCGACTGCTGGAGGTGATGACAGTAGTATTTTCTTCCTCAGTTATCAGTTATACTTGGTAAAGTAGGTAAACATATTCAAATTCTGTAGTAGCAATGCATTACACTTATTTCTTCCCGCTCTACTAGAAATTCACATAATTTTAGTGTCAATATAGCTACAGATAGTTTCAGATGAGAAGAGACAGCTATTCATATTATTTTCTGCTTACTCTTTGCTGTCATCATTCTTGTTTCAATATGGCTTTTTAAATGGAATACCTGAAGAAACGGCCTTGGATTTTTCTAGAAGAGAGAGACTGGGGAGAGGAGAAGCTGGTAACTTTAGGGCATTTAGCATTTTTAAAGGGATAATTTAAAGAATTACAGAAGCTGCAACAGAAGAGTAATGATTTAGCTGATACTAATCGAAGTATAGAAGTGCCTTTAAATGGCAAGTTTTATACGTCTCTTATTTTAGATAAAAAAGGTCTAAGCCTGGAGGAAGAAATAAAGAAACAAATATAATAAATATTCCAAAATATTAAAGCTTGATTCAAAGCAAAAAGAAGAGAGTCAGTTCTTGAGACATCAGTGGTGCTCCAGCTCTTCACAAATGTAAGCCGTTCTAGTGAACAGTAAAAAACAGCTATGCTACCAGAGCAATGAATATTGCCAAAATTGTATCTGTAGAGACAGATTCCCAGCCAGTGTGAAAATGTCCTCTTTCCCAACAGTTATGACATTTTACCCCAGCCGCACATTTGCCTTATTGCATCAAGGATAATTCATGGATTATTGCAAAATATGAATGTACTGGAGCAATGTAAGACCATAGGGAGCTGTAGGTGTTTTATTAGTCTAATAGTTAACAGCACAACCCATGATGGAAAGTTAGGTGTATAATGGCATGTCATATAGGCATTATTGTAGCATTAAAATACTCCTGCATATGATTTATTGGTCCATCAGAACATGCTTCAGGTTATTTCTGAATCAGACCTGTGATTCTTCACAAAATACCTGAGCCATGTAGTCATGGATCTATAGATATCTAGCAGTATATATTAATTCTATCTCTGTAATATACCTGCCTATGTTTAAACAACTTTGGATTTTAAAAAGTCCTTAAGCAAGCTTTACTTTCTTAACAGCTGTACTTCTTGCGCCTCAAAAGAACAAATTGTGTCAGACTGACCATCAGAAGTACAGCCAACATCTCTTCATTGCACTTGGTATTGTGAAAAGTACTTGTATTTCTAACTGACCTAATGATGCCTACTTGTTCTCACATATCACCCTTGCTTCCCACTCCTTTCTGCCCCTTCTCAGCTTCCACCTTCCCTTCCTAGACTACAGGGGGTTTGCTGTCTCTCTGTCTTTCCCTACCTGCTCTCCCCAACATAATATGGGACCTACTGACCAAATTTAAATGCATCTGATAGAGGAAGGAACCCCCAGGTTTTAAAAGATTACTTAGTTCCTGGTAGCAGGCAGCACAGGCAGCTCAACCCTCAGGGCAACCAGCAAGTGCACAGCAGCAAAAAAGCCCCAGATTCTTCCCCAGAGGCAATGTCTTAGGAGACAGGGAAGAGATACAGGGCAGCTAGATAAACCTTTGAGATCCTTTATTAGTGGAAAGTAAGGCTTTATTAGCTCTGCCACTACTAGAACTACTTGTTTGACAATGCATGTTCTTCTGTGAATTTTCTTTTTAACTGGTTGATCTTAGGGTTTGTTTTTGCTTTTTTTTTTTCCCATGCAGTTTCCCAAACAGATTGTCACCAACCTGTGGTAAGCACTGGTTGAGTTTCTTGGGTGCACTTCTTGATTTTAAGTGTTAGCAGTCTGTGTAGATATAAAAAACCAAACACAAATATCTACAGCCATCTGATGGAAAAAGGAAGACAAATTCAAAGAGGTTCTACAGCTAAGCCATATACTTAATTTGTGCTAGAACTGGCAACCAAAATCCAAACAAAAATCTAAACCTCTCTATAAGCCTCACTTTTTATTCCTGAGAAGTATGGGTCAAAATTACTCTTTATTATTTTAATTATTTATATTTTATTTCATTTTATAAAATAAAATAAGTTATTTACAATAAACTAATATTTATTTTAAATTTTGTTTTATTATTTATATTTTGTATTACTTTTTTTTTTGTCAAATTATTATTTTTTAAATGCCCATCCCAAATGTTGTTTTCTCTGAAAATGACAGTGAAAAAAATGAGTCTTGAATTTTTATGAGGTAGAATTTGGGAAAGATTGCATTACAAATAAATTTTGAAGCATTTCAATCTGTTATGACACAATAAACATTTCAAGTGCAATTTATTTTCCAACTTAATAGTGCATTTATTTGCATATTATTTCCTATTGGGTTATTTTCAATGACATGAGAGCCATGTGTTATATTATTTTACACTATCATGATAGATGTGTCAGAAAATAATGCAAAAGTAATGAAAGTTCCATACAGATGAGAAATAAAAAGTAATGAAAATAACACAATAAAATGAATTTTCAGCATGTTTCTGAAGCAGTGGTTTTGTTTTTTTTTTTTAATTCCTATTCCATTTTAAAAATTTGAAGTCAACACAAATTTACACATCCAGAGTTTTGCCAGAACAATTCCATTTCCCTTGTAGAAAAGTGTTGTGACAGAGGCTTCCTGACTGGTTTCTGCTGTTAATCTGTTGAGGTGAATACAGTAACCTTACTCAGCTCCCCTTAACAAAAGGTCAAAAGGCATGGGGTAGAAACAATTCTAGTCAGATTTGCTCAGAAATAGGCAACCGTGGTGAATTCTGTAAACGGAGGGATGGCCCGCACACCTTCTGTCAGCTAATGGGTTACATTCTCTTTACTTACACTTTCATCTTTAGCAGGGAGAGAGAAAGCTCTTTCTGGTGTCTGACACTTTTTCAGGAAGTTTCTTGCAAAGAAAGAGGTGTTTTTTTTAATGTAAGTACCCAGCTAGCAGTACAAAAGCAATTAATCATCTTTAGAGACAAACTTGGCTAGTGTAAATTGACATGACAGCACCCCACAAGCATGTGACTGTGTATTCTTAGATAATTTGGCCCATAATCACTGGAAATATTAGTCAGTTGGATTATCTCATATGCCAAAGTTCATGTGACCAGACAATAATCTAGAAGATTGCTAAGTGATACAGCTCTCTACTTACGTATGTACTGGAAATTACTGGAGCTAAAACGGTAGTTCTGCATATCCCTGGTTTCTGCAAAGACTGGCTTGAGATCAGAGCCAGCTGTTTGGTAGGCATTTCACTGCAGTCTACCAAGTAAAATACTGAATTCTATATAAAGCCTTTGTGTGGTTGCTGACAACACTTGTCTATATGTAGGTACTTCTATGTCATTTCCATGATGAGCTCATTTATTTATATCTCTTTGGACATGACTGGCACACCGGTTCACCAAGATAACAAGAGAGCAGTGTGGGACATACCGAGGAAGGTTACAGTAAAACAATACCCAATTTTTAATAGTCTTTGAAAATTGACAAGAAAAAAAAAAAACTGATCTAGAAGTCAAGTTCACAAAATATGGAGATCAATTAGAACAGGTGTTTTCCTGATGAACTTTCTGTGAAATGCTGCTGATTTCTAGTGGTACATCATGGTCTCAAGACAAGGACAGGGTGCAAAAGCAGGAAGTATTTGTTGAGTGCTGAATTTAGAAAGTACCTGGCTTTCCCATTGGCTGTTTATCTGTTTTGCAGCCAGATCCTCAGCTGCAATAAGCTGATGTCACCCTTTTAGACAAATTTACCCTGGCTGAAGATGGGGCTGTGGTTAATGAGCAGCAGTAGTGGCAGAATTTCTGAATTTCTGCAATTATGGAAAATGATTGCCTGTTACAAAGTAGGTGACTCAGCAGTGCAGTAATAATGATATATCACAAGGAGGAAAAAATATCCAAAAGGAAACCTTGAATGAAAAATCACTTATTTGCTGAAATTCTATTATTCAAATTCTTATTGATATTCTGCTGACCTCTAACCCCTACAATAATTCTTTGGTGCAAGAACTGTGTGATACAATTACAAGCAGATCACCAGATTTGGCATAATTCCTTGACTTACAAATGTGAAAGAGGTAGGAAAGTGGATAACTATCTGACTAGCTTGCACTCACAAAAGGCAGTATTAAGTTCCCTTAATATCTTCTACTTAGTGCTCTTCCTTAGGTCATAGCCCAAGATACTAATTTGGTATTTTAAATCTTAAAAAGAAATGTCATGCTTTGTGCATTGGTGCATAAAGGAAGAATAGAACTGGTAGGATGACCCAGAAGGTCCTTTCATTTTTGAATTTCTATAAAATCAAAAGTTGCCTCAAATGGGAAAGTGAGAGTATTTTTGCTATGAAGGTACAGGAAAAAGAGTATTTGAGGTTTTTAAATCATCCTTTTCTGAGTGAAAAGTGTAATCAATGCAACACACAGCTGTAAAATCTGCATTTCTTCATAACATTTTCTTTTGAAGAAAAAGTAGTTTTGAACCTTATACATGATAGTAAACTTTCTAAAAACTAACTATATTTAAAATCTGGTGTTAGACTACAAGTTAAGAAGTAGGGAAAGCAGGCTTGACCATTAGACTATTGAAGATATGTGCCAAGTAAGAGGTATTTTTACAGTGAAATCCATCTTGCTTTAAATAAGCTAAAGATGGTCTTTCACTCTGTTTTCCGTTTGCATATTTGAAAAGTGCTGAAATAGAGGAAAGGAAAGGTTATAACACTTTCACAAATAATTCAAAAGAATGAAAGGAGTGTAAGACTAATAATTAGAGTGAAATATTCCAAGGTGTTTTATTCAGTTAGCACAAAGGGTAATAAGAGCAGATGCTTTTCCAGTCCTTACAATTCTTTAGCTTGTCTTGATGTACAGTGAAAAGAACAAAAGATAATTAATGGTCTACAAAGAGGAAAGTCTTAGTAGTAAGCCGATGTCTCAGCATCCATCTTCACATTGATCAATATTAGAAACTATAACTTCACTGGTTGTTTTATGAGATCTTTAAAAAAGGACACAGAATTATCAAGATCATAAAAAAATGTATTTCATTCTTTTGTGGCCTGTAGCCTCATTATTCTGCCTGGAAAAGGACACTCCGATTCTTCTATGTCATAGCCCATTCTGAAGAGGAAAGTATTTGTGTTATTTTTCAACCCATGATCTGTGTAGTTTATCTCAAGTGGAAGGGTCCTTCTCTAAGCCAGCTGGCTCATAAAACAAATGTGTTCCTGCCCTCCTGGCTGGATGTGTGCTCCTTGCCTTCCCTGGGCACCCTCAGCCCGTTCAGTGTGGTGCCATGTGGAGCTGCCAGCCTGTGACCAACCAAATAAGCACATTCTCTGGGCCCCAGCTGGCAAGATTTAAACTAGCTCTAGCCTAAAGCAGCTTGGATGTACTCAGGCACAGCAGTGCTCCTGCTAATGAGCTCTGCCTCTCTCACAGGTGTCACACAGAGCACGGTCCTCCCAGCTGCAGCTACATAGTTCAGGTGCCACCTTTGGAGGTAGGGGAGGTGGTGTGCGATGTGGGATGCTATGGACACACTCACTGGTTCCTCTGCTGCAGCAGACCATTGTAAGCACAGATCCTGGCAGGCACTTTGTCACTTTTAAATACCTAAGGCATGTGAATGGTTTTACAGGTAGACCTAAAACACTATCTTAGAGAAATTTTTTTAGCAGCTAAAGTTAGGTGATGTGAAACCCATGGCTGATATAGGGAGCCATTTGGAGGGGAGAAAGCACTGAATGTCTCAGGATGAAAAAGGGAGATGGATGTAAAGGTAGATTTGCTAAGAAGGGCTGGACTGGACATTTTGAACTGATTGAGAGCAGCTCTGCCCTAAGTCAGCACATACTCAGGAGTGCAGGAGATGGAGACCCTGCCTCTGTTTCAAGCAAGCACTGTTCTGTAAGTGTGCTAAGCTTAACAGTTTTTCCAGCTTTCTTTGACTTAATCAGATGATCATCTCTCCAGAGCACAGGTTGGCCCTGGCTCCTCTTTCCCAGAACACATTATGGTGAGATGCTGATCTCCTCTAGAGATGCAGGCCCTGTAATAATGTAGATTATACTGTATTTGGAAAGCCGGTTCATCCTCCGTCACATTGGAAAAGACTATCCCTGTCCTTCATCTGGCAATGCCAGCTATGCATACCTGCAAACCTGCCCTGTGCTAGGGCACATGACAGATTCTGGTCTGCAGTCTTGTGCGCCATATAGCTGTTGCCAGCTAAAGGCACTTGTATCCATATCTGACAGATTCTGGGATCCAAGCCTCACAGGTGTGAGATTACGAAGTGTGAGAAAGCGATTTCAGACATTTTTAGAGATTTTGAGAACATAACTCCCCCATCTCTAGTATTCAAGTCCACAGAGGCTGTACACATTACGAGAAAAGGCACATGTAGACTGTGGGAGATGTGCTGTTCAAATGGATGTTGCAGGAAATGGCTTAAGTGCAACGAATACAGATAAAATTTTTTCTTTCCATTTTGAACCAAGAAAGGTAAGATAGTTTCTTCTGTTGTTCCCTTTAGCTAGGAAGAAAAGAGACCGAGCTGGCATCAGGAACTCCAAAGGCAATGTCTCCTTCCTGGCACAGTAGTATTCAACACAGTTCAGGTCAACACAAATGTCAGGGCCAGGGAAAGGGTAGTCCTTGATTTCAAGGAGCCCAGCCCTTGATTTGGGTGGAGTTGGCATTGCTTGGCAGGCACATCAGAGAGACAAGTCAAGGTTTAAGTAGATGTTCACTTACAGCAGTTTCTGCAAATAAGGACTTTTCCAATGCCCAATAAAACCCTCTGTAACCATGGAAAAGAAAGTGTTCTCATCTAAATCCAAAGGAAAAGCTAGAAAAAATACGTACTTTACAACCGTTTAGCACAAGTGTCATTTTACAGCTTTAGATGATTCAAATCTGTATTGAGCTCCCTGTCTGTTCATATTATTACTGGAAACAAGTTGCCTTACTCATAAGTACTAATGGCACATATATTGTATATCTGTGTGGGGTGTCAAAATATATAAGAGTAAACTTTTCTTTCCTCTAGTGATTTGTTACTTCAGAGTCAGCAATTTTATTTTCTCACATCAGTATTTCTACAAACTCAGTCTCTTCCACAAAACAACCTATGCTAAGGTGCTGACTGATCTCTACTGGCAGAATTTCTTATGTTCTTCTCTATTCTTTTGCATGGTTATTGTCACAAATCACTAGTAAGTAAAACAGATAGACAGAGAAACATCAGTAAGCACATTTGGAAGAAGTGGGGCTATAAGGTACATGGTGCCAAGATCCAAGCAAGGCTCAGTAAGTCAGTTAATGCTTAAGTGTATGAGTTCTAATACAATGGAACAGGAACTGCATATCCCATAGAAATCTTTAGGTGGGCAGAGACAGACAAACTTCTGCAGAGCAGGACTGTTGGGTTCCTGTGTAATGCCAAGAAGGCTACGCCAGGCAACTGCTGTATTCTGGTCAAACTGAGGGAAGCTGGGGATGGGGTGAGCCAGGTGCTGAGTGCACAGACAGGGAAAATGGTGCTATGGCTGTTTCTCTACCTCAACCCAAAGAAATTTTGCTACTCCTCAAGGTTTTGCTATAAGTCACCACCACTTCATACTGGTATTAATCTATGCCACACAGGTGCCTAAAGTCTTCAGGGGAGAGGGTTTTCTGTATACTGCTTTGTGACTGCAGTGATGAAATCTCTTGCTAGAACCAAAGCAGATCCCCATAGCTGACACAGTTCAATTTACTTCTCAGCCTCTGTGCTTAAATGAACAATACACAATATTAAATCAGGGTCAAGTTGTTGAAACCTTGATGTCACCTTCATCTCAAGCTCAACATACTACTTCCTGAAGTGTGCCACTGCCTTTCCTTGTAAATCTAAGTCTTTCACTCTATTAAGTTGTGTTTCTCAGATACTTTGTACAAAGTATATTAAGAAATCAATATACATAATAAAATAGAGCCTAAAAGGCTTCCAGACTGCCATCTAATACTGTGACACCTGAATTGCGTCCGTGCACATGAACAACACCATGCAGCAGCAAACTCATTTCAGGCAGAAAGGACAGAGCCTGCCACCTTGCTACTGGCTTCTCAGGAAATCCATTTCATGTCTCTAGGAGATGGGCCTCACCATGCTTGAACTTAACTTTAAAGATAAAACCCTTTGAGTTTTCTCACTGGTTTGATCTTGGGGGCAATTATTGCATCAAGTAGGACCAGAGGCTTTCCCTCGACCCTTGTGATTTTAACCTTCCATTGATCAAGCAGAGGTGGTCCAGGTAATGTGTAAGTCAAATGTGGACAATCCTTAATAACATATCAACCTGTGAGAATAAATTTCCTGATTTCTTTCAATTTTACCAAAAGAACTTGCAGACAAATTGAATCATCTCTTCATTAGAGGAATGGAGAAGGGATCCCAGAGTGCAGAAGACAAGAAAATTAATCTGCATGCATTTTGCTTTCTTTTTCAGGTACCTCCAGCATCTACCATTCTTGACGTGAAACACAAATTTCACAAAGCATGTAAGTACTATGGCTAACAGGCTGGAGGCATGGTTAGAGGCCTTTCAGTTTGGAGAAATTGTCAAATTTATTTTTCATGAAATCTCACACAAAAGCTGAGACTGGCTTGACAGCTCCAGTACTAAATAAGAACAGTGTTTGAACTAAGGTTCTACTGTAGCTATCGCAGATGTGAGAGTGGAAGGAGAGAACTGCATAATTTGTCACTGCCGGCACGTGAGGGGCAGTAGTTTTCTGTCTTCCTTTTAACATTACATAGTGCCAATCCAAGGCCATAACTGTATTTGTTCTTCCAGTGTTATGTTAGATAAACTTCATTAACATTGGACTGCTCCAAGCTAACCATAAATAGACCATGTAGGCCAAAAAACTACTTGGACAAAGTTCATAGGTGGGCCCACAAGAATCTCGTGAGGTTCAACAAGTCCAAGTGCAAGATGCTGCTTCTGGGTCAGGGCAATTCCAGAAATGAGTACAGGCTGGGAGAAGAAGTCACTGAGAGCAGCCCTGTGGAGAAGAACTTGGGGATTCTCGTGAATGAAAAATTGAAAATGAGCTGGCAATGTGGGTTCGCAGCCCAGAAGGCCAATCATATCCTGGGCTGCATCAAAAGAGGAGTGGCCAACAGGTTGAAGGAGGTGATTCTGCACCTCTAGTCTGCCCTCATGAGTTCCCCCTGGAGTACAAGAAAGATGTGGACCTGTTGAAGCAGGAAATTATCTGAGGGCTGGAGTACCTCTGCTGTGAAGACAGGCTGAGAGAGCTGGGCTTGTTCAGCCTGGAGAAGAGAGGGCTCTGGGAGACCTCACTGCAGCCTTCCAGTACCTAAAGGGGGCTTACAAAGAAGAGGAAGACTGACTTTTTACTTGGGCAGATAGTGATAGGATATGGGGAAAAAATTTTAAACTTAAAGAGTAGGTATTTCAGTTAGAGATATGGAAGAAATTATCTACTGTGAGGATGTCCCATCCCTGGAAGTGTTCAAGGCCAGGTTGGATGGGGCCCTGAGCATCCTGATCTAATGGGTGGCATCTTAGATGCTGAGCTTTCATTGTTTTTACAAAAAAGTGTTTATTTAACTAAAGGCTAGATGCCTTTTGCAAAAAAAGAAAAGTTGTCAGTCACTAAGCTCTTGAATTCAGAGTAGCATAAGTAGAAGAAGAATTGTGCTTCTACTCTGTCCTTAGAATTTTATAAAACACTAAAGCTCGAGGTTTCTGTGGTCGCACACAGGTTCAATCGAAGAAGCAAAATGCTGTTGACCTGACTGTTTTAAAATTACTAATTTTCACTGCCTGTAGGGACTTGTAAATCACAAAATGGCAAAAGTTCAAAAACTGCACTGCTGAGTACAAAAAGATGGAGTGCATGTGTTTTAATATTTCAATAAGGGTATGTCCTCCCATCAGTTTGTGAAATGCAGTGCATTTCTGCCTAGAATCTCTTAAATCAACTGCAACTGGATTTATATTGATGCAGTTTAAATCAGTTGAAGAACACTGGCATAGAGGTTTATGCCAATACAACTGCAATGAGATTTTTAATGGATTTGGGCTAAAATGGTGCAAGTCTGTGTATAAGCCATTTTAATGGTGCCTATTTTGATATTAGGAGGTATCTTACTTCTCAAGTACCCCCAGTGATGTCAGTGGAGCTACTGTCAAGGAAGACAGCATACAACAAAGCATAGTACACACTGTGAACCAAACCTCTGACAGTACAGCATTTTACAGCACAAGAAAAGGCTGGCATGTGCCTTCAGTGCTTTTTCAGGCCTCAGTTTTTTATGTCAATTCCTCCCATTCCCAGGAGTACACCACAGCAGTGTCCTGTGTCCTTTCTTCTTATTTCAGCTCATTGCTTTGATCTCTCTTTTCCAGTTCATGACTTATGGATGTTGTTGTTTCATGAGGTTTCCCCCTCTCCCTTTCCCTCCCCATCCCTTCCTCCTTTCCCAATTGCAAAGACCAAATCTTCACTTTTTTCTCTTTGCATAGTCTGGAGGATGACAGCTAATAGCATATAGTTCTTTTAGGCAAGAGCTGAGAAGGGACTGAAGCTGATCTGTGGATGCCTTTGGTTACCATGCTATTTTGTACTAGCTCATGCATTCATTTCTGTCATTTTGTGTGTGCCAGACTCACATGTTCCCCTATAATCCCTCGTTAAAACACACTCCTACGCACACCCCATTACAGTCTCCCTGTCTTCATACATTCTCCTTTGATCACCCATGCAATTAAGCTTTCTCCTCAGCTGGTGTCTTGTCAGCCCTTCAATGAGAGGAACCCCTGTGCAGCAATTTCACAAGCATCCTCTCTGTCACAGAGCAGGTTTTGCTGCCTGATTCAAGAAAGGAGGATAAAGACTACATTATGAATTGCAGCACAGGAGGCTATTAAACATTAAAATAAAAGAAATGGGATGCAAGTGACACATACCATCTTATGGCTAAGTAATGTCTAAGTCAGTCAAATATTAGTTTGGATCTGTGTTTATACAAAAGGCAGAATATGGATTTAGAAATCCAGGAACAAATACTGAAACACTTCTCAGCCCTCACTTCAGCAAAACTGTCTCTACTGAAACAACCCCAGCAAAGCCTCACCCTGTGCTTTCTGTAGCATTGAGTTCAGGGGGGCAATCCCAGTTTTATCACTGTAGATTGAGGGATCTTAGTGAAGAATAACCATTTAAGATTGCCATTTCCACGGGAATTCAAAGGCTTTGCCCAGACTGAAGATGGCTGCTTTGAAACATCCCCTGGTTGCCGTAGCTGCTGCCCCTGGGAGGGACTGGCAGCACCAACCAGGGTCAGCCCAGAACAGTAGTTTCCCTGTTGCAGCCCTCCAGCCATCAGCTCTACGGGGGCTTTCTGTAACAGATGTTAGAGCAAGGCTGTCACGCTTAATAGCAAACATCACACCTGCCCACCATGAATCTGTCTAATCCTTTTGAAACATATCCGCAGTTTTGACCTGAGCAAAATCCTCTGGGAGGGAGTTCCACAGTATAAGTATGTTGTGGACAAATGTCTACACTTCTACAACTTGATATTTTCTGCCTGAAATTGAGTGGCAGCTGAGTGTCTGGGTGTCACCGGCCATTGTGCTGTATTGTCTAAGGCATGGTCAAAGAAGCCTCAATCAAATTGATGCTGTGCTGTAGGTGACTTTTCTAGTATTTTCCTCATTCCTTTGTCTAGCTGGCAGAGGTGGAACTAAGCCAAAAACTAAGTGTATAAGAAGGAAGTCTCTTGACCCATTTTCTCAGTTGCTTATAATGAGTTAGGTACCTGGTATTTTCTTTATCTATACAGATTATATTTTCAGTGGAGAAAGAAATATCTTGTAGGCTAAACTTCCTGGGCTCTTGTCCTTGGCAATAACTTTTCACCTTTAATTTATTTTTATCTTTGCAAAATGTATTGGACTGCTGTGGGAGGAAATCTTACAGATAGAAAATGAAAAACTGTAATAATAACGCTAATTCATGTATCTCATAACTAAAATAAAATACCTCTAGAACAGGTAATATAGCGGAGTCAGTGATCATTAAATATTTTCAAGGTTACTGCATGGAACTTGCTGAAAAATCTCTTGAAAGAAGAGGAAAAGTGGAAAGGAGAGGGGGAAATAAGACCTCAGCAGTACTGTAACAAACTTATGGAGGGAACCTCTTGCACAAGGGGGACAGCACAACTAGAACTGTTCTGAAGCCAGAAGAGTGAGCGTAGGGAACCCAAAATTGCCTTCTAGGCAGAAGGAGCAGGCAGGGAATGGAGGAAGCCTGGTGATGAGTGGAAGGAAAAAGGGAAGTTGGAGAGAACTGAAAACATAATGAGTATCCTAGCCTACAGAGGGGAATGAGGTGCTCAAGGAATAAGGAACAATTCAAACTGCCAGCTGTCCCAATAAAATACTAACTCCTAACCAGTTAGCTCCAAAATTGCAGGCACTTCCATCTAAGATAACAGATGCTGCACAGAGCATTTAAAATAAGCAATATGAATGAAAAGTAAATCACTAAGACAGAAATTGTCAGTAGATGGCACTCAAGAATAAACAGCATAATTTCTGAACAATATGAAATTTTAGAATCCTGCTACACCATCTTACAACTGCTCCTTATAAGTATTTCTACAGTGATCCTAGGAGCTATGTTCCTGAGAAAGCTGCTGAGATATTTTCTGTTGTTTTTCTCTAGAGAGAGGACAAGAAAAAAAACCCCAATTCCTTCATGATGGGACGAGTCTCTCTTTTAGCCTCCTCCTTATAGGCTGCAGGGCAGTGTGTTAGGATTCATCTGCCAGGTTTTACCTATTGCTCTCATCCTGCATGTTCCCCAGAAGCTGTGGGAGAACAGGCAGCCCTGCAAATTTCTTCACTGCAGACATCCTGGTCAGAGCATTTCCCATCTGACTGCCTGCACAAAAGCAGCATCAGAGGGTCCTGTGCAGGCCCTTCCAACATGCCATTTCACTAAGTGCATCAAATACTATCGGTGACTTCCAAATGCTTGAATAAGATGTTTATTGCCTAATATGAGGAGATACCATATCAGAGGGCAAACTTGAGCAGAAGTACCACATCATACAATTCTTCTCCAGCTGTATGGGAGGCCTGTGCAAGTTCTCCCTCCTTCCCTTTTCAAAATGACCTGTTACTGCCTTGAGCTTGCTTCTGCCCCCAGTAGCCTGTCAGCAGTGCTCAGCTCAGGCAGCGCTCAACAGCTGGAGGGAGAGTAGCATTTTAAAACCATTTGTTCACCCAAAATCCTGAAGCAGATCTTCAAAACACAGAACAACAGGAGTCAAGCTGACATGGGGAAGAGGAAGGAGAAGAATCTCTCATTGCTTACATATCACAAGGCAAGCCTTGTGAGTGGAGCTTTAGGCAAATGAGGTACTAAAATTATTTAGTGGAGGAGGTCCTCTTTCTTTTCTCCTTTTCAGAAAGTCTGCTAAGGGTTTTCATGCTCTGAATCTGCAGCTTTCCTGCTTTTAATGACATCTGAGAGCTAGTAGCATAAGTAAGGAATAAGTCTGTATTTTGCCTAAACACAAGAGTGGGATGCAGAGCTGTTGCTGCAAAGGATGACTGTTTGTACTGCATCACATAATTCCCTTCTAGAGGCTGGCTGTGATGTTAAACTGCAAGGCTCAGAGAGGTGAGAAAGGATGCTGTGGGGATTAGTCATTAAGAGCAGTACCAGGGCGAACGGTGACTGCTAAGCCAGTGGCTTGCCTGCTGGCTCTGTATAATCAGGACTGTCTGATAACACAGTCTTGCTGAGAATCTGCAGTTCCTCTGATTTCTCCACACTGTCTATTACAGCTGGATTCTCAGGTTGCAGAAAGTTAATGAAATCTGTCAATTTTGATGCCTGGAGAGACTCATGTGCCTGGTGAATACATCTGCTGGGACTCAGAGAAGCTGAATTATGCTATTTATGGCTCTACAAAGTTGACTTCACAGTCTTGGCCTGTCAATCAACCATGTGTCTCACAAATCAAAGAGATCCAAATAAGTTATATCTAGGGCATAGAGCCTTTCAGAGGGATCTTTCTTTTGCCCTATTTTAGGAGATCAGGCTTAGAAAAAGCCAAAATTTTTGAAAAAGGCCACAGTCTGATCCCACCATGAATTGCCTTGAGCTGGATGCACTCCCTGGACAGAAAGGCAGCTACTAAGTCTATGGCTTTTATCAGATCTCAAACTCCTTCCTCCCTAATTGTGTCCTAAGCAGTTCACACTAGCCCAGAATCCGTATACAAATGAGTTTTTGAAGGGATAGACAATATCCTGCTGTGCAGGCGTCTGACTGCAGAGCTCATAGGCCCAGCATTACGTCCCCAGTGCAGATTCACAGAGCATGTTGGGCTGGCAGTCACATCTAACTATTGTTTTTATTAAATTCTCCCCTCTCTGCATTCATAACAACTCAATTGGAAATTACAATGAAGGCGAATCACTGGGGATGGGCAGTTATTACATATGGGCACTAAGAACTACAGTGATTTCATCAGGGTAAATTGCTCATTCATCTGTGTTGGCTTTGTAAATGGAAATTACTAGATTAGGAGGAAACATGGTATTTGTTTCATCTTGTATTTATAAGATATTTTTCTTTTATCTTAGTCACACAGCAGATATCAGTATAACATCAGTTTATGATGAATTTCAGTGGTGAATGATGAATGATGGAATTCTAAGATCTTTTTACCTCTCTATGCCTGTCAACAGAACTCAGTTTATTAGAAACTTGTTGAATTTCTTGTTACTGCCACAGTGAGGCTTGTACATACTTAAATTCTTTACTTTTTGCTTCACAAAGCACAAAGTAAGCAACAGATCCTTCCACAAAACCCAAACCAGTTGCTACCATCTTCCTACCCAGCTCACAGTCAGAGATCTAACCCGTGAGTAAATTGCTTCCTGCCTCTGCAGCACGTACCTGTCAGAACAGACACTAAATTCTTGCTTTGGCTTGATGCTTCAGCCACAGGGCCAGCCTGTCTGGTAGCCTTCATTTCTGATCTGTGCAGGAAGAAGCATCAGGAGGATGACCTCCTCTCAGCCTATTTGTGACATATCTGTGCAAATCTTTCTATACAAAATACAGGAGTCTGTCTGTTGGTACAGATTTGTGTGACTTGAATTTCTGGCTTAGCTGTCAAAATAACCAAAGCACTCCTGTGAAAGCTGGGAATACTTTCACTTCTTTTCTAACAGCCAGTCAGAAAATGAGAATGGCATCATTGACCTAACACTGTTAAAAGGAAGGAGAAGCCAAACTGAATTAGCCTAATGATTTTCATCTTCAAAGTGAATGAAAATTTACCTTAGACACCACATCCACTCCACCCCACCCCCATATCCCATTCTGTTTTGGAGTTACAGAAAAACAATTCTGGCCATTTTTCAAAAGGGAAAGACAATGCATGGATATGCCCTTCAGAAGATTCTGTGCACTTCACAGACAGTATTTTGCATCCTGAGCTGTGGTCAAAACCCGCCAATTCAAGCCGTGCATCTCTTTTTGACACTGGTAAGGCCCAGAATTTTTATTTGGACATTTCTAGCTGGGGTACTAAGACAATAATAGTGAGAGCAAGCACCAGACTGGGCATCTACAGTTTGCTTCTCTGCTGAGCACTTGAATCTCATTGTAAGTTGTGGAGGAAGAGATATTAAAGATATCCCTGATCAGATATCCCTGAAGTTTTGCTCTTTGAAATTTACACATGGTTACAAAGAATATTTTCATTATGTATTAAATTAGGAAATTATGGTTGAGGTTTGGCTCACCCAGTTGGTTTAGAAGCAGGGCACATAGGACCTTAAGGAAGACTTTTAGAGTCAGATTTTTAAAGCATTCTGGTCGTCTAAAGATAACAGTAAAAGCCAAAAGGCTACCTGGGATTTTGAAGTCTCCTGATTCACACTGAAATGAATGTGATGTTTAAGACTTAGGTCTTTAAGACTTGACCAATGGGAGTCATGCTATTGACTGGGGTGAGTTGTGTGTTAGATACTTTCTCCCTTTCAAGCTTCATTTTCTCATCTATAACATTAGAATAATTAACCTTCCTTTCATCCATCTTGGGATCTATTGTCTGTTTTGCCTGTTTTGCCTGTGATCCTGTAAGAAACATTTGGGAAAAAGAATGACCTAAATATATGTTTAATGACCTATTGAACCAGAGGAAGTAAGGTGTCTAAAACACAAAAGCCAGGCTATCCATTAAATGCTTATAAGATGACCTTCAGAAAAAGAGCAACATTTAAAACAGCAATGGAAAAAGTGAAGATCAACTGAAAAACTTAATTGGAAATGCACATTATTTCTCTTTTTTTGGCAGCTTCTGCATCCGATGTTATTGCATTTCATTAACAGGATTACAGATATCATTTCAGATGACTAACATAATAAAAGAAAAGGCAGCTAATCTATTGAGATGTAGCTTGAAGCAGAACTGTCCCTTTCTGCTCTCTGGGATATTGTCCCCAGCTGAGATTTAAAGGGCTCTAACAATGCATCACAAATGACATCCTATGTAAACAACTGGAGAACAAATGTGAGATGCTATTTAAATGCCTCATTAAGAAAAGGAAATTTCATAGCTAGATTCTTTGCTTTTCTTGCCTTAGGATTAATTGACAGATCTAGATGAAAAACAGCAAAGTTTGTTTACCAGAATTGACTATTATTATTTACAATGTGTCTTATTAGTGCCTGTGGCTCAACTGAGAAAACTACAGTAGAAGACCCTATAGAAGTAATCCAGGCCCTAGAGAATATCCAGACTCAGGAATTAAATGAGGAATTAAAGCCTAGTGAACTGTCATTAGAAGATGTCAAGGTAGTTTTGGTTTTTAAACAGCTCCTACATCAATTGAAACTCGGGTATTACATTTTTGGTCTGAAGAACAGATTGAGTTCCAGTGTTAACCTAATGTTCACCACCAGATTCATGTGGGCCTAATGTTCATTCAAAGATCTCAAGATACTAAAAGCCCCAGTGGGCCTTCATTAGTGTGAAAAGAATCTCATGTCCATTAATAGGACAGGTGTCTGTTGATTATGGCAGGGTCAAGATCACTTCAGGCTTTAAACGTGCTCTGCATCTACATCAGGTTTTTCACAGGAGTCCCTGTGCTTTTGAACACCTGAGTCGGGCAGATGGCTTTACTGAAAGGTCCAAGAGCTTCTCTTAGGAGGAGATGCATGGAATGGGTCTACATGAAATGTCCCAGGACTTCTTGTGAAAGACAGTCAACAGGCATTGGATAACAGAAGAGGAAGTACATCTCCCTTGCCAAAATGAGAGGAACCTACTTCCTTCTTGAAAAACCCTGGAGAACTTGAGAAAAAAATTACAAGGCTCATGGTGTCAATTCTAGACAGGTTAGGTAAGAGGCAGCAGCTTCAGCTTCTAAGTTCAGACTTCCCCCCAGGTCTTCTCTGCCTCATGCCTTCCCTGGCTGTGCTTCTGCAGTCCCTGGCTTCCTCAGGACCAAGAGATGTGACATAACAAGTAGCTGCAGTTCTGGGGTCAGGGTCAGGTGAGCAGGACAAGAGCAAGGGAGGCTGTTCAGGCCTGAATGTGAAGGATGTCAACCTGTGATGGTGATTTGTTTTGCATTTGTTTACATGTAAGCTCTCTCTCACATTTGTAGCCTGTTTATTTATTTATCTTTCTATTTGGACGCGAAGGGAAAGAAACACTCAGAGCAACCAAAACAAGAAAGCTTTTCAACAAAACTTGGTATTTGTGAGTTTCAAGTTAATGAAAGCAATGCATCAAAGACAAGAAGCTGAACAAATGATTCTGAATAAAAATAATGTAGTAGAGTGGTGTTCTGCCTCTTTCTAAATTGCCCTCAAATTGCAATGATATTGAATATATTTGCTGTTGAAAATTATTCACCTTTGAAATAAATGATTTGTGGGTTATACAGGAACAATGTATGTTACTCTGGTTTAAATACACACTGATGGGGAGGCGCTATTATTTTGTATTCTGCCATTAGAGTGCAAGCTCAGAACGCACAAACAGTCTAGATGAGCTGTGACTATAAGATTTACAGAGGGAAAGCAGTAGAGGAGTTGAAAGGCCATGAAGTGTTTGTCATATAGATTGGGATGAAACATCATCCCTCAACTATGAGAATGAATACTCACCAAATAGTGTTGCCATCGTCATGTCCCTCATGGTCTGTGTATAACTGTGGAAAAGCACTTTGCTGATCAGCTTTAAGCATGTTATGTTTCTTTCTATGTGGCTGCCTCATGGTTGACGTGCAGTCAGCCTACCTGGGCTCATTTCCTGCTGGAAGAGCTTGGGATGGTGGGTCTTGCACTCTCACAGAATCACAGAATCATTTAGGTTAGAAAAGACCTCTGAGATCATCGAGTCCAACCTTTGACTTGTCAACTAGACTATGGCACTAAATGCCATGTCCAGGTGTTTCTTGAACACCTCCAGGGATAGTGACTCCACCACCTTCCTGAGCAGTCCACTCCAATGTTTAACAACCATTTCCATGAAGAAATTCCTCCTGATGTTCTGCCTGAGGCTCCTCTAGTGCAGCTTGAGGCTATGACCTCTTGTCCTGTCTCTAGTTGCCTGAGAGAAGAGGCTAGTACACCTTGCTACAACCTCCTTTTGGGTAGTTCTGGAGAGTGATAAGAGTCACCCTGAGCGTTTCTTCTCCAGGATAAACAACCTCAGCTCCCTCAGACACTCCCCATAGGACTTACCCTCTCTACCCTTCACCAGCTTCTTTGCTCTTCACTTCAGCACCTCAATGTCCTTCTTGCAGTGAGGGGCTCGGAACTGGACACAGGACTAGAGGTGTGGCCTCACCAGTGCTGAGTTAAGGGGGACAATCACTGCCCTGGTCCTGCTGGCTGCAGTGTTTCTGATACAGGCCAGGATGTCATTTGCCTTCTTGGCCACCTGGGCACACTGCTGGCTCTTGTTCAGCCACTGTCAACCAGCACTCCCAGGTCCTTTTCTGACAGGCAGCTGTCCAGCCCCTCTCCTCTAGCCTGTAGCACTGCCTGGGATAATTGTGGCCAAAGTGCAGGACCTGGCACCTGGCCCTGTTGAACCTCACACTGTTGCTCTCAGTCCATCGATCCATGGGCAGAGCCTCTATTCACTGGAAAGGTACTATAGCATAGCCTTGTTTCGCAGCAAGGGAACTGCAGTATGCAGAGGGAAAATTATTTGTCCTCTGTCATAGATCTGAGATGGGAAGAGCAGCTTCCCAAGCCTCATAGCACTGCTTCTGAGGCACAGAAGCTTTTGATCAACCTAAATAAGGTGGTGGGATAAGAGAATTAAACCAGCTGAAACAAACTTCTCCCAGGAAGGACATGGGAACAGGACAGCCTCTGGCTCACATGCTAGTGTCTGACCTGCTACCAGAGCAGGGCAGATCTCTGCTGCCTTTTCCTCATTGCTCCTGGAGAAATTACAGTTTAGCCCTGTTCTTAGTGGGGATTAATTTTCAGCGTGGTGAATTTACCAATGAATTTATGAGAAGTTAATTCGTATTTAGGAAGAAATCATGTCAATTCAAATGTGTTCAATTAATTGTTGATGGCATTGGTGTGGCCATTAGATACAAAAACCACATTGCTTTTGGGGTTAGTGAGGGAACACATCCTGATCAGATTAGTGGCTGGAGAGAACACTATCCCCTGAATTTTGAAAGAAAAGTATACTTAATTAGCATATTTTAATAGCTAATTGACTGTGAAATACTTTTAAAGAAACATAGCTAGAGCCTGGGGTAGGACTCTCCTCTGCCCAGTACATCTGAGGGGGAGGCACAAATGAACTTTTGAGCCATCATTGCTATATCAGCTGTGACTATTGGGCCAACATGTACTTTCTGATGCTGGAATGTAAATCATCAGGGCCCCGATCCTGCTGTAACGTGTGTTGGCACTGCGCTCCATTCAGGCAGCATGCAAACAACACAGAGTTGAAACAGTGACCTCGCCAGTTCTCTGCTCTCTGTCCCTCTTGCAGCTCTTTGGAGAGCTGCTACCTAAATGTACTTAGCAGTCGTGCTGATTGCGGCAGTACCCACACCAGAGCTTTCTGAAGTGAGGAAGCAATGACCTGTGTTATCAGTGTCCTGAAACACAGCATATCTGCAACACTGCAAGGCACAGCACTGTTTGTTCTCTTAGAACATGGCACAGGATGAACATGAACAAAGGTTTTAAAAGAAACAACATTTTAAAACAGGCCTTTATATCTTACTCTGTGTGTTTTCTAAGATCATGAGGATGGACAGATACTTGTGTTTAGATGCTCTGCTTTGCTGCCTGTAGAAACCTTGTCTGGGTTGACTACTCCACAGCAGTAAAGATATATAAGCTGTTACGGATTGAGATAGACAGCAAATGATTTCATAACCCACCAAACATTAAGCCGCATTTTTAAAAATGCTGTGTTAGAATATGGACAAGCAGAAAGAGAAGGAGGGATATTTTTAGTCTCTGAATATTTAGTTTGGCAAATGTATGTTCCTTAACATGCAGTTTCCCAGGTTTGGGTTGCCCTTTTTACGAAGGCTTCACTGATAGAATTAATATTTAAAAAGAGAATTCTGCTGCAATTCTCACATTCCCCCAAATACCTCAACCATTATCTTTGTCACCTTTTCCGGACTTGTAGAGACACAAGAATCAAAGGCAAAGATAACTACCAGAATACAGATACTCAGTTGGCATAAATGATTTCTCTCTTAATTGGAGTTGGCATTTCAGAGCCAGAACACAACTGTCTGCGAATACGGAAGCAAACTCAGTGCTGTTTTAGTGCATGGATGACAGGACATGGCCCTCCCTGGGACCTCCCTGGTCAAAAGACTCCCCAAACCCTCCCAGCTGCACTGACCACCCTGCCCACGGCCACTCCGAGCAGCACTGCTGTGACTGTGTGCCCTGGGGGCAGCAAAGGCCGGTTGTTCAGCACCTCCTCACCCCCTGGCACTGACAACGGGCAGTCCCCTAAGGGAAAGTTCCATCAAGCTCCAGGCTTGTCAGAGTATCTATTTTCTTGTTTCTCTGTATTCTACTCTGTGGTTGTTATTAATGAAATAAGAGGTGGGCCTCATTCCCTTTCCCTTCCTTTGCCCACGCACATTAATTTAAATGCAAATTCACACAGAAAGATCAAAATTAATTATACTTTCTGCAGCAGGCTACACGGAAAATTGAAATGCACAGAGTTGGCTTTTCCCTTTTCTCTTTTTTTCATTTTTTTTGGAAGAGCAAAGGAAAAACAATGTACCAAAAATACTGAAATATGCATGTAAATGTTGAATGCTTGCTTGCTTTTATTTTCTCATGCTTTTTGCTTGTCTGAATTTCCACAGTTGCTTTCAGTTGCAGGCTGTTTCGGAAGGAATATTGAAAGGTTAATCTGCTAGTGACATAAATTGACCTGTAAATGACAAATAATATTCTGTTTACCAGAAATAAGAATCAATCTTAATTAAGAAAAACTATGCTGACTCTTAAGAAATTTGTCTATCATTGCCTGATCAGAATATAGCTGAAGTCTGAGATTTTTTATTTTATATTTTTTCAGTGGAAAATAAAGGCATAGGGGGAGACGAGTGTTCTATTTTTCAAGGAGTTAAGGCATTTATATAAGTTTTTTTCACTGAAAATGCAGCCAGGTAAATTTGTTACCCAAGGTGCAGTGCAGAGTCTTGGAGAGTGCTGGAGTTTCACATCTGGGCACAGTCACAGCAGCTTAACTGCTCCCAGGAACCAACATATGGACAGGGCTATGCTGTTTGCCAGATCCTGGGCAAGGAAAACAAAAAACTGACACTTTTTTTAAAGGGAGTGGGTGCAGGCATTGTATGCAATGTGTTATAGAGCCATTAGGTATGCTCTGGGAAACCTGCTGGAGTGGGCTCTGTGGGGCTTCAGTGGAGGCACCGGGGGGGGGGCAGTTACATGACTTATGTAGGTCTCAGATTCTAAGGCCAATGAGAACAATCGAATGAAGAGCTAAATCAGAAGCATTTAACCAGGCATTTAGTCAGGCTGAGGCTTACTTGCTTAGTAGTCTGTGGGAAGCGTGTGCTGTCCTGCCTCTAGGCCAGATCCTGTCCTTAACCCTGTTGGTCTTAGCCAATGTCTGGAGACATCAGTTCAGCCAGCTCACTACTTGCTCTCTCTCTCCAAGCACTATGGTTGTAGGTAGATGAATTCAGGTATTGCAAAAACCAGAAGAAAGAAATGGATGCTTATGATCAAATAGCTCATTTTTCAAATTCCACATGCCATTAGGAAAGAACTTTTTTGTGTCCCCATAGCAACTAGAGTTCAAGGTGCCCTTGTAAAACACATGGCCAGAGATCTTCCCTGGAAAGCTTACAAATGAAACAAATGAGAGAAAATACTAACGGAAAAAAGCTGACAAAGAAAAGGGATTTATCTCTGGCTACAGAGCCATTAAAAACAACATCCATTTGGGTACTCTGCTGTGATTTTACTGAACAGGACACACTGGATCCGGATCTGCTCTTTGCACTAATTTCCCATAAAAACATGGATCTAGTTCAAGATCTTGCTACTGCTCTTTAAATATTCTGATACACCTCTCAACAGTCTTCTACAAGAAAACAAAGCCTAGCTGAATGATTCTGGATCCAGCAAGTGCCTTCCCAAGGTCAGCCCATTACCTTAAAGACTAAGAAATTGATGGAAGCAGTGTACAATTGGTAGCTTGACCTTGCGAGCCCAGCTGGCCTCAGGAGTTCAGTACAGTGCTAGGCCAGTACAGCTGAGTGTTGGAGGGGGCCTGACTAGAGAGGGTCTCTGCACTAGCCCTGAAAAATAGACCCAGGTGATTGTGTTGGTGTTTAGTGGGTCAAAGCAACAAAACATCTGTTGATCTGCATCCAAAGAGGGCCTTTCGAGTGGGGCCATGTGAAGAGATGCCAGTGCCCTGCTTGCCCCAGACTTGCTGCTGAGAGCTGCAATTCTTCAAGTGGGCTGGTTGTTCAGATTGCAGTACTCAGCAGCTGTCATTTATTACAGTGGGGGCAAACACAGTAAATAATCACTTCAGATACTTTCTCTCTTGATCTTTTGGCCAAGCTTAGTTTTACTGTGGTTTCTTAGGTGTGCTTTGCTTTCTGCCATCATGCTCAGGAATCACTCAAGTGTAGTGTTAGCACAATAAATCTCACAGCCTTTTCTTCCAAATAAAAGCAGAAAGCAGTAGCTTCTAGTCATTTCACCATCCTGCTTTCCTGCTGGCAGCTCAGCGGAGCAAGGGTACGCAAACTTCAGCCCAGGCTGAATTGTTAGCATGGTGATATCTCTATCCCTGTTTTCTCAGAAGTGTTCCTGAGAACACTCAGACATGCTGGCTGAAACCAAGAGAAACAACACTATGACCACTGTTTGTTTAAGGTCAGGGACATGGAACAGCTGTATTTGTTCAGCATTTGCTTGTCAAGGAAAGACCTCAGCAAGTTTTCAGATAATCTGTCTGTCTCTATATTTTATGCACAAACCTGCCATCCCCACACATACTTGAATCTTTCCAGCAATCTCTTCTTATTGCTACATAGATATCAAAATTGCCATCTGGTTAAGGTGGGGGAATGCATTTCAGCCGTGCTCAGTTCACATAAGCAAGTGCTGTTACATTTCTCAGCTCATGTGTAACATTTTGTGATCAGATCAGGGAGATTGCTGCCGCAGTGGTTCCTTGGAATTTCCTCTTATTTCTGCAAATTTAAACAACATACTGCTGATGATTGATTATAGTAATTTTGTTGTTCATATCATCCTATTCATATCACAGCAGGTATTGCTTGTAATTATTAAGGCTATTTGTTATTAGAGATGCATGGGCAGTGAAATACAATGAGAAGCAAACAATTTAACTGGTAATAAAATTAGCTGATCATGGAAAGTCAATCTGCTAATTATCTCCAAATTGTGTCTGTCAGTTCTGTTTTGCATTTCTTAGACTCCTTGCTCCCCAGTGAAAAGCTTTTGCAGGTCCGCATTCTAAAGAACAAACTGAATTCCCCATGAAGAGAGGTTTTCATCATGTTACACCTTTGTTCTCATACAGGTTCACATAATTTCATATTTTGTGACAAATAGGCATTTTACTGTGTAATTTACTGCACTAATAGTGCACTAATATTTTATAGAAGATTATTCATAAAACAATAAAAATTAGGCTGATTCCTTCAATTTCATAACTAGTGGAAAGTACTCAGCACTTGAATTTCATAGTTTTTGAATTTTCAAAACATCTTGTGATATTTAAGTGGTGGAGCACATATTAAGGTCAATTTGAGCCACATGGATAGAAAGTACCTTTGGACACTTTCAAAAACTGCATATAGGCTTTTCTAACTGTCCTTGGTTCCTGGGATTGTCAGTTGATTAATTTACTGAGATTCTAATATACATGCAGTGAAAAAACAAATCATATGGGTAGCAGGACCAGTACAATTTGGTTTTCTGTGCATTTTTGCATAGTGGTATTGGCAGCTGGCTATGGCACTGAGGCTTTTATTTTAATTAGTATTTGTATGGTGTTTGACAGCACTACATCTCTTTTTTATGTCCAGTATTAATAGGTCATTTCATAGTTGGGTGTGGGAAAATTAAAGGTGGCTATCAGATTTTATGTATCTGTCAGTTTGCTTATATTTTAATTTCTGTTTTAAATATGGGCAGGTAAAACAACCAACCCAATCAACATTAAATATTTTTTCTCATATCTGTTAATTAAAACAGATTATTAAAAGTAAACATTGAGTCATTTTACAAGAAAATATCATTCTCTGTTGAAAAATTATGATGCCTTAAATATAATAGAGTTAAGATATAATATTGGGTAAATAGAGCTGTGGTTTGAACCATCATGGCCATTCTTATTTTCTGGAGAGTCTACATCTACTTTTCCAAGTCAAAACCAGTCTGGAATGTGAGCTGAAATGTTATCTTTACAATTTTGTTCCAAGTGTGAAATATATATTCCAACCCATAACTCTGTATAAGGGAGCTGAACAGCTCTGCTAATCACAAGGAATCTACAGAGACTGTGACCTACTAAGTACCATGTGGCTGAGCTCTGATGCACCATCCCAATGTCAGAAAGTAAATATGCTTGATCTTAGATGCAACAGGAGTTACAGGATAAACTTCAGTCACCCGTTGTCTTGGATTGTCATTAATCTCAGTAGGAGGCAACAATGGAAAACGTTAATAAGAAAAAAATGTGAATTAAACCCCAAAACAACCCTGTGAAAGAGAAACTCTTCAACTTTAAATTGGAAGCAAGGGGAGCTCTGCCACGTGTGGGAATGCAGAGAGGCCTTCAAGGGCTGTGCACAGCTGCAGCTGTGCCTCTGCCTTCAGCCAGTGCTTGTTTACTCTGTCTGGGAGCAGGCACTCTCCACATGCACTTTCGAACTCCTGCTGATGGCAGGTGAAGCTAGTCTGTCAGACAGTACTGGCTCTAGATATCCAAGAGAGCCATCAACCCCTTGTTCTGACAGGCAGTAGCAAGAATTAATACAAGTGATAATTAGTTACTCTGTTTGACTTCTTTTCACTATTTAAAGAGAGCTTTTCTCCTATAGGAATGAGATGAATATGTGTCTGTCAGAGTCAGGCTGTATTGGAATGACTTCTCACATTGCCAAGTAGCAACACAGAGCTGTCCTAGTGAGATCTCTGGAGGATCCCTGTGGAAAATAGTCACAGGAGGAAGGCAAGTAAATGGTGACAAGTGAGGCCAGGGGCCCTTTGGATGACCACCATTAAGTGGTGAGCAGGATGCATAGGAATGTTTGGGGTTTCCTATCTGAAATGAGTCTTATCAAGCTGGGAGAGCAGACTCCTTGTGGAGGTCACACTTCTCCCCCGAAAGCAACGCTGGTTTTTGCAGGACCCTGGGCAGCTAAGACTTGGGAACAGCCTTGCTATTCTGCTGCTAGTAAAGACCGAGAGTGGGAAACTTTTGTGTTCAGACTCAAACCAACATAGAAATGTGTTTTGATTCTGTCTCCTCCTCTGTTTAGCATTTCCACTTGACATTAGCTAATGTCCCCCCATCCCACAATAAGAGATGGGAAGGAACAGATAACTCCAGGTCACTCCAGCAAAATACACACAGCATACCAAGCATGGTCTGGAAACCAGAGAGACACTTTGGTGTGATAACAAGGTCACTGCAGACAAGCAATGGCAAAGGCACACTTCTATCTATCTAAATCTTTGAGTATGTTTGAACATAATGGTGTACTGAGGCTAAAGGACTGGAAATGTGGGATGACGTGCTTAAACGCACAACCTCTGTTTGCCCTTGTGAAGATTATGAGCCATACCTAAAAGCACATCGCCACAGGATCAGGTAAATTGACTTTTATTGAAACATACTGTAATATGAAGGGGGGAAGATTCCAATTTAACACAAATACATTGCATTTCAGGCTCCCAAATAACTATTGATATCTGCTGTCCTGGAGCAAATCATATCTTCCTTGACAAGTCAGACAGCTGCTCCTTCTCTATCTTCCCTTTGTTATCTTTAATAGCCATGGATTGTTGTGGTACCTTCAAAAAAATATTTGCAACTTACTTGACGGATGTTTCACCTCCTGCTATTAGCCCTGGTTCATGGGTTCATCTAATGCCTGTTCTCGCTGATGAAAGACCAAGTGCTTTTGAAATGAGAGTGTACTGGATGTCACTGCACAGTGCACACTTTGAACAGCTCCTCTTCCCCTCCAGCTGGCAGCTGGTGGGTGAACAAGCTCTCCAGCTATTCTGGTTATCCTGACATAAGTTATGGTAGAAGCAACCTCCAGAGCTTGTCTGGTCCAGGTTCCATCTCAGAGCAAGGCCAACTTTCTAGTCTTGTAAGACTGCTAATGGTCATCCCCAGCTGAGGCCTGACTATTGCCAGGGAAGTAGATCCCACAGCTTCTCAGGGCAAATGTTCCCACGTTTGATCACAGTCACTATGGACAGTTTTTTTCCATTTGTTGAAGATATGGAAATATTGGTATCTTAAATACAGGATCACTAAGAATTGTAAGATAGGTCTAAAGAAAACCATGGCTATATTTGACCAATTTCACTCAGACTTTGAAATAAAAAGACAAAGCAAGTCTAATAACACCAGGGTTGCGGGTTTGATACCTGTACAGGCCATTCACTTAAGATTTGGACTTGATAATCCTTGTGGATCCCCTCCAACTCAGAATATTCTGTGATTCTATAATTCCTTCAGGCTATCAACTGTCCTCAGGAAATGAAGGCAAATGTGGTAGAAATGGATGAGGGTGGTAATACTGCAGCAGTTCCCTTGCCTTCCTCTGACAGTCTTTGCTGCCCACAAATCTCAGTCAACACCATGGACTGTGTAAGGTCTCCCCAGACTGCCTCAGATCAGACCAGAAATGTGCCAGGTCAGCCCTAAAATCCTTCAACAGCAAACTGAAGAGTGTGAATGGGTTAAGCGAAGTTACGTGTCTTTGTGATGCAAAGGAGGAGTGTTTATTTTGTCCATTCATCAGCACAGCTGTAGAGGCACTACAAAGAGCTGGCCAAGTTAACAATTTGAACTGTACCAGTTAGACCAAACTGGTTCAAAATCATCAAAGGGCATCCAAGAACCACTGCCAAGGGCTATCGTGCATTTGGGGGTGACCTTTAGTGCATTTAAAAATCTACTTTTAGGTAACATCCTTAAGTTGAGGGTATCATGTAAGTTATACATAACTCAGTATTAGCTACCCATTTGCCTCTACTTTTTGTATCTTTATTTCCCTGATTAATCCATGATTAAGAATGAATACAAGCTGCATATCCCTAGTCAGGTTTTATATTCCTGAATGGGAAACATCACCCCCTTTGAACCAGACTGTAGCACAAGCACCATTTTAGAAGGAGGGACAAGGCTGACACATTTAGTACTGAGTTTTGACAAATATGATAATAAACAGGGTCTTCTTTATACTTCCCAGTGGTGCACATATAGGTCTATTTTTCATGTGCTGATGGAGCATTCAGCACTGAGATTGACCCTTACAACACTTAAGAAGGGAGAAGGGACTTAGGCTTTAATGTGTATATTGTGTTCCTCCAGCTCTCTTGTACCTTGTAGAGCTAAGACTGAAAGAAAGGTGGGGTTTTTCTCCATCTCACATTTGTAGCTATCAGCTGAAAAAAAACCCAACTGAGAGAAATTTAGATCCTTCACCATGAAATTAACAGCCACGCTTTGTGATTGGAACAGGTCCCCAGTGGTACCCTTCCCGTGTTGGCCTGCAACTAGAACGCAGTAAGTATTCATATGGATGAATACAGACACCTAATGTATTACTAATCCTCTGGCAGATTCTTCTTCTAACAGTATTGATCTATCTATACATGTTATTGGGTGAATTAGCACATTTTCATTAACAGATATCAATTATTAACTTATTAGTCTTCTCATTAATAAAGGAATCTAATGTTTTTCATAATGTTTCAAGATACAGTATATGATCAAATAAGGAAGACAAGGCAGTTTTAAACCCATTTGCTCACTTCTCTCACTCAATGCATGATCTATTTTAATACTTGCTTACAGCCTCATCAGAAGATGCAGCTGCCTGCAGGAGGCAGCCTCTTTTTTTGTGCCAGTACATGGCAGTGGGAAATAAGGCTGCCACGGGCTGTGTGGTATTTGGTCTGTGGACATGTTGAATTTCAAGCCATAGAAAATGAGGGCTCAGCAGCTGATGGAATTTAGCATCCTTGCTGATGTAAACAGTCAACAAATGAATTGAAAGGGAGATGCAATGCATAAAGCAGAAAAGAGCATAGAGGTGTTGCAGCCATGACAACATCCCAAGCCAGTGGCTGTTGGAGTTTCCTAATATCCAGCTCCCTGCCCCCATAGAACAAAAGAGAACCAGATATTGCCATTTTATCTCTCTGTCTGTACACTCTAGGTCCATTAGGACCTAGGGGAGGTTTATGTTAGATATTAGAAAAAATTTCTTTACAGAGAGGGTGGTCAGACATTGGAATGGGCTGCCCAGGGAAGTAGGGGATTCTCCGTCCCTAGAGATTTTTAAAAAGAGACTGGATGTGGCACTTAGTGCCATGGTCTAGTAACCACAGTGGTAGTGGATCAAGGGTTGGACCTGATGATCTCGAAGGTCCCTTCCAACCTGGCTGATTCAATGATTCTATGATTCCATGACTGGAAGCAGATGACTCAGAATGCTGGGAAAAATAATGTAGTGGTCACATACACCTGGTCTGCCTAGGTCAGAGCTTACAAAGAAATCTTGAACAGTGGGCCTTTGCCGAAGAAGTTGCATTCATCATGAAGTGCCACCTATTGTGAAATAGCCTGAGGATGTGAATGTTTCAGCAAAATACTTCAGTGAGGGAGATGCTGCATAACATCGACTTTGCCATTAGTCTTGCAAGACAGAACAAAGATTGCTCTACGGAGTTGTCTGTGTGATTGCTTGGCATGTCTCTAATGGGTTAGATTAACAGAGATAGCATCATACAATTGCCACGCATTGCTGCCCAGTGTCATGTCAGCCTGATGCTTTTGTTAAAATGAGATGAGAATAACTCTCACAGAAGTGCTCTAAGTTGTTAACCTGGAGAATAAGTACCACGTCACCAAAATAAATCAGAATACAAGCTGGGCCGACACCTGGGCCATTATCAGGGCAGTCTATGCATTGTGCTGAATCTCTGAGAGGATACCTGTTGTTCATGCCATCTCCTCTTCCTTTTTTGTCATTGCAGATGGGCCCTTTTTGAAGGATTCAATTAACATTCAAAGTCTTGCTGTTTCCTCCATCATTACACTGTATTTTACAGACCTGGGTCAGCAGGTCGGTTGGACCACAGTAAGTATGTCCTTGTAACAATCAACAGGATATGTCTTAATGTACAATGTGTTTTTGCATCAAATTACTCCAACTTCCCCAGCCAGTCTTTCCCTATGTAAAATGGTGTAATTACTTATCAGCAGTCAAAACAGAATTAAATGGACAGTGAGCTAAATTATCAATATGCTAACTCTGGCATCCAACTAAAGATTAGAAGGTGGACATAAAAATATTGCCTGAGAAAAAAAATCAATTTTAAAAAAACAGTTTTAGCTTATCTAGGGTTTATATGCCTGTGCAGAACCTGTAGCCAAATATATTAATTTGCTGCAAGACTCCTCAGCTTTGAAAGTGGAAGGATATTAAAAAGAAAACATGGATTTCTAGTAATCCTGTTACTAATGTGGGAAAATTATTGGATGAAAATGTCTTTCTCTTTGTTCACCCAAAGCACAGTTCTGATAGAGAGGTTAAGGACTCCAGGCAGAAGATGTCCAGCCAGTCTCAGGAGTCACAACTTTTGAATCTCTTTCTAAAACAAAAGTATTTGCCATGAGAAACAATATCTGTATTATGCTCTAGGTAGGCGTGGTCTCAGACTGACTTCAGTTATTTTCCTGTAAGTAACTTTCAGAATACAGTATATGATCAATATGAAGACCACAGTTGGAAGGTCAGGGTGGTGGGAGAGAGGCAGCACATTCCACTCAAATGGGGTTTTAGGGAACTCTAACCTTACAGGCTCCTCTGGGAAAGGAAGAAGAGAAGGATTCAATGCATTCACAGCCCAAAGACAGAAGACAGTAGAAGTATCTGAAAGGACAGTGAAGGAATGGGAGATGAAGAGACTTTTCCAGTGTCCTGCATCAGGCATATGTGGTGGAGCTGAAAGTAGTTTCACTACTAGACTGACCCAGCTTTTGCTGTAGTTTGCATGTACTGCACTACCTGGGGTAAGACATAGCCCATACCTGTATATTGGGTAATGAGACTCCCAATGTCTGCAGTGAGAAACATGAGTAAGACAGAAATACTGTTTCTGAAAGCCATTAAAACACTGACAAGACTATTCATAGCAATGGAAAACATACCACCAGTTGCTTTCAATTTCTTTAATGAAGCAAGTGAGTTTTCCTTAACTGGCATCATGGCTGTTGGCCAACTTATTAAATTCTTAGCTCAGGCAGCACACAGATCCCACCCTGCTCATGCAGGGGGACTACAAGACCCACTGACAAGCCACTGTCCTTCCTTGGCAGTGCCTATATGGATGAAGCTTGTGAGCGTCAGGTCTTTGAGCAGCTCACAGGTGATAGTTCCTGTTCATCTCTCCAACAGGTCACTATGGGCTAGGAAGCATTACTACAAGACACTTGGAGTAAGCATGCTAATTTACAGTTCCTTATCTCTTAGAAGGTACACTCAAAGTGTTACTGCCCGAGCTGCCCTTGACCTTGGGATGTCAGCCTCTGGATCAGTTCTGTAAGGTCATATATCCATCTCACCCGCTCAAGCTCACCTACATTTCCCCTCTCCAAGAAAGCAGATTGCCCTGATCAGCACAAATTCTGACAGGCTTTAGCCCCTTTGAAGAAGAACATGACCTGTATCCATCCTTCCCAGTTCCAATAGGACCCAAATCCCCAGGTGGTGACAGGCAGTTTACTTCAGTGGAGCTATAGCCTTTGACACCTACCTATTTCAGTGGAGGTCTGCGAGTTGCCAAGGCTTTGCCCCACCCTGATTAATAGCCTACTGGGGCCACACTGATTAATGCCAGTCCTGTTTCCCCCCTGAATCCATCCCACCACTTCTCAACCATGGAATTTCCTTGCAAAGCAAAATCGTGATCAGTGCAGCTTTCTGTTTGCTACAATTAAGTAATCTGCAAAACCCTTATTTATTCTCTCTTTTCCTGGTGGTTTATGTAGCCTAAGACAGTAACATAACTAAAGCTTAATATCCCATTATAAATAGTGCAGTTATGACCAGGAGTTGATACTGCAGGCAGTGGCATTTTTTTTATGATTTAATCTGCATGCAAAAAGTTGACTCCATGAGTTTCTGAATTTTCATGTTATCCCATTCTGCTCCATATTCTAAATTGTCTCCATTTTTAGTGACAGAAATCTTCTTCCTAACCACATCATTTAAACAGCCAGGAGATTTTTATGTTATAACTAGTCTGTAACAAGAAAGAAAAAGTTCATAGAAGATTGTATTCTAACAATAGCAATTAAGAATGCATTTGTACACAGTATGTGTAGTTTTACTGCCATTTTTACTATGCTTAGAGCTCCCATTCTCCCATCCTCCTTGATACTCTATCAGATTTATGCATACAGAGAGGGATGTTTCTGATTTAAAGGGTTGACATTTAAATAAGCAAGGCGCAGAATGAAAA
This sequence comes from Pseudopipra pipra, assembly GCF_036250125.1. Lineage (NCBI taxonomy): Eukaryota > Metazoa > Chordata > Aves > Passeriformes > Pipridae > Pseudopipra > Pseudopipra pipra. Next base: position 20,341,981 of record NC_087552.1, on the reverse strand, counting down.
TATTCTTATCTCGTCAGCAAAAGGATAGCTAAGGTACAAAGGGCCACATTCAGCTCTGAGCTCCAAAAATAGATACAGAAGCACATGGAGACATGCTGGTGGCTCCAGAGGTCAATGCTTTGGGCATGGATCTGTCTAGGGGAACACTAATCACAGAGGTGGGTCTTCTGGGGCTCTGTCACCTCATTGGAGATCACACTTGAGGATCAAGAACACTAAGACCTCCAATGCTGGGGATTTACAGCCAGACAATGACTTGTGGTTTTTAAAAGGGGAAAATAGTACTGACCTCCACCTTTACCTCCTGGGAGCAGTGCCCTTTCCAAGAGAGTGGTAAAATAAAAGGTCTATTCCCAGACAGAATTTGGGTCTTGATGAGTCTAGGAGCAGTCTTCTGAATCAAGAAACCTCAGCTTCCCTTTTGGAGCACTCACAATCTCTGATTTACAGTCCTTGTCACGCTCCACCTTGGTGGCTCAAGAGTTTGCTGTCTCATCTACTTAGGTCCTCTGTGAGAGGCTGACACTTTGTAGGAAGGATGTTTCCTCCTTTTCCTCAACCTTCTTAAAACAGGGTGCACAATGATCAAAATATTTTTGGTGTTTTGTGCTGTGAAAGGCCAGACATCCCCTGGGCTCAGGTTGCTCCACAGCTCTGAGATTGGTTGACCAGTTTTCAGCAACTCCTAGAGACTGTGTTTCTCTGACGGAGAAGAGAGGACAAACCGGGGTGAGGGATTTGCACTTCTCTGCCGTTGGAATAATTATTCGTCACTCTCTTTTGAGAATGTGATCCTTTTCTGGGATAATTTCAGTAGACATCTAGCCTCAGTTGGCTCTTTTAGAAGAAAGGAGACCCTCAGGGCTGATTTGCAGAACACAATTCAGGGACAAAACAAAACCTGTTTCTTAGTATCATCGATTTTGTTAGAACTCTCGCTCTACTCTGCCTTATTTATATCAAATATTTCCAGAAACACATAATTTACTTCTGCACAAGACTTACCAATTCCTTTACTCTACCTGGAGGGTCTAGTTGAGGTTTGCTGACTGATGTTGCAGAGATACTGATGGGATATGAGTTTACAGATCTTTTCTATAAGGCCTTGCAAATATTTTACCCCAGGGGTGCTTGAAATTCCTACCACTGGAGTGATGGGTTGTATTTTTAACCTCTGTTCAATTTTGGGCCTAAGCATGTTTGACAGACATTGCAATTTTTATACATTGCAATGCAGCATAGTAAAACACATGGCTGGTGTTTTATTACTAATAATGCACACTGCTGCTGTAGTCAAAAGGAAGAAAAAACTCCATTCTTCATCCTCAAATTCACACTTCTGCTAAAGCCTTCCTCATTTGAGCAGTGATTGCAATTTCTGATTTATCAGCTTCTGTTGTCCTGTTTCCACCTGGGCCGGCTACCAGAAGCATCCAAATAGAACTAAGAAAACAGCACAGAATTGTAGAAAATATATTTTACCTACAAGTCTGTGAATTTCAGAAGATTAACCCTGAAACACAGTACTTCAGCAAATATTTTTTGTAACTTTGATTTCAGATTAGGGACTGCTTAAACACTTTGACTCTTGAGGGCCTTAAAATAGTACGGCTGGCAGCAGAACTGCTCCATTTCAAATTTCCCAATGAAAAAAACTCTGCTTAATTTAGCAATGTGGAGACTAATACTTATTTAAACCCAAGAGCATCTTTGAAGTCTGAAACCCCACATTTTTTTGCTAATTAATCTGTTCCCTCCTGGCTGGCAGGCAAATTTATCACCAAGTTAGACATTGTGGAAAATGAACAGGAAGCCAAGAGATCTATGTTTGAAGCTGTGTGATTATGTATAGCAGGTACACACAGTGGGGAAGTGCAATAATGAGATGTGCCTGTTCTCTCAAGGGGAAGGCAGTATTTCAGTCACTGTGGTTCTCTTCTCTTACTCAAACAGTGCCAGTGTGCCAAAGTTTTTCTGTCCTGTGGGTGTGGGTGGGTGGTGAATATGGGAGGAGCAGTTTTTTTCTGACTGTCAAACACAGTGAGTTGGTCCTGTAAATGTGGAACAATCCCATGAAGTCTGTGGGATGACTGTGATAGGAAGCAATTTGCATATGGATGGGTTTGGAAAAGAGGCAGCCAAACTGCTGCAGACTCATTTTCTCCACCTTCTCTATAATGAGGTCAGCTTTGTGCTTCCCATGGGGAACAACTTAAGATATTTTCCCTAATTTGTGAACAGAAGAAGAGACTTCAGTAAAGGTTTATAACCTGTCAATGGAATATAAAAGTACAGACAATTACAATAGAAAAAAAAGAGAGGATCTGAGAAATCTGAAGGACTGTGAGGACTGGGAGTCCCAGAAAACTAGTGAGCCAGTAGAAAGATGATAAGTGTAAGAAAACTGATATGATCATAGGTTAGAAAGGAATTCGAGATCCAGGTAAGAGAGGGAACTGAGGATCTGTAGGATGTATCAGAGAATGTCACTGACTATAATTCTCAGCAGATACATATGAGGGTTTGCATATTTTGTGGCCTGAAAAAACTTTGCAGCAGTGCCAAGTAAATAGAACATGTGATTCTGTGTAAATCTGTGGGTGGCTTAAGAGCGGCTACAACAAAGTGCCAAAGAGAGAAAAATCCCCAACTGGTTTTTCATTGCTAAACCTCTTGGATCAATAGATAATTTGCTCATAGAAGATGATTGTCAGGAAAAAAAGAACTCACTGTTTCCTCGACAGCACCTTTTCCAACTCCAATTACTTGTAATTCAAAGCACCTCTATTTTACAGCTAACAGTTTGTACTTGGCAGAGGTTTGTTTCTGCTTGAACACACAGTAAGTGTTGCTCTACCTTGGTACAGCTGGGCGAGTCTTGAGCTGATCCCAGTCAAAAGCCATGGACTTTCGAAACACTGTGACCTTTCACAAAGGCAAACTACACACAAAATTTGTCTTATTTTTCATTTAATTAAGTCTAATATTTTTCGACCTCCAGGATTATCAGGAGAGAACAGCTTGCATTTGCCTGATTTCTTGCCATGTTTTTATATTGTTTGTGCCTTTGCTTGGGCCACATATACTTTTGGCTTTTTGTTACTGCCCAGTGAGAGCATGAAGTCAACAGATAAGGGAAGGGGAGACCTCTGAAACTGCCCAGCTGGCTGATTTGGATTCCTCAGATGCTACTTCTAATAGTGCAAACCGTGCTGCAACAATTTCTCTTGGTCTCAGCAACAAAAGCCACTAGCTCGTGATGAACCATGTCAGTAGGTCCATTTTTCGGGTGCCAAAGGGAATTAGGGAGCTACTAGAAAAATTAATTTTGAGGGGTGAATGTTTTAGCTGCCATTGAGCACAGCAGGCTGAAAGAACATATGCCTAAGTGTTTATAGGAATACCCTTGAGTTTTTACCACTTCCAGTGCAAAAAGAAGGTAGAGGGAATTCACAAAGCATAAACAGAACAAGCTGTTTCTTTCAGTTATGCACAACCTTATGCTTAAACCCTTCCTGCTACTTAAGGAACAAAGAGCTACTTGATGTATTCCGCTGATAAGTGTAGATGCTTTCCTGATTGTATTCAGAGTAACTAAGGAGGTTGACATTTTGTCAATCTATGCAAATTTTAGCAGTTCTAGTCCTTCTAGAATGTGTAAGTCTGGCAAAATTATTTTATATGGGGAATTTTGACCAACCCCATACAGAGTATAAGGGTGTAAGGAGACCACAAAGCAGAGAGTGAACCATAGAGTGAAGCAGTGTTCAAGAGAGTGAACCAGAGACTGAACTAGTGTTTGAGAGGCCCTTTTGTCATTCTTTGTCCACCTTTGTCTGATGCCCTTGACAAGTCACTGAATTTCTCTGTATTTCATTTCCCAGATCTGTGGCAAGAAAATAACAGTATTTTTCTCTTTCCAAAGTGCTTTGAGGCTTCTGGATGAAAAGCACTCTGAAGAACTAGATGAGGTTATTTATAATAACCAGGTGTTAAAAAGTACTATTTCATTTATGTGTCTAAATAGCAGATGATAAATATACATTTTAAAATGATGCACATTATATGGCAGATTTCAAAATGCTGTCAAAGCCCTGTAAAGGTTTGGCAGCACATCTGAACTCTCATTGGTGTTTGGTTACAAACAGAACTTGAGTGTTTTGCTGAATATTCATAAGTACAAACATATACAACACGCATACATATCTGTACATAAGAACAACATTCATTATTCTAAAGTAATTTTCCATTTTGAGTAAGAAACATGAAATGGCTTGTGGTCTCAGGGAAGAATTTTGACCATAGTATGAAGTGGTCTGATGCCAAGGTTTCAGACAGCTCAGTCTTAAGAAAAGAGACAGGAGGAAGCTGAGATTTCACCTCCCTTTTTTCACAGAGCAAGCATAGGTCTAACTCAGGGACAAACAGGGTCCATCACTGTTCACTCCTCAGCTGTCCTGAGTCAGCTGCAATTTGCCTATAAAATCCTACAGCAAATCCATCCCTATTTCTGGTATTTGCAGTAAATATTGAGCTGCAGCCTGAAATGCTCATAGACACCAAGTCACTGCAGAGTCTGCCCAGACAAGGGAATTTTCAGGTGCCCCTGCATGCACTATTTAAGTTTTGCAGAATGGATTACATGAGAACTGGAACAAAAAGTCATTGAATATTCAAGCAGCCCTTAAGAATTGTATTATCTGAGACAAAATTGCTGTTGCCATGGATTTTTACAAACATGAAAATATGAAACTTTTACAAAGGTGAAGATTTAGAGATGGCGCTAAAATTATGCCACTATCATCCCCAGCTAACAGTATGGCCTTTAATGAGGTAAAAAAGCGTATGAAGCAGAAATTAGTCTAGAAATTAATAACGTTTCTTAATGATCATTAGCTCAGGAGTACTTAGGGCTGGGATTGTAAAAGGAGTCTAAGGTAGTTAGATGTTAAGTTTAATGTGATCTGGGGACTTGGGCGGATTCAACTGCCTGATCTCTTGGGTTTCTCAGAAGCTGTGCTCTGTACACTCACACATAGTAATGGTCTGTTTGTTTGATATCAGTAGATTCTCCTCTTTATGCTGTATGTACTGCCTCAGTCTGACCTTGGCTCAGACCTGCATCTAGTGCCTTTGTCTCATATTTATCAGAGAAACTAAGCCCTGTCCATTAGGTAATTTATAAACTACAGCTGCTTTTCCATCAGAGTTACCCAGGACACGCTTGAGCTGTTTTGTATCTCTTGCTGCGCCGAGAGCTACAGACAGTGACCCAAAGTCATTGTCCTGGTTGAGGGTATTATCCTCATCCCGCACTCTCTGCTTCCCTGCTTGAACCCAGACATCCCATGGACAGCGGAAGAGAAAACATCACAACCAGTACCAATGAACTAGGAAACTGCCCCTACATGGCATGGAAAGAGCTGCAGGAAGGGATCAGTGTGGAAGAGGCTGTTCGGCCTTTCCTCAGCTCTGCTGCTTGTCATAAATGAGATAATGTGAGACTATGCCAAGAGGCAATAAGATAGGGTGTGTTGTGTGATATTACAGAAAGGGCATGTCATAAACATTACAGAGAGGAATTAGCTGATGCCCTCGTGAAGATACAAATATGTGGGCTGTTCATTTAGGAAGATTCTGTTGGAATTTTTTCAGATGCCCTCCTCTCCATTGCCTCTGTTTATAGCTTCCTTTTGTCCTTTTCTGCCTTTTTGCAACCAATACACATGGTACTATTAACCAAATCAAAATCCTTTCCATTCCCTTCAGTGGACCTGTTGGGGTAATGTCAGCTACCCCTACCAGCCAAAAAATCACCTCACCTTCCCTCAAATAACTTTGAAAAACTCTTTTCACCTCTGCTCCATTCGTGCCTCCCTAAATAAACCCTCTGCCCTATATGGTCTGGGATTTTAATTCTTGACCTGGCTGTAACTCAGTTCAGCAAGATGTTACTGGCATGATCAGCTGAACAGAGATAAAAGAAGCAGGTACAATCTAGCTCATGTAAGATGAGATGCCTTGCTTGTTTGCAGATTAGCTATTGTGTATTGTTTTACCATTTTACCATTTGTCCCATCTTCTGTTCAACGATGGAAAATCCTATCTTTGCTCTCTTTTGGCACGTTTCAGATCTCAGTTTTGTTGTTTATGTAGTAGATATTTCCAGTTTATGTGTTACTGACTCAGATCCCCGTGGACCTGATTGATAATTGAGAAAGTTAAAGAACCTTGAGTTTATCACCCTGTATGGAGCTCATGCTTGTGAGAGTTTTGACTCAATAATACTTTGATTCAAGAACACTTTCTCTATGCTACTGAGAATTAGAGGTGTATAGAGTATATAATGCCAGACAGTGGAGAGGAGAGAAGGAAGGTAAGAGAACTGGACACTCTGCATGCTACGAAATAAACTGTGCAGATGTGGAAAAAAGATCCTCTTTTCTCTCTTTGGAGAGTTAATGATAAGCCCAAAAGTTAAATTCTATTGACCTATGCTCACTGTTGCAGAAACATAATGCTCCTCCAGGAAAAGATCTTTGTGTTTATTATGGACTACCATATTTGGTTGCACCAAATGCATCAAAATAATCTAGGCAGGACCACAAGATGGTAAAGAAAAAGTATTTTTTTTTTTAATGTTTCTACAGAATAAAACTGCTCTATGTTTTAAATGATCATTTTTTTAAATGAAGTGGTATTTCTTTTGTTCAGAAACAACAAGCTACAATGTTATTATTTTCATGCTTTAGTTTAAAATGTGATTATTATTTTTGCAGGACATGTCAGCAGGAATTAGTAATTTTGAACACCTATAAAAGTGATAGGTTGAACTGATCCTTGACACAACAAATAACTCCCCAATTAGTCATCTGTAGGATGAGTCTGAAGATATTAGGTAGGCTTAATTGAATACACTCATTGAGAATCAATAGTTCAAAAATCGTGCTTGCCCTTGATTGCCAATGGGTTGAAATCATTGTAATGTTGTGTTAATTTAAGACTGCTTTCCCTTTCACTTGCTTGAACTCATGGGAATTTTTAGCAGAGTTTCTCTGCTGGCTTTCTGGAACTCATTTTTCATTTCTGATGAATTTAAAATCAGTGGGCCAGAGAACTAGAGCAGTGGCTGCAGCATGGGAGATGCAACAGAAGGAAACAGTGTGAAACTCAAGCAAAATAAAATAAAATACAACAAAAGCCACTACAAAAAATTGAACCTCATCCTCTAAAACAGAATGTTACCAATCTTAACTATGTTCCAGCAGTGTGGCACAGTTATGACAAAGGCAAATATAGTCCTGCCTGCCAGACAGTACCTATTCTGATTGCCAGTCTCATGGCTGACCCTGGACCACCTTCCTCCACCTTGTTGATTAACACTTTGTGTCGGATGTGATCGACACACAGACAAGACTGAACCCTGTCCCCAGCCATAACAGGTGTCTCTGTGAAGCACCTTGAGCATGCTGGTGCTGCTCACCTCCGCAAACCCCAACTCAAGAGCTGCTTCTCTGAATTCCTCTGATGAGAAACCCTGCATTTCCCCCTCCTATAACAAACCTCATCACAGGGATTCAGGTATTATGTGCTTGGTCGCTTTGGCTGTTAAATAGAGACTGGATTTTGAAAGTTTCCTTCTTTCAGCATCTGAAATCAGTCAAGGGGCAAGAGGGGAACACTTGGTGCAGTGACAAATAAGCACAACTTGGTGCTAAGTCCTGCCAAACTCTTCCTGGCAGCTTTGTAATATGCTTGTGCCAAACAGATGATAAAAGCTGGCAGTTACCGATGTATTTTGTGGTGCAACTCACGGATGACAGAAAAAGCTACGCTGAAGAAAGCAGCTCATTCCAAGCTTTTACACTGACCTGCCCAGGCCATATTTTCTGCACCTCTGTCCTCTATACCACCACTGTTTATATTTAGTGTATCAAATTTTAAAAGTGGAGGCCATCTCTTACAGGGTTTGCAGAGTGCCTAACACAGTGAGCTCACAGTTAGGAACAGACCTATACAACTGCTATTAGGACAAAACACTAATAAGCCCTTAATTGTGGAGTATTCCACAACAATGTGCTCTTAGACTCTCCTAGATTAAATGTTTTTACACACACACCTGCTCTGGGGATCATGCAGAGTCTAAATGGAGCACAGAAGTCATGATGTCACATGGAACAAAAGAAAATATTGGTAGAGAACACTTCAGTCTGTTCCTTTTGGAGACAGTCCTGCTATGAAAGGCTAAAATTTCAAAAAGTTTCCCCCTATAACAGAAGAAAAGAAATAGTACTGGGGGTCCCAAATGAAGGGAACCTAATTGCAGGATGTTTCTGCAGGAAAACCTTTCTTCTCCAATGCTCTTCTGAAGAGCAATTAGAAGAACAGCCTCCTGGGGGGCCAAATACTAATTTTGAGACAGGTAGTCTAAATGCAGTGTTGCTTCCTTAAGCTACAGGTATTTGTTCATTACAATTCTATAGCAGTGTGAATAGCCACTTTAAAGCCAAATGGCCAATTAATTATAAATCTGTACCCCTTAAGCAATACTATGCACTTGAGTTATGATTTGCCAGTGCTTGTAAACGTGCAGGACTATACCGCTTCCATTTTATTCTGAGATTAATTCCAGTGGGGACAGATGATCAAATCCTGACCTCACATCACTCTAACCTTGTTTTACTTCCTCCAGCTGTTTGTGGCCTAGGAGTGTTCCCCAACAAAAGGCAATACAGACTGTACCAAACCAAAGCCAGGACTTAAAACTGAAGGAGGCTCATGGAAGCTCTATGACTCCACCTTCTCTTCCTGCCCCTTCTCTCAGCTCTCGGTGTCTAGCAAGGGTGACAGTGGGAAGATGAAATGATTTTTTTCCTGCTTTGCTTTCATCACAACAGGGTAATTTACTTGTATATAAGTCTGCTCAGGCGGAGTACCACTCAGTCACTGAACAAAAGCTCAAAGCACCATGCACCAGGCAGGCTGGTCCTGCTCTTCCACCCAACACCAAATTTCGAGCAATGATCCCTCCCTTCCAGATGACTCTGCTAGCAACCAGGAGTTGAGGCTATGTTTGTTTCTGTCATGCTTGGTTGCCTTTTAACTGACTTAGCACTTAATTGCAAAAAACTCTGGCAGAAAGCAAGCCGCCTTCAGCTTTTGGACCTTGGTTTTCAGTGCTATTTTGATTCCAAATGGGCTTTTGATGTCACAGCCAAAAATATAAAGAGGAGATAAATATGGTTTTGACCACCTTCCATGAAGCATTCCTAACTGGGTTAATTTTCTACACAGAAACCTCTCTCACACTTCCTAGATGAATTTTATTCCTTTGCTAAAGAGATAGCAGAAAAAAACCTCAATGTGTCATTTAAGTCCTCAAAATGAAGCCAAAATGCCATTTGAAGGATGAATAGGGTTGTTGATAGGGGTATTCTTTTTCTCATACCTTTACTGGTACAATTTTCTACTCTGATACAGCTATTTTATTTTTCATTTCTAGTTTTTTCTAACAGAATACACTGGACCTCTTCTAATATATCTGCTCTTTTATATTCGCCTCTCAACTATTTATGATCAAGCGGAAAGTAGGAAGAACTTCCGCCACCCGGTGGTTCAGTAAGTGACACTTGTGTGAACAACTTTCCTGAAGCATGAGGAGCCAGAGGGATGGAGACTGCACTTCCAGAGCGGAGGAGGTTACACAGAGTATGGGGCTTCATGCCTGGTTTAAGATTCAATTCTTACCAGAGACAGTTTGGCATTTTAACAGAACTCATAAGCCTGACCAAAAACTGGATCCCAGTTGCAATGGTCACCATGGGAGATGCAGTATTTCCTTCAAATAGTTTGCACTCTAGACACAAAGCCTGAACAGAGGGTGAAATAATAAAAACAGTGGGTAGTAACCCAAAGTCAAGCTTGACAGAGAAGAGAGGACAAGACTTCAGGTGTCCCACTCCCAGTCTATTTATAGCACATTCCTGCTCATGAGATGAGTAGCATCAGCACCTAGCACAGAGGATAACTACCCCCACAGCAGCGCTCACCTAGGCAGAAGAAGGAGGAAATTCAATAGGTGTGCGTGTCAGGAGTCAGGTCAAGAAATTCTAAAGGGGCATCTCCACAGGATGGTGGTATAATGCACCAGGAAGGCTGGGAACTTTCACACTTAAGGAACTTCCCTTCAGTGCAATTGGCCCCATTCTGGGTGGTTAGTGCCTGTCAGAAGGGTAAAATGTGACCAAGGAAAGCCTGTCATCTGTGTAAGTTGGACTACTTGTTGGAGGGCACACAGGGAACTAGAAAGCTCAAAGGACTGTACAGCTCTCCCACAGCACTTTTTCCACACTATGATTGCAGAATCAAGGGAACTAGTATACAGCAGAGAAACATAGTGAGTAATAATACCTTTTACAGATGGAGGAATAGACACTTGGAGAGACATTAAAGGGGTTAGTGGAGCTGGGAATTAGAACAGAGAATTGAATTCAAATCCAGAGCTGCAAGATGTTTGTCTTCCTTCTCTTGCTCATATGCTTAAAGGGAGAGCACAGAAGAACCAGAAACACCTTTACCTTCTTTTATGTGGGCAAGGAGTGTACAGAATCCTTCCGGTGGCCACTCCTTAATGGGTTCATCTGAGGTCCCCATCCTAAGCCAAATTCATTTTAAAATTCCCAGCAAAGCTGAAAGTTTGCTCCAGGCTTTGGATAAGTCACTAATTGTTTGAAAATTTTTTAGCTCAACTCTCTCTGGTTTAATCACTCTGGCTTCCATACAAGATGCATAATAAAAGTATTTGAGATTTTACATGCTGAAAACCACTTTTCATTTATGTCTTGTAATTGGTTTGCAGAAAGATGGGCTATGGTAGTGTGGTAAATGTAACCAAGATAAAATGCCATCAGGAATCACTCTTGACATTTGTTTCAGAAACTCAATCACTATGAGCTGCAACTCATTCTCGGAAGCAAATCAGCAATGCCTGTTATTGTTTCATAATCGTCCTCAAAAGAGAATCAGTATAATAATTTCTACCACAATTACCTCATTTCTTTATAACAGGCAACGAAAAAGCCATCAGAATGGATTAACTTTGCAAAAAAATCCCATTTTGCGTCCACAAGGAAATGAAATACAAACTACCTCCATGCAGCTACTTGAGTTGGCAAAGGACAAGGAAACCATTCAGAATATTCAAAATGTTTTTAAATGTCAGACACATCCTACAGGAGCATTAAGGTGGCCTTAAAACATGGGAGACTTCTTTTTGAAAAGCATGTCAGACTCCTGGTTGTATACACAGCTGTCCTGTCTAAATGTCTTTTAGGGCTATGTATCACATTCAGAGCTCGAGGAGCTCTTTCTAATTCAAAGCTAGTAAAAAATAAGTTGCTTCCCGGCAAAATGCAAGCAACTTTGTATAACATTGAAAATGATTCCATTAATCTTTGGTTCCAGATGCTTCAAATAACACAATAACTTAAATCCCACTATTTCAATGTGACTGCAGTTTTGGAATATTAGTTCTTATTCCTTTCATGACATTAACTGTGAAGTAATAAAAAGTAATCTTTCACTTACCCTAATTTCCTTTCTTTTTTTTTGCTTCCAGCTTGGCCTGCTTCTGTCACTGTTTACACTACATCAGACATCTTCTGGAGACATTATTTGTTCACAAGTTTTCAGAAGGGCACACTCCTCTGAAAAATATGATAAAGGTACCAATATGTTTATCATTTTGTGTAAGAGAGAATATTCTCATATCAAAGAGTCCTTGGAAGGAGATAGGAAAATAAAAATTTATTTTGTATTTCCAAGAACCATGTTTAGTCTAAATACAGACACAGGAAAATTTCAGGGCCATGTCCCCAAGGACATGAATTAAAATTAATGTCCATTTTAGTTCCTGCATGTCAATGTCCACTTTGACTCATCCACCCAAGGGGCTGATTGTCATGTCCAGGATATTTTTGAGACTGAATCCTATTTTATTATGAGAGCTGCTGCTGCTGCAACATCTAGCAATGTTGATAGAAATCACGCACTACTACCTCTGTGCAACATAAATACAGAGAGAGAGCCAGGCCTTGCATTAGGAAGGAAAAATCAAATTACAAGTAGAAAAAAAAATTCTCCTTCTATAGATGGAGGCCTCAGGCAGGACAATACTGAGCTGACCTAGTCTTCTGTCTCCCAAAGCCTCCCGAATGTCCACTGTGTGTCATTACTCATACGCTTTCCTTTCTTTTATTTCACACACTCTGTCTCGGTCACTTTGTATCATGCCCCCACCCCATTCAATGTGACTTAAAGACCTTCCTTTTAAATGTTTTGAAAACATTTAGGGTTTTAGTAAAGGAAATAAACATATGGGCATGATAAGGGGCTTGACTCAATTCCAGCCAGAAAGGAGCTAATGAGATGCACATATAGAGATGTATAAGCTAAATAAGCCAAATGGCTTTGGAACCAGAGTGACTCATGTATGTGGGAGTTAAAGACCCAGAGTTACTGTTATCCCATTGTGTACCACAGTGACATTGCATAAAAAGATTAAAAAGAGACAGCCTGACTTGCAGCCCTATTTATGGCATGGAACTGCACCCAGTCCTAGCACACTGTTCTTCTTCAACAGCTACTGAGCATGAGATCCTTAACTTAGACACACAGCAAAGTTTTATCCAGTCTCCGGGGTGGTTTTGATTGCTTGGCTGGTGGATTTTGGTTTACTCTTGCCGAAAGGATGGGAGCAGTGACTCCTACACAGATCAAGAACATAATCACATTATCTCTGCTTGGGCTTTACTAAGCCCATGGCTTCAATCACCAAGCAAATGCAGTTGGGGTGCTGTTTTTCAGCAAGATGATAAAATGGGGTGCAATTTATGGGAGTAGATGTAGTGTGTAGGCCAAATATGTTTATAGGAAGGATGTTCCTTATTTTTTTTACAGGGTTAAACCAGGCTTATTCACTTTTAATCCTTATTGTTTTGTCTGGTTTAACATTCTGTTTGTCTAGCTCTATCTTGCTTGGAAATGCTGAATTTAAGGTACAGTAACAGCTCAGCTGTGTTAACCATCCCCAGACCTTTAATAGTACAACTTAGAGAAATGTGCTCTTCAGCAGTAGAATCAAAGAATAAGAAAACAAACCCCAATTCCTACAACAGACATAAAACACATTTAACACAATAATAATAATAATAAAAATCTATGTTGTGTCCTTTTCCCCTAGCTTCACAGCATCTTAAAAAAGATATATATTCTGAGACTCACAAAGCCACTGCAAAGTCTTTCAATGGTCATCTGGGTTTTGCACTTACTGGAATTTATGTTTATAAAGTTCCAGTTTGTACTTGCTTATTGCCCTTTCAAAAAGATTATCTTGTTTTGTCTGTTCCAGGGCTGTGCCTTTTACTGGGGATTCACATCCTGGATTGCCTACTACATCAACCACCCACGGTATACTCCACCATGTATGTATGAGTAGAACACAAATCTGACCTTGGTTTTAAAAAGTTTTTGGCATGTAACCTCAAGTCCTCCAAAATCAATAGATGGTACCACATGAGATCATATGACTAATCTAGCAGAAAATAGCCTTTACACCCTGTCAGAAGGAAGATTCTTATGTTGGAGGCACCTCTGCTTGTGCCACCAAATGTATGTGCCTGTTCAATAATGAGCAATCACTTTCCAGTTTTATCAACTGGAAACATCGGCCAAGTGGAGGAAACATCGGCCAAGTGGAGGAAACATTGGCCAAGTGGAGAAAACACAAAAATTTTGCTCCTCTTCACAACATTTGTATTAAGAATACAGGAGAAAACTAGAACTGTCTGTATTTTCTTGGAGGAGATATTTATTTGCTAAAGATACATCCTTTTCATGAAAATTAGGATTTTCTTTTTCTTTCTTTTTTTTTTTTTTTGTTGTTGTTGTGAGAAATCAGTAAAAATCCATCCCATACTGCTGATAACCAAAAGATCCTATTTTTTGAACTTTCAGGTTTCATTCATCATTTTGTTTCCTCTAATCATATTTGATTGTTGCACTGCTGTATCTTCATGACTTTTTTTTTTTTTTTACTCTTTGAGCCTTTGCTTCTTTTGAGCATTATTGGCTTCAGTTTTATTTTTTGCTGTTTTACTTCCCTCGCTACACCATAGTCTTTCTTTTCCTTTGTATATTAGATTTATCTATGAGCTTTGGGAACAAAGCAGTTGCTTTGTCATTTTTATTTACACTCAGGTAAATTGCTAAGTTTTCTCAATAAAAAAATTCTCGTACATGACGCTTTTCTTTCAAAACAGCACAGAAGTTCTGTTTCAAAACTATGTGATTCATTGAATTTGCTGTGGCTTTAACAACAAAGCTGCAGACAATATAGAAAACTCCCTAGACACAGTTTTTAGTGGTCTGGGCTATCAAAACAGTAGGTTCAGCTTCTTTATTGAGGAAATCATTTGTTCAAGATACAGAAGAGAAAGCTTTTAGAAGAAATATTTCCAATTGCTTACCACTGCCTTAAAATGACAGTTATAGGTATTTGGGTCTAATGATGGAGATCGCCAGCCCTCTGACATGGTTAGTGGAATCAGTAAAACACTGATGGTTTATTTTGGATACAGGAACAGGTAACCTCCACAGCCCTTTCCAGCAATGACTGGTCTGGAGTCCAGCAAGGAAAGGCAAGATAGTTGCAGAATTTACCACAGGAGTGGTAAGTTAAGCCAGGCTGACAAAGGGCCTATGAAGAACATCTGCTTAGCAGCTACATGCTCAGAAGTTGACATGTGCTGGTGGTTCCGAGGAGGCCTTTTAGCACATGCCCTTGGCATCACTGAGGAGTCATGTGCCAGCCAGAAAAAAAGGATTCTCAAAAGTAAATGCTTGATCAGACTTGGTCAGGGAGATGAGGTATATACATATGGTTTGTGTCCATCATCTGTGAGCAAGGTTTACCTGAGAACGGCAAACCTTTGGAGATGAACATGGTAGAGCCCTACACTGGTCTGGGGACAAGAGCAAAGAGGAGAAGGCAGGCAAATGACAGGTAAAATTTACAAAGGCTAAATACATTTCTTGCATGGTGAGACTGAAGCATATTGTAGCTATGTAGTAAAGCTATCTATCTCCCTTGTATGCCGAGTGATAACAAGTTTGCAGACATGTACAAGGCCAGTCCTCTGGCCACAGAGGGTGGGGAAGGAGAGAGAAAAGATACAAAAAGCATTGGAGAAGGCAGGGCATTGCCTTTTTTCCCCTGGGGGCCAGGTATGTGCAGCATCATTAAAAAGTGGTCCTTGCATTTGAAATAAATCTTTTTTTTTTTTTTTAATAATACCACTGCCTTGGCATTCTTGGGAAAAATAACTGCGTATGTTGTACCTTACAGATAGCTTATGTATTGGGTTCTCTGCTCATGGGGATAGAAAGGCCTATGGATAAGGCTGTGATTCTTGGCCTGGTTCTGCCACTGACCTTTACTTCTCTTTACTCTTTTTGCCTTTTCAATTTACCACCACCAACTGCTTTGACAAAACAATTGGATAGATGAAGATGGTAAATAAGTAAAAAACATTAGGTGAAACCTGACTTGAGATCAGTGGTGAAGAGACTGGCATTTCTAGAGTGCTGTTACTATTTGTATTGTCTTCATATTGTGTGATAATATCCAATCTTTCTGCAGAGCCTGTCAGGAAAGAAGTATTTCTGCTCCTCAGCACTAGATTAATTTCACCCATAGCAAACCATGTGCATAGCGTAAAATGCAATTTATCATTTCATTCTGTTTTCTAGCATTTGGCCACAGACAAGTTTCTTATGCTGCCCTTGCTTTTCTGGTACGTACAAAAATGAAGTTTTATTAATGACTGTGGAAAAGGAGTAAATCACAATTTAGTAATATGCAGTAATACTGTTATGCATTTGTGTATATACATATATGTATATATGACCATGCCCACAGCCCTGTTCCTTTGATGGGATTTAGGTTTCACAGGTTTCTCAGTCAGGAGGTGTTCTGCTACTACTTATGTATACAGAGGTTAATGTGAAGTACTGTATCAGAGAGCCATGAGGACATCATCAGTGTTATTACTACTGATAATTGTGTTAAAACACAATTATTTAGGCAGATTGAAACTTATGGTTTTGAAAACATTGAAGAATTACATCCTAAAGAGGCTCTGCAATAGTTCAGCGTACCCTGAATAACTTCACCTCAACAGCTAAACAATAAAAAACAATAAAAACAATCTCTGCCAAAGTGGCTTAAGCCAAGGGAAAGTGCAGCTGACGAAGGACGGCTGAGACTGATGTCTGAATGAACGTAATTGCACAGTGAGACAGAAGCTTAGTCACTTCTCACATGGAAATGTAAATTCTTTCTGTCCTCTGAGGGCATTTTATTTGGAACTGCTGGGTGATGACTTACCCAAGCAAGCATGGGTTAGTATCCAAAACAGTCAGCTTCTTTGAAAGTCAGATACAGATCAGTTTCCAGAAGTAAAACAGGAAGATGGGACATTAACAAGTCTAGGCTGTTTCAGGCAAACACTACTCAGAAAAGCATTCAAAAACTCCTTGAGCAATATTGAAATGCTTTTGTAAATTGGGACCCTTAAAGATCAGAATTTTGGCAGTGTTTGTTTCTGGGGCTGGCCATGCAGTTCTCAGTTTTTCAAACCCTAATAAGGTATAGCAAAGACAAGCAAGATACACATATGAAGAAGTTCACACGCTCCATGAGGCTCTACAGCTGAAAACAATAACCCAGTACATCAGGGACAGGAGGTTGTGGCAGTGGTGGGCAGTAGTGTGCCCAGAACCTTGCTCTCTGTACTCTTCCCAAGCTCAGGGGTTATTTGAAAACAAGAAAACTGCTGAATATCCAGTGCTATCAGAAAACTAGTCCTCGTCAAAGTCTCTATGTAGAAAAAGCCTCCTTTTCTATTGAAACATCCTTCCTTGCCTCAATGTAACATGCCCTGCTATAGCTTTTAGGGAAATTGCTGCCATTAAGCAAAGGGATGAGTCCTGTCAGGGTTGTTTGATATAAAATATGATGATCCCCTTCAGATCTGCATCAGCACCTGGTCTGTGGTCTCAGTTCTTACAGCTCTTTTGAGAACTCCCTACCCATGGAAACTCAAAGCCTTTCCCTTTCAGATCCTGTGCTGGCAGATTCCCAGACAATGATTTTAAAACACCAACAAACAAAATAAAATATTTTGAAGCTGTTTTCACAGGTTTCTAAAACATATGAATAAAATATTTGGAAGATTTCTTCTTCTTACCCTCTTTTAAACCTTGTGTTTATTACATATCCTGATTTAAGTGTATACATCTGCAGCTGCCGTAAGCAACAGTACTGAGTAATATGAAGTGTCTGCAGGCCCTTCTGAAAGATTGTCACATTTAGAGAAATGAGTCTAAGCTTTGCAGGGATGTTTTTCTCATGGGCTGCACATGGAATATAAAAAGTATATATGTAGACTTCAATATTTTATAATTGTAAATATGGTAAGCTTTTCTGTTGATGTTCCCCACTGCTCCATATTTTATATCTGAGACACTAAGGACTAGCTTACATTTAGCACTACTTCTCAATGTAGAACATTAGCAGTCACATTTCTAGAGAGGGACATAAGAGTTAATTACAGCAGAAGGCAGCTGCAGAGTCAAAGGTAAGCCAATAAAAAGCCCTGTAGAAATGCCCTTTGCTTGTTTTACTTAGAATGGATTATAGAATTAGTAGGGGTTAACTATAGTGTGTGAATATCTCCTGCTCCACAATAGTATGGGCATCGCACATTTCAGTATGTATAGTGTTTCACAAAACCAATTTTAACTACAAAACCTTTTTCTTTGAAATAATAGTAATCAGAAAAAAAATCATGTTCCTAGCTGATAATGGGAAGTATGTAAATTAAAATTACTTCTATTGCTATGGCTAGAGTTATAGCTTTGGATATGGTATTTTATAATAGAATTTCCTTTTCTGGCTATTTATTGTTTTGCGTCTGGTAGTTATAACAGATGACCATCAGGTAGTTGTAATTAAAAAAACATAAAAGAACAGTAAGATTTGAACCATAACTACATATCCATGCAGAATAACAGTTTTGCTAATAGACCTGATTTAAACTTTCCAGATAAACCCCACAAAAACCTCTGTCTAAAGGGGGAAAATTTTTCAGCAATGCTATCTACAATGTTCTTTCAGATAACGGCACATTTCAATATAAAACAAAGTTATATATTCTTTCAATTAGTTTTAATTTAGCTTTCAATTTAGCTTTACTTAGTTTTACAATTCAGTTTTAAAGTCTAAAGGGTTTTTTTTGTATTAATTTTTGGACTTTATGCTTTTAACGTCTCTAGATTTTAGCATTTTCCTTTTTATTTAATTTCTTAAACTTTTTCCAGCCTTGCAAAATTTAGAATGTCAAATGATATAAGAAAACAGAACTTTTTAACAGCGCATTTTTTTCAACTGGAGAGGAAAAATCAGTCTTCAAACCTAGAAATGAATAAGAGAGTTCAATTCAGTCTGAAATGTATGCAGCATTTTGATTTTCTTCGTAGAGCAAGGGAAAAATTAAACACATAAAATTACATAGTTGTGCTGGCAGGTCTTCTTTTTCAGGAATTGAAACTGATTTTCCTACCAGCTCCTACTTTAAATATGGGTAAATATTGGGTTTGATTCTTCAGGAGTTGTAACTGAGGAAGTACTGAAAGCCTCAAGAAATCTGAAATCATCTATAACTACATGCTGTAAAACCAAATGGGGAGACACGATGCCTCTTCCAAAGATTTAAAACATTTAAATATTAACGACCAAGCTTGAGAGGTCGGTTAGGGCTGAAAACGTAAAAGCCAGAGAGTTGCAGAACCAGGAATAATACTGGCTCCGTTCATTTATCAATTCCTGACTACTATCCATTCCACCAGTCTGCCCTTCAGAGAACCACTGCCTTTTTCTTTGCCCTATTTTTTCCTTCGTGTTATGCTGAACACCTTTGAAAGTGTGTGTAGGAGGAGGATAGGCACCTTACTCACAACATCTTTGCAAAGCCAGTGCTTTTCACCTGCTTTTTTGCAGTCTGGATTAAATCCAAAATAAATCAAGAAAAGCATCTCGCTGAATTCCTTAGACCCAGAGAGTCTCCCTGGTCTCCCCAGAGCAAAGCATGTGGCCCATACTGAAGGCCTGCCTGGACCAAGCTCTGCAGTGGCTGAACCAGGGGCTTTCACCCCAGGCTGCACCCACGGTGCTCATTAGACCATGTGTGTTTCACAAAGATCACAGGCTGCATTTCAGAGTACATATTTTCTGGATACAGAGACTTGAGTTGTAGTGGGAGGATTCTGCTTATGCACTGCAACACAGTTACCACAGCATTTTAGGCATACAACTGAAAACATGTTTTTAATGTCTTGCAGATGTGTGAAGCTGGAAATCACTTTATCAACGTAGCTTTAGCTCACCAAACTAATTCAGGTCTGTCTTTCTTTCCTGTTTGTCTATTTAAGACTGAAGTGTGCTGAACCTATCCATCTTCTGCTGGTGTACAGTAATTTATGTACCTACATCCACAGATTAAAGAAAGATGAAGTAGGTACCATGCTATCAGTCTAACATCTTCAAAATAAATGTGGTGACAAGAAAACATTAGCAACACTGTTGTTGTTCCAAAGCTTATAGTAAATCTATCTTAATTAAACACAACTGCAATTTAAATATGTATTTAAGCACAGTTCTTTAAAGCATGCTGGTGACTGGCAGCAGATCCATTTTAAATAAGTCTCAAAAACTTTTAAACTATATTGCAGAGTTTTTAGATACATGCATCTCAGGCAAAGATACACACACATATATACAAATACACAAAGAGACACTCATGAATACCTGCACAGGCATCAATGTATACTTATGCTCTTAAAAGGCTGCTCCTAAAAAGGGTTTTCAGGACCTTTTGTATCATGAGAATAGAAGTTATACTATGTATACTGGCAAGTAAAATATAGTTTCAGACATTAATAGTATAATTTTCCACTATAACACTCTATTCAAGAAACTACTTTACCACAGTATGATCAGCTTCACACACAGAAGTCAGTTTCTATTCTGGAAGGCTTTTCATGCACTGTGATTAGGCAGGTGCTTATATTGTTTGGTGCAAGGGGCCTAATTCAGTTTAAAAGCAGCAGGAGCCAAATAATTTAATTACATTCTCAGTGCCTACAAGTATTAAAGATAGCATTGTTGCCAGCACTTAAAAATATTGATAATAGATAATTTCTGCAATTCTTTTCTTGTTTTTTTCATATGGTAATGCTAGTCCTTGATGAGAAATCACTGTTATATTTCCTAACAGAAAATCTTTCAATTCTAACTTCAGAATAATTAATTATTTTTACCTGCTCACCGGTCCAAGACAGCAAGGAAAGGGAAAAAACCCAACCAAACATAAAAACCCACAACAAAACAAACCAAGCAAAAAACCCCAACCAACCCCACATGTTTACAAGACCACTGAATTTGTATTATATATTAAATATCTAAAATATAAAGTATACACTATGATCTTTTTGTGTGAGCCTTATCAGTGGCTGTAGAGGGTAATCCTGTTAGCCCTGGACTTCTTTTCCTATTCTAACCAGAGATGTAGGGTGAGGATGTGGGAGCAGACAGGTTCATATTCCTGAACCAGGCTGAATAAGATACGGCTGCATCCTTTATATCCCAGTAGAGTGCCCTTAGTCCTCACCTGCTAGCTAGTACACATTAAACTACTTGTCTCTCTCTTCCTCTGAACAGAAGTTGCATCCTCTGGACATGCCAGACTTTCTTGTAAAAACTGATGCAAGGTTCGCTAAGCAGCATTCTCACTGGGATACATACAGCTTTTGCTATCTCCAAAGACTTCACCAAAACTTTTCTAAAAAGTTGTACTCTGAGAGCATTGGCCAAGGGGATGGCTGTTACATAGGCAAGCTGTGATAAGGCTCAGTTCATCTCTCCCTGTATTGAAACTGGTTCTGTCTGATTTTTCCCCTGCTCCTTTTTTTTTTCTTTTCATAAGGAAATAAAACCTGTTTTCCAAGTCCAACTTACAACCCCTTCACATGGCTCTTCCTGCTGGTGTCCTGTCCCAACTATACATATGAGGTACATGACTTTCTTCTGCTTATATGCAAAGGGTAGGTGGTTACTGTGCTTCAGCTTTGTCTCCAGAAATCTGCAACGCCTCCATGCAGGTCCCTCTGCACATCAATCATGGTGTTCTGTACATCAGAGTCTCCTTGCTTCCAAAAATATTTCTCCACCAGACCCTTCTCTTCCCTCATGTCACTATTATGGCTCTTGTTTTTATTTCCCTCCAATACAGACTCCCCAGTGATCCAAGGATTTACTACTCATCTCTTCACCCCATCCAGCACACTGGGGGGTTCATTTCTAGCTATTTTCCCACTCCCACTTCCAGTACAAGTACCACGTTCTTTTTCTGGGGATAGCTTTTGAAAACTTACCATTTTGCTTTACGTAAATATACAACTTACAGTGCTTTTTTCTTTGCAACAGGCTGGGTCTTGGATTAGTTTCACAGTGATGACACAAACTCTGCCAGGTAAGTTTGAAACAGAATGAAGACAGCATCTAAAGTGTTTGTGGAAGTGAATTCTGGAAATCTAAAATTTGCCAAAAAAAATTTATAGCATATAGAATCATAGAATCATAGAATCATAGAATCATAGAATCATAGAATCATAGAATAGATTGGGTTGGAAAAGACCTCCAAGATCATCAGGTCCAACCCCTGATCCAACTCCAATTACTATATCATGGCACTAAGGGCCACGTCCAATCTCTTTTTAAAAACCTCCAGGGATGGTGAATCCACCACCTCTCTGGGTAGGCCATTCCAAAGCCTGATAACCCTCTCTGTAAAGAATTTCTTCCTAACATCCAACCTAAACCTCCCCTGGCAGAGCTTGAGCCCATGTCCCCTTGTCCTATTGTTGGTTGCCTGGGAGAAGAGACCAACCCCCGCCTGGCTATAACCTCCCTTCAGGTAGTTGAAGAGAGTGATGAGGTCGCCTCTAAGCCTTTTCTTCTCCAGACTAAACAACCCCAGCTCCCTCAGCCTCTCCTCATAGGACTTGTGCTCAAGTCCCTTCACCAGCCTCGTTGCTCTTCTCTGGACCCGCTCCAGCACCTCAATATCCTTTCTGAACTGAGGGGCCCAGAGCTGAACACAATACTCAAGGTGTGGCCTCACCAATGCAGAGTACAGGGGAAGGATCACTTCCCTGCTCCTGCTGGCCACACTGTTCCTGATGCAGGCCAGGATGCCATTAGCCTTCTTGGCCACCTGGGCAATATGAAATATTGCCATCAAATTCCCCTTGTGAGATATCTGTGTAAATCTTCAAAGTGCTACCCTCAGAAAGTTGTGGAGAGTGTGAACACCACTGCAACACCTTATTTGATCAGAATCAGCTCTCTGCTTTTTGTGACATATTACTGTTTCTTCCATTTCCACAGTGAAAGCAGACTTTGAAATTTAGAAAAGCAATAAGTCAGTATTCTTCATTTACAGTCAATCATTTTTGATATAGGAAAATTTTTTTGCATTGTAAACCTGGAATAATACTTCTAACAGGGAAAGAAAACCCATGTACTTAGTATTTCAAAAAGAGGAAAGACAACATGTTCTTGGTAGCATTTCCCTGTTTACTTGTATTAGGCAGCCAGCTCGTAACTGCAGCCAGCTTAGTAGCATTTGTGACTCTTGTTCAGTACTTTCCTGCATCCTTAGAGACCTAAATACTCATAAAAATATGGCTCCTGGAACTAAGCTTTCTAAAACAGTCACTTTTTAATTATTTTTCCATTTCAAAATAGAAACCTATAAAAACTACTTGCAAAAAGTAGCCCCCCGTGGTTTAAAAATGAAAAAGCAATGAATTTCAAAAGTGGGTTAAACTACATCATGCAAAGATTAAACTTTAAATTTTGTGTGAAAAGATGAAACATTTTTGTGCTTTAGGCTCTGATATGGAAATTATCTGAAAGTCTGGGGACATTGTAGGGCTGTCCCTACAGTGACAGGAGCAGTAACATATGAAGCACTCTCATCCTTGCTGTAATTGTCCCAGACATAACTCAAGCAGATGCCAAATGAATGTTTCTGATTCACCATCTCATTTTAAGGAAGAAAGGATAATGAATTTGCAAAATGCGCCAGTAGAATCATCCCCCATTTGGTGCCACTCAGCCTGAAGGGAGAGGTACCCAAGACCCACTTAACTGGCTCCTGACAAGCACAGCAGGGTCCTGGGAAATCTGTAGATTTTGGGCTTTTTGAGACCTTACTGCCAGGCAGGTAAATCAGGCAGCTACTGCCTACTTGCTCCAGGGCCGAGCTCTCCCTCCACACATCAGGAAGTTACAGCACAGCTCCCTGTTATGGTTGAGAGCCAGAGGTAAAAACAAAGAAGTGTTATGGTCCAAAAGCAAACCAGAAAAATAGTTGAGAGAGGCCATGGGTAATTCTATGCTGAGATGGCAATTCTATGTTCACATGGCCAAGGAGGCCTTGTGAGTTATGGTGCGGTTGTAGGTGATACATGGTGTGTCTAACAGATGTGAACATCATCTGTGTGAATTCTGATGTTGAGGATGACCCCCGGAGTATGGTATATGAGCAACTGCAAGGCTGAGAGCAAGGACAGAGTTGTCTCTGCCCACAGAAGAGACTGCAAACATTTCCATAAACCCTATTGCATTCACAGAAACAGACATGGAAAGAAGACACATGATCCTTTTCTTTAAATCTTCTTCCTTGGTAGTTGGCATTTTTGCTTTCCTGATGGTCATCCAGATGTCTCTCTGGGCCCAAAAGAAACACAAGCTGTATCTGAAGAGATTTTATCCAGAAGTGCGGAGAAAAGCAGCTATGATTCCTATCATCTTCTGAGATCTTCATAAGAGTTGGAGTCCAAATGTACAGTTCAAGAGCCAACTCAGAGCCATTTCATTGAGTAACCAAGTGGATCAGAGGAAGAACTACCGGATATCTTTTTCAGAAAATTAACAATTCAAGACAAAGAGCTTTTAATTAAGTGCAAAAATACAGCTCTTGAATTCTTGGTTCCTGCTAAAAGATATGATTTAATTAGATTTTCTGTAATGGAGCTAATTGGAAAGGGACAAGAAAACTGCTTATATTGAATGTTAGATATTTAGCTGGTGTAAGTGGGCACAGATGCTGTTGCAATTAATGAACACGACTCATCTGCATGCATTCAGGTCTGGTAATTTTAAGGTTCAGAGTTATATGTTGACAAGAGTCTTGGATTTTTGCATTAGATGTTTCACAGCCTTATTTCTATTAAACTGCACAAAATCAGCACATTCTGCCTCAGCTCCTCTAAACCATCACATCAAAGGGTGACCGCTTTGCTGTGAGCACCATTTAGTCTAGCTTCACAAGGTTTTTCTTTCTTTTCTCTTTTTTTTTAATCAAATTTCATATCAAATTGTTCGATACAAATTGGCTTAAATTGGTCACTGCAAAGAGGTCTAGCTTTCTTTTCCTTTCTTTTCAGATAGGCAGATCAGCTCCACAATCTCAGAAGGGCACTGTTTGTGAGGTGCTTTCCATTTTGCTACTAATTTGAGGCATGACCTTGGGTACATCATCTAAGTCTGTCTCCCTTTCCTATTGAACAGTCTGGAAATAGCAGAAGACTTTCTGCACTAACAAGCATGTTAAGATCCCCTTGTTCAGTGCCTGACTGCATCCAGACACCATTCACCTTACTTGTATCAGGCACTGTGAAATCCATGGGCACAAGGTGAACCAGAGTACAGCTTGTTATCAAAAAGGAAAGAGATCCTGCCACATGCATTTCTGTCCATATTTTAGCTGCCTCAGGTGGACACTGCTGAAAGGCTTCAGCTCCCCTTAAGTTTGGTCAGGCTCTATCTTTGCTTTCCAGGACATTATTTCTAAGGGATTCTCTGGGCTTGTATTCAATTCCTGAAAACACTATGTAGCTCCATTTGCAAATCAGTGGCATCCGTGTCATCCAGAAGCACAATTTTAGTCACACAGAGCAGAAAAACCAGAGCTGCTTCAGCAGGTATTAAGATATGGAGAGTTAGGGCATTAAGTCCTTTTTTCATTCTATTTCTGTTGCACATTTATCAATGTCTTTTGGCTGCCTTAGGTTGGTGAAAAAGCTTACCTAAAGAACTTTATAATCATTAGAGAAACACTGTAGAGTACACAGGCAAGGCAGGCAGTTTGTCTCCTAAAGGCGCCATTATCTTTGCACCATCTCAGGTGTTCTAACAAAGTTAATTTGCCCAGTAAATTGGGTTCATATCCCTCTTCTAATGTCTAACTTGCAACACTTATCCTATTAGCCACTGTAACTCGATTTCATCTTTGTAATGTAAATAGATCACTTTCCATATTTTTAAACTTGTATCCTGTGAACACCTAAAATTTTTATTCCTCTCAACGGAAAACCCTAATCAAAGTGAATATCCACTTCTCTAACCCAGACTGCTAATAAAGATCTATTTTTGAAAAATTATTTTCTGTACTCTATAATCGCATACTTAACAAAAATATTTTTAAAACTTTTTTTTTCCAGACAGTGTTAGATGTGTGAGTCAAGACTGTTGTCTGTTTTTTTAATGCAGCTACTGAGGATCCTTTTAATTTCATGTTTATGAAATGTCTCATTTTATCAATCTTCAAGTTTAAAATAGTCCACGTGGGAGGGCAACTTACCAAAATTAATTACTTATCTGTTAATCTTTTGATTGCAATGGCTGCAGCTTTAAGTTTGTTCAAGGTGTGTTTCCAGTGTGATTCCGATGGCTAGGAATATGGTTCCTACAGTTAGCTTAGGCAAAGGAAATACTTCAGGAATTGTTCACCCTGTTCATTAGTTGGTTGTTCAGTACATGGGGTGGGTAGGATAAGGGTTTTGGCTCTTGTAGTAAATGACTGAAGTTTTAAAGTAAGGTAAAAAGTAAAGTAAAGAGTGAGAGCAAACACTAAGTAAGAACAAGTGAAGATGAGTTGCAGAAGGCTGCCTCAGATACACATGATAAGATATTTTGAAATTCATCAGTGTAGTGTTGATGAGCTAAAACTGCTCTGAACAGTGTTAAATGGCTTCACAAATGGCAATAAATCTAACTTCCTGCACCTTCACAGATCTTCTTCTATTACACTGCCTTCTCTGATTTTCAGGGTAAGTTTCATGTGATTAGAACAGGTAAGTTAACTTCCTGGCATGGAGGGCATGTTCTGCTTTAAAACTAAAAGTATATAAAAATGGTCGGTCTTTGTTTTGCTAAACCTGTTGGATGCCTTGCTTTTACAAAACACCCAAAACACAAAAAGCCCAGGCAAAGAAAAAAAAAAAAAAGGCAAAAATAAGTATTACTATGTAAAAAACTATGATGGACAGTGATTTAAGCCATGAGCACCATGCACATTTTGAACAAAACCAATTGTCCTCACACAAATATTTTCATGAGAAAGTTTGTCATAATTGTTCTGATTGCCTTGAGAAAAATGCCTTATTAATCTCTCTCTATACTGGTATTTCTTGTATTAAGGGTTGATGAGGAAGTAAATGGTAAACTGCAAATTCCTTTGGCTGTATTTCCTCTTAAGCACAGACCCACCTTTTTCAGAGCCCTCAGTAGAAGGAAGGCATGGGCAAGGCCACCCCACTGCCAGAATGCTGCCATGTTTCAAGGTTAAAGGGAAGGAGTCAACCTCCAATATGAGCCATTAGATCCAACTCAGTACTTCTCACGTGAAGCTGCTCCTAAGGCATTGCGAAGGATGGCACCACTCCGGTGAACTGAAGGCATTGGTGTCCGTGGAGAAGGGAAAATAATCAGGACAACGTGAATTACATTTTGCAATACTACTTCTCCATGAGGGCCATGAAATCCACTACTTACAACAAAACCTGATTTGTCCCTTTGAGCTAAATCCCTTTCTGATGCTGTTTTCCTCAGTTTTTGTATTCTGAAAGCTGACTGACCACAGGGCAGTGAATCCACTCTCTATGGTGCCCTGCCCTTGCTGTTGCTCCCAGGGCAGTGTGACTGTCCTGTGGCTTCTGTCAGCACCAAAGCTTTCCTAACTCCTTGTAGAGGCAAATTACAGCATTTCTCATGAAAGGCAGGAGGCAGCAACACTGTACAGCAGAACAATCGAGTGGTTGAAGTTGGAGACACGTTCTGGTTAGCTGTGAGGAGCTGTGCTTTCCCATGTATTGGAACAATTCCTGCTTAACGGTCCTCCGGAGCTAAGCCATCTAAGCCAAGAAACCACAAATAAAGCAAGATACAGACATTTCGGGGCTACTAGGCAACAGTTTTGTCAGGAATTTGTAAAAATAAATCGGATGGAGTACGAACAGATCTTTCTTGGCCTGCCCAATAAGGACTGTGTGAATGGCATTGCTCAGCCAGTGGGTTCAAAGCATATTCCAAAATAATCACTCCCAGTCCACCTGGAGAGACTGCCCAATACCTTCTGTGTCAGGTCACCCTGACCCAGCTTACAGCTGGGTTTCTGCTGTGACCCTCCAGATGGGCAAGTCTCATCTTTCCCAAATCATTCCCAAGAATTTCAAATTCAGGAGCCTGAAGCTGAGCCTAAATTTAAGCCTTCAGATATACACACTTGGATTTTTGTGGCTAGTTCTTGCCATGAAATGCTAACCTGGAAAAGAGCAGGCACCAGCTCAGGATTCCTGGTGGTGCAGGGAAGCGTTGTGATGGGGAACCGACGTGGCAGATGCTTCTGTACACAACTTGGCAGCCTATATTTGGATTCCCAGTTTGAAAAAGCCCTTAAGACCCAGCCATATGTTTATCTTATAAGATGGTCACCATATCCTCGCAGCTGACAAGTCTGAAAATGATCTCAGTGATTTTGTCTTTCCATAGGGAAAGGGGAGCTCAAAAGGACACTGAAAGCAGGAGACGTGAATAAAGGCAGATGGTCATCCTTTTTTTAAAGATGCTATTATCACCAAAATATCTTGTATTTTCCATTGTTTTGTATAAAGTAAGTGACTCTAAATTGGCTTTTATCACACTAGGAGCTGAGATAAAACAGCCTGCTATCAAAGTAGTTCTTTGAAAGAGAGCTTGCAGTGATAGCTACATATAATAAAATAAAAATCACTGAATGTGAAGACTTCTGAAGCTCACTATAAGAGGAAAAAAGCTATAGGAAAGCAAGAGACTATTTATCTATTTATAGTTTTAACAAGTGCAGCTGAACTAAAAATTAATTCAAACTATAAAGAGCTTTTCAGCAACCTAATATTTTTCACATGATGTTTTATTGGTTTTCCTTTTCCATATTTTCCTAGGCACAAGTTTTGCCTACAAGTGATATTCCCTGTCATTAACATTCATGGAAGTTCTTAGAGAAACAACTGCATGCCTATCCCAGTGTTTGATAAATAAATGTAGACGAAGTGTTGTGCTGTCATTGAACACAGATTGGTATCTAAATGAACAATATTTTTTTATGAAAGGCCTGGTTTATCATAGGTGAGTGCACAGAGGCTACCGTATAGCTACAATTCAAGGGGCTTCTCACATCACACATGTTTAGCATCACAGAAGAATGTTGATTTTAACAGTCTCTGCATATCTTCAGCCATCTGCAACTCAAACCTAAACTCTTTCTGTGGATACCAGAACCAAGAGCCGAGCTGTCCCACAGCTGGTCCTTGTTGTGGTCCTGGTGTTTGGTTATTCATTTGTCTGGCACACCAGAGACTGGCCCTCACCCTGTGAGGACATCTGAGAAAACATTCATTTTTCCCTCTTGTCTGACTGGACATGCAGTTGTCCAGATGAGGATCATTGTTCACTGTGAGACTGAAATAATCCGTGTTGAATCTCCTTGGAATGTAATAGTCAATCTAAGACCTCCTTATAAAAAGAAAAGTTAATGGCTTCTGTAATATGTGTGCTTAGATTTAAAAAAATCTACCACAAAGTAACACCTCCACACTACCCAGGCTTCTAACATGTACCTGCTTTTATCTAACTTCTAAAGCTTTTGAAGACTGAGGAACCAAGTATGAGGAAATCATTTATAGTTTAAAGAAATGTGTAAGAGTATTTAATAATACTAATGAGTTCTATGTATAAAAAAGCAAACCACATC
The DNA here is from genome assembly GCF_036250125.1 of Pseudopipra pipra. Classification (NCBI taxonomy): domain Eukaryota; kingdom Metazoa; phylum Chordata; class Aves; order Passeriformes; family Pipridae; genus Pseudopipra; species Pseudopipra pipra. The sequence continues at coordinate 20,312,726 of NC_087552.1, read as the reverse complement.
TTTTGTCGAAGAAGTCTGATTGTTAGTCAGTTTCTTCCTAACACACAGTATTCTTCCTGTGAAAAAGTAATATATCTCTACCAGTGATCCCTTTCATTGTTTCAAGTACCTGGCCATCCTCAATGGGAAAAGGCTTTTGCTTCAAAATTACAAGTTCCACCATTTGGGGGTTCTTTTAAAGCACTACAGGACAGGCTCCAGAGAAAACAGACCACATCGATCATTTTTTCCTCTTATTCATACCGAAAAGTTTATAAGTTTTCAGTTGGCTGGTGAAACTGTGACACTGTTACAAAGCAAACAAATATTTAAAAAGGTGTCCCTCTCCTCAAGACAAGAAGAGAAATAAAAGGTACTTTTTATCTTTTCTATTAATAATATGAGGCCATTTCCAAGGTTCAAGGGCATCCTTGCAGAAGGAAACATTGATTAGAAATCTGGAAGAACAAGACTGTGGTTGCAGTGTGCTTTTAGGGATTAGCAGCTATGTCTTTTTGAATGAAATTTCACTCTTTCTGACATCCGAGCTTGAAAGAAATGGATTAAAGATGACACATCTCCAATATCGCGTCTAATGAAAAACAAAGTACCTATTCTTGAACCAAGAGGGAATATTTGTCATATATACAAATACTGTATTCTTCCACCTTCTGGTTTACATCATCTCTTTGCAGAAGGTGCTTTGAACTGGACTTGTAAGCCTTTCATTCAAACTCGTAATTATTTACCTGTTAGAGCTTTGATATACACAGCTATGTCAGAGGAAAAGCACTTGATTTCAAAACACTGAGGATGAAGAATCTATTTGTACACTGTAAACTAATTTCAGCTGTGTTGCCCCACATATATGTGATTATTTTGCTGCCACTTTTAGATATCCTTCCAATAGCCACATGAAGAACAATGTTCAGCCATGTTCAGAGACTTGTCAAATATCCCACCCTAGTCCAGGTGCAAAGTACAGAACTAAATCTTGAAGCAGTGAATTGCAATACCTGGCACTACCTGAGCCCTAACTTCAAAACACCTCTCCTTGCTTCCTTTGCTCCTAACCTCTGCAGGGCTGAAGCTACTCAGGGACTCCTTTCTGCAAAAGCACGGGTGTAATTCTTCCAGGTTTGCATCAGTATCTTATTACGAAATCATAAATCTGGAACAACAGAAGCAGCAACACTCTCAAGTACGTTTGACATGTTTTCTTATTCAGCGGGCCCTAATAGATAAAACAGAGATGGATATTGTGCTTTTATGGATACAGGGACAAACTGAACAGGGCTGTAGTAATTAGAGAATTGGCTTCTCCTCAGGGGTTCAGTGCCTTGGGCACCTATCCCAGGAGAACGCAGCGCAGTAAAGGTTTACTACAATCTAACAAAGGCGATCTTGATTATGGATCTGAAATTAAATAAGCAGGTAATATATTCTGATCACATGCAAATATTTGCTAGAAGTTTTACCTCAAGCATTTTTGCACTTGGTTTGGAAATACTAATTTTAGAATAATTCTCACACATTATAATCACATGATGGACTTGGACAGAATGTGAGAGACTGAAATGCTAAAGTGTTAATGGCTCAATCGGCCATTTGCAAAAGCAGAAGGGTGATTGTGGAGGCCAAGTTTGCACCTTCCAGCTGAAGAGGAGGAGGAGGGTGTTTGGGTGTGTGGTGGTGAAACCTCTGATCTGCTTAAGAACGCTCAGGTGCAGAGTGGGTGTGCACCCACCACTGGAGGATGACCATGAGAGACTGACCTTTGTTTAGCAACAAGACGGATTTTTGAATCAGATAAGGGAAAAGGCTGATAAGAAGCAGATCCTGCGAGATGGGATAATGCTTTTTATCATGTCAGTTTCCTCCCTTACATGACTGGCTCAGGTGTAAAAATCCCCCCCCTCAGGGCAAGGTATTGGGTCATTCACGAGTGGGCCTGAGGGTATTCATCCCTTCAGATGGGGCATATCTGGGTCAACTATGATGATGAGAGAGGCAGCTGCATGTCTTAGAAGGTGTCATAAACCATCAAAGACCCCCGAGGTGCTCCCAGACTCATTTCTGGGGCCTTCCACCAGAGGACTGCACGTGACCCATGGTGTTGCATAGGACAGTGTAGTACTCCTCATCCAAGGGGAGGCACCTGGGCATTCCCACCTGAACCTGAACGTATATTAAGCCATCGAACTTTGTGTTGTGTGGGCTCTCCCCACATCAGAGGGATCGAGACTTTGACCATCACTTTGACCAATGAGCATTGAAATTGCAACAATCAAGTCTTGTCACTGGATCCATGCATGGTGGTATCTTTCCACTCCACTGTCTACTCTTATCCTTTCTTTTTCTTTCTTTCTTTTCCTTATAGATTTTCTGAAGTGACATCTTTATACTTTTTTATTGCTATATTTCTACAGATAATAACCAAAATGGTTATATACGTCCTCTCCATTGCAACCAAATTGTTCTAAAATAAACCTGCCATATATATATACACACACATATATATATATACACACACACACACATTTATATATATATATATAAACAGTGGCCATTCAGTGTCATTTCACTCTAATCTGCCCCAAGGGATCTGTTAACAATAATCTCAGTTACCCTTGCATTCAATGGGGAGCTCATAACAACAGAGTAATGCAAGTTACACAGGGAATTACTGCATGCTCTGTTCTCATATATAGTTGTCTTCATTGTTTCTCAGGGAAATTAAGTGCTTTTCCTACCAGTGAAGTGGTGTCCAATTTTCCTGCCCTTCTGAACTGCAATACCAAATCCTTAGAGCAGACACAAGACTTTGACTGAGGGTGTCAGTGTGTGTGATCTTCACAGAGGGAGTTCAGAAGTCACAGATAGGAGAAAAGAATCCCCACAGATTGCCCCACTCCATTGCTTCTGGTCCTGAGCCCATGAAGGACCAAAGCCCACCTCAGGCCCTTCTTCTCCCTCTCAGAGTTCCTTTGCTGACAGTCCTGGTCCTGTCACGAAGTTTCAGTGCACAAGTCCTCTTGGAACTATTCAAGACCTGAAGTGTCACGAGTCTGCCACAGCTGAGCTAGGAGATGTGCTGCAGGTGCAAGGTCAGAATGCTGAAGCCAAATGCAAGATGGGCTTAACCATATAAATAAGTAGCCCAGCAAACATCTTTTTACCTTGAGCAAGTAATTGATCAGTAACTTCTTATCCCTTAGGCAATTCTTGTGGTCCTTCCTAGCCTGTGTTTCGTTAAGGCTCACATCTGACTCGCTCTCAGCAGCAGAGGACTGCCCAGACCAACAGAAGTGAGCACAGCATCCATTGCTATCAGACACTTGGAAAAATGACTGCTTTTATTTACTGGCAAACAATTCATATAAGAGCACTAAATCTGGGCGAGCGTAAGGCAATATGGGGCAGTTTTGCCTATGGCAGTTCTGGGGCCTTGGGACTGCAGATGCATATATCATTCAGAAAGGATATCTAAGCAAGTAAAAGGAAATACCTTGTGTAATCACATAGTTATGTCATAATTATATGCAAATAACACATTATAAAACATGCGGATAAGATCCCCACTTCTCAGCAGCCCAAAGCAGTTCACTTTTTAGATATCATTGAGCAAACAGAAATAAAAGCAAATCCTTCAGGGCCCACAAATCTATGGTTGACATACACAATCAATAGGCAGTTACAAAGAGAGAAAAACTGCAGGAGTTTTCTTATTCGAGATAAGAAGCGGGGGGAGAAACTTTGCTTCCCACTCCCCCCATTTTCAGCAGGGAAAATAAAATTGATTCATTGGTTACAGTGCAAGGAGATGAGCATCTCCAGCAGAAATTAAGGGCACAAACAAGGTCACAATACATAAAAATTTCAAGCAGCAGCAGACAGAGCTGGCTAAACTGACTGCCATTTTAACTGCAGTTGTTGATAAAACCGTCACATTAAGAGGCAGGCTGAAGGATGGTCAAAAGGTTAAGCCAGGCAGGCTGGTACAGAAAACATAAAAAATGTCCTCTGCCACAAGAAATGTCTGTGGATGAGGCTTCTCCTGCTGCTGTCTTTATGGGGAGGAGGATGCAAAACTCGGGGCAAGTAGGGGTCCTGCTGATGCCTTGATCTCAGGCAAGCCCTGTAGGACTTGTCGTTTGAAGCCGACGAAGGTTAGTGGCACCAAAACTCATGCTTGGTATTTCTATCACTTCTAGAGCTTCTAATGATTTTCCCTGCAACACATTTTCTCTCTATTTCATTTTCCTTCATCCCCAGAGGCTATACTATATGTCTTTATGTTGCAGCAAAATATTCTACAGATGTAAGTAAAGAAAGCCATCTGTTCTTTGAAAATGCAGTGTCTCAGCTAGGATTTTTTTGGGTTAGGTTTTTTTTCCTTTTTTTCTAATTAATACAACTAATCTATCAGTTTGTGTGCATTTCACACATAGATGAAGTACCAAGCATTTCAGTGTAAGCTAGGAGAGAAAAGTTCAATTAATCAAAAAATCACTACTTTTCTCCCTTTTGACTTTTGATTTACAAAGTGTTGCATATTTATGTTTATACCAGGAATCAAAATGTACTAGTTCCCACTGGGAGCCTCCTTTCCAAACCTCCTTTTCAGGAATGAGTTGCTCACAGTGCTTCTTTCTCTTCAATCAAGCATCATTTCCTTGCTAATTACTGCAAATTACAAGTGCAAGGGGCAGCATTCCCTTGTTTTCTGAGAAAGAACCATGTGGGCTGAACGCTGCGAACTGGAAAACACAGCATTTGATTTCCCAATCAGAAACATACTCTGACTGATTTGTACATGGGAGTTTGACATAGCTTGAACTGTGAGTGAACCAAACCTGATGCTTCAGACCACTGGAAAGTCAAAAGCACCAGCAGGAAGATTCAGCATGCTGCCAGGGGGAAAACAAATGTAGCTGGAAAGCTCTGACCTTTTATTTAACAAATGTAATATGGCATAAGAGTATGAGGGGCAAAAGTATGCCAAAACTGAGACTTACTGTACACTCCAATTTTTGCTCTGAAAATGGGCTACCCTTATACTCAAAATGGGACTGTAGACGTGGGGCCACTATCCAGGTTGTACCATCTGTGGGATGGATGCAAGAGAAATGGGTAAGAAACAGGCTGCCTCTCTCCTTAACCCAAGCTAAGGGCCAGGAAGAAGCAGAGGGTCTGGTGGGGCAGAAGGTCTCTGAGACCTGCTGGCTCCCAGGGATAACCTGGTGGTGCAGTGGGTCACACATTTCCCCACGCCTTACCTGGGGATCCAGCCCCAAGAGGCTTCTCGTTCCGTCACCAGTCTGCACGGCTCCAGAGCAACCTCAGGGCAAGAAGGGCCAAAGGCAGCAGAGACAACAAAGTGTCCCTTTACCGAGCAAGCAAAGCCTATTGCTCCAAGTGAGCTAATATTCTGGAAACTCTTCCCTGTCCCTCATGTTCCCTTGCCACTGATGGTGCATTTCTCCAGAACAAAAGCTGTCCACAGTGCAGATGGCCATTGTAATCTCCCTGAGTGACATAAATAAAATAGATGAATGCAAGCAGACTAATGATCTACTCTAGGAAGGTTGGTTATGATGCATTGAAAAGAACAGCTGGTTGTCGGCAACATATTTATCAGGAATTTAAAAGAAAACAACAGCCATATAATCCAGAGGATTTAATGACAGAGTGGAACGAATGCTGAATAAATGCTCCTTTTGATAAATTCACAAACATTTGGGTGATGCAACAGTGATTTATACTCTTCTGAGAGAAATAAACAAATTAAGGATTTCATGGCCTTGTGGAGAATAGATTTTGTAAAAGTGAATTTCTGTGTACTTTCAGATAAATCTTATCTCCTTGGTATTAGTGGAAAACAAACCATGGTACTTTCACCTTGCAAGAAACTACAGATTTTTGGTATTTAGTTGGCTTGTTACTCTGCTCTCCCTAAATCAGGTAAGAAACATTTGTTGCTTGCTGAGCAATATATTACAGAGCAGAGTTTTATACCTGGTCTATAGTGAAACCATGAAAACTATAGTAAAATTTTACCTCTATGAATGTCAAAAAGGTTTGACTGAAAGTTTAGTTTTCACAGTGTCAAAATGTTTCCTTGCAACATGGTAAAATCACTGCCACTCACAGGGTTGTAGAGTATGAATTTGTCTTTAAAAATTACTAATCATCCAAACTAATACAAATAGGCAGTACTATTGATGAGTAAAATGAAACTATTTTAAAAAAAGTGCTCTGTCTGAATTCTTCTGTTGGATTTCTTCCTGCAGAATTTTCAGATGTCAACAAAAAAGCATTTTCCAACAAAAATCATTCCAGAAAATAGCTTTGGCCAGCTCTGAGGAAAGTGACGATAGCTGAAGGTAAAAAGTACATGAACCTCTGGTCCTATGTGCTCTCAAGCATCAGACCTCTTGCATCTGTTCTCCCCAGTACTTATATTTGTACACTGTCCAAAGTCACAGGGACAGGCAGGATGATGGACCCTCTCCTGGATGCAGCAGCACTGCACAGAGCACTGCTGGTTCGCAACTCACTAAACCCAAGTGTGCAGAAGCCGCTCCCTCCTTGTGCACCCTACAGTGCCACAAACAACGGAGCTCGAGACTGGAAAGAAGCACTTAGTTAAGTCAGCACTTAGGGGTGCATTGCCATTGAATCATGGCTATCACGTTCATCACATTGGATAGCTCTAGGCCAGAAGTAAGAGAACTCTTTCCTGCCCCACCCTGTGGGCACTGGCAGGATTTGAAGCACATCCCATACAGATTCTCTAATGAGATCAGGTTCTCAGGAGAATTTCTCCTGCATTTCTGACTTGTTATGGGGGATGCACTGCCCAGATGGCTCTCAGTAGGCTGTTATGGGGCAGGAAGCCCTAGATACATAACACCACAAATTAGACATTGCTAAAATGCTGGCAGGATTTTCAGACATGATCAATAGGCAGAGGATCCTACTGACAAAATCTTGCTCTTACTTGTTAGCATGAGATGTTTTTACTGTCTTTTGCTGAGGTCCTTGCTGAAATGCAACTCCATCATCATCCACAAACATTCATCTGTAAACATGTATGATTTTCACTATGCTGAAGGTAGTTATTCTGTACCCTAACTGTTACCAGCATTGTTATTAACCTGCATTACATGGGCATTCAGAGCACTCTGGTTACCATCCTGAGTCAAGACACAGTCACACACATACTTAACCCCAAGCAGACTGCAAGCCCCACACAAATCACACTTCTGCAGCCCTCAGGATCTGACATTTAGCACTGAAAGCAGTGTTAAAACTCTTTTCCTGCCCACAGTACTCAGCTATGTGAAACGGACATTCTTTCAGCACTGGCAAAAAGTTCATGAGCTCATCAGGGGAATAGTGTTTCAAGTTCACCAAGATGCGTATTTCTCTTTCTGTTGACTGCTGAAGGAAGCAATGATCCATATTTCCTACCACATGCTCCATTCCTCCAGACAGCTCAAAGCCTCCTCCTGTTTCCCATACTTAGACCCGCTGTTGCTTATTAGTTGCTACATTATCACCTGAAGCAAAGATCAAGACATCATTATGCTAGGTTCTGTAAACAAAAATAAAAAGGAAAACAATCCCTTACTCCCATCTGAGCATGAGGAGAAGAGGCAAATAATGCAACCAGGTATGAGGGTGATAAATCTTCAGTTATGGAGGATAATGTGGAAAGAAAAAATCCTTCTAGATTTTCATTACCAAACTCATTTGAGATAAACTGTAGGAACGATATTTTCTTGGAGGGGAAACGAACTTTGTACAGTTAAGTCTTTGCTGTCAAAAGCAAAAGATAAGAATGACCTTTGCTTTTAATGTATTTGTCTCTCCATATCCATTATAGACAGTGAACCCAGTCTATTAGCACCTTTGGTCTAACACTAAAAGTCAATTTGATTTAACCATACTTGCTGGCACTGCAAACTGCCTGACTATCACTCAATTAGAAAAGAGGCATTAGCTCAGGTGTTGCTCAAACTCTAGCTGCTCCTTTGCCTTTGTAATGTACCTGAGATTCTGCTTTAATTCGATGTTCTGTAATCACCTGGGTTTAAATCAATCCAGCACTGTCAAAAGCATATGGGTTCAAATGAAAATGCAACATTTAAAATACAAATAACCACTGAAGGTAGATTTTAAGTGCTAGTGCTGTATCATTATGGTGAAGCTGACGCCATTTACAGCAACATTAAAGCAAGTGTTATTAAGAGAAAATGAGGCATTTGTCAATGAGTGTTTTTAGTACCATTAAAGGTCTTAGAATTAACAAACTTGCAATATTTTGACTAAAACAAGCTCATTCAAAGGCTCTTTTTAGCACGTTAGCATCTTGCTAGACTTTGAGGATGTTTCAGATCTTCCTTCCTTAACTTGTAAAGGAAGAAATCAAATTCCAGTAAGAGTGTTATATAACTGTGGAAGTGTACTACTTGCTGTTGCATGTACACTTTGAGATACAAGTACTCAAAATAGAAAGATCAGCCTTTTTGCTGGAGAGTATAACGTTTAATTTCCAGGGTCCCAAAAGGAAATATGAACCAAGGTCTGATCTCCACAGTCATTACTGAGGGATTTTTTTATTATATTAATTACCCATTATCTTTTATAGGACCATTTCTTCAGTGAGAATGCACCCGCTGAGATTAGAGGTCTGCCTCCAGTATCATAAAGCTAAAACAAGCTGTGAATATCACAGATGGGCACACATTTATTGCAAGAGAATTTTTTGAATATTCAGTTACAGAGAACCTTCTGAAAACCAATCTGAGTTGTTTGTAGAGTCCTTAAAAATGTATTACTCTGTTTCACCTTCAAACCCCTGTAGTGTCTTGTCTATGTGGATATTTCAGTATAGAAACGCACATGGAAAACCCCACATATTTCCATGAAAGACATGTTTCCCCCTTCAGGAACAAACACCTGGATTTTACTCCCAAATGCTGGTGTATCAGCACCCTCCCTGGACCAGCCCAAATCCTTGAGTTTCCCACTGTCTTTAATACAATGCTTCTTTACAGACCTGCCTCAAAAACAATGAGATTTTTGCAGTACATTACAGGGGAATATTCTTACCACAGAAAAACAGGTTTAAAATTTAATGTCTAGTTCTGGCTGTGTACCTTTTGGTGTTCCTAATAAAAGCCCACATTACACCCAGACTACCTTACAAATGAAAATGTGACAATGTCACAAAGTGTCATGAGCCCACGAAGGGCTTGGGGCACAGCTGTGGGCAGCCTGGTCCAAAGGAGAGCACAAGGCTATGGCCACCCTGCATCATATGAAAGGTCCATTTAATCTGGCATTTTGTTTTCAAAAGCATCCAGAAAGGAGGACAGAGAAGAAACATAATGACAAAGTGACTGCATATGACTTTGGACTGACTCAGCAGGTGTATCTACATGGTAGAAGGCAAGGCTCATTCTACAGTCCAGAGTTAACCCCAAAACATTTCTAGGGCAGAAAATACATAACAGTAATAGCACATGCACCCAGGCAAATACACTCTGCTTAAAAGATCTGCATCTTGCAGACTACAGTTGCCACACATCTGCCCAATTCCAAGCACAGCAAGAGAAACAAACTGTAGTCTTATTTGGTCTACCTACCTGGTGTTAACCAAGGTACACACCCCTAAGCACTGTATGCATTCATTAGAACACAAAGCCCTCCCACTGTGCTGAAAAGTGTGAGGAGAAACTTCAGGCTTCTTTCCCAAATGGTTTTCACTTCTGCTAAGTTGTATTTACAGGTCCTAAGCAGCTCATGCCATGTGGACGGGGCTGGCATCCTTGTTAACTGAAGTCCACATGTGATGAGACACAGAGAGGCTATAAGAGCGCCCTTCCAGTTGGCTTGAAGATAGAGTGAGAGAAAAGAAAAATGCATGAAGACTCAGGTAATAAGAACAAAGGCTTTAAGTTATAAGAGACTGTGATATAAATAAAATTGTGCTGAAATGCACGTGGAGCAGGCTCGACATGTTGTCACTGCAAGTGCTGTCCCTTTCACTCAAGGAAGGTCTGGCTCAGTGGCTTATTGCTCAATTATAAAGTTAATCAAAGAACTAATTGAGCTTGGTCTTTTGAGCCTTTTCTTATGGATTAACTTTTATTAGAGCTGAGGACATGAGGAAAGTCATAAAGGGCAAGGAGATGATAAGCCTAATATGTAAGAGGAATGATAGTAATATGTCATATTTCTGAAGCCAAAATTGGGTTGTAGGAAGGAATATGACAGAGCCATGTACCTTTTAAAACCCTATAACCTGCATGGAATTTGAAACCTTTCTTGCAGTGTTTTGCCATCATAATTGTTCATTTCTCTAACTGTGCTTCCCGCTTTTCTAGTCTGTTTTCAGCAAACCAGTGCCTGATGTGAATGAGATGATCTGCCTGTAACAGAAACTAAGGACTACAGCTCTTTTTTTAGAACAAAATGATCTCAAGGATAAAACTTAGTTATCAATGTGATATTAAAGATCTGCACGTATAATAGCATGTACATGAAGAAAAAAAATTACAGAAGGGGCCCAGCACTAATATAGACCATGTAGAAGAAGGATGATTTCTTAAAGGTGTTGCATTATTGGATGTGGGCTTCAAAATGAAGGTGCTTGGTTAAGTTATGTGAAAAAACAGCAATGAGTTACAGTTCCTGACATTTTCATGCTGTTTTTCAAAGACTAATATGGAGAAAAAAAATTGTTCTACACTTCAGGGCAATTAGAATATTTTATGTTTTAAAATTGTTTTGGAGAGCACATATTCTGCAAGTGTCTTAGCTCATACTGGATAATGATCAGCAAGTGAAACAGAATGTCATGCTTTCTAAAATGTAAATATAAGGAGGCATTCTTTTCTCTTTCCAATGACTATCTTGTGCTACAATTACTTTTCTTTTGGCTGTCTAAATAATATCCTCTTGATGAAAAGGAAAGTGCTCATGGGAACTTCCATCACATGGTTACAAAGGAAGAAAATAACTTATTTAATGCACAGCAGCCAGGATTCAAAGGGAAAGAATTAAAATTGAATATGCTCCCTGGCTATGGGATTTTTCCTCATATTTGGTCGGGTATAAGAGCTACTGACTGGAAATACATGGCTAGTGTAAAGTTCAGGGTCAGGTGTTTGGGTACACACATCCACTTCTGAAAGCTGATGCAATATAAGCCATTTTGGTGATGCTGATTCCCTCCTTCCAGGAGGAACCATCTTCCTTAGAAGATAACGTGGGGAGACCTTGACTGAAGGTCAAAAATATAAGCCCAAGAGGGCATAGGCAAAGGATTATCAAAGAAATTATAAGTTCATTTTTGAGAGTGAACTAAGAGTGTTTGTTTTACTTAGCTTAGCAAAACAGAGGTCAAGAGAGATCTGACTGAGCTCTGATGCATGCCTAACTGGGATGAGACATCATGGCCATCTGTGATAGCAGCAGACAGAATTTAAGTGATCCTTTCCTGCCCTACTTTTCCACATTCATTTTCTTGGTGGGATTACCATTTACAGAAACTACTCTGCTTTGCAGTCTGGGATGTTATTGATGCTTTCAAAGACATGTAAGGATGTCCTAGTAGGGTAGATGCTTGCCTTGGTGAGCCTCTGAATTTTGGACCAAATTTCATGCTCCTGCACAGTATGAGACTACACATGCCTCAACCTATATGATTCTATTAAAGTCAGATCTCTACATGGTACAAAACAGTGGTTCTAAGATACTAATATCATGAAGAGAAATATACAGCAGAAGGGACAGCCCTTTATTCTTTAATTAACTCGTACAGTTCTTCAGCCATATCGTACATCAAGCCTGGCCATAAAAATGGCAATTTTATAGCATATATAAAAAGAATAAAATGATTCACAGAGACTGAAGATCCATTTACTGCAAAAGTATATGCCTGTTTGAGTACAACAGATTCCAAACAGATACATTACTGTGACCCATAAAACTACTTCAATAACTTATTTACTGTAACTTTGGGTGACATTGTCACAGATTATTAGTTTTGTAAAACGTTTAGGTGCATCAGGTCATCATATTGTTTGTGAAGGGATTTTTTTTGGTCAGATGTGTGATGTTGGTGTGTAGTGAATGGTCATTGTAATTCCTCGATGTCCGTTATTTTGTCTACATATTGTTAGGATATAAAATGAATGGACGAACACCAGAATAGTTTGGGAAGTTTAAGACAAACCTAATTAGAATATTTTGCACCTAAACTTTTTACCCTGAAAACTTGAAAGACAAGATTTAAATGCAACATAATTGTGACCAGTTTTAAAAAAATAAAAAAAGATAAAGTTTAAAATGCAGATGGGAATAAGAACTTAAATGCTGTAATCTCTGAAGAGGACCAGCAATCAAAGTCTAATATCCTCATATTGTGCCAGATAATGAAATATTAAGCTGGAGATAATAAGATTTCTTTCCACTGGATAGTCTTCAGAATAGTTAAACCTATGAATGAACAGCTGAAGTGTTTTATATAAGCAAAAGGTTATATGTCAAGGATTCTGAAGACTGAAAACCCCCCCAGCCCATTTACTACACACTCACATCACCCATTCTCTTTTAAAATTGTGCCATAATTAAATGCATTTCAAGAAAGACCATTTCTCTGATGTACACTGAGGGGGACTGGGGATGCAATGGACACTTTGTATCCAGCTTCCCTAAGGAAACAAAGGCTAGGTAACTGTGCTGCATGCATGCGCGCATCTACGCCTCCATCCTACTTGCAGTAAATGCAAATATTTCCATCAAATTTGACAAAAAGGCAGAGATGTTAAGACAGTAAATTCCTAAAAGCTTTCACAGAACTGGGAAAGCTAAGAGAGAGGTGTGTTAGCAGTCTCTGACTGAAGGAACAGATAGGGACAAGTCACCCTCATCAGCCTCTGAGAAGCCAACACTGGCACAAAAAGTCGTAGGAAACCAAACTAAATTCATCCCACGACCCATGGAGCTGCCAGCTCTTTAACGTGCCAGTGAGGTGCAAAAACACTGGCAAAATAATTACTGCACTGACTGTTCATGGTACTGGATTTCTGTGGTCATTCACCAGAGGTTTTATATTTCGAGCTACAAGGAGTAGATGAGTCCTCCATGCCCTCTATGGAGCAGAAAGAGAAAATTGATTTTTACACTGTAAGTAAAACTGCAGAAGAGAAATACTTCTCCTGGGGTCTTACAAAAGCCTATGAGACAAGCATATCAGTAGAACACAGCTCCCTGCCTCCTTAAATTCATGTGGAAATCCAAGACAACTATCTCAGAAAAACCTTTAAAATGCAAACCAGGAGTTACATACATGCCCCTTAAGGATCAATTCCAAGGTTTATGGAGTGAGTTTCTACCTCTGAGCTTGACAGCAAGAGGCCCTTGCAGAAGAACATAGATGAGGACATAGGCAGAGTGCCCATTCCTCTGGGATTCCCTCCCACCTTCTTGCAGTGGAGGGACTTGCATCTAACAGGTTACAAGTGGGCCATTGCATGTAATAGCTACCACTGGTCCTCTTTCCTTCCAATGTCTTTAATGTCTTTTTTTCCTGATCCTGCTTTTTGACAGATATTTGGTCATTTTTACAGAACCGGTATAGATGTTTTGTCAATTTTCAAAAATGCCTTTGAAACCACAAACCATCAGTACAATGATGCTCTACATGCTCTACGTCACCATGCTGTACATCATCAGCCTGCTGTACAATGAATGAAAAAAGAACAATCTCTCACACTATTTTTCGAAGTCTATTAAATTGCTAACACAACGAGATGAGCAGTGTTTTCTCATGGAATAGTTTTTGAATATATGTTCTCTTTCACATGCTTATGAATGCCTATGCTCCTGTTAACTATTACAAGTATTCACAGGACATCTCTGCTTCATTGCAAATTACAATTGCCCGTTGATTAATCTCTTTCCTTCATCTACATTTTCGCATGATCCCATCTGTAGACAAATTGTGGAGAGTCAGACTTGGTCATAAAACCAACATCAAAATCAGGAGTTTTGTTTTTAAAAAGGGAAAAAGTACAGAGATTGTATAAGCTGGATGGGGAAGTGCAGTTTGGGAGTCAGCCCACCAAACCACTGTAGAGTACAAGATCAGACATGGAGTGTTGGTGTACCGAATGCAACATTGCAATTAAAGCATGGGATGCCAATGTAAGTAACATTTTTCCTATTTTTCCTTTTTTTTTTTTTTTACTTCTGCTAAACTTTTTGTTAAGCACAATCTCACAGAAGTACTATTCCTTAACACATTAGTAAAATTGCCGTAGAAAATGTGCATAGAGAATGTGTATTTACATTTGTAGCTGAACTACTTTTCCAGCAAAGGCAAAGCCAGGTTCTCTTGGGAACATATTTGGTCTTTGCAAAACAGTGAATATGTTGGGATTTTTCTTCTCTTTCTAAAATAAACCACAGTAATGCACAAAGAAGGTGGCAGATGGTCGCTTCTTAATCTGCACATGAAATATCTTCCAGTTACAGAATTTGTTGCTTAATGTCTCAAAGTCCGTATTAATTATACACACTAACAGAGGGGCAGTACTGAAAATGACTGGATCTGGTTGTGAGCTTGCACAGTCTTCAGTGTGGAGTTTAATTGTTGTTCCTCATAAAGCAGCTGAAAAGCTCAGACAATGAAATTTTGCCAGATGGTTGTTGATAACACAAGATGTTGTGCTGCTTTTTCTGCTGCAAACTACTAGGGGAAAAGCAGGCCACAAAATCTCCCATGGATTTGAGGATTTGGCATTTTTTTTAAGTATGGGATAATATTCATGTTTGTTTTTGAGGTGATAACAAGGTCTACTAAGTACCTTGTGACACTTTAAAATAAGCTATATGTGGCATTTGATTGCCATAGAGGCCCTATCCTGATCTTCTGCCAGGGCTAAATACTCAATAGCTTACTATCAGTCACTGAATAGCAAGAAAATATGTTTTTAATACACGCATTAAGAAATCAGATTAATTATATACCCACACTCTTGTGAAGCTGCAAACCTGCTGTAGAGAAACCAGCTATTTCATGATGCTGAAAGGAAGAAAAATACCATGGCAACTTTCCTGTGCTGTTTAATCACATTTACCGAAATTTTACTAGGTGCTTTTGAAGTAAAATGGCAGGAAATAACCTATAAAAAAATAATGTGGTTTTAAACACAGAGACCTTGAATTTGAGTATAAAAAGGGATCCAAATCTCTAATTTAGTGGAACCAGTATGATTAAAAATAATTACCTTTGTAAAGTGAACATTTGGAGGAAAAAAATGATTAATGTGCTTAGTAATAACATCCATCTAATTTGTATAATGAGTATTTTCATTTAAAACCATGTTTTCATTCAAAATATGAGGAGATTAAAAAAAAATAACTCAGAATTGTTAGCATCATCTACTCATATTTCATCAGCATTCCGATTCTGAGTACGGCATGGCTTTGTGGCCATCCAGTCTTTATAAAAAACATCCAAGAATAACAACTTATAATCAAATTTTTTAATTTATAAACTCACATACATGCCATGAAACATTAATTGTGGCAAATCAAAAGAAATACCAGACATTTAAATACTGAGTGCTCGCCACGTCAGCAAAAGCACAGAAGTTAGTAATCTATATGAATATAAATTAATGTTCATTAGAACTCTATTAACTTTCCCTGATAACAACCTCGGAAAATATTATTTTGCCTTACTGTTTGTGGTTATAACCTTAGATTGTCAGCTTACTTTTGCTCCATCCCAGACTGCCCCCTCTCTTTTTCTACTAAGGGCTTGTTCATCATTTTCATTGTAGCGGATGATAGAGGATCGTGAACTGGATACTCTATAGCTCTTTGAGTTAGCCTCCTAAAAGGATGCAAAACGAGAAGTCATTTAATTTAAAGAAACAGAGATGTTGTTGCTTTGAACATACCTTAAAAAAACCTGCAGCAGGAGACCTACTGTCTCAAAGTCCACCCTGCTCCCATGGCACAGCAGGAGAATCTCTCCCTTTCCAGGACTCCACCTATTGGCTACTACTTGGAGACTGGCATGGCCTGGCCTGGCCTGGGCTAGCAAACCAAGCCCTGCTGCAGAAGAGAAGATGCTGGCTGGTGCCACCCCAGAAAACGTGTTGCTACAGTCTGGGGACCCTGACAGGTCACTGATGCCATCTCTGTCTCACATGCCTGCACCCACATCCCATAATCTCAGTGCTCTGCATCTCACACCAAAGATGAGTTCTGACTCTGCCTCAAAGGTGGAAAACAGACCTGCTCCTAAGGAAGGCATTTTACCATCTTCAAACTAACAGGCTTCCACTGCAAGTGATCTGAAAACCCTGTAAATGCCAAGACCCCTGCACTGGGATGGCATCTGAAGGTTCACAGTGCCTGGAAAGCCTAAGAGGTTAGGATAGACACCACCCAGCACAGACACTGCAGAGGGTCTCAGAGCCTCCCTGCTTTCCTGTCAAATCCTGAGATGTGGCACAACAGTCTCAGAAATATGGCATCACACTTCCCCTGAAAGCTTCTTCATGCTTTATGGACACCCTGTATCTGCATCTCACCCTTCTCCCTGCTGGAAATAAAGAAGTGTCTGAAGGAGTTTTCTAGGAAAGCAGCCACTTAACTCACTGAAGTTTGCCCTCATGGAGTCAGTGATTTATTAGTTCCCATGAGTTGCTTAAGTGAATAGCTAAAAACATACACTAAAAACTTCAAATATATCCAAGTCTGGTGGGCAGGAAGGGAGGATGATCCAGAGAATAGGTACAGGGCAGCTCTAACTCTAACTTTAGCATTCCTTTCTCTTCTCTATAATTTAACTGTTCCTTTAAGTGTGTGTCTCTGATCTATTTCACTGCATTTCAGGTCAATTCAAGAAAAGTTCTACAGGAAAATGGAACTTCATTTATATTACTTCTCTAATGCAGTGGTTGTTTAGAATAACTTCATTTCCATCCATTCCCTAAAGGTTTTTCAAACAAAATATGTTTTCCATTTGCTGGCTAAATGAATGGAGAGGAGAAGAAAACAGTTCACATTCAATCCAAATTACTGTAAGGCACCAAAAATGAGAATTCTGTTCTCAGTTCTCATTTTTCAAGGAGACTTCAACAGGAATTAAGAAAAAGAGAAAAGGTAATTTCCACAAACTTTCTCGAAGTGTGTCACGTTCTGTTTTCTGAATGCTTAATAACACTTTCAAGCTTGCAGACTTATTAAACAAGACAAGGACATTGAATTTCTCCTGTGTCTCTAGCCCTGTCTATGCCAGAAAAGTTTAAATTTTTATGTTGTCTGACTAAGCTGGTTATAACCGTCTGCGCTCCCAGCACTGAAAGACTGAAAGTTACAAGAGAGTTACAAAAACATAATCTAATATTTTATGTGTTAGATGCCCAAGGTCAAGGGTGCAAATCCCTTAGCCTGAGTGGTGCATCAATGGAAAATTAATGGGGCTGTTAAATGTTAAGAGATGTTTTAGTCACGTTGTTATGCTTGGTAGCAGGGCACAGGGCTGAGATGCTATGGAGGGCAAAGCAGATGATCTAATAAAATAACCTTGAGAGGGCCTCTCCTTCCTCATCTGAGGGGCAACAATCTGCCATGGCTGAGGTGGAGGAATTTCTTCCACCAGCTCCTCTGCCACAGAGATCATATCCTTCATATGCACTGCACCACAAGATAAACAGGAGTGTTTGTTGCTACAGCAGCCAGTAGAGTTTCTTCACCTTTTCTTTCCACTGTTCTTTCACAAGGAGAGAGGTTTTTCCCAACCCCCACGATTCTTAACTTCTGCTGCTGTTTTGCAAGTATAGTTCCCTTTAAGAAAAAAAGGTCAGGATAGGAAAGCAGACTGTCATTTCTAAGGTAAGACAACTAAGAATCTGTCATGACCATTATTCAACTAATCAGGGATAACGTCAACGACCTCATTCTGTCAAAAAATATGTACAACAATGACCTCTTCCTTTATCAGGAGCAATGGGATACGACAGCACAGCCATTATTACTGTGTAGATAAGAAAGCATCCCCTTGCTGTTCCCCTGAACAGTAATGCGTTCCCATAGCTTTTTCTAATGCCTCCCATTTCTCATGTCTGGCATATTTTGATTCTGTTAATAATATTATACTTAAATATCCTTGTAACAGTTTGCAGATATATCTCACTAATGAGAATTAACTGTTGATGGTAGGATATGGTGTTAATTTGGGGAGGGCTGGCAACGTCATTTACTTAGGAAAGGACAGATGGTGATTGTGGCCTGGCTGCAGTTTAGTTGGGAAACCTGCACACAGGGTAATTGAACCATCCTGTTGTACAAACTTCTCAGATAATTGGTAGTGGCTTAGAGCTTTATTATTCTAGTTCAGAGTCCATGACCTGCATTTCCAAAGTGATTAACAAATTTTAACCTATTGTAATAAATTTGCAAGGACCATTGTAATTTCAGAGACTTATGCTCTGCATAAAGCCAGGCCAAAGATCAATACCAAATAATCTCTGCATTGACCCTGTAATTCCTGACTGAGCAATAACACAGGAAGATCATTCACCCCAACTTGAGGTTTGCTGTTCTTTCCCTGTTAAATATTTCCACTTTATTTATATACTCATTTTGGCCAGCTTCATTTTCCAGCCAATTATTTTCATGATGCCTTTTTTCCCCTAGAGATTTCCAGTATCAAAAAATCCCTGCTGCACTTCTCCCTGAGTCTAAAGTCTTTTTGCAGTTTTTGTTTGTGAGGAGCTGAGTGGCGAAGATGCTATGAGAAATCAATGAACCCCAAATTGCCTTTCTTTTAAAAAAAAAAAATCTTTAGTGGACAGAAAAAGAAGTGGAAGGCTGAGAAGCTGGAGGCATGTGCAAAGAATCCCTTAACAGTTTTTAAATTAAATTCCTTAATGCCATTCTCATTAAAAAGTTTTTCTGCGAAATACTGCTTGCTTATGACTTCAAACTGCCTGCATTAATGATGAATAACCCTTCTGAAAGGTATTTACATGTTGCCTTGTCACTGCCACAGACAGCAATTTTATGAAGTGTGAGAGAAAGAAAGAGGGAAAAATTGGACAGTGAACTCACAAATTGAGACTCTGTACTCACTGCAAATGACCATGTGATATCGCAGGACAAGTGCCTTCAACACATGGACCAGGAAAACATTCCTTTGCCCTATTATAATGATTTGCCACAGGCAGATATTTGCAGAAGTCATCAGCTCACATTGTGTTGGTTGCTACTCTTGCAATGCTCAATTCCTTTCCTGAGACACCATTTTGTGAGATATTCAACACCATCGAGCCAGTAGGAATTACAGTGTACTTTTCTGGACGTATAATCTTCTGTCAACCATGCTAAAGGGGTAGTTCAAATCAAGCAATGGTACCACACAGTCTCACAGGACCATACAAAGTGGTCATATCCATTACTGTTTTTCATTCTACTAATTCTATAATTTTCAGTGTTGTTAGTTTTTGTTTGTTTGTTTGTTTGTTTGTTTTTCCTGCCAGAGACTGGAAAAACAGTTTCTTCCAGACCATAGAAACAGATATTGTAGACTAATCAGTCCAATCAGGTTCCTGGGGGACCCTTCAGATATGAGACCGTTTTTTGCTGACTCCCTGCTTACTAATGCTTTTGGGTATCAGGAGACATATTTGCAATTGGTTCAATAACAGTGAGATGTGAGATGAATGAGATGAATGTAGACATTTTGCAGAAATCTACAGACATGCTGACATCAGGGATAACCATGTTGGAGCTTACTCTCAAAAACAGACTCACCCTTCTGCCCAATGCTAACAGTTCATTTCATCCCCAAATCCAAGGTTCTCTTAATTGAAAGAGCCAAGGTCGTGCTGAGCTGGACGCTACCAAGTAAGGAACAGCTCAGCTCACTGTAGTTTGAACTACAACCCTACTCAAACCAACAGTGTGGACAGCAGTATAAACCTTGAGACTTCACATGCTCATGCCCACTTCATCACCCGCACCTAGGTACCCAGAGATACATGTCCCTGACATGTTCCTGCCTTCTCTTACTTCTCTACTCCCTCCAGTGCCTATCACGCCAAATCCCAACATCCCAACAAAGGGAGCATGCTGGCATTTCCTTTTTTTTTCTACCTCTAAGAGGCCTTATAAGACCACAATTGCTTACAAAGCATATCAGCTGATCAATTCAGGCCTTGACTGTCCCCAAAAGCCTTCCCACAGAGGATAAACAATCAGTCACTTGTGAATTAAAAGATGCAGGTTCAATCTGACCCACTTGCACTCTGGCTGAACTTTATATCAAAAGTCTACCAGGTAAGCTACACAAAATTAAACACTGCTTGGAAGGCCACATATGAACTGGAAAAAACAAAGCCACTACAGATGTCCAAATAATTTTCTTTCACACCAATTATAAAGCTCCATGCCAATGTGCAGTAACAACAGGTTGCCAATTACACACATTTAAACACTGGGCAGGACCTGAGGATATGCACTCTACAAGGCTAGAGGTAAAAAGGAATGGTGAAAACACAGGCTATGTGTGCTACTGGCACAATTTGTTTCAAGTAGGACATTAGACAGAAAATATGTGCATTTATGGCAATCACAGCAGTCTCTGCTTCCCTGAAAATCTGTGAATAAATCAAATACCTGGACAGTGCTTCATTGGTTGTTACACTGTGGGTGCAATTTCAGTGTAGTTTCCGTAAATTTGGCTTGGCTGAGCAGAGACAGGAGGCGTCAAGTTTGGAGAGATTCACATGCAGACCTGCCCATCTGTGCACATCCCAGCCCCATGCAATGCAGGTTGCCCAGCTGGGGCAAAATTAGACTGATCCAGAACGAGCAGCAGAAGAGCCATATCCTGCATAGACAGATTTTCAAACTTCAGGGCTGTATCTCACTAGCTAAATGACACACTTTCCAAGATGCAGACTATCCCCTCAGGGTGCTGCATGGTAGTACAAGCATACTCAGAGCTTCAGCAGGCTTGGCAATATGCTCTGTTGAGTACGCACATGTTCAGGGTAGACACAGCCTCCCTCAGTGAAAAAGCAAGGGATAGATGGAGAGCTGGATGGTCAGAAAGAAACCTGGCTGGAGGGTGAGTGCACACTGGTACAATGTACATCTGTACATATGTTATTAATTTTACTGCTACCCTTTAAACTGAGTGCATTTGGAATACCAGCTACATACCACCACAAGCCATGTGGAGTAAATTCTGAAGAAAGGAATTAAATATGCAGTTAATTTTTCCATGGGCTAGAACTAGATTTTACTTGCCATACAGATTCCCAAGGAGACCCATTTGAGAGAACTAATGAAACATTAATGCCTGCAAAAGGTTTTTAAGAGTGGTACTTTAGGAACTGTTTGGCTTTGGTGAAAGGTTTGACTGCCTGATAACCCTAGAGCCTGCAGTTATAGTACAATATTTATAAATGGAAGAGACATTTACAGCCTCATAAAAGCTTCTGTTTATTGTTATCAAATTGCAGTGTTGCACTGAAACATTAATATGTAGCTTAACCTGTTTCTTGTAGCTCTGTTATGAGAACTGATTAAGTAGCTGAGCAAGCATAATGGGCAGAAAACTAGCAAATACCAAGTGACAGGGACAATGCATGACAATGAAAGAAAATAATCCAAACACTGCTACCACATCTGTAGCTTGCCTTTGGCTCTTGAGATATCCAGCTCAAGAGCACAGATAGTGCAATGTTTCCTGTGAACAAGAAGTTGCTTTACACTGACTGAATCCTCTGATGCCCTGATGCTCTAGGACACAGCACGGATCACAAATCTCACTAAAACAGGTATGATCAGAATACTGGGGAGAAAATGGGCTAATACGTTCTCCTGCACACTCCCTTGCTTAGCAGATATCCGTCCATTTCTCCCTTGGCCCCTGCACTGACTCGTTCTGGAATCCTGTTCTGGTCCTGTATGTACAGCTACAGGGAATGAAGACATGTACAAGAAACAACATCTTATTTGTCTGAGTAGACTCATATCTTGATCCTGAAATGTGTAGGGTTTGGTGTGGGAGCTGGACAATAAGCTGTCCTGGATATCTTTGAAAATTTCCAGTGCACAGGCAAATTTTGACTAGGAACCCAATGTCTTGGAAGTGCAACACAGCAGGACAATGGAAGGAGGATATGGCTGTGAAAACTTTTGTTTCCCCTGTTCCACCCAGTTAAGTAGCACATTTGACATAGAACAGCAGCCTCTGTACAGCTGCTGGTGAATCAGAAATAGCACGATACTTTATTTTCCTCTCTGATGGATATATATCCAGGGCAGGCTCTGAACAAATGTATTTCAATTTAAAACATTATGAGTTCATAAAGGATTGCAGAACTGACATTGATGCTTTTATTGTCAAATCGGTTCAGCATATAACCTCTCTCCTTCAAGAAAAGTCTTGGGCAAATAGACCTTGCAAAGTGATGTGAAGGTTAATGAGCATAGTCCTTGTGTGGCTAAAACTGACAGAACAATGCTACAGTGGCTGCTTCTTCATTTGAGATCCCCAAGGTGGCTTGTGGAACTTGTAGCTCTTTGCCCCGCTTGTGGCCCAAGATCCTTCTGCGAACTACATCTTCCCTAAAGCACTGTGTCAATCTTGGTGACAGGCTGTAAGGTACAGCTCAGTCACATATCTTTTAGCACAGTGTCACACTGGAAATACCAGTACTTCAGGAGATCCTGTCCAGAGGAGATGGAGAGGGCTCAAAATACAAGTTGCCAGAATAATGTATACCCTAACCTCTTTTCCAATTAGCTTGGAATGAAACTCCATAGATCCCTAAAATTCAAAGACGGAAAGTGACCTGAAATGGACTTTTCAGCTTTTTGTCTGGAAATAGAACGCCTTTAACAATCCAGCAAGGATTTGCTGCTGAAATATCTTTTGGATATCAATTTCCTGTCCAGCTCTATGAATTCCTAATGAATTCCTAAGAGACCAGTCTTCCTAAATCCCATAAGTATTTTGGAAAGCCTCATTTTATTTTTTTCTACCCACTGAGAACAAGAATCTAGTGTTCCATATTTCAATCATCTTTTTTGTTACAACCTGTTAGGCAAAACATCAGTGAGACACTATAAAGGTCCTCAAGGTCTTTTCATCATGCACATCTCAAGGCCTTTACTACAGCTGACACACACACTGTAGGAGGGCTTTATGTTCCATCTTCAGCACTCTGGATTACAAGTAGCAAGAGTGTCCTACAGACCAGAGGTGCAACACACTGCAAAAGTGTTCCTTGTGGGTATGCTTGTAACGAGCAAAGGGGCTGTAGAAAACTGTATGCCTCAAAATCTTCCCCAGGCTAATAGCAAGAAAATAATGAACTGGGAAATAATTAAAAACCCAAAACAACCACATCACAACCTCTCTTTCCCCCACGCTGAATTATTCACCTTTATGGAAGTGCAGAGCTTCTAGGAACACTGTGAATACATAAAGCTAACTGTTGAGCTACCTGTTTCAGGATGGGTTACACCCAGCTAAAACAGAAGGCCTTAATCACTGATCTTCATTTACAAATTACAAATGAAACTAGATCTGGTTAGGAATCTACAGAAGCACCTCTGCTGCCATACAATGGGTCCCACCATGGATGTAGATGATCAGAATGAGTTCTTAGATTTTTAGGACAAGAGGAAATAAGGGCAGAAGAAACTCCCAGTAATTGTCTATCCATTCTCCTTCTCATTCATCTTACATTCTTCCTTAACTATGAAATGTTTATCTTGCATGTGTCTTCATATTAAGGTGTAGTATCTTTTCTTCCTCTCCTTAGGAATGTAGAGACTTAATATGAGTCTTTTTCAATTCATGTACTGCATCCTTTTAGACTTGTTCCCACTGAAACCAGCATGATGAGTGCAAATTTAAAATTGGTTCTTAATTTGAAGACCTTTGAGTTTTGGTACTCAAGACTTGCATTTTCAAACTTCGTGGCATTTATACCAAGGCATGAGGGTTATTTAAATTTATTTTTCATTATCAGTAAAAGAGCCTTCAATATATTATGCCATGATTATTTGAACACAAGTCCCTGAAACAAATGAAAAGTAAGGGGAATGCTTTTAACTCTTTAGTTTTAGTGCTAAGTAGTTTTTCATAATGGAAGTATCCTACCTTTTTCTGCACCTTACTTGAGAATTTCAGGAAAACAGAGATGAAGCTCTTAAAGTAATTGTCCAGGTAAAAGCTTCTCTGATCATCTAACTCCTCCCCCCAAAAAGCTTTTGATTAGTTTGTTTCCTAGTGGCCAAAACATTATAAAGTAAATATTTTACTAGTGTCACACTGTCATCCCATTTCAATGTTGAAAAGAGTATGCAATGAAGACCAAACACATAAAACTTTACTTCTAGCTGTAAGTAGTTTCCTTATAGTGCAGACCTCACCCTAAATGCATGCACAGAGTGCTCCGAGATGCCTTCCTCCAGTTCCAACTGCTAGCTCACTTGAGTGTACCGAACTGCTGCCATAGGTGCTTGCCAGCTGTATCGACTCTAATTGCATTCTGCAATTTCCCTCTCTTGGCAGCTCTGGGGAGGCCTTCCCTGCTGGAAAACAGAGGAGGCACAGATATCCCATCATTGCAGAACACAGCTCTGGCACTCCTGGCTGAGGAAACGGCAGCCCTCGGAGCTTGCCTCTTGGGAATGGGCCCTGCAGTAAGATCACTGGCTTAGCCTGGGTGACAGCAGCAGGGGCACAGAGGTGTCACACCTTGCTGTGCTCAATTCAACGGCAATTGCTATTGCCAGCCTTGTGCCACATAAGCTGGCCCCAGTGAGCTGTACATGAAGCACAGGAGGAAGCTTTGCCAGCAGCAGGGTGAGCTGAGGCCATGCCTGGGCCTTGGAGAGAAAGAACAGAGACTAAATAGCCTCCACCCTACATATTCCTCCAGCAGAAGCCAACAAACAATTACTGCAATTTACAGCTGTCAGCCCCAAACATAATTAATGTGCAATCACAGCCAGACGACCATCTTAAGGGAGAACACGGTCTACTTAGCTCACTTACCCATAGTAAAAAGGACTTTATTTTTAGGGATCACTGCTAATGGCAGACAGTTTCTTGGGGGCCATCAGGATTTAAGCAGATGTGGGAACAGATGGCAGGACAATAATGCTTTTTTGGATGATTGACTAATGCCAATGGTAATAAAGATATTTTGCCAATCTTAGATCCAGTAACAAGGAATTTTTATCCCAAGAGGTGACAGGAGTTGAATTTTTCTTTTCTTTGTGTGTTTGTAAGCACAAAGAAGTCCTTGCAAATTATACTCAACAATGCTTTTGCCTTCTTTCCCTTATCCTAAGAAATTGTTTTTCTCTGTATATTTTGAAAAAGGTAATACAAATATTTAATCAGTTTTGTCATGTCTCGACTCTGTTGAAAGCGAGATGACACATATACCAAAGCAAGGGAGTAAAATCTGTCCAGCAGAAGGGAAAATTTATGGCTGCAATTTTGCAGAGGGGTCCCTATGATGCAGTAAACCACGAGAGTGAGGCATGAAGAGTTTATTAAAGCCATAAGAATCCTGAGATGAGATTACAGCCTTTATACTCTGCCACACTTCAGATTTGATAACGCATGTCTCCTACCAACCCCCTCCCTCTGCCAGCTCTCCTGGAAAGGCAGAGAGAGGAAAAAATCCGCAGTAGATTGATTTTGATTTCATATGTAGCGTTCTCATTAATTTTCAAGGCATCAGCTTGAGCAGATCAAAGTGGCAGAAGACGCTGACATCAGCTTTCATATCTGAGAGGTTATCACTCCCTGATGATAAAATTGCCGGATTATCAAGGAGTGCATCTGAAAGTCTATAGCTACTGTAAAAAGCATTGTGACATATAAATGCACAATGTGACACCATTACTGTATCATCTTTACTGGAACACTTAGCAAACATTTTCAGTGTCACCAAATGACAGTCATGCCTTTAATTTTATTTCTCAGTTTTGTAGCCCTGGAAACTATAATTTGGGGGGATAGCACATTCTTTTTCTTTGTCCTGACTGCCTTCAGCTCTGACATGACCATCTGCAGTGGAAAATGTGCCATAAAATATCTGGACCAGCATGGCCAAGGAATCTTTCACCTTTTTCAGAACTGCTGCTGAAATGTCATAGTAACAGCAAATGATCCCTTAACACCACTATTAGAAATGCTTATTTTAACATTTCAGTTTGTTGGGTTTTTTATGCTTGGTTTGCATGCAGAACCTCAGGAGTAAGAGACATGTTGTTCTGTGGGCTTTATACACGCTATGACCTCTTGTTTGCTTCTTTTGTTAGCAGCGGAGACAAGTCAAGCAAAATACTGTAACTTTCTTTAGTCTTCCTTTTTAATGCACAGCACTGATACAGTTCTAAGACCACTCAGGGCATAAAATAAATGGGAAAACAATTTCCCAATAACCATGGAGCATATCACCTCTGGTTCTTGGTTTTTGACAGCAGAGAGAAGGCTTGCAAATTCTCTGTTAAGCAGTTTCATTCACAGCCACTCTTCTTCCCCGTTCTGTTTCCTGCCATCCAACATAGCAGGCTTAGGGATGAATTCACAGCAGGAATACAGGGGAAAGGCTACCTAAAGAAGCTTGGACATTTAGCTATACATTTCTGTGAAAGCCTGGTTTATTGTACTGCTCTGAGAAAGTTTTAGAGAAAACAAATGTGTAATATTTCTTCCCATTCTGGGAATCATACAGGAGAGCAGATCTATCTGTTCTTGATAATTGCAGTATGATCAAAATGTACCTCACCCAAAGTCATAATGTGTTCACATACTACAAGGATTGTAAAAGTAAGGGTAGAAAGCATACTAGTAGCACACCTCATTTAGGTTTGCTTCTCATCAACCGCTGTGGCAGCAGGGAGAAGGGAGAAGTCTATTTCTTGTTTACCACAAATCTAAATCAGTGCAGAAATCTTCAGTCACAATTACTGCATGAAGACTAAACTTCAAAATGCAATCCTAAAATCAGTTCTGAAACTGTTAAAACCATCAAAAAGTTATGTGTGAGCAGTCCAAAAGAAATTTATTCTTATGGCTCTAACCTTGGTCAACCTACCAAGAGCCCACCAGTTCAGACTTAGTGCATATCTACGTACTACGGTTGGTTCTGCACAGCTGCATTGTGTAAAGCACTGCATCTCAACTCTGTCTCAGTGCTTTCCTGATTATCTTTGATCTGAGAGAGGACAAAAGAGTATTGCTTAGGATGTAGATCACATGCCTCAGTGAGAAACTAAAGACATTTGATCAGGTTTATCTAAGACAGAAGCGTGATTCACAAAGGCAAGAGATTTGCTGTAGAAGCAAACTGAAATCAAGAGTCATGTCCTTAGGGACGGAGCAAACATCATCTGCAAATGAAGGCCACATGTCACCAGCATAAATTACAGACAAGAAACTACAAAATCACAGTCACCATCACAATAGTTCATCCTGGTATTAAAATGACCTATTACTTTGTGGGTATGTTTTATCAAGCTCATTTTACAGAAGCTACTTGTGTTGCTGACAGTGGTGTGTCTGTGGCTTTGAGTTGACAGTAGGCTCCAGAACACACCAAAGAGTGCACACATCCAGATAGTCTGGATGTTAGCTCAGGCTAAACTGTTGGCTGTGCTGCCTAAGTTTGCTTTGAACTAGCCCATTCACCATATCTACCCCAGGTATCCTAAGAAATTCACGTTGATGATCGACAAAAACAAACCCTTTCCAAGAAAAGCGACTAACCTAACCCTCAAACAAACAGAAAGTCCAGATGGCTGAGTAATAGAAATAGTTGTTTGGTTTGTGAGTAGAAACAACAACTTGCATCCAGAGACAAAAAAAAAAAATCCTAATCAAAAGAACAATGAACAAAACACAAAAACCAAACAGCAAAGAGTGCTCTGCTAGGATAACCTGAATAGGAATTGCATAAATGTCTTTTTGGAAAGTAATCAACCACCTCCTTTATACACAGTGTGAGGTCACAATCACTGAAACACTGAATAATGCATACCTCTCTTTTTCTTAAATGTAAAGAGCAAGCCTGTGATACAAGATCAATATGATGAGTACTTAAACACATTCTAGACAGAACTCAAACTGAAGACATAATGATGAAATACCACCCAGCAGAAGTAATAATACCTCCTGTCAGTACTTGTAACAGTCCAAAAGCAATTTATTGACTAGAACCGTGAAGAAAATATTTCTGTTCAGTGAAGTCTTATGTCATTATGAAGTGAATTTGTATTGCAAAACAGCACAAAAGTTGATATTTCTTGTGAACCTTAAAAATACTTAAAAATACTTGTGAAACTTGTGAAAGACCAAAAAGCTGTGTTTTCATATAGTTGAATCTTTTTTGTTTAAAAAGAGAAGAGAGTGTTTTAAGTCAACACTGAAGCAATATAAAAGAAAGTAGAGAACATTTTAGCATAAAATGAATGTTATAGTATAAAAGTCTCAATGGAATTAAATAGCATAAAAATTAAAAGTTTTAACTAATTGAGACAAACAATTCAGCATTACTTAAATGACATGAGCAAGCTATTTGCTTCCACCTCTTCCAACTGAAAAAAGCCATCAAAATGTAAATGTACTCATGAAATTTCTGCTTTGCTGAAACTGCACTATTCCAGTGGAAAAAACACATTTTGACACATTTCTTATTTGTACATATAAAATATGGAGTCTGCTGCAAAAAAAGAGACTCCACTGTTCACAGGTATCAAACTGGCTATGACAGTATGATGCTCTTTTTTTTGCAACTCTTATCTGAGCAACTCTTATCTAAGCTGGTCGGTGGTGAGGTCTTTTGGAAATGGTGTTCCTTTTAGCTCAAAGTGTAAATATTTGTAATGACACCTTAAGATCATGACTGGGAAATTTCTCTGTTTAGCTGCATTTCGAGAGCTACAGCATGTTTGATGGGACCAGATGCAACTCAGATGTGTTGACGGTGATTTAGAAGCACCAATCCTAGTTAGTATCACTAAAAGTCTCTATCAGATTGTGACCTTCCCAAATTCAAAATATAACATCATTAAGCACAACACAGCCTATCATAATGCTCTTCTACAACCTTCTACTTCGTTTTCCAACTTGCCAGCTCAGGTGAGGCTCTTTGCAATTATTCAGCAATACTACACTGATAAATCCAAGCATCTCACTGATGTTCTCAGACTGCATTTTACTGTAGAGCTTCTGGCCACTTTAACACACAAAGTGAGTGTCCTCTGAGTGCCAAAAAAATTTCTTTGTCAGCTAGGGCAGGTGAGGATCTGCTAAACTGAATGAAAAGCTGCCACTGAAGACACAACTTGGAATTTTACAACCTAGATCATCCCGAGTCTCTCCCACCCATCATAAGGTTACTATTTAACCTGCAAAATTGTATTTGATTAAGAGGTCAAGCTTTTAGAGGAGTTCATATTTTAATGCTATTGGCAGTGAACCTGTTGAGTTAATGCCCAAATTAGGTCACCAAGTCAAGTATTCTGGTCTATTAATATTTATAGCCAAGCAACTGACTCAAGATATTTGGCGCCTACACAGTGCATTACTTGGGTGTACACCTGGAATGCAGGAGATGGCAAATAGCATGACTTTCAATTTATAGAACAAAAGAAAACAAGACACAGAGGGAACTGGCTGCCATGTGCTTGCCCCAGATGACTCTGAATCCCAGGATGCTAATAAATTGCCTCAACAATTCTGGCAGCTGTCCATTCCGAGATACAAGCTCTTAACCAACGTGCAGCCCTGACCTGAATGACAAAAATGAGCTTCCACATCTCCAGGCATGTTTTATGGAGAAGAGATAGGAGAGAGTGGCACTACCATGGGTGGACTCCAGGAGAGCAAAAGGCAGTCAAGACAGCAGACAAA
Organism: Pseudopipra pipra; assembly: GCF_036250125.1. Lineage (NCBI taxonomy): Eukaryota > Metazoa > Chordata > Aves > Passeriformes > Pipridae > Pseudopipra > Pseudopipra pipra. Next base: position 20,282,752 of record NC_087552.1, on the reverse strand, counting down.
CATCATTACCGATGCTGATCACTATTTTCATACCTTTTTACATTGTATTTTTATCCACAAAAGTTGTGTCTTTTTAAAGATGCTAATAATGTCTGCATTTTCAGTTCTTGTAAAGTTTGCTGCAATGTTAAGAGTAGAAATGCTTCACTCTGTCATGAAAGTGACTCCAAACTGAAAACTTTATGTTGTAACTTCTGTGCTCTGTGGGTAACTCATTCCTATACTTTCTGTCCTCCTCTCTCGTTGAGTTTATAACATCTTTCAGGTTTAGAATGGTATTAATGACTAAAGAACCTTCCTATTTTTTACCTGAGTGAGATTTTTCAATGTGTTTGTTGACCTTAATTATTCTTGACAGGATTTGTTATACATATATCTTAATTCAGTTGCATTATTTTAGGTGCTCTGTCTTAGTACCACTCTTTATAATTACTTCTAGAATCATAAATCTCTTGTAAACCTGATCTTGTTTCAATTGTTGCCTATTTGAAAAACATTCACACTGAAATGATCTCATCAGCCTTCACAAATCGAGAAATGAAATGCTGCTAAATGTATATTGCATTCTCTTCTTGATCAAAACCATGTATTTCTAAAAAAGGTTCCATATTCTTTTTGTTTTGCAGAAGTGTCTTGTGAGCACCTATGAACTGGTACTATACTAGAAGTGCAGTTTATTTATATGGAATTCCAAACCACATTTCCTATAATATGGCTCTAAACCAGTTTCTCAGGATCCAGTGTAAATACACTACATCAAAGTTGAAAACTCTGAACAAGATTGTATAGGGGCCTCAGTCACACAAAAAACATTACTCAACTCCCTGAAAAAGTGTGGGGAGGTGTAATGTAGAATCTGTCCCAGCTGATCTCTCCTCCAGCCCTTCTTAATTCAGCAGCCACACGGCCCTGCACCCTTTGCCTGCAGCAGTTCCCTTTGCAATTTGGGCTGATGGCCCAGGATGGGGAAATCAAAATTACAGCTTGATTCCCATCTGCTGCAGAGACCCACCTTCTCTCCCAGCAGCCATTGTGTCTTGAGCTGCATCCTGAAATTGTGCTCCATGAATGACAGTAAGGGATCTATCACTTCTCTGATCAGCCCACATATAAAATGATAAAAATGATATCATACATCCCCATGCATAAATTAGACTGTTCAAGTCCCCCTTTTTTCTTGGCCTAGGTCTGTTTTGAAGGTTGTTCGAATGTGAGCTGGAACCAAGCCATGCCTACCCAAGGTGCAGCTGACCTGACCCCTTAAGAGGCACATTCACACAGACATATAAATGAACCTCCCCATACTCCAACCACAAACTTAGGTGGCACAGTCTGTATTTGCAGTTAAGAGTTACATTATGAAAAAAAAAAGCCTTTGATGATTTGATCTTTATTTTTACTATTTAAATGCATTCCTTTGTGGCACCTGACCTCCCCACAGATCCCAGAAGATGTGACCAGTGAATGCCACCTTCAGAGCCCACGTATTGGGACCGGCAACAATGAATTCGTTTTTCACAAGAGAAGGGCTGTAATGTAGCCACTGATGAGGACTGTGTTTGGACATACATAGTGAAAAGAGGAAAGTGTTACCCTCACGCTGACCTGACACCAGCCCTTGCAGCAAAAAGACCTGGCAATTACAGCAAAGAACTGCTCCACCTCCCTTTTCATTTATGTTTGCATTTATAGCCACAGTGGTGTCGCAGATCCAGTGCAGGATAAAGCAGGATGTGAAACTTCTTGCAGAGTGCAAACCAGAAGATCCCAGTACAGCTCCAGAGCCAGCTATCAGTGCACATAAGAGCTCCTCATACAAAATCTCAGTAATTCCTTATCCAGGCAAGCCTGCTGTATATCTTGTACAAACTCACAAGCATATACTTTAGCATATACTACAGTGTTTCACACAGCTAATGCATTTATGTTCTCATTCATTCTAGTCTGATAGCCAGCCCTTAGGCATACTGTCACAATCTTGCTTTTGCCAAGTAATTCGTATCGAAGCTACTGCCTCCCCAAGAAGAAAATATCAATAAGAAATTATACAACTTTGCAGTAATTTCTGCTTCTTTTACACTGAGGAAAATCCTGAGTGGAAACTAAGCCCAATGAAAACTTCAAATATTGATGGAACACAGGACAGGAAGCAAACAAAACAGTCACGAAATAAAGTAACTAGAGAATTCTTGTGTGCTTGCAGTCCCTTCTCAGGCAAATGGTATCCCAGCTGTTCTTATGGTATGAATTAGGAATGACCTGATGTGCCAGAGAGCAACAGGCTCTCTCTGTTCCAAGGAATATTTAATGATGCATTCAGCTGTACATAAAGGGATGAGGGAAAAAAGCAACTCAGTTTACAAGTTGGTAGGTCAAGTTCTCCACTGGGGTGCAATGAACACAGGCTACCTTACAGTTGGGTCATGGATGATGTTTCCAAGATCCCCTGTATATCCAAATCCTGACCAAAGAATGCAGTAGTTCTAGAGTTAGAGGTCTATGAATGCAAGTACACCTTCAGACATGCACATATTCATGCTCTCTCTTTTCTTATTTTCCCCTTTTCTATTACACAATGCAATAAATGCATGCTCTTCAATTTGATTTCCTCTCCCCAACAGGCCAAGCATATGACTCAGGTTTTGTTCACTGAGCCAAACAATCATCTGTGCTCCAGCTCTCATCTACCACACACCTGCATCAGCTACCTAGTTAGACTCAACAGCCCAGACAACCACGATCAAATAGCATCGCATAGAAATTACAGCTGCTCAAAGAAAATTAATCTAAAGATTAATGACTCTCAAGTAACTGGAAGTGCTAATATGTTTTTGTTCTTATTTTAATTAAATGTGTTCAAGTTTAGAATGCAAATGCAAAGATTCAAAATTTCCAGGTCTGAAAGAGAGTAGATTTAGACTGGATATAAAGAAGATATCTTTTACAATGAGTGGGGAGAGACACTGAAACAAGTTGCCTAGAGAAGCTGTAGGTGTCCCAAGGGAAGTGTTCAAAGTCAAATTGGACAGGGCTTTAAGGAACCTGATCTAGTGACAAATGTCTGTGCTAATGGCAGGGGTGTTGAAGGTCCCTTCGAACAAAAATTATTCTGTAATTGTATGATTCCTACCAAAAGCAGGAATACATACAGTGAGGCAAATATGGTTTGGTTGTCAGTTTGTCAATAAAAATCCTAAACTATAATAGAAAAAAAATAGTGAAAATTGAAATTATTCTGAGCACTGAATTTCTTAACCACCTCTGATAAAAATGTTGAAACTACACCAGTCCAAAGGTAATGAGCATAATTCTTAGAAGGAAGAATTCAACCCTTGAAGTCAACAGATTTGATTGTATGAGTAACTCTCAGTACAACCAGAACTTTCAAAATAATTTCAGAAGGGAAGCATGCCTAAGAAAAGATATCTACTGTAATTGTCTTTTGTCTCTAACAAGTATGCCACCATCTCAGGGAGAAAAAACCCACCTTCTCTCTAAAACAACATAAAAGAAGCCCTGCTGTAGATGCAGAACATACAATTTGGGTAAATTTACTGTTAAACAATAACATTTCAGCTGCCATAGAGAAAATGGCTCAGGTGAAGGCACTGAAGTCACATACTATGAAAGCAAATAGCCTCAGAATACCCCACCTCCTTCAGCCATTCTAGGCTGCCATAGAAAACATGACAACAGAAATCAAAGCCAAGTCAGTAGGGCACTATGTGGCATCTGATAACTAATCTTCTTCTATAAGACTCTTCTTTCCACTCCTACAAATAGAATATCATGCCCAAAACACATAAATGATAGCCAGGAAGCTTTTCTCATGCTGATGTTCTTGCATGGAGCTTCTCTCCTGTGTGCCAGACAGCAAGTAACAGTTTCCTGTCCCACCCAAGCAGTGGAGTGGTAAGCAATTAAAGTATTTTGGAGGCATGGTCATTTCGTAAAAATATAGAAAGGTAGAAAATGGTGTTTGGGATATTGAAATTGCCTGTTCTTATCTACTGTTATCTACCATTATAACTACCAGAACTTTATTACAAATATTAATCAACACAAATATTTTGTATCTTTGCTAGCAAACCTGATATCCCCCTTCTCACTTTCCTGTTTCTAAAAAATTTAGAGAAAAGTTTTTATTATTATATTCATTGATTCTTAGTGTTTCCCATCAGACATTTGCTGCTGCCTGTCCATGTGGTTGATATTTGAACTACCGGGCATTGCTACTGGCAGACCGTGTCTATCACATTTTAAATAGCAGACAACAATGAAGGCACTTTACAAGGTGCTGCTGAGAGCTGCTATTTGATATACTGAAGGTAAACATTGGCTCCATACTTAGCTTTGTTGTTTTTCTGCCCTGTAATATTGATCATAGCATCTTTGTTTATTTTTTCATAGCTTATGCCTTTCAGAATTCAGTGTGTCTCCTCACAGGTTTCTACTGAGTAGTAGATATCCCAGTCTTAAGCAGTAAGGAGCAAATGCACACTAAAGACGCTAAAGATGCAGGTAATTCAATTTATGCTGAAATGTGCTGTAGTTTCAGAATCTGCAAACATTTCCAACTCTTTCAGGCAGAGTCTTCAATACTTATGAGTATTTAGTAATGTGTCCTTTGCCAACCCAGATGCTCATTGAAAAATATTTCCATATCTACTTGATAGTGTTTATAATAAGGCATCTGACTATCCACAGATGTGCTTTAAATGCTGAGAATGACCTGCCATTGCAGTTCTGCCTGCTATGTAGTCATGGACTCACCAGGCCTTTTAGGCCTCCTTACTGGTATGCAAATCATGTGCTTTTTCATCAAAGGACAACTGACTGCGTGACTCTGACAGCTCCTTTTCTTTTCCTGCACAAGAGAATGTGGCTTCATAATCAGCTCTTAAAAAAAAAAGAGAATAAATAAATTAGTTAAATAAACAAGAAACACCCTTCAGAAATGTGTTTTCAGCTCAGTTTTACTCTGATCTGTTAATATGGATCTGATCCTGCAGGAAACAGGTGATGTCACCTTCACTTTTGTGCCAGTACAAACCAAAGGATCACAAGCCTATGCCTGAATATATTACCCCTGCAGCCTGTACTAAAAGATGGAAAAAGAATGGTCCAGAAAGTAACACACATGTATTATTTACTAAATACAATCAAACTGACAGCTCTGACTACAATCAAGGCTACTCACAACCCTCAATCCTTGTGGCACCTTCTCCTGCTCTTTTTCTTTCTTTTTTTTCCTCTGTGAAGTTTTTCACAGAACAATTCTTCACCTAAGTGGCTAACCTAGAACCTGAAAAATCCAGTAATGCTGATGCCACTAAAGGCCTGGAACAAGAAGCATCAATCTTCTGAACCAGACATTTTTTTTTACTCTAATGGCATTATTAAAAAATTATTAAATTATTAAATTATTAAAAATATTATTAAAATGTTTTTCTAGGATATCAATCTGCTTTAACATGACAAAAGATATTTTACCAGAGGGTTTAATGTCACTGAATAATTTTCAGCCCACTGGTTGACACATTTTCAAGCACCACAATGGATCTCCCAACCTTCAGTCACAGCCCAAGCTTCACAGCACTGACAGATCCCACTTCTGTCAACAGCTGTCAAGTTTACTCCTTGAGGCAATACAAAGTAAGGGGTATGCCCATACAACACGCTGTTCCCTTGTACCAAATCCTACACTGAAATGCTGAGGTAGGCAGCAACCACTAGTGAATGATGGAAATTTGAACTGCATCTTAGGGTCCATGACACAAGTTCCTCTGCTGTTCCTAATCACAGAGCAATAGAGAAAATCAGTGGTCGCTGGGGTTTTCTCCGTGTAGCCAGCAACACTACAGTGGGGGTGCTTGGCTGAAAGTTGAGCTGCATGCATGATGGAGAGAATTGTATGCTACTAATTACTGGAGAATTTAACTAACAAACGCAACCTAATTAAGAATTGACATGGGCTTCTTTGCCACTTGAAGCATTTACATGAGGTTCCAGTGTCTCCTTTTAGGAGAGGCAGTATTTCTGCCAAAACTAAAGACTCTGAGCTCTGATCTATCAGTAATACTGAAGGTCACAAAAGAACCATCTTATTTGGCTTTGAAATCTTGAATCTAGTTATAAATAACAGGTCCACATCATCATGCACATCCTGTGTTCATGTCTATTATTTTCCTCATACAATTTAACCCAGAGATCATTCCTCCTTCACTGGCACATTGGAGGGATGAGAGAGAAAGGAGAGCCAGTCTTGTTGCTCCTGCAATACAGTGTCGAGCCTATCAACAGTTTCTCCATCCTCTGAAAAGCATTCACAAACCTAGATGCATTAACTAACATCACATCAAATGAGGCAGAAAGGTGGTCCCAGCTATGCAAGATTTGCAGTTCATCAGGAAAAGAAAGTTACAGTCTGGGAGAATGGGACCACTTCTACCCAGACACCATAAAAGGAAAAGGCTACTCATTACACCTGCACAGCGGGCCTTGCCAGAGTCAAAATCCAAACTAAGTTGGTGCTTTCAGGATACTCTAATCTGTGTGGTTAACAAACCTGCAGCATTTCCTACCCAGGAATAAAGAGGCTTTTGCATAGAGGTATAAGATAAAGGTATGCCTTGATCACTGATTCGTCTTTCCTTTCTTATCAGATGAAGTTTTCATTGCAAGCGCTGAGCAGGAATGAAGATCAACATCCCTTCAAGCAGTCATTGGGAAAAAAAAAGCAAACAAACCCACCATTTTGCCTATCAAGTCTTAGCTAAAAGCATTTTAGAAAAAGATTTCATATTGGAAAAATGAAAATTAAGAAATTTATAGATATTGATTATGTACCTTAGGCGGGAAAGAAAGCAAAGGGATAAAAAAGATGATTGGTTTATGCCCAGAAATAATGCTTATCCATCTGATACAAATCAAAAGAAAAGAACTTGACATATACTTCAAAGCATAATTGATGAACAGATTACTCTATTAATTCTTTCATGCTGTCTTCTATCTTCCTGTGTCAAGTTTTCTTTCTCACTAGCTCTCATTTTGCAAAATTATTTTCTATTCAGTTAAGAATTATATCCTTGGTTACTATGACATGAGATGCCACATGACAGACAGACCATAGGACACGGAAATATATCTTGCGTTATTTGAATGGCCAAAATCCACAGGAGGTCACTGTGTACACTCTGCAGAAACCTGATATACATGACTATCAACATTTCAAATTTGCACAAGGATACCTCACTGACAACATATGCAGCCTAATTTGCAAAGATGCTTGGGACACACAAGTTGATCTCCATAGGGATTCCTGGAAATCTGGGCTTTTAAAAAGGCCTATCCTTGGGGAAATGTGCTTGATAGTGCTAATTATACGTCTTCAAATTATGTGGCACTCTTCTCCAATCTCCCTGGCTGCTGCTAGGAGAACACTTTTAAGAATCAGGCCACATTAATTCCCGAAGAGTGAAGTTATAAAATACTTTGTAGACACAATGTGGAAGGGAAAAACTAATATTTAAGGGTAGAAGCCCAAATACAGTGTGCTATTCCAAGCTACAGCATTGGTTTGCCATGGACATCACTCTAAGCTAAATTTCCCAGATATTAATGACTAGGGTCACCACTTTCTCTTTGGGCTGTTGAATAACTTTGTAGCTACTAAGAACTGATTTGGGATACAAACCTTGTGTTTTAAATAGACAGCACACAAGATGTAACCTTCATTAGAGACATCACAGTTGTTATTACTTCTCTATCAGCAGCACTGTGGCCGCAAATGGAAATCTATACCATGAATCTCATTAATATCACACTATTGACCATCTCTCCCTCCCCATGGTAATTCATAGTACAATCTCCCTGTTTTATTACTCTGAGAGTTCAGGTGCCATACTGTAAATATTGACTGTGTGTCCATATTACGGTTTGTATCACTCAGAATCATTCCTTCCCAAAAGTTTTCCAATATGTGTTACTCTTAGCTGACCATTGTGACATGCACTGATCAGCTACACACTCAGGATTGAAGACTGTTTCTCATAAACTGGTTGGAAATTTTGCTTCTTTCAGTAGAAACTGTAGCTGGTAAAACTGAAGGCCCTGTTGGACCCAGGCCCCAGCCCTTACCCAGGGTGTATATAGGCATAAAGTCACATACGTAACTTAAATCAACAAAAAGAGCACTAAAAGACAGTCTTCAGTTTTTGCTGGGGATGAAATATCTTCACTCAGAAGTGACATATACAAAATCTGATACTAGAATTTGAATATCAAATTATTCAGTGCCCTCAGTTGCTGAGGATGTGCAGGACTAACAACATGTTTTGAGTAGTGGTCGTGGTGTTAGTTTTTTTAAACAAAACAGAAATCAATGTTTCTGAAGTGCATTGTTATTTAGACAGACAGTCACCTCAAACTTATGAGTAAAAGTGCATTTAAAATAAAATTATTTAACACTGAGCACTTATGAGTGAGGACACTATCTTTGGAGGCAATCCCCTCTCCAAAGTTTATTACATTTCAAAATTAATTAAGTTTGCTTAATCTATAGTTACCATCTGCACTTAGTGCATTTTTTCCTAAACAAAGATAAAATGCCATGTATAACAAGCTAATAGTTTAGAAATAGCTTTCACACTAATCACCCAAGTACCAAATTGGCACCAATCTATTTATCTTGTCTGTGTTACTTTCAGATAGAATGATATATAAGTAAACTGCCACAAAATATGGAGGTGCTTAGCTCAAGTAGAATAAATTCCAGTGTCGGTTAAAAGGAAAATATGAAAGAGGCCATTAAACACATGCTCACACAAATTCATTTACATTAAAGAACAAGAGGACCATTTGCTGTAAGTAAATGTAAGATAATTAAAAGTGGGAATTACCAATTAGAATCTGTATATTAGCAATAAGTAGTCTTAAAAATACTGCAATGCTGAATGAGCCAATACCATCAGTCCATTTTATTTTTCAGCACTTTCATTTCTAAGAACTCTACACAGCATTTTCAGTATACAGCATACTTCACTGATTTCTTATGAGGACAAAGCACACTGAACTTCCCCTGGAATTAAATGTCCGGTAACAGGCACTGCATATTAAGTAGCTTCCCTTCCATGCTGCTCATGCTCACTCTACATTGACCTAAATATGTATGCACTTAAATCCAAATTTTAGGATTGTTTGCATAGATTGACTGTAACCTGTATCAGCAACTACAATAATTCAGCAATAACCTGAAAAGTAACTACAGAGCACCCGCAGAAATAGCAAGGCCTGATGGTTGCAGGCTGGTGCCCAAAAATATGGGTTCCCTTTCTTATCTGTCCATGCTGTATAACACCTCAAGGGTTCTCTTTTTCCATGGATCTCTTTCCAGTCCTTATCATCAGGGGACATTTCCAATGTAAAAAAGAAACTTTTTCCTTTGAAACCAAACTACCTGAAGACTCATTCAGCTCCTGGTAGAGGCAGAGCCAGCTCTGAGTTTTAGTCACTGCCACCATGAGCCTGATAAGGAAATCAGTGTCTCTGTCAAAAGGAAACAAACCTGGGGAGCATCAGGAGCAGGAGCGAGATTGGATAAGTGACACATAGGAACCTTCCCATTTATGACTGAAATGGTGGGATGTTGGATCCCAAAATATAATATTTGCAGAGAGGAATTTGAGCGGTCTCAAGAAAAAGCCATGGGCTATGAAAATTTGAGAAAAAAACCTCAGTTTTAGAAGCAGATAAGATATTCTCGGTGTGAAGTGCCCTGCCCAAGACAGAGAGACCATACCCTGATGTTATCAAGCCTCTGCAGAAGACCTACTGTGCTCTATCTCTCCCTTTGAGTTCCATGAGTCCTGTGTATTCTGTAAACCTGAATACCTTCCCCCCCCTTGTAATTCCCCTAAGATAAAGTGGGTTTTCCCCCTGTGGTGTAAGTGTTAAGACCCCAAAATTTATAAACCTGGGTTTTCCTCTTTTACCTTATCTCTGTAAAGCCCCTAATTGTAACAAGCCAACCCTCTGATCAATATGCAAAGCCTGCCATGAATCTGTAGTACCCCAGACCCATAAAATACCACTTTTTGGAAGAATAAATGATTCCAGTTTCTCATCTCCACTGGGATCGCTTAGTTTATTGACTCGCCACTGTGGGATCTGCAAGCACTTCTTGGGTAGGTAGGAACCATGGTGTGCTCTGCTCAGACCCTGCTCAGGAAGGTCTGGAGAAATCCATATACTCTTTATGCAGACCACACCTTACCCCTACTGCAAGCCTGATGCATTGAAAGATGCCTTCTAAACAGTTGCTCTGTGTTTCTGTACATCCTCCAGCCCCACAAAGTCTAATCAAAGGCACAAAGAACAACGGAAGGTGCTGCCAAAGGCAAGGCTTTGGTGGCAACGCTGCCTATGCAGCAGCTCACTGCTCTGAGCTCGTGGTTCTGAGAGGCAGCACAGCAACAGGACAGAGCCAACATCAATTATACCCAGAGACTAGACCAGCCTGCAGCCCAGCTCAGACCCGGGAGCCAGCTTCCCCAGCCCTACTCAGTGATAAACCACAAGACTCCCTCACCCTGGTTCATAAACAAATATTCTAAGTGGAATTACCTCACTAAATAAATGGGGTCTCCTGTTCTTGTGGGGAATCAAGAGGTAGAAGAGCTTCAGGTGCTTTTAGCATGAATGTAGCCACATATATCTTCCATTAGCTCAAAAGAGCTTTACATATATAGGCACACTGAGAAGGTACTGTGCCCTCATACTACTGCTGAAAGGAGAGCAAAAGTACTGAATTAATGCCAACCCTAAATACACTGGTTAATAGAGTATCACATATAACTGACAAACAAGATTATATGCCTGCAGCAAAAAAACCATATTTTTATTATCAGTAAGTAAAAGCAAGTGGATATAGTGTTTCTTAAAAATTCCTATAAAACCCTGATTCCCTGTAGTCCCGTCCATGAAAGTACTTAATTTCTGCCAGTGACCTGATTCACTCTTATGACAGCAGGCTTTAGTCACTTCAAAAGAGCAAGACTGAGACTATTGGAGGGTCTATTGCCTGCAGACTAAGGAAGTATCATCCATGAAGATCTCCTGGATGACAGTCCCCATCATGTTAAAGATATATATGAAGACAATGATGCAGGCCTGCAGTAAGACTGTTAAGAATGGCAGGAAACGTGCAAGACAGAAACAAGGTGTCCTACAATTTAGCATCTTTCAGAAATATAATGCCCCCGTAGCTGCATATCAAGGCCTCAGTAGAGGTATGGGCTGCATAGGTTCCTCAGCTCCAAAGATCTTGTAAGAGACAAAATTGCACAGTTCTTGGGTGGGGCTAGATAGGAAAGAGGGGAGTCTATGTGGGAAGTTGCTTATGCTTATGGTTATTTTACATTTAGGCCCAAGTAAGTTGTCCTGAGTGCAGGCTTAAATACTGGTGTTGTCTGCAAAATGGTAAATACCGTCTTCTGATACCTCCAGACATCTTGGGAAGTCTGGCCATGAGCCTATATGGGAGACAATCTTCATAAAAAATAAGATCTGCTGTGTTTGTCTCATTTAGCATCATAAATTGTTCTCAAATCAATGGGAATCATTGTTTTAGTTTTAAACTCACCCCTTTTGATATCTCTGAATACCTATATACCTTTCAGTATGGGCTGGGGGACCATACTACCTCCTCCATTAATCACTTTATATAACTTTGCCCTCTATGGTTTTGTCAGGATAAAGGTCTTCTCTAAGGCTGACAAGTGTTAAGCTTTCACATTTCTCCAGGCCCCTTTCTGTGGCCTCATATTTCTTCTCCTTACTTGTGAACTCCATTTATTTGCTCACAAACCAACTCATGACAACATTTGTCAATGAATTTAATGCTCTAGTTAGCAAGGAAGAAGCTTGTTAGCTAACGCTTATTATAAATTCTCTTCACTCAGTGGGCAATGGACTATACAGACATTTGACTAAGAGATAAATTACAGAAAATAATTTTAGGTATTTTTTTATCCTCTGGAAGTAGTCGATCTGAACTGAATCCAACAGAATGATTTTCATGGCGACAGCTGTAGCAAAAAGGCTCCTATAAAAGATATATCTGCACATAAAATATAGCTGATATAAAGTGCTGCCTGTAGATAGAAGGGAATACACAGTACTGAGCATAAAGCTCTTGTTATTCCAGGCAAAGGGCTGCTGGTCAGTGGGTGTATGAATGCAGACCTAGGACCATATGAAACATTTCAAACAGTGAAGGAAGGAAAACTAAGCTAGTTTTCCTAGGCATCTTATAGGGTGCCTACAGAGATTTGGCCTCTGATTCATACTTAAATCAAGACGTTAGATTACTAAAATACTTTTAAAAATCATAGTAGGTATGTGTCTCCTTCTCAAGGGATCCATATGGTCTGTGGTGTCTGGCCTTCAAGTAGGTCTACTGGGATCTTAAATCCAACTCCTGAACATCTCAGAGTATTTCTAAATTGCCATTTTCATAACACATTTCCTAGAGGAAGCTCTGAGTCAGAACAACTTCTGCTGGAAGCACCAAAAGAAAAACATTACTATGATGCATGGAGCATTAGCTGCACAATGCAAAAAGAAACAAAATAATAGAATAGCACTGTAATGATTTTCAAAACTATTAACTTTGTTGATGAGTCATTAAAAATTTACTCCCTGCACTGATTCAGTGAGAGAACACAGTAATTCATTAAAAACTCATCCAAAAGGTTTTAATCCAGATGCCTCTTGAAATGTGCGGACAATGCACATGTTTGGTTTTAAATTACAAAAGTTTGGGCTCTGGATAAAAATCTTTTTGGAAGGAATAACACAAATGTTTCTTCAAAGTATTTACTACAGTTTTATTGCAGATGTGTAACTGCAGCTAAAAACCAACAACACAAAAAAAAGAAATGGACTCACATCTATGATATACACTAAATCCTCAGCTATTTATCATTATTAAACACCTCTGCTCTGCTGTTAATCTTAGGTTTACTGCAAAATAATTAAACATGAGTTCACAGAACAGGAGGAATGCATTAAAGGACAGTAATATTTAATTTTCCAGGAACAATAGTTCAGTTTTAAAGGGTTTTGTTTTTAAGGAGTAGGCAAAGGACAGAATTTGGCAGTCCTGCCAGCTTCTATGATTGCATTACAAATCCAGTGACATTTCATGCTCAAGTTGTGGCTCTTGAAGCCCTCTAACATGAAGAAAATTCTCAGCTTTTCTTTTATTCATAAGTGCCTTGCTTTTCAGTTGGCAGGGGAAAGCTTGAAAATATAAACCCTAAAGAAATACCTCAGAGAAATACACATGCACACACAAAGTCCTGGAGTCTCAGAATTTTAAGGCAATCTCATGACTTACGGAATCTTTGCTCACAATTTCTCTACTCTGGCAAGTACTGGAATTTTCTGAAGTAATCCATGAATATGAATACGCAATTACGGTATCAACATCAGACACTATTGTATTTTAAATTAGAACATTTTCCTTTGACATGTAGTGAACTAACACACAATTGTTTAGTGAGAAAAGTCACCAGGGAATAAAAAGCAGGCAATTCTCAAGAGCACACCAGAAGGAAGGTGGCCAAGAGTCAGGCTTACTGTCCTCCATCATGCTGCCAATTCTGTATTGCTGTGGTTTAGGATCTTAGATCAAAAGTCCTTCCCAAGACAGAAACAGGAGCATCTGCTGGAGTTGTCTAGCTAGACAAGTCAAAAGAGAGAATCTGGAAAGAGGAAGAAACTGAGAGACTTTTCAAGTCAGGTAATGGAAAAGACAAAGAAAATCTGAAAGGCATTCTTAGTTTGTTTTACTGTTTCAGCACAAGCAAGAGTTTGACTGAAGGAATACCCTTTCCAGCATCAGTCTGGACTCGTAGTCACAAAAACCTCACTACCTTCCACCACTCTGGTAGGCATTTAAACTTGTTCTCTCAGGATCCTCTATAAGAAAAAGTGCAGTTTTCAATGAAACCTCTGAGAGTAGGATCACAAAAGAAATATCTTTATCTTTGGTAAAGAGAGAGAGAATGAATTACTAAGAGGCAAGAAAGTTTTATATATTAGTTTCAATAAAAGGGTTGTAGATCTGTAGCGAAGCTCATAAACCTACAAGACTGCCCACCAATATTCAGTGTGAGTTTTCTCGTGGGTCCCAGGATTCTTCCAACCCTAATGAGAATTATTCTGTGTATTTTCTAGATAAAAAAAAATTCTACTAGAGGAATACAAACATTCAGAAAAATGTAGAGGAAAATATTAGGTGCAGAAGGTTGCACAAATCTCATGCAGTGGTAGGTAGGGCTAAGTGAAAGGAGTACTGCGGTTACCTGAAGGTCAAGCTACACAGCAGAGCTGCTTTAATCATCTTGACAAATGGATAAACTATAATTAATTACCCATCTCACTAACTCAGGCCAAAGATGAAGAAAATAATAAACCTTGCTAAAGACCTTCAGTCAGATCACCAGTGAGGTTGATTAAGAAAGTCCTCCGCTTGGCTGTACTTATAAAGGTCTAAGAACATTTACAGCAGGAGGGTAAGATGTAAGCTCTCCTGCTGCCATCATCTATTTAGCCAGGAAGGGGAAGCCTTCAGAATCGTTCAATATGTGTTCATGTCACAGGCCAGAGCATATGACTGCTGTGCCCCTGATCTTCACAATGCATTTACCTTTGCTAAATAGCAGCAAGGCAGAATAAAACCCAACAGCTTAATGGATTTCACTATTTTTTTCCCTGCCACGAGAAACAGCAGCTGTGCTAGCTCTCTTTCCCAGTACTACTTCTGGGCTCTCTCTTTGCTGCTGCAAGAGTTTGTTGACCAAAGGCCATCAAAGCAAATGTCAACCTTTCTAAAGCTGTCATTAAAATCTTAGTCAGGGTCATTATGTGAGTATCCATGTTGGTCTAAGGCAGAGTGGGACTGCTGAATACTGGGCTGAGATGCAGATCAAACTAAGGGCCACTAACTCCAGTAGTGCCCATATTTCACCTGCAAATGCATTCTTGCCTCTGACACTAGGGCCCTGGGTCAAGTAATTTCACTGCTCAGTTTTTACCTTGCCTGTGCAGCACCAGTGCTGATAATTGTGCCTGCACAGGAAAAGTCCATCTACTGAGGCTCTATCACTATGCTTACACAACAGCTAGCACGACAAACCCCTGAGCTCTACCTTTTTCCTGCCAATAGAGACTGAATATATACAGAGATTTTCTAGGGGCCTTTTGAGAGAGCCATCTCTATATTCCTGTTTTATTTTCAGTTCCCCTGTCTAGTAGTAGCTTATTGTGAGCAGGAGGAAAAGGTTTCAAAGTCTCTCCACAGTAACCTCCATCCTCTCCTCACCACAGTCCAGAGGACTTTTCTCAAGGAGATGCACACGCTTTCCAGTATACACCAGCAGTCTCGCAGCTGCTGAACTGCTTTGTGGAGTTGTCTCACAATAAACACACACAAATGTGTAAGCACATCCAAGAAGACACTTTTCCAAAACAACAGATAATCACTGGAAATGTGGCAGCAACCATGTTAATAAATCATGATTAAATGCCATCATCTTTAGTTACCACATTTTTCAATACATTTTATGTTTATTTGTTGTGTGTTCAACTCCTTTGCGTTGTTCTCATTGCCAGTGCATGAGCTGCTCTTGTCTACGGTGGGCTGATTCTGGAAGGTGCTCAGGGCAGCTGTTGAGGTGCTGGGTGCCTCTAATTTCTATCAATATCATATGGGAACTGAGCAAGCTGAACACAATGTAGGATGAGGCCCAAAGAGGATTTTGAAAATAGATGTTTCTCCTCTGGCATCCAGCAGGGAAAACACGCAATCGGTTAGCACACTGATAATTATTTTTCCATTACTCTGAGAACAGTTTCATCCTTCTTTATTTTCCTCTAATTGCCTTGACATTATTTTCTAATCTGATCAGAGTGAAGCAGATTTTAAAAATATATGTTTTCCCTTCTACACATGTTGTTAACTGTTGACAAGCCTTAAGCAGTTTTGTTACGCAAAACCGGCTGCTTGCTCTGGACCATTTGAAAATATGAGAAGCATAATGTTTCCCAATAGCTGTGCTCTGATTCTTGTGCACATGAAGGATAATACAAGATTAAAGTATCCTACTGCAAACAAAGGCACTAGCGTTTGCCTCAGGGTTGTGCTTGCAACTCCATGGGTAATCAGAAAGTATCTCTTAACTTCTCCCATATCTCCCTGAGTTGATCAAGCAAAAATAAAAAATATTTTCTTTCCCTCAGTATTTTTGCCTTATCTACTTATTTGAGCACACTTTCTGGGACAGGAATGTCTTGTTCTGCATGCACAAACAATACAGGATTGCACAGTATGCCAGATCCTGGCTTGGCTGGTAGCCTCTTACTGCCACAGTAGTATAAAGAGTAAGAATTATTGGCCATATCTAAAGGGCATTTGAAAACTGGTCCTGCTGTAACTCTGCTGAAAACCCCTACTGCTTCTGCATTAGAATTAGTTAGCTCATCATCAGATATATTACTCTTGAATTTTTTTATCTCGAACTACAAGACAAAATAATTTCCTATGGCTTTCCGCTATGAAGGTTACTGCATTAGTCTCAGCATAAAAAGAACAAATGAGCTTTAGTCTGTCTCCCCAGAAATATACTCCAGATGGACTCCTATTTTAAACATGAGAAATGTATGTCCACTGAGGTCAAAATAACAGTTTCAAAGTCACACTGGAAGTGGAAGCAAGGAGCGGTTGCTTTGGTCTGAGCTGAGTAGCATTTCCTCTTCGAATGAAAATTCTTCTATCCCATCCCTGCAAACAACATTGTGGGTTGGTTTTAGCACAGCTTTAACCTTCAAAAATGGTAGTACTTTCACATTTCCATAACCTATTTCTCAAGATATGATTTCTAAATGATCAAAATACTTTCTCTTTGAAAATGCCACCTTTATTTCAGTATTTTGAAGCAAAAGCAAAAGGGTGGGGCAGGAACAAATTATTTGCAGATTCAGGGTGCATTGGGTGGGTAGTTACAGTTAACAAAAACCATAATTTTTTCATCAGATAAACTATTCAACCAAAGCCCTGTGCACATATCTGCTGCAAACACTTTAATTTGGTGCTTCTTTATTGGGTTTTGGAAGGAGTTATTGAGTTTCCTTATTGATTTTTAGTGAGTGAAACACTAGGGTTTTTTTGGATCTCAACTAAGCTAATTGATAAGTGCTTGCTAATAAACAATAGCAGGGGCAAAAAGGTAAATGAAATGCAATCAACGCAACTCAGGGCAAAAAAATGCCTTCAGAAACTTGCAAAATGGTATCATTATAGCAACAAGCCAAGTGTTGCTGCAGAAACACTTCAGAACTGTTGGAGTAATGAGTGCTACTGGAAATGTAATGACTGCACACTGAGTAATTAACAGGCTACATGAATTACTGGTACACCTAAGGATGCATGTTTATTTTAGCTTGCTGGGCAAGATTAGGTAAAATAAAGTATTCTATAATTTAATCAGTATGGAGTTTTTATTTCCTACAGCTTGGTTATAACTTAAAATTGAAGATGCAATTGTAGATATATCTTGTACATGCACAGTTAAATAAATCAGTAGGGTTCAACTTAAAAACTATATCAAAGACCACAGTCTGATCTCTCATTGCAAACTATTAATAACTATTGACCCAATGTTCAAAGAACTTGTGAATGGAAAAATACAGTATAAGTCACTGTACATTGTTGGTCTAATGCTTTCTAAATCATGCATGATGCAATCTTAGTCAACTCATCCAACAAGCAAAAAAACACCCAACCTATGGTCCTAGACATAACAGTCACTTTGCCCAGATGATGCAGATAGAATGCAACTGTTTGGTCACCTAAGAGAGTGCTTGCTTTCCTCCCTTTTCAGTACACACCCCCTTTGAAATATTATTAATGGCCATTATGAAATTGGCTACAGGTCACAGTCCAAAACCTGAATCCATATGGTCAAGGAGGAGAGGTAATGCCATTAGTGTGGAGCACGTTGCACAGATATAGAGTTCATCCCTTCCACGCTGGATAATAAGGTTAAATTGTGCAAAAGATGATGGCAAAGGCTTGAAAAAAAGTAGAAAAGTATTTTCAACTGAAAAGAGTTTTTTTTTTTTTTTTTTAATGGAATGTTGAACACTGAAATTTGTCAAGTGCCACTGTCAGTTAACTGGGAATACTGCTGTGGCTCCTCATGGGTATTTTTGTGCCAGAGACTCTCTCAAAGTCAAGGGCTTCTGGTGGACTTCATTTCCCATGAGATGCTGAAAAATTTGAGAGCAACTCTCTTTGAGAGTTGCTGTGGCCTCAGAGCCCTGAGTAGGCATAGTCCAGAGGGGAAGTTCTGTCCCTGAGAGGGAGGGAAAGGTTCACTGGTACCATCCACCAAAGTTACAGCAAACTGTCAGCCAAAGACATACTCTGCCTCTCACCAGACCCACATCCCTTTACAATAAGCCTTGTCTCAGACCCATGACATTTTTTTCCCTTTCCAGATTTTCAAGTTTGCTTGCTGCTTCTGCTTTTCTGACCTCAATTAAAGGATTCAAATGGATGCTTCTCCTGAAACTTTAAACATGTTTCAGACTTCCCTTAAATGAGACCACAAAAGGAGGTGGCAGATGAACACAAAGACAATGTGCTTGACAAAAAGACCCTTTGCCCATCCCATTAATTGTAGCAAAGCCTAGGGAAGGGCCTCTTCTGAAGTCTGCTAGCCCACTTGTTTATACAAAACCCTCTCTTAGGGTCAGCTTACAAAATAAGGAGAATATACATGCAAGAATGCCTGGAGTCTAGTTCCTGCACACATGAGACAATGACATCCTCACACTTTCCATGGAGAGAGAGAGAAACAGACAGTGAATTGTAGAGTATGCTGAAACTACCCAAATCATCACACAGACAAGCCAGGAAATTGAGACGAAGTGCTTTGGAAGGGAAAATTCCTCTTAATATCTGCAAGGCGCCTGACTAGGTCAGGCCACCCTGTTTAGCACCCAGTTTGAGACAAGAGGGACTGAAAATGGAAAAAGTGGAAAAAGAAGCTACTATTGTTTGCTAACAGGAAGATGCAGGGGGGGAAAGGATACAAATGGGAAGGGTCGGAATAGGTTTTGGCATTTAAAGTACTAACATGGTTAGTAACCATGTTCCTTTGAGACTTTTTTTCTTTAATTCACAGAACAAGAGTTGAGGTTCTTTAATCAAAAGTGATAAATGCCCTTGCTCTGGCTCTTGCTCACAGCCTGTACTTTTATATACCTGCATGGTTCAGGTAGAGCACAGCGTCCTGACAGAGAATGAAGGATGGCTCCACTTGTCCCTATTTCACAGGTGGCTGAAATCAGTGCTCACATCTCACAGAAGGAAGAGACATTTCAGCCTTGCCAAGGCAAGTCAACACCAACTCACCCTGATCTCAGTGTCTCTGTCTGGCCGTACATGTCTAACCCAGGCTCCTGATCTGAACAGGTTCACAAGTATTATACTTATTCCCTTCCCTAAGAAGGAAGGCACATGAGAAATGATTGCTTTACCTCACAGACCTCCATAGGGCTCAGCATGCCCCAAGCATCCATAATGATCAAGGATCTCTGGGGTGGCAGTACCTGGGACTAAGGAGTGAGGAGATGTTCTGGTTTTACAGACAATTAAGGGGTTCCCCCAACAGCTGAAGTAGGATCGGGCATGAGCATAGACAGAACTGGCTTTTAAAACAGCTGTTCAACTACTTGTATCCTAGCTGAGACTTCCAAGTTTTTGCAAATATTCTTAATGAGATTTGTCAACTTACAGGGAGAAGGAGAATCAGACAACTGTAACTATGGCAATAAGATCATTACTGGTGCAGAAGACCCAGCCATTCCCAATGCTTCAGCAGCCTTCATGCATGATGCCAATTAGACAAATTCTTTGTGATTCCCTCAGACTTCTACAGCATCGAATGCAGAGGCTCAGCCTCTAATGAACAAGATTCACTTAAAATTATGTGAAAAACCATTGTTGTAAAGTATGTTAAACAAATTTGGCCATTATTTTCCCAGGCTGCCTATCTTTTTCCACTTGAGTATCATCTTCTAGGACTGACTGCTAGTTACTGAATATGGAGACACATGACTGTATTGTAGTGGGTCAGAGCATGCTCTGCCAGTTTAGCCTGTGCATATCTCTTCATGATGCTTGGGCAATAGATAGTTCCCAAAGAGTACTGATCTATTCAGAAATCTGGTCCCTTTGAGTATACAGAGCACTTTAAACAATCATCCCTGCTGTGGGTGCCACAGATGTCTGGAAACCAGGCACACAAGGTAATTAACTGAATGTTATTTGTTAATCCCATGGTCATATCTGCTCATTCAGTCTTGCAAATACTGGGCACTCATTAAATTTTTTTACCGTGAACGGCTTCCATGATATTGTTTTGACCATTCCTTAGTGTGAAATAAAAAACATGTGCAAACATCTCTGAGGGCTTATACCTAACACTGACTAGCTACTTTTCAGTAGAACTGTTTCCATTAGAAACAGCTAACTGCCAGGATTAAAAGGCTTTATCAACCACTTCCCTTTTGATGAAGGATTGCTTTTACCCTTCCTGGCTGGCTTACCTTACCAGATCCTCAGCTGTCCTCCTGTGAGCTATTGGATTTCCCAGCTCTCAGCTACCAGCACATGGAGAACTTTCAAGGACCACACATCCTAGCTGTGGTGCTGCTCCTCCAATTCATCTGCTGGCCAGCATTCCCAAGACCTGGCTTTCTCATAAGCTAGCCATGGCCTTAGACCCAACACCGATGTTCTCCAACTACTTCTACATTTTCTAGCTCAGCAAGGTTTTCTGCAATCTATGTTCACTGCCCAGTTCTTTGTTTCCTCCAAAGCTTTACAGACAAAATAAGACAGAGGTTAATGAGAGGAAGGTCTCAATTGCCTGTGAAGCACTCAACTTGTACAGTCCTTTTTCCACACCAGCTTCCTCCCACAGTTTTAGCCAACCATCACTTTTCTTTTTAATTTTGGCCCAAGTTGTGCCACCTTGCTCTGTGCTGTTAAGAAGTTTCAACTCTGAGCTATGCAAACCCTTTTCCTCAAAATACCTTGAGACTACTGAGAAAGATAAATAATCAAGGCCTACAAAATGCTTTGATGTTAATCATCAGATGAAAGATGCCTTAGGAACAGAAATATTGTACAATAAAGCAGAAACAACCTTTTTTTTTTTTTTTTTTAAATAGTTTCTTCTGATTCCCTGCACATATAACTTGTGCTTTGGATGGGGTAAAGTGAGTCACTACTCCATTGAAGATAAAACAGCACTGTAATGGCAGCTTAAAATATGAACAGAAGAAGTGTCAACCACAAACGCTGATTTAAATCAGCAACTTATTTGTAAAGCCACTGAGCCCACTGTTTAACTCTCATGAAAGAAGAACACAGCACAACATTTTTGAGCAAAAGTGGACCGGGAGGATGAAGTGCGTATGATTTAGTTACAGAACAGAAATCTAGATCTCATCACACTTTACTAGATTACTGTGCCATCTGAACCAATGGAACTACTGTGCCGGAGTCAGGAGTGAAAAGTGTGAGGAACTTGTAAACATCCTGTCATTAAAAAAAAACTATATTCACTGCAAATCTCTTTGAAACACCCTCATTATGTGCCTTGCAGTGCCTGTTTCAACAGCTGTTCTTATTTACTGTCATCTACATTCCCCTTTTAAAGCAAATTACTCATCTTACTGGTCAACTCTTCTTATTGTGCAAAAGTTCCCTTATGCAGGCAGCATATTAGGTGTTTCTTGTAAAGGTCGTCTTCTTGTTACTGTTCAACAAGCAGCTGTTCATAATCCCAAAGCTTAACAATTACATTAATTTTAAACTAAAGGTTGGAGCCATAAATTTTCTCCAGTATTTCCTACAGCTAAACTCAGTAATCAATAAAAAGAAAACACTAATAATATTTCATGACTTTTTTATTTTCTTGTCACACATGCTGCAGTAGTGTATGGAGATAAACAAGTACCTGTTTTTCTGATTTCATTTTGAACACAGAAATCACTGTAGGGCACACAATAAAACTTGATTTTTGGCTTATGCTCCACAATCAACAGCTAATCCTCAGCTGAACATTTGATACAAGGTGCTTTGCTTAACCTTTTGTCTGCTGTCTCTCTCACCTTTTTTGCGTGTTCTTTCGTTTCAATTAAGCTGTGACTGAATATATCACCTCTGGGTATTATCTTTCCTTAAATTAAACAGCACTTTGCCTTGTGATCTTAATCAAAAGCTCCTTGAGGGGGAATCTCTGCTGTTGCACCTGGGCACTGAGTCCTCCTCTCCCAGGCATCTCTGAGTAGAGCAGTGTGTGTGAGAGATCAGGAGAGGAATGGGGCTGCTACACATGGACAAAGTGATAAGTCATTGATGATAATGTGAATACTGATGCCAAAAATAACAACCTCTTCTAGGAGGGGATGGTATAAACTCAGCTTTTCAACCAGCACAGTACAAATGCATGTAATTCAAAAGCTCAGTTTAGATGAATTTGACTGTCTGGTCTGTCTTCTCTGGCCAAAGCTTTTTTTAGGGTCATCCTACAATTTACAGAAGCCAAGGCAAACCATAAACTTGTTGTGTCTGATATTTTGATTAAATAAATATGAGGCAAAGCACATGAATTTTTTCATCATTGTGAAAATTGTTTTATGTTCTGCCAGTGTTAGTATTTCTGTGATCCTGAAAAATTACTTTTCTATAGACTGTGAAGTGTCTGTGTGAGGCTCCCTGTGAAGCAGAGGGATACTCTTGCTGATACTGCTGTCACTTAAAATAAGTGACCACTTATTTTAAACAGTTCCTTGGACATTTGCTTCTAAAAGATGAAAATGCTGAAGACCCACAGCTTGGATGGAAAGGTTAGCCAGCCCTGATGAGGGCTCCCCATATTTTCAGTACACCCACCATCATCTTTCTTGCTCAGATCTGGTCCAGTGCAAACAGCTCCAGAGGGCAGACAACCAGTGAGACAGACATATCCACACTACAACTCCAACTGTCCTCCTCTTCTTCTATAACTGCATAAAAATACAATGTATTTACATTAAGGTATTCAGAGACTCCCAGTCTGAAATCCACTGAGTCCATTCTAACGATTCTTATAAAAATGCCATTGCTAAGTAAGGACTTGACTTTAGGTGAGTCTTACAAGAGATGACGAGGGGCAACAAAGGACTATTCAGGCAGCCTGCACTAATAAGCACCTTCCTTCTGATGCTTAAGCCAGGAGCCTGGTCTCTGCAGGCTCCCTTAACATCAAAGGAGAGAAGCTCAGATGCAATGACAGCGCCACAACTGAACAACACTTCATCTTATGTGTGTAGATTCAAATGCCAGAGTGGGTGACTAAGAAAAACAGCAAAGGAGAAAAACGAATCTAAAATCAATGTTACCTCATATACAATCATTGGAACTCCACAGACCAAATTGCAATATGTCCAAATTGCATCAGACATGTTGAAAGCTGTTACTGCTATAAAAGTTGCCAATTAAGAAACACTCTTTGATTTGGGAATATATATTCATTTTATGATTGATTTTACCCTTTTTGGTTAAAATAAGATAAAAAAATCAGGTTTTGGCTAACTACTAGACAAGAAAATAAATATTTCCTCCACTGCCACAGAGTTCCCATGATAGCTAATAATTATTAGTGAATTGCTGTAAGGGAGTACTACATAGTGCTGCAATCTCCACAGAAAATGTGGCGATGCTACAGACATGCAGTGTTGCTATGAACATGTAGTTCTGGCTTCTTATTGCCCATTTCTCTGCTTGCACAAAGAAAATTATAAAACCGCCTCACACTGCCCCTGCCCTCATCTCGCCCTCCCAACTTCCCCCCCCACCAACAACAAATCCCCCAAAAAACAAAAACCAAAAAAACAAATCCCCCCCAAAACAAACAAACAAACAAACAAACAAACCCCAAACCAAAATACAAACCAAAAGAGAAAAAAAGGCTTCTCTACCATCAAAAAGGTCTGATTAGGTATAAGGGGATCTGAGAGATGTATGCTATATATTTTTCTACCTGTCAAGTCATCATCTTTTCCATGCTCCTTACAGATCAGCAGGGCAAGACCATTTTCCTTCTAAAACAAATATTTTAGATTTACTGTATCCTTAAAGACCTGACATTTCAGGGTCTCTATGGGGACATGTGATGGTGAGCTTGTAAGTCAGTGCCCTTTCTGAGGTAGCATGGGATGCTCCCTCAACAAATCCTGCCTCTGTACATAGAGAGCCTCATTCCCTAATGCCACATTTAAAATGTGCACACAGGCACATAGAGGGATTGTACCCCTATGCAATGAAGCAGAGGTGGGGTTGCTCACTTCAAAAGAGGTAGGGGAGAGCCAGGGGATCCCCAGGGGCTATGATTTTTTTTTTGTGGATCCTTTCAGCCTTTCTTGAGAAGTGTCTGCTCCCCAGATCAATACTTGGCCTTCTTCTACCATAATTCCCCACTGCACCTGAATGCAAACACAAACACATGCAAGTATGATTGCTCTCTTGTGTCCTTTGGGTTTGTTTCTTTTTATAAATGCCAGAAAAGTTCACCTCCATTTCATGAGTGGAATAGAAAACACTGAACAGCTTTACTCTCCAATGAGACTCTGTTTGTTCTTGGGGAAATATTGTCTTGCAGATGCCATCCTTCAAACATGTGTTCGGCATCCATTTAAGGGTGCAAGTGGCAGAAATGGGGGAATAGTAGTGTTGTCACATGTGCTTTGCTTAACTCTTTTGCATGTTTCCCTTCTCTGGGGCAAACCATTTACAATTGCCTAGCTGTAGACTAAAGCTATTTGTTTTAGTTAGCCTCAGTCTTAAGCAATTTGTTACATTTTGTGTGTGTGTATGAGCAATCTTATTTTTGGTAAGAGATTAAATCTCCCTTCTGACACAACCACGCTGTTGGAACCTTTGGTATGTCTGCTTTTTGCACCAGTTCCTGGCAAGAGGGATGGATGTTTCCTGGCCACTGTCTATCATAACTGTACACAGCTTAGAAAAAGGGTTTATTTAATTATTAATGAACTCAGTGCTTCCCACATTGAGAAAGTGCTCTCTTTTGGAATCTTAAGCATTATTAAGATATAAAGAAAGAGATGAGACAGGAAAACACCCTGTGCAAAGAATTGGTTAAAAGATTCCAAATTCTACAGTTTTTTATTTTCTCCTGTATTAAGCCTTGTCACAAGAACAAGATGGTATTTCCAGAAGACTGGAACAGTCTTCTGTCTCGAGTTCGAAGTGACAAAGCATTAATGTATGCAAAATATGCAGCCTACAGCTTGTTCATTAGGAAAACGGAGAAGTAGAGGGGAGTATGTAGACTAAATGCCACAAAGGCATATAAAACTCTTTGTGGCTATAAAAAACTCTTCACCATACATAGGAAAGTGCAATGTACAAAAGGAGAGAATATGCAACTGCTCCACTGCCAAATGCCTAACAGTGGGTAAGTGTAATATAAGTAAGTAATATAAGCCAGGAGCACATGGAGGCTGTAAACATCAGTGAGGACACCTCTGCAGCAAACTTGAATATCTTAAGGACTAAAATTGCCTGCAAGATGTCCTGATTTTACTTGGTTTCTTGACTCACAAGTTTGCTCTACCTGGATGTATTTTCTGCACTTTGCAATGCCTTGACCTACTTACTCTACCCCATAACCTGTATAGGCTCATGTTTACTCAATCTCTGTAGCACTAACAGCATTGGGGATGTTGCTATAGAGACAGGCTGTCCCAAAGGACAAAGTACAAGGAATAAGTAAATTTCAGTCTTGGATTACTGTTTCCATACCACAACCTTGGGCCTTGCTTCTTCTGTCAGCAAGTATCTGCTGAAGAAACTGGACTTGTTCACAGTTTTCTATTCCAATCAGCATCTTATGTGTAATGGTTGCATATGGCCAAGTTCATGGCCATATGCAGTACACAGAACGAGATCGGAAAGCTGAACAATGATCCACCAATTCTGCTAATTGCCAAATGGGGGTGAAGAATTGTAAATGTCAGCCCCATTATTAAAATTCATCAGACATGTTTTTGAGACCATCCAAACTGTCACTGAGTTTAAGTCAGGTTCGGAAGGCAGTGGAAGGAAGAGGGAAACCAAATTGTTTAATGGTAACATTTTTAAAACAAAAGCTTTCAATTTAGAATGCATTTAAATTATACGAGGTAGATCAAAGTTTCAGTAGTGCTGTTGCATCGATTCACAATGGAAAAAGAGCAAAGAAGCTAATTTTCAGCTGACCTTACACATGCCTATACTAATTCTCACTGCCCTACTTCCAGGCCCTAATGTTCATGCAAAGTCAACAGAGGCAGTACAGTTCACTGCCACAAGCCATTTTATTTTTCACCAAAAAGGTGTTTCATCCATTTGCCTCACTTATTTTGCTGAAAACATGAAGCCACGCCCACACTGTCTGAACAGAACAGTTTATTTATTTTGAGCATTGCCCTATTTTTTTTTTTTGCAAGACGTGATAAAAATCAAAATAAAAACTCTGCCAGATCTAACACTAATTTCTGATGAAAAATCCATTTCAGAATTTTTTTGTTATTCCACTTGGAATAAAAATAATTTCCGACTACAAAACAGCTTGCATAACAGACAGTCTATGCCCAATGCCTTCCTAATATAAGCAGAGAAAAACCAATGAAGCAAGAAAACACCCACTCTTATTTTTGAATTTTATCAAAATATGTTATTAGTGAAGAATTAGCTGTATGGGACAGTCAGTGAGTATTCCTGGTTTTAGAGCTTGAAGCTTTGTTCCCAGGGTTACATGATAAGAGGTATAAATCAGGAAGACATTGCAACTCAGATACAATATTTGACCTTCTTCATAAAGCTTTACCTCCTGCTCTCAAGAGATAAAAGGGTGAGGTGAAGAGAAATTTCTTCCTTTTTCCTAAATAGCTTCTTAGCTCTCATGATTGAGGAAAAAGCCTCCTGATCTCTAAAGGCATTAAGTCCAGAAAATATGAAGACCCCCAAAAAGGAATCAAATGATAAGGGTCGCCTCTTTTATAGATAATATCTATCTAAAGGAAAATAACACATCTGTATGTTTGGTGCTATGCTTATGTTTTTTCACTAGACAAATAGCAAAATCCCAGACAAGACATATTTCAGCAGTTTTGTCTTATCAATCCACAGAGCCAGCAGATGGAGCTGAGGTTATGCTTTTAGCAAGAGGGAGCACAATTAATTTCTGGAAGGATTTCAGTGAACATTATGCATGTGTATAACAGACAAATGTGTGTAGACACACCACACTCTGTACAAATTAGGTATATTTAAGGTTTAAACAAATAATTTGAATGAGCCATAGGAACTAGTAAATCAGGTTCACAAGTGTCTCTTCTGCATGCTTTCCTGCTGTCTAACAAAGGGTTAGATTTTCTTGACTGTGGCTCCTCTGTGAGCCACTAATCCTTTAAAAACTTGTGGGAGTGCAGTCCCTCTGACACCACCGCTTCTCTTCAAAATGTAATTGAAATTGGCCACCAGCTTCAAAAACTGTTAAAGAGATGAATATACATGTCCAGACAGCAGAATTATTTAAGTCCCACTACCTGCCATACCTAAGAGACTTAGGTGCAAAAAGCTGGGCTTATGCTCCATAATACTTTGCATATGGAAAAATACAAGCTTTTCCCATATATATATATGGGAATATATATATGGAGATATATATATATATGTAAATACACATCCATATACTTACACAGAGGGAGCAAGTACTGCAAAGATTTAAGCCAAAGCATTAGTGTGAGTCTAAGGAAACCATACCACTTCCTCCTTACATTCACACAGTATGCAAGAAAAAACAGACTAAATTACTGGGAAAACAGTAAGTGATTCAAGTCAAAAGGTGTATATATGCCAACACCATTTAAAATGACTTGCTAGCATTTTCTTCCACTGTTTTAATGAAGTTGGCTTGAATCCCTGGAGTTTAAGGTTGTTAGAACTCAAATGTGTCAAACTTATTATATATACAGTTGTTGTTAGTGTCTGTTACAAGATATGTGGCCTGAATTAGTACCATAGTAGACCCTGGAAAACTTGATGGTAATTACTACTCCTTTCTGCTTCACAGTTTACATAGGAAAAGGCAGTTCTTTTCTGAAGTGATTTCACCCCAACCAGTGAAGATTTAGGGAAGGAGGAAGATGCTGCAGTCTGTGCTATGTAGCAACTCTACCAGAGCCAAAAGTAGAGCACCTGAACAGAACTGTCCAAAAATTATGAACATTTGGTTTCATCAACAGCTTTGATTTTCCAATTCTGAATTCATTAAAAAGCAAAATTAAACATGACATTTCTGGAGAAAAATAATTGCTTTGGACCGATCTAACATCGTGCTATGAAATAAACTAGATTACATTTATTCATTGCAATAGAACTTAAAGATGCCATTAAAAACAAAAGCAAACCCAAACAACAAACCAAAAAACAATCAAACAAAATTCCCACCCAAATGGAGGTTTTCCAGAGTCAAAATAGGATGTTTTAACATTGTTCAATCTTTTCTGCCCCCATTCCTTCCAAAATAGCATTGCAGAAATCAATTCATTTTCAGAAATTATTTGGATCGTGATGAAAGAAAAATGAATACATCAGTTTCACCAAGGTTTCTCCAACTCGTGCAATCCTATGGTCCAACTCAGCCCTTGAACCTTCAAAACTCATTCAATGTAATAATTATATTTTACCAGGACCGAAAAAATTGGCCAGATGTCCTGAAGCCTACTTGCATTCATCCAGATGGTATAATCTCCAGGAACTTTAAAGCATTAAGCCACACAGGGGTCATCAGCCACATCTGTCCTCCCAGCCTTCTCCAAGAATTCTCTTTGCTAACCTTCCTCATATCCTATGCTTCCTTTGCAATAAATGATTTTTTTATTGACCTCTTTGCCTGAAAAAATATTTTCTGATCATTCACCCAGAGCTTCACGTCCAGCCAGACCTGCTCCCTCCCACAGCTGGTGCTGGGGTGACAACACAAGTGCTGCTGATTGCAAAGGAGGGATAGGACTGTAGCCTGTGACTGGAAAAACGTAGAGCAGTCAGCAGGGAACAGCATCCCCTGGGAAAACTTTCTTTCATTAGGCAAGAAGGTCATGCCTTTATTAGGCTCCAAAGCTGATGTGCAATTCCCCTTCTAGGCTGGAGGCTCACGTCTATGCAGCTGAGGCCTTTTACTTCACAGCAGAACCTGCTATTGAAGTGAGTTCTTCCGCTGTACTCACGTATTCATGCTCCACATAAAAGGTATATAAGGATGTGCCTCCAGGAGAAAATACACTTTCTTTTTAAGTTATTTTCCCTATAACCACCACTGTAGATAAGCTTTGTCTTTTCCTGACTTGGGAGAGAACTGCTGGTGAAAGGCACTCTTGCAGCTTGGATGATCTAAAGCTATTTCTGCATGGCAGATGTCTGAGCTGCTGAGATAGAAGAGTCTTTCCCCTCTTTCTCCTCCACTCTATTTCCTCAGCCCAGCTGAGGAAGTATCAGGACTACCATGGGGTATAAAGTGCCTTCCTGCACCATCCCATGCATTCTGTTAAATACTGCAGTGGGGACAAGAGGTGTCGATCACTCAGCCTTCTGATACTTGCCTATGAAAAGGAAATGCCTCCCCTACAGAACCCAGGTTTAATTGTGTCCTCCTGCCCCAGAGGTTACACCACAGCTTTTATTTGCTCTGCAGCTCTGACAGCTTGTGAGAAGAGAGGCCCTGTTGCCAGTGGAGTCCACTCAAATTAGGTGGCTATTCATTCCAGCCTCAGGAACAATGAGATTAGCAGCCAAGACAGGGGTTGCATTACTAGATGTACCATGATTTTCCTGTGAAATACCAGAGTCAAGCTAGTATTTCCAAGGGTTTTAGCAAATCCATACTCTACATTTTCATGGCTCATCTATAAATTAAGGGTCTTTGGTAACAATATAGCTGGAGAGTGAAGAGGCATCCTAGTCTCAACATGGGTTTTCAAGAGATGGTTTCATTCTTTTGTTCAATACCTTGAGCATGAGACGGATGAGAAATGCAAACCTGTAGACTTCATCACCTACTTTGCCTTCTTCATGTAAGATTTCATCAGTAACTGTACAAAGCAGGCATTTTTCCCATCTTTATAGCAGCTTTAATATGAAGAGTCTCAAGTATATTACACCTAACCACCGCTTAATAAACCATGACATCACTGATGCATACTCCACTTGTATGACCAGGCAAAGGAGTAAGACAAGAAGTTGAGGATATGAGTCAGGATACAGGGTAACATGTCAGCACATGTATTCACAAGTCAGCAACTTTGGTGTTGGGTCCAACCCTGGATCCATAAGCAACATAGAACTGGGCTAGAAATTTCAATGCTGGATGAACTTTCAAGCCCTATCAGCCCTCTTTAGGTATGTCAAACTCCAGATGAGACTAAAACACTTTGAAACAGTTTCCCACTGAAAGAGTTCCCATCCTGAAGAATGCACAAACCCTAAGAGAACAGAGAATTTGAGGTCACTGGAATCCAATTCTACATTAAAACAGTTTCCTCGGCAACTAAAAGTCAAAGCAGCCTTCAAACAAAGCAAACACACAAGTCTTTCACTCCATACAACTTTTCAATTAAAGAGGGACAAACACACATTTAAATTATGAAACGGTAAAAGCTTTCTAAAGTGCCCAATGCAGTGTAGCAAGCTCTCACAGCAATCTATCTCAGTTAGATAACACCACAATCTGCAAGGTTTCAAGGACAACCATAAGACATAGTGGAAAAAGAAAAGGATTAACACAATATACTTTCACACTGCACTCACTGCAAGTATCACAAAGTCTCTGTTTATGAGTCCTTGCCACAAGAACCCAGTTTGGACACACTGTGGAGGATACAAGGCTAGCTTGAAATCCAAGCTCCACTGCCTTTAGACAGATTCTGGCCTGATAATGGGCATGGTAGTAGCTCTAGAGCATCCCAGTTGTGCAGCCACAGCACCAAGGTCCCCAAAGGCAAATGAAGACATGTGCTAAACCTGTGCAGCAGCAGTGGGTGAGGCAGAGATCAGTTCACTTCTTGTAGCAGGGCTCAAGTCAGCTGGGTTGTGCTTTAGAGTGGAAGCGTAAAGTAGCAGTGCCATCTACCACCACTGGAGCAAGGGCTGATTCTTTGATTTCACAATGCCTGAAGAACCATGGATTAGAAAGAAGCACACCACTGACAAAAACCTGCTGTGGCAAGAGAAGAAGCATTTGGATGCCTTGGATGTAGCATTTGGGCTGGGAAGCCTGAAACTCAAGGAGAAGAAAAGGCAAAGTTACGGTTGATGACATGGCCTGAAATGATAAGTTAACCTTCCTGATGCCAGAGAAGTCATGTCTTTTTTACAAGAGGAGGAGGTTGAACAAGTGTCTTGTTACCACTGTTACTTTACATTGCCAAAGAGAAATTATGAAATTGAGTCTTTCACCTTAAATGACAGTGTGGGCTGTGTCCTGTCACTGCAGAAGATGAGACTTTGTGCTAAGCAGATGGGTTTCTCCAGGTGCATACTCTTATGTACCAAGCCTGGTGAATAAATTGGCTGGGAAAGGGGATATTCATCCCTGTAATAAATACAGGTGAATTGCTAACAACAGGACTGAAAATATTCAGATTCAGGCAGAGAACAACATTTCAGGCCGATATTTAGAGTTATCATTAAGAAACTGATAGTGATTAGTGCATTATAATGAGTAGTAGCAAAAATACTTTAAGAATATGGCTCAATGCCATGATTAAAGGCATTTGCCTGATTTTATGAAGATCTATAGTCCTCTGTGTGTATGCATATGGATGTACATTTTCATTTTTATGGAAGATCACCTGTCTTTCTCTTCCTAAGGACTTCATGGCTTTACGTACATTCTTGTTACATTTGGAATCTGCAATAATGTTACCAATGAAATTGTCTATGAATAATACATTACTGCATCACATAAAGTAGTAAGTGATTTCTTGAGGCATAATGAAAACTACTAGTACTCACTGGGTGTTCAGGCCAGGCAGTACACTGCTTACTAATTCATTTCAGTCTCTGTTAAATAAAATATTCTATTAATTAATCTCTAGCGTCATAGATCATACAGCACCAGAGCAAATGAGAAGTTGATCTGAGCACCCTGAATGATATCAGTAGCCCACAGCTCAGCTCTGCTGCAGCACAATTACGAGAGGGATGCTGAAGATACACTGGTATTCTGCACTGGAAGGCAGGTGTCACTGCTCAGCTTTTACCTGATAGTCATAAAACCTGAGCCTCATGAGCAGTGCAGAGTCTAAAACATCCACCATTGTGCACACTTGTCAAAGGAAATAAGCAAACAGGCCTAATCAGACGGATCTTTGCAGGTAGCTGGGTATGTTCAAAGGGCCTGAGACGATTCCTAGGAAAGTGGTGGAAGCCAGCTGCAGGATCCTACTCCACATTTTGCCGGGACTGCCTTTCCTACCTCAGCCACTTGCTAGGACAAGATATATCAGTGAATTACCTGTACTAGACACCTTGAATATTTAGATAACTTTCAGTTCAGTCTTTTTATGCTCAAGAACTTAGCCCATTAGCCTTTGCAAAATGGGAAAAGCCCACTGTCTAGTGAGTGCATCAAGCGAGACTGGCAAATAGTGAATTATATTTCCAAAATATGATTCTTGTTTAAGTAAGGATACTGCAAGGTGCAAGAAGAATTGCTGAGTAGAAATCCAGAAAATAAAAAATCTGGTTTGGAGGGTTTATTATAATTTTAAAAAATAAGTACCATACAGGAAAACTTATTTCACCAAAAAGAGCTGCATTCTGAAGTATCTGCTTCTATCGTTTACTTTGTAAATTGCTGCTTTTGAAAACGTCATTTTCATGTATACTGCATGTTCCAAGGTTCATTAACAAGCGTTAACATCCTTGTTAACTCATCTTGACAGTGGATTGTCTCTGCTGGGGCTCAGAGCTCTTACTGCCTTTCAGGTCCTGAAGCAATGACAGCATGTACTGCACAGCAGAGCTCAGCCAGAACCCAACAGTGCAGGTACTGTACAAATACATAACAAAAGCCTTCTTCAGGCACTCAGTCCTAACCTGCTGATAGCACACCAATAGAGATATTAAATCCTCAATATTTGACTGCTAGATATCTGAAAATATTTAGACTTTTCCCCTATAAAACTTGGAAAACAATTTGCTACCAAATCAAATAATCCCTGCTTACTCCTCCAGGGAAAAACTGACACGCTGATATGACACTCCAGTGATTACCAGATTGAACACTGGCAAGAATTATCTATACTCTTCACATGCTATTTCATTTGCTTACAAAGCATCAGACTGTTTTGTTATAAAATATATTACATTGTAAGCAGTGTTACCTTGTTTCAAACATACCCAGATGATACACTTTTGCCTCATTCACTTCACCAATAGGTAGAGTCAGCTAGAGCGGTAAAACCTGAGAGTCAAAGTAAAGTATATGCTGATATAAATCAGAGAGGAAAACTTAGGTTTCATTTTGTGTGGTTTTTTTTTTTTTCTTTCCTTGCTCTCTCCTTTTTATCACTACAAAGATGGATTGAGATAAGAGATAAAATCTAGAAACAAGGTGCAACAGTCTCAAGGGGAAAAAACCGAAAACATCTCATCCCCCTTCAAAAGCATCTAAATGAAAATGTTGTGTTGCTGTTTAATTCTAAACCAATAGCTTTCCATTCATTTCAGCAAACAAACAGGAATAAAGCATGAAAAAATACCAAAACTATTTTTTTCATAGTGTTCTTTTTTTTTTTCCACAGCACCTCAACCCACTTTTTCAGGAGACTCTATTAAGAGCTGCATTTATCTTTTTATAACTGAATAAACTAATGCAGTGCCTTCAGCTCCTCCAAATGCAGTCTCATGTGAGCCACCTACAAAATGTGCTTATAGAGGACCAAGAAAAATTTTATAAGAAATAAATGCTTGATGTTGGTCCTGGAGTGACTTTGTTTTGGTTCAGTGCCAAGTGACCTTCAGACACACAGTAATTGCTCAGCAGTGGGATCCAGTTCAAAGCAGATTCTCAGAGAATCTAGTAACTTGTAGATGGAGCTGTCCTGCAGAGGCTAAAGCATTTGCAGAATGGGTTGGGGTTCCTGTGGCAGGACAGGATGGGTTGGGGTTCCCGTGGCAGGACAGGAGTGAATGCACGCATCTTTGGCCAGATCACTTTGGTCATGCTTATACTGTTACCCTTCTGACTCCTGTCGCAGCAGCAGAGACTATACAATTCCCTGTGAAGCTTTATATCAGGAATCATATGAGGTGTCTGTGAGTTGCCACTTTCCGACAAAAATGGGCCACTATAGACAACTGACCTGAGCATGGGGGAAACAATCTGAAAGGATCCATGTAGCTCTTAACAGCAACCAGGAAGACTGGGCTGTTCAGAAATTAAGATGCCCAAGCCCAAGCATAAAGAAAATCCCTTCCATGGTTTACATAGATGATCCTTCACAGCCTGCTGCCATTTCCCACCACCTAGGATAGAGAAAGGCTGGCAAGCAAAACTCAACCTTTAGTACACCAGACCAACTCTCAATTTATACAATAAATTTAGGAGACTTTTATAAGAAAGAGAGAGGGGTATAATTTGGTTAGATGAACAGCAAAGGGTTGAACAAGGGAGAAGAAAGAAGGGAACTATGCATCTGAATAGATGGTATGCAGGCACTTGAGAATTGGCAGTGTTTGGTTAATGGCTGTACTAAATCTTAGAGGTCTTTTCCAATTGAAACAATTCTACAGTTTTTAAGATACAGGAAATTCTTTCAAGTGTATTTCACTGTAGTTAAAAAAAATTAAACAAACCCCACAAACCACACAGACAAAACCATTAAGTTGAACAAAAAATTAATCCCTCAAATAACGAATTCCAAAGAAGCAGTGAGTTCAGCAGCAGTGAAGTGATATACAGGATTTCATGCATATGAAGAATGATGATGATTTTCCTTAAGAAACTGCAAAACACAACCTCTAAGTTAGCAACTTACTAAACTCTGGCTGCCAGGGAAAAAGCAGCTGCTTCTAACATTTTATTCTGCAGACAGACTGTCATTCAGGGGAAGAAGGGAAGAGCAGCAACCAGAAAACCTTCACGCTCATCTGCTCTATTTCCATTTCACATTATTATTCCTTTTTTGTATTGCGATGTGCATGCAATCTCATTCTCTGGGAATATGAAACCTGCAGCCACTATTTCTTTAAAGACACATTTCTAAACAGTCCAATCTCCCTGCCTTTCTTTATGGATATAATCTCCATTTCTCTAGGTATTATCTATCTACCCAAAAGCTCATCTCTAATCTTAAAACTAAACAGGCTTTGTCACAAAGTAAAGAGTTTACAAAAACTTTCTGCTTCCTGTGATAATATCCTGGCTCTCTGGACAACTGGCCATCGTACAAGTCCAAACCCAGCTATCCTTAATACTTTAAGAGGGACTTCTTGTGGCTGGTGACACTAATGTTGAAAAATAAATGCTGGTGGTCTGCTTCACACTGCTATCCACAATCTCCCTCAGAAATCTGGTCCTTCCTGTTTAAGCCTGAAACTTGGCATGGCCAATGATACAGCATAAGAGCAGAAAAGTGTATCCAGTCTATTTGGGTCTTAAATATGGATATCTAAATCAGATGTTTTGAACTAAAATATAACAATTGTAGCAGCAGCAACCAGCTAGCTGTTTTATCCTTTCTTCTTCAGACACTTTTTCACAGCCCTGAGCAAAAGGATTCAGCTGTCCTACTCTGAAGGTAGAGAAACTGGAGTGAATTAAAAAAGGATATGTCTTGTCCCTGACCAAGTGACAATTGAGGAGTTAAGCTGAGATCAGCACTGGGTGGCCTGGGCTCCAGCCTCACCTGCCATCTCAGGCAGACTGCACTAACACACCAGAGCAACGCTGAAGTACATTTAATCCAGTATATCCTGGGGTGGCACTTGGGCAGTGCACTGGACAGATCAGCACTTCCTGAAGAAAGCTTTTTTTGTCTGATACAGGTCCTCAGGAATATATTTCCATGAGAAATTGATTTGAATGCTTTCCAAGGAAGTGTGACACTGCCTGGCTATACACATTTCAGCATGGTCCCTTTGCTGTCATCTTCTAAATCAATTTCTTTCACTTGGTGCCAACACAGCATACTAGTTTTTAAGTTGCCTTTTTACTGAAAACCTGTGCATTTTATTGGTTATAAGAAACCTTTGAGAGGGAGAAGAGTAGAGAGAAATATCAAAGCTAGACTTGAGACCATATATTGCTTTTCCTTTCAAAATCAAAGGGGAAAACTTCGTTCTTTATCTTGTAATGTGATTCATGGCTCTTTCCATAAGGCATTGATAACATAATTCATTAATTTGGCATTGGTAATCTTCACTATTTTCTTTGTATATATTTCATTAGCATGAGCCTGTCCACACTTTAAAAGGTATCCTGCCTTAAACATGTCAGTACAAGAGTAAACCTGAAGCAGTTGCATAAAACATGGGTGTTTTTGTGAGGGAAAGTGATCTGGCATTAGCAGACAAAGCTAGCCAGAAACACAAGGAGATGAATTCAGAGTTTTGGGGTAGCTTATTAATTAATTGCTTTCTTCTTATAAAATTGTGTTACAGAAATTTGATTTTGAGATAACAAGCAAAAAGAAAAATGTTAACCAATAGACCACTCCCAAAGCACTTTATGGAGAAGGCCAAAATCATTGCTTTCTTTTTGAAACCCAGCCAGGTACAGACACCTAAGTACAGCAAAATGAGTCACTCACAGCAGTCTAACAGCCAAGGTAACCCCCCACATTTCAGTGCTGTGCCTACTAGCCTGAAGACATATTCTTTGGAGGTGTAAAACTGCCATTAGGAGAAAAAAAAAGCAACATCAGATTTGCACTTCTGTTACAGGAAAGGTTAAACTATTAACTGATAGAGCACTAAAGTGAAGCATCTTATCACCATAAAGTCAAGTTTCTCTAGAACAGTGTAGGATTATACCAGGACTATAAAATAGTCCTACAGAAAATGGCACGTCCAAACTACATGCTTCCAACACTGCATGTTTAACTGATAATAGTTCCTAAAATAAAATACCTAGGTTGGAGTTTCAAAAGGTGAAAGACATTCAGGCACACATTTCCAATCAACTTTCAGTTGGAAGAATTTGACCCACTTCTGCTTTGATTTTACTTTAAATAAAAACTGCACTTCACATTTTGGGGTGATCAGGCTTGACTCTTGATACAACAGTCAACCTTGTGATATTCCGAGCACAAACAACCCTGGAGACCCATAAATGTCATTTGATGATAATTTTTTCATGTATGTGGCAAACAAGAATTTTAACACAGGGAGGGAAATATCTGTGCTGCATTGCCTTCTTTGCTGACCATTGACTCATGGCTTATGTGGGGCTGATAGTAGTGGCAGCGGATCATAATCTAAACTTTCATATTTTTAAATGCTTTGAATATGCACAATGGTGTGTAAGTGCCAAATAACATTGTTTTACTTTAACAGCACTTAGCCCCATTCACGCACAACTGACTCGATCTATAATCATTTGGACACAAGAGCATGCTGTACTGTAAGAAGCAAAAGGGAGCAGTTAAACATCAGTTTTCACGATAATTTGTATTACCTAATTTCTAGCTAATTCTAGCAGACTAGCTTGCCTCTCTCTTGTAACAACAATTCATGCCTGACAGATAAACAAAATGCTCTCTAACAGAAAATTATTGAGAAAATGTACTGTAACAAAAATGCTGTAATATCTAATGGCAGGTATTCAAGGCTTACCTTTATTTGCCAGTATAATCATCAGCATATATCAAATATCCATACAGTGTTCCTAAGCACTGCAGTGTCTGTATAGCACGTATTAAACTTCTTTGAGCTGTTCAAAATGAATCAACTAAATTTTACAGTACATAAAACAACCCCCAAAGCAAATAGTGTTTTGGGAGAGGTAACTTCTTTATCTTCTTAAGTAACCCACATTTACTGCAACAGTGTCTAGAAAGCACTGCCATCAGGTACCAGTTATGGTGCTAACTGATGTGGATTTAACTGCTCCACCGTGTTTGCAACTCTCTATGGTATGTTACCTGCTGTTCTGCATTCTCCCCCATATTGCATCACCTCCTTGTTCACCTTCTACACACTGTTGGGATCCTAGAGCAGGAGGAGGAGAATGCTTTTACCCTGCATGACACCAGCTACTTTGAAACCCTAGT
This sequence comes from Pseudopipra pipra, assembly GCF_036250125.1. Classification (NCBI taxonomy): domain Eukaryota; kingdom Metazoa; phylum Chordata; class Aves; order Passeriformes; family Pipridae; genus Pseudopipra; species Pseudopipra pipra. The sequence goes on along the minus strand of NC_087552.1, from coordinate 20,244,292 downwards.
ACCTGCTGGGGCTCCTTGAGACACTGCAGGACCCACAGAGTGTAGATGGCAACAGCACTGCCACCTCACATCTTGGTACTGAGAACAGTTTGAATCAAATCCATGAAGCACAATAGGGCTGCTCTGTGAACACCTGCAGGATCTTTGTTTTTGTTTCCCTATGAGGCCTCCAGACTGAGGCAACTAGCAGCAGGTTTTAGTGACTCATGAGGCATCAAAGTAAAGCCCTTCTTCAGTCTTGTAATTGTGACAAGCTAAGCTACTCTGAATTGTACATGTACTACTAACTCTACAGAGAGTCTACATGAGATCAGTTCTTCCTACTTAAATACTAGCGTTCACTTCTATCCTTATTAAGTTCACATTTTCTAAGACTCCCTTTTTTTTTGTCCCTTACCTAATTTAACTCTTGTTAAGTTGTAATGTGCAAGCAGCCCTGAGCCCTGCAGCCCGGGTACTGGAGCCATCTGGTTTGTGACCAGTACCATACTGTATCTATCTGAGATACACAGAGGATACACATATTTAAAAGGAAAGAGACACCAGCTCACAATTTTACATTACTGCAGCTCGTTCTGAGCCAGCATGGGTATTTCGTCTGTACAGCACTAGTCCATGTAGATGTACCCTAGACGAGTTTACTTGCTTAGTTAATGCTACTGATATACGAGAAGGTTTCCTGTTCCTACAGACAACTTCTGTCAAGAACTCCCCTGCTACAAAAGATTCATAATTTAAATAGAAAAGGCTCTAAATAATTTCTGAAGGTGATAGTTATGAATTGAAGCCATTTTTCATGGTAAAGCCCCAAACAAATGATTATCTGTCAATAAATCTATCATGCATGACATCTGTGCTCCCATGGGGTCAACCCCACAGTAAACAAACAAAAGGCTCTTTAAATGATTCACCATTGCCTAAAGGGAAGGAGAAAGAAAACATTATTTTTTCTTGAAATATAGGTTGGCAGACCTACATTGATGAAACATTTACATCCAAAGGATATTTTCCTTATGCAGGGACACAGCTTGCTTCTAACATTCTCTTTTTATTAGGGAGTGGCAGGGAACAGCCCAAATCAAAATCAAGTTCTCCAAAGTTGTGGGGCATAAACCACTGATTCTCCTTAAGCTTAAAGAGTAAAAACATTCCTCAGTAATGTGTGAGATCTGATAGTCTAAAACTGTAGAGAGTCATTAAAAAACCCCAAATGTGGCAATTTCCTCTTCTTGTTTCCATGTACCGGGGGACAAAAGAACATCTAAGTTGTTCCACAGCTAATGCAAGAATCTGACAGAGAAGCCCAAATTGGGTAGAATGAAACTCTTTTCACTCTTCCAAACAAGTTCCCAAACAATGTGCTGCCTTTACTTTAAGGAAGGCACTCGGACCTCGTTTTTTTCCTTGTTTACCACTTGACCATTGGACAAGCCTTCACCATTATCACCACAAAGCACATGCTGGTTTGTGGTTTCCACTGGTTTAAAACTGTGTCATCACAATATTGAGTCTGATTGGTGCCGTGCGTTTGGGGTGAGATAGATGCCAGAAGAGAGCCATGCTGAGACCTTGCACAGCCCTGAGCCTCCCTGGCATCATGTGAGAGCAGCAGGAAAATGCTGGAGCTGGAAGCATCTGGCACTGAAAGGGAGTCCAAAACTGTGAGCCCGCTTGGTCTTCCAGTAAGCAATTTGAGAGAGAGTGTAGAAAGAGGCTCATGGGTACTTTGCATCAGCCTAGCTGGAACAGTACTAGCAAACAGCTTGTGATGTTCAGGACTTCACAACTGAACTCCAAGTTCCCGGCATGAGCATTCTGCTGACAGAAGTTTTGGAGAAGGAATGTGTATCAGAGAAGCCCTCATTAAAATGCTACATCCTGAGTATGCTGCTCAGAAGGGCTGAGGTGGGGAGCCCGCAGTCAGCTTTACTGGAGCAGTTCCTTCATGTTAACCTATTTAACAAGGTCTCCCAATTTTTCTCTGCAAGTTCCTGTGAAACTGAGTCACCTGAGCTGGAGCTCACATATACTGTTGTCTGCCAGTAATGAGCTTTTATCATAAGAGGTTGGCAAGAGCTTGGGTTTGCAGAATTTGATGGTCCATTCTATCACACCACTTCTCCGTTGCTCCTACACCAATGGTCACACTAGCATGGATGGGGACAACATAGTGGAGAACGGGGTCTATAAAGCACCACAGATGGGGCTTCATTAACTGAGCTAGGCTTCATTGTGTGGAAATACACTTGCATCTAAATATACAGTTTTCAGCATTTATTACAACTGAAAACACACACACATTACAGCTAAAAAAACCCTAACTCATTCCAGTCTAACAGGTCCCACTGGTGAATAATTCCATGCACAAGTTGCACTGCTGAAGATAAGTGAGCTAGATTACCTAGGTAATATCTCATCCAGCTGAGTAAAGGGTGCTAAATGGTGTATGAATATGCGTAAAGCCAAGTGACAGAAGTACATACTCATTTTCGAAAAAGGAAAGAGTAATAGAATAATGTTATACTCAGGCTTTCTAACACAGCTTAAATTAAGGGTGGAATTTCACTCTATCATTATTTCCATTATACACTTTTATTTGGAAGGGTTAAGAACTCAGCTAATATACACACTCTTGGATGAAATTTCACAGGTAGAGCATTCCAGCAGGAAAAATCAGCATTATATATCAGGAAGAGAAATTGTTTGTAATTTTAACATAAGAGTTCAGTACAAAATAATTCTCAAACTTTTCCATTTCTTTCAATTAAAGTGTCAGATGTCTGTGTTTGTAATAAAACTCTTAATGAATAAACTATCAGCACATAATGAAGTGCACACCAGAGCAGACATTGCAATTATTGTGCATGTTAAAAATATTTTTTCTCCTCTACTATATATATTGCTTAGTTCTTCCAAGTTTCAGGAGGCAAGATGAAAAATAAAAAAATCTGGAAGATATGTTCTCTGGCCTACAGATCAAGATTATTTAGCATTTGCTGTCTTCGCTCCTGACAGAACCTGGGCACTTGGGAAAGTCTGGAAACAGGGAGAAGCTGAGAGAGCTCTGCACCTAGTCTATTTTCAGTCAGGTACCATCTCTTACTTCTCTTCTTAGCACAAGGATATTGTTACAGCTTCAGACTTCACACAGAAGGTGTTCAAACCTTAACATAAAGACAGCTACCACTGAACTCCCAGACACAGCAAACCCCCAGTCTGCACAGCACTGGGTGCTCAGCAGAGCTGCAGGGTGCTGACACCTGCAGAGAAAGTGCACACCATATGGAGGGGATGTAAAGTGTGGGGACTCCCTGGAAAGTTTGTTTCCAAACATTGGAGATGATCTTTGATGATTTGACCTTGAACAATGTTGTCTTTTTAGTTAAACAGTGGGAAATATTATTAAATACTTCTACTATATCTTAAGATTAAAAATCTTATGGTCTGCTTATACTGCTGTATTCCAAGCTATTCAACTGAGAGCAATAAAGACAAATTTCATTTCAGCGGGATCTGTTTAATTAGTCTGCAATGAGCTTTGCCCTGTTAGAGGTTTATAGCAAATTTTGTGGAAAATGCTCTATGCAATTCTATTTAGTCTTACTCCATCCCATACAAACACCCTATAAAATATTTTAAAAGCCTATCACTACGGGAATGTGCTGCTCAGTGAGACATATTACTGAGCTAGCTGGTAGTGCTTTTACTTGGGAGAAATGCTGCCCAAACCACCACTGCTTATAATTCACAGAGGAAGAAAAAGGCATATCTCCATCAGGACGGTGCAACGTGTAACTTAATGTGAGCTCATTCAGCTGAGGCCATTTGGCCAGTCCTGCAGGTTGCAAGAGGTCTTGATGCCCAGATTGTTTGCACAAAGTCCAAACATCACATTGGGAGCCCCCTATAGGTGGGGGAAACAAACCAAGAGAGGTGAAATGGTATGTCAGAGGTACCTAGCTCATTTTTGTGGTAAATTCTGGACTTTCAAGTCTAGCAGCATGATCGACAAGATGAGCTTTCTCTAATAAAAGGCTTCTGTGAGGGTGGTAGGAACAACAAGCATAAGACTTTCAAAAAGCCATGTTTGTTATAATATATATAAAATTTGGGCCACTTATGTTAAAATATAAACTCAGGTTTTAAAATCTCCCCAACAGACAATCTCTGCTTCTTGAAGAGCAAAGTGACTGTTAAGGCTCACGGAGGTTATTTAATTTTCTTCCACCCTTGTCTTAAACAAAAGCAGTAAGAACAAAAGTGCCAATTCATAAAGTCTTAATTCTCATTCCAAAATCTCCTCATTCCCAGGCAAGAAGGCCCCATTCTCCAGTGACAACAGCACTTAAGCATCTGAGGACATAGTTTGGCTGCACAGACATTTGCCTCAAAGCAGAAATATTTAGTTCTCAACTTTAGTGGTTGTTTGAAGTGATGTCTCTAGCAGTCAAGAGGAATTGGGAGTGACTGTAAACATATTTGGATCTTACCTTCTAAATTAAAGTCCTTTCTCTATGCATCCTGACACTCAGAACAGAGATAATAATGAGCCATTCTTAGAAACAGCACTGTATGACGAGCTACACCAAGCAACTCAGCCGAGTGCCTACATATCACAGCCTGGGGTACAGAGAAATCACAACAGGGGGGAAAAGGGTGGGAAAGGTGATGCCAAAGGCTTTACAGAGATGCTTCATTTATCCTTACAGGATGCGATAGCCAATTATTTGACACCCAAATGATGATGTCCATCAAAATCATAAGGATAACTATATATAAGATCTGGCTTTCTGGCACCTGGCCACCTGAAAATAAATTTGCGTAAAATCAAGACACAACCGGAAATCTACTTCATTATGCCAAATTACAGCAGTAAATGGAAACAGAGATAAATAAATAAACCTGGATCCACGAAGGAAGTCCTGGAGGACACATGAATGAGTCACTGTAGAAACAGAAGTAAAGTAGGCAGACTGAACAAACTTGGAGAGAAGTGACTATGCAGGAATCATTCTACCTTTCTGACCTTAAATGCAGATCCTGAAAATGATTCCTTGGGACCTGGTTAGATGTTATCCACTTCCTTCTACAGCATGAATACTTATCAGGACTCAATTTGGATATTAAGATCACTTAAAAAATGTAGTTTAGAAGAACAAAAAATATTTAAGGCTATCAAAACTGAGGTGAGATTTGAATCTGAAACTTCAGCAGAACTCCTCTCCTGAAGAGCATAAGGACTAGTTACACAGTAACATTTAAAAGATCCCATCTGTGATAATTCCTGCCCCAAAGAAACCAGCTTCAGAGCTACATAAAAACTGTTACTCCACATGTGCTACAGTCCTTATTACTCAGAGGTGAGATTTTTTATCATCTGAATATAACAGTGTCTTCAAATATGCACCCACGGATGGCACACTCAGTCATTGTTAATAAATGACATTAAAGAAAATGGTTTGGCAGGAGCTGCTGTCTTTAAAGGAAACTGAAAAATATATTTATCTGCATCGCAGTTTCTCAACAGTCATAAAACAAGCAAAAAGACATAACACAACCAACCAGTCAGATTTAGAGGCCTCTATTTTAAAATGTTGCTGTTTTTTAGCACTACTATATTGTGAAGGTTGTCAAGGAGATAACAAAACCTAAAAAAGAAAAAGTCTAATCCAAAAGGTAGCCGATTAAAGAAATATATTGTGGGTCACTTGAAGACTGGCAATGACTGGTTTTGACAGGAAAGATTCCAGAGAGGTGTCAAACTGTCTTATTTAAAGGCACAACCACATTGTAAATCACTTCCCTGAAAGTAGAGGCAAATATTTATCCTTAAGCCATGGCAGAAGAACTACATTACAGCTCTTGTGAAAAGCACAAAATTCATTGCAGAGCTCCTAACTCTGAAACAAATAGTTTTTTAAGTCATAGCTCCTTCAAAATTATCTTTTCTATTACTTTGGACTCTCTTCAAAAGAATTTTAGGCTTAAGTTTTTCACGCCCAAAATTTTGAACAGAATCAAATAGAGTTCTCTGTCCCACCATAAATCCTCTGGAACCACAGATTTCAAAGGAAAAATTCTACAGCTTTATTACTAATCTGTCAGAACCCCAGTGCCCAATACAAATGATCCTCCTTTTTATAAGAGATACAGTTTTTTCTCTGTCAAAGAAGGAAAATACTGTCTTTTATGTATCAGTTTTCTCTTATGCTATTGTTAGTACTCTGCTAAATTGTAACAAATATCAAGAATGTTTACACTTTTTTTGCAAGTGACAGTTTTTCAAAGTAGTGCTGAATATATTAAAATACCTTCCTCCTCCTTCTCTTTCTCCGTCAAAAAAAAAAAAACCCACAACAAATCTCCCCCCCCAAAAACCAGAATAATCCTTAGAAAAATAGAAGGGCAAGGAGATTGTCAAAAACTTAATGTCATGAATGTCACCGAATGATTTGGTAGAGCAAAGCTGAAGCAATTTTTTTCAAAGTAGGACACCTAAAGTCAACCTGATATTCAGAAAGACTTTTGCATTCAATTTTCTGCGGCATTTCTGGTAGTCTACACTCTTAGAATTAGAAGGAGATTTCAGGACTTCAGGATTTTTGAAGATTGAGGCAAATCAGTTAGTTTCCTGGAGATATACTTAGTAACTGAAGTGTTGATACTCCTCCTGTAAGACTTATTCAGTGCTGCAAATGTGAATAACTCAAGAACCACCTTGCTGAGAGTGCCTTAAAGAACTCCACTATTCCCATGAACACCAAGGAAAATTTTATTACTGTAAACCAACTATGTTATCTCAAAGCATATGATGAAGCATTTATAAACATTGTCCTTTTAATGACAACCTCTATAAGCAGCATTTAAAAATTACTATATGCATCAAAGCACCTAGATGAAGCTTTGCAGGTAAAAAGATGTCAGATCTTTTTCTAAAAGATGATTTACACTACTCTAGCACCAAGCACAGAGCCTTCCACTGCTCTCAGGCAGTCTATAAACACACAGTAAGGAACAATGTCTGTTTGAGCAAAAAGACCAAGTGTGAGGAGAGGAACTATGTCATGCAGGTAATTGGTTTAGGACTAGACAGCAGGAACTGAGCAGAGAGCTGTGGTGGTCATGGTAAAGTGCTTCCAGTGCTTCTTTCTCAAGGCTCCATCCCTTCACAGCTGTGATACTGAACAAAGTCTGTCCCAATGCAAGGACTGCAAGCATTTTGGATACCTGAAGAGTGAGTGCCACATGACAGCAAATGACAGATTTAGGAAGAGAACACAAGCAACTGGAGTTCCTGCCTAGTGGTCTATTGGTCTCTTAAGCATTACCATGCATAGATGCAATTCTGTTTCACACCAGCACTGCACTTCTACTTGTTTTTTCAAGCGATTTAACTACGTACCTGCTTGCATGGCTGAAAAGAATTTCTCTAACTATATGCCAGAGAGTAAAATCAACTTGATGTATGGTAAAAAAACCACAGCTCCAGAATTACATATAACTGAGGCAAAATAACTTCCTCAAGATTCTCTAGAACATCATATCAGAGCTTGAGCTAAAACTCAGGTCACTTTGGCTGCACTTCCCTCTATGTACTTCCCAGTATTTCTCTACAGGTAACTGTGTCCCTGAGTACAAGGTGGTTTCATAACCAGCAGTCCCAACCAAACAGTGGGGCTGCATGCTATTGAAAACATGGTTGCAACCTAAAGTAGGTCCTGGACCATAGTTCATATCCACTCCCACTGCTGGAATAATTCACGGGATTTGAAGTTCATTCATTGCCGCTGTCTGCCCAAAGCATGCCTTCAGTGCAGATGGAGACCCAGTTGGGAGCTGTCTAGGTGCCACTTGCTGTTGGCTCATGCAGCTGTGGTGCAATCAGATGCCTGGGGGATGTGTGTGTTTGTAGGCTGAAATCACACAGCTGGCTGTGATGCATGTGTCCAGCCACTGACTGAAAAAGGAGCCACTGTATATAAACCTTTTATTCTGTCAAGGTAAACCAGGAATGTTGTACATTGCTGAGCTAAACCAAAGGATAGTTCTTCCCTAAGGGTCACTTTCTTGAAATACATACAAGCAAATATGTTTTTACTGCATTTTGCAGTCTGGGAAAGAATGGTTGCTGTGGAAATTATTAGCAGAGTAAGAGAATACCAGTTTAGTAAAACACAAACGCAGAAATGGACAATGTTACTCTGCAAAGGATGAGGGGAAGGGAAAACATAGGGGAGCTCACAAGGTGTGTTTACTTCAGTAGATGTGAAGTTGTCAGATCTCCTGTTAAATAGATGTTTCAGGTGGGGGGAGAAGAGCAAAATAAACAGCCTGGTAGTCTGACCATGAAGCCCCTGTGATGTTTGATGCTCATACTGCTGTGTCCCAGTAAGTAGAGCCACCACTGTACAATCAAATGGAGTGGCCTCAGTGATATGAAAGACACAATTTGATGTAATAAAGAGCAATGTTTGTAAATTTGTGTGCAACTGCATGTGCTCATTGACTTACTAATGAATTGTTGGCAGAAAGAAGCTCTCATCTTTGTGCAAGTTGACATCCCCATATCTTTCTGTGCCATGACCTTAGCTATATCATTTTTCACATCACTAAAAGATGTACAGTAATAAAAAGAGCAGATGTCTTTGGACAGCTGCAACATCATTAGTGGCATAAATTGCTTTTGTGTGATGCTCTTGCATATTGCTACTACCTCAGGTTAAAGGAAAGGAATCTAACACTCATAAAGCTACATTTGGGTACTGATATACGGGAAGATCTATTTATTTTAGGTAATTATTTCTTTATGAGCATTTGAAATGAGTGGAGAACCACTATTTGAACAGGTCATATACAAAGTAACAGAGAAAAACCTCCAATTACTTGTAACATACCTTTGCCCTGGCGCTGTGGAGAGAGAATTTATGTACTCACTCTTGAAAATATAAAGCAATATTTTTTTGCTTAGCTCCTCTAATTTGACTTTTTCACCCCATGTGTGCAGAAAAAGGTCAATGCCAGTCTCGAGCCTTCGGTGACAGATGAGTCTTGAACTACAGCCAAGAGCTAGTACAGATATCCAGATATTCTTCTTGTAATGAGATCTCCATTTACATGTGAATACCACAAGAATTCCTTATTCCCTGATCAAGAAATGCAGACAGTAGTGGGAGTCTAAGGCGCCCATGGTCTCTGATACCTGCTAGTGACCTGGAGCTTGAGAGCCTGAGATGTGTGCAGAAACCAAAGCAGTTTCAACACCCTTTAAAGCACACCTCTGCACTAAGGGACATTTAGGGCAGACAGACTAAGGCACACAAGTGGTGGTGTTTATCTGCAGGAGCCTTCTGTCTAGGCACTGGATGAAGACAAGCTGTCAAGCATGTTGATAGCTAAATATTTATAAGTCAAGATGAGAGAGACTGAAAAGAAATGGAGTGAAAACAACACCCTCTTCCTCCAGGGTTGCCTTGCTTCCTCTCTGTCTCAGAAAGAAACAAGTTCAATCTGAAAACATTTTAAAGTAGAAAAAGGCCTGAAGTTTGCATTAGAACACCACATCTAGATTAAACACTTTACCTCCAAAGCAGACAGACGTTACTTTCTGCATCCAGGTCTAAACTTCTCCCAAATTTGGATTTGATTTAAAGCAGAGAAAAGTTCAGGGCAGGAACTTGGATCTAAAACCAAGAATCCATCTAGTGACTTGGTCTTTGTACCTTTAAAAATTGAGGAAGAGACCTGAGCTGAGTGGTAATGGTGCAATGGGATCCTCTTCCACCATGTTCTTTTTCTCCATTTCATCTTTTGAACTTTACCTGGTAAATCTTGAATTGTACAACAGAGAAGAAAGAAATTCTCCTTCATGTTAACACCTAGTTAAACACTACTTATTGTAATTGCTTGGCAGTAGACCAAAGTATCTCCCTTAAAGTAATAATTTGTGTTAATAGTACTATGCTAGCTGTTGCTATTCAATATCTAAACACCACTTCGGGTATTTGAGATGGTTCAAGTAGCTTATCACAGTTTCAGCAGCCCTGCAGAGCCCTTCTGAAGCATTGCTTTCTCTGCTCTGAATACTCACCAACTAAAATCTAGGGTTGCCAAGCTGAAGGGAGCAGTTGCAGCATTGCTCTTCCAGTGTAAGCACACACACTGTAATCCTGGGTTTGCCAGGTTCATGTCGTGTGCATGTACACTCACAATTTGTGTTCAGCCAACATGTGCTTAACACATGGATGAGGATCTGTGTTGGCAAAGCCTGAGATTATCAGCATTCAAGATGATAGCAGTCCAGCTCTTCCACGAATCATATCATTATCTAGGAGAGGGCTCTGCCCAGGGTACAACTAAATTACAGTTTCTGGGCTTAATGGAGCTAAAGCTGGACCCAGACCTTTTGTAAAATATGCGAGGTACACTCATGCTATCAACAGAGCTGGGTCTCATCAGATGCTGCATCCAAAATGTTGTGGGTCAGATAATTAACAGACCAACTGATTAATCCCTCAAGAACTTAAAACAGTAGCCAGGTTTCAAAACAGGTGTGCACATCAAGGAGCAACAGGAACTGCTTACTCCTGAGCTTTCCTGAGAATTATGTTCTTAAACACTACAAGTTCCCTTGAATATTTCTCCACCAGTAATTGTGTTGCAAACACAACCCAAGGAAACATGCTTTAGTACAAGATGTCTGTGTTTAATGATTTAGAAGGAGCTTAATGGAAATGCCTTTTCTTTTTGACTTGCCACAGAACATTCATTCCAATTCATCAACAAGTGTCAAGTGCCTAGATATTAGATACCCAAAGGAACTGCATTGCGGTGCTTCTAACTAATTTTTCTTGAAATATACTAAATTTGTTAATTAACCATAGTGGGTTTTTCTCCTACTTTGAGTCAACTCCTTGCTCCTAGAATAAGCTGCTCTTTAGTGATTCTGAAGATTCTCAAAAATTTAAGAAGCATTTCTGCTAAGATCTGAAATACATGAGTGCAAGCTGCCTCAAACCCAAAGTGCATTCTCGCTTTCCTCAGACACTTTGCAAAAATTTCCACTTTCTACTGTGTCATCAAGCAGTGATCCTATCTCTTCACTGAAAAATAGGTGATTTTGCCTGTGAGGATATATATTTTTGCAACTGAAATAAAAATGCAAAAGTAGTTCTTAAAAATATCTCTGTCAAAAATGACTTTGTGAGTGTTAATATACATGAGGAGGGTATCAGAAACCTGAGCCAGACACATGCATCAAGGGGAAGCCTCACAGTTTTCCCCTGACTGACTTCAGCTGGCTTTAGATTGGAATAACTTGCTTCTCTATCAGGCAAAATGGAATCTCTCCACACAAAGGGCAAAGAGCTGCTTGTAGCTGTGCTTCTTTCCAATGCTTGTGGAAGCCTCTCTTTACTAGCCACTGATTCTACAGGGTCGTAATTTTAATAGAAACACATATTTATTCAACTATAGCACTTGCGCTTTCATGTCTGAACATATTTCCCTTTCCTCTTTCTAGTCAATATTTCATTCTAAACTATGCTATTAACAAGAGCAGAAAATCTAGCAGGTGCTCATTTTTTTCCCCTTTAATAATAGATGATATCTATTTCAAAAGATAAAGATATTTCCTTGCTCTGGGATGTGTTCTTTTCTTTCCAGATAAACCACTATTTTGCACATTACATTTGCTGCCTTCCAGAAACAGCAGATAACACCGAAGAGATTTAATTAATATGTACCACAGCACGACCTCAATGGATAGAACATCTACCCTAAAGGAGTAGAGCTGTAGGAGGTAATTAGAGCACACCATGACATTTATTACTAATGCTCTTCCATTGACATTTGCTGTTGACAGGCTGCATATAAAGTTTTCCTCTGTTTGCACTGCCTTACAATGATTTAGACCTTCCCACATACATTAGTGAGAATGCTTTGGCTGTTTACAGTAAATTAAAGCATAAGGGACAGAACAAATTCTTTGCCTTTTGAGAGCAACTAGCTAAACTCCTGCCAACTTTCTGGACCCACATTTCTTCTGCACTCAGTGCACTTTGAAGGGCTGCTGGCATGAAATAAATCCTTTGAGAAAGGGAGAAGTCCCATGTTCCTGTCCCTATTCTCTTCTGCTGTGTAGATTTAAGAAAACAGTAACTGTTGAGTGTAAAATGGATAAATAGAGTGCCAAAGAATCAGGATCAAGAACCCGCTTCTTCCAATCCCTCTCCAGGCCTACAAAAACACTTTGTTACTCAGTTGCATTACAGAGTATTTTACTAGCATATACAGTCAGATAATTAAATGATGCTTTCAGGGTTTAAAACATATCTCAGAATTAGTAAAATTTGGTAAAAAGCACACAAGTGGAGGGCAAACTCTACCGATGTCAGTAGAACTGTCTAGAAACACTGTAAAACCCCTGGTAGACTGAAGCTGGAAGAATTTATTTTGTAAAAATTATTTTCAACTGGGCTGAAGCAGCTTGATTTATTCAGCTAATTTAATTCAAAAATTTGTTTTCCCCTTCCCTCTTGCAGCACACTAAACTTACAAAGAAAAAAAGCTGCTTTGTTTTAATGAACATGCCCTGGAGTGGCCTGCTCTCACCAGTAGACAGTTATACCTGTTGGAGGACAACTCTGTCACCCAAAGACAGACTGAAAATTTGAATTCATTATAGTGAGTTATGAGGAAAGAAAAGTGGGTACTTGTAACACTGGAGACAGCACAGGTCAAGAATACCTCAGAAATGACAGGAATTAATCACTACCATGAATAGCATCTCATGCATACAACACCACAGCCTATTCTTGCAAAATCTTCCACAGGTAGGGAGTGGTTTATGTTATTGACTAATGGGAATGTAATGAGAGTTGTTACATCCCCCTTAAATTATATTCTATCTCAGAATATAACCTATTCATGTTTCCAATTTAGTGGATAAAGAAGATTTAGCAGCCTCATTCCCACATAATATTTATGTCTTTGAGAACATTATGGATGTTTTGTTTGAATAATTTCCTAGAATCCCAGTGATTTCAAAAATACACTAATAGAAAGCAAGCAAGGAGAGTACACACAAGAACATTGCAATTAAAGATTATTTACTAGCAGTGAAAAAAAGCAAACAATATCTGATAAAAATCAAAATAAAGCCATGTTTCTGCTTAGGCACTTGCCAGTTTTTAACATGAAAGGAAAAAAAAAAAATGCATTAAATTTCTTGGCACAAAAATCTGCTATGATTTGACCAGGGCTTATTGCATTAATCACATTGACCTCATCATCTCTCTGTGCACTGCTCACTGCCCACCCTGTAGTACTCTCCCACTATTTCTTATCTTACACTAAATTTACAGGCTTTGGGTCTGGGATTGTTTCTCCTTTTCTGGTTACACAAGACCTTATTCCCAGAGCAGAGAAATGACAAGTGTAACCACCAACCAATTAAGATTAATTTTACTTTTGGTTATAATGAGAGAAAATTAACTACTGTGCCTATAGTGCTATTTGAGAAGGTTTTTGTGTTTGTTTTTAAAAACACAAAAGATTCAAAAAACTGAAATCTCAATTCTTAGTGCAGAAAAGAGTTGCCTACAACTTACTGTGCTCATCCCCACGCCCTGAAGTGATTGACTGCTATGAAAGATGTCCAATAGACAGAGGGCTTGTGAGAGCTGGGAGACCTGGGAAATTCAGGTAATTGAATTAGAGAGGCTGAATGAGGCTTATTAGCTTGGGCACAGCCTTAGTCCAAAACTCATTTGTCTCCAGCCAGGTCAGAAAAAAGGCGGAGTGAACTCAAGTCTTCCAGCACATATTCATGTCAATGTGCTTTCCTCATTTCCCTGTGACAAATGGCTGTACACAGAGCTGCTCCTTTCCTGTAGCCAGGCATGGCCACAGACAGTTAAAGCAGTCCTTTTAACATGCAAAAATGGTATTCTGACATGATTGATCTTCTGCATTTTTTATACTCATTTGCTCTACACGCCAGTCCAACGTGGCACATGAAATATGGGAAGTTTCAATTCAGAAACTGTGCACTGCCAAATGGTTAAATGCTACGCAGTGGGTGGCTATGCAGACATTCCTAATTGTAAAACATTAAACACTCATTGACGCCATAATATGAAATCACCAAAAATCCAAATGCTGCATTTTGAGCATATTCATTTGTTATTCAGTGACACTCCTACAGCAGTCAAAACACAGCAAAAGCAGCGATTTTCCTAGGTTTCTTAAAACAGTATGTGAAGAATAGAGTCATTACTCCTCTCCCCCAACTAATAATATTTTTGAAGGACTTTGCTTTAGCTGTATACGCACAATGTATTCCAAGAACCTTAGGACCATAAATATTGCTGTCTATGCATTGAAAGGAGAGGGAGAAAAGCAGGGTCTAGCTGCTATGAAAAAATTAAAATTGTATCCTGAACATATTCCCCTCATCACATTTGGTCTGAAAAAATGGTCACACAAGCACTTCCCAAGAGTTTAACTCTGTAAGAGCTTGGCAATGTATTGTAATAAAAAAAAGACATCTTATTAAAAATCATATTTGAGTAAAACATTATAAGCCCTTGTAATAAGTCCTTGGTGGACTATTTTGCAATCCCTTCACATACATATGTATATAGCGACCTTTCCTTCCCAAATTTTAGCTCCTTTATTTTAGACTATGAATTAATTTCACAATTCATGTATAAAATTACTACCAAAAATAAAGAATCTGTAGGAAGTGGGAAATACTTTGAGTATTCCTAAACTGGTTTCTGTTTGGACTGTTGTCCTCCAATTTTGTCAGAAAGATCTGCAATGTTAAAAGACTTGCAAAAGCCAAAGCTCTATGGGAATACTCAGTCAAGTTGAATTACCTGAAACTTTAAAGACAACATACATAACTTACAGCATGTTAAACCCAGGTGGTTAACATCCTGCTTTCAAAAAAGTGGTAACTCTACGAACACGACACTACTGCAATCATTTTCTAAGGGAGCCCATGTGGAAATGTGGATTGAATGCTGAGCAATTTGGAAAAACTGAAACTCTACTCCTACCCCTGCTTCAGTGAAATTATTTTGAGATTTTATCTCTATGATTTGTTACATTCATCTTAAAAAACCAAGTGCACACACACCCACACACCACAAAATGTCATTTTATGCCTTTTACATGAGGGAAAAAGATGTGGATTTCCCTTCTGAATTAAGCGAACACTGTAGAAGCTAAGCGAAAGCAAGGAAGACATCACATATCCTATCTTGAATGAACTCTAAATGGCAAAAAACCCACCAACAAAACCACAAAACAGACCTCATGTCTCCAGTTTTTCACTTTTTTGCCAGCTTTCTCACTGAAGCTCTACGGGACCCTCAATATACTCCTCCAGAAAATACAAAGCTAATGTTTGTTCTGAAAATTCAGAATTGAGCTGATTATAGGTGGCTTGTCACGGTTTGTCCTTGTATTAGATTTCAACTAAATTCAATTACACAGTGTTCTCCTTGCTGCCATGAGATGAATGGCAGGATGAAGATGAATGAACACAACTGCTGAAACTGATTGATCCCAACATGCAGGCAGGTTGATTAAAGTGTCCAGAAGCAAAATGAGGAATAGTATTCATCTGTAACTACTGGTTGGGTCTTCAATTAAATGCTGTTTTCACCAAATGCCAAGCAACAGTCTGATTCCTGTTGGTTTTGCAAGAACATGAATGCAGCACCCAAACTGGAGTTTGATGAACTGAAATAAAACTTATTTTTACATCAGTCCATCTATAGCTTTCTTTTCAATGACTACTTAGCTGCTGCAAGCACGTACTTGGAAAAATTAAACAACTAAAAAGCATGTTAATAAAAGGTTAAGTTGAATTAGAAACATACTGATAGACATGTAACTCACAGGTGAACAGACAGGAGTTTGGTGACTGTTCCATATTTGCACAGCATTGCTTCCTTAACTCCCACGCTACAGTGGGGATATGTGAAAACAACCACACATTCCTGAGTGGTTTGCTGCCTCTGGAAATATTTCCTAGTCTGGAAATACTGCACCTTGGCACTATGGAGGCAGGCATTGATTAATGAGAAAAAAAATCAGATACCTTTTGCATGGTGTGGCAAGGGTTCCCATACTCACCCTGAGCCAAAGGTTGATAATTCAAATACATCTTGATCCCCAGGCAGATTTGATCAGACTCTGACAGCGCAGAAAGGTTGAAGAAAGGTGTCTGAGTACGTCTTCAAGGGACAGATATGTAAATCTCTACTCTACTCTTGCAAAAGAAGCATTTTCCATATGTAACCAAGGATTTGTTGTAGTTTTTAACCCAGGGATAATCCATTCTCAGATGCTTTTAAAAAGTGTATCTATTCAGTTGGAGTTGATGATCTTAAAGGTCTCTTCCAACCTTGATGATTCTATGATTTCACCTTGTTAGCTACACATTTGTCTCATGTCTTTCCAAAGCAGAGGCCAGATCCCAGCTGTCATCCTGGACTTTGAACTATTTTCTCTCAACCATCTGTGGTTTCTTCTGCAATGCTAACACTATGGTTTCTGGCACCATGTTGGCTTCTGAATCTGTGTCCAACTTCAAACTAATAAGTGTCCCTTTACTTTCAGGCTGACAGGTCATTTGTCTTGTCCTGGCACACCATCCCATTCTCTGAATAACCCTTGTAGTACTATCTTCTCCCTCAATCTATGCATTGCACTAATGCTTGCACAGAGCAAGGCCATCTGTGCAGGGCCTGAGCTCTCTCAAATCTTTCCAATACCAGATTTTGCTAGGTTTTGTTGACTTGGCTTAAGTAATTTCCCAGGATCTATTTTCTGCATTTCCCTTGCCTTCTGAAGTCTCTAACAAAGCCAGTCTTAACTGCTCATATCTGTGTTGCACTTTCAGAGATAAACTCTTGCCAAGTTAACTGAGATCTTTTCAACCCTTCAAATGCTTCAGAGGCTGTCTTTCTCTTAACTTGTGTTTGCTCTCTGCAGTGAGATGGTAAAGTGCAGCTGAAGTGTTCTCTCACACTACGGACTTCCAAAGAATTTTAGCAGTAGTAATGCACCTTAGTGCATTCCTTCCACTGCCAACATCATTTGCTGTAGAGAAATCACTGAGAGCCAAAGACTCTAAGAAAGAATTTCTTCAATGCATGGCTCTGCATCACATAAGAACATTCAGAAGACAGCAAGTGGTCCCAAACAGCTCCTGGGCAAGTTTATAATCGAAAGACATAGTTCATTGCAAGATACCTTGTGACAGAATCCATGGACTAACTCTGCAAACTTTGGATTTAGCTAATGAAAATAGAGCTGGTTGGAATAAATTGCACTAAAAACAGTTTATAGCCAATGTCACTGTGATTTTTATGTATTGTGCATGATTAACACAAGATGTAATAAAGTATCATATCCTTAACACAAAAGATGCCATATCCATACTAATGAAGAAGTAAAACTCTTGGTTAGAGTGAACTTAAAAAAAAATAAAAACAAGTCCCAGTCTTGATGAATTGCAAGGAACTAGGTATGAAACAGAACAAATGTAGATATAGTCCAATTTCGCACTTGTGCAGGGGCACTGTCCTCTCCCTTCCATTTCATGCACCTGTAAGACAACATGGTGTCTGCTCATTTCCAAAACTCTAATTCTGCCCCTGCAAATAAAGAAATCACTCATAAAACAAAAGAGGCAAGTGCTCATTCACATGGAATAAGTCCACTGATTTCCCTAATATGCTCTGACTGATGAAATAAAACACAGCATTAACAAAAATTATGTGTAAGTCAAACCACATTATCTATGAAAAGAAACATTGCATATGTTTCACCCCAGTTAGGGATTCTTTCCTGTACTTGGGCAGTGCTAAGAAGGCTATGGTCATAAGACTAGGAAGCTTTTGCAAGAAGCATGCCATAAAAACACTAGGATCAACCCCCGAAACCACTATAATCAGTGGCAGTGCTGCCACCAATGTCAGAGTCAGGATCATCACCCACAGGTCTTGATGAAGTGCAAACTGTTTTCCACATCCACCATCTGAGGCCTGAAGCAAGAAACAAACACTAGTGACACAGAAATGGCTACATATGGTGTTGAAAGAAATAATTAGTGACTGTGCAGCGAACACCCACAGAGCAGATGCAAGATGATATTGGATACAGCAGGCATCAGTTAGGTGCAAATGGTGACAGCTGGGGACTTTGTGCACGATGAGACAGCGGCACATGAGGATCTGGCCTCCTGGAGACCACGACAACAGGACACAT
Organism: Pseudopipra pipra; assembly: GCF_036250125.1. Lineage (NCBI taxonomy): Eukaryota > Metazoa > Chordata > Aves > Passeriformes > Pipridae > Pseudopipra > Pseudopipra pipra. Next base: position 20,226,007 of record NC_087552.1, on the reverse strand, counting down.
GCAGAGCACTTTGCTATTCACACGAGATGTAATGTGAGGGTGCCCCTTGTTTTACAGTTGAAAGGATTGGCTTAGGGCCAACCAGGAAAATCAGATGCATGAAAAAATGATGGCCAGTCTTCTGAGAAACTGCTAATGGGTGCCTGACCTTGTTCTGGGATGAGGAAGAGAAGCTAGGGCATCCCCCTCTCTCATTTCAATCAGTGCTTGCACTTGAGCCTTCAGGAGAAGCTACCTGAAAAAGCAGTTTGAGATGACAGTAAAGCTAAACAGGGGAACATTAAATATGCAGGTGATATTTTGCTGATGCAGTAAGATCCTTCAGTCTCACTTCACTCCTTTATTGGGTCTTAAAGCACAGACTTGCCATATCTTTGGCTTTAAGATGAAGCAGAAGGAAAATACATTTTAACTGTGTGAATACTCTTTTCAAAGAGGACTGAAAGTCAACACATCCTTCACATTCTAGCATTTACATCAACTCTGGGTGAGTCAAACTAATAAATGTGTTATATCAGTTAGGCAGATTAATTTTTTCTTTTAAAGGATAAATTGAGTCACCAAAACTTTTCATTATGGAGTAGATAAAGCTTTGTCAAAATAGTTAGCTGGATCTGTATTGGTTTGCTCTGGAGATACCCAAGATATATCTTTGCAATCATGATTCAGTTTCTGAAAGTGATCTTTTGGGAAAAGATGAAAGTTGCAATATCCTTATATATCATGAATTATAGAGCTCTCTCTAAAAAATGGGACTGGCATTGTTTCCAAATCTGTGACTGCATGCAATGAACACAGTCCTTTAGAAAATACATTTACACAGTCAGTTGTTAGAGTCTTATGTAGGCAGAACTGAAGCACACCCACCTGGGTACATCTGCCCTGTAGCACAGCAGTAGCATGAGGGCAACAGCAGCTATGAAGGCTCTCACATAACACAAGTAAACAAACACTAAATACAAAACTTCCAGTTCAAATTGGTCTGTTTTTTTCAACACAGCCCCCACTGAAATACACACAGAGGGAAGTTATAATGCTGGGATCAATGAGATGAAAAGATGATGTACGAGAGAGAATTTGTATACTTTGAGTCCGAGGAATTGATCGGCTTTCAAGAGCTGGAAAATATCAGTTAATAAGTTTAACTTGCTGAACAAATATTTCCAGAGAGGCAGATGTAGAAGAAATATCTATGGATTAGACAGCCTGTCATATCGATAGGTCAAATACAGCTATACTTGGAAAAGTTTTACCTGGTTGAGAGGCTGATTACAGTTTTCTGACAGCTAGCATATTAACAGAAAGCTTGGGGTTGATCTCTCTGAATTTAGGACAAAAGTTTAGCCCAAGTCAGAAGTTTGTGACCACATTTTAAAATGCAGCTATTGAATTTTCCCTTCAAAATGACATTTTCTATTTTTTGTCCCCAAATCTGACAGTTACAATTTCACTTAGAATGAAAGAAACTATTTCTGACCTGCTAAGAAAACAAAACATTGACTTAGAAATTGCAGATAATTCTTTATGAAATTTGCATTTTTTAGCAAATACTCAATTCCCCACACACACACACAACACCAAGAAGAAAATTTCTTTCACAGAATAATAATTGAAATATTTTATTCAAATATGTCTCTGGGGAAAAATTAAAACCCCAAGACTTTATGGAAAATGAAGCCCAAAGCATTTCATCCTGTGAAGACCTAGTTAAAAAAAATAAATCTCATGGTTGTCAGTACTGCTGAATTTTGAACCCCAACACTGAGTAACCAACATTTACTATAAAAAACTTGCATAGATCTGCCACAGCAGTAATACTAGCTAAATACACTATTAAATGCTGAATCTAATGAATTACATTCTAGCAAAATGTCAAAGGTCAACTAAAAAATTTCCATATCCATTCAGTTTGGCAGAAGAGATAATTAAATAATTTCCTCTATAGGTACAATGTATAAGCGAAAAATAATATTGACAGGTGTCTGAATGTCACATGTATAGTATATTTCCTTCAGTTTTTGTGTAACAGATAACAGCTGCGTTTTCACACATTAAATTATTTGTTCTTACAGAGAATAGTGTGAAATTTTATTCACCATTCCTCAGCCATTAGGAAAAAATGAAAAGATTATATACCAAATTATGCAAATTGACATTGCTGATCTTTTAAAATATTGCTGGAGATTTTTGAGATCTATTACCAGGATAACCTCTGTACATCAGAAAAGCGCCGCAGTGCTGGCTATCTCATTTCCATTTTATAGCCTGTGTTACAGACATAGGTACATTATATTTCAGAGATATATAGCAAGGAGGCTTATAATTTATCCTTATCTTTAGAATATGAAGTAGGGTTTTAGAGACTCCTGCTTAGGGCTATTCTGCAATGCAACTTTGATAAAATTGACAACCTATTTTTTTAGTCAAAGATTTATAGGACACATGACTGCTTCAAATTTGCTTTTCAACCAGGAAGAGTATCTCATGTATAAGGGTCCCCCAGTAGATTTTGGGTGCAAGTACTACTACTGAAAGGGAAGGAAAATGCTTTTCATGGACATAAATTGATTTTTATTACCTAGGTGAACTTCTCAGTCCCTGGGACTGGTCAGCATAGGACCAGGGTATCCAGCCCCCTCCCTCCCCCCCAACTAAATTATGGGCAAAGAAACTCAAGGGAAGGAATGTGCTCACTATGAGCAAACAAGACCTGCAGGGCCATGAGTTGCTCTAAATTAAAAATATTTGATGTCACAGAAAATGGAACCACTACATTATACATTACCCTAAACCTTAAGGGCTCTAAGAGAGAGAACACTGCCTCTGTCCACTATCCACAGTGACCCTATTCTTCTGGGGCACATCTCCCTTAGGCTAGCTCAGTTCTGCAGCTAGACCCTCTGTATTCCTCCAAGTAAATTACTGGAAAGTGGAGAACCTGATTGCCTGAAATCCTCTGACATATTCCTGATACAGCGCCCATGTGGGAGATAACTGGGCACTCAGGTGCAAGCACAGTCCTGCAATTTATGTCCAATACAACTGTACCTGCTCAACAAGAGTGTTATGATGATTAATTAATTCATCTTCGCAAAGCACTTTGAAAGATTAAAACCTGCAATTAAAGTGCTTGGCTTGTACAAAGCTGAGACAACAAAATACTTTGGAAGAAAACAATAACTGATAACTTTGAATATTAGTGCTGCCACTTAGAAATAATGCACAGACAGTAGTAAATTAATGAACTGGGTTTTAATGAACGCTATAACCTGAAGGGATGGAAAAATTGCAAAGAGGTGCTAAAATATTCTGAATTGCTTAACAACTGTGGATAATATCCAGAGGCTATACCTGGGTATAAACAAAGAATGAGGTAGTGGTTTTTTATGCTATTACCAAGTCTCAGAAAGTTTTTAGAAAGTCACTTATCTTTCTGGTATCTAAACATCGAAGAAAGTTAAATTGTAAAGCAGATACTATGCTCTCTGTCATGAAAAATTGTGACATAGTGGAAAAATCTGCTCTGCCTAGGAATTGTGTTGAAATAATCGATGTAACTTCAGTTTCATGCTCTAGACCCTGATCAGCGCACAGCACAGAAAAAGCCATCTTTTCATCTGCTAGCAGTAATGCAACTCCTGCTCTTTAATTTGTACTTGGAAAGACAACAGGTTTATTCTCTTCAGGAAGAAAAATTCTCTAGAGAGAAAGGGCTCTTGAGTAATTTGTTTTCCTAGCAATGTTTTTATGTTTTGCAGCACAGGTTGGTATTGTGAACCTTGAATGCAACTGCAAATATATGTGCAAATATACTCTGACAGTGTTTTTCTTCATTCCTTCTTGCAAAAGAATGCAGAAATTGCATACCTCTAAGATTAAGGGAAACTCAGCACTGAAATGAGCAGCACTGACTTGTCTTGCATATCTTGTTTCTCAGGGTACCCAGTTTCAGCCAGGCTTGTGTGTAGGTATGACTCAGCGTTAGATAATTTGAAATTCATCCAAGGTAACTCTGAATAAACTTGTTATACCTCGCATTACACTATGGTATTGCTTACATTTTGGGTTGGATCCTTCACTGCTGTCAACTAGACTGGTGTTATGAAAACAAAAGAAAACTGTGCAACTAAAGCAATGGGGAATCCAGAAGCAGGTGAACAGCAGTAGAGGGAATAATATAAGTGGCAGAAGTAGCATTGGTCCTCTGAAATGCCCATACCACGCTAACGACAGAATACACACCAATAGAAAAGTTGAGCCTGGAAAGCTGTGCAGTCACATTTCACAATGAAATGGACCTGAACCACAGGTAAATAGCACTGTTCAAAGTTATAAATATTATAAAATTGTTACACATATATTCCATTATGTGAGACAATGTTTTCACATTTCTCTATATGTGATTATTAGTTGTTTATAATGCACAAATCATCTATAGTATATGGGATCCAAGAATTGCTTAACACCAGAGCATTCACTGACTGATTTTATAGCCCAAATTTATTGTTTTATATTTGGCTGTCAGATTTATATGGACATGCATTGGACTACAATCATATATCAGCTAGAGCTGAGGAATCATAGTTGCTTCTTTTACTTAATTAATCAGAGATAGAGATTATATTTCTCCAGGGATTGCAGGAGCAGCTACCACTATCTCATTAGTGTCTCCAAGGCTTTCTACAGCCTGACTATTCCTGGCTACTCTACGAATGTATATGGGCTGTCTATGCCAGCAAGTCCCAGTTTTGCCCAATGACTGTACCATTGCCTGCTCTTACACAGGAACACAGGTATGGATGGAGCCTACCCCACTCACCTATCTCAGCATCGGAATTTCAGCTCCAGGAAAGCATCAAAACCAAACACCTCCATGGCTGTAATGCAAGCAGTCTCCAGTAAATACTCTCCCAAGAGATTTGCTTGCCTGTTACCTTCCCCATCACCCTCTTGGTTGAACCACAGTCTCATGGCCAGCATTTCCACTCCTCTTCCAAAATAGTATGCACACTTTCACAGCAAAGCAGGAAATCTTGAACCAGAGTTTCAACTTCCTGCTAGTTTCCTCAAAGCTCCATTGATTCTACAGGGTGTTGTCATCCAGCAAAGATGCCAATAACTGCATTGCCGCACTCAATTCAAAGCTTATTTCAGAACAGCTGCACATCCTTCACATTTTTATTGACACAGCTATCACAGGCTAGTAAAGTTTCATTAGCTGTACTTAAAGACATTATTATCATGTTGTGTGTTTATATTATACGGAAATAAATCTGAAAAGAATCATTTTCATCCATAAATGCATAGCCATTTAGACATGGGTATGCAAGTATGCAATATATCGTATGAAATGTAAACTTCCCTACACTTTCGTCATTATAAGATACCATAGGGACCATTCTTACCTTAGGGATGAATTGCTTCTTCATTCTTAATCATTCCTTGGTTATATTTGAAAATACCAAGAAGTCATCAGTGATAACAGCTTCTGATTTGCATACCTGAATGCCTAACAAAAGTCCTCAGATGTGCAGGAATTTGCACTATTCCTGCACTTAATTCAGAATCTGAATGAACTGCCAACATTCAAAATATCCCCTAAAGTATATATTTCTGTAAATATATTTCATTTAATCAATTAAAACAGAACATGTTTAAAAATATAATATTATAATTTCTCATCTAAATTTCAAAGCAAAAAATCAAAAAGCTATCTTTTAATGAGGTAAAAAGCTACTTCACTTTGATTTCTTTTATAAATGGAGTGTGATTGAAGTCTGTATGTTCCACAAAATGTTTTGATCTTGTTGAATAAGCAATTTCTGTCAGAAAATTGTATTTTCATCATTTCTTGGAGAAATTGGTATTGCTTTATTAACTTCAGTGATTTACAGCAAGTGAAGACCTGACTTGTAACAGCAGCAATATTTGCTGGTATCTAGTGGACACTTTTAAATTGAAAAGGTACTGTACAATAACAGAGCATGCATTTTGGAAAGATTGAGAATGGTGGATGGTCTCAGAGTGGCATATCATTCTGCTACATTGTGGTCCTTTGTATTCACTTGCCTGTCTTCATATTTGTGTCTTGTTATTGGATCAAAAGAAACATTTTAATTCTTTCTCTGTGTATATGTAAGTACATGTCATGTAGCTTTGGTGTCATTAGGACTAGCAATAATGAATAGCTCTGTCAGTCCTATTTAAGACCTAAAACCAAGTTTGAGCTGCTTCAGTAGGATTTTTATTTCGATGGGTTGGAAATGAGTTGCTTGGCAATTATTAAAAACCATTTCTATGGAAGCATAACCCCTAACAGGCATAGGAAAAAGAGGGAGAAATAAATTAAAAAAATATAAATCAAAACCTCCATAACTCATTTGTACCTAAGTTGCACCATTTCAAACAGGGATAACCCTCATCTAGGGGTAAACAGAAGCAGGTAACCCCATTCTTAGAGTAAGATGCTTTTATGCTTATTCCCCATGAGGTTTGTTTTAGGACAGTTGTTTCATGAACAGCCTGAATGAATCAATAGTGACAAAAACTTACCACTGAGGACCATATTGAACTAGTAGGGACATTATCGACATTGTAAAACGACATTTGAGTCCAAAAATGATCCTGACAAATTAGACACAGGTGGAAAAAAAAAAAAAGGAGCGGCTAGGCAAAATTCAGAAGGGAACACCATGAATAATTCAAGTCTAGAAAACAGAACCTACCAACAAGACAGAATAAGTTTAGGCTACAACCTAAAAGGAAGGGACTTGAGGGGAAGTATAATAGCATTAGATGTAAAACATCCAAATGTTAAACATGCCAAGGGCATTGGAATAATCTATCTTCCTTGTTCTTAAAGGTGCAGAGAAGTCATGGGAGTAAGCTGCAGCAAAACAGTTTCAGGATAAATATAGGAAAATATTTCTACATGATTCTACAAAAAAGCTGGCTGGGAAAGGTGAATAATCCTCACTGCTGAAGGCCATGAACAGAAGGATAGAAAAATATCCTCTGTCACAAACTGCATATCCCAGATCTCTTTCAGTGCCGGGTGATTTCACTCTGCCAAACTTGGCAGCTCTCTGAACCATAACTGATCCCACTGACCTCACTGCAACCGGCCTACCAAAACATGGAAACTTCTCTAACAGCATGGGAAGGTACAACAGCAGTTCCAATAATATTCACAGGGCTGTAGATGTGTAAAGAAGAGGATCTTTACCACAAAGTATGTGCAAGAGAGTGAATTCCTATGCGAAAGTAAATTATACAGGACCAGTTTATACAACTTTACCCCAAGGGAGATATTTTTTTTGTTTTAGAATGAAATACAGCATCACAGGAATCAAAACTGAACATTATTTAGAAGACAAGATATAATCTTGTAAAGATGATCACAAATCCAAAGGCTGCATTGACACGGAAATAACACAGTAATAATAAATTTGATTGAGAGCAGATTACAGGATATTTCAATGACATATCTTTGAAATACATCAATGTTGTATTGCCAAGGCAGATATTTGAACAAAATGCCCAGAAGACTACCAGTTTCACTCCTTTGACTTGAGAAGTTCCTCAGCATTCAGTAAGAAAGCTTATAAGGAAAATAAGCATGATTTCCTCATGAGAAAAAAATAATTTTTTTTCCAGTTACAACCTTTCCTAGGAATTAGTGTGGAGACTGAAGCTTTCACATCTACTCTCCACCTAAAAGTCATTTTTCCTCTTTTTTAACTGGAAGGAAATCTGCTCAATTTTTACCAAGTTACTAACGAGAAAGAACTAACTACCTCTGCACTAGGATTATTTTTGATTTTGAACTCTGATTAAGGAAAAAGAAACAATAAACAACCAACCAATAAACAACTACAACCACTCTTGTCTTGCTCAGGTTGTTTCAACAACTGAGAAACTTTAACCCCTGAGAAAAAGTAATTTCACTCAGTAGATGGAAAGCAAAATCTTATTTTATTACTACATAGAACTCAGTTTGAATTAACAAACTTACACGCCAAATTGGTAAGGTCAAATACACATGAAGCAGAGTACACGATTCCTCCTGTAGTATGAAGCAAAGCCCTTCTTTCCTCTCATTCTGATACTTATTCCCCAGCTCCTGCCAATGCTCTTGCTATGGGAAACAGTCCACACAAAGAAGTCCAGGCCTTAATCTCTGAAACAGGGGCAATTCAAGGTAATTCAATGTGCCATTAACATTGATTAAATAATTGGCAGAGTGAAAAACTGTCAGCTCCAGTGTGAAGTAGTTGCTCCATATTGGCAAACACAGCATGAGCAAGTCACTTCAGCAGTGCTGACAGTGTCTCTGTGAAATACAAACCTCAGTGCAGTACAGGTCCTTACCCTCGTAATAGAGATCTAGCCCAATGGAAGTGAAAGCATACATAGAGGAAAACAAAAAGAAAGCAAGCAGGTATGTCTCTAACATAGTCATACTAATAGAGAGACAAACGCTGATAAAGATTATACCTCGTGGCTCAAGAGAAAACGTATTCCCTGGATTATATTGTGGTGATTTATTATAGATGGGCTACAGTGATTCATTTCACTGAAGTAATTAAATTTCTGTTGACACAAAAATCTCATAACTCAAGAGGTTCAGCAATCCCTTGAGTTATTTTCAAGAGAAAATGAAATTAAGGTATGTTGGATATAGACAGAATGAACAGATCAGGCTCATAAAAGTAAGCTAATCGAAAAATTCTGTGCTATAGACACTCATACACTCAACTAGCTCTGTAGCCACTTGATTATTCTAATGTCCTTCCTTTTATAGCTCATACCTGCATTAATTTATGGCCTATTGCACCAAAATGTCAACTGTAGCCAATGTAAAATTTTATAGTGGAATAAGAAAGCATGATTGCAATCCATGGCTTCAGGCTAAAACAGAGGTGTTACATCACCTGCTCTCCAAGGCAAAGATCACAAACTGAGAATAAACAAGCACTGAAATCTTAAAACTACTTTTACTGTTTCAATGCTGTTTTGTCTATTATATGTATTACAACATGTTCCTTCACAAAAACCAGTCTGCTGAAGTGCAATTGAGATTGTGGGTGTCTACTCGACCACGTTTTACCATTCAGGAAATCAAAGTACACCATGAGGGTTAGCATCCAAGAGCTACCCTGTTGTGTCCTCACTCAAAGGAAGAAGGACCTTACTCCACGAGTTTCTCAGCTTCCAATAATAAAGGTGTCCTGTGCAAAAAGTAGGCACTGGTTCCAAAGGGAAAGCAGAGCAACAGCTCCACAACTCTCACAAGAACTTCCTCACTAAAGAGACACAGCTCCACGTAACTAACAAACCTGCCACCCTCAGCCTGCCCCTCTTGCCAACCAACTCCATGAAGAATAACTTTTCCAGCAAGTTTTCCATATGGTCCAGGTTTCTTTCTGATGTTTGTCTTTGAAAGGACACAGCACAAGGTACTAACTTAGAATTCACAAAACTGCAGATCCAACCTAGGAAACTGTGTGCAACCCACTAACTTAACTGTGAATAGAGTTAACATGGAGATCGATGTGTCTGATACCCCCCTCTTCAACTACTGATCAAAGCCCACTAAACAACAGAAACTTTACATTTAACTTCAGTGGGTCTGTAACCACACTCAATTATGTGAGCTTAGCACAGCAAACTAAAACTGCCCGAGTTGGCTGCCTGCAGAGCCATTTCTAGTTTAAACACTAAAATTTAATGCAACATTGCTGTAAGATGACACCTTCTCTTTTTCTTTGGTTCATCTATGCACTGTTTTTCTCTCATATTAATAATTAAAAAAAAAAAGAGAGAGAGAGAGAGAAACAAAACCAGAATTCTATAAATGCGCTAACAAGTAGTTTATGGAAAATCATTAAAAAATCACTTCCAAATATTTTGAATTCTGGTCACCACTTCATGAGCTGATTTCTGTCTGGTATAAACTGGGATTAAAGTCAGGTCAGGTCTTCTAATTTACACATGTTGAAAATGTTTCCAACTGAGCTCTAAGCTTACCTGATATATATGAAAAAGAAAACAACCTGAATATTATAAATATCAAAGACTAACTGCTAAAAATCACCCCACTTAAGAGTATGTTTAAGGTATTCCTACCATTCCAGCCTCAGAATATAAATTCAAAACCCACAAAAATTCTCTTCCAAACCATCTCATGTCCTTTAACTCCAATGACAAGGCTGCAAGTTTGACTTCTCTAAAACACACAAAATTTGAAAAAAATCTCAAGGTAATCAGAAGGGAATGATTTTGATTCATGCTACACAAAAGCCAGAGTAAGTAAATCCACAGCTAATATAAATCCATAGTAACAGGAACAAATCTGATTTATCCTAGCTAACTAATAGTTTCATGGGTTTACTTTCCTTAAGAAAAAAAAAATTACATAGCAGTACTGCATAACTAATATGATCTTCTAGCTTGATTTGTTCCCTAATTAGTTTTCAGACTTACATAGTTGCCAGTCCTGAACGTCTTTATGTCTTCACTCTGCATTCTTAAATCATATTTAAGCTGAAGATGAGCTTTAGTACAAATCCTTCAAGTTGAATGCCCCACTTAAGGAAAAAAAAGAAATTTGATTCAGCTTTGACTTTTTCAAAAAGCTGCCCCTCAAAATTCAAAAGCCACAGTCCTCAAAATATTTTTTAAAAGCAAGCTCCTTTATGAGTTTCAGTTCAGAGCACTTTGAATATTTACAGACTCTACTTCATAAAAGAGCTCCAAAGACCTCTAGCAAATTAAAAAATGGGTCTTAAATCTATAGTTTAAAGTGTCTCCCTAAAATTATATGGGCTTTTGAGAAATACTGGTACCTAACAATGAGAAGCCAGATTAAATGTGACACCGATCTGGGCAATTAAAGCTCACTTTGACCCCTATCCAGCATGCAGTGCTTTCTCAGTCCTGACTTCATGTCTTGGCATAGGCTGTCCCCCTCAAATTAAGATATTGCTACAGGTAGCTAAACAGCAGAAAGTGACTTCTTGGCTATTCTAACAAAACAGGTCAAGGCCATCAGATCCCCAAAGTGTGAAAGAATGTGTCCATGTCCATGGTCTCTGTCAGGCTTCTGAAACACGAACAACTCACTGTGGGAGATATTCAAGATGCACTTGGTGGTACTTGAACCTTTCCTATTGTGCCCTGACAGTGTGTCAGGAATCCCACAGACTCAAGGAGGAAGAGACAGGCATAAGAAAAAGGAAAATTCATCCTACTCAAAATGGAAAGAGAACAAGGTATAAAGACTACATGCAAGGCTGTTCAAACATGATCAGCATTCATGTGCACTACAAAACTAAACCAAAGGGGAATGCATTTTGCCTGTGAGACTATGAATCTGTTTATTCCCTTGGTGCATTGAAGGGCTTGGGGAGGAACTCAAATAAATATTGCCCTTAATTAGGCAAATTTGATTCTTACTATAGAGCAATAGGAAAGAAACAAGATCAACCCCAAATCCAGCAGAACAAACAGCTTCAAACAAAGGACTGATGTACATGAATGGCTGCTTTCTCTTACTTATGCAAAATATTCCCGATATCCAAATGAAATTTAAACAAAAACTAAACAGTATGCTTCTCTAAGCCTTCAAAAAAAGACAAATATATTAAAAAAACCCCAACCTCCATAAAAGATTTGATCACAGTCTTTCCCAGTATCTGGCACAGTCTCAAAAGAATCCTTTTTACCTAAGCAGCCAGAGGCTACAACTTTTCTCATGCTTGAACATCCCTTTGCTGGTGGGAACTCAAATGCACCACTTACTGATACCTCTGGCAGAAGACTGTTTGTTCCAAGTGTTTTCTGAATCATCTATTTTGAGAAGAGTCCCAGTCCCTTTAAAATCCTTTTGCTGAAGTCTTTAAGGAACGCTTGAGTCAGACGTGCCTCTGTTCAGGGAGTGCCAAGAGCTGTCTCAGTTGATGCATTACCCTTACTATATTGCTCCTGCTGAGTGGCGAGCTGATTTCTCTCCCTGTGGCCTTCCCTACATCCACCCCATATCTATTTAACATATAAATTCACCCCACTGAAGGTCCTAGTCCTATTGTTTGCATCAAATTTACGAATTTAGAAGTCCCCAAGCAGTAGATTTGGGCCCTTTTGTTCACCCAATTCTGAGTTTTCTTGGCACATCAAAGGTTTGTATGCAAAGCCTACTGAATCAAACAGCCAGCAATCCATATCATTCAATTTGCCACACTGGATGAAAAAAAATGAAAACTGAAAAACTTATTCTTGCAAGAAACAGAAATCAAAGACCAGAAGAAAAACAAAGCTGAGCTCTGTCTCAAAAGGCATCCAGTCTCAAAAGACACTTGATCCCAAGAAAAGGAAGAAAAATATCACTGTTCAATGTAAAGAAGTTTCCCTAAACACGCAGCTCTCTTCTTATGGCTCTCTCAGTGAGAGGTGTACACAAATTTCTTCTCTACAGTGCCAGCATCGTTGCATGGAATCCAAGGCACAAACAGGTTAATGCTGTTTTCAGAAGGTTATTGTGCATTACCACAGCTGACTTCAACAATAACTTCTAAATGAAACGTAGATAAGCCCTCTTAATTCCAATTATCTTTTATTTTAAAGCTTAATTACAGTAGTACAAGACTGTCATGGAATGATAATTACAATTTATTTAAACATCGATAAATAAACATTAGGTTTTATTTTCCTACTGTGAAATGTATCTAACCTAATGGGCTGATAATTCCATTTAATTGTGTGCAAAGAAACTGGGTGATTTCTGTCAGGTATCATAACGTGACAATGACTACTTTATCACGAGATATTAACATTTTCTTAAATCAACTGTTCTTTTTATGAATCAGCAGTTCCACTCAGCTTTATTTAGTTCTCAATAAAAGAACAAAGGTCCACTTTGGGCCTTATCAGTAAAATTAAAGTAAATTAAATTATGGTAGAATTAAACTGTTCATGCATCATTCAGGCTTCAGGAGACATGTAGCCACAATACTGTGAAAGCCGTACCTTGAGACCTGAGGTACCAACATGGCATTAATCAGTCAAGTCCCTCAAGCTGTGCCCATTTACATTAGCTAAAATCTGACTTGCATATAGTTATGGCCTCAGCCCTGAATCAGGCAGATACTGGTCTCAGACACACTGCTGGAAATCAGGAGTTGGGTTTTAAAAATATTCCCAAGATGAGAATTGTCCTAAATGGGCCTTGTTTTCTAAACATCCCAATTGTATTCCAGCACTCCTTTACTGATTACTGAAATGAAATAAAATAAAAGAATCAGTGGCAGATATGACTGTTTAATACTTATAACCAGGTGCTGCAGACACTATGAAGGGCTCAGTTTAAGACTTCAGGGTATCATCAAAAGGTAACAGAACAGTTAGATCAAGCCCTTGGGCACTTTTATTTCCACTTCAGAAAAATTAATAAGAGAGACTTTCTCTGAATCCCACCTACCAGATGGTGTTTCTCCTTTTGTAAACACTCTTGGGTCTATTTCAGAATATGAAATAAAGACTTTTTAATAGGGAAGAGGTGGAGGGGTAGAAGACATGATAACATGGGTACTGAAACTAAGGATTCAAACAAAGGATATGAAACTTTGTTCTTCATTCAAAAGTTTCCCTGCAAATCTCCAAAGAATTTTAATAGCTTCAAGTCCATACATCCAGAGTCTCTGCATCCAAGGTAGCTGCATGTGGCATCCCACACCACATTAAATCATCTTTCTCAACCTTCCTAGAGCTGCACAGTGTAAACCCTGACTGCCAGGAGGAGTTTGGCTTCTTCTAACACCAAAGAAAACAGTGTCTACTTGGAAAAACTACTCTAGTACAACACCCACTCTGCTCCTCACCACTAAGCTCAAATGGAAATCAGCTCAACTTCTTCCTCCCATGTCAGGAGGGAAAAAAAGTGAACTAATAGCTGGGAAAAAAAGTCTGCGTCTTGAAAGGAGGAGTTTCCCCCTTTGCCTTCTTATTCTCAAACTTCCTCATCCACCTTTCAAAATGCAACATCAGCAGAAGAACTCAATTCCATTCCTCAGGTCTTCCCAGAAGGAATGTGCTTTTTGTAAAGGGATACAGCATCTGTGACATTTCCCTCTGTAATGGTGACTTGGCCACACTGATTTACAAAGAGTAGCATTGGTCTGTAGCCACTCAGGTACCATTACCACATTTTTTGCTTTCCCACAGGACCTTCCTGTGATGGGATTACGTCCAGGATTCCTCTATCAGTCATCTGGGCTACACAACATTGCATCCATCAACCACTTGCTGCTCTTCAGCCCAGAGCATGAAGCTCCTGAGAACCCTTTCTAAGCACTCTGCTAAGATAAACACAAGCGACTCCTTGAGATGTGTGCAAGCAGCTCAGAGCAGCATTTGCATGCTAACTAACATCAGTTCCACTTCACAAGCCTCTGTTTTTATGAGAAAGCTGAAGCATCTGAGCATTTTACAGACAGAGAAACCAATTTGTAATGCTCCCATTACAAGAACCTTTATTTTTCTGAAACAGAATTTTCTGTGTCTCTGCACTAAATGCTTGTCAGTGATTCAAAAAGGTACTATGAATATTATTTGACCTAGGATATAAATAACAAAAGAAGGGAAAAGTTGTGGATGGGAGACTCCTGCCCTCAAAATGTGGTGTCATTTTTATTAATAAAAACAAATCTATGCAGGTTTTACATGTGGATTAAACTGGCAATGGTATAGCAATATAATTGTCACAGACTTGTGCTGGTAATTTTCAGATTTGTTCTGCATCAGTAATACTTATATTTCTGAAGAGGAGAAAACATGAGAAGGCAGAAGATATCAAACAGAAAGAACTACAATTTTATTATTACAGCATCTAAAATCATTCAGTTTATGACACGACTGGGTGCTGAGGTCTCTACATGCAAATTATCCTGATATCTAGGTCACAAGATGCTTCAATGTGATTTCTAATTAACAAGAACAAATTACCATTCCAATCAAATATTTCATAAAATTGTTGATAGTGAACTTAAATAACCTTTACCAGTATGGTGAGAAATTCCAAAGGTAAAATCTAGATATTTATGCTGTCCACAAGCTGTGTTAGGAAGAGACATCATTCTTCACACCTGCCACACTCACAACCTCTTTCAGTTGCAGCTCTCTGGCTCAATGAGGCTTTTAATTGTTGTGCAAGTGGAGAGCAGGTTAAGGTGAGCAGGCTATTTTGATTAGATACATTTCTATAACAGTGCAGTAACTGCATGGAAACAAATAGATTCTCACCAAGCAAGAGCAGACTTACATTCTAACATACTGATGTAAGACAAGAATTGCAAATAAAAGTATTTTTTTTATTGATGCAGCAGGACAGATCTTTGTGTGGCCTTAATAAGGTCCAGTTAGGTCAAATTTTTTTTCAGATTGGTTTTTCCCTATAAAATCAGATGGTTTATTTTACCCTGCTCTCTTCCAAGTGAGTTGGTTATAGACTGTTTGTCTGACTCGAACAGATTTTTTACTATGCCATGAATGTGCCCACCCCTCCTTTTCCCTCCTCTCTTTCATTTCTAAAGATAGACTCACTATGAGGCAGATTCCTTTCACTTTGAGAGCCATGGAGTTTCCAGCAATTACTCAATTCACAGTATTGCTGATTTTACATTATAATCTCCATAAATTAGAGATATTACAATCAAGTACAAAAGCAGCATGCATTATTTGGTGTGCACGTGAAATTAGCATAAATGAATCATTTAATTTACTTAGCTTCACCATATCTCTGCAAATTAAAAAAAGGCATCAACTAGTCTTCTCATCCATATCTTGTTTATGAGCCCATCTCTGTGGCTTAGAGTCACTCATAGTCAATGGAATTATGTACTGAACAGTGCCAGCAAAGCAAAATCTATCCTCTTCATTAGGAAAAGTAAGTAATATTACCAAAGTCGGGAAAAACCTCTCAGCATAGTCTAACTTCAGCCAGGTGTAAATACTGCCAAACAAAGCTATGAGCATCAAAATACCATTCTCCAATGCTAGAGTCAAAGGATTGCTGCTTTGATAGGAAATTAGGGGAGATGTTCTTTCCCTGTTGAAGACAATAGGAAACAGATACATTGCTCAAAATGCATGCTCAATATTGCTAAGCACAAGGTAAAGAAATGTACAGATAGAACAACAGTAAGGGAGTAGAAGTATTCAGAGAATAGCAGGATGAAGGAAGACACTGAGTACCTGCATTTGGGCTCACTTTCCTGTCACTTAAGGAAGCAGCTTTTCCCAGTACTCACCTCTCTTTTTGCACACATGCATGATAAGGTCTCATTTTTTGCAAGGAGAAGGTGAAGTGGGTCCCCTATTTCCCCTGAAATCATACTAAAATAAACTGCACACAAAAGTCAGGCTTCCAGTTCTTCAAATGTAGATTCTGCACAGCTATCAGTAGCTCCACAGGAAAAAAATATGATGGTGAATCCAACCTTTTCCTCATTTTCTTCTCATACTTTAAACACACTTGGTCTCAGATCAGCCCTGAACCAATTAATTGGCATATCCCAGTGAGAAACCTTCCTTCATCCCCAACACTTTGACATTCCCACCCCTTCCAAAAAGGAATAACTAAGCTGTGAAACTCGTACAAAGAGAAATCACCCCAGCAACTTGATAATTTACCCTGTGTTTGATGATACATCTAAAAAGATAGCAAAGCCTGAAAACTTAAATCAGCACCCCACCCTGGTGACTGGACTGGAAGGTGGCACCGATCAATAGCCCTTCAGGACACTTAATGGTGCTCTTGTGCTGAGACTGATGCAGAGGCACGTGCTCCAAACAATTGCATTTTAAGCACAGCTTTGTATCCTCAGAGATCAAATACTTTGCAATGCTAAATGACATTCAGAATAGTTTGAAGAGCACAGAGTAGTGTTGCCTACTTAATATTTTGCCTTGACAGACAACTTCTTCCAACTACAAGTCTTCAAATATCCCTAATTCTTTAGTGCACGTGGGGTTAAGCAGCTCAACAAGGGTTTGGGACAACTTCATGGGACAAGGAAATGCTATATTTATAACAAAAATATTAGCGTTAGAATTGTGATGGACTTAAAGAAGCCATTCCTCCTTGGAAATCGATGGAGCACCTCATTCTGGAGGCCATCTCTATCTAGATGGATGACACAAAGGTGATTAGGAGTAGTCAGCATAAATTCACTAAAAGTAAATCATCCTTGACCGACATGATTGCCTTCAACAATGAAACAACTACTTGGATGGATGAGGGGAGAACAGTGGATATTGTCTATCCCCATCTCATAAAGGCTTTAGACAATTTCTCTCACAACATCCTCATAGGTAAACTCAGGAAGTCTGGACTGGATGAGTGGACAGTGAGATGGATTGAGAACTGGCTGACTGGCACATCCCAGAGGGTCTTAATCAGTGGCACAAAGTCCAGTTGGAGGCCTGTCACTAGTGATGTCCCCCAAGGGTCAATATTGGGCCCAGTATTGTTTGACCTATTCATCAATGACTTGGATGAAGGGGCAGATGCCTCCTCAGCAATTTCTCTGATGATTAAAAAGGCTGGAATGGCTGATACCCCAGAGGGCTGTGCAGCCCTTCAGAAGCACCTCGGCTCATTGGAGAGATGGGCAGAGAAGAACTGTCTGAAATTCAACAAAGGCAAATGCAGGGTCCTGTACCTGGAGAAGAATAAACCCAGGCACCAGGACAGGTTGGGGACTGACAAGCTGGAAAGCAGCTCTGCAGGAGAGGACCTGGGGGTCCTGGTGGACAACAATGGTATCCTGGGATACCATTAGCATTAGGAAGAGCATTGCCAGCAGGTCGAGGGAGATGATCCTGCTCCTCTACACAGCTCTGGTGAGGCAAATAGGGAGTGCTGTGTCCATTTCTGGGCTCCTCAGTGCAAGAGAGACATGGAGCTCCTGGAGCAGGTACAGCAGAAGGCAACAAACGTGATGAGGAGTCTGGAGCATCTCACTTATGAGGACAGGCTGAGGGAGTTGGGCCTGTTAAGACTCAAGAAGAAATGACTGAGAGGGCACCTCATCAATGTTTGTAAGTATCTGAAGGGAGGGTGTCCAGAGGATGGAGCCAGGCTCTTGGTGGTGCCAAGCAATAGGACAAGAGGTAATGGCAGAAACTGATGCACAGGAAGTTCCACCTGAATACAAGGAAGAACTTTACTGTGCAAGTGACCGTGCCCTGGAACAGATTGCCTGGAAAGGTTGTGGAGACTCCCTCACTGGAGATATTCAAGGACTATCTGGATGCAATCCTGCACAATGTGCTCTAGGATGATCCTTGTTGTGCAGGGAGGCTGGATCAGATGAGCCCATCGGTGTTCCCTTCCAACCTGACCGATTCTGTGATTCTGTTGCCTGAGCAGCTCCAGAAAACAAAAGGATTGCAAACACAAAAGCAAGAACCAGGAAGAATTTCAAGGATCTATGTGGAGGCATCTACATATTTGAGATCCCTGACAGTTAGTGTTCTCCAGAGAGCAGTTCACAGCACTCAAGCAAAGCACTAGGGTACTCCAAATTCCCCTCCAGATGATATGAAGCAGCCTCTGGCACAGAACTCAGTCTGCTCTTCCTTCTGCCTCCCAAGTTTGATGGTGCAAGTACAGTTCCCCCTTTCCAGCCTTTGCAGAGAATGTGCTATGCAATACTGAGCTGAGACAAACACACACTCCCCGTGGAGTTTCACACTTAAATGTCACTCCTTAAAACTTTCTCTGCAGATACTGCTCCTGGTATCACTCAGCAGCACAGGCCAGATGCACTTTGAAGGGATCCAGGATTCATCCCTTCTCTCCTTATTTACCATTGGATGAGCAACAGATGATCCAGAGTTTATCTTGCCCAGCACACAGAGCATCTTGGATCAGCAGGAGTCACTGCCTTTGTTCCTACACTGCATACTCATCACCCATCTAGTGCCATATTAAATTATTCATGAATGAAATAACAGTTTTCAGCATTAATAATTTACTGCTACACCAAGGGGATGTGTAAGGTAAAATGTAACTGATATGGGAGTCTGAGCTTTGGCAGCTTTTATAATACTCATTCATCTAGTATTTTCCATCATTAATCCTTGTGCTTTGCTGACTAGAACATTTGCTCAATGACAGGCATATTTCCCCACTGACATGGATCTGGTACATAGGTTCAGTACCTGCAAACAGGAAGCATATTTTTGTTTGTGGGACTTAATTTATTAAAGTGCTGATATCAGATTTTGCAAAGTCTTACTCTCAGGAGAAGTCCCATGGACATAAGTAAGTCTGCTTGCTTAAAATAAGCCTGCTGATATCAGTACGAGGTAGTGAGGATCCTAGGTAAGCATATAATAATAATGCAATTAATAATAATTAATAATTTATTATCCAGCTTCACAGACAGTCCCACTGTCTTTCTTGTTAGAAAAATGAGAAAGCCTTTCACTTTGGGGGGACCCAAACTAATTATACTTACTGAGAGCCTCATCAGAAAGCTCTAATTCACTGTGGCAACACATAGGCACTGAAGAGATGCAGGTGTGGGGAATTCCTCCAGACAGGCACCAGACACAGGGGTGTTCGCTACACTCCTCTGTTAAGGTAATGGTATATTTAGCATTTCCTTGATCTGACCCCTCTAGCCAACCATGAGATGAAAATAACAGGATCACGAGCAGTGTACCTTCAAGTATATTCTCTAATATCAGGAAATTAGCACTCATTTCAAAATTAAGCCAAAAATCCAAAGAAAAAGGTTGCCTTGCTGTTTCTTTCTTGCAACAAGAAAGCTTGAAAATCACTCTGACAAATTTAAGTTGCTGCTTTGCCTAAGCATCTATGCTTGATTTGCAGATCAACAGACACACAACAGTTCATCTAACAGAGCAAACATCAGAGTTGAACTGAGTGGGATGGAATGTCATCCCACATCTTATCACTGTTAAACCTGATAATATCCCCCTCCCCTGTTGTGTGTAGTTAAAAGCCCTATCAATAAGCACCACCAACCCTTGATTAAAGATCCTCTTCCTCATTTAATAGAGCCAAATCCTGTCCAAATTCAATAAGTATGGTGCCATGTAGGCCATCCCATTATCAAAGAAAGCAAAAATTTTGGTGGTAACACCAGACATGGAGCCATGTTTTAATACACTGGGTCTGTCTGTGTCTTTCACTGTCACTACCTGCATCTGGAAGAATAGAAGAAAAAATAACCTGTGCCCCTGATTCTCTCACCAACCATCCCAAGTCCTTGAACTCTCTTTTGATGGCCTTTGGACTATGCTTTGCGACTTCATCACCACCCACATGGAGGACCAGCCCACATGTTGTAGTCTAAAGGTCAAATGAGGCTAAGAGGTTTCCTGGCAACATCCCTAACCCAGGCACCAGGGAGGCAGAAGACTTCCCTGATGGGAGGGTCCTTTCTGCATACTGGATCCTCTGTTCCCCTTAGAAGGGAATTGCCTAACACTACAATCCTTCTTTTATTCCTTGTAGAATGGGTCTTGATGCAAGGTGTAGACCTTTCTGGCCTTGACAACACCTCTGGTGGAGAGGGACCTTCATCCTCATCATCCATTGATTGTCCTGCCACATCTAGAGCCTCATACCTATGGTACAGAGGCACCTGGGAGGGGAAGGTGGGCAAGAAGGACCTGTTGCCCTGAGCAATGACTTGCCTCCATTCACCGTTTCCTCCTGATCTACTGCCTTCAGCCTGTCAGAGGGAAGATACAGGACTCTTATGGTCCATGTTTCTATCTGGTCTCTGCTCTTGTCTCAAGGAGGCCAGAGCACAATTCTACTGGTCTATCTTCTCCTCGAGTTCCTGATATTTCACAACCTTTCTATCTCTTTTTTTAGCTCTGCAACTAGGCTGAGTAGATTATTCAGCCTGGTCACACAGCTTTCATTTCTACTGCTCTCCAATACCAGTGCCAGGCTCTGGCATTCCTTGCAGGTGGAGACCTGGATGGCTGCATGTTTTCATGCAGGCCCCCAGAATTTACCATAGCCACTGTTGCTGTCAGCACTGTCGTTGCTGACACCACTGTCTCAATGGCTGACATAAATAAATTAAAAAAAACTTGTTTCAGGATTAACTCCCACACAGATGATATTTAAACATTTTTTTGAAAAAAATCTCAACTGAACAGGAAATAGAGGAAAACCAGTATTTCCACCTAAATTCAATGACATGGTGATTTATTATTTAATTTACCAAGTGAAGACCTGAATATCAGAATACATTTAAAGACCTGGTTCACAGTTATTAGATCTTTACTTTCTGATAGCAGCCATATTATCTCAAAAATGTCAAATAACAAATTGAACACATGATTTTTTCATTGAGAGCTGGGCAAAGTCCTAACAAGTCTTATTAACTTGGCATACTGAGCACTCTCAAGACTTACAACATGCCAGAAAACATGTCATGATTTTCACTCATTTCCTTGCATTTGCAATGATTTGGCTGAGTTTTCCTGCAGAAACAGTTTTCAACCTCCAGCTTGCTCCAGACTCATTCCTGGATGAAAACTCACAAGTTTGCTCATTTCTCTACCCTCGCCTGTTCATTTTACTGGGTCATCTGCAACAGACCACATTTTTCAAAAGCAGAAGACAGAAGTTACTTGCTTTCCAAGACACCTGTACACTAGCTCTGGGTTTGCCAGTTGCCTGTTGGATCATGTTGGTCCAGTCACTGCTCCAGTTCTGCTGTCCTGTGAGTTCCCTGGCTGAGGACTGGTCCCTTACAATGCACTTACACAATCAATAGCATAATAGGGCCTTGATATTGATTGGAGCTGCCAGCTGCCATGCTTAACAGCAATAATCAGAACAAACAAGAAATGCTACATGGGGTTTACAGAGCAGGGAAGGCTTTTTCTGTGCTGTGCAGTGTGTCAGCATCAGTCCAGTAACCAGCAGTACTTAAAGGCACAGAAGAACCACATTCATTGAACCGATCCCACTTGATGCTGTTGCTCTTTTTACTGTAATCGCACTCTAATGATATTGAGCATTTTAGAGCATGTTACTGGGAAGAACAAATAACAAATAATGCAGCTATTCTGACTCAGTGGAAAATTGCTGCTGCTTCACAACAAAACTGCAAGCAAGTAACACTGTTGGTTCAATTGCACTTTCCTTACTGCACTAGTACTGCAGAGTGCTCGTCCTCTGGATGGTGACTGGGTAGTTTCTTGCTGAACCTTACTTACAGCACTCTGCAGATTTCCCAGTGGTGCAGCCAGACACAGGCATTTTGCAAAAGGAAAAAAAAAAAAGCTATGCTTTTGCTTAAAGACATGTCAAGAAAGCCAAACTTTTAGAGAGCTTGTGATGCATACAGCTTATCAATAAATAATGCATTTTTCTCTGCAAACTTTTTCCCAGGGAGAGAAAGCTGATGTACCTATTGCTTAAGACACATAAACAACAAACTAACAACCTACATGGAGGAACATGCACTTATCTGAGAACTAAGTAATGCAATAGACACCTGGACCCCAATTCAGTCATACAGTTAAGCTTTATAGTATCAGTACCTATCACCCGCAACTCCCTCTTTGATTGGCATATTAAACGAAGTTGAAAATTGCTTCCTAAAACCAATAAATGTTCGATGACAATCTTAATGTCAGGGACAGACTATTTCCTTTTGGTTCTAGCTAAACAATGCCCATTTTGCACAGTCAACTTTTCTCAAGGCTTCTGATTCAATCTTTCGGCCAATGCATACAGAAGTATGACTGAGGAAGCATATTAACCCATATTTGCACTAAGACCTCGATACAAAATTCTTAGCCATGATAATGCTGCTCCTGGCATGCGTTAGCCACACTGCAGACCCATGTGTCCTTAGGATGTGTATCTCCATCCTTAAATGGCTAATACAAGTGCTTGGGATTTCATATTCATACCAGAACTCAGTACTGCCTAGCTACCCGGGCACTAGAAATGAGTTTTCCAGAGCAGATTAAATCCTGCTTCGAATAAAGAGGATCAGGGGAACCTGTGAAGCCAAACAAGCTGTTGTGCAGATGTAGGAACACACAAACCTTACCAACATGGTGTTAGTGCAGATGCCAGAGTCCCCCTATACACAGGGTTGGTAAGGATGGAGCATCCACACTGGTGGCCAAGCAGAAATTTCCAAGGTGATATGCCATCTCTTCCCAAACAATGAGTTTAAAACAAATTTGGATGTGTCTATGTGAGCTCAGAGAACAAGGCAGAACTGGTATAGTGAGATGTCAAGGAGCTTAATGGGGCTACGGCAGGTGCTCTAGAAAAATACATCAAGTCCCTCAGAAAGATACCACAAGTAGTTATGGTGTTTCAGGGATGGTTTCCCAGCATCACTAGCACCTATGTGGTGGAGCAGATGTACTCATGAGTACAAACAACAGAGCAGGCAAATGCATTACAAAATGCTGCAAGCAGCTGATGAAGTATGATTTTGTCAAGACTAATCACAGCATGACAGTCACACATCCTTTTGTTTGTTAATGTAGCTGTATTCTTAGGAATGCTTGTTTTATCCTGCTAAGTGCTCACTGCTTACAAACACCTACCTGACAGCTGTACCAGAGACCAATTCTTACTCAAATTTGTCCTTTTAACACCTTTTTAAGAAGAAAAGCCTTCCTCAAATTACTTGTTTGTGGATTCTCCACAGTGGACCCTCTGAGGCTGCCTCAGAAAAGATCTGATTTATCTCAAGGCATGGGCCAGGGCTTGATTTAATCACATTTATCCTTCCTCTATCTTTGCACCTCTACAACTTTAAGCCTTTCTTAACTTAATTCCTTTGGGAAATGTTAATTCATTTACGATTTTGATCACTTTCTCCTGCCTGCCTCCCCTCTCACCAGCTGTGAGTCTGTAGAACAAAGGTGTATCCAGCCCCGTTATGTGGTCCAAGGAGTTTCTGGTATCTTTCATAATGCAGAATAATATTCACCTCACAGTGGGAAAGAAAAAGCCAAGATAAACAGTTATAAAGAAAATACCATGATTTAATTCTCTCTGCTTAAAAGATAAATTTAAAAATGAGGTGATCTTCTAGAATTCACTCCCACATGATTCTAAAACTCTGGGATGCTGCAGAGTGCAATATACACCTAAAAGGGATATTTGAAAGATAAGGAAATAAATTCTGCCACCAGGCAATGGAGGCAGACTCCAGGAACCATTAAAAGTTTTGTCAATCCATTCTGCAAACAGACAACCTATATTGTCAGTTCTCTTTATCAAGCACATTTCATGAATAATAAACTGGTAAAATACCAGATAGTATGTAAAGTGAATTGATCATGATGTCTGAGTGCCAATATAAGAAGCAAGTAACCTGAAGTAGAAGATTTTTTTAATTCCCCAGGAAAGTCATAACATCATGTGTAACTGGAACTGAAGTGAGAAGAACAGAAAGTAATATCAGGTCAATTTTTGTTGCATATATTTAGCAAATGGGACAATTAATCTTCAGAATCAACATAGAGAAAAAATTTGGGTGAGGTTAATGTTTTGCATGGTCCTAAACATTCTTGCTCTGTGAGGCAGCAACTGGAAAAGCTTCAGACAGCTACAGTGGGACAGTGATGGATGCTCCACGATGGATAGTTGTGTGGGAGACCAAGTACATGGCTGACCAGAACAGCCTCTGCATCTTCAAAACAATTTCAGTTGCAGTTTGTGATAACCAGTTATGGTGAGATTAAGTGCCTCACTAAACCCTGTATCCCCCAAAACTGTAAGCTGACCTCATACACTATAGTTTATTTACCTTCTGCTCTTCCTAGTTATCCCTCCTTCAGCTTCATTCATCTCCCTGGGGAGACAATTCCCCACTTTGACATGATTGTTCCCAACCTGAGAGAGTGCTGATGACTGGATACCTGCAGTGTGTGATCAGGTATGATGGAGCACCCTGAAAAAAGCACCATAAACTCAGCCCAAAAGAGCTCTGCCTAACTAGATGTGACAGGATTATTTGCTGGGGGGAAATCCCAGTCAGAGAGAGCTTAAGGTAGCTTGCTCAGACTTATGCAACAGAGCAAAAAAGGGGAGATTCTGCCCAATACCCTTTTAACTTCACTTCTCATCCATCATAGAAACATTTCTTGAATAAAAATGGTTCTTTTAAAATTATTTTAGTATAAAGACTAAACTAGGGACAAGAGAAACAGCTGCAGTTCCGACGGCTTATCTCAGCTGACAATCTGACCTGTTCATCTCCTGTAGCATGGATAATCAATTTTCCCCACATCAAAATGTGTTGGCAGTTAATAGCAGCACTCTTCCTTTGTTAATTAAGAATAAAGTGTGCCACAGACCATAATTATTTTTGAAAAATGTCTATGATAATTCAGCATGTGAACAGATAGAACATTTTATCATTATGTTAAGAAAAATATAGAGGTTGTGTTCTTGGAAAAAACCTCTCTATCTTCTAAGATTTTAAAAGCAAAAGTAGAGAAGATCAGATTCAACAACAGTATGGTATTTTAGAAGAGATGAGCAAAAAGAACTTTTTTTAATTCATTAAAATCTGCCCTGTGACCTTCTCTCAGTACACCAAGGCCTGGAGTGCAAAAGTAGTGTAATAATTGGGCTATGTGTGCAGCATATGCTTTTTAATGAATGCACATATTTCACTGCATCCAGAGCAGGAATGTGTGACTTCAACACATTTTGGCATTTTTGTTTCTAACATCTTCGAGATATTTACAAAAGTACATTACAAGTTGCTACATTTGCCACAGGACAAAATAGGTGCAACCTCTTCTATATTTCACGTTTTTTATTAAAAGTTTGTTCTTTGAGGAAATTAGACAGTTGCATGAAAATAGCCTCATCACTCTCAACCCGCCTCAGCAGAGAGCCATCCTGCTAACTGCAGTGTTGAACTCCAGCTAGCTGAAACAAATACTTTGCTCATCTGCTTAATCCCCGAAGGGCAGCAGCCAGGTTGAGATTAACAGACCCTCCCCATTCCCTACTACTACTGTTTGTCATATGACCTTTAAAAGCAAACCAATATGACACAGTGCACTCACAGAACAAACTCTGAAAACACACACACAAACAGAGACCATGCTCCCCAATCCACGCCCCAATATACAATGACCAGATCTCCCTCTGGAGCTTTGCAGACCACTTGAATAGCAACAAGCCCCTCAGACTGCCAGGCAGATGCTCTTATCTGCTCTAACACCCGTAGGAAAGGAGAACCACTAAAATAAGCACCAGTAAGCACCAGACTGCCAAAAAGCCAACCTGAAAAAAGGGAAGGAAAGGTCTTATCTGGAAAGTGCTCACACATCTAACACTGGTTAGACAGAACTATCCGGATTTCTCCATTTAGTCAATGCTCCTAATGACTCCAGCAATATATTTATAGCACTATAACTCAGTGAGCATGCTTCAGCTCTGTGCATGAATCTATAGCTTATTCATTTCTAGATGTTTGTAATAGTATATTGCCTTTTTATTCCCCTAGGTCTAATACTTGAGGTGAAAAGGTGTTACAAAAATCACTTGCAAACTAATACAGGTTCATCAGAAATTTGCATTTGCTAATGATGTTTAACAGACCACAGTGATTGCTGTCCAGAATTCTTCTAAGAGGCAAAACAAACATCTAAATTATAACTTTATAACATCTGCTTCCTCTAGGGGAGGATTTGTATGAGGTTTGACAGATGCGAGAGCTCTGAAGAATGGCTGTTACAAATGAGCCAGCTTGCAGAGTCTTGGAAAACGTAGCCAATCTCAGCTTATTGAAATGAGCTCCAACCCGAGGCAGAAATAACACACAGCTGTTCCTTCTGACTGCTGTTCAGGAGAGGGATGGTATCTTGTGATGGTATTAATAGATCTTATTTTCCAGGTGGTATGCAGAGAAAAGAGAGCCCACCATTTCATCATATCTGATGTTATTTATAGTGTATTAAACAAAACAAAACAAACAAACAAACAAAAAATCCCCACAAGATAGCCAGTGTAGCAATGATAGTGCTGAACAAAACAATCAAAAAGTAGCCAAGTCCATACATTATCTTTTCACTCAAAACCTGATTTTGAGCATACCACAGAAGGAACTTTTAGGGTCATACTGTCTTCAGAGAAGTGAATGACAGTTCTGTGACTACAACTTTTCAATTCAACACAATTCTTATTACAACTTGTGGTGAACTTTATTTGCTAAACCCAACACAAAGAAAATTTGGTGTAACACATCAGCAATCCCTTTTAACCATAATTTTAAATCTGTCTCTACACCCTATTACCAAGACATTGCTCTGATTCAAGAAATAGCTTCCTTCTGCAGAGATTGAAGGGAAAAGGCAATTCTACACTTACCACAAGTCCTGCAAAAAAGGAGCAACCCCAAAATTATCTACCTTTTTAAATTTGTTGAGGTGGCAATTTTTTTTTGTTTTGTTTTGTTTTAAAAGAATTAGCAAGAAGATGGAACAGGGCTCCTGTTTGTTAGTACATCCTGTCAAATAAACACCACGATTGAAAGAACAGTGTTATAAAGTTTTATAGCTGGGAAAGAAAACAAGAAGAGCAGACACATTTTTACGGCCAAAGAAGCCCCACGAAGCCAGGGACAGGCAGTCTGCTGCCATGGACTGGTTGCCTTAATTAATGCTGCATGGATCCCCTCTCAAACCTATGCAGTTTCATTACTGTTTTGGGCCATGGGAGGACAAGCAGCTGTGACTTGGACTGATCTCTGCAGGACTACATCTCCAGGGCCAGCTGTTGACTCCTTTCCTGGAAGAGATGGACAAGGTCTAGACAAATCTGTCCTACCAGTCTCCTGTGGAAAGGTGAGCAGAGTCAACTTTCTCAAGCAGCAGGAGTACGAGCATTTGCTGGCTGTGTGTTGAGCTGCATGTTTTAACTCTGCTGCTGGTTTGGGGAAGGGAGTTTGACCACATAACTGCTTTTCCCCTGTATGGGAGACCCGGCCCATACAATTGCTTCCATTCAGTTTTGGGTCAAGCTGTGCACAAATCACACGCAGGGACTAAAACCATAACCACATCTGTTTCTCATACAGCAGTTCCACACAGCTCTGCATCCTTCTGGCCTCACAGTCCATAATCTCTAATAAATTCAGTCTGTATCTGACAGGAGAAATTCTAATTAACATCTTGTGCTTTCCCTTCTGAGATCCCACAGGGAATAACATACACTACATGCCAACCTAAATGGTACTTTTCCTTCTGCCCAGCCTCTGGCACACAGAGAAACAAAGGCTGACTATCCTGCAAAAGGAAGCGTAGGCACAACTTGCAGAATTTGATGGCTATAAGTGGTGAATAACTTTCGTCAGTGTCCAAACTGACAGGATGCTTATCAGCTGCCAAACTGAACAAAAGTTCGTTTGGCTCACAGCACCAGTGCAGCGTGCACTTGTTCCAGAATGTGTTGGGAAAAACATGGTGCCCACAGGAAGGCATATGTATTGCCTATCACCTAGCCAGGAGAGACAATATAATTCACAGCTATTTAGAATAGTATAATATGTGTTTTGAATTCCTTCATTTTGCTCAGTTTCCCTTAAGATACCTTTACCAAAGTGGCTGAAAATGAAGGATAAATATTTAACCCACTTGTTTCAGAGATGCACTATCACGGAGGAACAAACTTTCAGTGCAGATAAACTTGCTATGTTGTAAAGCTCACACTGTTGTACAAGAAGCACTGAATATACAATTGGCATGCCAAAGGTGGGGTATATTATCACATATCAACAATAAAGTTGCAGGTGACGTGCAGAATACACAAGATCTGAATGAATAGCACATACATTTCACAGCTGATACAGTACTTCAGGATATGGAGGCGAGTTGCCTGAATACTTTATCATTAAGACTCTCTTTCCAATCACCTACCATTTACAACCTTGAGCTGTTGAAGCAGGAAACAAACAGCTCACTGTGGAAACCATGTGGAGCTCAAACTGCTTATCATTAGGATGAAGACTTCTGACTCAAAGGCTATATGCTACAAGCTGGATAACTGATCTTTACAACTACTGATTAGCCATCCTCCAATATGGGGAGATTTGTCAAGTCAAGGTGCCATAAAGCCTTCCTAAATAAGCAGTCATAAGAGCCATCCATAAAAGTAAAAGTACTTTCCTGTAGAGTATCTTATCCCTCAAAAGTTATCAAGCATTTCCTGAGAAAATTAAAGGCAGAACATCTTATTGTCCAAGGTGCTCAAAGACAGCAGATTGGAAGCGGGTGCAGGCAGAACCTGAAGATGAGGGTTTATTTTTCCCAAAGTACTCTGAGAACTTCTCTTTAACTATATACCATGGTAACCTTTCCCCAAAAGAAAGGCTTTATACACTTGTTACTGGAACTGAAATCACCCATGACCAAGACAGCAATTCAGAAGTGAAATCCTTGCTACGAAAGTGCACCACTTGCAAAAGTCAGCATGTTACAGCTACTTTAAGGGGTAATGGACTCCCTAAACCCAAAATTGAACTCCTAAATTAATTCTTGAGCAGTTAAGTTTTCTAGAGGAATGACTGTCAGCACATCCTGGCAGAGTTCATCCCCAAGTAGCAAAGAACAGAAGTCTACAGATGGAGTAAAGGCAACCCCTCCATTACCTATATTCTAGTAGAAAGCTGTTGTCCTTTTATCAGACCACCCAGAGATAGACAGTCCTTGTGGAGCTAATTCTGAATTGGGAATATATAAGTGAGAAGGCTGCAAGGATCATATGAGTCTCGAGGAAAAGTAGAATTGCACACAGCACGGACTGGAATGACAGATTGTTTTCTTGCATCATGCACATTTCTGAACTACAGAGCCACTCCTCCTCCTCCTCCTTCCTCTAGTGCACCACAAAGCAAAATTTTGCTTTGAGGAGAAGAGCTTAATGTCTGAGCAAAAAATAACAGACCTTTTAATTCAATTTTGTTTTCCCAGAATACTGCAAAGATGAAGGGTTTAACAAGAAGATGAGGAACAGCAGCACCATAACATCTGGTTCCCAGTCCTACAGCTCGTTCTCAGATGGAGGAAGCACAAGCCTCCTGCAGAGATACATAAGGAACTGTATGCTACTAGTGGCTTTTTGTTTTTATTATTATAGAATAATTTTTAATTATTCTATAAATGAGAGGAAAACAAGAATTTAGCACTAGCTGAGAATGGATTTTTTTCCTGACCACAGTCATGTAATCTGTAGGATGGACAATTCTTGCTACCTGCATTTAGAGCCAATGTCATTTAACAAGAATCTGATAAGAAAATGTTTCTGGATCATTTTTTTTCCCCCACTCAGTGTGATATAAACAGCAAAATCAAAATATGCACTGATGATGTTACCGAGAGACAATCCAGCACACTGAACTTTTAGTGCATGGTGAACTGGAAAAAGACAAACACTTCAAAACCATAACATCAGGAGATAAATCACTTCCAAAACAGCTGTAATAGGAGAGAAAAAGGAGAAGCTGCTAAGAGGGATTGATTAATATTAGCAACTTTAGTGCTGAGTGACTGGGAAGATCTTGAAAACATTAAGTGAAGATGTTGAACTGTATCACTTCTCAGGCAATGTACAAAAAGAAATGAAACTAATAATTCAGAATATATTTGCACCAGGATGGTGATGGTTTCAGATCCATGGATGCAAGTCTCCGGGGGATCTGTGAGTTTTGCTCTGTAGTTCAAATCAGTGGTTGGGAAACAGTGCTCAGATGTTCTCTGCTCAGCGATTAAAGGATTAACAGAGCAGGGCAGCAGCTTTCAACCCCTAAAAAGTTCTGAGTTTGTGTTTGTACATGCTGAGCTTTTGGAGCTGCCCAAGCAGGAGATCATTTGAATAGGATTTTCAAAGGCATACAGAACATATCTAGATCCTTTCCATATTAGAAAGTAAATGAAAACCACACATTTCCTGAAATTAAATCTTGATCCTCCAATAAGCTCATGAGAGAACAGACCTTTTCACCAATGTGTGGTTCATGGGAGAGAGAGGGCTTAGTGGGTAAAGGTGGAAAAACAGGGAGTTCTGAGAAAGTTTTATCATCATCTGCAGGGCCTAGAGATGAGAAACAGGAGTATCAGAATTTCACAAGCGAGTGCTGTCACCAAGATATCCTGAATGCTCAAACTTGAAAATAGTCTTAAATTAATGATTGACTGGATTATTAGATACTGGATTATCAAGTATTTGAAACTCAGTTTTGAAAGAAAGATTATTCTGTGTTTGAAATGCATCTTGAGTAAGCCATCTCTGTTTTGTTGAAGCCATAATAATAGTGTCCATAATTACTTGACTTAGCTTAATTTTCTATATGGCTAGCATACTTTTCAACACAGGAGCTGTCAGAATATATTAAGCCTGTTCTACACTCATCAAGTGTCCTGAACCTGATCACAGCAGCATAGGCTGCTTCACAGGTAAAGCACAAAAATGAAATGATTGACAGCATAGAATAATCCATTTATGGGGGATGCATCTCTGAAGCATTTTTAGTCTGCCTACTTCCCAAAGCTTCTCAGTTAAGAACAGACATAGAGATTGTAATTTTCTCATTATCCATAAAGCCTCCTCGGCTTTATTGCCCATGGTGCCTAGCATGTTAGCAGCCCCCCTGCAAAGGCACGATCCCTGTTTCCATCACACCTGCCCAATTTCAAAGACCCCAATCTTCTGATCTGTTTTCTTTTTAGACCTGGCATTTTTGTCTGACAGGCAGATTGAATTTTATTCTCTATTTCAAATGTAAAGCCAATTAGGCAGTGGCAGATCAAATCAATCAACTGGCACTTCTTCAGCTAAGTATGTTAACTATAAAGCTCTCCTCCTATTCTTAAGCTCTGTCAACATTTTACACCATCTTAAGAGCTTGATGCTACCTGGAAAATCCTTAAAATGTACTTTCTCATACTAATTTAAGGTACAAGGTTTCTATCCAGGCTCTCAAATAAATTTAATGCTTATTACTTTATATCAGCTCTTGTTTCTGTCACCGTTATTCCGCCATTCTCTGGAAAAGTTCACTGAACTTCCTTTAGAGCTATGTTTCTGCTGGAGGCAAACACAGACAAATACCTGGAAGCAGTAAGCCACCTTCAGTGCTAATGGTCTCTTTGCCAGTTTGTAGCAGGTAAGCAGGTAAAGCAGCTGAGATACAGGAGGAGAGGTCAGACGCAGCCCCACAGATGATGGGACCACCAGGTACCTCAGGCAGCGCTACCTTCCCTCCTTGGCACATCAGGCCAGATCTTGTGGCAAGAAGTTTGAGCATATGGGTTCAAAAGGTTGGCCACACACCACATCTGGGAGTGTTCTCTGTCTCCAGAGTAGGTAGGGAGACACCACACCACTTCAATGCACAGAGCAATGTGGTTTTTCAGCAGGAATAAAACCCTTTTACCCTATCCTATAACTCCATATGTGGCAGAGGAAAGACTGATAATTGAAGTCCAACAGTTAAGCCAAGGAATACAGTATCAACTAACTGTGTAAGGACACAACTATAAGAACAGCTTCTTTAGGTCTCTAGTGGGTTCTCTAGCACATTAGCTCTACCATAAAAAGCATGTCTGCAAGAAAAAAAAGAACTAACTTCTAACCAAATTAGAAACAATGATGAGCTTTTATGGTTATCATTATTACCATATTTTACATAATGCTAGATTAACTGTTTCCTCATCATCTAAAAACACACACATCCATGAAACTGGAAGGCTAAAAAGTAATGCAAAGCACCACCAAGATGCACATTACTCCAAACTGAGCCTTGCTGGTCGTAGTCACCTACTTGCAAGTCTGCAAGGCTTGCTGCACCTCCATTCTGACTGCTTGTGCAAGGAACCTGTTGGATCCCAGGTGGTCACTCAGCCAGGCTCCCAGTTTGCTGCAGCCCTGACTCCCTACCTACCTCCAGCAATGGAAGATCTACACTTCCAACCCTTCCAGGTCAAGAGTGTAAGCAGCCGTGCACACACTTTCCCCAGAAATAGGAAAAGGATAGTTTAACATTCCTTAAAAAAACCTGTTGAACACATGCTTCTGAAGAGATTAAAGCCACAACTAGATACTGCATGGATACTTCCAGCAAAATTATTTTAAATGTTCAGAGCTGTGGCTCCCAGTTCTGCATCATTCCTTCATGATTAAACAAATGTATCACTGAGTTTGTATGCTATTTGGTTAACAATGGATCCATGTACAGAAACTGAAATTAGACTCATAGTTTGAGGAGAGAAGAAAAATACTACTTTTGTAAGCTAAAGTTATGCCAGCTGTCCAAAGCTGTTAAGCACTGTGGATCTCCAAAATGGTAGTTTTGGCACCAATGCAAATAAACGTAAACTGAGTAAAGACTATATGAAAACAACATGATGAAATTTAAATACCAGTAAATAATGTTTTCCCTCAACAGAAATTTAATTTAGAAGATACTGTTTAAGTTAATAACTACTGCAGCATTTGCAACTAGACAAAGGAGATAATTCATGGGTATTTTTCTTCATGGGCTAGGATATGTTTGTAAGTATAAATACTATTGACATTTTGCTACTACAGAGAATCTGCTATCACCATGTAATCATCAAAATAATACACAAAGTAGCATATATCAGGTGCATGATAATGTGGAATGTTATCTTCAGCAACGTAAGTTGAGAACGAGCCACAAACCCCAGAAGTTATAGACATGACTGTAATAAATCCTTCCTACTTTAACTAGAAAGAATTGATGACAACTTTCTGACACAGGTTGTGGAGGATCCCACATGGAATAGTGTGCTGCTTGACCTCATACTAACAAACAGGCAAGGCCTTGTTGGAGATGTGAAGGCTGGGAGCAGCCTTGGCTGCAGTGACCATGAGATTGTGGAGTTCAGTGTCTGGTGAGGAAGAAGCCTGGCAGTGAGTGAGATTACAACCATGGACTTCAAGAGAGCTAATTTTAGCCTCTTCTTGGAAGAATATCATTGGAACAGGTCCTGCAGGGAAGAAGGGTCCAAGAAAGCTCATTGATATTCAAGGATCACTTTCTCCAGGCTCAGAGAATGATGCATCCAGAACAATGCATCCAGATAAGCAAGAAATTGGGCAAAGGGGGCAAGAGACCTGTGCAGATGAATAAAGATCTCCTGCCATTACTCAAGTGTAAGCAGGAAATACACAGGAGATGGCAGCAGGGTCAGGCCACTTGGAATGAATAGAGAGAAGTTGTTAGAAATGAGACAGGGAAGGCCAAGGCCCATCTAGAATTAAATCTGGCCAAGGATGTCAAAAACAAGAAGGGGTTCTTCAAATACAACAATAACAAAAGGGAAAACTAAGGATAATGTGGACCTGTTACTAAAGAGAGGGGGACTCTGGTAACAGAGGATGCAGAGATGGCAGAGTTACTGAAGCCTTCTTTGCATTGGTCTTTATTGACGAGACCAGTCCTCAGGAATCTCTGATGCAAGAGATTAGAGTAAATGAATGTTGGAAGAAAGAGTTTTCCCCGGTTGAGGAAAACTGGGTTAGAGAACACCCAGGCAAACCTGGTATCCACAAGTGCATGGGCCTGATGGGATGCATCCACAAGTGCTGAGAGAGCTGGTGGACAACATAGCAAGGCAGCTCATGATCATTTTTGAAAGGTTGTGATGATCAGAAGAGGTGCCTGAGGACTGGAACAAAGCAAATGTCACTCCAGTCTTCAAATAGGGCATGAAGGAGAACCCTGGGAACTACCGGCCAGTCAGCTCCATCACCTTTTCAGATAAGCCTCATTCTGGAGGCTTTCTCTATCTACATGGATGACAAGAAGGTGATCTGCCCCTCTACTCAGCTCTAGTGAGGCCGTATCTGCAGTGCTGGGTCCAATTCTGGGCTCCTCAGGACAAGAGAGACATGGAGCTCCTGGAGTGGGTCCAGTGGAGATGACAAAGATGATTAAAGGATCAAAGCATCTCTCTTATGAGGGAAGGCTGAGGAAGCTGGGCCTTTTCAGCCTCAAGATGGGACGACTGAGAGGGGAGCTCATCAATGTGTATATGTATCTGAAGGAAGAATGTCAAGAGGATAGATCCAGGCTCTTCTTGGTGGTGCCAAGCACTAGGGCAAGAGGCAATGGGCAGAAACTGATGCACAGGAAGTTCCCCCTGAATATGAGAAAAAAAAAAAAAGTCTACCATGTGGGTGACTATGCACTGGAACAGGCTGTCCAGAAAGGTTGTAGTCCCTTCCAACCTTCTGCATCCTATGATTCTTTGATTCTGTGAAATGTTGGGTCAACCCTTTCACAGTGCTTACTACTCTTCAGCTCAATTTGTTTTGATTTCAAACCAGCCCTTCAGCTCTAGGGACTTTCCCATTGCTAAAGCAAGTCAATTCTTTACATTTTTTCACCAGCAAACTCCTCAGGCCTTATGTAGCTAGATTTTGCTGTGTAGCCTGTGTGCCCCCCCCCCCCAAGACCAGAACTAACAATGCTCTCTGCAAAACAGCCAGGAGTGGCTGCCTGGCTGTAACCCTTTAGAGAGCATTGCAGCCTTTTAGAGTCTTCTGCGTCACAGCTTTCTTTCTCCCATGACATTAATAATGCTCTAATTGCCGTTCTTTTCGTATTTTATCTGCATATGATAACTTCTGCAAGCTGAAAGCTCCTCCTGTAATCACAATATTTCATCCACACTCACCCGGTAATGTCTCATTTGCACTGATGTAGAAATGTGGCAACATGTTGCCTAGTGACCAGGAGCATTCCCCTCCACCCTTTTCTCCCGAAAAGTAGAGCTTTTGCCATGGCAAATAAGTGAGTATTTTAATGTTATGGAATTAAGTTTTATTAGATGTCAGCTTCTCAATAACATTGGAGAGATCTATAAAATAGAACTCCACACATCTGCTTGCCAAATGGCTTTCTAAGCCTCCTAATGTTTCCATTTATGCAACACAATCCTATTTTATATGTCATTTTATAGCTTTAGGAAAAACACTTTCCAGTCAAAACACATTCCAATGCATATATTTGGCTTACAGGAATATATACAGGGGACAGTCCGGTATATATCCAAAGGATTGGCTCTTTGGCTCTCTTTTCCTACTCCAATCCCAAACAGTCATGGTCTGTATTTCACCTGTATCTTAGCAGCCATTCCATTATACACTTACCATTATACAGTTAATAGTAAGTTCAGGAATTACTGAGTGAAGTTCTTTCATTTGTGATCTGCAGGTGGTGATAATGGTCTCTTTGACTTTAAAAATTTGTGTTTAGATTGAAACAGAGAGAATGTAGGATGATGCACAGAGAAGGATGTCAGCTGCAGTGCTGCCAACACCCAGCTCACAAACCTTGGGCCTGGTTCCAAGAATACACATAACAGGCTTAAAACCCAAGGATTTTAAATACAAAAAAGTAATGTGATGCTTGCTTGTTTTAGTTACCTCCTGTCCTTTTCATGCTTCACTCATCACATGTTTCTTCTGTCAGTAGATAGGAAGAGAGCAACAGTTAAAAACATGCCATGATGTATTTTCAAATAAAAGCTGCCAGTCTCACATAAAATTCCAGTTTCTGAAGTCTTTGAGAAAAACAAACTACTGCAAATTTCAGTCAATTCACCTGTAGACAACATGGCAGTAAATTCCTCTGCCATCCAGGTATAACTTTTCTGTGGCTCCACATGATACTGCACCATCTCAAAGCTTCTCAGAGGGAGATACCATCCTTCAGATGACTCTCCACTCTGCTTCCCTTAAAGCACTGCATTGACATCCCTGAAGCAGCCAACCACCAGCATCCAGAAGTTTCATCTGTATCAGGTACCAAAAGGAGATATCAAAACTTCCCTCCCCAGCAATGACAACTCAAGTTCACAAAATAAATTTTGGCCTTTTCCTGTGCTTTCTGGAGCAGACTCAAATATTGACTTAAACACGGCTGCATGAGATATTCTCAGCCAAAATGAGCAGGAGATTAAATGTGCAAAGAATGAAACAAAAATTCTGTAAGAGGACCCAAGAGAAATAACAGGTCCCTTCACATACCATGTTGTCTAATGTTAAGATCATTAAAATCCTTGAATACTGCCATAGACAAACACTCTCTCTTGTGGAAAAGAAATATTACCTCTCTTGGAAGGAAGCAAGAGAATAGCTTAAAAAAAAATAAAATGGAAAAAATTCAACCTTTGGGATTTGGTTATGAAGTTATATTTACTCCATCCCTTTCTGAACAGGGATTTGGTTTAACGTTTTAAAAGGCTCCAATTCCCAGTTTCATAAATGACTTTTATTTTTTAATATAACTGGCTTCTAACTCAGTTGAGCATATCCAAAAAGTACACAGTTAAGTAGAAATCATATAAATATTGTTCAGCTTCCAGCAAGCCTCACTGCAGCTGCCAAGGGTAACAACGGCAGATCAGCTTCAGACCAGCCAAGAGGAAGGACAGAAAATCAAGTGAATTAAGGGAGAGATTTCAAAGAGAGGGATGGAAGGTTTTGCTGGACATTATTAGAGTATGGGCAAAAAGGAAGGACTTTCAGACAGCCTGGAGGAGTATACATAGCACAAGTACATAGGAAAAGACACCAGCTGATGTGCCTTAGGCTGTGAACAAGAAAGATTTCCTGCTATTAGATTTCATTCATGTTAAGGGAATTTGGAATTTTTCCACCCATTTATAAATGAGCAAAATTCTTCCACCTAGAAAGAGTATCAGGGACAGAACCGTTGAGCTGCATTTCTACCTTCTGAGTTGTCCTCAACAGTGATAGCTGGAATAAAATTTTGCTATGGGTTGCACATTTATGGTCTCAGATTTTATTAAAAAGTAGAGGAAAACATTCTTTATAAAGCCTTACTTGTGTGTTATTTATGAATACTAGATTCATACAGGCCAGATTCATAAAATAAATTAGGGATTATGGTTCCTATTGGCTGTAAGGAGCTTCTTATGTCACTGAGTATAAGGGGAGGGAGGAGAAGACATGCTGAAGTAACGTATCAAATATATACCATCAAGTTTTTGCTTCTTACTTAAAGCTTTCTCCCATCTTTTTCCCCATTTAGTCTTCTGCTTTTTCTAGGATTCTCAGATGGCTACTTTGAGCAATTCAGTTGCTTTCTATAAAAAGAGACTGAAACCAGGTCCTTGTGCTCTTGTACTGACCAAGAAACATAACTTCATTTCCTACCTACTCCTATCCGGAGGAAAGGCTGACATCTGAAACACCACCAGCTCGGTCAGAAAGTCAATGAACGCAGAGAACTTGGCAGACATTCCATGTATGGATATGCAGCACAGTAATTATCTACCCTATACCAGGGCTCCATGCCTGCCAAGGGATCTCGCCTTTCTAGTTCCGGGCCTGGATACCACAGACCTCGAGTCATTTGGTTGGAAAACGGAAGTAGGTTATTATTCTTGAGAAACATGAGCAAGTCCAATTCCATCTGTGCTGCTGCCCCTACACCACATGCATTATCTCACTAGATACAGACTCCCACATCACCCAAGGCAAGCCAGCATTAGCTGCCTCACATGATTGCAGCTGAAACAGTATCTGTAAACCGCTCTGTACAAATGCCCTGTGCCAGTAGGACATCAGAGAACAGACACTCTGAGGACCCCTCTGGGCCTACTGCATTACTGCTTGTGGGAACAGGAATCTTTCCAGCCATTTCCTCCTCCTGAAGCATTTATAACACAATGGGTTGCTTTGCTGGTGAAGAAACAGAAATAAAGCACCAAGTTTCTGGCTTTAGAGTAGTGTGTACAGCCAGCCCAAGTTTCCCTTACATCCAGCTTCTCCTTTCATTTATGCTCTGCACTGCACTGACACAGTCTCCACACCTCTCAACTCAGTATGGACAATCCCACATTGCTATCTTGCCTAAGTGCTTTATGTATTTTTAAAAACATCACCACATTCTGATAGTTCAAAAGTCACTGAGTCAATCTCAAGAAGAGAGAAATAAAGGAATTACCTGAAATCAGCAACAAAATGAAGCTTCTCTTTCTGGTTGCCATCCATAATTTTTTTAAGCATATAATTTGCATTACTGACAACAAAGTTCTTATGAAGTCCTTAAATAACATGCATGAAACTCACGGGAAGGAGAAGGAAGCTGAATGCTAAAGACCTATTGAGAAAAATAAAACAGGCTACTGAGAGAACAGAGCAGTGAAGACAGAAAAATTTGAGAAAAAATAAAAAGCTCCTGAGGAAGTGGTGCTCCTGTTTTACTCCCCAGATATGGGGAGAACTTGCAATGCTACTAGATCAGTTTTCTTTGTCTCCTTTTTAAAAACAGAGATGGTAGGTGTTGCAGGTATGAAATAGAAATACAATATTGTTCTTCAAAGCCCAAATGCCTCCATAGCAAATAAAATCTTTTCAAGTCAGCAGAAAATTGTGTTTGATAAAATACTGACAAGTCTGGGCAGCACAACCTGGACCAGTATGATGGAAAAAAAATAGGTGAGGGCATGCAATGGTAGTCGAGCTGGGTTGGAAGCAAGGGAACTAAAGCTTTGACTGTTTCACAGAAAAGAAATTATTAAGAAGCTTCCCAAAGGCAGAACTAGATACCCATGACATGCATTATTTAAACATGAAGGGGAAGAAAGCATCAGTTAGCTATAACATAAGAGATATTTACACACTTGCAAATGGGAAAGTGCTCTGATTTACAAGGTAGAACAGCTAAAAGCCCTGCTTCATTACACCTGTGAGATCAAGAAGGGCCGTCTCTTATCTACTTTGTATTTTTGAAGCAGAAGGTATCTAGACACTGTAGATGAGTATAGAAACATCTTTTTTCAGATACTTGATATTTTCAATTTCCCAAGATTTTATAGGAAAACAATTAATACATCCACTTATTTTCATGAATTTTTACTAGGAGTTTCACAAAACAATTCTGAAAATTTTAATTTATTCTAACTTGGGGAAAATATTTTTTATATGTTTACTAGATGTCAACATTGTTACAGATTCTCTTTGCACTGCCCACATTTCTTATTTATGGTATTGATACGACTTTCACCTTCAATGTCTCCTCTCCTTCCCTCCCGCTCCTGAATCTTTGTACAACAGTCTGGTTTGAAATGGTAGATGAACATGGTAACTGCCTTGAAGAAAAAAGAATGTACCAAGTTCAAAGTTTTGTATGCTTGCTTAAGTGTATTCGAACGTGCTCTAACACGTGTCACAACACAACTGTTCAGCTGTATGACAAGCACAGTCAGCATGCTTTCAAGACATATTTCTTAACAGACCGGGGGAAAAACTCCCTGAAGATCTTGATCATTAGATAACTATGCTAAAAGCCCCCTTATTTACACATACATGGAAAATGCAAGTAGCAGCAAAACACACTTTCTTCTCTGCCTTCTATTTATTCCTTCCTTCCTTCTTTATTCTATTTTCAGTGGCAGTCTTGAAAACTCAGACAGCAAGGTCATCTTACTACTCAAATATGAAAAAACCCCAAACATATTAAAAGATGAGTAAACAATTGACTTCCTGGAAACCACGAAAAATAACCCTGAACACACCGCACACATACCTCAGGTAAATCATCAGTCATATTTTGTTTTTAAAGTCAATTGAAAAGAAATTAAGTTAACTAATGGTTGTAGCTACAACTGTTGTTGTTACAATGTCATTTTTAAATAATTTTTTAGTGTTAAGTACAAGCAAAATACAACTTATTTAGATATTAAAACTGAAATATTTAATTAATAAAAATTAATTACAATGTATGCTTTTCCATTTTGCTTTTTATTTCCTGCAACAGGCATTCAATCCCAAAATGTATCTTTGACAAAGCGACTTTTCACCCAAAAGCTATCCTTGGCTATAATAATCCGAATGTATACACCAACTTATTCCAAAGCTAAAACAACTTCATCGATGAACTCCAATATTAGTATCTCAAAAATAAGTATTATCTTAAAGCAGCATGTCTTTACTACTCACACGTGCTCAGAGGACCAAGACTGCTGGACATGCAGCCATTTCTAAAATCGTATTGAAACAGATGCTTGAAAGAAAAAATTAAACACTACGTGTCAGAGGAGTTATCATGCCAAAAGGAAGCATGTCCACAAGCTCCACAAGCCAGCAATGTAACTATCCCACCCCATTGCTTTCATCAGGACTATTATAGTACTGTATAATTTAGAGGAGTTAGTGAAAATGAACCACACTGTGCTAACCACTAAGCATTCTACATAAGTACAAATTACTCAGAAGTCCCTGTAGTGCCATTAGCTAAACTCTGGAAAAGGAAACAAGGCCAAAAAAGGGATAGGTAATGCCTGGCTGTAAAAGTCAATGAGTGGCAAAGTTAGCAGCAAAGCTCCAAATTCCTAATTCCCTGATCAAGATTTAATTAATGTCAACTACAAAAGCTTTCAGACTGTTTTTACAATCTAACCAACAAGAGCCAGGAACATAGATTGCATTTCCAGAAGTGACCTAAAGCCCCATTGCTCAGCATCCCAAATACTCGAGTCAAACTGAAATCAAGGTGTCCAGGAACCATAAGTACCTAAAACAGGATACAGCCGGCATTTTTTTCTAAACAGTAAATGCCTTTCTAGAGTAAACTTCTCATTTAAGCATCTATTTTGTGATTAAGGAGCACAAACAAAAAAAAAAGACCATCACCAGTGAAACTACAGGTCATTTATGATTAACTGCCAGTGCATCATAACGCAGGAGTGAAATGACAGAAAATATTTTGATATTTTAACGTGTACCTTGCTTGAATGCTGCCAAGCTTAAACCAAATTTAACACAGATTTTCCACTTTAAGAGAGGACCTTCATGCCTCATAATTGTGTTGCTTTTAAAAATGTTTTGGTTTGGGGGGGGTTTTTGCCTTTTTTTTTTTTTTTTTTTTTTTTTAAGTTTTTGGCATTTTTTAAGTGTATGACTTTTTCTTTTTTAGTTTTTGTTCTTGTCATATGATATATATCCTAATAATGAAAACACTATAGCAGAGGAACAATTTCGTACACCTGTTATTCTACCAAACTCTCCCACATAGTTCTGATCCAAATACAGCCAATGAAGATACCTCTCCATGATCTTGCAGATTCAGTTTGGCTCACACCACCTTTAAGTGGGGTCAAATATTGGTGGGAAGGGAGAAGTGAGAAGCTGCTAAGCTACCCGGACATAGTATTCAGATCTAAACACCACTCAGCTACAAAGGAAAGATACAATTCCTTCTGCTAAGCAGCCCAAATATTTGCCCATCCTCTCCTGAACATGGACAATCATGACAGGCAGAAGTACTTACTTTGAGACCTGACAGTCATGAAAAGGAAGTATTTGCAGTCATACAGACAAACTCCTGCAGTGAAAAACCTTAGTGTGATTGCATGGCTCAGGATGTGCTGCTTGCATCATTCCTCAGTGCTGAGAACATTTGCAATTAGAGAATTAGCAAAGAGCTGTATTAATATAAAACTAATAAAGTCTAAAAGAGTGAAAATGTGCAGAACTGTTAAAGTGCCTGTGAGAAGGTCAGAATATAGAGGAAGAAATTTTAGTGTTCTCTACTGGTTTAAGAAAAAAACCCTAGCCTTTATTTATTTAACAACAAGCATTTACTTTGCCCACTTACTTCGTCCAGTGGAAATCAGTGCCTGTAAATGTAAAGAGATAAGGGTCAGAAAGGATGAGGGCAGTCTCAGAGTTGCTTGGTTTTCTTAACACAGTGCAACTGAGTGCCTTGAAATCTGTTCAGGGATTTGAGAGAAAACAGTGAGGTATTCTCAAATGAAAGTTATATTATTATAATGAACCCTGTAAAAAAAATACTCTGATCTCATTCACTACCTTTTAAATTATGTTTATGGCCGGGTTGTCACAGGTAAACACATAAAAAGAAGAATCACCCCAATGTTTATATTATACCATAGAAAATTAGTCAATAAATTGCAGTGTTGTTTTAGAAATGTACAATATAGAATGAAAACCACTTAACTGTGGCAATATTTACCCCAAAGGCAACCTAGTAAGTTGCCTTTTTTTTTTTTTTTTTTTAAGAAAGCAAATAGCTAATATTTGGAAACAGCCTTGCCTTTTTTCCTCCCTATAGAACAGGCATCTGGTCTTGACAAGAAAGTATAACTGCAGCGAGACCCAGCTCTCTTGCAAACACTTGCTAGGGAGCAATGTAAGTTCAGCAGGGAATGCTGACACTTTACTGTCCCACCAAATGGAAAAATTCCTTCAAAGCTTCTTTCAAACAGAATTATGGAGAACAGTACAGTGACTAAACCATTCTGTTTTTGCAAGACAATGTATGACTTTCATTTGAGAGTCCAAAAAAAGTTTAGAAATACTCTTTACGGAGTGAAGTAAAACAGTTATAAAAAGGTAGGGGTGGTCAAAGAGTTCCTTTTGAAATGGCCAGGAGGAGCTTGCTGAACTTCACAAAACAGACCCTTTCCTAATTTTCTCCTAGAAAATATTTTGTGTAAAGTGACATTCTCAAAACTTCTTTCATCTAGTGATATTGCTGACTAGGAAGACACTTTTCCTACCATCTCGAACTTCAACCCTAGGAATGATAAGATGTTCAGTGATGTGATTACTATACAGATGGAGTGCAAAAGATATGACCTGTTTAAGAGACTGTCCAAGCTGGTAGAATTTTGGCATTCCGGTTTACCTAATGGCAAGGCATTAGCTGTA
Source organism: Pseudopipra pipra (assembly GCF_036250125.1). Lineage (NCBI taxonomy): Eukaryota > Metazoa > Chordata > Aves > Passeriformes > Pipridae > Pseudopipra > Pseudopipra pipra. The sequence continues at coordinate 20,182,230 of NC_087552.1, read as the reverse complement.
TTTCTTCACAGGATCTACCCATTTCACACTCTTTTTCCATAAGTACAAATGGATAACTTTTTCTTCCTATACAGTACATATGCTCTGCACATACAGCATTGCAGATGGGTAGGACAGGTTGTCATGCAAAGATTATTTACATAGTCTCCACTCAGATAAAAGAAGTGAAATTCAGCATCACAATTCATTCTCTCCTTACTAAAGGCAAAAGCTCTGGAAATCCAGCACCAAGACCAGAGGTTTTCTCACACCAACACTTCTCAGTGCCTCACACTGCCACTGTTCAGACAGTTGGTTACTGCATGTTAAGCACATGCACTTGTATTCCCCTCACTATCAGAAACTGATGCAGATAAAAGCCATGCAGGGAAGACATACTTCTCAGAAGGTAAAAATCCGATTCTCCTTTATGACTAGCCACCACAATAAAACAGCCTGAAAGAGATGTAAAACTACATCAGGTCTAATTTTTTTCAAAATAATTACTTTACTCTATGCTACCTTCCACTCTCTAGACACTTGGCAATACACTGAGAAACAACCCACAACCAGCTGCTACTGTAGCTTAAGGAACAGAGGAGATCTTGGAAGACATGAACAAGTCCTTCAAGCAGAGTGGTTCTTCCTTATCCATTTCCCAAAAGCTGAGAGTCACTTCAAGAATCAAGATAAAGAGGACAAAAAGGTCTTTATTACTGGAAATTTCATGTTTTAACATTGCCTTATTTTATATAGAAGTCCAGCTGAAAATGAGGCAGAGTCACCACTAGACAAGAATCTTCACATACAGGGTACTCCTAATTAGATGCCTCCTAATCTTCACATACAGACTGCTCCTGCAGTCTCCAACTCTTTCCCTGCTGTCTATCCCCACAAGCCATTCATCACAAGTCCCACCAAGTCAGTATTGCTAAACTTGTATAATAACTCACTGTCACCTCTTATCCATGCCAGAACCCAGAAAAGTCTCTCCCAAGTAAAACTGGGTATAAAACCTTTTCTAGGCTACCATATCCTTAAATCCAGTTATTCCTTTGCCTCTCAAGTCAAGCCGACAGAGCCCTGAAGTCCTTTGGGCTTACATCATTACACAGATCAACTCATTCCCTTTACCTCATTTTTAAAAATACATTTTTTTCTTTTTATCTTTACCTTATTTCTCTCTTTTCATTTTAGAAATTATCCCTTGTCCAGGCTACTCCATTGTGGATTCTGACTCAAATTAAATGTTTAAGGCTTTAAATATTCTCTGACATTTAGCACCACAGGCCATATCCATGGCTGTAGACTTTTGACTAGGCTTGTTACATTAAGGCAGTGTAAGTCTCAGATCACAGATTTCCAATCTCTTTGTAGTCAGAGCTTGCTTGAGATCACTGGAAATTATAAGTCCCACTGGAGAAAGCTCTTCCTCCTCTGTTCAAATAGCATAGGGCTGCAGAGAGCTCCCAACTTCCCAACCCCTCCAGAACCACTCCTCCTCTCTCACTTCTGCTACTCTTTCCAGCACCTACATTCAGTCTGTTCCAAGATATCCAGCTGATTTCCAGAGTTAGGCACAGGTTCAGCTCTGCACTCCTTCATCCAAAGGGATGGCTTCCTGTTAGGAGCCATTGGTCATCACATTTTTACACAGTTGTAATGCAAACAATATTTGTCAGCAAACTTTCTGCCAGATCAGCATCTCCCTTGTGCCACTTCTTTATGTCCCTGGGAATTTCACCTTCCCAATACACAA